>NW_026947496.1:42356071-43610000 GCF_034190915.1 Cavia porcellus | reverse complement strand
TTCAAGCAAAACACTAATATTAGACAAGCGAGATTTTATAGCAGTAAGGGAAGTCATCTCGAGAGATATTTTAAACTTTTTATGAACCCTACAATACAAAGAGAAATTTAAGCAAACTAGGTACACAATGTGAAGCTGTTGGATATACAATCATTTTAGGAGAGTTTTTATATCCCCCTAACAGAAGTAAATCAATCAAGTCCAAAAAAATTCATAATGTTACACAAGTCAAAATGAGAAATTAGTTGGCGGGATGTAACAAAACATTTGATAGAACCTTACTGGCAACCTAAAAGGTACTTTTCAACATCTGTTGTTTTTTGTTTAAATGTCTTCTCCAAAGCCTCACACGGTCTTTGAAGCAGCTGAATCTAATACTTCAGACTGATTCACTGTCTAGCGCTGGAATTGGCGGTTTGAGTGCTGCACTGGCACAGGCAACCAACATAGAATATAAGAGAGGGAAATGGGGAGTGCCTTCCCTTTTGCCTTTTTGCTCTTGTGGCTTTTGGTATCTGCCACAGCCACCATGTTGCCCCTCAGCCACATCACCCTGTCTTGGAGTCAGCTGATTATGAATAGAAACCTCTCAAAATTATAAGTTAAATAAACCTTTTCTCCTTTCATTTGGGTGTCAGGTATTTTGCCTTAGCAATGAGAGAAAATTAACCAAGACAACTCCATTTAGCTACTGCTTTCATAACATTTGTCAAAAGACAGTTATTTCTTATTGATTTGATATATAATTGAGCTATTTGGCTTCCTTGTTTTAAAATTAAATATAGATGTTTTTATCCATGATACTAATACTGAACTTCTGTTTCTGTTTTGGTCTCACAGTTGTTTTTTTTTTTTTTTCCTCTTTAAGAAATGAAAACAGGTATTTTAATATGACTGAACATGTGTACATATACATACAATTGCAGATCCACACCCAGACATATAATAGTCAAGGTCCCAGAAATTCTACACAAGAGCAGAATAGTAAAAACTGTCAGAGGAAAAAACCCAGATATCCTATAAAGGAAAACCATCAGATTCATGACAGACTTCTTGGCACAAACCATCAAATCAAGAAGAGCTTGGGGCAAAATATTCACAGCCCTGAAAGAAAATAACCTTCAACCCAGATTGATGTACCCTGAAAAACTGTCACTCAAAATTAATGAAGAAAGAAGATGCTTCCATGACAAAGAGGAACTAGGGGAGTTTGTGACCACCAATGCAACCCTACAAAAAATACTGAAGGACACTCTAGAGAGAGAGAGAGAAAAAAAGACCATGGTTTCAAGAATAGTGACAGAGGAGGCTCACTGAATAGGGTAGACAGTGGAATGAAGGGGAAGAGTAGACAATTAACTGCAGAAAAATAGCATGGCAGAGACCAGGCAGAGAAGATTAGCAATAATTGCTAATATGGATGACCTCGATACACTAATAAAAAGAAACACAGGCATAGTGTATCAAAAGATAGGGTCATCAAGATGCTCTATATAAGAAATATATTTCACCTGAAAGAAAGTTTATGGCCTGAAAGTCAATGAGAAAATAATGTTCTATATGACAGGGTAACAGAAAAAATTGGGGGTAGCTCACTCATCAGCTGCAGATTGGTTGGAAAGACATAATACTTTTATACAATGGAGAACTACTCAGCTGTACGGAAAGAAAACCTTGAGGCTCTTGTAGGAAAATGGATACAACTTGATACAGTTCAGGGGTAAAAAGGTTCAGAATCACTAAGTAAATAGTGAATTGCCTCCCTAATCTAAAAACTGAAGGAATTAGTGGGATACAAAATGTACAATGCACCCTGGGAAAGTGAAGGGGAGGAATTGTCTAAATAGGGAAGGCAGAGGACATTGGAAATCTTGTATCATGATTTGAAATCCATATTGTTTTCATCACTCTGTTTAATTTGGTTATATTCTGTTCCAGTTTGTCTACTTGTACTAGATCTGATAGCATGGACAACTATCTCAAAGATAGAAGAATATACTACTGTAACCGTTTTTAATTTCCTATTAACTTAATCTGAAGCCCTATATAACTTTTACTGTCTTTTTTTGACTGATTTTATTTGAATCTGTCTTGTTCGATTGCCATCTTGCCTTGACTGATTTTATTCGAATCTGTTATATTTGATAGTATCAAGTCTGAGAGTATAGGCAACTACTCTGAAGACAATAAGATATGATACCCATTATGGTTTGACTATTACCCTCTTTTGAAGTCACAATGTCTCCCGTGTTTTGTTTGTATTGATTTTGTTCTGTACTGCTATGTTCAATTTTATTGTACCTGATGATATCTATTGAAAATAACAAGAGACATCATGGTAATCATTGTAGTAGTTTTACAATGGTTACAGAAAGATCACCTTGTAGTAGTTTTAAATTATGTACTATGTCCATCCTTTTGTTTTGTCATTCAAAACAAAAGGATGGACATAGTACATAATTTTTTCTTGTTCTTTGTTTTCAAAATGAAAAAATATATATTTCACCTTAAATGATCCACAATACATACTAATGTCCTCAATAAGAAGTTTGAAACGAATTCTATTCAAACTGGGAATTTAGCATAAATGTAGTATCATCTTGATAATCTGAAAATTACAGTAAAATATATATTATTAGCCTCCCTTAAAATACTCCTTGTTTCAAACACACTTCTTTCATCATTCTTGTCACTTTCTGAAGCAGTTCTGGAAACACTCTTTTATAAGTGTCTTAATGAGGCATGATAAAAAATATATGAAGAATACTGCAGTTAAGTGCCATCCAATGGAGAGGCACTCTCATCAAAGTGTCTTCATCCACTCTCTTCACTGAACTCATGTAGCACTGGGTAACTGCTAATCCTTCTGTTTTCTAGAAGCTTAAAGGGCAGCATTAGATTGTGTATTTGAGCTCATTCTGTTTTTCTGATGTAAGAATTCATTGCTATACATTTCTTTCTAGGACATTTTTCTTTGTGTCCTAGAGGTTCTGGCATGTTGTATCTGCATTTGTACTTGATTGAAGATATTATTTAATTTCTTCTTTAACTTTATATGTGATCCACTGATTGTTGAGGACGGTGTTATTTAATGTCCACATATTTGTGCAGTTTTTGTGGTTTCTTTTGCCATTGGTTTCCAATTTTATTGCACTATGATTGAATAATATGTATAGGCTAATTTAAATTCTTTTCCATTTACTTATGAACATTCTAGGGACTAGTGTATGGTCTATTTTAGAGACCATCCAGGGTGCACCTGAAATGAGCGTATATTCAGATGTTGTTTGGTGGAACACTCTGAAAACATCTATAAGTCCATTTGTTCACAGGTTTGATTCAGTTCTGCTATTTCTCTGCTGACTTTTTGTCTAGTTTATCTATCTCTTTGTAGCAATAGGATATAAATGTTCCCTGTTACAACTGTGTTATTATTTATTTGATTTTTCATGTCTATTAATATTTGTCCTACATAGTTGGGTACTTTCATACCTGGCTCATATGTATTTATGATTGTTATTTTTTCCTGCTGAATTTTTCCCCTAACAAATATGTAGTGACCTTCTTTATCTCTTTTTATCATTCTTGGTTTGAAGTTCACATTGTCTGAAAACTGAATAGCATCTCTTCTTTTTTCTGGGTTCCTGTTGCATGGTTTATTATTTTCTATCCTTAATTTTTCAGTATATTAATTTCTTTTTGAGTTAAATATGTTTCTTGTGTACAACAGATTGTGGGATCTTGTATCTGGACCCATTCTGTCAATCTGTTTCCTTTGGCTATAGAATTGAGATAATTTACAGTGATGGTTATAACTGATATTTATTGGCTTATCTGTCATGTTATTTTCCTATTGTTGGTTCCCTGCTTTTCCCCTCTGTTTAATTGTTTGCCCTGCATGTTGCTGTTCTATGAAACACGGTCATTTTTATCTAGAATATCTTTCTGTACTCTTTCTAGGGTTTTTTGGTGGACATGAGTTTCTTTTCAGTTGTTCTTTGTCATGAAGTATGTTTTATTCTCTATTAATTTGGATAGTTGCAGGGTACATCAGTCTGTGTTTGAAATAGTTTTCTTTTAGAGCTTGAAATGCTTCTCTTCAAGCTCTTCTCGACTTGAGGACTTGTTTTGAGAAGTCAGCTATGATTTTAATGGACTTTCCTTTATAGATAATCTGTTTATTTTCTCTAACAATTTTTGATATTCTATTTTTGTGCTGAAATTCTGCTATTTTGGTTATTATGTGGCTTGGTGTACATTTATTTTGGTTATGCCTATTTGGATTTGATATACCCCATTTCTCTGTATGTCAGATTCTCTTGGGAAATTTTCTGCTATTACTTTTGTAATTGTTTTTTTTTTTTTCCTTTAACTTCACTTGTATTGACTCCTGCTTTTTCATTGACATCTATCAGTATTACATCATTTTTCTTTGTATCATTTTGGAGTTATTGACTTATTATTTCATGATCCATTGTTTCTTTTTTAATGTTTGAATATCTATCTTCAGTTTTGTTCAAGTGGTTTTGCCAGTTTTCAATAGAATTTTTCTTTTCTTGAATATCTCTTTGAACTTGCTTTGTGCTTTCTATTTCTTTCTTATACTGTTCATTTAAATTTTTCATCATTTTTCTATGCTCCTAGATTCTTTTAATCTGTGTGTTTTCTAGTCAGGCTGAGCATTTCTCTCATTAAGGTTGTCTTTTCCTTTTTCAACTGAGAGATTATTTGTGATCTGATTTCCTCTATAGACTTGTGGATTTGTTTCTTTACTTGCTATCTTTTTCAGAAATTTCAAGTATGTACCTTAAAATATGTTCTACATCGTTGTCTCCAGTACTCACGCTGAAGGTCTGAGATTGCATTTTGCTTAGTCATCTTGTCATTTTAATCTCTTGATTCATATTTCAGTCTTTTAAATCTTACTGATTTTGCCTGTCTATTGTGTGTGGCTAAGTCAAAGTCCCACTATGTGGCTAGTATTCACCAGTTGCTAGATCCCACAGTTTAAGGAAAGAGTCAGTTACCTGAATTTCTCCTGTGAGGCCAGTTGGATGAGTCCTGGATTCTTTCTTGGCAGACAAATCTAGGAGTATTAATGTGAACCAATCTTTGGCTAATATTGTTATTGGTGCTTCATAATTTTTCAGCCACTAGACTCACCTGCCTATGGCTTATACCCCACTTGGGGCCCTACTGAGTCACAGAAGGTCTTGCCGGCACTCCTGGGTTCCTCCAGGTAGAAGAATGGCTCCCCAGAACACTTGGCAACCCACTGGAATGCTCTGGGTGGGATTCACTGGCTCTTTCCCTGACTCTATATTTCATTAAAAAAAAAAAAAAAAAAGATGGCAAGAATGATAGGATAATTCTGTTCAAAATAAGGGGTAGAATTTTTAGGAAGGTTAATGTAATGTAGGTTTTACTGTAATAAATTTTAAATATCAAATATTTCCCATTTTTTATCATATCTTTTAGAGGGATGAACTTCTAAATTAAGTACTAGAAGAAAATAGGAAAATTAAAATTACTTTAGTTAGCACATTTTTTTGTTTTATACACCAGAACATTTCTAACATGATTCTTTGCTTTGGAAATATTTCCCCTTAGGTTAAGGAAGTCTAACTAGCACACCGAGAATCATTAACAATTCAGCAAATGATTTTTAAGTGAAAAATTTGAAACAAATAATTAAATTCTATTATTTCTAATTTAGTGTTACCATTTGTTAGTGCAAATAAGCTAATGATAGGCATCTTATAGCTCTAATGGAATATATTCTATAAACTTTTTCTGCTTTTTGCATGGAATTACTCAATATTGTCAAATAATAGTCTACACTTCAAGTCTTATAGTTGCTTTCTGCTTTGTAGTTTTTTCAATAAAATTTTTTGTAGATTTACCACTCATATTTTTTCACTTTTTTGTGGAATACGTATGAAAGAGTCAACATCAATCAAAATAATATTGTTTTATTCAAAGGATAAACCTTAGAATTCAACTGCTACCTTTGGAGCTGGGCATAGGTCATGCATTTTTCAGAACCTTATTTCTTCTCATTAATCAAGTGGAAATAATAATTATTATTTCCACTGAAGATTATTGTGGAGCATAAGGAAGAAAACAAAAATGCTTAATGAATATATGAAGGGCTATAGTATATTGGAAAATGAAATGTATATTAGAAGTACTTGGAATTTTCCAAAAAAAAAAAAAAAAAAAAGGTTAATTCTGCTTATCAATGAAAAAGAACTCCAGAAGGCTCAACAACTCAAAGTTTGAAGAAGACAAGAAGAGTTTTTGAAAGGCTGAAAAGGTGAGGGGAGAGGTTATAGAAGAAAAAAAAAATGTTTCACTTGTTTTTTATTTCCACTATACTGGAAATTTAATCCAGAACTTTGAGCATATGTTTATAACTACAAAATTATATCGCCAAATGGTTTTATCTATTTATTTATTCACTTTTGAGACAGGCCCTTATTACATAGATCATGCTGAACTTGAACTGGAGGTACTGCTTTAGCCTCCCCAGCACTGGGATCATAGGTGCCTACAACCATGCTCTGCTAACTGATTTTATTATTTGTATTTATTTATTTATTATTTGTAGTATTGTCATATATTGTTTTTCCACTGACACTATTGCTCCAACATATTGCAGCATGACTGTATCTAAAATTGCAATTGTGTTGCAAATGCGGCCTATTTTAAATCAATTAATTTTTACAAAATATTAATCATACTAAATATCAGTCTTCCATACCTGTATTTAGTAGCCTAAATAATTAGGTTGAAAAGAACAACTTTTGCAATACAATAGCCATTTTTAAATTTCTATTATCTTGTTTTGAAATCCTATATTGCCATTGTTTTGTTGTTGCTGTCATCATCATATGATCATGCTGACACAGATTATTTTTCTCTAGAAGTTTTGGTGAGTGCAGGGTTTCCTGTTCCTTTTGTAAGTTTATAGTTTTTTCTATCCGTGCTCTAGGAGCTTGTTGAAGTTACAGACAGTTATATCTGCTACCTTTGTTCAGTTCATTACACTTTTCAACTTTTAAATTTGCTATGTAACTATTCAATAAAGATTTAATAGACAAAACTTTAATTTCTGTACTTCTATTTGCTTTTAAATTTTTTTATCTTTTTGTAGGTAAATAATCTCATATTTAGAGATATCATTTGCATGTTATTCACATATGTATTTACAATCATGTTTAGTGATACATTCTATAACTTTCTTGAGTTGTAATATTTTCCATGCTTTTTTTTTTGTGAGACTAACTTAAGAGTTTATTTGAACATTTCTCCATTATGAAACATTTGCATTTACTTCTAACAATTAATTCAGAGATATTGTTAAACTGGGAGTGCTTTATATTTGCAATTTTTTATGTATTTGTTTTTATTTTAAAGGGGCTATAACAACAATAAAACAACACATAACGGTAGTAAGACAGTAGGATAGTAAGACTATCTACAGTAGTTACTACGTTGCATATTGTTGTCCTCTAATTTGTTGATCAGACTTCCAATGATACAGTGGCTCACAGGCAGGGGTTTAGTTTCCTTTCTGGTTCACCTCAGTCTGTGCTCTGCCTGGCTCACAGGTGGGGGCCTAACTGACAATGTCAATTTCCAGATCAATATTTTCTATAACTTATAGCAGTGCATATTGGTACCCAAGCCTTTTAA
This sequence comes from Cavia porcellus, assembly GCF_034190915.1. Classification (NCBI taxonomy): domain Eukaryota; kingdom Metazoa; phylum Chordata; class Mammalia; order Rodentia; family Caviidae; genus Cavia; species Cavia porcellus. Next base: position 43,602,302 of record NW_026947496.1, on the reverse strand, counting down.
AAGTCATCTTTATAAAAATCACACATTCCAAGGATGGACGATAGGATATCTGTTCTGATAATAAGCCACAGGAGTAAAACTCTCCTGTAGTTTTTATGGGTTGAATTGGTAGCCAGATTTTCTAGTTTATTTGTTCATTAAGGAAATGTCCATCAAAAGGATACTTTTGTCTTTTTTTATTTGTTTCTTCTTTTTGTATGTGTGGGACATTTCCATATCATCTCTACCTTTTCTAACACCAACTGTTCATCATAGATGCATCCACAGAAATAAAAAGCAGTGCTTTTAATATCCATATAATAAAAACTGAGTTTATACATTAACATATTATATGAGACTGATTGAAATTTTAATGTTCTCTGGTTTAAAACATTTTACATTCTTCATCTGAAAAATTTAAAAGTGCACTTCTGTGTAATGATATAATATCTCTTGACATTTTTAGAAATGCCACTGGAATTATTAATGTTAAGTATATTATTGCTGAAAGAAAAGCTAAGAATATATTGAATATCAAGATTCTAATGTTCTAAATAATATGACATAGGCTTTTCTTCATAATTGCTGTTGAAATAAAATTGGTCACATAATTTATTCAGAGACTGTTGTAATGATATTTTCAGTTTCTGCCCATACTTTTAAGGCATATCAGCTATTATTGAATTTGTTTTTCTTGTACTTTTTTTTTGTTTTCCTGTTTTTTATTTGTTTGTTTTTGTATTTGTATTTGTTGCTCTGAGTTAGCTATACCTTCAGAAATAGATGATTCAGATTCAGGAAAAAGAAGGGCCCCACTGAAACTTGGAGGACATGCAATACTACAAAAATTGAGTTGGTTGCAAAGACTTTGGTGTGAGAAAAGTGTGACAAAGGTAATAAGGGGAGGCTCAGTGGCTTTATCTGTAACAGAATTTAATAGAAGTGGGAATAAGTAATTGGCCCTGCATTGACAAGCCAATCAGAGAGTTCACATCATGCAGTAGATGGAGATTCAGCTTGGAATTCAACTTCTGAAAAGGCTGAGAAAATAGGCAACAGATAGTGCCATTTACTTGTAGGTCATGAATATCATTTGCAAGGAATCAAAGTACTATTGATGAAACTGAAAACACCATGATCCAGGTACTTAGGCTTAGAGCTGATGTGGAAAGAACCCACCTGAAAAGTTGGATGGGCAGTTTCTATTGTGATTATACTGTTTGTATTCTCTGTCAACAGTTATATTTATTATAAAAATTGAGACAAATATGAATTTTTAAGTGTGTGTTAACAGGAATGCAGAGAAAGAGGGACAAAAGATAGGGTTGCGAGAACTGTGGAGTTTCCAGCAAGCAGGCAGGCATACAGTGGCCCTGGAGCCCAGATTGTCTGGAACTACAGAGTTCTAAACAGGCAGAAGAGGGCCACTGGTTCTAGAGGGCCAGCGGCCTGGGGGAACTAGGTGCCAGAGTCCCAGGAGCTGCAAATATAGAAGTGGATTTCCAACAGACCCTGAGGAAGCTTTCGAATAACACTTGAAACACAGAAATATAGGAAAATGACAAAATGAAAGACAAAATTACAACCTCAAACCTCCAGCTCATCTCCAGAAACCGTAGGAGTGATGTATATAGAAGAGAATATATGCCATACACCTCAAATATCAGACATAATAGCTACTGAAATAAACAAGCAACTCCAGGAAGCTTTAAAAGAATACAAACTCAAAATAATCTCCCAGGTAAAAGAAGAAATGATAAAAGAAATGAAAGAGATTCTGAATATATCTAGAGAAAGCACAACTAAAAAATTGGAGGAACTAAACAAAAAGATAGAGTCCCTAAATGAGCAATATAAGAAACAAACAGAATACATAAAGCAGATGCACAGAGATATACAGGAAATAAAAAACTCCACTGAAAGCTCCACTAAAAACTGCCAAAATGAAAGTGAAGATAGAATTTCAGACCTTGAAGACAGGATTGCACCTAGTGAATAGGAAAGGAAAAATCTTTTTAAAATAACAAGGATTCAGGAAATAACAATTCAACAACTGCAAGATGATACAAAGAAAAATAACATAAGATTGATAGGGATTAATGAAAAAGAAGGGGACAACATAAAGGATGTCCAGAGGATATTTGGAGAAGTAATAGCTGAAAATTTCCCAAGCATGAGATCAGAAACAGACATCAGGTTCAGTGAAGCATATAGAACTCCAAAGAGTCATAACCAAAATAAAACTACACCCAGACGTATAATAATCACCACCCCAGAAATCCAACACAAGATTATTAAAAGCTGTCAGAGAGAAAAGACAGAACACTTATAAAGGAAAACCTATCAGAATCACAGCAGACTTCTCAGCACAAACAATAAAATCAAGAAGAGCATAGAGTGAAGTATTCCAGATCCTAAGCAAAATGATTTCCAACCTAGACTGATGTATCCTGAAAAACTATCATTCAAAATTGATGGTGAAATACGATACTTCCATGACAAAGAACAGCTGAAGAACTTCATGAACACCAAGCCAACCCTGCAAAAAATTTCGAGAGACAGTTTAGATACACAAAGGAAAAAACCACTAAGCAAAGCAGATAATTAAACAGAACAGAAAGATAAAGATGCAACAGCAGAGAGATAACATGTCAACAATAAACCAGCATGTAACAGTTAAAACCATTAATGTAAATGGTCTCAATGCACCAATCAAAAGAAACAGACTAGCAGAATGGATCAAGAAACAAAATCCAACCATATGCTGTTTACAGGAAACCCATCTAACCAAGAAGGATACTCACAGACTGAAAGTCAAAGGATGGAAAACAATACTTCATGCAACAGAAATAAAAAACAAACAAACAAACAAACAAACAAACAAAAAAACAGGAGTAGCCATTCTGTTTGCAGACAATGTGAACTTTAAACCAACAATGACCATAAAGGACAAAGAAGGTCACTACATACTCGTTAGGGGAAAACTCCAAGATGAAGAGATAACTATCTTAAATATATATGCACCAAACTCCAGAGCACCCAGTTATATAAAACAACTATTAACAGAAATGAAAACTCAAATTATCAGTAATACAATTGTAACAGGAGACCTTAACACGCCATTGACACCAAGGGACAGATCAACCACACAGAAAATGAGCAAAGAAATAACAGAACTAAATCACACCTATGAACAAATGGACTTGATAGACATATGCAGAATGTTCCACCCAACAACATCAGAATGCACATTCTTCTCAACAGTACAGGGGACATTCTCTAAAATAGACCATATATTAGCTCACAGAACATATTTAAATAAATGCAAAAGAGTTAAAATCATCCCTTGCATGTTATCAGATCATAGTGCTCTGAAATTAGAAATTAATGATAAAAGAGACTGCAAAAATCCCAAAACACGTGGAAACTGAATAACACACTCTTGAGTAATCAAGGATCAAGGATCACAGAAGAAATTAAAGAAGAAATTAAACAATACCTAAAAGAAAATGAAAATGCAAATACAACTTACCGGAATTTGTGGGATGCAATGAAAGCCGTCCTCAGAGGAAAATTTATTGCACTGAGTTCCCACATCAGGAAAACAGAATGAATACAAATAAATAACTTGATGCTACACCTCAAACAGCTAGAAAAAGAGGAGCAAGTCAAGGCCAAAGCCAAAAGAAGAGAGGAAATTATAAAAATCAGAGCAGAAATCAATGCAATAGAGACTAAGAAAACAATCCAAAGAATCAACGAATCAAAGAGTTGGTTCTTTGAAAGAATGAATAAAATTGATAAGCACCTAGCCAACCTTATTTTAAAAAGGGAAGAAAAAGCTCAAATTCATGCAATAAGAAATGAAAAAGGTGAAATCACTAGAGACTCTACAGAAATACAGAAGATCATCAACACCTGTTTTGAAAACCTCTACTCTCAAAAGTTTGATAACACAGAAGAAATGACAGATTCTTAGAAATATATGAAGTACCAAAGCTAGATCAAGAGGTTGTAAAACTGCTGAATAACCCAATCTCTATAAATGAAATTGAAAATGTAATTAAGTCCTTACCTACAAAGAAGAGCCCAGGCTCAGATAGATTCACTGCAGAATTCTACAAGAAATACAATTAAAACCTAATGCCAACCCTCCTCAAACTATTCAATGAAATTGAAAGGGAAGCAATCCTTCCTAAATCGTTCCTGGAAGCAAATATTACTCTAGTACCAAAACCTGAGAAAGACCCAACTAAAAAAGAGAACTATAGACCAATTTCCCTAATGAACACAGATGCAAAAATCCTCAATAAAATATTGGCAAATAGGATGCAACAAATCATCAAGAAGATTATACACCATGACCAAGTGGGATTCATGACAGGAATGCAGGGATGGTTCAACATATGTAAATCAATAAATGTAATCCACCATATCAGTAAAGCCAAAAGTAAGAATCACATGATCATTTCTATAGATGCGGAAAAAGCCTTCAATAAGGTCCAACATTCATTCATGATAAGAACTTTACATAAAATTGGAATAGATGGTCTTTACCTCAATATAATAAAGGCCATTTATGACAAACCAACAGCCAGCATCATACTACATGGTCAAAAATTGAAAGCCTTTACTTTAAAATCAGGCACAAGACAAGGATGTCCTTTATCACCACTCCTATTTAATATAGTACTGGAAGTAGTAGCCAGAGCAATTAGAGAAATAAAAGGGGTAAAGACAGGAAAAGAACTTAAATTATCATTGTTTGCAGATGACATGAAACTCTACATAGAAGACCCCCTAAAACTCCATTGAAAGACTCTTAGATATAATAAATAAATTCAGTAATGTAGCTGGATACAAAATCAATACTCAAAAATCAATAGCATTACTATACACTAACAGCAAGATCACAGAGAGAGAAATAAGAGAAGCCACACTCTTCACACTAGCAATCAAAAAAGTGAAATATTTAGGAATTACTCTTACAAAAGAAGTGAAACACCTATACAGGGAAAATTATAATATACTGAAAAAAGAAATTGAAGATCTCAGAAAATGGAAAGACATCCCTTGCTCACGGATAGGAAGAACAAACATTGTGAAAATGGCCATTCTCCCAAAACTGTTATACAGATTCAATGCAATCCCAATAAAAATACCATCAACATACCTTAAAAATCTAGAGAAATCACTCCTAAAATTCATTTGGAACCATAAGAGACCTAGAATAGCAAAGGCAATTCTAAGCAGCACAGGCAAGGCAGGAGGCATCACAATCCCTGAGTTGAAGTTATACTACAAAGCAACTGTAGTAAAATCAACATGGTACTGAAATCAAAACAGAGATGAAGTTCAATGGAATAGATTAGAAGATACAACCACAACTACAAACACACTCAACCACCTTATCTTTGATAAAGGAGCCAAGCAGGTTCACTGGAAGAACAACAGTCTCTTTAATAAATGGTGTTGGCAAAACTAGCTCTCCATTTGCGGAAAACTAAAGCTAGACCCATGCCTATCACCGTGTACTAAGTTAAACTAAATGGATCAAATATCTGAATATTAAAACAGAAACACAAAATCTATTGGAAGACAAATTGGGTAGAAACATTGAAGACATAAAGGTAGATAGAGACTTCATTAACAGGACTCAAACCGCACGGGAAATACTTCCCACAATCAATAACTGGGACCATCTCTTATTAAAAAGTTTTTGCATGTCAAAAGAAATCTCCAGCATAGTGAAAAGAAAACCCACAAACTGGGAAAAGATCTTAGTGAACTCCCCCTCAGACAAGGGACTTTTATCTAAAACATATAAAGAATTAAAAAAACTCAGACCCCCAAAATTCAAAGATCCAATCTAAAAATAGGCATCTGAGATGAATATACAATTCTCAGATGAAGAAATGCAAATGGCAAATAAATACATGAAAAAATGTTCATCATCATTGGTCATTAGAGAAATGCAAATTAAAACCACACTGAGATTCCATCTCACTTCTGAAAGAATGACCAGGATCAAGAAAACCAACAACAACAAATGCTGGAGAGGCTGTGGGCAAAAAGGAACTCTCCTACACTGTTGGTGGGAGTGTAGAATGGTACAACCTTTGTGGAGGTCAGTCTGGAGATTTCTCAAAAAACTGGGCTTTGAAGTCCCATTTGTTCCAGCTATTCCACTTCTAGGCATATTCCCAGAAGAACTGAAAGCATCATACCACAGTGATATATGCGCACCTATATTTATAGCAGCACAATTTGTAATAGCCAGATCTTGGAAACAACCCAAGTGTCCATCAACTGAGGAATGGATAAAAAAGTTGTGGTATTTCTATACAATGGAGTATTGCTCAGCTATAAAGAAGGATCACATTGAGATATTTATCAATAAGTGGGCGCAGCTTGAGACCATACTCATAAGTGAAATAAATCAATCTCACATGTGTGAATACCCAATAGTTTCCCTAATGTAAATAATGATTCAAATATATAAAAGTATGTGGTAATCATGATTCCCCATTATGTGGTCTTGAAGCCTTATAAAGTTTTCACTTATTAATTGTAATGGCTTTGTTCTGGGCTGCTTGATATGGAAATATTTGAAGCTTTAGTATATGAAGTTATATTCAAATATTTCAAGGAAAAAGATACTATGGTAACTACTATTAAGTTGGGTCATTTGGTGGTGAAGCACTAGGTTGCTGAAACAGTCATGCTTTGACCTGTATTGTTATGTTGTTATGTCCTCTTCTATCTCAATCTCTCCCTTATTCATTAAAAAAATCATTTAGTTATTTTTTATGATTTTTTAATTAAGGGGAAAAATAAAAAAAAATTAGCAGGATATATTGTAGTAACTTTTTGATTTCCTATTAACTTGATTTTAAGTCCTGTAATACTCCCATGATCTTGTTTTGACTGATTAGACTCTGTTCTGTTCTGTATGATAGTATCAAGTTTGAGGGTATAGGCAACTACTTTGAAGGCAGTAAGATTCACTATGATGCCCATTCTGGTTTGACTATTGTCTCCTTTGGAAGCCCTGTAACGTTTACAATGTTTAGGTTTTATTGGTCTTGTTCTCTACTGTTTTGTTCAACTTTATAATACCTAATGAGATAGACAATTTTTTAAGGAAGCAAGAGGCATTATGGTAACATTGTTGATAACCTTGTACTCTGTTTTTACATCATGTGCTATGTCTATCCTTGGTTTTGACTGACAGCTTTGTTTTGCCATATTTGACTTTATTCTCTTCCAAAAAAAAGAAAAGTAATAAGAACTAAGGAGTAATAAAACCCAAAATGTGTAAATTTTGTTGTAAAAAAGAGAGGGGAAAAAAAAGTGCTCTAAAGGATACAACTGCAAGTATGTTTAGGGGTGTTAAATAGATGACCATATTAATGTTTTTGGTTGGATAATTGAACACAACTGTTTGCAGTCTCACTGTTTGAATGTCCACTTTGTATGCTTTGATACTGTGACTTGAGCAACTATCTCTAAGATGATAATGTGTAATCTATTAATTGGTGATTTCTTACTGTTTTTTTTGTAGTTCTGTATTACTTGTACCCTTACAGTGCTTTGTTTTGTTTTGTTTTTTCTCTTTTTCCTTTTAAATAAAATTAAAAAAAAAAAAAAAGAATAGGGTTGCATAGATAGAGAAAAATGTCTGGAAATGACTCAAGCGACTTAATTCAACAAACAACAACAAAAATCCAAAAGATTTTGATACTATTTTAGACTTATGATAATTAATATTTTAATAATGTTAGTTTTACACATTTACTTTTCTTTCATTAACTCTTAAAAGAAGAAGATTTTATTAATCCATTTTCATGGTAATTGGAACAAACCAGGCAGCATACAATGAATTTGTTTATACAGTAAAATATGCTTTTTTGATAATGAGTGTAAGTAGTTTTTATATGTTAAAGAAAAATATAGTTAAGCTATATTAGATAGTTTAGTTTTAATAAATGGAGTGTATTTTCATTAACCATGCCTCAAGTTTTAATTAGTACCTATTAAGGAAACCAGCTTTATGTTTCATAAATTAATATTATGAAAAGTCAATTTTCTTTCCAATATATTATATAACTTATACTTTTCAAGGTTCTTCCACAATTATCTTTGATTCATGTAATTTTTTCAAATTAATATGTGAAAGTAAAGTTTTTTAATGGAACATAAATTTAAAAAGTCACACCCAAAGCTCTTTAGAAAGTCTTCCATCCTACTAAAGTAAATAAACAATTAATTGCCAAAATTTTTTAAGTGAAAGCCGCAACTTTACATTCTTTTGAGTAATAGATTTTCTGCATTTTGTACTGAGTTTGTCATTTTCTATAGGAAACAGAAATCTTTTCTGGAAGAACCATTGTTCTACTCCCTCCCCCTCTCCACTTTATCCTATTAATTGAGTTGAAATTAGAATGTGAATTCTACTACTTATAATATAGAAACATATTGCCATGTATGTCATTCATCCAAAGCACATTTTTAATTTTTTTTCTCACGCAAAGGTAGATCTATGAAATGGTCAAAACTTGATAATGGAAATCTAAATTCTCTTTTCACTTGGTCAAAAATTGTCACACACACACACACACACACACACACACACACACAAAAAAAAAAAAAAAAAAAAAAAAAAACTAGTATCTGCCAGGCTCTCAGCTACTTTCAGGGTTTTGTTGTTGTTTTGTTTTTGTTGTTAATGCAAAAGACTTATATTTCCTTTTAGCAAATAATTATGTAACTCTTGAAAAGACAGCTGTCTTGGTTCCTTTTCTCTTATTCCTGGGACAAAATATCAGACAACAAAAATGAAGGAAGGAAAGGTTTACTTGGCTCACTGTGGAGGTTTCAATCCGTAATCAGCTAGATGGAAGGCAGAATAGCGTGGCACCAGGGCAACACTTTCAAGGCAGCAGCCCTCAAAAGCAACTAGAGCTAAAAGCGGGAAGAGGAAGCCCTTGTGTTGTATGCAGGCTACCATCTCCCCCCAGGGCAGATGTAGCACTCATAATGTCTCTACAAGGATGAGGATATTTACAAGGTAGGGATCCTGGCTCCCTGCTGAGTTTTTTAATAAAACTTATAAACTTCTCGAATTCACAGGGTATATCAACTATTAACAACAGTGATTACCTTGAAAGTAACAACTTTTTGATATTTGACTTTTAGTGTTACTTGTCCAATAATGATTATCAAATGTTATTTTCCACATTTAGCAGAGATAGCAAGCATGTGGGAAATGCAAAGAAAATTTGTTTCATGCATTTGTATTTGTTGGTATTACCATCAAAAGATATTGACACATGATTGTATTATGTCCTTAATTATCATTACCTGTTACGCAAATGTTGTATATGCTACTACCAACTTCCATAGAACTTGTAGTGTTTCTGTGTTGGACTATACGTACCAATCTTGCCAACATCAGGTTTGGCTATGTAACATGCTTTGTCCACTTGATTAAAACTAGAAGCTGAGCAAGTCACATTTGAATGTCATAGGTGGAATGATCTGGCCATTTATCATTTGTACCTTGATGTTGATAAGTCATAGCCTGGATTCATAAATTGAAATATGTAGACTTTCTACTTATCCCAAATAAAGCCTACAGCTCAGTTTCTCAGGTCATTTAGAGGATACTAAGGATGAGTTAGTGGACAATAAAACACGTTTCATGACAAATTTGAAGGGGTTCTTTAGAGAAATTTCTATTTATGTCACATGCCTTTTTGTCTTTTTAAAAAAAATCCTTAATTTGTAACTATATTAATAAGACTAAGCTTAGAAAATATTTATAGATCAAAATGTTTTTTTTTTTGTAAATTAATTTGTTCCAGTTTGAGACCTAATCCTCTAAATAATGTTAAGATGCCAAAAATTTTTGGTGAAAGATCATTCTTTTATTTTAATTCTCCCTGAAAGAATAATTCTAAAAGAATGAGTTTGAATTTGCTTTTGATTTTAATATAAACCACTTTATTTCAACTGGATGGTCTTATGCACAGTGAATTAGACTTAATAATGTCTGTCACTTCCCAGGTGTACAAGCAATCCATATACAAAAATAATCTAGTGAAGGAAAAATTTATGTTTGAAACATGATCTTCTACCCTTAATGGCCTTAATTATTTTTTGATAATTATGGTAAAAATAAAAATGCCAGAAATTTCAAGTGATTAACTTGAAAGCATAGTGTTCAAGGACATTGGAGACTAATTTACAGATAGCATGAGCCCATATATACTATATGTAAAATATGTATAGTGTCTTATTAATTGTGTCTTATTAATCTTATCACTTCTGAGAAGCAAAGAGTAGGTGAACAGTTAAGTGCGAGTCAATCTTCGTGAAAGGCTAATTTTGGACGTACGGTGGAATCTTCCTCAAATGATGTTTGAAGCTAACTTTCAGGTCTGGTTTGTTTGTTTTTGAGGCAGGGTCTCAGTTTGGCCTTTAAGCTAGCCTTTAACTCACTGTATAGCCCAGGTTGTCACAGAACACAAAGCAATCTTCTAGGCTCAACTTCCCAAGTGCCAGGATTATGGGCATGCACCACCAGGCCAGCAGGACTGCTCTTTCCTGGATATGCTAGTAACCTTTCAATAGTAACCAAAAGAAATATATCCTTCTTCTTGATAGATTCTGCCAGGTTGGGGCTTAGCTGTCTCTAACATGATATCTGCCCAACTGGGCACCAGCCCAGAAAAACAATTTATTTCTCCCAAAGTAGCTTCTGTGTTGTTTTTCTAGTTTAAAAAAAAAAACACTCCTTTTTTGCATGTATGCCTAATCTTCTCCAATCCCAAGACTCCACAATCACCCAAGAACCCCCATGCCCAGCCCAATTCAAAAAAAAAAAAAATTCCCCAGCTCCCCTTTCTGAGAGATTTTACACTTTTCTGCAGCCCTCTCTTGCAGCAATACGGGCCTCTTTTTCTCTCTCCTTTGTCTTTCAACTGCATCAAAAAACCTAACACTTCTATCAAAGGAAATATATATTTGCACATTCTCTAGACCTTCAGGAGGTCTTGCACATAGTTCTTGCTGTGTCCTTATCTGCTCTTTCCAACTTCACTTTGAGAATTTCAGAAAAGAGGAAGGGAAGAACTTTCACTCTGCACTGTAGCATGGCTGAGTGGAAACAGTTTTATTCACCACTGATCCTGAAGCATTCCTGCAAAACAATTGTACTTTATGGTTGTTCTCCTTGACTTTATGGATGATATTTTTATGATAGGCTTTGAACCATGTGTGGGAAATGTGTAAGGAATTTCTGCATATAATTATTAACACAATTATATATGTTAATGAACATAAATATTAGAGAATTACCTGTCCTTATTTAGCCATCACAATAGGATTATGTGATTAGTACTAATTAATACCTATTAAAATCTTGAAAAAAAGGCTAGGCCATCATTGCAATTTGTATGTATTACTACAACAAAAATATTTTTTTCATCTTTTAAAAGGAAGGAATCAGTGAGTAAACATTTATTTTCCTATTCAGGACCCTCTAACACATGACCCACCTCAATTTTTACTTTCTTTTACTACCTTCCTATACATGGCAAATGTTGCTCACAGCTAATGAATATAAAACACTGTAGCTAGTATTAAAAATTCAAAATATAGCATGAAAAGGTATTCACTGCATAATAATTTATATTCTAGTAATAAATGTCATACTTATGTACAGCTGACATATGTCGGACATGAAGTATCATTCAACAAAAGTAATTAGCTACGTGTTAACTGAAGGATCACTGGTGTAAGCACTTTTATTCCCACTATGAAAAACACCCTTGCTAAGCCACCTTATTTACTCATCTTACACATATCCCATTGCTTGTTACAAACTTTAAATCTATGCATCTGTCAAATCGAACTTTCTTACTTCAGCTTGTCTTTTTCATCCCAATCCAACGATCTCTTCCTCTTTTCCATGAAAGTTGATTGTTTCTGACATTACTCCAATCTTTGTTGTTTTATCTTTTATGTGTGCATATTATTTTGTAAATTTATTCTTTATACTAAAAATATATCATAACTTTTTCTTCACTGTAATGCTAACTTGCAAACTTGTAAACAGTTTGACAACCCATTTTCCAAAATGCTTGGGACCAGCAGTGCTTCAGATTTTGATTTTCAGTTATTTACATGCTTGTATACAAGTTCCCCAGTTGAATATCTCTAATTTGAAAATCTAACTTGAAGTCTTCCAAAATCTGAAATTTTTTGAGCACCAAGATGACACTCCAAATGAGTCAAATTTTAGAGCAGTTTGAGTGCTGAATTTGTATACTAAAGATGTTTAACATGTAACAGAAAGGAATTTAACAACAGAAAATGGAATCCAGCTATGCGGAAAGGATATCACATAAGAAAAATTATCTTCAATCTTCACTCCGCTATTAATAACAGAAATATCTTACCCACAGTCTTCAGATGCCTATGTTGTATGATGTGATAATGCTGATCAATATATAATTTATAAATTAATACTAAATATGCTTAATAAATAAATTGAAAGTTTTAGCAATCTGTCACCAGGTGGTGACAAAGTCACAGTGGTACATAGTTTGAATAATACCAACTGGTAAATCACAAACAAACTCAAATGCCTAAAAATACTGTATTTGTGTGTGTGTGTGTGTGTGTGTGTGTGTGTGTGTGTGTGTGTACTTTGCATGCCAGTGAGTATGTGAGAGATTTCAGAGTCTTTTCTAGAAACTTTATATTCTAAATTCAGAAGTACCTAAGAGATTCTAAATTCAGATTTCTCTGCCTAGAATTACCTTTTGTGTTAGTTCTCCTTCCTTAGAGTCCCTTAAACTGCACATCCATACATATGCCAAACACTCCAATTGCTCATCTCTCTAGAAACCTAAATGTGTCAAAAAGATTGGCTTCTACTTTTCTCAGTGAAGAATTAGGGACGTTGACTGGCTTCATGCTTATTAAAATATCCCTTCCTTTCTTTAAAGGCCAAAAGGGTAAAACAAGAAAACTCATTCAAATTTTCAAACAATTTAAAATTACACAGCTATTATTTACCAATTAAGGGGAAAAATTGATTCTCTCATTCAAGGCCTTTCTTCTATGGTTTCATTTTACCTTTTCAAATGTACTTTCCTCAGTGCACTACTCAGAATGTGCCAATTAGAGTTCCAGTCTCTGTCTTTTAAACGATCTGTTCATATTGTCCAGTCCTTCCATTTACACTATCCTCATATGCTCCAGACGCTCTCTGAATGCTAGAAAAATGGTATCTGCTCATTACAAGCAAAATGTTACCATAGCATACGATATTCCCTGATATCTGTTACTGTTTGGCATACTTCTTGTTCTTCAATGAGCTTATATGTATTTGTTCATTTCTTAGGCCCTTGTAATGCTGCCCAATATTATATTTATTTTCACAGTTTTCTCATATTTTTGTTAAAGCAAAAGCATCTTGTAGCATAGACAGGCTAATTGTCTCTATATTCCCTATATTTCAGTAAAATTATCTGCCTGTAGCTTCTTCCTATTTCTCAAACAAGAACTAGTTGAACTAAGATGAACAGATTTTACTAAACTGTATGCAATAGGACTTGCCTTTTGATTGACTTGAGTTATAGTTATAAGATTGTTAAAGATAGTACTAACAGTTAAAGAGAAACCTTTGTTACCTATGCACACACACACAAAATGTTAAACTGAACCTGTTTAGATAAAAAAGACCATACATTATTGGTCCATCATTTTAAACTATTTTTAAACTGAACAATACTATGTAAGAAAGCATGGGAGATGAATGATTTTATTTTAGGTTTTAGTCTAAACAGGACTTTATTGATGGGGGAGGAGGTTTGGAGAATCCTATGTGAAGGACCAGAGAACATGATGTAAGGGATATGAAAAGAAATCGGAGGGAAAAGAACATTAAATCGCTGAAATTATATAACACAAATGAAATGGAAAATAGAGCTGATAGGAATAGATTAATAAATTAAGTTAGTTACTAAGGGTTAATTCAAGGTTCATAAGTTTTTATGCAGAAAACAAGTGGGTTCAAGCAGCAAGAATCAAAGAGAAAAATTACATGGCCTGAGTAGGTGAGGTAGATTGCTATAGCAAAGCATTTTAAATACAAAGGAATGTAAGGAGAAAAAATCATATGCAGCTAGAAAAAGTTTCTTTAATAAAAATGTGAACAATCACACATAGGAAATGATTCATTGCAGAACGAAGGGAGAGCCTGGCATCTCCAAGAGCCATCTCAGTATGTTGACCTTTGTAGATTGAAGAACAAATAAGAAATGTCAACAGGGCAGCCACAATCAGCACAAAGGAAGGCAAAGTTATTGTAAGAGCCATAGATTTAAGATAGCACTGTGCAAAAACAACTTTAAAATAGCAAGAACCACAGAAATTACAAGAAAACAAAATCCTAAGAGTGACTGTTAAGGTAGTTAAAATTAGATTTATTTCCACTGTAGAAATTCTGCAAGGCAATTTTTGTAGCACATATATAGAAAATGTGGTTTTTAGAAGTTTTTATGTTATTAATATTTATTTAAAATAGATTTTATCAATAATATATTTATATTTATGTATTAGGATCACACTTAATTTTGTTTTAATCAGAGCTCCAAATCATGTTCTTTTGTGACTGAAGGCAAACATTTGCACTTCCCTATTTCTCTGGGTGTATGTGTGTGTGAATGCGTGTGTGTGTGTGTGTGTGTGTGTGTGTGTGTGTGTGTATGTGTAGTTAAAAAACAACTAGAACTACTGACTTTGAAATAGTAAAGTACATCAAAATAAGTGATATGGATCAAGCAGCATGGAAACAGAATTCAATAAAGTCTTCAGTAAATTCTAAGATATACTGTACAGGGCTCGGTAATTAAAGCTTAAAGTATGCTTTGTAAAGAGATTTTTAAAATAATACTTTAAAATGTACTAATTTATTCAATATGCGTCAGTCCAATTAATTTTATCCTTGATTTCTTGAGCTCAGTTCAAATTCAGAGACTACACTTCATAAAAATTTAAAGGTCTAGCTTTTTTCATGCAAATCTTTCTACTCTCACCGTCCAATACAACCTCCAGCTCCCACCAATATTTCTACTAGATGATGTGATAAAGAAAACTCTATTCAGGATACAAAGAAAATAAAACAAAGATTTTAAAAAGTCAACCAGGAAAGCTTTCGTTTTAGGGTCTATCTAAATGATATTGCACCACAAGAAATTACCATTAAATAAACCGGTTTGTGTCTGTATATTTTTGAATTATAGTAAAAACAACAATAATGCCATTCCACAAAAGCTGAGTACCTAAAGCTTCACTATTTCACCCCATACATGTGTATATACATCAATGAAGCCAGCTTCATAGTTTAAATGCTTTCTAGTAGGTCTCAATATGCTAAACTATTACAATATCATTGCTTCAAACTAAACTTAGCCGTCTTAATGTTATCTTCTAAAGCTTGAGTGATTCCATGAAAAATATTTGCTTTTTTAAAATTTTTTTTCATTCTAATGATATGTGACAGATAAGTGTAGAATGTATAGTTAGGCAAAACAGAGAAAGGAAAGCTGCATCCTAATACCTATCACCAGGATAGATTCAAAATTTCCTAAGAAAATATTAGTGTCTAAGAAAATTATTCACCAAAAATTATGAACCATGGGCCTGGGGATTTAGCTCAGCGACATAAGCATCTGTCTTGCAAGCAGGTGGTGATGAGTTTGATCCCTGGTACCGATAAATAAAAAAAAAAAAAATTATGGACCCTGATGAATTGGAACTTATTGCAGGTACGAAAAAACTTGTTCAGCATTCACAAATCAATTAATGTGAGCCTTCATATTAACAGACTGAAGAAGAAAAATCATATGATGATATCAAAAGCTGTAGAAAACATGTTTAATAAAATCCAGCACCAATTTATGATAAAACATTTCATCAGACTAGAAATTAAAAGAAACTACAATGTAATAAAGGACAATTACTAGAAAGCCTGTAAGGAACAAAGAAAGAATATGTCTCCCCATCTGTCCTATTTGAAACCATTCTAGCATTCCTAGGTAACATAAGATGAGGAAAAGTAATGTACAAGATACATAAATTAAGAAAGATGAAATAAAAATGTTGCTGTATAGTGACATCTCTTTACATAAACAGTCTCAAGGAAATAACAAGAACTGACTGACTAGATTTCTCTAGAGGAACACAACACATAGGAAATAAATAGATGATATAGATGGATAGATAGATAGATAGATAGATAGATAGATAGATAGATAGATACTTATGCAGGGGGATTATTAAGTAGGCTTACAAGTTTGGTGGCAGGAGAGTCCACAGCAGTTGTTAGATGCTGGAGAGCTGAAGAATGTAGTAGCTGGTCATTCTAAGAACCTCACAGCCACAGAACAGCAAAAATCAAGGATACAATGCCAGTTTAAGTTTGAAGACCTGGAAGCTCCCTAAAGAGTCACTGGTTTAAGTCTGAATTTGTAGGCTAAAGAAAGTGAAATCTGATGTTCACAGACAATATTAAGAAAAGATGTAAGCACTCAAGTAGAATAAAGCTCTTCAATATATACTCTTTCTCCTTCCTATTTTATCCATCCATGCTACAAGCTTATTGAACGGTACCAATCACAATCCTGGTAGGTCTTCCCCTTTGACCTATATGCCAGTCATCTTGGGAAATATTCCACAGATACACCCAGAAGTGTGTTTTACTGATCTCTTAGTTGTTTCTTATACAGTCAGGTTAACATACCACAATTATTTTTTACATCATTCTAGAACCAAAACAAAATTATGAAAAAGTTGCAGAATATGAAGTTAACACACAAAAGTCATTAGTTGTTTTATAAGCCATTAATGAAATTTGGAGCTTGGGATTTGAAACAAAACACCATTTATGTTAGCACCTAAAAATGAAACATTTAGATATTAATCTAAAAATATTTATACAATAGATATGAGAAAATCAGTGAACTAAACACAGATGTGTATTATGCTCATGGATTGGAAGACCTGATAATAAAATATCAATTCTTTACAACTTTACCTATAGATTCAGCAAAACCCCAATAATTCTATGGATACTGACAATTTGTTTCTAAAATTTAAATAAAAAGTCATAGTCCTATGGTAGCCAACCTAATACTGAGTGGAAAAGTAAGAGCACCAACATTATTTAACTTTAAAACACACTATATGCAGTATCCAAAATAGCTGTAGTATGGTAAAATCATAGACAAATATCTTAGTGGAACTAATACAGACCACACAGAAATAATCAATTTATCTTAGACAAAGGAGCAAAAGAGAGGAATTCATTGGAGACAAGGTCATCTTTTTAGCAAATGTTGGTTGTAATAATTGAACATTCACATGTGATATTGAGATCTTATATCTTTCACACATGCACATACACATGCACACACACAACTTTAAAGAGAGTCATAGACCAAAATTAAAATACAAAACTACAAAATTTCTACAATTTAATACATGAGAAACCCTCAGTTACCTCAGACTTGATAATGATTTTTTTTAATAGAACACAAAAAATATGGTCTATGACACAAAAATTGACATTAGATTTATGAAAATGTAAAATTTCTGCTACATGAAAGAAATGATTAGGAGAATGAAGACATTTCTCAGCCTGGAGACAGTATTTGAAAAACATTTATCTCCTCATGGACTGACATGCAAAATATACAAATAACTCATAATTCAACAATAAGAAATCACATGGCCCATCTGAAAAACTAGCAAAAACATGTATGGAGACAAAACATGAAAGAAGATCCACAAGTCTCAAATAAGCATACAAAGTACATTAATGTCATATCTCATTAGCAACCAAAACTGCAATGAAATAGAGCTATACAAGTCTTAGAATTGTTTAAAATTCCAAGTGTTAGTGCCTGCCTTGAGCAAAAGAACTTTCAGTTATTGCTGATAAGAATACAAAATGACACAGTCATTGTGGAATACAGTTGGATAGTTTCTTACTCTAAACACATTTTCCATACAATGTAATATCACACAGTATCTACCCAAATGAGTTGAAAATTTATGTCCCCACACCAAGATGCACAGAAAAGTTGTGACAGTCTAATTCATAATTTCCATAGCCATATGTCCAGGAAAGAACTGAGCTGTCTTTCAGTTCATGAATGGATAAAAAACTTTGTAACATTCAATTTGAAAAAAATGGACTATCAAACCAAGAAAAGACATGAACTGAGCTGAAGCACATATTGTTAAATGAAATATCTTAAGATACAGCTTAATATGTGCTTCCAAAAACACAAACATTGAAAATATCAAAGCTTATTATAACTTAAGAGAAGAAAGATAAATATATGGAATATACATTGGAAATTTAGGGCAAAAATAATGCTATGGTGAACCCATGGCACTGTATGTTTTCCAAAACCTACAAAAAAAAAAATGTACCATATCCAAGAGTGAGGCCTAATAAGTACTGTGAACTTTAGTTAATAATAAGCACTGATATCTGCTCTTCAATTGCAAAAAATAAAAAAAGCTCACTACATTAATGCAAAATGTTAGTGAGATATAAATCTATGTGGAGAGAGAGGAGGTATTTAGAAATTATAGTTTCTCTTCAGTTTTCTATCTCTGAAGTATAACTACATTATTTTTTATTTTTTAGTTGGACTCAGAAATCTCACAGAGATAGAATAAATACCAAAAAATAAAGATAGATATTGTATTTATCAAGTGCAGCAAGATTTAAAAAAATCAACAATGTTAGGCAGAAATACAAAATTTATTAAAATAATTAAATTTAATCACTATGAGCAAAATACAAGGCCTAAGATAAACCAATATGCTACATAGAATTAACAAATTGACACTGGAAAAGAAAATATCAGTGATGATAAAGACAACAATAGTGATTATCCAAGAGAGATATACAGACAGACAAAAACCATCACTTAGCCATGGAGCATTTTTTGAGTGATTAATATATAGGAAGCTCCAAAGAAAGTGTGAGAAAACAATACCAAAACATATAATGAGATTATTTAAAACAGATTTGACAGAGAAATCATGAAAGTAAGTAAGGGAGAAAAGCACAGTATCCGGAAGCAATTAAAGGAGATAAGCCTTCAGATAGATGTCTAAGTACCAGAAGAGCAAACCACAGAAAGGAAAATTGCCAATCTAACTGTTTCTACCCAGGAAGTTGCCCTTCAGTGGGGAATATGAAACAAAGACTGTCAGAGATACAAAAGCCAAAAAGGTAAGCATCCTAGTTATGCAACAAAGAGTCATAAAGAAATAATTTGGAGAATAAGGAAAATAATATCAGAGGAAAATACAGTCACTTCCATGATGGAATAAAGACATCAGATATGATATGTCAATAAGTATTTTTTGCCATTTTTATATATTTCTTTAAATGTTTCTCAAAATGTTCCCTATCTTAAAGTCAATTTAAAGGATTTGTGTTTAAAAAGTAGTGATGATCTGTTTTATAACTTTGTAAAATCAAAAGAAAATACATAGTAATCAATAATCTTAAAATATGGTGCACTTAAAAACAGAACTTCAAACATATGAAGCAAAAAGCAGAACAGAACTGACAGGACAAATAATAAATCCTCTATTACAATCAGTAAATAAAAATATATTTCAATAATTGATTAAAGTGGACAGAAAATAAAGCATACAGAGGACCTGAAAACTATCATCAAACTAAATAAAATGAAGAATTTTAGGATAGTCCACCCAATAACAGTTGTATGTACATTCATTAATGTGCCCATGGAATTTTACAAAATAGAATACATTTTTGGTGATAGAATCAAAGTGAATTCAAATTAATTCAATCTTACAAGTATATTTTAGGGCCACTATAACATTAAAAATAAAATTAAAAGTCAATGACAAAAGAAATCATGAAATGCTCTCAAAATTTAGAACTTAAATAAAATATTATTCTACATTACAGAGGTCAAATAAAAAATGTAAATGAAAATTCAAATACAGTTTGACCAGAAATAAATTAAAAATAGAGATAGCATATTGAAATTCTGAGAATAAAATTAAGGTAGTGCTTACAGGGTATTTTATAAGACTAAAATTTATACTAGAAAAGAAAGATCTCAAATTAGGTCTCACTTGTCCCCCATAAAATCACAAAAAGAAGAGAAAATTCAACCCAAGATAAGCAGCACAAAAGGAAATAGAACACATAAGAAAATAAATGAAAAATTAATGAAATAAAAATTATTTGTTTTGCAGATCAACAAAAGTGGTGTATCCTTTCTAAGACTTAAGTGAAATAGAACACACAATTTACTACTACGAAGAGAGAGAAAAGTCCTATATAACCTTAATCAAATTCCAAACATTAATAAGGGAATATAGTGAATAACATTGCCAATAAAGTCAATAACATAGACAGAAGTAAAGAAATTCCTTAAGAGATCCAAAAGCTCACATAAAAGTGAATGTATAACTGGGAAAATGTTTTCAAAATTAATACATTTTATAGTTTAAAAGTCTCCCTTAGAAAGGACTTAGGAAAGATGACTTCTGGGGAGATTTTATCGATTAAAAAAAAGAGTAATTTTGCAATAACTCTTTAAGCTGAATAAAGAGATTAATTAAAGAAATGATAAGTCCCTCCCAAGAGAACACAGATGGTAGAAAGGAAATCTGAAAAGAAAAACTTCTGTTAAAGAATTTAAGCATAACCTAGAACACATGAAACAGATCCAAAGAGATTAACAGGAAACTAAAAACTCTATTGAAACCTGGCAAAACGTCTTGACAGAAACTAAATTAGCCTTTTGAAACTTGAAGAGAGATTTATGAAATATAAATGTTATAGAAAAGAACTCTTAAAAATAATGAGGAACCAGAAAGAAACAATTCAAAGGCTAGAAGATGACAAAATGATACATAACTTAAGAGTAAAGCACGTGAGTGAGGAAGCAGAAGTAACCAAATATGAACTACAAAGAATATTCACGGATATATTAAAGGAAAACTTCCCAAGCATAAGAAAAAGAAATGATATCCAGATAAATGAGGCATACAGAACTCCAGCTACCTACAACCAAAACAGATCTACACCCAGATATATAATAATCAAGATTCCACAAATCCACCAAAAGAACAGAATACTAAAAGCAGCCAGGAAAAAGAAACAGATTACCTACAATGGGAAAATTATAAAAATAACAAGACTTATCAACACAAACTCTCAAATTGAGAAGAGCCTGGGGAGAAATTATTCAAGCCTGGAAAGAAAATAATTTGCAACCAAGACTGATGTACCCAGAAAAATTCTCTCTCAAAATTAATGGAGAAATAAGATGTTTCCAAGACAAGGAGGAACTGTGGAAGTTCATGGCCACCAACCCAACCCTACAGAGTGCTGAAAGACATTCCAGAGAGAGAGAGGAAAGGATACCAGAATTCCAGCAACAATGGCAGAGAGGCTTCAATGAATGGGGCAGACAGTGGAATGAGGGAGTAAGGTGGATAAACACTTTAGCAGTAAAGTGGAGCAGCAGACATGAGGCAGAGATGGTATGCTATAATCTTTAATATAGATAGCCTTGATACACTAAAATAAAAAACAGGCAGAGTAGATTAGGAGACAGCCTCCATCAAGATGCTCTGAATGGGAAATACACTCAACTCGAAGGAGGGTTAATAAACTGAAAGTCAAAGATGAGAAAGCAAAGCTATATGTGACAGGAAACAAGAGAGAAACAAGGACAACTCATCCAGCAACCATAGACAGGATGGAAAGCTATGACACTTTTGGGCAGTGTAGAACTACACAGCTTAAAGGAAGGAAAACCTTATGACTTTAGTGAGTAAAGGAGTACAGATCAGGATCAAGCTCAGGGGTAGAAAGGTTCAGCAACACTCAGATAAACAATGGGCTGGCCCCCTAATCTAAAAACTAAAGGGGCTGGTGAGACCCAAAACATACAAAGTATCCTGAGAAGGGGAAAGGTGAAAAATAGCCTAAAAAGGTCATTGTTAATAGTGTATCAGGATTTAAAAGTCACAGTAGTCTTATCGCTCTGTTTAAATTTATTTTGTTCTGGTCTGTCTACTCATATCAGATTTGAGGGCACAGACATATAACCCAAAAATAGCAGGTTATACCATGGTAACTATCCTTAATTTCCTATTAACTTAAACTGAAACCCTGTATTACTTACATTGTCTTACTATGACTGATCTTATTTGAATCTGGTTTGTTAGACCACGGATTTGCCTTGACTGATTTTATTTGAATTTGGTATGCTTGATAGTATCAAGTCTAAAAGTAGAGGCAACTACTCTGAAAATGACAAGATGTAAAAGATATCCATACTGGTTTTTATTATTAACAGCTCTCAAGTCCTACAATGTTTTCAAAGCTGTGTTTTTATAAAAATAGCTATGTAATACTATGCTTAACTATTTTAAGCCTGATGATGTGGACAAGTCTGTTGAAACGAACAAGAGAAAGCATAGTAACTACAGTAGATCACCTAATATTGTGGTCTTATGTGTCTTTTCATTGCATGTTTTTCTAGGAATTTGTTTTGCTGTCTTGTTATGATGTTTTTCGCTATAATACAGAGAGGATAGATATACATGTAGAAATTCACACATGGGAAGAATATTTTAAACAATTTACAGGAACAGATTATATAATGCAAGATGTAATGAACAGATACTCTGAAGAAGAAGAGACACTAAGAAACCCAATGCTAATTCTGTAATATTATGATGTAAAACATAGCAATACTGTTTTTCACTGTGCAGAGTGATATTAGTCTAGTCTCTTAAGTTCAATTTCAGCATACTTAAAGATAAGGACAGCTACTACGAAGAGAATGAGAGACATTATAGTAGTCATTATTGTCTTCCCCAATGTCAGATCTTGAAGACCTAAAAAGCCTTCATCATCCTGTAATGATTTGATTAGTTCTATAATATGCAGTATGTATTCAATGTGTGCAAAGATGGGGACAACTGTTTGGAAAAAACTAGAGACAAGATAGACAGTGAAGATCTCCAGTGGACTTTCTTTGAAATCTGTGTTTCTTTAAATTGTTTCTTTTTGAACTGTTTTGTTCTGTTTTGATATGTTTAATCTTACCCTCTTTAAGACAAAAAACAAGTGTATTGGGCTGATAACCATATTACTAAGATTTTGTTGGATCATTGAGCAGAAATGTTGGCAGTGTCACTATTTGAATGTCACTTTGCGTACTTTAATTTTGTAACCTGAACGATTATTTCTAAGATGACAGTATGTAACTTATCAACCGGTGATTTCTGTTTCTTTTTTTTCCTGTAATTCTATATTATTTATACCCTTTATTTCTCTATGTATTTTTCTCTTTAAATAAAAAAAATTGCCAAATCAAGCCATACTCATAAAATATAATACATTTTTCTAAGTGAGCTTTATTGTGGGAGTTCATGATAGCTCAACATCTAAATTCAATTAACATTATTCAATTAATAATAAATGACTAATGATTGATATTTGATTCTTGCCTAATTGATATTTGGTAGTGGCCTTAAATAATGGGATAGTTTTATAATAATAGAAATGTATAACATGTTAATGGGTATATTTCTGTGATGAGAAAAACGCTAATAGCTTTCTACACAAATATTTGTGGTTTTACAATCACCATAAAAGGCAGGCCCTACACAGTTTCTTTCTGTCTGTCTGTTTTTCTTTCTTTCTTTCTTCCTTCCTTTCTTTCTTTCTTTCTTCTCTTTCTTCTTTCTGTTATTGTCATTATTGTTTTGAGGCAGGGTCTTACTATGTAGTGCAGGATGTGGCCTTGCTCTCATTTATATAGACTAGCCTGACCTCGAACACATGGTGATCCTCCTGCCTCAGCCTGCTAAATGCTGAGATTACAGGCATGAAGCCCCATACCTGGCAATTGTTTTACTGTTAAGGAAAGAAAGGGGATAATGGTACCAATGAGCCCAAGGTCTCATAGATGGGAAATAACAGATCTGGCACTGAATCCTAATCTGATTCTGAGATCTGTACTTTCAACCCATCTCACTGTTTCTCAACCAGAAGAAAGTGCTGATATTGGGAAAGTTATGGAGGAAAGAGGGTATATTTGACTCTGATGATGATGCATTAAAATTTTCATATAAGATGTTGTCAGCTGTATGTGTAAATAGAACCTAAATCACTTACAGTGTTTGCCCTCAATAAGATCACAAATGTACAAGTGCGGTGACTGAGTTAACAAGCATGTTGACAACATTTTACCTGTTACAGCTGGACTAGGCCAAGTTCCAAAAATGAATCAAATATAATTTAATCTTTGAATAGCTCATAATATATATATAAAACCTGACAAATTAAAATATTTGTCTATGTCTTTGTTCTTTCTGTATTGTGACCCTATTTCTGATTTCAAAATAAAAGTAGGACCATATATAAGAAGAAAAATCATAAACATCAAGGAGATAATAAAAAATCTTTTTTATAATTGTAGGTTCACCACCAAGTTTAAAAAAAAAATCTACTTTTGAAAGTTGTAATACCTAAAATTTTAATGTGAGAAAGATTTAGGCTAAAATAAATAAGACATAGGCAACCACAGATTTTGCAACAATTATGTCATATTTTACCTAATCTGTTTTTTTCTTTTTGGTGGGGAGAGGTACTGGGAATTGAACTCAGGATCTCATGCTTGTCTAGCAGGTGTTGTTTGGCTGAGATAAATCACTGGCCTTCACCTAAATTTATTGAAAAAAAATCTTTGAAATTTTACATTTGGTCTAAAACCTACACGTATGCTAAAACTGACATTCTGAGCTCAACCTGGTCAGAGCAATAGGGTCTCATTTACCAATATTTTCTCACAGTACTCCACAGGATAGATAAATGTCAGAAAATTTTTATCATGGATCTCCTTTGTGAGACACCTGCATCTCAGAGAGTTCATTAAAAGAGAATAAAACTTAGGAAAATTACTTGGAACACAGAGAAAAAATACTACCACTGCTACTTCTTAAGGCTCAGTAACATCAAAACGCTGACTATCTCCCCATTTTGAGGGAATGGGGTCACGTGGGTCAATGTCCACACTGGTACATTGCATTTTGTTTCTGTATAAAGAGTCCACTGAGATGATAGTGTTAATGTATTTGATCAGAGACACATCAGGTCAAAAGATGCCCCCACTGTCAATATACAAAACAAAATATCTGTGTATGTACAAGATGGTAAGTTGCATGAAGAGATATTTTTAATAGCTCAAACAACAGAACAAACACATTTTCCCAAGATGCTCAAAGAAAAGATAGTTTTCTGGGGTGATGGAACCAGAGAGAGTAATTTTCAGGTCTGAATTATAATCAGAAGGAATAGATAAGGTGCTGGCATTTTCTACAAAAGATAAGGGTATTGATATAGATGGAAGATTTTGAAAATTTTTATTTCACTTTAAATTTGTATGCATGGAATTTTATAGAATATACACTTTAGTGTCTGACTTTTCAATCAGTATTTATGAGCACCATCTGTCTTTAGGGCTGCATTTAATTTATTGTTGTCATTTCATAGGGTACCACTGTATAGATACATTATAATATGTGACCTACTGTACTTTTGAGAGGATACCACTGTATAGAAATATTGTAATACATGACCTATTGTACTTTTGAGAGAAACCAGTCATTCCCAGTTGAGAATTGTTACAAATATAACACTGATATTGGGACCACAATTTGCCTTTCAGTGAAAACATGTGGAATTTTATATTAACATTTTTTAATATCTATGACCAGAACCTCAGGTTATAGATTATTCATATGTTCAAATTTAAAGATATTTCCAAAGCTTCCTATGAAATTTCATCAACTTTCATACTCATTACAAGTGGAAAATGTTTATAGTTGTCTTATGATAACCTTCTCAAAGTTAGGTATTGTCAGTCATTTTTATTTTGCATTATTTATTATCTTTCACAATTAAATTGACTAGTATTTTATACATGTGTTTTAGCTGTTTGGATGTTGTCTTTCACTCATTTGTTGATTTGGTAGCTGTCATCCCATGGATATGCAGGAGTTTTCACATTCAGTGTTATATTTTATAGCTAGATGTCTTACCTGAAGTCTCATGAGATCATAGGTGTAGCTTTTGGGAGGTGATTGGATTATGGGGTTTCTAGTGGCCTTTCTCTTCAGAGACAGATCTGATTGGAAGGCTGTGCCACTGAGGGCAAGGTCTGGAAGGCTCTAGCTTTCCTCACAGCTGCTCCCTTGACATTTCTGCTTCCCCAATGCCTCGACGCCGTACGTAGCTCCCTTTAATTGTCCTCCATGTGTCTCTGCCATGCTGTCCTGTCTTGGAGAGAGTCAGTTGGACTATGAACCCAAATGTGAGCTGAATGTGAGCCTTTCTTCCTGTAAGTCCTGGGTTTCTCAGAGACAAGAAGGAGACAAGCATTCAGGAAAACTGCCTTTGTTGAGCCTACATATTGAAAATGTGCCTTTTCATTCTTGTCCTATAGCTTATCTGTTAACACCTATAAATGTATCTTTTGATGGGAGGGATATTTGATTTTAATATAATTCATTTACTTATTATATACCATTATGATTAAATGTTGTCTTGATTTAAATGTTGTAGTCTTATGTAAGAAAGTTTTACCTACTACAAGACCTCAGGGAAAGTCTAAAAAAAATTAGCATGTTTTAATACTTTGTCTTTCACACTTAAATCTACATTCCTTTTGGATTTGAATTTATAGGTGATACAGGACACTGGTCAGTAGTTGTTTTTTACATAGGATACGCAATAAGATCAGCAGTAATTATTCTCTTTTCATTCTCCTAAGTGTTCAGTCATACCAAAAATTCACCTAGCTTTGTAAATGTGGATTTCTTTCTATATTTTCTATTTTATTATATAGATTCATTGCTTATCCATGTAACAAAATCACAGTGACTTTATCATAG
Organism: Cavia porcellus; assembly: GCF_034190915.1. Lineage (NCBI taxonomy): Eukaryota > Metazoa > Chordata > Mammalia > Rodentia > Caviidae > Cavia > Cavia porcellus. The sequence goes on along the minus strand of NW_026947496.1, from coordinate 43,575,269 downwards.
TGTACTTTAAAATAGACCATTTTACCTACTAGCATATATCCTATAGTCCTTACTAATTATTTTAAATTATTTTGTTTATTCTTGTATTTTTGCATTTGCATATACATTTTTAAGTTATTAGGTTGAATCCCATAAGAACCGTGCTTTAATATTTTCTGTAGGTGCACTGAACCTACAGAAAAATAAGAGTAAAATTCATATTTATAAAATATTAATCTTTTAATCCAGGATATATCAGTCTTAACTAAAGTATCTTTAATTAATAAATTAAATGTTCATATATGTGTATATGAGAAAAAGAAGCAAGAGAGGGCAAGACAGAGAGGCAAGATAGAGAGAGAGAGAGAGAGAGAGAGAGAGAGAGAGAGAGACAGAGAAACAGAGAGACAGAGACAGAGACAGAGAGAGAAAGAGAAATAAAAATTACATATTATTTTGCTTCTTGCAGAGTCCAGTTATGAGTTAAAAAACGTATTTTGAAAAGGAAAAGTTGACCAAAAAGCCTTGCTAAATGTTCTTGAGGATTTCAGTTGTGTACATGATTACTAAGAGAATTCTTGAGAACGTAGAAAATTCAGACTGGAGTGTCGTATAGTCTGGATAGAAGGTTCACTCAGGTGCACCTGCTTTGGGACTCACTGCACTGCAGAACCTCCTTCTAGCTACCAGGGAAGTCACTCTCCAGGAAATGCTATGCTGAGGTTGTGAAGCAAAGCATGGAGGTTCTGGAATGAGCCATCTGCAGGGTGGTACAGTGCTTCCCCCACCCTACCCCCACTCTCAAGAACTGCATTCTCAAGTGCTCAGAAAGCTACACAGGTAGAGAAGCTACATGTTATTGGCTAAATAACCACACCAGATCCAAGACAAAAAATTGTGTTTTTGATTTTTTTTTTTTTTTTGCAGTATTGGAGATTGAACCTAGAGTCTTCACACTGAGTTACATTCCCAGCTCTTTTTCCTTTGGAGACGTGTCTGTCTAAATTGCTTAGTTGGACTTGGAAATTCTATCTTCTTTCCTTAGTCTCCCATGGTGCTAGAATTATAGGCCTGTGTCACCACATCTGGCTTGAAATGAAATATTTAATTTTTTTTTTTTTTTTAGTTTTTGAATATATTGAGCCCCTTGCTAACAAAGCATTAGTATGCCAACTGAAAAGAGCAAAATGTTCTAGTTTCACAAGCTAGACAGTAATGGTTGAATCTTAATTTCTTCTAAAATTTCTACTAGTTTTTTCTGTAGGTAGTTTAACTTTTTCTAAAGCAATTACACTGACAGTGAATAGTGACAACCTGTTTGTCATTGTTATGGATGTCCCTTTGGCCCTCTATCACTAATCAGTGCTCCTCTTTTACATTGATCAGAACTATAAAGGGGTTATTAATTTTTTCTCTACATTTTCTGACTCTAGGCTTTGATTTTTTCTGTTATAAATTTGTTTTTTATTTCACTATTTTTTTCATATTTTCATCTTTCTACTTTTACTAGAAGATCTACTGAATAAAGTTACAGGAAGTGAGTAGATTCAGCCCAGGAGAGTGTCCAAATAGGCTACAACCAGAAAACCCACCAGACAGAGTTAGCCAAATCCTCATCTTGAGACACCTCATCTTGCCCTAGGTAATACTGGACATGGAGCTTTGGAGTTAACATTTACCTTGCTGGTTTTCTGTTTTGATTTTGTCCAATTTCTATTCTTTTTTTTTTTTTTTTTTAGCTCCCTTTTGGATTGTGAATACTTATTCTGTACTATTGTGTGTTGGAAATTTTGTTTTTAATTTTTATAGAGGCTCATAGATAAGTGTTTCCAAAGAATCTCAGAGGAGAGTTTGGCGTTGGACCTTGAAGCAATACTGAAATTGTTAAAACTTTGGCAACTCTTAGAGAGAGAATAAATCCATTTTGCATGATGAAATGGGCATGAGTCTTTTAAGGGGTAGAGGTGGAATGTTATAGTTTAGATTTAAAATGTTTCCCAAAAGTCTCATATTCAGAGGTAGGGCCATGTTAGAAGGGGTGTATCGTAACTTGGAAGGGTATATTTCTTTCCCTGGCTCCTCCTCTCTCTCGCTTTTCTTCTTGGTCACCTTGCAATGAAAACTTTCACATACCACTCCAGTCTGCCATATTGCTTCTGTTTTGGGGCCAGTAGACCATGGGCTGAACTCCCTGAAACTTAGAGCTCAAATAAATCTCTCCTCCTTTAAATTGTTTCTATAATATTGTGTCCCAAAAATGAGAGTGTTAAGACAGTACAATATTAAAAATGCAATAAATGCACCCAAACGCCGGATACCGCTGTCTTTACCTTTCATAGGTTGTTCCCCTCATAAATTTGGCTCTTCCTATGTGTTTGTGACTGCCCTAACCAAGTTCCTATGTTGAAATATTCATACTCCATGGAGTTGTGTTAGGCAATGGGATCAGCAGGAAGCAATTACATCATAGAGGCAGAGATGCCATAATAGAACTAGTCCTTCTATAAAACAGACCACAAAGAATTGCCTTGTCCTTTCTACCACATGAAAACACTGATTAAGATCCAGTCCGTAAGCCAGAAACCAGATCCTCACTACATACTTGGTACTACATACCAAGTTCATCTTGATCTTGGACTTGCCAGTCTCCAGGACTATGAGAAATACTGTTTCTGTTATTTTTAAGCCACTCAGTTCATGGCATATTTACAAAAACTTTGCACTATAACAATATCTGCCATTTTTCCTACAGCCACAGCCACCCGATGAATTTTTATCAATGCTGGTTGTGTTTTACCTCTTTTTTTCTCAAATTTTTCTTAACAAATTATTCTTCTGCAAAATTTTGTATCCTAGCCAGTAGTAGACAATCTGTAATCTCACTTTAACTCAGATAGTGAGTTTGAGATAAAGATACTGTGGTTATTCATATTTTTGGCCAAGAAACTATCCTCAAGACATTGAACAGTTTCCCAAAAGACACAGAGTTAACTTTTTCAGTTATGCAAAAAGTGAAGTAATCTGAATTCCAACTCATATTCAAGAATCTGTGTTCTGGAGCAATAAGCTATATTTTCTAGTATTTAATGACGATTCAGGATTCTATCTAATAATAAAGTATTATTTAATAACCAAATCAAGTATTACATAATAACCAAATCAAGTTTCTGAGGGTCCTGACACTAACAAGCAGGAGGAAACAAACAGTGTATGATAAGAATTCACCATGGGAAAGTGGTTAATGCTTGTTGTTCATGACACTGAGCATAAAAATATACAGTGAGAGATTTGCAGAAGATACAATGTTGCAGTAATTTCTATATTTTATCTAGAATTTTGGAGTGTATTATGATTCTCTATGCCTTTTCTCCTACAAAATAAAAATGAATTTTTAAATCTAAAATATTTTGAATTCTTTAAAGTAAGAAAGATTTAAGATTTAGTGCAGAAGTAAAGGCACTTGAAATAGCATTACTTATATCATCTATAGCAGCCTTTCTCTCAGACTTTTCATGAAAAAATATATTTCATGCCATAATGTTTCATTGCCAGTGTTTACAGGTTACATAATTTAAGCAGTATGTGCATCTCCTGTAGGTGAAAGCTGAAATTATTTGCAAATACAACAACAAATACAAAAATGTATTAAGAAATGACTTTTACATGGGCAATGTTTTTTATTTTAAAGAGAATAAAACCAAACAAAATAAAAGAAAATAAAACCAATCAAAACTAAACGCGAAAGTGATACAAGGTCTTCAAAACAAGATAATAGAAAATCAACAATGCCTACCATATTGCCTCTTTTTATTTTCAAAACAGCCACCCATACCATCAGGCATAATAAAATCAAACAAAACAAAACAATTAAATAAAACAAACAAACAAAAAAATGAAAATGATACAGGACTTTAAAACAAGATAATAAGGAATGAGCGATGGCTACCATTTTTAGAAGGAAATCTCTCATATTTGCTATATTGCTTATTGTTACCTTCTAAATAGATGATCAGACTGCCAGCTTTAAGCCTGAAAAGCCAATTTAAAAATGTGGTCATTAAGTTGTTCTTTTACTTTTGTGGCTATCATTTCACCGTGTTTCTTTGAATCATCCAGTTGCTTATGGGGAGTTGGCACATCTTGTCTCCAAGCCTGTGCACGGGGTGGCTTACAAGAAGGGTTTGGCTTCTTCTTGGGTCTCTTCCTGGGACACATGACTGTCATCGACTCACTGGAAGCCGTTGGTCCATTCCACAACCACCCTAGGTGGTCAAATTTAAAACACCATAAAAAAATCAATATAAATATTTGTATGCTATTTTTAAAATTTATTATTTTTATTGTATTATTGATACATTATACTTGTGTGTATTGATGGGGTATGTCATAATCATGGCTTTCAAGGAGAACAAGATAATACAGGACACATAATTTATAATATTTATGATGACCACCCAAGGAATCAAATATAAAGAAAGTACAGGAAATCTGTTGACACACTAAAGACCTGCCTAGAGCCTGGATTCCACAGCAATGTTCTGCATGAGTGCAAGAGCCTATGACAATGTCCCTCATGAGTCCAACTGTAGGACTAGAGCCCACAACAATGACTCATGCAAGTCTGTTTCATAGATATGCACTGGGAAGGCCCAAGGTCAGTGTTGGAATCTAGAAAGTCTGTGCCAGCAGAGTGAAATATTTGTGCCAATAGTTTCTGGATTCTGCACTAGAATCTAGAAGTGTTACTCAAAATAAGGACAAGGGGAAAAGTGCCTCTACCATTCTCAGTAATGAGATCCTGAGCAACTCCAGTGATGAGAACAGCTGAGTTCATATCAAGAAGCCAGCTTGACAAGCTTCTCCTGAAGATCGAACAGCACACCATCTTCCCCGTCAGAGCCACAAAATGATGCTCAAAGTAATGACCATAGCTCAAAGTAAACCACAACCATTCTCAGTGACAAAGTTCCAAGCCCCTCTGATGATGAGAACAGCCAAGTTCATAACAGGAAAGATGCTTGACGAGCTCCCCCAGGAGAACCAATAGTACCAGAAGGACCAACAGCACCAAACAACAACTCTAAGGAGAACCCACAATGCTAAACTCTTCCTCTCCAGTTATCCTTTTTATTTTGGTAACAAACCTTAGGTGCACCATCCATGTGCAGCACTATGTTGGTTCAATTCAGCTAGTATTACAAGTTGACCACCAGCTACAAATCTCCCACAAGATACCAAGTGAGAGGATGTTTAGTATATTATGAAATAATTAAACCATGTTAATTAGCATATCTGTCACCAAAAATATTTAAAAATTTTTGTGGTGGAAAACTTGACCTTTGTTCTCTTATTATTGATATGTACAACACTCAGTGATTAGATATATTCCCTGTATTGTGTGATTGATCTCAAAAGAAAAACATTCCAATGTATGTTTGCTCTCAGACTTCCTACACTTTGTATATTATCACTCCCTATCCTCTTCACCTCTAGCCTCCAGTTTTCACTGTTCTACAAATACACTACAGAAAAGTTCATATGCATTGGCATCTGCTTTATTATTAAAATGAGTTGCTACTTAACTTGCTATAGTATGTAAATACATAATATAATAATTCAGAGACAAATATTGTCATGTAATTCACTCTTCAATGAAAAATGGACCACATTTATTGGTGCCCCATAAGATTGTATCATCTAGTTATCTTATAGCTATCTTTTTATGTGAGTGTATTTTAAGGCATTTATACAGTGATCTATCACCAAAAGAAGCATTTCTCAGAGTGCTGTCCTCTTGTTAAGCAATTCATATCTGTATGTAATTAATGCATTGGATGAGAATTTGATGGCTTTCTGATTTCTAGTGGCATTATTTTTGAGAAAGGTTCCTCACTGCACACTTTGCATTTTCCTTATTGATAATTAAAATTCTATAAACAAGCATAGATTCTTCCATTTTATCATTTCTGAAAAATGCACACTTAAAGGAAGTTGTCCCCTCTTGTATGGATTTGTAAATCATTTCAGTTTTATTTGTAGTCTAGATTGTGAATAGCTGCTATAAAGAAGAGAGAAGTTATTCCTGTACCCCAGGAAGACATAAATATATGTAAGAACAATGATACTTTATTATCTTGGATATTTGTCTTCATTATATATTTGAGGCTGTGGGTGTACACAGACCTACTGCTTTGCTTTTAAGGAATTGAATCACTCCTGTTTTTTTTTAAACCAAATATATTTAAGTACATCTTTTTCAAGTTGAAAAGTCAATTAGAAAGCAATACTTTTTCTCTGATAGATTTAGTAGAGATACAGAATTAGATTAATCAAGGAGAAAAATTATTCAGGGGAAAAATCAAGTGAAATTGTCAAGGCAATTTACTGAATAATAGATGCTAAATTGGGAAATCCCCACATGAGTGTAGGTCAGAAATGTACATAGGTCTAGTTGGAAGATTGTCCAACTAAAAATCAGGATCTTGATGGCAGGCAAAGCTCTCTGAGCAACTGTCAGGTATTAAGGGTTTACCTGACAGTCTGTAAAAACAATATATGTACTTTTAAAATATAAGAATCAAGTATTTTTTCTTTCTTAAAAGTTACTAAAAATGCTGATCTTAGATTAAAATCTATGAGTTTAACCACACAGGATGCTAAGATTATGTAAAATTGTATCCTACTCTGTTAAGGCTCTTATAAAACCAAAAGACCAAAGATTATCAACAATAGAAATATGGCAGTAAGACTGCGTTCTAGAGAAGGTGCTTTTGAGATTATAAACTGCTAACTTCTTATTTTTTGTCTTAGAATCTTGTAGGTAATCACATAGTTGGAGGATAGAGGATAGTGTATACTAAGTGTGCATCCTCAAATAGAGTGTTCATAAAGAAACATACAAAAGAGAAAATTTTAAACTAAGTGCTGGAAGAAGGTCTATAGAAGCATTGTAAGTGAAGGTTTCCATCTTATTGTAGATAAAAAAAAAGAATACTGGAGGAGGTAATATTTTATTTGAGTCTTAAAATATGTGCAGAATCTTGAAAAGTAGACATATTGGGGAACACAATCCCAGAGTAACATACAAAAGGGGCACATAAGACATGCCATGATGATATGGATTCTAGTCTGCAAACATAGGATATGGTAGGGTATAACACACAAATTTTTGCAGCAAATTTCAAATATCAATGGATTAACAAATAAAAGTGTGTTTTTAGTTTATATTAAAGTTTCAATAGTTGTTTCATAGGCAACACTACATGACACCTCAGGAGTTCTTCGGTTTTGATATTCTCTTCTATGATCTCCTCCAAAAGTTCTACAGGCTTAAATCAGAGATCAAAATAACAAAAATATCATACAAAAGTGTCTTTTGAAGGCAGAAATGGATATACTATACCTCATTTCTGAGCACATTTCATTGACTGGAACCTGACACATGGTGCTTCCTAGACAGTAGGAGGTATAGAAAAACAGTCTTTCTGAAGAGTTAGGAGTGAAAGCAAATGGGTTGTTAAAAATATAATGATGTTTCCACCACAGGGAATAATGGATTATCATTATTGTTAGAAAAGCAGTACGAACTGAAATAATGGAAGACCTTGAATGCCAACTCTGAATATGTTTTGTTAATATTTCTGTTTCTTCTATACCATATACATTTCTGCCCGTCACACAACTTTTTGACAAAAAAACATTATCTAGCAAGAATCAGGTTGCTTAAAAAATCATATAACAAGAAAATCTAAGAAAGAACATGTGGAGCATATGAATGAATATATGAGACTATTTATCTCTTCTTTTAGAAATCTAAACCAGCAAGTATGTTTTAAATTTTGTCACATAGGAATGATTCTTTTCATGTCACCTTTGCTTATAATGACTTCTTTCTTCTTTCCCTTCATTCTAACATAAAAATCTAAGATTTACATAGTTTTAAAGCATAGGCTGATTATATTTAAATATTTCCATGTCTCATCACTACTCTGATATTAAATACTCTTTTAAAATGGAACTTTTGATAGTCAATCATTTTATTCTTTTTCAGATTGATGTCCAGTTCTTGAAAATAGCGGACCCACAATAAGATCTAATGAGTAAACAATTCTCAAGATTTTCTGTCCTGACAGAAACACTTAATATTATTTAAACTGCTTTCGAGGTATGGAAAAATCAAGAACATTTCCAGATTTGTTTAGGTAGCAAATACTTATACTTAAAGAGTACTTTATATATGTCAGGTATTATAGTGAAACTTTGGACATCAAAAATAGAACATGAAAAATAAGACAAAGAATGATGAAACTTTTTTAAAAAAAATGTCTATTGATGTTTCAGGCCAAAGTTATAGTCCAATAAGTTTCAAATACTCAGTTTCTTTCGCCCAAGCTTTCTGTGGGTTCCAAAGATTCCCTTGACCAAAATGTGTTAACCGATTTTTCTTCAAGGTTTCATCACTACAGAAGGAATTTAGAATGTCTTATTGCTTCCAGTGAGGAAGAGTTATCCATGACTGAGAAGTTTTGGCTGTGTCTGAGATGATAACTAATGGATAATGGAACAGAAACAAGAAATGACAAAGAAATTGTGGTATAGATTTCAAGTTCCAGAAACTGAGTATGATTTCTCTCCCTTTCATGTTTCAAAACTTTGATTACAAGACAGTGACTTTTTTTTTTGTTTTCTATTTCAGTCTTTGATGTTCACCCTAGCTATTTTTTAATTGGATAAAAGCCATTTTTCTCATACAGAAATGCTCAGTTTTTTAGTTTGAAGAACATTTAAGTTCATGGTTGCTGACTCTAATGCAATTTAAATAACTATTTAGTGGTGTTACTTTTTCTGGCTTCTATTGATATTATGACCTACTGGTGATTCATATTTCAAACAGTACTATAAAAATCAATAGCCATGTGTTTTATCAAGATTGTTACAATATCATTTGGTAAAATATTAAGGAAAACTATGACAAATGATAAGGTCCTTAAGAACAAAATAAAAAATGACTAGTTTTATAAGCTTATATCCTTTGAAAAATACAGATCTAGGGAACATTTACTGATCAGAGAGTTCTTTCAAACAGAAAATCAAAGGATATCATAAAATACTTAGAATGGCACATTTTAAAAAAATTCAGGCGAAAGTGGATAATATGAGGAAGGATGAAAACTATGTCTTCTAAATATTGGGAAGGGAGTGAGAAAAGATTACTTAGAGGAACAGGATCCCCAAGTTCAATAATGCCTTCCACTGCTTCCCAAAGTGGAGCTAAAACACTGAATACTGGTATTGACTTATTCGTTTCCTCTGCCTGTAGACTGCTTAATTAATCATCAATTTCTTCCAGTCTCAAAAATATTTTTATTCTGTTTTAAAATTCTTCAATCACTGTCACATTTGTGACTTCTTCATCATCTAATGTAATATAGGGATGCAAATTTCTCATTCCTAACCCAACTAACCTTATGGCTCCTTAACAAGTCCCTTGCTCTAAAACTCAAATCCAGTCACTTAAAAAATTCTTTTGTCTTTTTGAGACAGGGTTTCTCTATGCAGTTCAGGCTGGCCTTGAGCTCACTTTGTACCCTAGCCTCGAACTCCCAATGATCCTTCTGCCTCAGCCTCCCGAGTGCTGGGATTACAGGCGTGAGCCACCACACCCAGGTCAGTCACTTAAAAATATTAATGACTCTTTTTCTATATTTCTTTATTCTGTTATACCTTCTGTTTTGCCTTCTTGAAAATTCCTTCCAAAAGCCAGTATGTAGAAATAAATATGAAAGCATATAGAGGAAGAGAGGCATTGATGATCACTAGGTAAAGTGGAATATATAATTCTAGTTGGGGTCTAGAGACTGAGCACATGACGATATCAGAGTTCACGTAGGAGAAAAAGGCATTCATACCAGGTGAGGTGAAGAGGTCCACATGCGAGATGTAGGACTCTCAGCAAAGAAGAAAGGGTATCTATAGGACTGAGACACAAAACTATCTTGTTATTATCGTTCTGTTAAAACAACACTGGAATGAAGTAAGGAATGCAAGCTGTATATAAATGCTTATCACAGAAAACCAAAGCCCAAGAAGGATAATGAAGGCTTCCTCCTGGGCTCTTAAGGCTCTGAGTCTGAGCAGGATAAAGAGACTCCCAAGCTCGGAGATAGAAAGTCCTGGCCCACACATAGTGTGGAAGTCAGAATATGATACAAAAGCAAGATGTTGGTGTTGATGATAGCAAGCTTGATGGTAGCAAAAAATATTGATACAAATAGAATAAGAAAATAAGGAAAATGACATTTTGTCAATATCAGAGTTAAGAATTAAAAAGAGATGTAGAAATGACTCGTGATGAACTAGAATTGAAATGATTGAACACAATATATATGAGTAGATACAGGATAGATGTATACATGTACAAGTATTGTATATATTTATGTATGAATATGTGTACATACAAAGAGATTTTAAAACATGTGTTCCTGGCTATTTCCACTGAGAACAGGTAAGAGCAGCAACACCCAAACAGGACAGAGAAGGCCTAAAGTTTATATTTATATTTTGGGTTAATAAATAGGATTTTCTTCTAAGAGGAATCAGGTTGATCTCAAATATAGGGCAGGGAAATATCATAATATTCTGTTTTTAAAATTAAGGAGGTATGTGCTATAAAAATAATAAGACCAAATGAAAGCATGCAGAGGCTGACTTGTAGGGGCTCCCAATGGTCACCTCAAAACCTCTTGAACATCAAAATAAAAGGTATCATCGCATTATATCTCATGGAATAAAATCAGAAATGATTTAAGATTTCACAAGGCATAAGAGATGCATGTTTTTCCAAACATCTTTCTTATAAAATATTTACTGATTGAATAGGATTTAAAGTTTATGGTATAAGAGCTTGGAAAATTCTACTTTAATAAATAATTACAGTCAATATCTGAGTTTGAGGACTAATCAAAATCATGTGAGCCACCTGAAGAAAGAAATGAGAAGGACCCCCATAACATTGATGAAGTATTCACGAAAGGTGTACGACCTCACTAAAATTGTGAGAAGATTCTATATAGTAACTAGCCTGTGCTCTTCAAAAGGCTTAGGCAGATGGAGGGACGGCTAAGGAACTGGTCAAATGAAAGTGTCTCTTAAAATAAGTAAATGCAGCACATGAAGCTGGATATCTTCTGTTTTCTACAAAGGGCACTGTCAAAGTTTGAATGAACTCAGAGGATGAGATGGCAGAAATGTATAAGTGTTAATTTCCTAAATTTCTGGTTGCATTTGCAGAGCATTCCTTGTTGATAGAAAATGTAAATGAAGCATTCAGAAGTTTATTTTTAAATGATGGTTTCAGTGACTCTAAATCCAATGTTATGCAGACATTTTAGCTTGATCTACTTTTACAACTTACTTCAAATTCATATCTTACTCTCTGAACCGCATCACATAATTGATAATACTTTGGTTTTGCACATGTAAGTTTATCTGATTTTCTTCAACTTTTGCACTTGGAAAAATTTTGCTCATTGAAAGTCCAACTGAGTGGGGCTGGGGATTTAGCTCAGCGGCATAGGCACCTGCCTTGCAAGCAGGCAATCATGAGTTCGATCCCTGGTACCAATAAAAAAAAAAAAGTGATGATCTAATAACCTACTGTAAAAAAACAAAAAACTTGTGAGTCTACCGGGCATCATGTAGTGTTCTTTCTTTATTATAGGCATCATGTTCCTCCTGAAAAGTAGCAGTTAACTCTGAGATTGCATTGCAATTATTTCCTTTTGACTCTGCTTTCCCCCCATAAATTAATTTTTACATTGACATGTTACATTTCCAGACCCACTATTTATAGTATCTGATATGTAGTGTATGCTCAAATATATTTTGAATAAATGATTTAAAAAGTGAAGAATTTTGTATACCACCACCATTGGCCCTTTAATCTATATCAGTGATATTTTAATTACATAAATATTCATGGATACTCCTGGACTCAACAGTGAAAATCAGCAAGCTGCTTAATAAATAATATTTCATAATATGTTTATATACTTTCTCCTTGGATATCTAAAGAAAATCCATTGTCTTGTCTCCTAACTTGCTGCTCAAAGCTTTCATTTTCATTCTATTCCTCAGATTCCCTTTCACACCACTAATCAATAAGTTAGTCCATTGGTGCTGCTATAACAGAATGCCTGAGACTGGAAAAATTACCAGAACAGAAATGTATTTCCTCCCTTTTTTGAGACTACGAAATCCAAGATCAAGTTATCAGCATCCAATGTCTGATGACAGCTGTTCTGATTTCAAAATGGCACCTTCCTTCACTCATTCTCATAAAGTGCAAAGGCAAAAAGGGCTGAAGATAGTTCCTTTCCAGACCTTTCCCAAGTTACTAACCCATTCATGTAGGCAAGTTCTTCTGCTCTAATCAGGTTCTAAATACTACCATGCAATACTACCACAGTCAAGATTCAACCTCAACATGAATTGCGGAAGGGATATTTTCAAACTGTAGTAGAGGAGGAGATTAACACTCTACAGACTCTCTACTCCTCCATTATTTAAGGATCCCTTCACTGAGTTTTGACTTAATTATATCACTGGCTTCTTGTCCTGCCACTTTACTAGACACTAGACAATTTTTGGCCTGAAACCTGCTCTTCCCTCAACATCTGCTTCTCTGTAGCTCACTCTAAAAAAGACTGTCCATTCTCCTGTAAGCTCTGGTATCTTTTATAAGTTTTTATTTTTATCAATACATATTTATGATAACTAATGCTTGCATTTCTTGTGGGGAGTAGGTACATTTACATACACATCTCTTTATTCATCTTCTTTTTGCTTCGCCCCCTCTTTTCCCATTTCTTGATCCATTTCCCCTTTGAAAAAGATCAGTCTCCCTACTTCCTATTACCCAGCTTTTATTTCACTCTTTATTTATATTTTTGGTTTCTGATCTCCAAAAAAGCATGTGGTATGTAAGCTCATTTGTTTGATTTATTTCACTTAACATCATGGTTCTCAAGTGCATCAATTTTCCTATAAATGACTCAATTTATTCTTTATAGCAGAGTAGTACTCCATTGTGTATAAATGCCACAATTTCTTTATCCATTCATCTGTTGATGGACAAACAGCCCAGTTCCGAGATTATGAATTTTGCTACTAAAACAAAAAACTTGTGAGTCTAATGTAATTTAAATAACTATTTAGTGGTGTTACTTGCATGAATGTGATTTCTATAATATCATGCTGCCATAGTCCACTTTAGATGTTCAATTATTATTTGTTTAATCTTTAAGGAAGGTTTTAAGTATTTTATCAACAGTATTATGATGGTATATATGGAAGAAATGGAGCCACATGAGAATGAAACCTGATCTTTTTAAATTATGTAATATTGGATCCATTATTTTGATGCAAATTCTGTAAAATGACCCTTGTATTTTTAAGTATAATAATGTGTAAGTATCTTAAAGAGCTACTTAATTTCATTTTTAATGTAATTTATTTTTGTTACCTGGTTTTTGTTTTGTTTTGTTTTGTTTTTGTCTTTTTCCTTTTTATCGGTACCGGGGATCGAACTCACGACTGCCTGCTTACAAGGCAGGAGCTTATGCCACTGAGCTAAATCCCCAGCCCCTTTGTTACCTATTTATTCGTTTCACCACTTTAAAATTTTTGAAAGACATCTGATTACAAATTACTGACTTTCTTGAAAGATGACAAATCATAGATTTTAATACATAAATCTTTTTTACTTAGGTAATAGTGGATCTACTAAATTGTTGATTTCTCAAATGTTTTCTTTATATATTTTACAAGCTAACTTTATATGTTCGTCCTTCATGCTTTGTTTCATATAACCATTATTTCTCTCAAACTATTTTTTTCTGTATCCTTTGATTTGATGTTTAATTAATCAACATTGTTCTTAACTACTTTCCACATGTCTCCATTCCTACTACAGACTTGTTAATTTTTTCTCAAATTGTCCACAAGCCTTATAGCCCCTTCTTTTCAGCCTAATAATTTCTTGCATCTTGTACTTATTTTGGCTGTACAGTTTTGAACAGAAGGGGAATCTATTGTATAAGAAAATATAAAAATATAGAAACAAGGTAGAAATTAACTCAGTTGATATAAGAAAAATAAAAACCACGCTGGTCATTAATTCTTTGTAAAGCAGCAGATACCAGGAGAAAATCAAGCTCACTGCATTTGTGTACACTGCACTTGCCATGACAAATAATAGAATTGATGTTTAATAACATGTTGGAAAAAAATTTCCAACTGAGGTTGTCTAACACTGATTTTTTGTTGCCTTGACACTTTTATTTGTACTTTAACCATTACTATTGCCAAGTCAGTATAAACAAGCTAACAAAAACAGATAACATGAAAAAGTAAACAATTTCAAGTGGCATCCCAGTTCATTGTCTACATTTCCATTACAATAGTGTTTTGATATGTCAGGTGGGCTAGAATAGTTATTTAGTCAAACTCTAACCCAAGTAAGTGTTGTTGTAGATATGACTGAAACACCTAATCAGTTTACTTCAAGTAAGTGGCATCATCCTGGATATTCTGCACGACCCCAGTTAAATCAATTGAATCATCTTCACAGAAAGTTGCCATTTCAAGAAGAAATTCTGTCTGGGGTGGTCACTTCTATTCCTATCTTCAAGTTCCAGCCAGTTCACAGTATTTACTTATTTCTTTCCTGAAGGTTTCCCCTACAAATGTCAGAGCTTCACACTTGTCTTGTAAGCAATTATCATGTTAAGATATCTGTGTATGTGTGTCTTTTTCATTCATATGTATGCATATGTACACATATAATATATGCATTGTATATATGTGTACATATCTGTATATTTCATAAGTATGTATATATTACATTTCATATAAAATATATTTACATATATTATATTTATTTTTACATATCAGTCAAATGTCAGCTAATTTGTTGACAGGACATTTCTTCTGGTTGAATTATGACTGATTTGTCAATCTTGAAAGGTCGTCTTCGGAGAAGGCACTTTTGATATTTCATTAGGATTTTGTAAACAGAATGGTTGCCTTGTATATAGTGGTAGAGATTATGAAGAAGAAAAATTGAAGTTAGTACTGAAAAGATTAAAGTATAGCTGTAACTGCAGTAGTTTCTTGGGGACTGCACATATTTTTCACAATAAATAAAATAGCAATTATTTGGTAGAAATGGAGTAAATACAACAGCAATTGTCAGGTTTATGCATTGACCTAAACTCTCCTTCTTGATATTAAGGGAAAAGATGCTAAATAGGAGGAACTATTGATATTACAACACACCACTTAATGTATCACAAAAATTCTTTTGATTATAGGAACATATTCCTTTATTGTTGTCATAAACCATACATAGAGTGACACTAAATTGATAAATTTTTCCATTAAACAGTCTACAAAACTAAATTTGACCCATTGATCATAATGCATTTAGATTCATTAGCCTAAAATCTCATTCATAAAACGTAGTGGAATGAGCTCTAAAGGTGTATGTTAGTTACTGAAAATTTCTGTAGGTTCATCAATTTTTAAAAGTTATTTAGAAATCCACAGGGGGGATCCCATGAAGCTCACGCCTAAGATATAGTTTATGAATTTGATGTTTAATCAATGTTGTTCTTAATTATTTTTCACATGTCTCCCTTCCTACTACAGACTTATTAATTTTTTCATCTTTTTCCTTAAGATCAACCTAAGTAGATTGCTTCTAATTTAAAAATTTGGAGTTTTGGGGTCAAACTTTGGTTTTAAATCCAGCTCTTTTATCACCACTAGTGAGACAATTTCTGTGTCATAGTATTGTTAACTGCAAGAAATAATATTTTGTTCAAATGCTCTTGAGATTAAGCACAATAATATACATAAAGTTTTAAAGAAATCGATCTATCCCTTGAGACATTTTATAGGACAACTGTAAGATTTATTTGAAAATGAAATTTTTTTTCTGATTCTAAAATGACATTCATCTGTGTAGAACCTGATGATATCACAAGTCTCTCAATGTTTTTCCTGTTTTTTTTTTTTTTTCCTGATACTGAACCCCCAGTACAGTGATGGCAAAACTTTTATTGCTTTCAATGATACAAACAGCCCATTGTGCATGTGTGCCACAGGTTCACTACCACTGGGTGTGGTGCATATCTGAATTACATATATACTACTTCAGAGTTTAATTGTATTCTTGTCACTCAAACTCTTGAAAGAAGTTTAAAAGAAAGAGGAGCAAAGATGAATGGGAGGAAAGAAAGGAGAGGAGCGGAAAGGAGAAAAAAAGGAGAGGAGAGAAAAGGAGGAGGAAAGAGGAGTGAAAGGGAAAGGAAAAGGAGAGAAAGGAATGGGAGAAGGGGAGAGAAGAGAAATATAACAATCCTCATATTGTTGAGTTTGAACAGTCTTAAAAATGTCAATTCTTGATAAAATAATAATACATATTTTATGACCTCTATGAACTAAAGAAAACTTCATTCTCTGTTATTGCAATCAGGGTTCTGGTGAATAACTTTTGGTAGTGTTCTAGATGATGAATAGAGGTCCCACTTCCTTTTGAAAATTATCTTCAGATATTCATGTTACAGAGATTCACTTAAAAATTTCCAAGCCTATTTTTTTAAAGCTATTTATTTAAGGCAAATGATTTGTAACCATCCAAATGACTAAGAATGGTGAATTAAAGAACACCCTGAAAAGATCACTGGCTTACAATGATTTTAAAAATAATAGTCTGTAGAACTGAGAGGTTCTGTTAAGTAGCTTTGCCATTTTCCCACATTAACACATGTATGCAGAATCTCTCAAGCAGGAAAGAAAGATGGAGAATTTTTATGAGTCTCCACATGGCCACTTATCTCAAGAAATAAGGGCCTACGTTAGCAAAAACAAAACATAACTTGCTGAGTAACACAAATGGCTGCTACTGTGTTCTAAGTCAGTGTCTATTACTATCACAAAATATCTGAGGCAATCAGTCCATATAGAGGAATACATTGCAGCTCATAGTTTGAGGGGTGCCAGTCCATGACCTACTCTCTCCATTGTTTTGGCCCTTGAGTGGCTTAGTGCATCACAAAGGCAGGCATGAGGGAGGAGGCCTATTGGTTGACATCATATCCAGTTGAAAGAGAGTAAAAAGTCCAGTTTCTCATAGTTCCTGGGCATTCCTCCAGGGACTTGAGATCTTCTAGCAGGTCCTCCTTCCTAAAAGTTCCTCCATCTCCCAATAGTGTGATGAGTTGGGGACCAAGCTCTTCGCACATGGACCTTTTGAGGTTACTTGTCTAAATTATAGCACAATGTTATTACTTTTGTATTGTTGAGTCATTATAGACTAGAAATAATGTAAGGCCAACTACTTACTATATTAATTGCTTAAAATTTATTTGAAATTATTCAGTATGGTTATTTAAAATAATTACACATACTAGTTCTATTTTAATGCCAATCTCTTCTGTTTCATATGCATATTATATTCTCAATCATATGAAAAGCTACTGAATCACTGGTGCATTTATTTTGAAATGAAACTTTCTTATACATTCAATGTATGTATGTAAATCAGATTGGTATTCTTATGTTTTATTTCTTAAGCAGACTGTATCTTTGTTCTCTATGCTGCCAGCATCAGAAGTGAATCTTTGTATGGTCTTTCAATAATGCGAAAGCAGTATATGTCAGATTGAAGGTTTGATGGTAACAAAATCAATTAGGAAGGCACCATTGCTTCTCTTTTCTGCACACAATATATTTTCCGCTATAATTCTGAAGGCATTCTAAATCTTTGTTCACTTATTCAGAGAGGCAACATGGCTCAGTGGTCTGAAATAACAGCCTTGAAGATCAAGGACCAATGCACTCTAAATATATACTACAAAAATTTTGCTAAGCCTCCTTAGTAGTTAGACAGCCTGTACTGTAATGGATACTCACTGGATAATGGATAATCATTCTTTAATGTTGAGTTCCATTTTTTTTTCTTTTTGCTGTTGATAAAGTGGCATTGATAATATGTCATGGACCCAAAACTAAAAATCAGAGTCCCAAAGACTATGGGACCCTGCGGAAACACAGAGATGGAACCTGTAGAGGTAGTTGCTTCCTCCTTGTTTTTGTTTTGTTTTGTTTTGTTTTGTTTTGTTTTTGTTTTTTTGTGTTTTGTTTTGTTTTGTTTTGTTTTGTTTTGTTTTGTTTTTTAGTTGGTGCCAGGGATCGAACTCAGGACCATGTGCTTGCAAGGCAGGCACTTGTGCCACTGAGCTAAATCCCCAGCCCCATTACTCCTTATTTTTTAACACCTGTAAGAATTCGAAAGTGGTTGAAAAGTAAGCATTAGTTTAATAAAGAGAATGAAACAGGTAAGAAAAGTGTATACAAGTTCGAGATAAAAGCAGTGAGCAACAATAAAATTAAAATTATGGGAATATTTATTTAATATTAATACAGACCGTGAGTTTTTTCCATTGGAGATGTGCATTTCCTCCTGTATTTTTCTAAAACTGTCAAGATGAATAATTCAAATATCAAAAACCTTTTCTAGGATGTATAAGAATTTTTATGTGCTTTACTGGGGTATAACTGTAATCATAAATATTTTTCCTCCTGTTAATGTGTATTCCAACACTCAAAATTTTATAAAAATAAAAGTGAAGAACTGCTAAAAAAATACATACACTGAAACAAATCCAAGAAATGCTCAATAGAAATGTGCTTTGATTGTTTTTAGGTTACATTTGTATTTAATTTATGAACTTTAATTTATGAGGCAAAGCCAAGCGCTCTTGCTCCAACAACTCTTACAAATAGTAGGCAGCTACAAACACCCTAAAAATAGCTAAGAACAGAATCATGGCATCTATCTAGTAAAGTTTTTCTTCTAACGCTTTTGAAGGCCTCCGTCGTGACACCAAGATCTAATTAGATTTAACTGCATTCAAGCATATTTATGTGTCCTGCACTAATGCATTTTATTTTCAAGGGTCCTCAGTAACATTTCTGATGTGACTTCATATGTTATCATGTGTGGGGAAAAGTTCTAATTTCACCAGTGCAACACTATGTATTTTCAAAAGTAAAATATTTATAAAACTCGGTATAACTTTAAATTCTAATTCCAAAATTAATTGTATAATAAATTTGAATCCTAATTGCAAAATTAATTTTATAATGTATGACAAAGAACATCCTCAATCTGAAAAATTTGGACACTCAGAGCAATACAAAAGAGATATGTCATAGAAATATATGCCACTGTAATTATGTTTGCTTCAGTATCCTTGAAGAAAAAAATATTGACTTAATTAAATCTGGAAAAGTTTTATTCAGTTAATATCCTGATGCAATGAAATCACACCAAGTTTTTCAACTTAGAGGTCTTCTTAATATGTTAATTCAATTTTGCCTTATCAGAATATATAGCTTGTATTATTTATCTGAATATATACATGTATAATAACAGCTCACCAAAAAATTAATGCAAGCTTATAAAACTTTGTCAACGTTTTGGCTGTTTTTAATCAGTGAGTATCCATTACAGTACAGGCTGTCTAACTCTTTCACGGTTGATTTCTTTTTCAGTAGTTGTAAGGCATTAAAAGAATTTTTACGAAATGTTTTAATACTGCAAACACTTCCATAGTTCTAAAACAATTTCCTTGGAAATGCTGAAGGCATTGAGCTTCAAATTGAAATTCATAGAAAGTTCATAAGACAGCCAAGTTTGAAATAAATTCTTGTTAATGAAGTAATTTTATGTTGTTTAGGCCAACATTACCTTCATATGATAAAAAATCACTAATGATAAAAGTTTAAAATAGTATGCATTCAACAAATATTAATTTTCTCCTCAGGTCTGGGAGGAAACTTATTAATCATCTTCTAATCCAATAATTTTCCTGCTGCAATAATTTCATAGCACCATCTATGATAGCTATCTTGGATATCAAAGGCATTTTATTTCATTCTCCTTACTTTAGAAATTGAAAAAAACTGAATTAGACCAAGACTACATAGCTAAGAGCTGACAGAGAACTAGAATCTGATTTTACATACAGTTTACTACGTTGTTTTCAAGTAACAAGATACTGTATTGTTTCTTTAAAAGACTGGAAGGAGCGTATTAAATCTAATGCCAACTAAATAGCAACCATGATCTCTGTTTTATTTTTATCATTTAATATCTATATTTTCCTTTTGGCACTTGACAAAAAATGTCTTAGGCCTGGTACATCTGTCACACATACGTAGACACATGCACACATGCACACATGGGCTCCCACAATTTCTTTTTTTGCATTTAAACTCAGCACCCCTCTCTTCCTGCCTCTGGTTGCAAACTTCTTGTCAATTCACCCAATTTAATATTTCTTGAGTAAAAACATGATCTATTTTTACTTCAATCAATATTCTTCAAGACTCTCTTCAACATAATGTAAAATCCCTCTCATCAGGCCGTCACACTGCTAAGTCATACTATGTTGTACTCTCTCGTTTTAAAAATAACCTCTTTATTTTGGAAGAATAGTAGACTTCCAAAATGATTACAGTGTTAATGTACAAGTCCTCACAAACCTGCTCTAATTCAATTTTTCCAAAACTGAGAACCTTCCATTTTTCTGTTCCTTGGTTTGTTTCCCAAAGTTTCACGTGTAGAAAGGTGGTCCCCAAAGTGAAAGTGCTGATGTGATGGATTTGTTCAGAGGTGAGTCTTAGTGAGAGAAAATTAGGTCAAGACAACTCCACCTTCATGAAATAATGTATGCCATCTGTGGCCGAAGTGGATGCGTTTTTACAAGATTCTGTTGTTAAGAAAAGAGCAAGCCCGATCAATATGCTCTCCTTTTTCCCTGTTCACACATAGGGCCTTTTGCTGTGAAGCTGGATCCTTTTCCAGTCCTCTGCCACGATGCAACACAACTATGGTTTCCTCACCAGGACAGCAGTACCATGTTGTCTGGATCTTCCAGTCATCAGATTTGGCAGTAAAGTAAATGATTTTTTTCCTTTAAATACCAATCATCAGACATTCTGTTACCAAAACACGAAGTGACCTAAGGTATTATGGTACATTTTCACAAACCAGGAAACCAAAGTTGGTAATTACTCTTCTTTAAACTTTTGATTTTGTTCAAAGGGCACTGACTTTTTATTGGTTTGTTTATCTGTTTTTGTAGTGCTGGAGATGTAATCCAAGCAACCACGGCATGCTTGGCAAGCACTCTGCCATTCTCTCACAACAGCTTTTACTGAATGTCATTTGTGCAAGTATTTTTTTCAGAATTGAATACAGGTTGTCACACTGATTCTTGTCATCATGTACCCTTTTCATCTTTGGCATGTGACTGTTTCACACCTTCAGGTACTCATCACGATTTTGTGACAAATACTCTGAGGACTAAATATTTTGTGGAATGTCCCTCAGTGTAACTTTACCTGATTCTCTGTTCATGGTTGGAACAGTCCTGCCGATCTGAGGAAAGAACAATACAAAAGGAAAATGCCTCTTGTCATATCTAACAACATTACAAGTTATGATGATGTTAACCTTGTGAATGTGAGCATGCTAGTGTTAATATTCTTCCTTTTTGTACGCTGTTCTTTGGAATCAATTCTGTTCATACTCAATAAAATCATAAAGGGAGCATATTAAACTCCTCTAAGAAGGGAAGGTATCTATTAATAAGAATTATTTAAGTATTTACTTATATTAATATGGGCTCATTTATATATTTAATATATTTTGTACTCTGGATTTTATCCCAATGTTATATTTTAATGCTCAAATTGTTTTAATTTTAGAATTATTTTATGTTGAATTTCAGAATCCTTTTAAGTGTACCTTGTTCTTTTGATTTTTCTATTGTGCCATTCTGGACTGGTCATTTATATATCTCCTTTCATAACCCTAGAATCTTCCTTTACTGCAAGGATTATTGGCTTATTTTATTGGTGAACAGAACTTAGTTCTTGAACTTTTACTGCAAATATGTAGCCTTCAGTCACACTTTCAAAGTACTATTTTTACATGCCCTTAAGTGTTTCCACAATAGCAATTAACATTTCTCAGATGATTCTCAAGTCTGACAGGATCTTCTGTTGGAATTTTCCTACAGTGCAGAGAGTTTTTTCTAAAAAGAAAAAAAAAAAAAAAAAAAAAAGGAACAATAAATGTCTTGCCTTTCAAATTTAGAAAATATTCAATACTTATTAGCACTCAGGATCAAGTATTTTCCTATAGACATTACTGAAAGTTGCCAGAGTAACCAGTACTGGAAACTACCACCACTCTTCCTAGATAGCAAAGGAAAACCCTGAGAAAAGCAGCTGCTTGAATTACTGAGAGTCCACATAGGCATGGCCCTCTTTCTTTCTCTCTTGGATATCCCTTTTGGCTCTCCTTGAAACGAATCTAAGTGAATTTCAAGAGAATCATGCATGATACTCGGTTTTTACTTAGAAGAGAGAAGTGTGACATACTTTGTCCTTGTACCTACATGCTTCCCGCATTCTTATCTGAAAGTGCCCTACCTTGTTTTACTCACACTTTCGTGATAGTGGAACCATCTTCTGTGTATAAATTACGATGAGGCTCATCTCTTTTGTCCCTTGTTGCTGCTTTGCCAGTGACTGGTTTGGGTCTTGGTCTGGTGAAGAAAAGGCTCTTTGTCACTGTCACTTTCTCATGATGACTGTTTCACATGGAGTTTGTTTGTATGGTAGTATGTACATAAGCCTGAATCTTGCAATCCTGAGGTAATAATGTTGAAAATAAATCTGTAAGAAAAACGAATTGGATGAAAGGCATCACTTTCTTGATTTCTTTTCTTTATGTCCACCAGTCTCTAATCTTTTTTGGTAAATAGTACATATTCAATTCAGTGTCAAAGGAGTCTTCATAACTGCAGCTCCATGCAGGAAACCAATCACTTTATCTAGTTGAGTTTTGTTTCGCTCTTTTTTTTTTTTTTTTTTTTTTTTTAAACGCGGTACTGGAAACTGAACCCAGGGCATCACATAAAGCTATACTTTTAGCCTTTTTTTTTTTTTTAATCCATTAACTTCATTATCTGTTACTTTGTTTCCTTAATTTTGAGAAAAGATCTCACAGATTCACTAAGTTGCCCAGGCTGGGTTCAAACATCTGATCCTCCTCTCTTAGCAGAGTGCTGGTGCTATAGGTGTGTGCCACCACACCCAGCTGAGATGAATGTTTTCTAAACCTGATGGCTCACCACAGCACAGGCTTTAGAGCACCCCTAAATGGAGAGCATTCCAGTAGTAGACCCCATTGTCTTTTCAGTCCTTCTTGTGCTATGATGCTGACACTGACATTCTGAATTTGGTAATAAACTTGCACATACAAGTTGTTCCTTTTTCAATTCACAGGGTGCTGACTGCACTTGGTCTATTTTAATAAACCATCACTCAGGACACTGGAAGGATACTGATGTTTGGAACCTGAGAACGTTCTTTGATAATCTTCATTCCAACATAGTACTCTGAGTTCATCTGTGGAGGAACTCACCTGTTCCTGGGGCTTTGCTGTTGGAGCGTAGACATGCTCCATGGCTGCTGCACCAAATGCTGGAAACAAACCCAGACAAGAGATGCAGAATGTGAACAGCTGACAGGCCCAAGGAGAATCAGAATCACTGCTCTGAAGAGGAGTTTCTCAATTATGGAGCTTCTCAATTATGGAGTCTAACTAGCTCACCTTCCTCCAAATCACAACCATGCCATCTGCATGTAAATTGCTCCTGCAGCAGGTCCTGTCAACACCAAATATAGTCAAACTGGTCATTGAAATCAGTTTCATGAAGAAGTCTGTGACTCTGCTGTCTGGCATATGTCCTCCTGTTCACATTGGAGATCTGTAGGCACAGTTTAGGCAGAGCTCAGAGAGGAAAGTTGAGCTCTAAACTGACTATCACACAGAACATTTTTTAAAAAGTGATGATTCATAAGTAATCACACTCATGTAGCCATCTTTTCACCAAACTGTTCATTGTTCAGTGTTAGGAGTCATAGTATTTGTTTTGTATCACCCAATCTTTCAAGAGTTTCAGCCTGAACAGGACAGGAACGGGAGAAATGTTTCCTTTCACTCCAGAAAGTGTTAGAATCATCTTCGGCATCCCCTTTCTAGGTGTCACAGTGACTAAGTGGACTCTTACCTGAGTGGCCTGCTAGATGATGCACCACAGTGGAGAAATGAATGGACTGGGGGTTGGGGCATGAATGAATGAAGAGACGTGCAGGAAAGAGACTGGGAGTGAATTTATCTATTGTTTATATAATAAATACAACCAAATTTCTTCCAATAATGGAAAATGTGACCTTCAGAACAAATGAAGCCTTTGAAAGTTAAACATTTAATATAAAAAAGGTCACACTGTGGGACCAAAAAAATGCATTCCTTTTATAACTTCTTTTTAATAAGAATATTGTTTGCTTGTTTACTGGAGAATATTGTATATTATAATAAAAATATTCAAGGTATATTTTTCTCTCTTTATCTTTCCCTGTCTGTGCATTTTCTCAGGGTATCTTCGGTTACCCCAAACCTAGCACCTTTGTACAGTTGCAAGAGGAGAGCCTAGATCCACACAGAAGCATGTTCTATGCATTTTTTGTTCATTGGTTTCCCAGTAGATTCAACTTATTTCATCTGCATGATTGCTAGTGTTTCTTAGGATGCTAATTTCATGTTCTATTCTTCTTAGTGAATGTGTTTAAGGGAGACTGTAGCTGTCCAACCCAGTAAAATGACTGGGAATAGAAGGAGTGGAGAAACCAAGAGTGTTGACAGTTCTTCTACTAAGTTACTACTGTCTTCTGTGAGTGTCGGTGCCTTGGTCTTTGTCTTTTTCCTTCTTGCCCTAATGATGCTTACTGGTGATTGCAGCTTTCTTTACAAATGGGTCATGACCCCCCAGAGAGCCTTCCTCTGGTTGCCTGGAGCTGGTGGTCTCATTTGTGTCACAGTTCACTGTGGTTAGAGCTCATTAGGAGATGTGCTGACATTGATTTCAGCCCTTTACATTCAATTACTTTCTCTAAGCATGTTTCCATGTACACTGAGAGAAAATGTGGTATAATAAAAGCAAAATATATTTTTTTGTACTTGAAGATGCTATAAGAATTTAAACTGCCCCAAATAGCTAGGGATATCAGACAGTAATACTTTAAAAATGATCCTTAAATAGAGAACAAGCCTATTTTTAAAATATTTATGATTTGTAATACCTAATGCATCACTTGGTACCACCTCTTATCTCAAAAAAAGAACTAAATTCTTCATAGAATTCTATGTTAAAGATTTTTTTTTTACTTTTTCCAAAAACTTCAAGTCCCTATTTTTAACCAAATCTGATTAAAAATAGGCCAAGAAATAAGATGGATACTGACTTACTGAAGAAATTTAATTCCTAAACGTTTCGCTTGGAAATTTAGTAAAAATTGTTCTGTGGGCAGTTTCCAAGAAATGCTGCAGGTTTAAGAACAGCAGGGAAAGCAGAATATAGAGACTGGAATCCACCACCGCTACCAACATTACCACCTCCCATCGAAATGACAATAACAGAAAACAGAAAAACAGCTATTGTGATGTTTTGGATACTAAGGTTCAGCTTTTGTTTTTAGTTTTTAAGGAACAGCAGAAGAGCTGTCTCAGTGCCTGAGACTAAAGATGAATGAAAGCAGATTCTGAGAAAGGTGGAAACTTTTCACTCTGTAGTTAGAAAACCAGCACCATAGGGAATATTTTACCTTTGAAAACCTTTAATTCCATGCCTATGCCTCCTTGGATACACCTCACTGGTGAATTTGCATTGCCTCTTGGATTAGGTGGTGTGGAAATGGGGCTCCCCAAATACATTTTCTCCTCTATGAAACACCACGCTACAGAAAGCAGAATGGTTTCCTTTACAATTCTAAAAAACTCCTGTTCAGCCTTTCTGGCCACTGGTCATTTTCCAATCCCTTCTAAGAAAAATCCAACTTTCAATGCTCTATTCTCATTTTTCCAAACCACGTTTATACATGGTTTATCATAAGCTCTGATTTTTATATGCCTCTATACTCTATTTCCACTCATAGTGTTTATGCCCATTTCCTTGCCTACTTAGAATGCTTGAGAAATCTTCATATGCTGTTTTTCTCTGCAAGTTAATCTTTGCAGTATTATCCTGTATGTGTGCTATTTCAATTGGACTGGAGTGTTGCATCTTTTCCTGTGTAAGTCTTTGTGAATGTCGACTGCAGTTTGTGTTTACGTGCGTGTTGTGTGTGTGTGTGTGTGTGTGTGTGAGAGAGAGAGAGAGAGAGAGAGAGAGAGATAGAGAGAGAGAGAGAGAGAGAGAGAGAGAGAGAGACAGAGACAGAGTCAGAGACAGAGAGACAGTGAGAGAGAGATTGGGCACCCTCAACTGCAAGAGAATTAAAAACCCAGTAATGTAAAGCATATGGAGATGCCATGGGCAGGGGTGTCCTATTTGATTATCTGGGAAACTAAAATGTCACAAAGCAGATATTCTTCTCCAGTGAACCGCAGAAAAAATGGGCTTAGCAAGGTGCTCTTTTCTCTGTCTAGGGAAGGGGTAACATTTCCCAATGGGGTAAATCCTAATGGATCAGATGATATTACATAACTTTTTTAAAAGAGAAAACGCTCTGGAAAATTAACACTTTTCAACAATGTAAAGGTTGGCACTTTCCATCCCTCCTTTGCCCCGGAAGGGTGTGGGCGCTCGCTCTGCAGTAGCATCTCCAGTCACAATTCCCCTAATGTGGCAACAGTGCCTGCCCCAGCCTCCCAGAGTGCAGGGCTAATTGCACGGTGTCAGATGGTAGGTGTGTCAGTGGTAAAATTTTAAGAGGCACATCAGTGCAGCTTTATATAGCATAATAGGCA
This sequence comes from Cavia porcellus, assembly GCF_034190915.1. Lineage (NCBI taxonomy): Eukaryota > Metazoa > Chordata > Mammalia > Rodentia > Caviidae > Cavia > Cavia porcellus. The sequence goes on along the minus strand of NW_026947496.1, from coordinate 43,548,337 downwards.
CTGATTAGGCAGCCGTGTTGTGCAGCAGCAACACGCTTCGCCACCAACCGTTAGCTGCCAGCCTCAAGGCTGACTTGAGATGCAGAAACACACAATGGTGCTGAGGGGTGGTGGCTGCAGCTCTGTTTTGTCTCCTGGGGGATTAGCCACCGCTCTGAGGGAGGGTGGGTGTGGGAGTAATTACAGAGGCCTCTACAAGGCCTGGCAGAATCTGTGGGTTGTGCCTGGCAGCTCCTATTGAAGCCTGAGATGGCTTTGTGTACTATGCTCCATACAGCAGATGATCCTACACCTGCATGGAGTCTAAGGAGACCCAAGTCCAGCACTATGATTCCAGGTAGGACCAGGACAAAATGCATGAGGCATATAGAAAGAACCTGTAGACATGTGCTGTTGATGCTTCTGCTTGTAGAAAGGGTTTTTCCTCACTGCCCCACATCTATTGTCCCAGTCCAGTACAGAACCAGTACCCGAGTGAACTGTGACTGACCTTCCTCATCCTGTGTCCTTGCTGTGATCATGCCTGGTCTTGCCCAGTGCCTGCTTTACAAACTATCGGGGCTTTGATTCTGTTTAATTTTTCTGATTCACTCCCTACTTCTGTTGTGTGGAGTTGACATCCTGAACTGGGCCATGTGCCTTTAGGAAAGGATTCCACGCCCAGGAAATGACTGAATCCAGTATCTATTTATAGTTGCCAGAGCAGAGCAGAGAGAGCAGGTGTCACATCTGCTCTCTTTGTACCTTGGATGTCCACCATTGAGCCGTTTCTATCTTTGCTATCTCATCTCTTCCTAATTCCACAGGCAAGAGTGTAGATACTGATAGGCTGACTTCATTCCCTCATATCTTCTACATACCTTTTCTTTTTCTTTCTATTTTGGATTTTCCCCTCACTTCTCTGTTCTCTACTTGGAATGTTCTCTATGACATTCTGTGACACTTACAATGGTCATTGATGATTTGTCACCCTTAGAACTGTCATTTCTGACAATCATTTTTCTAGGATTACATATAGGCTACATGCTTTACAGATTCTCAGTGCCCCTTGTTTAGGAATAAAGCCCTAGGTCCCAATTAAAGCCAAGTTAAAATTTACATCTGTTTTATAGCCTACGTCTCAGCTTTCTTCTCCATAATAGAGACTTCATGGTGAATGTTGAGAGGATTTCATGGGGTAACTTAAATGAAATGCCTGTCATGTCATGGGCAATCAAGAAATCATACTAATGAGTACTACTGCTTTTATTGTTGTACTTATTGTCTTCTCATCCAAGTATCTGTGTATGTATTGTGCTTTATTATCATTCCCTAATTTAAAGCCATTCACATAAGGAGATTCATTTATGCCTTAAGTAGTCCAATGACAAAGTTCATAAATCTTTGTCCTTTATTTCTCCCCTAGTACCAAATCATTTAGCATTATGCTCTGCTTTTGTTGCCCTTCAGTACATAATCAAATCAATGTCTCTGTGGTACTAAAAAATTACAAATGGAAAATCTGCTTATGTTACTCTGTTATTTAAGAAAAATTTTTCCTTCCTCATGTTTTCATCATCCTTCCTCAAGGGTGGGAACCTATAAAAATTTTAAGGGCTAATTTGGATCTGTATTATAAAACTCAAATGCTCAATATATTAGAAATTCAGATTTTTTCTGTCTTTAAATCTTTTCTGGCTACATCTCTAAAATCAGGATAAATATAAAGAAACTTTAAAAAAAACCTAACACATGTATTCAAACCAAAAATTATGAATTATTTCTTATATATTATTTATTTTATTTTATATTTAGTATCAGTTTTAAGTGACAGTGTCATGCATTTACTGATATGAGATATTCTAAAGCTATGTATGTTTTTTATAATCTCAAAGTACGTGCTCTAGGTCCTCCCTAACACCCAAGTTACCACTCTACTAATGTTTTTCTGGGGTCTCCTATTTTGTTCATAAATGTTATGTGAATAATAATATTGCATGTTCCTTAAGCTCTTTTTCAGTACTAAGTCCTGCAGAAGCATTGTTTTATTGCCAAGATCCTTCAAGATGACTTCATACATCCAACAGATTGATGTAAAAAACATAGAGGGAGGCAAAGAAAACAGGGTGCACCTTAAGACAACAGTGCAGGAGAGTGGGTTCCAAACTCCAGAGTAGTTTAGTAAAAAGGTCTACTCAGGATTGGGGAAGCCTCAAGCCAGTGTTGCCTGTTGAAGGCATACTTGGCCTTCTGGAAAGTCAGCTTGTATTAGTACCCTTGTTGAACAAGGATGCACACTCAGAAAGTCAGGAACTGGAGCCATCAGCCATGCTCCCTGAAGAAGATGTGAGCTATACATTTCCATGACCATCACATGCGTCTACTCACTTCATCTTGCAGTAGGTGAAAACAAGAGAGACTGGAATTTACTGAAAGGCAGGTTAGTAGTAAGTGGCATAACTGGATTTTAATGTCAATGGGTGGATTGCAGAGTCTATAACAAGTAGACAAGTCAATAGATAAGTGGAGAAAGAGAGAGAGCGACTGAAAGTAAAAATATAATACATTTGATGCAGCTAAATGCAATGATTAGGCTCAGTGTTCATCTTATGAGGAAATTTTATTTGGTTCTCATTCAGTTTGCCAACAGAATCATGTAAAGAATTAAGTTGTTGAACTGAGGCACCACTGTAAATGAATAACAGGCACCTTCTGAAAATGGTGCTACATTTTTATTAATCAAATTCTTTTCAAAATTCTACATTCTAGGACTGGGGATATAGTTCTGTGGCATAGTACTTGCCTGGCAAGTGCAGGGTCCTGAGTTCAATTCTAGTAACAACCAAAAAAAAAAAAAATAAATTTCCACTTTCTGTGGCATGACCCATCAGCAGTACCAATAATTGCCTCTGTTGCTCTTTCTTTTTCCATTGCCCCTTTATATACCTGTATTGGCCATCATCATAATAAATTTTTATCAGTGAAGTAACAAGAAGACCCAGATATGTAAGAAGACAGGTCACCAGACATATTCTTCACCATGTGATCACACAGATGTCTATGCTTCTTTCTTCTTGTGGCTATAGGAATTTATATGAGAATAATTCACAGTATTCTGCAAACAGAAGTTTTTTTTTTTTTTTTTCTGAATTAGACTTAGACCATTTATTTATTCATTCAAGTTACTCCAGGAAACTGGTTTCTAAAAAATTATATTCATTAGAGAATGGTCAAAATATAGACTTTGGGTAAAGTCTATTTCTTTCTTTTATTGTTTTTATTCTTTTTGCAAAGTGTCAATATAACTATGGTCCGTCTAGAACAGATTCTCTGGCTGCTTTTCACCTCTATAAATCCCCAAGTGTTGTAGTGCTATGTATGGTGTCACAGAATGAACACTGAATTGGAAGTTAGAAAGAATGGAGCTTGTTTCAGAATGCCATTTATTTGTCATGAAAATACATAAAAAGTAATTTATCTCTTTCAACTTATGTTCTTTCATCTGTAAATGAGAATCTTGTGGCTCTGATTTCACAGTTATGATGGGTAAAGTATGAATGTACTCTGAAAACCATATTTCAGGTGCAAGGGGGTGGCAATCCTCGTTATATTCACAACAGAAGATAATAGAACAACCTTCATTGAGTTCCCAATTTGTTCAAGCTCTGTATAAGGCACTACAGAGTGATAAACATGAGTTAGAAGCCATAAGTTAAGTGTTGAAGATAAAAGAAACTGCCACAAAAATATGATAAAAGATAAAAGTCAGAGGCTCAAAGAAAATATGAAAGCAATTGCAAACGAAAACAGCATGGCAGAGCTGAGAGGGTGCTAGGGATAATCTTTTGATCAGTGTGATGCAGAATGAATTAAGAGAACTTTGCTGATCACTTTTGCTGCAGTCTTGGATCATGCCTTGAAGTAACCAATACTTGCCAAAGATTCCACTCCCACCAGAATGTCATGTAGTGCCAACTAATGATTGAAATGCAAGCTGTGTTGTTGCTGTAACTGAGTCTATGTGTTTATAGCCATACATTTTAAAACAGCCATTGAGTTGTAGAGCTTGCTTCGCATGTTATATGAGACAGTTTACATGATCACTACAACATACAAAAGTTTGCATCATGAACAAATATGAAAACAATATCAGAATAGACCCAGACCAACACCAATAATTACATAAGGCTCAAGGTTGATCAACTGAACTTGTACAATAATTACACAATTTTACAGATGTTAGGTCGCTACTATACTATGATTGCAATATAACTGTTCCTGACTTCTGTCTTTTTTGGAGGGGTTGTCTTTCAGTGTTTTATGTGTGCTGCCAAAGTCTCTAATATTTAAAAGTATGTTTCTATAAAAGGGAGAAAATCACCACAGACATTTGAAAAAAAAATATGTTGGCTAACATTCAGTAAGATTACTTGTATTGTTTAGGATTATGCCAGTTGGACCAGAAACAACAGAAGTACAAATGAATTAACATAGAGGTTTCATTTCTACTTGTGTAAAGTTATTTGGGAATAGGGTAAGAAGGGAACTGTGTTTGTTCAGTATCCAGGCTAATGAGAGTTCTAACATGTTCCAAGCTTACTTTGGTCATTCACATCTGACCAGCTGACATAGAGACAGGATTGTATGGGATACTTTTCTGAGTTAAACCTGAATGTATTGTGTGTCATTATCTTGCCATAATACTGGCAAAATCAGTAAGATGGCCATATCAGACCGCAAATTGATGTCTCAAGTGTAACTTACTGTACACCCACAAGGAAAATGAGCAGTTCTGTAAATGAGCCACCTATGGTTTGTTTGACATAGAAGCTAAACTTGTGAGCTTTTATACAACTATAGATCTCTTCCATCTACATTGACTCACTGGATTATAAACAACCCTATGAATTGTTTTAGTCATCATTCTTACTTGCAAACAGAAAACAATGTTCAGTGGTTATATACATTGCCTATGCTCATGTAGCTGCTGGTTATTTCAGAATCTAAGTCTTAAATTCAAGTTTTCTTACTCAAAATCCATCTTCTTTCTTTATACTGCCTCATGAACTTTTCCTTGTCACATGTGTTAATGAGAAAGAAACAAACAAAGACAGGAATTCATGAATGTTGCCTTAGAATTACTTATAAGAAAGAACATAATTAAGCTATTGAATAGTAACTGCAGAGCAGTATAGTAAATATAGCCTAGTATGTTCAGTGGCAAGTAGCAATGAGATTTGGTAGGACAGGCCATCCAAGACTATCATAAATAAAGTATTCACTTAGTCTGATATATAAAATTTCAACCTATGGCTTCAATAGACTTCCTTGAAAATACCGTAGAAAATGTTTCTAAACATAGTCTTGGGAGCTATTTTCATCCTGGTCCTAAAAACAGATTTCCTCAAGAATTGATTCCATTCCTGGGATTTGATGTATTCTTAAACAGTGATTCATAGAGCATGATAAAGGAAAAAACCAAGAAAATTCAAAATACAGCTTAGAAAAAAAGTAGGTTTAATAATTTCAGATTCAGCCAGAGTATATTGAGCATCTAATAGAAATGACATCACAGATGATTTCACACACATTTTTGTTTGTTCAAATGAAATTATGTAGAAGCAAAGAAGCATTTGTATTACCTAGAGGTATAAATTATTTATATTATCCTTGGATCTCCTTAGTATGGACAAATGAGTTCCATTGTTAGGATTTTTCCAGGTTATTGCAAACATTTAAAAAGTTTGCTTTATTCTTTCATAAAATCATAGATCTCAGAGCAGAAGGATGTATCAAAAGCACATCTGGCTTACTCCTCTACCTACAGGAAATGAGTGTTGTTTGATTACTCATTGGCCATGTAACTACGAACAAGTCACTTTTCTAAGCCTCAGGATCTGCATATGGTAAATGACAGTACTAACAAGCCATGTTGTCTCTGAGTTGATAGCTAGAAGCAACAAATGATCATTATGTTTTCTAAACTACATTGCAGCATGTGTACATTACATGCCATTTGATCATCACTTGGCAGATGAGACCACAAAAGCTCACAATGTCATAAGGGACTTACCAGGTTTGTACAGTCAGCCTAAAGACAGTGACTGCTTAGATTCTCTACTACCATGATCAACTTATTTGACTTGAACTTTAATTGCTTTATATTCAAACTATTTGAACTGAATTTTCTGCTTCTTTTGATGTTTCCCAAGATGAAAGAGGGTAATACATCAATCCAAAATGGTTTCCTTAGTGGATAAAAGAGGCAGAAGCAACAACTTCCTCTGGTATCATAGTGAGTGATTGAATCCATGAGGCACTGTTCGTACATCTAAATTACAAAATTTTCAGGGTGCTCCAACTTTGGTCTATTTGGTAGATGCATGAACAGGGGATACACACACACACACACACACACACACACACACACACACACACCATTTAGGCAATTGAAACCCCTGAAATTTTTCCCAGTGTTTGGTAGAATGGCCCCAATTTGTATGAGGTGTGGATAGGCTCTATAGAACAATACAACATGAATTTTGTTCTGGAATATAATAAACATTAACTTCTTTATATTTTCACTGTAGTTAGGATCAGAAATCTAGATATGTGGTTCTACTTTAAGAATTTACTTAATTTTTTGATACAAATGACTCTGTAACAATTAGGAACACATAAAATTTTGGATGAACAAAGAGATGTGCAAGGTAGTCTTTTCAAATAAATGAAGGGAAAATAATGTTGGTAAATGTGCACAGGGTCATTGTGGCATTAGGGACATTTCCATCAATTGAAGTAACAAGGTAATTAACACCTGCTGTGTGTTGCAGTAGGGAATGAGGTATATTACTTTTCACTTGAAAGTTTCACCTTCTACAAATGCTACTTTGAAAGAGAGGCATACAATCAATGTGGTCCTATGTAAATATATCAACACAAAGAAGATGCCTTCAGAATGTGTTTACAGTTACATACATATCTACTTTTGTATGCTTCTCACTCTCCAAGAAGAATTTGGATTCCACGGGGTGATTCTTAAAAACTAGACCAAACAATGTTTAGCTATTCTTTTGCATGTAGTCTATCAATTCCAAAGAATAGAAGCACTTGATGCAAAACAGTGTTGCCCAGAAACCTGTTGTTACAGGGTGAGATGTCTCTTCTAAAATTCTTGTTCAGATACCTCAGACTGTATTTGGAGGCAGAACAATTACATAAATAATTAAATTAAAATGAAGTTATTAAGGCGAGCCATAATTCAATATAAAGTGTCCTTCTGAGAGGAGATTAGGACACAGGCACATTCTTATGGAAGTCCATGTGAAAACAGAGCAAGAAGGCAGCCATATGCAGACCAAGAAGAAATATCTCAGAAGAAACCAACCTAGCTGATACCTTGATCTCAGACATTTGGTGTTCAGAATTCTACAGAAATATTTCTGTTGTAGTCTGTAGTACTTTGTTACATCAGCCTAAACAATCTATATTCCCAAGAAGGACCCTTGTTCTTTTGGTTAAAATCATTGGTGTGATTTGCAAGATTCCTCTGTGTTAAGCTTATCATAAAATGCTTGAGATATACAAACAAAACATTGCTCCCAACCATAGAGCTATCAGATTCCAGCATGACCCCATCAAAAAGAATAAAAGTGAATTAACATAACACACACAGGAACCCATTACTTTAAAAAAAATGTAGAATTCAAAGGAGAATAAAAAAGAATGTTTTATTTTATGTGCAAACCAAAGAATTGATTTTGCATTGTGATTTTAAAAGCAACTGCAGTCCTTCAAATGAGGAAAGGTTGCATTTTGCCTACAATCTAGTAGCATAGAATTGCTATAAAGGAAACAAATTTTATCATCTCATTAGGTACCTGTTTTCTCTTATACCCTCAAATAGTGATCATTTCCAGCTTTTGATCTTATATTTTCACCAATGAATAATGTTAAATATAAGGCTTAGTTGTGTGTTATTCTATTCTTGTTATTGCTAGTCTATTGGAAGAATACATCTTTCTGAATTTTATAAAAGCACATACTCCATGAAGTAAACTTGAAAATATTTTGAAAAGAAAAATAGTCACCTATAGTATCACTTTTCTGAAAAAAATCTGTGGTATGTCAGACTACTTTCTATTCTTGAGTGTAGATGTATATATTTGTCTAATTTTAAAATCTAATTTTCATTGATAAGATAAGCAGTCATTAATGCTACTTACCAAATACCACTAGTTCTCTTAATTTCAGAAATGCAGTACGATTCCTGATCTCCTAGGTTTCATGTGCATCCATAAATTTAGTTTGGCCAGGGAAATATAAGTAGAAATAACTTATGTCACTGATGGGAAAAAAACATTCAGTTGTTCTTAATTTTTGCTTATAAACTATCAGAGCACTTTTCCCTTCTTCCATGAAACCATCAATAATTAAGATAATACCTCTTCTATTTGCCTGTGTATTAGTTTCTTACTGCTGCTTTAACAAATTATCACAAGCTTGGTGGCTTTAAAAAATACAAATTCATTCTCTTATAGCTCTGGAGGCCAGACGATCAAAATGAGTCTTACGCAACTAAAATTAAGAAATTGATAAGGTCTGGCTCTCTCTAGCAACCCTAGAGAATTCATTCCCTTGTTTTCTCCAGAACCTAGAATTTCAATGCTTAGAATCTTTGATTCATCATCTCTTCTATCTTCTAAAGTTTCCAAAGCATCTTCCCTCTTACTCTTCTTCCATCTTCTTCTGTCATGTGGTTTTCTCCTTTACCTATGTGGTCAAATCTTTCTAAAATGTGTGCAATTACAATTAGGGACCATCAGAATCGTTCAATGATAATTCCTTATCTAAAGGCACTTAACATAATCAATCTACAAAGATCGTTTTCTATCTAAGGTAACATTCACAGTTGCCTGAGATTTGGACCTGGATATCATCAGGGATCATTATTGAGATTGTATCCCATAGCAAGAAGTGAGCTGAGTTACCTATCAGCCCATTATCAGTCAAAAATTCCTATATTTCTATATGTTACTAGGATTTAAAAATTTATAATTATCATTATGTTAAGTCAGCATGATTTAGAACATACTGACTGAAAATTATAATTCAATATAATTTTACAATATTCCCTTCAAATGGCTGCATCTTTTAAAAGACTTTCTTATAACTATAGCATAGTTTGTTTAATAAATATCCTACTGAAATTAAATTGTGCCTAATATTTCAAAGAACATCCACCAGATAAATTATTGAGCACATTACTGATTAATTTATTTCAGAAAATTTCAAATACACTGTTAAATGAGAGTACATATATTGGTATGAATGTTTTAATTAAAGAGCTAACAGAAATGTTATTACCCTTGACACATTAACAACAGCATTTCTCAGAACCATTGTTTTAACTGAGTCTTGGGGAAGACTTTAGAAAATGAAAAACAAATATAAGTTTTAACTACTTCAAAAAGGGAAGCTTGAAATATTGAGCTAATAAAACTTATTTAAAGGTTACCAGTTTTTTATGCTAAATAAGACAGAGGTTATATTATATGACTTTATTTCTAAAGAGATCTGCCCTGATATGTTTCCAGTTTACAGAAACATAAAGAACATTAGAATGAAATAGGATTTTAAAACAAAAAAGAATACTGTATCAGTCAATTTCTTCAGTGCTGAAATTCAGTACCTACCCCCCACGTCTTAAAAGAGAGACTTAATTTGCTTACAGTATCGGCCCATGATCAGTTGCTTCCAAAGCAGGGACATCATGGCAGAAGGATGTGACAGAACAAAGCTTCCTAGTCCACTTTGTCTGGGAAACCCAGCAGAAGTTTTCCAGAGAGGAAAAGGTGAGACACCAAGGGGAGGCACCTGTGGCCCATCCAAACACACCTAGAGATTTGCTCTGCCAATTTCCAGGGTGGATTCTAAAGCCAATCAAGTTGAAATTCTTACAAAACAAAATTGAAAAATAATCTTGCTCAGGAAGAGAGGCTGATCAAAAAGGTAAGCAGAGATAATATACACTGATTAATTTTTAGGAAAACAGTCCTAAATTACAAACTGTCACATACATTTTCAATAGATCCTCTGTTTTCATCAGCTCTTTTGTAACTCTTGATTGGCATCCTCTTTTGTTCATGAGATTAGCTCTCTGTTCAGTCGGAGGCAACTCTATCAGATCGGTGAAGCGGTGACTTTTCCTTTATCCCATCCATCACTGGGGTGGAGTAGCTGACAAAACACACCGACTCAGCCTCCGCCCCAGCAGGAACCAAGTATATCATCTGCCAGAGCACCTGATCTCACTTGCCAAGGCTGAGGACATCCAAGAGTCCTAGGAAGACAGATGTCCGAGGGACATGCTGCCAGCCTGAGACAACAATGTTTTTTCCACAAATTGACTATTTCTGCTTCAACCGTCCTCCCCCATCACCACACACTTCCCAGTACTGTTTAGAACAGTCATTTCAGCCTTCATCTGGTTGATCATGGGTCTCCTTTGTCAGACCTGGTGAGCCATTTGGCAGCAATGGCGGGAGCCATCTGTGCTGCTAGAATGAAGCTCTTTTCTCATAGGTTACCTGTTTTTCCTATTCCAGAGATTCTTGGCTTACATGAGTCAGGTGCTTCACTTTTCTGGGCTTGTTGCCATCAAGTGTGTGGGTTTCACATCTTGGGCTAGCCTTATAGGCAGGCAAATCTAGAGGACATTATGTTTTATTGGTAGTTTCTTTCCTATTTCCAGAATATTGAAATTTACTTGGTTGTCTGCAATTGGTTTTCTCTGTTGACCTTTCTACTTTAAAGGACTTGCTCTTACCCTAAAATTTGAGGTATGCAAGCAAATGAAATCAAGAACAATCTGAACAATAGAAAATGGTAAATATACTGCTTTCCATTTTTTTGGTGGGGGGGACTTCATACTGAGGAATGGGATTAAGGTCATTGAACAGAGTTTTCTAGGTTTTAAAATACTATTAACAGATACACAGGCCTGGGGAAATGACCTCAGTTAAGTATGTGTTGTCTACACAGTTTTAGGCTTTCTATGACCTTACATGCCATTACTTTAAGTAAAAAAGACAGCTGGTATAACCGAAATTTCTCATTTCTGGAACAAACATAAGGGAGTTCATTTTTTAAAAATTTACCACTTGGAAAAAGTAACTCTCATATGACCCAGAATCTATATGATTTCAGCAAATTTCTACCATGGTCTAATTTTGTCTTTGAAAATATTGCAAGTATCAGTTCAATTAGTGGCTAAATTATGAGATTTTTAAAACTAAAACTTTTGGTAGTATGGGAGTGAAGTATAAAGAAAACCTTTGTAGGGCAAGATAATCAAGTTTGGAAATGAGGGGACATGATTTGTCCCTTTTTCAGTGACAATCTTAGGAAGTTATTGAAGCTGCTCTTTCTTTATTTATACATAAATCAGGCTAATGTTTCTTTATAGGTTGTAACAATATCATCAAAATAAGTAATGGTTATGAAGACTTCATTCTTAGTCTATATTGTAAAAATGAGTGTATTATATTGTAATAATTTTTCATTCACCTAGATACTTTTAATTTATAATTTGATATAATAAAAACCAACACACTTTTGATATCAATATTTTCACTTTGTGGGAAGAGGTTATTTGCCCTGAAAGTGAGAAAATAAACAGAAGTTTTAGAAGAAAGTAGATAAGAAACACAGATAACTATAAGTTTGAGTAATTATTTAGAAGTAGAGAATGAAAGATTGTAACATTCACTGTTATCACAACCATACCTCAAAAACTTTCACTTTTGATGAAATAGATTTAAAAAGATATATAATTCTAGATACTTTTAATTTTTTTTAAATTTAAATTTTGAAGTTAGACTATAATATGGCACCCGAATCATATTTTCACGTTTCATTGAAGAACATATAAATTTTGGCTCACATTTTGATTAAGGATAGCTTCCATAAGTACATGGTAGACATAGCTGCCAAACAAAATGCTATCATAATATAGGAAAAGGAATATTTAATCCTTGCTAATGATATTTTCATAGACATTAGAAATGAGTAGAATTTCAATAGTAAAGATGTGGAAAGGGCATTTTGAGGGGATAGCCTTAAAAAAAAAAAACTCTGTGCTAATGCATGATGCATTCAAAAACTGCCAAATACTTCCTTATTTTCATATAATAGTGTAGAAAAAATAAATAGTCAAGCCAGGGTGGTGAGCTGCTCCTACAATTCCAACATTCTGGGGAGACAGAGGCATCAAAATCACAAATTTATACCTACCCTGGGCAGCTTGGCCATTTAGTGAGAGTCTATCTCAAAACAAAATTTTGTTGAAAAAGGATTAGAGATATTTCTCAGTACAAAGGGCATAGGTCAGCCCCTGGTACTGCAAAATAAAATAAACAAGCCATCAGTTGTATCTTTGAGCAATAGGAAGTGTGCCATGGATGCATCTTTCATTGCCCTGCTTTCAAGCTTAGAATTTACTCTAAAGGAAAAGATAACGTTTGGATATATTTGAGGAGGATATAAGACATGTGATTTTAGAAGATTTTCAGCTTTAAATTTAAGAAAGGCTCCAAACACAGCCAGAAGTTAAGGGTTATGAGTTGATCATGGTTGGGGACACAGCAATGACCTCTGGTGTGTACTTCACTTCATCAAGTATGGAGGATATCTCAAAGAAGCCCTAAGGTAAATTCATCTGTGATAATAATGGAATCCAAATTTCATGTTTCCATGATTGAGACACTGAGAATCAAATGAGAATTTGTAAGCACTGACATAGAGAAGGCTACATGTATGCTTCATGCTCATGAAACAGAAGAATATTATTTTAAGCCTTATACATTTGTCAAATTGGAAGAGAAGAAGACTCAGAAAACTGAAAGCTTTCTCATGAATGGGAAGTAGTGAAGCAGAGACAGGGAAGGAACTTCAGAGAGAAATAAAAGCACGAAGCATCTGATGTTTCTGAAGCCAAAGTGAAAGAGAATTTAAGAATGTACAAAGATAGTCAAACCCTTAGATGCTACAGAGTCTAAAGCAAGTGAAAGTTAAGCTATTATTATTATTAGATAAATATAGAAACTATGATGATCTTTAAAGTGCAGCTTTGGAGGAGAGAGTGAAAAGACAAAAATGGATGGCAGAAAGTAGAGAACAAAGTGAAGTGGTTGCATGTCCTTAAAACTAATGCCAGAGAAGGGAGCGTATCTGGAGACTACAAAGGAAAGATCAGCAGTGAGTGTAAGACAAAACAATGGAAGAGACCAAAGCGGGAGTTCATGAAGAGGAGTCCTCCAGAAAGTAAGAAGGGAAGGTTGAAGGGCGCAGGAGCTCGTGCAGATCTCTAAAAGAAAAATGGCATTTGAACTCCTGGAGACAGAAAAAAGATAATTGTACTGACACTATAGCATTTTGAAGAAATGATAAAAGAAACAGAAGAAGTTCATATCAGGTGCCATTACTTTTCTTCAATGAAATAAGAACTCAGTTAGTGGGAGAATAATCAGAATATTCTAGGTATGTTTGAGATGGCTAGAAAATACTCAGAAAGAGGAATGGACCAAGATTTTCACTAGATCTGAAAAGAAATATTGGTACGAAACAACCAGAGGAAAGCTGATGTTGAATTACATGACTTCGCTGTGTTTTGTTACCCATATTTTTTTATGAAAGATACATTCAAAGTGTGGAAATGATTATACTTTAAAGAACTATTAGCCATAATACTACCAAATAAAGATAAGTCATTGTATATCTCTTTATCTGTAACCAGCTAGCAATTTACACATGTGAATATGTATATGTAGAGAGGAGATTGTATATGAATCATGTTTCTGGTGGCAAAAAGAAAATTACTCAAACCAGTCCCTGGGGAGAGTTTCATAAAGAAACCCTTTACAAGGTTGTTGTTTGGATAAAGAAAAACTAAGACCAGTGAATGGCATCCTAGGTCTAGTCACAGTTACGAAAGTGTGAGAGGTCTAAGATATGAAAAGAGGTAGTTTACTAGTCAGGAGATATGGATTTGGGCAGTTGAATTTATCCATTGTCAATCTGGGTCTCCAAAGTGATGAAGCTGAGGATCTAGAATTATAACTGAATTTTCTTCCTGTCTCTGATTACTACAAGTGCTCTGAATTGGCTGAATATAAAAAAAAAATCCAGAGCGCAAGAGAACTTGGTGACCGTGTCCAACAGGGCTGTACAGTGACTCTGAAGACACAACAAGGGGGACAACACACACATATGAATTTCAAGACACAACTCCACTATCTCTGAAGCACAAACAAAAAGTAGATGGTTGAGATTAGCTAGTAGTTTAAGTGGCAGGGGGAAGAAGCAAGTTTTTCTCAGAGCGAGATAAGTGAATATGAATTATTATGAGACAAGCCTGAATAAATCCAGTCACAACTCAACACTCTTCAAAATTAATCAGATAGCATTTTTTATCACTAAGAGTAAAGGGTAGTGATACCTAGTATGTCCTAGATGCTCTTTCACTGGATCAGAAAATTTCCAGGATTATATGGAATATCAAGCTCAGGCAATCTGATACCTCTAATAAAATGGAACTTTAGTTGTACCTACAATATTTTTCCATATATTTACTTTCCTGAATCTGAAGAACTATTTTAAAGATAATAGTACACAATGTATTAACTATTGTTACCCTCCTCTTATCTTGTTTTAAATATTTTTCTCATTAAAATAAAGATATTTAGATTCAGGTAATATGTTTTTAAATTCTCTATGAAGATGCCCAGAAGGGGAATAGCTGGGTCAAATAGGACCTCCAACCATACTTTTTTGAGGAATCTCCGCAGTGATTTTTATAGCAGTTACACAAGTCTACACTCTCACCAACAGAGGATTATGGTTCCTTTTTCCTCAGCAGTTACTCTTGAAGGGTTCTTTTAGCATTTGCAACTGATTAATTTCTTGATAATAGTCATTTTTCCAGATGAAATTTCAGTGTTTTAATTTGATCAGAATTGCATTAAATCTATATAACAGTTTGGAAGTATGGAAATTTTTACTCTATTGGTTTCTCTTACTCAAAAGCAAGGGATATATTTCCATTTCCTGAGAT
The DNA here is from genome assembly GCF_034190915.1 of Cavia porcellus. Taxonomy (NCBI): domain Eukaryota; kingdom Metazoa; phylum Chordata; class Mammalia; order Rodentia; family Caviidae; genus Cavia; species Cavia porcellus. The sequence goes on along the minus strand of NW_026947496.1, from coordinate 43,533,246 downwards.
TCCATTTATTCTCATTTTTCAAAATACTGTAGTTTTCAAAGTAAAATTCTTTTACATCCTTCATAGATTGATACTTGGGTATTTCAATTTTTTGAATGCTATTTTAAAATGTTCTCTTTCCCTAATTTCTCTCACAGTAAGTTTGTTATTCATGTATAGCAGGCTCATTTATTTTTTGGGGCGGGAGGATCGAACTCATGACCTTGCACTTGGCAGGCAGGTGCTTATGCTACTGTGCTAAATCCTCGGCCTAGCTCACTGATTTTTAAGTGTCAACTTTACACCCACATAAACTACTGCATTTGCTTATTAAGCCTAGTAGCTTTGCTGTGGAGTTTCTGGGGTCTTCTAAGAGAGTATTATGTCAACTGTAAATAATGATAATTTTACTTCTTCCTTTCCTATCATTATTCATTTACTTTCTCTTGTCTAATTGCTCTGTCTAAAGTTTCTAGGACAATGTTGAATAAGAGTGAAGACAGTGAACATCTGTGTCCTTTTCCTTATTTTAGAGAAAAGGCTTTCAATATTATACATTTAGTGTGATGTTGGCTGTTGGTTCTTCATACATGCCTTTTATCAGATGGAAATAAAGAAGATCTATTCCCATTTTCTGTAGGAATTTTAACATGAATGGATGCTATACGTTGGCAAAAGTTTTTTCTGTACCTATTGAGATGATCATGTGATTTTTTCCTTGGCTCTGTTGATATGGTGTATTATGTTTGTTGATTTGCATGTATTGAACCATTCCTGCATTCTTAGGTTGAATTCCATTTGGTCATGGTGTATAATCTTCTTGATGATTTGTTACATTCTGTTTGCCAGTATCTTATTGAGCAATTTTCCTTCTGGCCTTTAATTCTCTTTGTATGTTTATAAGTTTTTCATTACATCTTTGATTTCATCGACTGACATTGGTTTACTTAGTATTTTTATATCTTTTTGATTAGATTTGGTAATTTGTATGTGTCTAGAAATATGTCCATTTATTCTGCATTTTCTATCTTAATGGTATACAAGTCCTCAAGATAGGGATAGATGATCTTCTGGATTTCTGCAGGTTTCAATGAAATTTCATCCTTTTCATTCCTAATTGAGTGAGTTTGAGTCTTTTCATTCCTTTTTATTTATCAGATTAGATAAGGGTTTGTCAATTTAATATTTTGAAATAACAACTCTTGGATCCATTGATTATTTGTATTTTTTTTTAGTCTCCAATGCATTAATTTTTGCTCTGACATTTATAATTTCCTCCCTCATATGAACTTTTGGCTTAGCCTGCTCTTCTTTTTCTAGAAGTTTGAGGCTCAAGATTAAGTTGTTTATTTGTGCTTGCTCTGTTTTCCTGATATGGGTAATCACTCATATAAATTGCCCTCTTACTACCACTTTCATTGTGTCCCATAAGTTCCAGGATGTTGTATTGTCATTATCATTTAATTGTAGGCACTTCTAATTTCTTCTTTAATTTCATCTGTGACCATTTGTCGTTCAAGAGCATAGTATTTAATTTCCATGTGTTTATGAAGTTCTTGTGGTTTCTTTTGCCATTGAATTCCAATTTCATTGCACTATGATCTGATAATATGAAGAGATCATTTTGATATCTTTTCATCTACCTAAGTATGTTTTTTGAGCTAGTATGTAGTCTGTTTTGGAGAACATCCTGTGTGTGACCTGAGAAGGTGTGTTATGATGTTATAGGGTAGAACACTCTGTAGACATCTACTAAGTCCATTTATTCAAAAGTTTTTAGTTCTAATATTCCACTGTTGATTTTTTTTTTTTTTTTTTTTTTGGTCTGGTCGATCTGTCCTTTTGTGACATGGAGTATAGAGACCCCCTTGATACAATTGTATTAGGATTTATTTCATTTTTCATGTCTGTTAATATTTGTTTTACATAGTTGATTGCAACTATGGTACTTGTTGCATATATATTTATAATTGTTATCTATTCTTTATGAATTGTTTTTCCTTTGAAAGTATATAATAAATTTCTTTATCTCTATTAATTATTCCTTGTTTGAAATTTATTTTGTTTGCAAATAAAATAGGTATCACTGTTTTTTTTTTTTTTTTTTTCTGGTTTCTTGTCTCATGTAGTATTGTCTCCATTCTTGACTTTCAGTCTATGAATTTCTTTTTTAATTAAATGTAGTTTCTGTATGTAGTATATTCTTGGATCTTTCTTTTTGATCCATTCTGCCAGTCTGTGTCTTTTGATTAGTGAACTGAGACCATTAATTTTGATGACTGTAAGTGATACACATTGACTACCTTTGTCATGTTATTTTCCTATTGTTGCTTCCCCTTCAGTTTTTTTCCCTCCTTTGTTAGTCTTGCCTGATGGATTCTTCCTGTGGGGATTCATGAAGTTGTAGTTCTTGTTTTCTCTCTGTAGAATGTTCTTCAAAATATTTTGGAGTGCTTGCTGGTTTGGTGGTCATAAATTTTCTCAGTCAGTAGTTATTTGTAATGGAAGTATCTTATTTCTCCATCAGTTTCCAAAAAATCGTTTTGCAGGTTATATCAGTCTGGGTGAAAGATTGATTTCCCACAGAACTTGAAATACTTCAAGGTCTCCTTGACTTGAGGATTTGTGCTGAGAAGTCAACTATAATTCTGATGAGCTTTATGTATGGGTGATTTGTTTATTTTCTCTGATAGCTTTTAAGATTCTATTCTTATGTTGAATTTCTGGAATCCTGGAATCTTGTCTATGCTATACCTGACTGTAGGTTTTTTTTATTGATCAAGGTTAATTGGAGTTCTATGATGCATCACTTGTCTTAATATTAAATTCTTTTTCTTTACAAGGGGCATTTACCGTCATGACATCTGTGAACTTTTTTATTTTAAAAAGCAAAACAGAAAAAAAAGGATGAAATCATATAAAATTTCAAAAAAGAAAACAAAAAAGTAGGAAAGTAATACTGGTTACTATATTGCACATTGTTGTCTCAGAACTAGTTGTTCCAGTTACAAAACCTAGATACAAAAATGCTCAAACAATCACAGTACAAATTGTTCTTTAGATGAACTAAGAGAGACTAATAGTATATAGATATATATCTAACCTATAACTGAAAGAGTAATAAGATCCAAAATGTGAACATATTTTTATATCATTGGTTCTATCCCTGCTTTTTCATTGACCCGTTTTAAATTATGCTTCTTTGCCTCATCCAGCAAACAATGATTTGATTAAATTGATTTCCCATGGCCCCTTGCTATTTTTTTTTTAATCGGTACCAGGGATCAAACTCACGACTGCCTGCTTGCAAGGCAGTTGCTTATGCCACTGAACTAAATCCCCAGCCCTGGCTCCTTGCTATTTTTAAGATACTTTTATTTTCATGATTGCTAAACACAAAGACTGTCCTATCTGAGATTCTGTCCTCACATTGGTTTAATATGCTGTGAATACTTTCAATGGAATCTTTGTTCTCTGGGATATCTGCTTGAATCTGCCTTATGGACTCTTTCTTTCCTATGCGGAGAATTCATGCCTCCCATAATTTTCCGAAACTCCTCTATTTTTTATCTGTACTCTAGAGTCAGTAAGGATGGTTTTCTTTGTGGATATCATCTCTGAAATTATCTGAGAAATTATATCTGATTTGACTTTTTAAAAGTCTCATTCAACTTTATTTGTTGTCAGCACTTCAAAAAGGACAGGTGAGTGGCTTTTAGATTGTCCCACCTTGTGGCTCACTTCAACAGCACATACACTAAAATTGGAACAACATAGATTGTCCCACCTTATTGCCCTATGGGTTTATGTTCGGTGAATTAGATGTCTGGGGTTGCATCTTGTTTAATTGTCTTCTCATTTTGTTTTCTTTAGTTAATTATTGGAATGATGCTTATATATTGCCTATGATCGATTGCTTTATTGCTAGTCTTTATAAACCTATGGAATGAGTACTTCTCTGAGGTATTGTCCAGGTATAGCTTGTTTTTGGGTTATAAGTCTGATGCAAATCCTTCCTCTTCAGTTCATTGGGAATGAGAAGTTGCTGCCTGTTTGGTCCTGCCCTTGGATCTTTGGGATTCTGTCACAGTATTTTCAACCTCAGTCTTGGGATGCAAGTCTTGAGTCCTCCAACTCAGTCTTGGAATACCAATAAGAACAGCTGTTTGGAACAATTATGTCACTTTTGGCTATGGTGGTGCCATCACTAATGACAATAATAACAATAAGAACTTAGAAAATGCCAAACATTAGGATGTTACATTTAAGCATAGTACTAGATTTGTATTTACAGAACAAACATGAAACAAACCATGAAATTATATGTGGTATTCAGGTCCTTAATATGTCAATTTTGCCCTCAGGGATCAAAATTTAAAATGAGTTAGGAAGAAAATAGAGAAGTGGAGAGAGACAAAGAGGGTCACAGGGATATGAAGCTAACTTTGGGGAACTGGTGAAGAAGACTGGAGGAAAAGAGAGAAGGAATATATGAAAAGAACAGAAGAGAGCTACAGAGGCCTGAAACCACATTCACACTCATAAAAACAAGATCAAACAATGAAGGGGAAAACAACAACAACAACAACAAAGAATAACGACAAATGTGAAATAATGGGGATAAAAAAGAAAAAAAAAAAAAAAAACAAGAAAAAATTCCACTTCCAGGTTTGTCTCTGTTGTCACTGGTAGACATCATGTGGAGACAGTGTCCTGATCCATACCAATCTATCCCAGCAAGCCAGCAGTAACTTTTTGGCAGATTATTGGATAGTCTCAGTGAACCTGTACCTTCTGGCCCTAGACCAGAATCATCTGGCCTGCAACCCTCAGTGTACCTTCTGTGGGCCTGAGCCCAGCTGGTAGACACTAGATGGAGCCAGCAACCACTCTGAGTTCTGAGCTCAGTTGGCCCCTCTCCTAGATGGCTCCTTGTAAATCAAGTTTACTTACAGAACAATGTGGTCCCTCCACTGCTGTGTCTTTCCATGCTTCTATGGTTGCCAGCAGTTTCTGTGTGTTTGTAGGTACAAACCATTGTTTTTGTGCAGTGAGTCCCATCTCAGGCAGAAGGCATCATTGGCTACCTCCTTCATTACTGAAGAAGTTTCTAAGTTTCTTTACTCTCTTTGTGAGCTTAAATTCCTACTTCAGTTCCTTCTTGTATACAGGGGACTCACTTCTCTCTTCCTTGTCTTCCTTATACTGGGTATTCCAGTATCTGGACAGTGCCTCTGAGAGGTCCTTTTTCTACTGCTTACCACTTCACCATCTTGGTCCATCTAAATGACACTTTTTTTTTTTTTCTCGTATCAGCGATTCAACTCACTACATCATGCTTGCAGGCAGGTGCTTCTGCCACTGAGCTAAATCCCCAGTCTCTCACCTAAATGTCTTATAATAGTAAAACTTTTGTTGTCTTCCAAAAATGTTTATGTTTATGTCAGCTCTTACAATCAAAGACAATTTAACATATAGGAGTTTTATGGTACAGGAGAAATTATGAAAAAGAAAAGTAAGAAAGAATGGGGTTGACATGATAATTACTAAAATAAACTTTCAATCAAAAGGCTTCTGAATATTGTTTTGGCAGGTACTTATTGATGCAAATTGAAAGGAATATAAAGAAGCAGATTTCCATTTAAATCTTAATTAAATTAAGACTTTAGCATCAGTTAGTCTTTTGGCATTCTCAATAAACTGGGCAAAACTACACAAGAAGGAAGGAAGAAACCTATTAAAATTCAGCTTATTTTTCAATTTATCAATTCCAACCCAAATGAGATGTGGATAAGGAGACTAAGAAGAATTCCCTAAAGAATTACTGGTGTCATCTTTGAAACCGTGTCAATTATATTTGAACTGTCACCATCTACTGCTAGATTACCCGCCAGAGCATATTTCCAGTGTTCAGGAAACTCCATGTTATTTAGCCATGTTTCTACTGAAATAAAAAGCAATCCTGCTAACAAAGTTCAATGCAAATGCACATTGTTGAACTTAGTATATATTTGGGAGAGAAGCCTTCTTCAAAGTCTGCCGGGATTTATGACATAGATGTCAAAACTCTAGTTTATTTAATCATGTTTTCTCATCCTGTTCCAAATACTGGGAAATGGATGATTTTATTGTTGGCTTACATAAAATATGCTATAGTCTAGCCAATATGATGATTTTGTCATTGATTGTAAGTAACATTAGAAGTTATCTATGACAAATTGTAAGTCCCAAAATTAAATGACTTGTGTTAAATAATAATAATACATTGACCATCATTTTGAACATTGCTTTGTGCAAAGCATTAGGGTTATAGAGATAAAACACACCATGTCTCCCTGTCAAGTTTACATTCTATTATTAAAAGCAGTTGTTTAAATAAATAAATGTCACATAGTGTACCACATTCTCTAATTCCAGCTGAGTTCAAAGTACCCCAGGAGGGAAACAAAGCAGGAAATGTATGACTATATCTAGGAATAACTGTAAAGGATTCTTAAGAAAAATGAAACAAATTAAATCATAAGGAATTTGAACAAAGTATAGTTTTCAGTCTCTGTTTAATTCTAAATTTTTGTTGGGTTCTCTGATTTTTCTTGTACACTGATAAAATTTCTCAACTGAAGCTATTAAGTAAGCTAGCATGGAAAATACTTTTAAAACACTTTAAATGCACCTGTACTCAGATTTATAAATAGAAATAGATGCATCTTGAAAAATGTTAACCGATGTTGATGTTATACTTGGAATTGTTTTCTCAACTGCAGTGACAGTATAGCACTGGTGATGGATTGCTGTGATCTCCATGTGTCCAGAATCAACTGTGAAAGATCACACATTTGTTAATGAAACTTCAATGACCATGTGTACAATCTGTAAGAAATGCAATAATGGATTGTTTCCTGCTGGAATCAACATGGCCTTGACCTCCATGTCCTGTGAAATCTCATTACATCATGTTGCCAAATCATACCAATGAAGAAGGCATGCCATTGGGAAACAGGGAGTGAAGACAGAGCCAACTTGCTGTGAATTACATAATTTGAAAATTGCTTTGTCTATTCAGAAACCTCAACTAACCTGTTGCTAGTGACAGGTGTGTGCATCTGCCAAAAGATAAGAATTTTTCCAAATGAGGATCAGTGAAAATAAAAGGGTTGAGATGACTGATATTAAACGACAAAACTATTTAAATTGTGAGGCTTTGTTTTTTTGAAGTGTCTATCCAATCTTTTTTTACCAATCCAGTGGACCCCCAAAATTCATGGGGGCTATATTTTTAGAGCACTTGAGGATTGTAAAGAAAAAACCCTGTATTTCTGATATGATCAGAAAGATTCCTAAATTCAACTATTTTTATGGTTTAAACCCTAAACATGTTGTATTTCCCACAGCTATGTATTTTAAATTAATAAAACACTGTATTAATGAAGCCTTAAAATGTGCAGGGCATTGTGGCAGTATCTGAGGGATTTCAAGACTTAAACAAAATTGAGACCAGGGAATATAGCTAGACCCGGTACAGCAGGAATGCTGGTGCATCTACTGGATGTATGTTACAGGGCAGCAACCAATCAGCACAAGAAGAACTGATTAATGCTGTTGGATTGCCTACTGACAAATTTTCCACAAGAGAGGAATACTACAGCAGATATTTGCAGTTACCTTGACAGTGTTGGGGTTTCCCTGAACAACTATTAGGTTCTAAGGAAAAGTCCACAAAGGACTGATGATGTCACAAACTCTGAACTGCAGGTTGGCAGGAGTATACTGTATTGTGGAAAATGCAGAGCCTCAGATTTTCAGACAACTCAGCATATTAGAGTAGGAACTTGTATTCATATAACACAGTGAGCACTTCAAATCTTCACAGGAACCACATCTGTAAAATGGGTCCAGCTGGCCTGTCACCGGTCATGGAGCAGATTAAATATGACTGAGCAGAATGATTATTAAAAAGTAAAACAGCAAATGGTGCTATGTAAATGCTAAATAATTGTATTATATTTCTAGACACTACAGCAAGAGTTACCAGATAAATTCTGGGCAGATGAGAGCTTATTTGATTCGCATTTAACTTCAAGAAAATACAGTTTTTGAAGTAATTTTGTTTTTATATACTATAGCTTCTAAAGAGCCATAAATCATGTTTATGTCTCTGAGGCTCTGTGAAACTCTTGATTGAAATGAAATGTATCATCTGGCTTCTGCACTGATTTTGCTTTAGCAAAGAAAGGAGGTTCCCAGACTACAAATGCATATGTAATATAGATGCAATTTGTCAAATGCAAAATTTCACTGCCTGTTGCCATGAGAAATAAAAATATGCTTTGCTATTAAAATTGAATAGAAGTCTTGGGATATGGCTCAGTTATTGAGTGTGTATCTACCATTAACAAGCCTGTGGGTTCTAGTGTCAGAACAGCAAATAAATAAATAAATAAAACAATCAGTTTTACTGTCCTTTTTTTTATTTCCTTTCTTTTTTTTCTTTAAATAAAAAAAAAATAAAACAAATGTAGCTTTCCAGAATTTGTAATAAAATATAATTACTGATGGTAGAAACTAAATTCTACTACTGAACATGATACTATGAACTTAGTTTATTACTATGGAGATAGTGAGCACAGGTTTAAATGAAAAAAACTCATGTATGTAATCATTCCTCTAATAAGCTTATGGGATTCCTTCACATATGTTTTTGAAGTAATTAGTATGTAAGTAAGTGCTATCTGAAATATATAGGCCATATAAAGGTCAATAGCATGGGTGAGTTTTTTCCAACCACACTGAATAAGAAAGAAATGAATGTTCACTACATTTGGTTGTTAAAATGCAGGAACATTTTTCTCTACTGCATAATCCTGGCTATCCTGACTAAAAGTTACCATTACACTACTTTTTTCTCCTCATTAGAAGATGAAATCAACTGATTTTAATTACTAAGTAAGGCAATATTTTTTCTTCTTCTACTAAAAAAGATCTAAGCAAGGGAAGAAAAGAGGAACACTGTAAACATCCTCTAATTATTTCTCTCTTATTTTTGGAAATTATGAAGATTTGCTTCTTTACATTTTTATAAAGCTAACACCTCTTTAAAGTGAAGTTTCAAACAGTAGCCTGCATGAACAGAACCCTAGGGATGTTGGGCTGTAAGGCATGGAAAATTTTGCCTTTCATCTCCATCCCCAAGGACCTTGTGGACTACTGTGGAATCTCACTCTCATTCAGAAGAGGAATTAGTAATTTAGGGCTAGGCTGATAGGTGTGTTATTTCTACAAACACAGTAGAAAGTCTTTAGTGGGCAGAGTCCTACAGATAGCTCAATATTCTGCCTTTATCCCTCTGAAATTGTTAAAAATTTACTAACAAAGGCTATGCATTTTTAGTTTGCTCTAGGATCCAAAAATTATGTACAAATATGTCCTGGTTTGGGCAATACATTGTGCTTGGTTTGTAATGCATTTGCTGTGTCATCTAGGACATGTAAAATATTTCATGGACATTTGTCTCTTGGTGACCTAAGATACTGGCATTATTTTGATTCAAGAAAGCAGATTACTGTCCATTCTGTGGATGTTAGAGAACACCCAAGTTTAACAGGTCCCCAAATAAACCCACCCCATTCTTGGTATCTCCAACCTCAAGTGGAGAGAAGGAACTAAAATCTGCCATGCAATTGGTGTTGGCAAGGCATGGAAATACAAATACAAACAGTTTTCAGAAACCTCAGGGTTACATGATTTATTCAAGTTCTTCAATTTAGTGAGTAAGGTATCATTTCTATTGTTCTCTTTGGCATATGAAGCCCCTCAGAAATCTCATGTTAGAGGCCACCAGCAACAAATGAAGCTAGTTGTTTGTGAAATAATAAAACAATTAAAATTATCATTTATTCAAGAAGTTAATGAAAATTGCACATTTAATATACTTAAAGCACCTAAAATTGTTTATTGTTTTCAGCTCCCTGCAGGGTTTGCTAACTGTGTAACCTCAAACTCCTGTACTGATTTCATCAGATATTTTCTTTTATTAAATAAAAGAAGATGTTACCAGGCTGCAGAAGAAAACTGAGATTCATTCTGAATCATATTCATATAGATCTTTCCACATCTCATCATCATTACTTCTACATCCATCTTCCATATATTCCAGAATATTTTGAATTTCATGTATTTTGTCTTTGTCATTGGACAATAAAAACATCAAAGGCAGTAGTGTCTCTTTCTTCATATCCCCAGTTCATTGTACATGGTGGGCTATTAATGAGTATTTGGTCAACTGGATTAATCTTTCCATTGTCAGCTGAGGAACATTTTGGGTGAATAGGCACTAAAAAATCCTAGGAGATTCTAGACAGTGAAAGTAGTACAAACAAAATTCATTTTGAAGTTCAAAAGGAAGAGTTGGGGAAACAGGAAAGCCCTCATAAGGAACCAATGGATAATGGTTATTTTATAAACATTCTTCAGCCAATAGTACAGTGTTGCATTGAAAACAAGTATGATAAAAAGGGAAATTGCATTCGAAAAGAATTAGACTTGCTCGAATATAGCATTGTCTAAAAATGTTTCAAGAAGTTTTTTTCTGTTTGCCTATGTGATGCTGACTTTCTGATAAATCTATGCTTTTCCAACCAACACCTCTCACACATGTAAAATGTAAAGTTATATTTATCTGCCTATTTATTTAATAAACATTTATCAAATAATTGTACTAAAAGCAACGTAACTTATTAAAAGTAAATGAGACACACAAAGAAAGATTATGACTCAGTTACCAAGCCTTCCATCCATGTTTTTTTATGGATAGGCCATGCATCTGTACTTAACAATTGGTTGTACAAAAATATCTACAAACTCAGTATTACCAAACTGCACATTTAAAAAGGTTTAAGGAAAATTCTTATGTTATGTTTTAAATGACATTTTAAAGAACAAGCTCTATCTTAAGAAAAATATAAGGCTATAAAAATGGGCAATGATCTGAAAAGAGGACACCTAATCAAATAAGTCATAAACATAATGAATAAACATATAAAAAAAATCCAACATATTTTTTTATTGTTGAACTGAAGATTTAAAAGATGAAATACCCCTGAAAGCATTAGAATGATAAAAATAAACGGAGAGCACAAATTTCTGATGAAAATATGAAGAAAAAGGAACTTTACTCTTCACGGAAACACAAATTGATGCATCAGCTTTAGAAGACTGTTAATTTCTTAAAAAGCCAAATAGCCCAGCAATCACATTTTTAGGTATTTATCTAATTAAGTAGAAAAATAATTTCTATACCAAGATATGAAAACAAATGATTAAAGCATCTTTATTCATAACAACCAAAAACTAGAAGCAAGCATGATTTTCTTTAACAAGTGAATACAAAACCATAAATGCAGTAGAAGGCATTCATACAGTATTTCAATAATAAGAGCAAAGAAAGTGTAAAGCCAAAAAGACCTGAATTAATCTTAAATATATAATACAGAATACTTCCAATTTGAAAAGATCATATACTATATAATTAATATTCTACATAGTATCAATATTAGAATTAATAATATAATTAATAATATTCCACTCATATAATACCTTCAAAAGACAAAAGTGTATAGACCATTAAGAATTATTGTTTGCCATTGATTTAAAGTAAGATTTCTCATTTGTAAGTTTATTCATACCATTTAGATATACACAATGATTCATTCATCATAGCAAATTTGTACCTGGACATGATCTATATTGATTCCTCTTTTCCATTCCCCTCCATTCCCTTCAACGCCTCTTCACTTCATTTATAAAACTTTGTTTTCATTTCATCCTTCTCTTCTCGTTTTTTCTTTTCCCTTTTTTCCTTTCCCTTTTCCCCTTCCCGAGTTTAAATAATTTCTTATTTCACAATATCTATTAGACATTTTGATTCTTATTTGCACTTTCAGTTTCAGAGGGACATTGTGATATTTTAAAGACTATGTAGGTGAAATGTAGGATATTTTTAGGGTGGTAAAACTTCTCAATGTGGCAAGAATACCACTGATTCCAGATAGCATACATATTTAAAATTTACAGAAATTTATAGCATGGAATATAACATTATATGCAAAATTTAAAACAGGATATTAGAGTACCCCAGGAAGGATTACAGACTATCAAACTATGTTCCCAATATGAAAATAAATTAAGTAAGGAGACTTGGAGTGACATCTGATTCTAGTAAAAGACTGTCCTGGAGCACCTTATATGGCTAATAAAAAAGTTGTTTTAGTCCCTTCCGTGAGGCAATTTTAAAAATATGTGAAGCTATGTAATTTTTAAAGGAAAGGGTTTTATTTTGGTTCACAGTTCTGGGAATTAGATTGAGTTGCAGCATATGTTGAGGGTCTCCACTCCATCACTAGCTGGAAGAGTAGAAAAGAAACAACCAAGTGCAGAAAGGACTAAGTGTGTCAAATGGGCCCACTTTCTAATAACTTGCTCTTGTAAAAGCTAACTAGATCCTGAAATAACTACCTTAATCCTTTCTGACAGTGGTTTTTCCCTTAAGATAATCACCTTCCACTAAGCCCCACATCTTAAAGATCTCCTGATTCTCAATACTACCAAAAATGTTCTAAGTAAATGAATCTTTTAGTGGTAAATTACATCCTGATCATGGCAGAAACCTCTTATGTGTAGTCATGCGTATCTACACATATACACATGTGACACAGCTATATCAAAGGTGACCTGGAGCCAATTGAAAGAGCTCTCAATGATCAAAGCTGGGACAAATTTGGACCAAAAAAATAGTGCTTTTAGATTACAAAGGAAAAAATATCCATGAATGCCCACAAACATTTTTAATAAGTTTGAGAGAAGAGACCAACCTTCCAAAAAGAATAATTCTACCTAATTTATGAAATACAATGTCCTTAAGATTGTAAACATAAATCCTAATTCCATAAGTGTGGAGTGAACATGGTGACTCTATTTCAAAGTGTTTAGCATGGAAGAGTGAATAACAGAATAATTTTCCAATGGAGAAATCTAATGACACATTTTCAGTCTGGGACCATGATCAGTAGCAATAGTAATAAGCTCTGTTGGTAATATGTACATTTGCTATAATATAAGGATCTTTGTTGCAGTATCCCATTCACCTGTTTAATCATGAGAAAGTCATCATCCAGTTCCAGTCTTACACAACATTTGTCCATTCATTCTTAATGCTAAGTAAGTAAGGTTTGAGAAACTGCCAAACTCAAAGTAGACTAAAGAGACACAACTATGGTTTCCGAGGGTCCTGAAGATGGCGGATAGATAACAGCAAGCAACAGAGGCTCTCTGAGATAGTAAGCTTAGATTCCAAAAATAATACAGCATGGGGAGTCCCAAACAGAGGGAAACACCTTCCAATCCAGGAACAAATTAAGCCGGGAAAAACCAATTGAAAATACAGTCCTGGTGCTACAATTGGAACAGCTACAGTCTCAGTGCTGCCACTTGAACTCCCTGCTTGGACTCGCTGCCGCTAGTATGCTTGAACTAGCACAGCCGGGATAACCCGCCAACTTCAACTCACTGGAGAGGCATTTGCACCAAGGGCAGGAGTTGGCAAACCAAATCAAGAGCAGAGCTGGCAGGGAATCCTGCATTGACCTGTGGTGAGTGAGTGAAATAAAATCTCTTCCATAGAGAAAGGGGAGAGCCAACAGATGACATTCTGAGACCGAGCAGATAGGCTAGAACAAGGAGCAACAGTAACTTCAGCCAGCTACTCCCTTCTCAAGTGGGATTGGTGGGGCCCACTCGACCCTGGGTAACACCAGACTAAGACCCAATAGGCTAGCCCAAATCAAGTCCCTACACCTGACAGTGCACCCTAATGCAGTGAAGCCTTCAGCCGGTTGACTGACCTGGAGGGGCAGGCCCATCATAGGCTGCCCCTGTCTGTGTCTCCCTAGTATACTACAATGAGTGGGAACACCTAGCCGGTGCAATTCTAACAAACTATAACCAACAAAGAAAGAAACTGGGCCTCCAATATACACTTGAATGGAAGGAACAAAAAGTATGGAAAGAGGGAGCAACAAGAAAGGGTCCTCAGTCCCCAATCCTGAGAACACTGATCCAGGAAAGGTAAATGCAAAGGAGAATGAGGACAGCAAACATGCAATATCAGACGGTACCAATAGACATAAAACGATATCTTCGGGACTTCATAGATGAGTTCAAAAGTGAATAAAGCAAGATATAAGTATAATAGTTAAAGAAATACTAAGCACCTCCCAAGAAAAAACAGATGGAAGAATGGAAGAACAAAAAAAAGGGGGGGGGGGATTGTTTGATGGAGAAAATAGAGAAAACATAGAATACATGAAGCAAGTTCAAAGAGATTACCAGGAAATTAAAAATTCCATTGAAAGCTGGCAAAACTGCTTGAAAGAAGCTAAGGGCAGACTATTCAAACTGACAGGTTTCCAATGTGGGAATATGAAAATAAAAATTTCTTAAAAATAACAAGGAAATAAGCAGTAATAATACAATGGTTAAAGATGACAAAAGGATCTGTAACTTAAGAATCAAGAATGTGAATGAAGAAGCAGGGGTGACCGGCGCAGCCCCAATGAAACAGGAGACACTTCAGGTGGTAACAGGAACTGCCGCTTTATTTACGCGGGCTCTGTATATTCGGCCGTGACCAATCACAGGCTGCCACGAGGAAGCAGGGCGGGAATGGGACGCAGGCTCTGGCTAATATATCCAGCTGTGGCCAATCAGGGGTTGCCACAGAGTCGGCACGGGGCGAATACGGAGTGAGCATGAGGTGCGCACGGGTTGGCTAGTTTAGAGAGGGACATAACGCATTGTGGAAGCTGATGTGGTCTTATCGTCCCGGGTGGGGTGTGTTGAGCGCCTGTGCCCGACACAGGGGTAGAAGCAAAGGTTATTTGCAGAAATAACGGAGGAAAACCTCCCAAACCTAGGAAAAGGAAAAGATACTCAAATCCAACCACCTACAACCAAAACAGAACTACATCCAGGCATATAATAATCAAGATTCCAGAAATCCAATATAAGAACAGAATATTGAAAGCTGTCAGTGACAAGAAACAGATCACTTACAAGGGAAAGCCCATCAGAATTTTCAGCACACCATCAAATTGAGAAAAGTGTGGGTGAAATAATCCAAGCCTTGAAAGAAAATAACCTCCAGCCAAGGTTGATCTACCCTGCACAATTGTCCCTAGAAATTAGTGGAGAAACAAGATGCTTCCAAGATAAAGAGGAACTGGAGGAATACACAACCACCAATCCAATTCTACAAAGAATACTACAGGACATTCTAAAGAGAGAGAAAAGCACAAAGATTTCAGAACAATGGCAGACAGGCCCCAATGAATGAAACAAAAAGTGAAATGAAGAAGACAAACAGACAACTAATGATAGAAAAAGAGCACAACAGAAATGAGGCAGAGAATGCTGTACATAATTTCTATTATAGATGGCCTAGAATCACTAGCTTAAGAGAAAAGAGAGAATCACAGAGTGGATCAAGAGGTAGGGTCCACTGAGATACTCCTTATAGGGAATATAATTAATCTGAAGAAGGATATATGGACCAAAATCAAATATGAGAAAACAGAACTCAATGTTATAGGGAACCAGAGAGTAGTAAGTTCAAACAGACCAGTACTTATGGATAAGTTGAAAAGACAGGTTTTAATAGTGAAGAAATACAACTAGAGATCAAGTTAGGAGTGAGAAAGTTCAGAAACACTTAGGTAAATAGCAGGTTGTTCCCCTAATATAAAATCGAGAGTGTTGGGGAGACCCAAAAATACAAGTACATCCTGGGGGCGTGAAAGGGGAGGAATAGTCTTTTAAAAAAAAGGCAGCAGAAGATATTGCTAATAGTGTATCAGGAATTAAAACCCATATTATTCGCACCATTCTTGTTTGACTGGAACTTGTTCCATCCCAGTTTGTATATAAGCACTGGATCTGAGGGCACAGATAGCTGTCTCAAAGATATCAGGATATAGCACAGTGGTCATCTTTAATTTCCTGTTAACTTAATCTGGAACCCTGTATGACTTATACTGTTGTTTCTTGACTGATATTAGTTAAATCTGATTTGTTTGATTGCTCTTTATTATTGACAGATTTTACTCAAAACTGATCGGTTGATGGCATCAAGTTGGAGAGTATAGACAACTGTACTGAAAATGACAATAATTCACTACAATACCCATTCTGATTTGAATAATACCTGTTTTTCTAGCTCTACACTATCTAAAAAGTTGCATTTTTATTAATTCTGTAAGGAACTGATATATTCAATTATACTTTATCTGATAATATAGCCATTTCTGTTGATGATAATAAGAGATAGCACAGTAACCATGATAGAACTCCTTGTACAGCAGTTTTACATGTCTTTTTAGTTTTATGTGTCTTTAGGAATACGTTTTGTTCTGTCCTGTTCTGTTCTATTTCTCCCTCTAATATAGAAAGGATAGAAATACATGTTAAGACTCATGCTTGCGTAAAACCTGCAAACAGTTTATGAGAACTGATCTTACCTAATGAAATGAACAAATACTTTGAAGGAAATAAAAGAGGCACTGCAAAACCCAGTGCTGATTCTGGAGTGTCATGATGTGAAATCCAGTAATAGTATTAAGCTTTGCTCAGAATGATTTTAATCTGCTATGTTTTGTTTGGTCTCAACATAAATGAAGGTATGGATAAATGCGTTCATGTCTAAGTGTATAAGATTGATAGCTATATTACTTAGTTTTTGTTGGACATTTGAACAGAACTGTTTGCAGTCTCCCTGGTTGATTTCCCATTTATATGCTCCACTTTTGCATCTTGAACAATTATTTGTGGGGAGAGAATATGTAAACATTAACTAGTGATTTATTACTGTTTTTTTTCTTTGAAAGTATGTACTATTTCTGTCCATTTTCTGTTTTGTTTTGTCTTTCTTTAAATAAATAAAAAAAGAAACACAATTATGAAGTATCGTGGGTAGGATCCTAAAACAGAAAAAAAAAAAAAAGACAGCAGTAAAACTAAGATAATCTGAATAAAGCATGAACTTTAATGAATAAGAACACATCAAGTTTGGTTTGCTATTGCACAAATGAAGTATACTGATAAAATAAATCACAAAAAGAAGTTATTATATGCAGAGAATATGGGAACTCTCTGGACTATCTTCTTAATATTTTTGTCCATCTAAAACTAGTAAAATTGAGGTTTATAGAAAAAGTTAACTTTATAAAACTCTTAAGAGTAAGAAAATATAACAGTTAATTGTGGTTTATTTTTGATATTCCAAGGCTTTACTTTAATACATTGTATTCTCTACTGACACAAAAACACATGATCAAAAATCAATTTAATTTTTTTAATTTCCCAAGAAAATTAACATGACTTTCTTTTGAAGAAAAATTCTCTGTGAGTATATTTTAATTGTTTTAATAAAATGTGTTACTCTGCAAACAGACCTACCCTTAAAACATAATAGTTGTTGAAATTTAACCGATAAAGTATCCTTCACCTAGCAGAAAATATGTAAGATTTTCTTCTTTACAAATCCAAAAACTACTTTAGATGATTTATATTGTTTTGTCTGAATCACAACCTTATGTTTTTACATAACTAGGCAGAAATTTAAAGTTCAGCATGTGAAATCTCAACAACAAAAAATCTAAAAAATCTTCATCATTACAACTACACTAATGCACTGGGAATTTTAATAGAAAATGTAAAAATATAACTTTTTAAATCCCTTTATACATGCAAAGCCTGCTTATTATTTTCTGCTTTGCCTTTTTGGTGCTGAAGATCAAACCCAGGGTCTTGTGTTTGCTGGCTAAATGTTTTACCATCAAGCTAGACACTCAGCCTTGCTTATTGCTTTTGTAGAAACTACTTTTTATCAGCAGATGGTGAATGTGGTTTGATGTTTCTACTTCGCTAAGTTAATGTCATGTTTAAAAGAGAGAGCCATTAGTTGTGATACTCTAGAGCTACATAATGATCACATGAAAGACAGTTCACCTAATGTGAAAAGGCAGTTTTTATTTTTTCACCATTTTATAACTTCTTTTTAAATTGATATTACTATCTAGAAAATGAGTTCTATGCACATCTCTTCTAAGGCTAATGTAAACTGCATCTTTTGTATGAGCTGTACCATACTATTACATAGGAACTATATTTTGAAGTCAGCCAGGTAAATGGCGAAAAACACTGAAATTTAGAGGTGGACCACTAACACTTGAACTCCTGCTCTGTTCGTTGGATAGGCATTTCAGTTCCCAGCTTCTTCAGTTTTTAAAAGTAGATGAGAATAAAATCCATTGGTTCACCTAGAATAAAGTGAAATCATGCATATCCAGAGCACACAGCTCAGTGTCTAGTATGTAGAAGGTTTTAAAGACATTAGTTCTCAGCCTCCCACATTGCATTTGAGGAGCCTTTTTTTAAACAGATAAGGAATATGGTCAGTTGGGGATGTCACTCAGTAGCACATCATCTGCTTAGTATGTGCAAGGTACTGAATTTAACCCCAGTACAACAAAAGGAGGAAGAAAATTAAAAAAAAAAAGGGGGGGGGTATTATGAAGATATAAGAGTACAGTAGAAAATCAGTTTATATATGGAAGTGGAAAATGAAATTAAAACCCAAAGTCCTAAAAAATCTACTTTGAGACCTTCATTAAATATTTATGCAGTACCTGAAGTGAGGCTTAAAAGAAGGTATACTGTTTTGATAATTTCAAGGTATTTGTTAAAATGTAGTTGAAAGCAAATATCTTTAGGGAAAACCCAGCTAGTAAATGATGACACATGCATAAGGTGAAATATAAAGTTTGTAAAACTATGTGGTAGACTTTAAAAAAAGAAATGTCAAATTATAGAATGGGAGAAAATATTCACAATACAAAGAAATTGCATTTTTATATAATGATATAAGTCAAATGACAAAATAAGTTCAATGGCAAAATGTGTGAAGGTATATTTTATAATAATGATCTTAAAAAGTGCCCAGCCTTGTAAGTAGTCAAGGATATGTAAAATAATACAACATTCACTAAACAAGAGAAGGCTTAAGATTGGAAAGACTGATAATATTAAGTATTAACAATGTTGTAGTGCAACTGTAATTCTCATATGACTGTAAAATAGTACAAATTCTTACAAAAACCAGTAGGAATTTTATAGTAAAATTAAGCAAATCCCTATTTTATCAAGTTCCATTTCTCAGTATACAAATAGAAAATAAATTAAATTCATAAGTGCATAAAAAGTTGTACAAAAAATTACACAGCAGCTTTACACAAGATACGCAAAAACTATATGCAAACCAAAATATTCATCAAAAAGACAATGGGATACACAATGTTCATATTATTCAGCATCAGAATGATCAAAAGACTGATACACACAGAGAGACAGTACAAAAACATATTGATCAAACAGTTTCAGCTGCATATTTCCATTTTCAGGCTAAGATCTGGTAGGAAGGTCATTTATACTACATTAAGAGGGTCCACTTAGTCTGAAATTGTATCTTACAGAGGGAAAAAATACATATTCTAGGTGGACATGTATTTTGTATATTGAATATCAGGGACACATCTTACAATCTTCTATATTGTATATTTTACATATATTTTTCATCTGTAAATAAATTACCCTTTCCTTGAAGCTTTTTGTAGTCTCTTGCCTGTTACACTTCTGTGAAGGGAATAATACATCATATACAATGGCCAAACTAAGATTGTAGTATAGTCTATTATTGATCCACAAAATATTTCATTATAGCTTTGAGCAACAGCCTGATAAACTAAGAGTCTGTTCATTTTCTCTTCTTGCTTCTTTGAATTAAGCTCAGATTATGTCAGAGAATGTGGAAGGATGTCACCACTTCATAATCCCCTGACTAACCTTTACCCTTCCCATACACTTCAGAGAAAACTGAAAAAATGTTCTGTCCAAAAACAGCTACTGGGTACTCTGTCATTTAGTTAATTATATCCACATTAGAACTGACATCCAGAAATGACTGCTTTTCACCACTAAATCTCCTCTGTTTCTCTTCTTCTCTTTGCTTTCCCCATTCCCAGCCCTTTCCATGGCCTGGAAATGATCTCATTTATAATTAAGTGGAGATGGTGAGGTTAAATAAAAAATCAACTTAAAATCTGAACACATGGTGAATATCAAAGATCCATGCTAGTGTTTGCTGAAATCATTGAATGCACTATTACCACATTGGAGGGTGAATTGTCTGCTTGTTGTCTACTCCTGTGCACATTTCAACTCACTGCATCACAATACTCCATCTGAAATGTTTTAAAACAGCAAAAGTTCTACTTGCATAGTTGGTATTCAAATTCTGAAAAACTATTTTTGTTCTCATGCATACTTAAGCTTTTGAAATGTAACATTACGTGTTCTTCTCTGTTAAGAGATAATGCATGGGGGTGGGTTCAGAATCATAAAATTTGGAAGATATAATTTATTAACTGCATCTTAACTGTTGAATCATATACTGCAAATTTTAAATAAACTACATAAAATGTTTTTCCAGATGTTGTCGAATGTGAAAAAAAATTGGAAAACTTATTATAGTCTATGAGAACACTCTGCTTATCTTTAGAAAAAATCACTGTCACTCTACTACTTCATTTGCTCCAAATTCAGAATATTTAACATGAGCTTAGCTTTACTTCCATAAAAATATGTACCAGATGGCAGAAGACAGAAAGATCTATAGGATAAGGAACGTTTCCCTCCTGCATCAGAAAAGAAAAAAAAATGCTTGTGAATTATAACTTTTTGGAAGCTCTTGAAATTTTATAATCCTCATAAGTGATCCAAACAATATATAGCAGAGATGAGTGACATAGCTTTCTTTTAAAAAGAATAAAGTTGATTGCAAACACAGATTGTGAATATTTCCTCGAAGTTTTAAAAAAGAAGAACCTAAAAACTAATCAGCAGATTTTGCTATTTGGCATATATGTCTTTTGTAACCACATATTTATGGCAGAGTGGAAATTAACTTCATGGAAGTTTCATGAACCTACCAGAATACTCTGGGCAACAAGGTCAGGCCAAATATTTATTTACCACTCAGTTGGCCTAAATCCTTACCTTAACTGATAGACTTCAGAATAATTTGACTCCCTTAGATTAGTACCAGTTTGGCATCAGGATCCAGAAGTCTCAAACAGTGTCACCTTAGTCTCCGGAAGATTAGTTACTCTAACTAATTGCTGTAGGTGGCATTGGAGAAGGTCAGGAGGAAGGAT
This sequence comes from Cavia porcellus, assembly GCF_034190915.1. Taxonomy (NCBI): domain Eukaryota; kingdom Metazoa; phylum Chordata; class Mammalia; order Rodentia; family Caviidae; genus Cavia; species Cavia porcellus. Next base: position 43,511,950 of record NW_026947496.1, on the reverse strand, counting down.
GGCCAATACATACTCTTGACAGTGCAGCAAGAAATTTCTTTAAGAGAAATCCTAGAAAGGAGAGACAGTTGTAGGATTCCTTATGCATGATGGTGCACCCTCCACCAAAGACTTGTTCCATGCTTCTGTGAAAAGAATATCCTATGAGTCTGGCAGAATAAACAGTGAAGAAAGAAAGGCAAACGAATTACTCTCACATTATGAGTATGCCCCAGTAATCTCATTTCTCTAATCATTTAGATGTATTCCTTCACACTATAGCAAGAAAATCCCACATCTTTAATTTCATGTGATACAGGTCAACATCAAGTCCCGGGTGCAATCAACTATGTAAGAAAATTCAGAGAGCTTTTCCCAGTTACTTGAAACATGTGGAATTCGGAATCTGTCAGTGGCACATCTGTGATATATTTGGTCACCCCAAACTTAGTTCCCTTCCACTGTGAACAAATAAATTTGTAATCCATTTCTGTGTATATGTACTAATTTCTACTGATTTAAATTAACTACCTCTACAATTTCTTGTGTAAATTAACTCCTCTCATATAGACAAGGTATGCATCTCTCTTGCTTAGCTTGGACCTGACTACAGAATAGAGATCATTAGAGATGGTGAATGTGGCTTTTATGGAAATTTTCTTTTCAATATAACTTTATTTTGGCATCCTCAGCCTTGAAGAAATAAATTTCCCCAGAAAGAAGATACAGAAGGGATCCTCGAGCGAGGTAATATTGGAAAGGATCATTGTGAGGTCAACATATTTTGATTTATTTGAATCCATCAAATTTTATGAACCATTTGTTTCAAATCACTTACCTGACATTCCCATAAGAAAAATAGTCAGCACAAGAAACCAACTTGAATCATAACTTGAAGTTAAAGCTATTACTTTAAGATAATAATAGAATTCTCTTTCATGAGTGCTATTAACTTTTTGGTAGTGTTCATATTCCAAAGTAATTAAAAAATAGCAAACAAACTCCATAATACCAATTATAGTATTACTAGCATTAGTCTTTTGAAAAAGGTAGTTTGTTTTCCAAAGCTCACCCTTGTAGCACATTATTCCAGAAGCATCTATGACATGTGATTTTTTAAAAGTCAACACGAATATTACAGTAGATTTTAATGGGTAACTAACGTAAATTATGTAAATGCCAGTATCCAATCTACCATCTTCATGAGAAGTGACAAATCTCAGAATGTTGGGTCATGGAAAATAAATTTTTTGTTTATACTTTCCATTTAAAATTAGGGTTTGCCACTAACTGTTATATTCAGCTTTGAAGAAACTCAGTGAAAGTTCTTTAATTAACTGTGAATATCCGAGAAATTCTAGCCTTACTGATTTAAATGCATTAAATAAAAATATACTGTCATATTAAAAGCAAAAACAAAAAAGATGTACAGAGAAAGGAAGTTTAAAGAAATATAATTTGTATCTTTATTATCAATTTTGAGGACCATCACAGATTCCCTTAAAATGTTCTCTAAAACTGAGAACTGAGTTTTCTTTCTTTTTCTGGCCCCTTGAGTGCTTCAAAAGATTATAAACAGAGCATTTTACTAGAAGAGGCATTAATTTGCATCCTTGGCATTTCTAATTATCTCTGGAGTCATTCTCAAGACACATTTGGCAACAGATATGAGACTAGTTTTCAGCATCTAGTAGCTTCCTCTTATACTCTATTTCTGTCTTCTTTTCATTCCTCAGTGAGAAAAAAATCATTATATAATTTGTTCCTAACTAAAGACTATAAAAATATGAAATTGTACCTGTATATTTCCTCCTGGTGGTCTCTTGCAAAGGATGGAGAGCTCTCTTGGTAAACAGGTCTATTAAGGAGATCGTTATCATAACTAGTGATGATCAGCAATGCCACTTTTGTACAGATTACAAAAAAAAAAAAAATACATATCACATGCGCTTTCCTATCTCCAAAAAGTTTTATTCTTTCAACCAGTTTCTGGCTGAAAGTCAAAATCCATTTTCTTCCTTAAGTTTTTCAACATAATTAAATATATACGAAATTATAAAGTTACAGAATTTCTTTCCTAAAACTCAAAATACACTGCAAAACTTTGAGGTAGAATTACAAGAAGAAAAAAATCTAGAACAAACTTGTCATACATAGTAATATTAGTTGAATAGTCTCTTAAATTGTAAAAGAATATTTTTCAAGATTTCATGAACTTAGGATATGATAATTCAAAACATAGGCATTTTAGTTCTAGACTTGAGATCATAGAAGTTTCTAGGTATATTCATAAATACAGAGACTTAAGAAATAAAGGTTGAAAATAAATATATCAAAAATGTAGTTAATTATTCCCTGCTGTCTTCCAGAATGTTCATTTTCTTTTAAAATATCTTAAGAAATGTGTTTTCAATGAGCCCAGGATTTAAATTTTTTCCTACATATTTTCTCAGTTTAATTAGCCTTCAGTAAAATCCTTAACTGTATAAAAGTGATCTAGTTATGGGATGTTATCTCCTTCCAAATCTAGGGCTGTAAAACTGTCTTTAAACATATTTAAATAAAATTTAAATACTTTAAAAATTGCATCCTGAAGTGTATGTTTTTAAGGAGTGTCAGTAACTGAAGAGACTAGCTCCAGCTTTGTCTAGAACAGATTCAGGAGCACAACCTGAAGAGAACACATCTAAGTGTGAAACAGGTGATTTTGAAATTATGTATGTATTTATAGTACTTACATCACTCAGTAAATCTTTATATAACTCCTTTTCCACTTGGATGTTTTTCATGTTGTGTATTGTGATTGTATCTCTATTCTTTGTTTTTCAGTGGAGACAATGGGTTATTTAGTATCTACTTTTAAATCTACTTAGGGCTGTGCTTTTTAAAAGCTTTTTCTAGTTTCATTACTTGCTTGATTTACTCCCTGTAGCGTCTTTTCCTTTTAAAGCAAACAAAATAATTTTGGGTTAGGGCTTTGGAAAGATAATCTTGTGAATAAGAACAAGCATACAACAAACCATTTAGTTCTAAGTAGTACAATTGATAGACTTTTCCAGAAATTTGTGGGTTTTATCATTTAACATAAATTAATGATATCAAGCAATTCTCATAAAAACTAAAATGTGTTATAAACACTCTGAAGACACTATTCTTATATTTAGTTACACATATTTTTGTACTTAGCACTCACAGATTAAATGGTTAGAAGACACATGTTATACCCTATCTACAGAATGAAAAATTGAGGACCAAGGTGACTAAACAATTTTATCAGAATTGCATGGCGAGGCATGAAAAACTAGAAAAATTAATTATCTTCCATATGACTGAAAACTCTGTGCAATTAATGATATTTAGGGAAGTGACTAGGATAGACAAGGATTAGTTTATATTTTGTAAGAGCTGATGACAGAGAAGAAACAAAGGCAAAAGCTTTAACACGTAATAACAATAATGCTAACTACTATCTGAGTGCAAGTTTTCATCAGTTATTGGCTAAGGCCTAAACTATGGGCTGATCAGTCTAAGGAATATTATTTCTATTCTAAGATCAAAACATTAAATTGAAGAAAATTAGTTATGTTAGTCAAAGTCACATAACTAATCCATTAAAGATGCAAGAGTTCAGCTGTGTTTCAAAATCTGTACTTAATCTTCTTGAACCAATGTAAACAATATTTCTTCTATATTTTGGGAAATCATCCTCTTAGAATATTAGTTTTTGGAAATCATACCATAATGTGAAATTTATATAGCACAATGATTTCAGATATCATTATATTTATAGAAATATTCATCATATTCATTTTAGTTAAAAATACTTTTCTGAAAATAGTGGAGAAAGGCTGGCCACAGGTATAGAAACCGGTGCAAACCAAAAATTTCTTAGCAAATGATAATGTTCTCAATGGAAAAAGAAAGTATGAAGTTAGGGAAGTAAAATTCTGAAACATTCTTGTAATACTAACAGGAAATAGAGCAAAACAAATACAAAGTTTTCACTACAGGCCTCATTTGAAAGAGTCTAATATGAAAAGTAGCATGCCAGCTAAATTACTTAGTGGCAACCTAGAAATACCACAGTTATCAGGTCAGGTCTAAGTAAAGAAAAAGTAGATGATTTTCCTAAAACTTACAAAGTTTGAAGAAGAGAATCTTTGAGTTGTGATGTTAAATATTCAGGAAAAAAATTCTTTTAGTTTGCATATATAAAGCTTTTCACTTGGGTCAAAGGAAACACACACATTTGCATATACATGTTGTACTGATCTACTTAGATGGCCCTAACTAAATGCTATAGAATATGTAGCTTAAACAAAATAATGGTCTTTCACACAACGGTAAAGGCTAGAAATCCAAGGTCAGCGTGTTAGAGTGGCCATGCCTTGGAGAGGGCTTCATTCATGACTTGTAGATAGATGCTGCCTTTTCTGTATGTGCCTACCTGGTCAGAGACCGGATGAGTTCTCTGTTATCTCTTTTTATGAGAGCACTGATCCCACTAGACCAAGGACCCATCTTATGCTTTCATCCAACTCTGGTTTTCTTAAAAATCATAGCTTCAAAAATCTTCCTTTTGGGTGTCTAGATTTCAAAATATGAATCTAAGGATGTATATAATCTCTCCACATTAATAGATATAGATTCCTGTATTATAATTATATCATTTGCTAACTATAGTTGTAAAGATAGCTTTAGTAGAATCAGATATAAAAATAGAAGTGATGACATTTTCTTTCAGTCCTTACTTGTATATAACACATGAACTGCTTTGAAACAGCTGGCAGAAGTGCTGTTTTTACTTCTTAGTGTGAAATTCAGAGAGACTTAGCCCGATGAAGTCAGCCTTTGTCCCTAATCAGAGTTACAATTAGGCTGGCGTCAGGAGCACCTAATTCTGAGCTGTCTGTGTCTCTGTGTAGGAGACTGACAACACTCCACAGCATCATTCCAAACTTCAGGCTTGATATCCATCGACCTCTTGCAGCAATCTTTTCTAGAACTAAGCTACAATTTATTTTTTTAAAGTTATTAGATGTTATTTTTGGAAATAATATGAGTATGATCATATATTCCTATATATGTCCAACTTGTTCTTATTTTATTAATACAATGGTTGTGATGTCAAGTGGCAGAGAATGTTTAAATCATAGTGCAATTATACCTTCTTTTAAAAAAATCCTATGAAATCCTAAAGTGATCGTTTTATTTAAACAAATAAGATAATGCAAAATAGAAAATGGGAACGGAAAAAGTCAGTGAAGCTAAGCATCTGCCATTCCTTGCTCACCAAAAAATTCTGTTTAATGTCAGATTGATTTGTAAAAAGTAAATTCATGACTGTATTAGAAAACAAGAAAAGATATCGAGAGGAAAGAATTCTGAAGACCTCCTTTGAGGTAGAAATGAAACAAAATCAAAATCACAAAAAAGCAAAAATAAAGGAAACCAAAACTCATTCAGAAAGAAAGTATGGTGGTTTCTGAACAGTAGTAAGGAAGCTGAAATCTCAGACATGCAATAGAGTAGGAAGGAGAGAAAGATGTGAAAAAAAAGGCGGGGGGGAATCTAGTTGGATAATTGGCCATAGATTTATCCAATGGCAAGCTAACTGAATGGAGGAAGGAGCAATGTTGTTGGATCCAAACAGTCCAAAAGCCAGTTGTCAATTTTAGGTCACTGTAGAATCCAATGAGGCAGAAGAAACTAATCAGATACAAGGCTGACTTTCACCCCAATCTCCTGATACTGGGACGTGCAGTCAAAACCAACCTCCACTGAACTGGTAAGACAAATACCACACACTAGAAATAAACAAAAACAAAAAAAGAGAGGAAACAAATAGGCACCCGAGGAAACTATGCTTTTACTTCAAACAGAATACTTCAAAAACGAGTTTAGCTAATATCCTTCTGAGGTTTGTGTGAAATACAAGAATTTAAACACATTTTCAAAATAAAATTCTCAGTTGACTTGACTTGCTGAAAAGAAACATCATTAAAACCAATTAATGAGCTTGAATATCAAATCAGGTATTCTCCCATAATGTAGCACATTGCCTGTAAACATCAAGTACAAAAGAAAATTAAAGAGGCACATAGGAAATATTCAGAAATTCCAACAACACTTCAGAAACAGAACATTTTCAAAAACTGCCTTATGTAGATAAAGACATAAAGTATAACTTTAAAAAAAGATTTTATTTATGCATGTCTGCAATTCATGTAGTTTGTAATCACTTTGGGGAGTGGCTGCATGCATATACTCCACCATGTTTCTTTTTTTAAATCCCCTCTATGTTCGCTCCCTCTCCCTCCTTGTCCTTTAATTCCCCCATCCCATTATTCATTCTTGTTGATATTACAGTGTTTACATTAATTGATGCTATGAGGTTTCCTTACATGGCATATCTTGATGCCACTAATTCCCCTTCCTCTCCTTCTCAGCTTTGTCCATATTCCCTGGCCCCACTACCTTATTGCAAGATGTATATATCCCTTTTTCCCCTTCTTTATATCCATGATCATTATCTTTGTACTTTTCCTCATTCAAATGAGAGATTATCATACAGTACTTAAACTTGTATGTCTGATTTTTTTCACCCAACATTATGTTTTCCAGGTGCATCTGTTTTCTAACAAATGTGTCAATTTGTCATTCCTTATAGCCAAATAATATTCTGTTATATACAGATACCACATTTCCTTCCAATCATCTGTTGATGGGTATAAAGGCTGGTTCCAGGATTTAAGTCTTATGATTTGTGCTGCTATAAACGTTTGTATGCATGTATTGCTGTAGCACAATGAATTTAACTTTTGGGGAAGACACCTAGCAGGAAAATAGCTGGATCATACAGAATTTCTCATTTCAGTTGTTTGAGAAGTTTCCATACTGATTCTTCCTATGGAAATTTCTCCATTATGATCTTCATAATGATTGCCCTAATTTACATTCTCACTAACAATAAAGAAAGTCTCCTTTTCACCACAGTCATGCCAGCATTTTTGTTATTGTTTGATTTCTTAATAATTGCCATTCTTTCTGGAGTAAGATGGAATCTGAGTTTTTTTTTAATTTGCATTTGTTTAATGGTCAGAGATGTTGAATGCTTTTTCCTATACAATGGTGGTATCTCAATTCATGAACTGAATTCCATGATTCTGGTTCCAAACCAAATTGGATGAGAACCAAATCAAATTTTGCCATAAGGTCAACATTGAACCTCACCAATAAAATTGACTTAGTTGTCATCAAGTTTGGGACCAGAATTGTGGAATTAACTTCATGTACTGAGGTACCATTGTATTTCTTGAACTTTTTTTTTCTGTGAAGTATCTGTTTATTTCTGTTGTCCAATAAAATATATCTTTTAATAGTAGAATCTATAGAAGATATGCAAATGATTTGAAAGAATAAATGAAAATTTCAAGAGTGTCAGAAATATAAAATATTATCTTGATTCAATAATAGATAGATAGATAGATAGATATGCCAAAAGAATGAGTAGATTGAAGGTTGTTACCCAGTCATACTATACCTTAAAATGTCTAGAAAAACACAAAGATGAAAAGATAAGTCAAAGGTATTTAAAAAAATCAGGATGAGAAAAAACTAGTGAGCATTTATTCAGAATTCCAGAAGAAAATTTAAAAGAATATAGAGATAGAATAATATTTAAAATATAACAACAAAGAATTTGCCTGAAATTTTTGCTATTCTCTAATTTCTAATTCCTTGAATCATAGCAATGTTCAGTATGATTTAGTGAATTAAAAGTAAAAAAAAATGAAAAAGAAAAGAAAACAAGAAAATTCAAGGTTATGTATTTCACCTGCAAAATACCAAGGGACAGGTGCTAAGCAACTACTGAAACACAACTACTCAGCTATGAAGGAGTGACATCAGGCGACAAGCAACAGGGGAAGGTCGAAGACCACTGAATGATATCTTAAGTGGATGAAATATGTTCTGCACACACAACAAAATATTATTCAGTCATAAAAAAACAAAATTATGTCATTTGCAGGAAAATGGATGAAAGTGGAAAGCATCGTATTAATTGAAATAAAACAGGCACAGAAAGGCCAGTGACACTTGTTTTCCCTGATACATGGAATCAAAATTTTAAAAAAGAAAGATGAGTATAAAACAGTTACTGCTAGGCAGGAGGAAGAGAAGATGGAAGAGAGGGAGAGGAGGGTGTAAGCAACGGGGATGGACATGAGCCAACATTTTGCATGAATGTGTGAAAATGTCACAATGAAACCCAATATTTGTAAAATTATTATATAGTACTATAATAAAATATTTTTAAAAAATGAATATATGTGCTGCAATGACCCCTCCATAAAATTTCAAAGGTTAGAAAGTTATCTTAGAAGATTTATCTTTACCATATTGCCTTAAGTCTGGAAATATTTATTTAAAATATAAACCTTGGTTCATTTCTGATATTCAAAATGTCTAAACAGAAATAAATAAACTGATATTGGTCAATTGAAAATGTAACTGTTGCCTTTGAATTCTAAATCTATTAAAAGTATCTATCTATTATGAAGATTAAAAGGTAATTTCAAAAAAAAATGGACCTTAAACGTCACTAAGGAATCATAAAATAAAATTACTTAAGGTGGGAGGTAAAAGGATGTGAAAAAGAGTTGGAAATCTCTTTGAGGAAGCAAAACACATATTCATAATATCAAACAATAAAATATTTAAAGACAGTAAAAGATTGATGTGAAATACTAGACTACACTACCATGTAAGCTGCAATGGTGTCAGCTGGAGACAAAGGTTTCCGCAGGGATTTTGTTGGTATTTTGCTTTGTTTTGTTTCCTAGTTAGGAGCCAAGTAAGGATACTATGGATTAAAATTTATACCTTAAAAAAATTGTCTCTAACTTCCAAATATATTAAGTAAGGGGAATGAAAGAGGAATATTTTTATAACCATTATAGAATAAAATAAGATATGAAAGTGTACCAACAAAGACAGAATGAATAAAAGGAAAAATAAAATCAGAAGAATGCAAAAAAAAAGGAAAAACTAAAATTAAAAATCCTCATAAGTAAGAATCAATAATAAAATGATAAAAATAAACCATAAATCATGAAAAATAATGAACTAAATGCTTAAATAAATGATAAAGATTCTCTGATAAGATTTAAAAACAGCACATTGTTGGATTTGGTTTCCTAATATTTATTTAATTGGGGTTTTTCTCTACGCTCATTAGTGATACAATTTTTTTTCCATGCTTTAGTTGTCTGATTTTGCTAACAAACTTTAAAAATGGAATGAGGTTGTAAGGTTTCTTTTGTGGTTTTGTTTGGTTTTGTTACTGCTTCACTGGAAAGTTTATATAATATTGGATTAATATCTTCCTTAATTATTTGGTGAAAGATGCCTCAAAGTCACATAGGACTGGAATTTTTTTATTGGTTTTTGTTGTAAAGCAAGGACTTTTTATTATGGATTTCTTCTTCAGTCCATCTTGGTAAATTCTATTTTATTAAAAATTATCATATTTGGCTTTTCAAATTTATTGTCATGGAGGACTTTCTTTGATATTTTATCTTGGTAAAACTTAAACTTCTACTCTAGCTATAATTAATCCTCCTTTATATTTCTAATATTCTTTATCTGTGCTGTCCTTTGATCTTTGATTTGTCATGCTAGAGATTTATCTACTTTATTAGTCTTTGCAAAAATCAATTTTTTTTCTTGTTGATCCTTTCTAACATATCTTTGTTTTCAGTATAATTAAATTTAGTGTATATCTTTATAACTTCCTTTCCTCAACTTTTGTTGCTTATATTTTATTCTTTTACTGAGGAGGAAAATAATTTGCATAGGGAAACATAATCTTCCTACTATCCTGCCTTAACTTATAGAATTGTTTCAAAATTATGATGATTTTGTACATCACTTTTTCCTCTGTCATCAGGCTTAGGCAACATAATATGCATGCATATATCTACATTCATGTTCATAAAAATTATGAATTTTGTGGGACAAGAGATCCTAGATTTGATCCCCAACACCACAAACAGACAGAAAGTGGGTGAGTGGTGAGGCAGAAAGAGGAAAGGAGAGGGAGATGGGAGAGAAGGAGAAAGAAAGAAATAAGGGAGAGGGAAAGGACAGTTTAAAGCATTAGGCACAGAAAGTTGATAAATCGTGGATTAAGCTCTCTTAGAGAAATAACCATCCACAAAGTGCTACCGTAGCCCTTAACAGCAGTGAACCCAGGAAAAAAATGTAAAGGTCTTTCAGTTCTAATTTCAAAATCAGTTGTTTTATGAATTATACCTTCAAACAATGTATCTTACACTCATTTTAAAATGCTGTATGATTATATTAACTCCAAAGTTATATACAGGTTAAGATATATAAGAGGAATAGTCCCTTTCTCCCTCATAAAAAACAGTTAAATGTTTAGTTGGTAAGCAAAGTTCCTCCACTATGCTTTTACAAAGATTTCTTGAAAGACATTTTATTAAAATACCATACAAATTAAATTCTTAAATTAACACTGATACTCCTTCCTTAAGGGAAGCATATTTAAAATTAAATTTGTGTGTGATTACCTCAGACATAGCCTTATTAACAGCCACCTAGATGTTTATGGGTTTTCATGCATTAAATTTTTGTTCCAGATTATTCACGGTTTGTTAATTGGTGTGATACTTGATGAATATTGATGGTGCATATTGTGGAAATAATTTCCATATGAAAGGGGTAAGAGCATTTTCTGCCCATGCAAAACTCTGCAAATAAAAAGAAAAAAGTTGTGAGAGCCTGAATTTAAAAATATGAGTTGCTTATCTTATTTGACAGTTAAATATTCTCTATAACCAGGCATCTCAAATATATGTATTATAGTGTATAGCTGAACATTGTAATGATGTCCAAAACAAACAGGAAAATTAATTCATTCATTAGTGTCCTGTTTAAACATCTAATATGAAGGTTAAATGTTTGCTTTACTGAAATGAATTGTTCAGCCTTTAAAAACATCTACAACACTTAGTTTTAATTCTAAAGTACCATGTTCTCATTATGTTTATTTTTCTCATTTTATAGCAGTCACAGTGACTCAGTCAATATTGTTTTTACATGATCTTGCTAAACTCATAATATCTTATTTAAATCGTGTGGAACCATTATTTAGGAATCAACAGATTACTAAATGTATAGTAAGTTGATTTGTAAACTTAATGGAACCAGAATCTGTTCAATGTCTCTTTTTAACCTGTAGCTACACATGAAGTGGTGAATAAATACCTATTTTTAATTGGTCTCTGTAATGTCTAACAGTATTTGGACAGTATGGTAAATGCCACTTGGACATTATGTTGTTCAATTTTCACCAACTTCACTACAAAATCATTACAATCATAATGTTTCCTATGAGGAAACTAAGACTTGAGACTGTTCATAGTTTTAGTTCAAGGTTTTCTTAGGTAGCCTTGGAATTGTAACCTTCTTGGAAGACTGAAATTGAGATATGTTACGGTACCTCAACAAGTGTATCTTTCAAATTCACATGAACAAGGTAGCAAACATAATTATAGGACATGGACCTTGTGATCTCTTTTTGATCAAACTTTTGAAGCCCTTTCTTTATAAATACACCACTTTTAATCACATGTTAATTTTATAAGACAGTGTTGATAGCAAGGGTAAAACATGTAATTCAGCTACTTTTTAAAACCTTGTAAATATTTTGACAGTGGGATGCCCTATTGTGGAACTAGATTTGAATTATTGTCAGTTTGAATGTTTATCTTCATTTTTTTTTCTATTAGGCAGCTCTTGTCATTTCAGGTGACTTTATATTTTTTAATCATATGACAGTTCCTTGCCATTTAATGCTCTGTCTACCTTTTCCTTTAGCCACTAAAAATTAATCAGTTCCATAAATTATACCAACACAGCTACTAAGTAGTTGGTCCGGGACTCAATTTCCAAGTCTAATTCTCTCCTCACAAACAGAGGTTCTCTAGAGACATTATTTCTTTGCAGTCTAATTGTATGCATTATTCTTCATGAAAACATAATTTAATGTTTTTTTTCTTTAAAAAAAGACTATTAATGCAAGCAAAAGGACTAGCATATTTCCACATGTCCTGAAACCATGCGAATTTAGAATAACTTAAGCACTCCAGGCAATTTTCTCAGAACTCTTTGTCTCCATTGTGTAGCAACAAGTACATTATTCTTGATCACTCTCCATAGGATTATGAGACACCTTCACCATTGTCCTGTATGTCTAGATTCTGACAAGCCAGCTCTGGGGATTCCTGGCATAACACTCCAGAACTTAGTGTTTTAAAAAACAATTATATTTAAATCATATTTTTATGTTTCACCAAAGTTTGTTGACTGATTGGTTGGATAATTCTGATCTATATAATATTAGCCGATACTATAGTCATTGAACACCTCAACAAATCATAAATATCTAAAATAGATTTCACTTAATTGATGAATATCTTGAAGTCTGAGGTCAACTGGGATTGCTAGGCTTTTTCTCTCCACATAGTTTTAGATTATTGGTATTTCACCTGATCATAGTCTCTCCAAGAAGGTAGCCAGACATCTTACATGGTAGTTTAAAACTTCAAAAATATCATAATATCACATGCAGACACACAGAATTACCAGTTTTTCTTAAGATTTAAACTCAGAACTATCTCAGATTTTTGAAGGTAGTTACATAAGCAGCACAGTTTCAAGGAAAGGGGCAAATTCTCCTTCCATAGTAAACAGGTTGAAAAAAAAAAAACAAATGAACAAGGTAATTATGAAAACAAAACCGAAACAACCACAAAAACTTAATTTGGAAACAAGAGTATTTGCCTAGATTCTAAGGTGACCACTACCCAGATTCTAAAACCATTTCTTTGAGACAGAAGATGAGTAATTTGAGGCTAGCTGAGAAAACTTTATGGTTTTACAGGTCTCATTGAGGCTATGGGACCTTATTAGAAATGATATGGAAGAAGGCCATTAGATAATTTTATATAGGGAGGTTAAATGAATACATTTTTCATTTTTGACAGGTCACTGGAACCAGGTTGGAAAATGGTTTGGCAAAGAACAGGAATGGAAGCAGAACAGTTTTTTAGTAACTTATTGTAATAATATGGCAGAAACATAATGGTTTCTTGCAATAGGGTGGGAATATGGAAATAGAGAAAACCACACTGTTTCAAAGATTTATGAGATACAATCTATAGGACTTTATGATTAATTAAATGTAGGTATACCAATTTCTGGCTTGAGTCACTAGATGAATGATGTCAATTATCAAGACAGGAAGCCACAGAAGTAGATTTGGAGGAAAATGATCATTAGTTCTTATTTGAATACACTGAGATTTAGCTCTTGTGAAAGATTCAAATTAAAGTAAGGTGGATAGCAGACTACTTGGAGGTGGAGCCTAAAAAATGAAATTTGGTTAAAAGAATTGGTATTTTATGAATTGCATGAAACTATAAATAATAGTTATGAGTGTACCAGTTCCCAAAGGAGGAATTTGGCTTTTTAAAAAGAGAGTTTATTAACTGTCTCCTGTAACTCAATTTTTAAAAATATTTACAGGGGAGGAGTTTTGAGGACATTTGAGGAACAAATTCAATGGAAATAAAGCCCAACAGAATATGATGTCATAAATACTAAAGAAGATAATTATTAACATAAATCTAAGAAAAGCCCGACTTCTGAAAGATGGCAGATAGATAATAGCAGGCTACAGAGGCTCCCAAAGATAATCAAGTTGTTCAAAATAACACAGTGTGGGGAGTCCCAAACAGAGGGAGATGAATATTCTCGATCCAGAAAGAAACTAAGATGAGAAGAATCAATCAAACATACAGTCCAGGTGTTACTATTGGGAACAACTAAAGGCTCAGTGCCCCCACTGCAGCGCTGGTACACACATGACCCAGCCGCAGCATACAGAGCCACCCAAGATCCTGCTGCTTGGAACCACCAGAAACACAGTCACACTGAGGTTGGGGGTCAGCAAGCTGAACAGAAAGCTGAGCTGGCAGGGAACCTGCATTGACCTGCGGTGAGTGCTGGGAATAAAACCATTCCACAGAAAAAGGGGCTAAAACAGATGACATTCTGGGTCTAGGCAGATGGCAAGAACAAGAAGCAGCAGTGACTTCAGTCAGTTGCTCCCTTCTCCAATGGGATTGGTGGGATGGGCTTGGCTTGGGTCATGCCCCTGGCCAAGATCCAATAGATTATCCCAAACCAATTCCCTACACCTTGCGTACACAAATGCAGTGAGGGCCTCAGCAGGCTAACTGACCTTATAGATAAGCTCAAAAGTGAAATATTTAACCAAGTAAAGCAAGATATAAATAGATTAATAAAAGAAATGCTAAGCACCTCTCAAGAAGACACAGATGGAAGAATGGGGGAACAAAAAAAGGGGGGGGAGATTCATTTGATGAATATAAAGAAAACATAGAGTACATGAAGCAGGTTCAAAGAGATTATCAGGAAATTAAAAGCTCCATTGAAAGCTGGCAAAACTGCTTGAAAGAAACTGAGGCTAGATTATCCAAACTGGAGGACAGATTTGCAATGTGGGATCATGAAAGGAAAAATTTCTTAAAAATAACAAGAGAACAAGCAGTAACAATACAAAGGCTTGAAGACAACAAGAAGATTTATAACTTAAGAATAACAAATGTGAATGAAGAAGCAGGGGTACAAGCAAAGGAACTACAAAGGCTATTAACAGAAATAATTAAGGAAAACTTCTCAAACATAGGAAAAGGAAATGATATTCAGATGTATGAGGCATACAGAACTCCAGCCACCTACAACCAAAACAGAACTACACCCAGGCTTATAATGATCAAGATCCCAGAAATCCAACATAAAAACAGAATATTAAAAGCTGCCAGAGACAAGAAACAGATTACTTATAAGGGAAAGCCCATTAGAATCATGGCAGACTTCTCGACACAAACCATCAAATCAAGACATGCCTGGAGAGAAGTATTCCAAGCCCTGAAAGAAAATAACTTCTAGTCCAGATTGATGTTCCCTGAAAAACTATCTCTAGAAATTAATGGAGAAACAAGATGCTTCCAAGAGGAACTGGGACAATTCACGACCATTAATCCAACTCTACAGAGAATACTGCAGGGCATTCTAAAAAGAGAGAAAAGTACCAGGATCCCAGGAACTGTGGCAGAGAGACCTCAATGAATGGGGCAGAAAGTGAAATGAAGAAGAAAAACAGACAGCTAATGATGGAAAAAGAGCACAACAGAAATGAGGCAGAGAATATTAGCTATAGTCTCTAATATAGATGGCCTTGATGCACTAAATTTAAAAAAAGAGAGAGAGAATCACAGGCAGAGTAGATCAGGAGGTAGAGTCCACTGAGATGCTCTTTATAGGGAATATAATTAACCTGAAAAGGGGTATATGAACTGAAACTCAAATATGATAAAATAATGCTCTATGTGACAGGAACCAGAGAGTAATAGGGGAAACTAGACTAGTAATTGAGGATAGGAGGGAAAGACAGGCTTTAATAGGTAAAGGAATACAACGAGAGATGAAGTCCAGGAGGGAGAAAGTTTGGGACCACTTAGGTAAATAGCAGGTCCGCCCCCCCCAATTTAAAACCAAGGGTTTTGCTGAGACACAAGAATGCACAGTAGTCCCTGGGGGAGTGAAAGGGGAGGAATAGTCTTAAAAAAGACAGCAGAAGATATTATTAATAGTGTATCAGGAATCAAAGCCCATATTACTCGCACTACTCTGCTTACTTAGAACTTATTCTGTTCCTTTTGTCTACAAGCACTAGATCTGAGGGCACAGAAAACCATCCCAAAAATATCAGGATACATTACAGTAATCATCTTTAATTTCCTATTAACTTAGTCTGGAGAATAGCAAGGTAGCAAGTCGTTGGGAGTGCGTGGCTAAGCAGTATCATTTGCATCATGACCAGGAAACCAAAAAGAATTAAAAAGTGGAAGAGACTGGGCTTCCACAATCCCCCTGAAGTATATGCCCAACAGCCTAAAGAACTACTATATCTTAAATGTTCCACCATCTCCCAAAAGTGCTATATATGGAGCCAAATCTTTAATACCTGAGCTTCTGAGGCACATTTAAGATCCAAATTTTGTCAGGGAGAATATGGAGAAACTAAAACCACCAGCAGTGCTTTGGGAAGAAGAATGATGTAGGATCCTAGAAAGTCATTTGATGGTAGTTAGGAAAACAAAACATGTTTATGTATATGTTACAACTGAGTAATCCTTTTTGAATACTTAGGCAGAAACTCACGATTTTATAAAAAGATAGGTGTGAACAAGACTCTTCTCAGGTGATGTGGAACTTAGAAAAAGTATTTTAGCAGATCTTATCTGTTTATACATACAAACTAATAAGAAAATATATTTAAAAGCTCAGAGACCTACATGAATATGGTTATTTCATGATGATGATTTGGAATACTGGATAGAAAGGAGATATAAAATATATATATATTTATTTTCTGTTAGTAAATATCTAACAAACATTATTCACTATACTAGTACTCTCTCTACTTATTCAGATCCAATAATTATTTATGTTCAATATTGTCAGCCATGCCATATCTGACCAATTTCAAGACTTCTAAGAAAAAGAAACAGTCTATTTTACTAGAAATTCTATGACTATTTTGGAACCTATTCTTATTGAAATAACACAGAACTTCTATCTTCTGCATGTCTATCATGCCTTATTATTTAAAGCAAATTACTTTCATCACTTGTGATGCTGTCATCTATTCTTCTTATCCAGCAATATGAGCAGCAAAGGGCTACCTCAAAGGTTTATTTTCTGATTTATTGATGATGACTACACACACAAAATTTATTCAGACTACACACATCATGAATCATGATGATTTTCTGTTAAAATTCACATGTATAAAATTATACATACCAACTGCATGTCTTTTCTTGAACATTTTGTATTATACTCCAGATATACCTAGGATGTGATACCTTGTATTTTTTTTTAACCAAGGATCGAATTTATGACCTCACACTTGCCAGGCAGGTGCTTACACCTCTGAGCTAAACTCCCGGCCCAATATCTTCCTATGCTGATTATATTCTTGCCTTCCACAAATTGCCACTAGTGGGAGAAGGCCAAGGGCTCATGGGTCAGTACTGTTTTCTCAAAGAATACTCATCTTGATCTATCATTGTTTACATGAAATAGTAAAAGGGTGCTATCATGGTAATTATTTGCAAAAGAAAACATAAATAGGAGAACCATTAGAATTGTGGAGCAACCCCTTAGCTTTCAAATCCCTGTGGAAAAGATTGGCATAGCTGATCTTGAGGGACTGTCTGACATGCAGAGTCTATAGAGGCTTTAGAGTGACCAGTCTAGGTTCCAGCACTGTGGGTGAAGGGTAGCCTGGTAAAACAAACAATGTAAAAGACTCCAGAGACTCCAAAATTAGAGTCCTAACACCTAGTCATTTACTCTCAGGGCATCTAGACTCACAAGTGCTAGAATCATCCAGAGTCTTGGCTTGAGTCCTAAAGCAACTGGTCAACCACACAGACAAGGTTTAAGGTCAGAAAAAAACTAAAAATGGAGAAAAGAGAACAGGGATCCACATAGGCTATGGTTCAAGCTCAAGGCACAAACATTGATAACATTGCCTGTTGAAAAGTTCCTGGTACTGCAGTGGGAGTTGGAAACTTTCAAGGATGGCACTGTAAAGCACAGCACTGCCCAGGTCCTGGATTCAAGGGTAAGAGCCTCTGGGGCTGCATCTAGAGGTAGTGTTGTGTGGGTGTCCATTTAGTAATGATTTCAAAGGAATAGAGGCCAAATAAAGAAATTTTATGAGCAGAATAAAGTGCATACAATAATGAAATATAAAGTGGTTCAAATAACAATAGATTAATATTCAGCAGCCTAATGTATCAGGCAGGTCTTAAGATCCCTTCCTATTTTGTTTGTCCACTGGGAACTCCAGTTAAGTTACTGCTATGGAAACCACTATGACACATGTCAAAGAGATTTGCCCAGTTGCAAAATGACAGTTTCTGACCTTGGGCCTGATTTTCTGGACTTCTCTGAGTCCATAATATCAGATGCACAATGCAGGTACAACTAGAAAATTTGGGAGATTAGTGCCTGGAAGATCCCAATTAGCTAAGGAAGGACAAAAGCCAAAGGATATACAACTGTTTTCTACTTTGATCCTCTGACAGAAAATTCCATGGCCCATTTTACATAACTCCTAAGAAAGTCCTTAGGAATCAAGGACCCATCAGTGGTAAGAATGGACATCATTTTATGGAGAGCTAGATTAAAGCTTTTCTTTTCTCCCTGCTCACTCATTTTGTCCCTGGCCCAGGATCATTCCCAACTAAGTAATCTGCAGAGAAGCCTCTGTCTCAGGCTTTCGTTGAAGAGAACCCAGGATAAGAAACACGGATAGAAGTTTTTAAACACATTGTTATAAGACACAGTGAGATCTCAAGCACAATTCTACTAATGTCAATTAAAACCACACACACAAACCAGAAGTAGATATTTTGAAAGGGGAAAAAGAAAGGAATTAGGATACGGAAATCAAAAGATGGCAGCAAGTTGATACTTGAAAGATTATTCAAGTAGGTATCTTTAAAGCCCAAATTTTTATTTAAAGGAAAAAACAGGGAGGCAAAAATGGGCGTGTCTCACAAAAGGAAGATATTTTATGCCCAGACACATTTAACAAGAAAAAAAGCAAGGATATAGAATTTTCTAGACAACATTTACATTTATGCTTTTGTATCATCCTTTTCTGTTCACGGAAGAGCCTAGTCTGCTTACTTATCTTTGGTTTACTCTAGCAGCAGAACAGAATATTTGGAAATTTAGGATAGAGATATTGATGCAGTGCAAAGCCCAAACCATCCACTTCACCTCATTTTATTTATTTCAACTCTTTATGTTTTGTTTGCATTTTGACTTGGTTGCTGGAAATATTGCACACTGAAGCTGTAGGGGGTAGGACAAGGATAAGAGAGTTTCTGACTTAAAATTAGCAATGCTGCCTTGCTATTTCATACATAAGCATTCTGAATTTTTTACCCAGCCTTTCAGGGTATTTCAAGAACTACTATAATTATTTTGCCAACATTTTTCAAATTTGCATTTGTTCCAATTTTACTTTCTTTCTTTCTTTTTTTTTCCCCTTCATATATGAAGTTCTATCAGAAAGGAAAGATAAATGTGGCCTGCGCTTCCTGATCCACTTGTGTGACGGCCAGCTTCAGTTTGATCTTCAGTTACGAAGCCTTATAAGGACGAGCATCCTTAGAGGTCGATTTGGCAAATGTTCTATTTCAGAGAAAACGAAAAAAAAAAAAAAAAAAAACAAACAAACAAACAAAAAAAAAAACGTTTGTTTGGGAAAGATAATAGGATTTCACATTCCTGTATATGGGTGATGAGAGCCAACTATACAAGGGGGGTGTGTAATTTACAGCAGCTGGATTGTTTTGTAATTTACCCTTTCCCCAACAGAGTAAGCCTTTTCTGTCACCAGATGAAAAAAAGGAGGGGTCTTGCCCCCAGACACGTGTGCACACAGCATGAACATGTGAGCGGAGCACTGAAAACTCTGCTCTTCCCAGAACAACTTGCCGCTGGGCGTGGGGTGCTGTCAGGACTTCAGAGCCTTTTTAACATGATCTCTCATCCTAGTCACCCGTGTCTCCTGTCCTTAAAATTTTAGTCTCCCAGCTAAAAATGTATAAGTTTAGAAAGATTCTTACAGTCCTTTTAAAATTAGAGTCTCCCTGCTAAAGTGCAGGTGACATGAAATTGCTATAAAATCACATTAAGTATCTCAGATTTCACTCATGAGTCTCCTTATCCACCCCAGGGAGCACCAGGCACATTAAAAAAATAACTTTGTATTGCAGGAAGAACAATAGTTTATAGGGAAATGTACTGTTCTCAATCACATCTCTACTGCTAAGGAGCCGTGTGATGATAAACCCATCTCCCCTTGTACATTCCAAGACCCCAGTGAGTGCCAGAAACTAAAACTGCACTGAATCGTATGCATAACTTTTCCCATATGTACATGCTTACAACCAAGCTTAATTTGTAAATTAGGAAAAATAAGAAGTAACTAAAATGTAGACCCTTTATCTGTGAGGAATGTGGTGCAACATCTCTAGTGAATGCCTGAAATGTGTATAAATAGTATGAAATAGTAAGATATTAACAGCAGTAACCACTATTAAGGGGACAATGTGGTAATAGAGTATAAGAAGAATTACACAAATATTCTCTCTTTCATTCACTTACTGTATTCATTTTTCTTCTTGATCATTTTTCTTGACTTTAGTAAATGACACATTGAGAACTAACCTACAGATAAAGAAGGAGGACTACAGAATTTTAAAACTGTAAACACTCCTGCACAGTATAGAGCACAATGTCTATGCTCCTTAACACATAGCGGAATACCAGCACATAGTCAGGTATTCAGTGTTATTTCTCTTTTCTCTGCTACTGTTCTTCTACAGTCAAACCTAGTAGTTGAAGTCTTTGTTCCTACTAACCAAAAACTTACCTAAACTATTTTTGATACACTTCTGTGTGATACTTTTTAAATAAACCCTTATTCATTCACTTGGGGGAATGGGAAGAGACAGTTTTACAAAAGTAAAGTATTCAATTTTAAGAATTTTACGAGTCTATGCCTCTTTAAAAATCATAGGCATTATGAAAATGATACTTTAATAATTATAAAATTATCTCACAACACACAAATTGAAAAAATGAAACAATTTTCTGTTTCATTTTTATCAAATGTAATTATACTGTGAGACTCTACTATCCTAGCCCAAAAAAGAAAAAAAAAAAAAAAAAAACCCAAACCCTGCCGTTTTCAAAATATGTTTTTTCCTTCATTGAACAACAGTAGTTCCTGGGTTTATATTGCTAAGTTAACAAACATATACAAATATTGTAATAAAAATATACAGTGAATGTAATTTTAAAAAATACCAGTATGGTAGAAGATACCTTGCCATTTTCTCCTTCTAGATTCCCCACCTTTTTGAACTCTTATCATTCTTACTACTCTCTGAAGTAGTCCTAGAATTTCTTTTTCATGTCTTAGCAAGAGTACATGATAAGAAATACAGTGAATGCTGCTGCCGAGAGCCATCCAATAGGAAGGCAAGTTTATAAAACAGTATGATGTGAACTCACTCACCTTAGCCACCAGGTCTGGCACGCTGGGACTTCTAGCTCTTCCTCAAGATCAAAATGGTCATTAAAGGTGAATGTTTTGAATTGATTCAGAGTACTGGGGTAGATAGGACAGGACAACTAGTGATAGGAAAGAGAAATTCCAGAACTGCTTCAGACAATAACAATAATAATGGAGCAAGTGTGTCTGAAATGAGAGGTAATATTTTGAGTGATACAAATGGTAATGTGTCTTTTACTGTAATACTTTGTAACGTAAGCATTCTCTGTTTTTTCAATTACAACTCTTATTTGTCTGAAGGGAGTTATACGATTTAGTTTAAATGATTAGGATATCTGAGAAGTTCTATGATCTCCTGTTTGCAACCCAAGAAAACTATTAGTAGAAGTTCTAGTTCTGTTGCAAAGGCTGGGGAACCAGGTGTACAAATGGCATAAGTCTCACCCAGTCTAATGACTGAAGACGATGAGAGAATCTTCCTTTAGCTCTTGTTCTTTGTTCTGTTCATGTCTTTGGTGAGTTGGATGCCCAACCAACATAAAGGTTACAATTTTCTTACTTAGTTCACGAATACAAATGCTAACCTCATCCAGACACATCCTCATGGGTATACCCGGAAATCACATTTACCCAGTACCTGGGCATGGTGGGCTCATTCAAGTTGGCACATAATATTGACCATCATATTCATCATCATTTAATGTAAAGGATTAATGGAAGTTACAAACTTCCTCAAGAATGAGTATTCCAGGTTCAGTTAGAAGCTTACAAATATATCTTCACTAATTTTGGTGACTTTTATTTAAAGCAACCTGACCATAACTTATAACATGACAGTATAATAAAAAGAAAGAAAAAGTAGTTTATTTTTTCTAAAATAGTTTCTTAACATCTCTGAAGGAATGATTAAATCATTCTTGATTAGAAGATCTTCTGTTTAGACCACAAATGTGTCTCATTGTTTGATAGATTGGCCTGCCTATGATATATTCTTATGTAGTTGATGATATTTTCATTCAAGGCTTGGTTTGATCTGCAAGGTAGTTTGTTGGTCTAGTCCCATGAATATGCATTCAATGGTCCAGGTTAACAATAAAGAATTTTGTGAGTGCTCAGGATTGAAGGACTTAAATATAATACATGATGTGCTATTTAGAAGTTTATGGACTGGAATTCAGTAACTTAAATTGCAGTCAATGTTTTTGGTTTTTAGTTATGGAATTCAGTAGCTGTGTCACTTGGGAAAATTATTAAATATTTTAATGTCTCCATTTCCTAACATATAAAGTGATGTCAATAAGAGCAAGAGCTCCACACAGTATCATGAAGATCATATGGAATCATGTCTATAATTTGATTGGAGAATGATCATTGTGTTTAACTGTAGGGTAAAAAGAACAAAATGTATATCAAACAGCTGATTCAACTCAACCCTGCATGTCTGTAGCAATTTCCTGGTCAATAATATGTTTTTACTAGGCTATACCTTTCTTTGTGTATAGATTTCTAGGAATACGGAAGAAAAAACAAAACAAAACAAAACAAACAAAAAAAAAAAAAACCCACTGTCTTAAAGCCCAATCTGGAAGTGGCTTGTTGGCTTCTCAAAGACCATGTGTAAATGGACGACCCCTTTTTACTACAAAGGGGACATCTTTTCTGTCCTGGAGGGAACTGCTATTTAATTCCTAACAAAAGGTCATTGGTGTCATCTTTCCAGTCACATATTTTCCTGCATGTCCCTCAAGCTTTGATTAGAAAGTTACTAAGGGATCTCACCTTCCATAAAGAGCCAATTTTTTGGTTCTCCTGAAGCTGTCAGATTTTTCCTTAGTTCTTAGTTCATGCTACAGAGACGCTGGGGCTCATTATGCAAATTAAATTGACTTATGCACAACCCAAATCACCTTAGGTTATATTAACGAGTTTTAGATAAGAAAGAATGAAGATCAAATTGTATCAGGGGTATTTAGGAATAACTGCCCAACTGAAAAATTAATGAGATAAATTGTAAAGAGAAACTATGAAGAGGTATTTAAAAATAATATTTCACTTCTTGAATCGTCTTTTAAAATGCATTCACCTGCTAATGTGTGGTATGTCTGTACTCTCAGTGTGAGGCAGAAACTTCTCTAAATACTGCTCAATATTGAGTTTGCTAAGGTGTAGCCTTGATCACAAAATATATTTTGCCTCCTGCAACTCCAGTCTTGAGAATTTCAGGATCCCATTGTACTCCAAACCTGAAAATTTGGTGACTAGAGATGTAGATCAAATGATTTCTCACTGTGCCTCTGAAAGAAAAAAGCACTGGCTTTTGCAGCAACACACAATTCTTCCCAGGTCCTCTGAGCCACCAAAACCATATGGGAATCTAACTTAAATGAAAGTGACCAGGACTCAAGCCAGCAGAAAGAGCATGTACAAAAATCTATAATCAAAACACACACAGCTTTCTCAGAACTCTCCCACTTCAAAAATTCTGTATGAGAGCTTATTTTCATGTCCCTCTCAGAGAGTAATAGGAAAGTTTAACTTCTGAGAAAGAATTTATTTTACATCTTTTAAACAGGAAGAAATTGATTACTAAAGTTCGAGCAGAAGTGGTATCACATGACCTAAAACTAATTCAGAAAGTAGAGACAAACTCTAGGCTTGAGTCTCTAGGAAGGGTCCCAAGACCACATTACAGAGCTAAGTCACCAAGAACATTACATATTGCTTCTACCACAGTCATAGCTGTAGAATAAAATCCCAGGGCAGGGATGGGAAACTTGCTGTGAGTTCAGGGCAAAAATATCCCTGCCACAATTTACTCTAAAGTTCACTATCCCTGCTACAGTTCACAACATTGTCCCTGTCAAGTTCTGCCTCTCTCCTTCTATAACTCCTTCAAATCCAGGACTCAAGGGAGATTTTGATTGGCAAGACCTGATGTTCCCTCACCTCAGCCCAAGAACCCCTCCAATAAGAGAGTATTGGAAACAGAGTGCTTAACTTTCCAGGTTCTTAGTGCCAGATGCCTTCGTGATGAATAGTGCATGAGCAAGTTCATAGCATCTGCCAAACTGTCATTGAAAATCCCAGTTGGCCCAGATCTTAGGCAGTATGATTCAAAGAAAGGAATAGTAAAAGTATAAAGCCAACATCCCTTAGGTGGGGAGGGATAGAAAAAGATCCATTCACACATGAGAGGAAGGTGTCCCTCTAAATGTGAGAGGGCACAGGGATGTAGGAACACCCCTTTTGTTTGTCAGTGTTTACTAGATAAGACTCCTTCAGCAATGCTTCTCTCTGGGTTTGTCCTGTTATTAACATCTTGGTGATATTTGAGTATAAGGGATGAGAAATGGAAGTTTACCCTTCCTTACCCACAGGGGCCTTCATGATGAAGACTATATAGAGACTATAGAGAGAGAAGACTATAAAGACTATACTTTGTTTATTTTGGTTATTTATTTATTTTTTGGAGACAGAATCTTGCCATGCAGTTTGGACTGACCTTGAATTCACTATGTAGTTCTGGCCTCAAACTTGCAATGAGTCTCCTCTTTTAACCTCTGAGTGCTGGGACTACAGGTGCTGCAGTTAGGGTTTGCAAGCAGAACAAGACAATATGGGACACATAATTTACAGCAGTATTTTATAATGGTCACCTCTAGAGTCAAACCCAAAAGAAAGAATACAGGAAGTCTGTTCACACACTAAGACCAAAGAATCCAGCTGAGAGCTTGGATCCCATGACAACGTCTTGCTGGAGTCCAGCTGAAGACTTGGAGCCCACAATAATATCTCATGCAAGTCTGTTTCACTGATCTGCAGTAGGAAGGCCCAAAGGTCAGCTTTGGAAGCTAGAAAGTCTGTGCCAGTGGAGAAAGAATCTGTGAGAGCAGGCCCACGGCTCTGCACTAGAGCCAGAAAGCCATGCTCAAAATAAATACCAGAATTCCCTCGAAAAGTATCACAGCCATCCTCAGTGACAATGAACTCCTAACCTCCTCTGAAGATGAGAACTTTCGAGGTCATATCAGGAAGCCAAGATGACAAGCTTCTCCAGAAGACTGAAGAGTACACATCTTCCCCTCTGGAGCCAAGAAGGGATGCTCAAAGTAAGGACCAGAGTTCCACCAAAGTGAACCACAGCCATTCTCAGCGACAAAGTCCCAAGATCCTCTGATGAAAAGTACAGGCACGTTCATATCAGAAAAGAAACTTGATAAGCTCCTCTAGGAGAGCCAGTGACAACAGGAGAACCAACAACACCAGAGAGAACCAACACCACGATTTCTTCCTCTCCATTTCTCCTTTTTATGTTGGCAACAATCCTCAGGTGGACTATTCACATAGGGCACTACACTGATTCAGTTCAGCTGGTGTTATAAGCCGACCACCAGTTATCAATCCACCACAGCAGGCATGTGCAACCACACCTGGCTACATAATACATATTTATGAAGCATTTATGTTGTCTTAGGTATTGCAAGTAATCTAGAGATAATTTATATGAGTGGACATGCATAGGTTATATGCAAATACTGCACCATTTTATAGAAGGGAGTTGAGTGTCTATGGCTGTGGTATTAGTAAGCAATCCTGGCATCAAACTCCCTCAGATTCAAAGGGAAGACAATAAGTGTTATTATTTATTATTGTGAAGACTAAGCAATGCAATTATGAGGAGAATCTTAGAATGCATATAGAATCATCTCTAAAATACCATGCACTTACAGAAAGACAAAACTATGTAGAACAAAGAATTTATCTTTAAAAAGGTTGTGGTAATCTGTATGCTATTATCATTAATAAAAATATGGACTAAAATATTCTTTTTATTTTTCTGTATCTTCATTTTCCTTTAAACAATGGAATTGGAGCCATAGCTTCCTTTACTGAAGATTAGTGAGTTCTCTGTCACTTAGACAAAATATTCAACACTCCCAAATTAAAGGAGAGATTTACTTTTGGCTCAGTTTCAGAGGTTTTAGTCTATGTTCAGCTGGCCCCAAGGAAGGAACAACATGGTAAAGGGGCGCGATGTGGGAAAGTTGCTTAACTCATAGCATCTAGGATGAGCAGAACAGAGGAAGACTCTGAAACAAAGGGTCTGCAAAGTGGCAAAACAGCTAGTAAATAAAGATTAGGAACTTTCCTGATTGAAGATAAACACATGACCAGCTTGAATAAATAGTTTAAAGTTTAGTAGAAGGAATCACAGTCTGTGCTATTATGATAGCTGCACTGAAAGAAGATGACCCAACAAGTGAGTACCAAACTGAATCACGGAGGACAATGCGTAGCCTGGTCCAATAGCAAGGCTGAAGGTCTCCAGGGTAAGAGGATTAAAACATTTGTCTCGGGGCTGGGGATTTAGCTCAGCGGCATAAGCACCTGCCTTGCAAGCAGGCGGTCGTGAGTTCGATCCCTGGTACCGAGAAAAATGAAAAAGACAAAAAAAAAAAAAAAAACATTTGTCTCATAAATTCTGTTAAGTATGTGCTTAATAAAGGAATAGGGCAGAAAGCAATAGAGTCCTAGAAAAACATACAATTTTAAATGTTTGATCAAGTACTGAAATTTATTAATAATATTTTGTTGTATAAATTCCAATATTTTTATATTTAGTAAAATAGAAGACTATATTTTTTTGGGAGGGGAGGATGCCAGGAATCAAACAGAGGACCTCAAGCTTGCCATGCAGGTGTTGCACCACTGAGCTAAATCCCTGGCCCAGAAGCCCATATTTCTGTACAATTTTACAATGGTACTTATTCCTTAAATTAAATATCTGGTTTTACCATTAAATGTCAAAAAATATCCAAGATTTTATGGAGTATATTTTTAGTTCTATTATTTAACATAAAACCATTTCCCTTATTTCAAACAAAAATGAGAAATTATTGCAGCACATATTTTCAAGCATGATACAATTAAAAAGTAAAAGTATGTGTTGTAGGACCAAGAGGATGCCTATGTATGTTATTTTTAAGGATACACCAAGATATGATGAGTATATTATGTAAAAACTTACACAAGTGGCATTCTGGATGCATCAGAGAGGAATAAATATAATAACCATGTCTGTTATTATTAGACACTATTTTGAGGACTCTATATCATTAAATTATAACACTGATACAACACATTGAGGTTTGTACAGAAGCAAAAAAAAAAGTTAAATAATATATTCAACACCCAACCAGATGCACAAAGAAGGCCAGAATTTCTATGGTGGAAACCTGACTTCTAAATCTCAATTTTAAATAGTAGGTCATGTTGCAAGATAGAAGTCCTTACCCGTGAGAACTTCATAAAAAATAAGTGTAAATAGAAATGTTTGACTTTTTCTGGCTTCAAAGCAAAGATAAGTAGAAAGAACTTTATCTAGAGATAAATGGGTTAGAAGTGTGAACTAGTACGTGAAGGCATAGATTCTCTGAAATTTATAGATGAGTCTTGAGTGGCGAGAGTAATCATGTTACTACCATCCACACTATTAGATCACATGACGCACAAAAGATGAAGTGAAACAGAATTCAGCTGAGGAAAGAAGAAACACTGAATACAAGGTTAAGGTAAGTTTTCATAGCCACGTCTATCTAATGGCTGTGTCAGTTGACAGGGGGAGAAAAAGTAGAGCATGAATGCATACATAATTGCACACACACATCAGTACACATTATACGGAAAGATTGCATCCATTGTTTTTAATATATGCATTTAGTATTTGAAAATGGTCAATTAATAATGAAAGGGCAGAATAAAAGAGTGATAGCTACGTAGTGGCCACCAAGATTTTTGTACACATAGAGGGAGGATCAAATAAGAAGCGTCTCTTATTAAATGATGCCTGAACGGAACTTTCATGATGCTCATCGCAAAACCATACACAGCTCTGCCTGTAGGTGATGTCATGGAAACAGACATGAGGTGAGAGCTATTGGGAGTTATGCAAAAACTTAGGCATTTTTCTCATGTTAATCCTGAATATTACGTCAAGTTTTTCTTCTCCCCGACTTGTTTTCTTATACAGGTTTATCCTTGATAAACATGATTTCTTAGTTTTGATCTATCCTATGCAACCTTTTCTTCAGGCATTCTACTTGGCAATAATTCCCTTCAAATATCAGATAATTAAATGCAGTTCTATATATGTGATGTTTCTATGTGAGGTCAAGGACACGATTTATTCATTGACTTAGAATACCTCATTGTTGTGTTTAGGATGACATTTACTACTGTTACCATATTGATCTTCTTAGACAATATTGACCTTGTAATATTTTAGTATGAATACTATTCATCAATTTCCTCCCTAATCTGTAATTTATTTCATTTAGTCCATGCTTCTGATCTAGGGATCTGGAAGGGATGAGATGGTATCTTCTTATATATATTTTATCACCAAATAAAATTGGTTAATTTTTCACCTTCAGTCATTTTTAAATTTACTGCCAAAAATTTTCTTTCCTGAAAATGGCAAACATTAGAGAAATAAACAATACTGAGACTTCACCTCACTACAGAAAGATTGGCTGTAATCAGCAAATCAAGTATTAAATGCTGCAAGGCTTTAGGGAAAAAGGAAGCCTTCAACATTGTTGGTAGGAAAATAAACTAGTACAACCATTATAGAAATCAATATGGAGATTCCTTGAAAAACTAAACAGAAATTCCATTCAACCTAGCTATTCCTCTTGTAGGTATATCCCTGAAGAGTCACAGACGTTACATCATAGTAATACTCGCATACTCATGTTTACAGCAACATAATTCACTGTATCCAAAGCTTGGAAGCAGCCAGTGTGTTCATCAGTAGATGAATGAATAAAGTCAGTGTGGTATTTATATATAACATCTTCTTATATGAGAAGCCAAAAAGTATAAATAAAGAGCAACATTAAAGATAGATAACAGGAGTGAGGGAGATAGTTTTTGAGAGAAATGAAGGGACCAAAAGTTAGAGGAAGGGAGTAAAGGTGGGAAAGGGAATTACAAAACAGCTAAGAGGTATTATGTGTTTGTACTAGCTGCACACAGGAAGTATAATAATGGAAGCACCCTAACAAAAAACAAAAATTGAAAACAAATGCACTGGAAAAGGAAAAAATGAAAATGACAAGCATGTTGTTAACATTCTTTAAAACTTTTGATGAAAAATTCAGTTTAAGTAACAGTGGTTTTATTGGTGTTTTTGTTTGTTTCTTTGTTTTTCTGTGTTTGCTCATTTTGGTTCCAGGAATGGAACTCATCACCTCTTGCTTGCCAGGCAGAAAAGTTATAGTTTAGTCCTTTTCCCCTTATCATAAATACTAATGTAATTATTATTTTTACATTTCCCTCCCTGTCACTTGTTCCATAATTTTCCTTACCCATTTTGTTTAGTTAACCGAAATTTTTTGGTATTCCACCCAATTTCTTTACTTTTTAATATTAAAAATTTCATATGTAATTTTAACACAGCTTTTCTAAGATTACAGTATATTTTTAAAATTAAATATATATACTTGATCATATTGTAATCAATGTAAGAATTTTACAGCAGTGTATTTCTATCTGAAGCCTCTCTCTGTCTTTTATGTTCCTTTGGTTATGTTTTTATAGTTACATATTTTAATTTTTTTTCTTATACTTTATTTAAAGTACTTGTCACAATTTTTAATTCCCTGACTGCCAATTGCTCATCTGTAGGTCTATTTTTACACAGTGGCTTTTCTCTTTGAATAGCTCAGTTTTGAAACATTAAGTTATATATATTTTGAGACTCTGGGTTCTATTTCTTTAAAAGGATGAAGAGGTGTCCTCTCTTAGGCAGCTGGATTACTTGAAATCAATATACAATGATAAATGCTTGGATCCCAGCTTTGTTAAAGTAGATCTACTTCAGTTTTGCCCTTAATTCTAGGTTTGAATCCCTTAGTCTTTGAATGTAGTACTGCTAACCCTCTTGGGAGTTCAATAAAAAGCACAAAATGTTTTCCAGGCTCCTTCAACCCACAGGGACCTGTATCCTATTTCAGTCTCTTCTACTGGGGAGACAGCTATGTTTCAGATATCCAAGCTTTAAGCTGCTCCTTCCTCCTGCGCCCTTTGGTGTCTCATTTCACATGTATATCATTAGTGTTCTGAAGTACCTGAATAGAGTTTATGTGACCATTTGGAATTCTTCTTTTCGTAGTTCCATTATTTCTGAAATTCCCCTTCTGCTCAATCCCCAGCCTCTCTGTATCCTCAGACATCCTGCCTCTCATCAGAGTAATAAAATTCTGTCTTCCTATTTGATTTTACCTATCTCTGGCTAAGAGGATTACAAATCACTCTCAGGGGAAAAGTTACATTACCCAGGCTTCATCCACTGTGCTTTCTTGCTTTAATGAGTTAAACTCCTCCATTATCTACCTTACTGGCATCACACTCCAGTTTCTTCAAACAGCTTTTTAAATATAATTGCTATCAGTGTGAGACATTGTAAGTACAATCTACTCTGTAATCTATGAGAATAAGAACTCAAAGTTGCGTTTTCATATATGATTTTTTTACTCTAAAAGAATGAGCTATAGTATTGAGAAATATACGCATAAAATAATGGATCTCAATCCTAATTTACTTATATGATTGTGGGTAAGCCGCTTCATCAGTAAGTTTCATTCTTCTCTTCCCTAAAATGGCTATTTTTTGACAATGCATGAGTCTCCAAAACCATCAGTTCCCTATCCCCTGCTGTAGATGAGGCCAAATGAAGACTGTATTTAATGTTTTAAAGCAATATAAATGCTACTGGAAATAGAAAAGCTCTCTAATGTAACTCTCCATGTTGCTAATGCAACTGGAAACATATTCACTGTGAGAATCTGATTCATCAAGTTTTATAAGTAGCGCACCATGGTCTTACTTATTTCTCATTACTTGCTCTTGCCTTCACCTACTTTGTGGGAAATGGGTGTGATCATCAAGTCAAATGTTGCCTTTCTTGAGAAGTATATTACAGCAATATAAATCTCTGTGATTTTTGGAAAGCATAAGCCCATATACAAACAGGAGAAAGAAAAGGTATATTGGATATGGATTTAGATTGATTGAGGCCAACAAATATACCATATGACTCTTCTTGTGCTCAAAAGATTGTTTTCTAAATTTTTCACTGTGGTACTCTAGTTCTTTTAGCTTGTTGCTTTGAGTTGTCTACATAATAGGCCATTACAAAATAATTTTCAAATATATAATGAATGACACTGTAAGGAGAAAATTCTACTTTTGGACTATGTGATGTTGAAGATTATACACCAAAATTTGGATTTATGATAAAAATCAAATATTTAAAATTTTGAGGTTTCCTAGGACATGATTATATATATATATATATATATATATATATATATATATATATATCTTTATACAAAGTAGAAATACAATACCATTAGTCCTGCCATGTCAACCGCACTGGACTAAGAAACACTCAGCAGATTAGTAAAGCATATCTTGAGTGTATCTGACTGAGTCCTAGAAGGCTGACCTTGTAGGTAAAACAGTCCTTCATCAGTTCCTCTCTGGTGCCGTACCTCTGCTCCACCTCTAGACTGCTGTGAAATGAGCAGCTTCGCTCTGCTGTATTCTTTCACCATGATATCTCTTCCTGACAACCCACCGTCATAAACTAAAATTGTGAGCCAAAATTAGTCTTCTCTTTTAAGATGTGAATGTTGGATATTATATTCTAGGTAGAAGAAAGATGCACACAACATAGCTCTAAAGTTTAAACAACAACAACAACAAAAAAAAATGAAACAAATCATGGACCTTGTGATGACTGGTTGACTGATTGTATGAATTTGAGAGCTTTAGCTAAGAGAAGCTTAACTAAATCAGCTAAAAAACCCCATCCCCCAGACTGTGGAAGATCTACCATTTGGCCCCTTGGCACCTAGATGGTATAAGTGGGACTTGAGGATCTGCTTCTGTGTCTCCAGGGGTACTGGAGTCTTTGCCATCACCTAGGATATCATCTCCTGGCTTCTAGCTTACTCTTCAGCTTCTGGTGAATATTTTTTGGCTTTCTAACATAGACTCTTCAGCCATCCATCGCAGACTTATCAGGCTACTCATAGAGACTTGCACAGGACACTGCAGTGAGCTCCAGACCTTACACCGAACCCATCAGACTCCAGTGTGCAGACAGACCCTCTGCATTCTCCCTCATACAACTCTATGGGTGGTAATTATAAGCCAATCTTGTAAATTCTTGTACATTTACATATATTGTGTTAAGAGGAAAGAGGGGCATGACAGGTATTCTAGAGTGATGCCAAACTGTATTATACTACAGGACTCTCCTCTCTTTCATTAAAGAAATAGAATATCAGGACTACTCAAAATCTTGCCAGATAAATGACTGCAATGTAAAACTTAATATTATACACAAAAATGAGTGCTGCATGTAAGAGAAATATGCATGTCAAATAGAAAGAAAAGAAAGGAAGAGAAGGGGTAGAAAGGAGGAAAGTAAAGAATAGAGAACACTAGGATTATAAAGATACTGTAATGACAAGAAGAAGAAATGATGTTGTATCATGAGGAAAAGTTATGCCAGGGAAATAATAATAGTCATTATGATCAGACAGTGAGGTTAAATCTTGATTCTGATTAATTCTAGGATGAGTTGTGAAAATTATATAACTTCCAAGAATTTTACTCTTGTTTAACATGGAAATAGTAGCGAAAGTCTATATGTAGTTCAGCGTGACATAGTGATTAAATTAGCTAACTCATGGGAAAACTTCAAGTGTGCCATAATTTCTTATGATATGATTTATGTAGGTAGATGAATGAATCAAATCAATGAACTAAACTTACAAATTCACTCTTGCTTTACATATGCTTCTGAAATTTTCATTTTTTTTTTACTTTTTAGAGAGAAATATACTAAACAAAAATAGCTTGACTCCACTATTTACACAGAACTGCTTTTCATTCCATATTTATGTATACTGAGATATACAGATAGGTCACTAAAGTTACCTTAGCATTTAATATTTCTCTTTTTAATAAGTTAAAATTTGTTGTTCTAAATTTTAGATAGTAAGTTGAACACCTACTACCACAAAAGATATTTTTAAAATTATGTGTTCTAGAAAGGGTCAGAGCTAAAGAGATAGCTAACAGTTATTAGTGCTCAAAGCCTAAACAATGTTCCAGGTGGTAAAATAATGCCTGACCTAATTCATCCATCAATCCCTTTGATCACTGTACTGGAAAATTAAGCAGCAATGTTCACTTGAAATGACCTCATGTAGACTAGATCTGTTTGGCTCATTCCTTTTATAGCTCCATTTTACTAAATATTTATTTACTCAATCAATCTTATCCACATGACATCATATAATTCTGTCATCAATTCCGTAAGGGTGGAACTGTTATCTGTTCTTTACAGCAGAAGCAGCTGAGGCTCAGTAAGTTATCCCAAAGTTGCAGAGGCAACAAGACGCAAAGCTAGTGCAAGTCAGGCCCTTGCCACCAAGACCCTATTTTTCCATACATGCTTCCCAAATGGGCAGTCATAGAAATTTTAATGCTTTCTTAGCAGTAAGGAGTTCAGGGTAATACACACTATATTTTTTCTCATTGTGTTAACTTAGATATTTAAACTCCTTTTTTTTTTTTTTTTTTAAGTCTGAGGTATGTGAACTGAACACAAACGAGGTATTTGGATAGGAGTGGAAATCACAATAGACAGTCTTATCGGGTGTGAGAGTGTATGTAAGAGTTAAATGTTCATCTGTACAAGTTGGAAGAACTTTCAGTTACTCTGCTTTGATTGAGGTATAATTATGTGTATATACTGAGTTCATTTATTTTTGTTTTCATGGTCTGGAAACACTTGAATACATTAACCTGAAACAGACAAAAGGTTCCACAGACTATCTTTTGTATCAGCAATTAATGTTTATAATGGACACCAGATAAATTTGCTACATAAAAGAAGGACTTGAGTATGAATATTGTGAGGATATTCTGTGTAAAGGAATACTGTACATGATAATGCTATCATACTCATAACATTTCAGCAAACTTTTTATCCCTGTACTTTGCAACAACATCCCTGTGTTACTTAAAAATTTCATGTTCCCTAATGTCATTTTGCAAACGCAAAGCAATGCTGAACATTTCCATAGCATGAAAAAAAAGCTATGTGAATTTTCATCAAAAGTGGTTGGAATGATGACACAGGAAAAGTATTTCCAACTAATGGGTTATTTGGAGGTTTGATAGAGTTTCATTCATTCATTGCTCAATAAATATTTTGGGGTATAATATAGTAATATAATATAGTAATTAAAATACACAGTTTTATTTTCTCAAAGTGAAGAGAAACAAGCAAACATAAATAATTATAGTAAATATGAGCTCTAAAAGTAATATAGCTTTAGTAGCCCATAAGCAAGATCCCTGATTTAAGTAGGATATGGAAGATCTCTGCATGCGAGCAGTGATTCAAATGGACTTTAAAAAAGTGAGGGGTTTTTGAAGATGGAACTAAGGGAAAGAAAGCCTGTGAGAAGAAAGTGATTTCAAGTTACACATGCTACCTTTAAAGTGTCTCAAATGCATCCTATAAATTGCCAACATTTCCCAGTAAGTGCAGAAAATGCATCAGGCACATTTTTAAGTTTTAAGTATTATCTCTAGTGATCTCAACAACCTAACGAGATAAAATTTTATTCCCTTTTCACAATAAAGCTCAAATAAATATGTGCGAGTCATTCCTGTGTTGATGGAAATGGAATCACTGAGAGGGTCTGAGGTTTCCCAAAGGACAACTCTAGTGAAAGCAGGAAGTTTGTAAAGTATCTTCAAGAACATCTCAAAGTAGACAGAAGATGAGCTCCAAAGAAGACAAAAAAAAGAAAAAAAAGTCATGAGAATATCATATGATGGTGAGAAAGCAATAGTTGGAAAAAAGATAGCAGGCACACTTCAGTGTGCCAGGTCAAATCGATCAGTGCTTATAAACACTGTACAGAAGTAGAAAGTGGAAGCCATATTCCAGGGAGCTGAAGAGAGAGCAAGAAAGAAGTAAAGAGGTAAAGGTACAAAAGAAAAAACATTACTTACATTCTAAGGTGAAAGGTGAAGAGAAGGCTCATTACAAAAGTGGAACAGGACTGAGGCATTTTGTTGGCATATATTTTTAAGATTAGATAAAAGCAAAACATATTTAAATACAGACAACAAAAGAAAAAAAAAAAAAAAAACAGTAGTCATGGAGAGGCTGAAACCGAACCAGAAAGTCCTGATGTCTCTAAGATGTTGCCTAAGGGAGCTGAGGGGGTGCAAACTGAATGCTTGTATGCAGAGTCTTAGCTTGGGCTGGGAGGTGGAGAGGGATTAATGTAACCATAGGAAGAAGGTGGTGTGTGAATGGGAGTAGGTATATTTCTTCTTCCAGATATTCTGTCATGATTTCGCCTTCTCATATAGATTATCTTACAAAATTCAGTCAAGTAGTCAATTAAAGAAAATTACCCCCATGGAGTTCAGATTCCTACAGTATTGAACTGTGTTTGTTTCCTGTTTAGTTGATCACATACTAGTTAATATTAGCTAAATCATTGCAAAGAGCACTTTAAAAAATATCAAGAGTGGCACGAAAGCAACATATCCTGTTGCCTCATTCATTCATTTTCCATTTCAGTCTTCTTCAACACTAGGAAATGTCATCAAGACTTGCTGCCCACGTTAATGTGTCAGAATCATGTGAGGCATGAACAAGTTTGGTGCATTAGATATAGCTTTGAAACAAACACGTCTACACCATCTCGCTTCCTGTATTGGAATCCTTTTTGTTCAGCATTGCCACTGA
Organism: Cavia porcellus; assembly: GCF_034190915.1. NCBI lineage: Eukaryota > Metazoa > Chordata > Mammalia > Rodentia > Caviidae > Cavia > Cavia porcellus. Next base: position 43,475,834 of record NW_026947496.1, on the reverse strand, counting down.
AGTTATTTTCAGAACATCATATGGATTTTTCATTGAAACATCTGTGTTAACTTTTATTATCCTTGGTCTGCTTTGTAATTTTGGAAACAGATATAAAGAACGAGCAATCCAAAGCACAGTAATATAGTGGGAAGCATCCTTCATAAGTCAATTGAGGAATTTAATAATCTCTTTAGAAATAAGCTCTGCAGCTATGAGAAAAATGTGTGGGTTAAAGGCCTTCCAATTAAGAAAGGTTTCTCTGTGGATTTATAGGCTGGTGGTTCACTCTTCCTGTTCGTGTTTCCATAGCAACTGTCAGGTAGATTTTCTGCTACTTGCTAGGAAGTTGGAAATGTTGAGTCTGGTTGAGCCTTTTCAATTCAGTGAAGCTTAAATGAAATTCTTTGCAAGGAACTGGCATTTAGCCTGGGTCATTTATTCATATCTAGAAGAAAAAAATCAATTATAGTAATCAAATGTGCAAATTTTTTATTGGGATTATTTTGGGTACATATTTTGTGCTGTAATCTATTTTTAATGCCAGGGTGCTAAAGGTTTGAAGGGTTGCAGCTGGCCTCTTTGCTATCTGATGGCTTGTGGCTTTAATTACAGCCCAAGACATAGGAAGGCATGCCTTTTTCTGGTCTACTTTTGCAAGCTATAATCACCCTTGGTGATATTCAGAAGCAAACTAGAAACCAGGGGACTCATTAGGTTGAGACACCTATGCTGCATAAAATACATCATGCAACCTTTAATTCTTTTATTTTTCTGTCTTGTTAATGCACATAGAAGGCCAGAAAACAAATAATGTATTTGCTATTACTTAAACTTCTTAGGAATACGGTGTCTTTGTTTTTCTTTCAGATTAAACCCACTTGGATGTCACTCACTATGGTTAATTTCAACCCACACTGACTGACGCCTGACAGCTCCACGTAGGATGGTTTCCTTTAATCCTCAAAATAAAGAAAAAGAAAAAAAACTAAGCATGTAGGAGGGCAAAATGAGCCCTTTACATAGCACATAAAATAGGCCACACAAAGGACAGTCATCTAAGGGACATCACTTGGTACATTCTTTTGTTAACATCTTTGCTCACAGGCATAGAAATATCAGCTTTTCTAGAAAATAAAAGACAGTCCTATTTTACATGGTGCTCTTATTTTTATCTTTCAGCCTCCCTGTGGACACTCCATATAAGATATATTATTTACAACAATGACTTAGAATGCATTACAGTTCATTTTGTTCTGTTCCTCTGTTTTTTTCTTGTCATTTGTATGATACTCCTTTACCTATTACGATGTTGATTCATGATACTATAATTGATTGTTGGTAAAAATATAAATGAGAGAGAAGGAGACAGAAAAGAAGACAGAGAGACACAGAGAAAGGAAGAGAAATTGCTGTTTTTAAAAACATCAGAGTTGAAATGTCTTTTACTCACTTGCCTTGTATTGCCTTATTTTTCTCCTTTGGTCTAGAAACTGTGCTTTCTTCTATTAAGCTAAATATAAAGTTCCTGAGAAGAGCAATTGAAGTTGAAGGAAGCTCCCTCTTCAGTAGCTGTACTAGGAAGTGGAAATGAAGTCGCTTGGCTCTGCTCTCAACTTTATTTACTCTAAAAGGTGGGCAATTTTCTCTTAAAAATCAATCGTACCTGGAGTTGCGTGGTTCAGTCAGCAGAAGATACATCTCTACCCAGTAACAAAGAGGCTGAGGAAAGCCACATTTTGAGCACTTCTCAAGATCAGGAGAATTCAGGATAGAATGAATTTTCTTACAGAAATACATTAAAATATGTGAGTGCACAAAGGGATAAATCATTTGTCCACAGAAAGAGATACAGCATTGTCAGTGTTTTGTTGTTGTTCATTTGTTCTTTTATTTAGCCCTTGTAAGCAGAGCTATTGCAAGTGAAATAATAAAGTAGAAGCAAAACGCTTAGAATTTGGCTGCCTCTGATGCAGGTAGAGAAATCAAGCCTTTTCTGTGGCTGACATTTATATATTAGCTGGGGACTCTCCTCTACCACTCCCACTCCCCATTAGGTGGTGCTTCTCCCCTGTCCCAAAATAGGTGTGGGACCGAGGTCTACTGGTTGAAGGTCCATTTGTCCCGCCTTCAGCTATTCCATGGCTAAGTGCAATTTTAATTCAGTAAATGTACTTTTGTCTTTGACTTCCAAGGCCCTATGCACAGTCTTGCTAGATGTATGACCAACCTCCAGCCTGATCAGGACTCTTTTCTTCCAGACTTTATTTCTGGAAAATTGAAAACTATGTCTCAAGGGCCCTCAGATACTCTTCTCTGGCTTTATAATAAAACAACCACCCCTCGACTACCATCCCTGCTGAATCAGTCCTGCCTTGTCTCTGGCTGAGAGCAAGTGTCATGCTTAGTGCTGCCCAAATGGGCGGCTATGTGGGCTAATGTTTTTCCCCCTCCTTTTCGTCTCTCCTCTTTCTCACATTTACCCTGCTTATTCTACTCAGGTTTTTCTTACTTCTATTTAAGGCTATTTCCCTGTGTCCAAGTGCTGTGCCTTAGCCCACTCTTCAGGAGTCCGAACACCAGTTAACTCTCCATTCTCTATAGTCCAAATCAGTACCCCCCTTTACCCCCCCTCTGCTGCCACCTCCATCTACTTCCCCTGAGATGTTTCCTAAATGTCAATTCAAGAATATTTAAGAATCTCTTCAACCTGGCAAACTTGCCTCCAAAATGTGTTCTTCTAGGTTCTCACAGTTCCTAGCAAGTTACTTAATTTGTCTAAGCCTTCACTTTCACATTTTGAAGTGGGTATAATTGTATGCTTGTGGGGGAGTTGTTGCAAAAAGTTCAAGGTGTCAAGTCTTCCACATTACGTATTAGAACCTCTTCTTTGCCATTTACAACTTTTGTGACCTTGATAAGACACGGAGCTAATTTTCTTTCCAGTAGGACGAGGGAAATTATAACTGCTCCATAGGTTCCAAAGGGTTTACTTGGATAGAGACATTTGGGCATCCAGAAAAATACCTCCTTGACAGTATTTACAGTTTTCTTTCCTACACCTTTATTGTGTTGGTTTTTAAACTTCTTACCATTTTTTGTACCTTTAGCTCTCCATTATGTGCCTAAAACACTTACATGATTTTCCTCCATTTTACTTTACCTTTCCTTTAAAATGCTCTCTTCTTTGATCCTTAAGGAAAATTCTAACTTCTTCAATACTACAAATTTTAGAATATAAGAAAACAAGCTTGCCACCCTGCTGCTCTTGCCCTTGTAGAGCTAGGTAAGTGCTTTCAAGAAGTTGCTTCTAAAGGTTAGAAAGTGCGTCCATTCGTTGGGGTAGGATCTGCATTCTGAAGAGGCCACACTGCAGTGGTGGAAGGAAGGGTGTAAGGAGAGGTGTCTTCTCAGCACCCCTGGTCCTGGGAAGACACTTTCTACTCCAATCAGAAAGTCACCTTATTCACAGGAGTGTAAAGTGCTGAGGATGCCCTGTGTCCAATTCTCCCATCCTTACACCACACTCACATTTGGATTTTCGTTTTGTTTTGTTTTTGACTCTCATTCCTCAATCCTGAATGTGCTTCTAATTCCTTTGTTAAGCTCACAGGCCCAGCAAGTGCCAAATGTGGAATTATTCTTGTCAAAACTGCCCCTTCCAGATTGGCTAACTTGAAGATCAGAGCTTTCTGCACAAGAAAAGACATCCTGGCTCAATGTGTCAGCTCCTTTTCATGTAGCTAGATCTTTCAATTTGTAGCATAACCCCTGCAGCACTAGAGAGAAAAGATGATATGTCTGAAATGCTGAACTGCAGTCACCCCTGCCTACCATTATGTTTCCACAGGCTTTTCTATAAAAAGCTGCAAAACCAAGGGGTCTGAGATCTGACACCCGAAATGGCTGCAATCGCTCCAAGGCACCCCTTTTCCTACCTTTTGCTGACTGACCCTATCCTGGCCTGCCTTTCACTGCACAGTTCATAAATCTATATTTAGGCCGATGTCCAGCCATATATACAGCTCCAAACACTTCTCACTCTTCCTCAGACAGTTTCCCTTGTGAGTTTGGTGTTAGAAAGAACTTTGCTACGGTCTTAGCTGGGCCACTTCTGTTGTGGTATTTTATACATTTCTGGAGCTTTCCATTGATTTATGCTTTATAAAACAATAAATAATGGTGACAACTAATATTATTCAGTCTTTGCTTTCTGATAGAATTATTCTGTGAATTTGTAGATGACAATGGATGCACTCACTACTTCCTTTAAACTTCCCCACAATCTTAGGAATCAGATATTTTGTAAAAATACTCAGATTTCTTGAATATATAATCTGAAATGTATACAGTTGTCACCATTTCTCATTATGCACAGTAGTTATGATCAATAAAGTTGCTAGAAATCCTGAATTAGTGAATACTGGAGCACTGCTCCTAGGAGAAACACAGGGTTAGATTCCTGTGAGACTGGTCACAACATTTTCATCAACTGATCAATATAGAACATAATTGTTTATGTGTTTCTTTGTGAGGACACCTGATTTGATATAGATTTTTGGCTTATGAACACTGAAGTCGTGGCAGTGGCACTATAACCTACACCTGAACAAAGCTTATGCAATGTGTGGATTTCCTCAGTGAAGCGTAGCATAACTTCTTCACACTTAGGAATTCTAGACAGCGCTTCAGTGCTACACTTGGGGGCCATTTTAAACAGCGGAATCACTAGCAAAAGCACAAGAACACAAAAAGTATAAGAGCCAGTAGATCACAAAAAGACAATTATTTACAGTACAGGAGCTGGAGCTAGAAGACAGAGCATCTCTTCCTATGACCTCACATGGGTAAACTGTTGGGCAGCTCAAATTTTGTTGCTCTGCCTACATCTGCAAATGGCTACAAAACCAACAGCGACTATTGATGTGGGGATTACAAATATATTTTAGAGAAGTGAATTCACAAATATGCAATCTGTGAATTATCACTCTACTTTATATAACAGGGAAAAAAATCCCAGATTTTAAACAAAAGAAAGACTAGTGGGTGAGCTAAGACAATCTCTCCGTAGGGCTACTCCCAAAAGCATAAGAATATTCCACTGTGTTCTCAAATCAAAGAAAGAAAAGGAGATACTCTGGTCCCCTCACCACATACTGAATGAGGCTTGATCGCTAAGAAATAGCTGCATAACTTGACTCTTAGTTTGGATTTCAGAAATGTGTTTTCCTTCACAGATACACAGACTTCACCTCAAAAATTTAAATTTTTTTCTCTGCAATGAGTTAAAGTGGCATCTGAGTAGTGAATATAAAAGTCTATTTTCTTTATGCAGAAGGAAAATGATTGATAGACTAAAACAGTGGAGATTAACTTTTTCCTTTTCCCATACCCTAAATCTCAGGATTTGGAAGCTAAGCAGTAGAGCCAACTAAGCTTGGAGTAGGTGCTGAGTTTTTGGTGTATTTTGTTATTACTTATGGATGCTATGTAGGCCAGCAGTATTGGTATTATCTATCTGCTTATAAAAATGCAGAAATTCAGGCCTCCCTGAAGACCGATGCAAATGGAATGTCAGTTGTAAGATCTGCATGTGCTTCCTAAGTAATTCAAAGTGAGAAACATGGAGCTTAGCAAATACAAGCTTCAATTTCCTGTTGATAATTTGTTCCACTTACTCCTGTTAATTCTCTTCTGCTCTCTATATTCACCACTGGCCACAAGTTTTGCATAGCATCAAGGTCAACTGAACCTCGTACCAGTGGCTCTTAATACCAGGTCACCACTGAGTGGATCGTTTTTGGCCAATTGGTTTTAGAATCTTTTATTCTTTCCTTATCATTTTTTCTTGTATTCTTATCCTTAGAAGCTTGTTAAACTTATTACCCATGACCAATACCCAGACTGAAATGTCTGTTGGGAGTTTCAAATAGATCTTTCAGCCTTTCTAATAAACCATGCAATGATTCCCTTGTTATTTATCCTACATATTTAAAAAAAAATTGTGTCTCCTTTAACTAACTAAGCAGAATATATATAACAATTATTTTTAACATTTCACATTTTTTACCAATAGCTTCTGTCCAAACTTGTGTCTAATTCAGAGTGGCATGACTCTAAAAGCTATGCAATCAAGTATCAGACGATTCATGCAATTCCTAATTTTCACATAATCTCTCTTATGAAGAGTTTCCCAATCTGCAGAATAATAGGCTACTTACAGAGTCTTTATAAAGATTTAATGAGAAAGGGAGAAAGTGATTTCTAAAGCATAAAGTGTTATGCAAATGCAAATGTTCATAGTACTAATAGCTCAGAGTACTAATGCTCCTAAAAACCAACAATTTACTAATACCTTGGAAAATATATGTATATATATTCATTCTTAGGCATAAAAAAGTTTTCTGTGCACTTGATGTTACATTTCCAAAATCATCAATGAAATCTACAAAATCAGATTACATCTTACAACCATCCATGTAGCACCTTTGACACTGACCTTTGAGGACTAGAGCAGATGAGTAGACCATCTCAGTTTCTTCCTGAAGTCTGAGGTTCTTTGGACTGTTTTAATGAAAATGTCATCCTTGTTATTGATGAGACCATCAGAAACCAGCAAACTCTCTAAAAAGCTTGTTCTTATTTGCCCTCACAAAATATGAATGATTGTCACATGAAAATAGCCAGTTGTCCAGAATTTTCTGCAAACATAGTTTCTGCAGATGAGGAAACTCTCATATTTTCCAAACATTTGTGGTGATGGCTGTACAGGATGACCCTAACTCCTGCTCAGATTCAGAATCTGCTTATGCCTCTCTTTTCAAACATAAAAAAGATGAGAGCTATTTGAGAGGCCATTGTCTGAACAGCTAATGAACATCTCAACCCACAGGTGCTCATGTAAGTCCTTATACCACACTAGCTAGTAAAGAGTGATCCCCAGTACCTAATTTATTTCCTAGTGGTACTTAAGGTGCTCAGTATGTCATACTTATTTGTTGGAGACATTGCAATTCAGTTTGGAGCCTTCTTCCTTCCATAACACAAGGAAAACAGTGCACTTGGTCACATCTTCTCATGGAATGTGAAAGTGATGGAATATACCTCTTGGACTGAGAACAGGCACAGAACCTAAAGGTTTCAGTTGGCTTTTCTGTTCTTCTCCTTCTTTTAAAACAGAGCAACTTTGTCTATCAGTCAGTGTTTTACTAGAGAAACAGATATAACACAAGATATACAAATGTATAAGAAATTACAAGATTGGTTTATGATTATCAGCTACAGAATTGGGTGAGGAAGCATGAAGAGGGTGTCTACACACTGGAGACCAAAGGTTTCAGTACAAGGCCTGGAGCTTACAGCAGATCCTTCACAAGTCTGTATCAGGAGGCCAATGGGTCTATGATAGAAGAATGAAGAGTCTACTCCAGAAAGGTAAAGAATGAGGTGAAAGTCCAAGTCTGCACTTGAAACCAGATGACATCCAAGATGAAGGTGAAGACTGGAAGTCCTCCAAAGAACAGAAGCCAGCCCATCCTTCCTCATTTCCCTTTATACATACATCCAGGCAACAAGCCACCCTCAGGTAGATCCTTGTTTTAGTTACTTTTTACTCATCGCTGAGACAAAATACCTGATGCCCAAAGTTGGGAAAGGAAAGGTTTTCTTTCTTACAGTTTTTGGAGGTTTCAGTCCTTACTCAGTTGGCTCCAAAGCAGGGTGGCATGGTGGGGCGGCAGTTCATGGCAGCTGCAAACAGCAAGGCAGAAACCAGCAAGAGAGAGAGACATGCCTTCTTCCTGCCATTACATTTTATGCTGGCTCCACCCCTGTCTGGATGTAGCACTGACACCATCAATCCAAGCTCTAGACAATGAACCAATCACAAATGCATAATGCAAGTGCTTGAGGCCTGGGGTCCATAACAGTCCTTTACAGCCTTGAGTGAAAAATTTCTGGACTTAGTTAAGGTTCTAAACTTCTCAGACTGACACAATCAATCAACCATTACACAGTTTCCTTGTTAACGCTAATGTGATCTAGGGCTCTCTTATCATCTGGCATGTACTCCTGAGTACACACAGGAACAAAATTCTGGAACTTCTCCAATCTGCTCTCAATGAACCAGCAAAATCTTATTCTGTTGACACTTTCTCCGTTTTTTAAGGCTTGATCTGGTCTTTCATTTTAGCATTCTATTTGTCTTTCAAGTTTGATTTCAAATGAGATATCTAGTAAGCTGTCAAATAATTAAACCAAAAGTAATACCTTGTATTAAAAACCTTAAATTATGCTATCTGGTATTAAAGCACATTGAGGTTAGACTTTTGATTGTCAGAGAAATTTGATTGCAGACACTGAGGATTCAAAGATCAGAAAGACCTGGTCTTCTTGTAATGGGACAAACACAAAACAGTAGATTCAGTAAGGTGAAAGGTGTTATGGTAAAGATTAGTAATGAGTACAATATAACAGCACAGAGAAAAGAACCAAGCGGGGGTCCCTGAAAGATAAGTAAGAGTAAGTCAGAAAAGGTATGTGTCAAAGGAAAACACAGGAAAGATGAATTGCATAAGAGAAGGCACAAAGATAAGAAAACCCTTCATATATGGCAAGGGAGAAGCTTGCAAACAGCAGAGTATAACACCTTTTTGAAAAGTAGAGGACTGAGGGTTCAGGAAAAGTCCCTGGGTAGGCAGAGCTACCATTTATAGAATTAGGGAAGCCAGAAGAAGCAGGGGAAACAACTGGAGATCATAACCTCAGCATGGGGCCTGCAAAACCCATCAAATATCCTACTGGGTCTAAGTTCTCAGATGAAGCTGTATGTCTAACACTCACTGGAAAAGCATAGAATATAATTTTAGGACTTTAAAAAACATCATCTTGCATAGTGATTCTCCAATTAATTATTTGAGTGTTTCAATTCAGTATTTTAAAAACATGTTAAGTTCTCCATCTTGACTTATATTATAATGCTAAGGTTATCATTTCAATAGCTGTAACCTTGTTTCCTTAAGGGTTTCTATCCTCCTTACCCACCGTACACACATACATGATCTCCAATGGTATACCAGTCCTTTCACTGTTGTTTTAAGCAAATATTTGAGAATGACCAATTTATAAAGAAAATAGATTGTTTTAACTCATGGTTCTAGAGGCAGGAAAGTCCAAGATCATAGTATCAACATCTATTTGCATTCTTGTAAGAGCTTCTTTCTGCTTCAAGTCATGTAGAAAACTAAAGGGCAAGAAAGATCATATAAAAGGACAAAATGCAAGAGATGGATTTGATTTATAACTTCTTTAATTTATATCTAAAATATTCTTCAGTGGCCTCACGCATTTAGAAGTGGGGTTTTGGAAAGTGATCATGGGAGGACTGTATTGACCATATGCTAGCTTAATGTGTGATTAGGAGGTGGCTAGAAGAGATAGGTCACTGGGGTGTGAACTGGAAAGGTGTTTGCATCTCTCTCTCTCTCTCTCTCTCTCTCTCTCTCTCTCTCCCTTTCTCTCTCTCTCTCTCTCTCTCTCCCTTTCTCTCTCTCTCTCTCTCTCTCTCTCCTTCTCTCTCTCTCTCTCTCTCTCTCTCTCTCCCTTTCTCTCTCTCTCCCTTTCTCTCTCTCTCTCTCCCTTTCTCTCTCTCTCTCTCTTTCTCTCTCTCTCTCTCTCTCTCTCTCTCTCTCTCTCTCTCTCTCTCTTTCCTGTAGATTCAGAAATTTTCTTCTGCCAGCCTATTCCACCACAGCATTTCTGCCTTGGAGCTGGCCAAACATGGACTAAAACCTTTAAAACCATGAGTCAAACTTTTCTTACTTTAAGCCGTGGGTGTTAAATATTTTATGCCCATGATAGGAAAATGATTAATATAATAACCCACTTTGCTAACTAACCCAGTCCTGGCAGAGCAGAACTCAATCATGATGGAAAGGCATTAACCACTCATGAGGGTTCCACCATTGCAACCCAAACCTGCCAACCAGCACCACATCCCAACATTCCCAGTGAGGAAACAAATCATACCTCAAAGTTAATGTTTTGAAAAAGAAGTGTGCTTTGCCATTGATTTCTTATTTATTGAAAAATATAAAGCAAATTCATTTGTGACTGAATAATATAAACACACACATATCTCTATTTATTTATTTATAGGTGTATCCAATAATGAAAGGGCAAAATTCACATTCCTAATGTTGCCTTAAAATAAAGCTGACTTCATTTCATCTTTAAATAGCAAAATAAAATATCATTTTCTTTACAGTGGGAAGTTTCATATTATTTAGAAATATATACCACTTAATGGTTTTTATGAATAGTTCAATGATTCTTTATTAAGAAAGGATCTTCAACTCTCATCTTAACATATTCTTTCAAATATTTTAGATGATCACCAAAATATTCATCTACAGATCTGTGGAAATTTTTATTATAAAACACTTCAGCTTCTACTTATTCTCTTATAATAAAAATAGAATAAGTGAATCTATATCAGCTGTTGCCATGGTAACTAACATTTATATATTGAGAAAGAACATGAAAATTTCTAATTATGTTCTTCCTTATAATATATGATGTCTCTGTATAGAAAATAATCTATATCTCAGATGGCATTAGGTCCAATAGATTCTAAACAATGCTTTCTTGTTGCCATTCTGTACCATCTTCCACACACACAAACAGGTGCCATCAGACCTGGTCTTGGTGCCTAATAGGTAGACATGAGCTATAGACATAGTGTAAGAAGAAAATGATCAACACTGTTTTAAAAGACAACTGGAAAATATTCAGGATATTCATTCTTCAACTATTTATTAAATTCTATAAATATCTCATTTTAAAAAGAGATTTCAAATCCGAAATTCACTGGTAAATCACCTATCCCTGAGTCCTAGCCTAATTGGTTAGAAATCAAGCATATGGCACAGACATTTCTTCTTTAACAAATATTCATGATAATTCATGATCTTTGCTACATTAATAATCTAGAGGAGGTGACAGTCACAGACTAAGTAATTATACAAAATATACAAAATGGAGCATGCCAGCATAAATGTATTGACAAAGTATTATAAAATTACAAAGAAAGGACATCTAAGCCTGAGGTATCAAAAAAGATTTTGAAGGGAAAATGCAAAAGGGAGAGGCCAGAACAAAGGTGATACCTCATTTAAGTCTTAAAAATGAGACTTAGTATGTAGGGTTTTTGTTTAATATAAAAATGAATACTTATATATAACAAACACAAGAAAAATGTTTATTATGTACTTACACAAGCAATTCTTTGTGTGTGAAAAAAATCAAGGAGAATAGTGATTTGATAATGAGAATTCAGTTCTGTTTAACTACATTCACTGAGCCAATATTATTGCTTCACCTCCAATAGATACAATAGTATCTCCCAGGGTTTACTCTGTGAAATTTAATCTTTGAAAAAAAGAGTATGAATCTTGCCCTGCAATGAGACTGTTTGAAATATATTTATATCTAAGTGTAATTTTACTTAGCAATTATAAGAAATAAATTTTCAGATCATTTAAATTACATTAATTGTGTTCCTTAAAAACAGGATGACTAAGCAAAATCGAAATCAGAACAAATACATTTATGTGAGGAAGTGTTCAAGTATGAGGAAATGAATATCTTTTTATTTTTTCCCTATTTTTCTTTTTCTTTTTTTGTTTTTTACATTTGAGATAGGGTCTCACTAAGGTAGCAAGGCTGCAGCTGCATTGTAACTCATAATGCTCTGTCCTCAGCTCCCAGAATCCTCAGCTCCCAGAGTCCTCCATTCCCATAGTCCTCAGCTCCCAGAGCACTGATGCAGGTGTGCCCCACTTCGTCCAGTTTCCTGTTACCTTTTGTTGTTGAAGACTCAGCAGAAAACATGATGCCTGGAAAGACAATAAAAAATGCATGTGATGTAAAAAAACAAGTAAAAGCAAAAACCACTTATAATGGAAGTTAAGCGAATTTAGAACCTTACCGTTTACTGTTGCTTATTGAGTTGCTACCTGGTTTAGGGGATGTACTATGTTCTGTTGTGGTCTGATACACTTGTGCCTATAAAATTTTCATTGAAAGCTAATCTCCACTTTTGTGATAATCAACTTGGAGACTTTAGGTGTTAATTGGGTAGTTCTATCAGTGTCCCTATTAAAGAACCTTGGGAGAGCCTCTTGCCACTTCTGCTGTGTAAGGCTCAATGGCATCATCCCAGAAGCCGAGAAGATGTCACCAGATGCTGAATGTGCTGGGATCTTGATCTGGTACTTCCTAGCTTCTGGAGCTGTGAGAAATAAATTTATGTTGATTATCACTTATGCAGTCTGTCTTAGTCACTCTCTTGAATGGGAAACAATACTGGACACAAACAATTCAAAGCTTATTTTGATTCACATTTTAGCCCATGGTTTGCCGGCAAAAGGGCCAGGCAGAAGAAAGTTGGTTGCATCAGGGTGATGAGGAAGCAGAAAGAGAAAGGAAGAATGAGAGAGGGAGGACTATAGTAACCCTCCTCTTCCTAAGAAGCCCTATCTTGTATCAGTTCCTCTGTTATCCAGTCAAGTTCCACACTTGAGAATTTGAGGGACCTTCTAAATTTAAACTACAACAGTCTAAGGTATTCAGGTATAGCAACCTAAGACACTGAGAAAATCAGGAACTTGGAAAAGATACCACCTATATTAAAGCACAGAGTAATCACAGATGGGTAAAATTACTTAAACTTGACAAGTCTGGTATACAGACAATAGGAAGATTAAAAAGTGTAAGGATCTTGCTATAAGACATCAAACAAAGAAATTTAATTTCAGACTTTGTTATGATCTCCTTTTCTTGACAGCAGTTGAGGCCATATGAGCAATGGGAAAGTACGACTGACATCAATTTATTCAAGAATTATATACAAAAGTCCAAAATTATTTTATAAAGCACAATATAGAAAATTGCTCTTACATATTTGAATATATTGCATATTCATGATATATAAAAGGTAGGACAGTCATATTCTGAAATACCAACAGAACAAAGTTTAAAAATTGTGCTTGTAAATTAGAGGTATCATTTCAAACCAATAAGGGAAACAAAATATTGCTTAATAAATATTGTTAACAAGACAGTCATTTGTTTGAATTAACCATTTAAGATAAACACGAAAAACTACAAAATGCTAGTAATGTACAAGTAAATGTATAATGTTAATGTTAATGATGTTCTAAAGTTATATCCAAACTAGAAAACTGAAGAGGAGAAAATCATGAGTAAAAGTTTCTACAATATGAAATTCAAAAAGATTCCAAAAGAGAATATAATTGGAGAATAATCTTTAGCAATTTTAATGTAAAGGGTTTTTTTTGTCTTTTTGAGTTTCTCTATGCAGTTCAGACTGTAGTCTAGGCTAGCCAAAAACTCACAGTAATCCTCCTGCCTCAGCCTGCCAAGTGAATGCCCAATTTCTAATTTTACCTACTGATTTCACAGGTTGAATTTTTAAGTACATAATATCTAAGATTGATGTGTCTATACAGAAATTTTATCACATTACTCCAATTGATAAAACTTTTTTTAGTTTTAAGGTAAAAACTGATAAAACTTTTTTTTTTTTTTTTGGTACTGGGGATTGAACTCATGACCTCGTGCTCACCAGGCAGGTGCTTATGCTGCTGAGCTAAATCCCAGGCCTCTCAAAACTCTTTTTAAAGCGATTTTGGAGTATCTATAAAGAGTTTTTGTAAAATACACTTCTAGTACAGCATTCCCAGCTTTAGGAAAGTATTATAAGTAGATATATAAATATGAATGAATGCAAAAAATGTAGCCACTAGGATTTTTCAAATATTTCTAGTACAAATGAAAAAGTACAATGGATCAAAATATTCATATATAGTAATTGTATTATGAAAACTGAATTGTACTATAAAAGACAAAGACATGGAGGAGAGAAACCAAAATTTTGAATGTGAGACATTTTGGAGAAGAAAGAGTCAGCAATGGGTCAAGGGTTCTTTGAAAAAGGAGAATTCTGACTGAAAGAGGGTATCAAATAGCAAGGTTTTAAAATTGGAATTGTGAATAAATGGCCAATAAGAATGAGAATAAGCTTGCATGTGTTCTCAGAAAATGTCAGGAGTAGGCGAAGGAAAGAATGTGTAGACCAAGAGAAACAGCACATGAGTTATTAAAATATTTACTTCTGATTGCATAAATTTTCTACTACCTCAAGACTAATGTCTAAAGGAGATGATAAGGATGAAGCAAATACTTGGAAAATATATTAAGTGAGAGTTTTATGCTTGAAATACTGAGTAAAAAAAATGTGACTATTTTTATACATGTTCCACAAGATATGATTAGAACTTTGATTCAAACAAGTCACAGCTCTCTTACTGTGTGACCTTGGACTATTTACCTAATCCCTTTTAGCTTCTGCCTCCTCAAATGTAAAAATCTTTGTATCAAACAATAAATTCCCTTAGAGAGAAATTAAGGAGACCACACACTTCATAATGACCTAGGAATCAATCTAACAAAGGAAGTTAAAGATCTATATATTGAAAATTACAGTACTCCTGAAAAAGGAGATGGAAGAGGATATCAGCAAATGGAAAGCTATCCCTGTTCATTGATAAGAAGAACCAACATAATTAAAAATCACCATAATCCCCTAACTGTTATAAGGATTTAACGTGATCCCAGTTAAAATACCCATAGCATACCTCAAATAACTAGGGAAAGCATTCCTAAAATTCATTTGGAAACAGAAGACACTAAAATAACAGAAGTGTTTCTGGGCCACAAAGACAAGGCAGGGGACATCACAATATCTGACCTGAAATTATACTTCAAACCTACTGTGATACAATCAGCATAGTACTGTCAAAAAATAGATCTGAGGATCAGAGGAATAGATTAGAAGATGCAGACACAACTACAAACACATTCGTCTACCTTATATTTGACAAAGGGGCCAAACAATTTCACTGGAAAAAAAAACCACTTTAATAAATGGTGCTAGAAAAACTTGCTTTCTGTGTGTTGAAGACTAAAATTAGACCCAGGTCTATCACTGTACACAAAACTAAAGTCAAAATGTATCAAAGATCTAAATATTAAAACAGAAACTCTAAATCTACTAGAAGAGAAATAGGTACAAATCTTGAAGACATAGATTCAGGCAGAGAGTTCATGAACAACACCCAGACTACATGAGAAGTACTTCAAAGAATCAACAATGGGATCTCATCTTACTGAAAAGCTTTCAAGCATCAAAGGAAATCACCAACATTGTGAAACAACAATGCACAGAGTGGGAAAAAAATTTAGCCAATTGTCCCTCAGAAAAAGAACTTCTGTTTAGAACCTGCAAAGAATTGGAAAAAAAATCTGCCCCCCTCCAAATTCAGAGACCTAATCAAAACATGGGTATCTGAGATAAATATACATGTCTCAGATGAAGAAATATAAAAGGCAAATAAATGTATGAAAAAATGTTCAATATCACTGGTCATTTGCAAGTTAAAACAACACAGAGATTCTACCTCACTACATTAAGAATGGTTAGCATCAAGAAATCAACCAACAACAAATGCCAGGAGAAAAAAGGAACCATTCTGGTGGGAATGCAGAGTGGTGCAACCACTGTGGAAATCAGTACGGACATTCCTCAAAAAATTAAGATTAGAGTTCCCATTGATACAACCATTCCCTTTCTAGGTACCTTCCCATATCAGTTAAAAGCGTCACACCACAGTGATATATACGCATCTATGTTTATGACAGCACAATTTATAGTAACTAAATCTTGGAAACAGTGCAAATGCCCATCAACCAAGGAATGGATAAGAAAGATGCAATCTTTTCATAGAATGCAGTACTACTCAGCCATAAAGATAGATAAACTTGATATTTTTATAGGTAAATGAATGCAACTTGAGATCATATTCATAAGTGAAATAAATGGGACTCATAGTGTAAACATTGTATTGTTTCAATGCAGTAAGAAAATGGAAGGGTAAATAAGGTCTAAAATATACAATACATATTGTGAAATGGGAAGAAATTTTTCAAAAGAACTAGGATTGGGGAAAGGCAAAAAGAAGAAAGAGAAAGGGGGAAAATACAACTTAATTATACTATTAATGTATCTTAGTTCATTGAAAAGAAAGGTTTGTGCTAATATTCATTGGAGAAAATTTTATGCCCATATCTTGTACCCTGAGTAAATACTGTGAAGATAATTGTATGCAATGTATTAAATATTGTTATTATCCTATTTTTATGTTATGAAATTTTATTTTTTCCATAAAGTTTTTTAAAAAGCTTTGTATCTATTAATAGTAAAATTGTGAGGATTAAATAAGATGAATCATATAAAACTCTGTAGAGAGCTGTTGAAGCTGGAGATTGATCACATGTGTGGGGCTAAGGCAAGACCAGCCATGAAAACACAGAGTGCCCAAAACAAGCCAGGTAAACAAGATGCTCCAGCACCAAGAGGGCAAGGGGCCCAGGCCAGCCAGGCACACAAGTTGCTGGACACTAGGGTTACAACTGCCATTCTTCTTTGGAGGGTATGAATAAACATGCTATGGTGGCTGAGCTGTTCCTTCTCTCTCATCAGGAGAGTAAGGGCTCCATATGACCCTAGAGTTTGCTCTTCTTTATTTTTTCATGCTCTCACCATCTTTCCCCTCGGGAACATCTAGAGCTGCAACTGGTCACTACAAAACTCATAATGCAAACATAAAATATGTTATTAATAAATTTCTATGATTATTAATATTTTTATCAGAACACATAGTTCAAGTCATAGACTATACATTTATGGCTATTGCCATAAAGAAAACTAAGTGTTTTATCCAATATCAAATAGTATCCATCAATAAAGAGTTTCTCTACTTTGCTTATAACTCCAAAGAGCATCCAATGGACAATGCAACCTACTTTGCTTCCATGAGTTTTACTATCACTTAGAGAAGATATGCTCTGCCTCCCCCCAGATCTTAACTAGGGAATCAACATTTTATTCTGTATTCCCATATATTTTGCATTTTTCTTGGTGTAGATTCAACATATTATTGAGGTCACATTATTATTTTCTTTGTTTGGCTTATTTCACTTAGCATAATGTCTTCTAGGTTCACCTGTGTTATGATAAGTGGTCCACTTCCCCTTTTTAAAGATAAAATTCTATTGTAAGTGTGTATGTATAATTATGTATTTTATATATGTGTGTGTGTGATATTTGTGTGGCAAATATATGTATGACAATTTCTTTCTCTCTTTACCAATACACACCTAAGATTAATGTACATCTTGCGTGCACAATGTTGCAGGAACACAGAAGTGCAGACAATTTTAGGATGGAGTACTGTTACTTATTTTGAGTAAATACTTAGAGGGGGATTTCTGGGTCATACAGTGTTCTAGTTTTAATTTCTTTACCAAGCTTTATACTGTCCAAAACTTTCATTCTCCCTAATTTTATTCTAACAGAGGTAAGGTGGCAGAGATTTTGACTTGCATTCCTCTAATGATCAGTTTAACATAGAGAACATTTTCAAGCACCCGTTGGACATTTTTATGTCCTGTTTGTGGAAATGTCTATTTAAATGCTCTACTTGCTTTTAATACAGTTTCATGTGTTCTTGACATTGACTTGGAATCTTTCTCTTTTTTCTTTTGGTTTAATTGCCTTTCTTGTGTGTGTTCATTATTAGCAAATGAGGCCAATACCTTTATACTGAGCTGCATCAGCACAATACCTTTATACTGAGCTGCATCAGCACAATACCTTTATACTGAGCTGCATCCTCATTCCTCCCCCATTTTAATTGTTCACTTTGAGAATGGGTCTCACCAGGTTGCCAAGTTGTCTAGGCTGGGCTTGAACTTGTGATTCTCTTACCTCAGACTTCCAGAGTGTTAGGATCACTGATGTGCCCCACCAGCCCTGACCATATAAATTCTGCATAAACCTACAGGTTAGCACACTATATATCAGAAAAAGGATACATATCACCAAATTTCCTCTTAGTATTCCTATTAAGTAACATACTGAGAGTATCAGTGTATTAAGACATGAAAAACTTCAAAGCATCTAGAAAAATATTCACCCAAATATTTTTTAAAAATTGTTATGGATTGAGAACTGGTGGTCAATTTACCGCCAGCTGGATTACATCAGCATGCATTGAGTGAAGATGCTTCACCTGAGGAGGGTTGCCAGGATAAATAGGTGGAGAAGAAGGGAGGGGTTGAGGGGTTGAGGCCATAAGGAGGCAATGTGGGTTCTCCTACGAGTTGCTGTCTGAGCTGTTGATTCTCCTGGAGAAGCTTTGGTCTTCATATTGAGCATTGCTTCCTGGCTCCAGAGGGGAAGACGTGTGCTGCTTGGTCTCCAGGATAAACTCGTCACACTGCTTCCTGGCACATACCCAACTGTGCTTGTCATCGGAGGAGCTTGGGGCCTCTGTGTCACTGAGGACAGCTGTGCTGCCTTTCAGGATAGGCCTGGTCTTTGTTGTGAGTGTGACTTCTCGGCTCCAGCGTAGAACCCTCATTTCACTAGCACAGCTCCTTCATCCTGCTGGCATAGACTTTCTGGCTTCTACCACTGACCCTTGGGTCTTCCCCGCACCAATCCGTAAAAGAGACTGGTGTGAGTCCTTTGTGGGCTCTGGACCTCCAGTTGGACTCCTGGGAGGCATTGTCCTGAGCTCTGGGTTTTTATCTGGACTCATGTGAGACATTGCCATGGGGTTTAGGCTCTTGACTAAATAATCTATGTCTTTGGTGTTGCGGATAGATTTCATGCATTTTCCTGTGTTAACTTCCGGTGACCTTTATAAAAATAATATAAACTCCATGTCCTAATCCTAATTATTCTCTGTGTACAACTCCTGACTACAACAAAAATTATGAAATACAGAGACATTGCACACAAATCAGTATTGCTACATACCAGTAATGAAAATCTAAAATCATGGTTTTTGCAGTAACATGTACAGAAACAACAACACTATATATATATATATATATATATATATATATATGTAGTGTTGTATATATATATATATACTTAAAATTTAAATATAGGATCTGTATGTTATAAACTATAAGATTACTTAAAATTTAAATATAGGATCTGTATGTTATAAACTATAAGACATTTAGGGAATAGACAATTTGATATTATTAAGATGTCAACTGTTCGCAAATTGAGCAATGAATTTAATGTAATATCAGACCATATCCTACTGGACTTTTTATATTATATTGCCAGAATTTTTAAACTTAAATATAAAAGAAAGAAATTAGGATAGTGAGTACAACTTCCAGCAAAAAAAAATTGTATCCACAATTAAAAAAATTCCAAACCTGGACAAATAGTATCAATTGAAAAACTATAAAAACTGACAAAATATTTTTATATACACTGCACCAAAAATAATACACAGGTGTTAAGTGATCACATAAACATATACTTAAAATCATTAGTCATTAAGGAAATGCAAATTAAACCTCAACATCATAGACATTATTAGAATGGCTATTATCAAAAAACGATAAAAAATACCAAATGCAGACAGAGATTTGGAGAAACTGTAACTCTCGTACACTACTGATGGTAATGAAACATGGTGCAGTAACTGTACAACAGAGTAACAATTCCTTATAAACCTAAACTAAATGCTTTCCATATGACCCAACTATCCCACTCTTCAGTGTTTACCACAGCAAAGTAAAACCTGTTCACTAATGATTTATTGGTAATTAGCAAAGCACTGGAAAAACTGAAAATTCTTCTATAATTGGAAAAAATAATAGCATATGAAAGTTTTACATTCTTACAGTAGAATGCTATGCAGAAAAAAATGAACTCTAGATTTAAACACCAACATAAATGAGTCTTAAATATTTATTGAATAAAATAAACATAGCCCAAAAGCTAGGTATTCTATTATTCCATAGGCATGACATTCTGTGGAAGGCAGTATGAGCATGGTAGTCAGGATATGGTGAAAGGTGCGGGGGTAGATGAAGAGACTGACCATACAGAATAGCACAAGGAAAATTTGAGGGGAATAAATATTATTTCCTATGAATTGTGATGATAGTTACATGACTATCTGTCCAGCAAAAGCTAGAGAACCCAAGAATGAACTTTAACAGGGGCAAATATATTTCTAAAAATTTTGCTTTGATCAAAAGAGAAAATGGTATAAAATTTTTAGTAGAGATAAATGGAATAAAATTTCAGTCAGTAAATAATTTGTATTATATATGATTCAAATACTCTACCATGTAATAGATTAATGTTTAAATTTGACAGAAAAAGTAAATGAAGAAAATATATAAAGATAAATAAATTGATAATGAGTATATTTGACTGTTCATCTGTCTTAAAAATAATTCTGTGAATTTATTCAGTGTAACAAATGCAAAGCTATTTGGGTTTGGCCCAGTAATTTAGATAAATATCATTGGTAAACTAGATTCATTTTCGATTAAAAATTCCTAGTCTTTCATGTCAGTTACATCACAAAATTTCAGATAGTCCAGACCATATTTCAGGAACATATGCATCAAGAGTTTCATTGTTTTTATAGAAACACATACTTTTTGAGACAATTCTGGTGCTACTAATCATGCAGTGCATCATTCTAGAGAATTTGTGAGTGCTATGAACTGTACCCAGTGGAATTCTTCAATCCCACCTGCAATGACCTCAGGAGGTTACTCTGGTGGTTTTGCTTTATAAACTATCAATCTGCTCTATGGCCTTTAGGGTTCAGAAGGCTAATATGCCACAATGGGGTTTATTTCAGGACCTCCAGAAATTATAAAATGATGTTCAGCAGATTTCAGATGCTGAAAACATGTTGATATTTTTAAAGTTATTTTCTTTTCCAATTGCAAAACTACCTGGGTAGAAAGTTTGAAGACCTTCCCAGGTTCCTTCATAACAAGAAAACTGGGTTTTATTTTTTAATCTAATGTTCATCTCTTCTTTAATGGTAAAAACTATCTTGTGCCCTATTTCTCTATTTATAGCACAGACAATTCAACTCTAGGCAGGTGGTTCTATTGAAAGATAGACAAACTTATAAGGAAACCCCACTGGTTTGAAAATGACCAACCGTGATAGAGGAGCAGGCTGCGGGTGACCTATCCCATCTAGGGATGCTGGTCATTTACTACAAACCTGGGGACCCCACAGTGTCCTTGGCCAAAGAAAAGCTTGTGCTTTTAACCTTTTTATAACTTAACAGAAAGTTAAAATCTGTGGCCAAATGATTAAATCAATATGGGTTGAGATTTCATCTAATATATCAAACTCCGAAATATCATCATTACTTCCTTTGCCTCATGTGCTCATCAATCTCTGAGGATATTTTAAAGAGTTTTGTTGAAAACTGATACCATAAAATGTAAGTTGGTCCAGTTGGAGCAGCCTGAGGCATCTCAGAGTCAAATTTCCGGCTTTTCTTCTCCTTTACCTGTGTCTCCTCAGCCTTGGCGGGGGATCTTCTATATTCCTTCATGAAAGGGGATAAAGATTGACAAGGATTCTTCTCTCAGGAGTGGATTTCTGCATGCCCCATTTCAATTTGCCTTTCTAATCCCTGGTCTCCTTGGATCTTATAACACCCAGTTAATGAACTCATATTAAATCTTCCTGCCTCCTAATTAATTAAACCTGCTATTACAGTATGGGGCTGTTCTTATGATCGTAAGTCCATTCTTCATAATTGTATTCTTATTGCTTTTCATCCAAATCTTTCCCTCTGGTATATGTAAGTGGTAACAGTGCCTACTGGCAAACTAGGATCTTTCCTAGGACTAACCAAATCCAGGTACAAATAACTACTGTCCCACAAGAAAATGGAAAAACTGCCCTTAAAAAGCATAAAAGAGTAGGTAATAGGCAATTAATTACAGTATAGTAGCGCTGATGAATATGGTACTTTTTGTATTTCTGATAAGTGCTCCCCAGAGCTTCATTTGTTAAAATCTTAGGCAAGTGGAAAGTATTTAGACTATTGGAGGCATACACTCAAAGGGAATTTTTGATCTCTAGTCCCCTCTCCTTACCTTGCTGCTAGTACATGAGAGTAACAGTTTTGTTCCAACGATCACTTGTAACATGATTTGCGCCTCTATGACCTCAGCATAAATGGACCAACTGATCATGGACTGAAAGGGACAATACAGTGCACCAAGATAAACTTTTTCTCTTTACAAGTAGATTGTCTCTTTAAAAAAGGGGAGGGGGATTGAGATAAAAGAGGACATAACAACCTAAAAATACAGGTCAAAGCATAACAGTTTCAGCAACCTAGTGTTTCACCACAAGATAACCTGACTTAATAGTAGTTCCTATAGTGTCTCTTTCCTTGAAATATTTGAATATAACTTCGTATACCATGGCTTCAGACATATCAAGGCAGTGTGAAACCATTCAAGAGGATGAAAGTATTACAGGGTATTTAGAACCAGTTAATGGAAAATGAACAATGGTTTCTATATTACCTCTTTGCCTATAAATTTTTTGTTTATCCTATCACATATATCCAGTAAGATACAACATGATAAAACCAATGGAGACAAAAGAACAACAATTTGGTGGGACTTTAAAACAAGATGATATTAAATCAGCACTATCTGTTATGATGTCGTTTTCTTCAAAATAGCTGTTCATATCATCACAGGCAATAATATCAAACAGCTCCGAATAAAGCCATTCCAATTAATGAGTGAAAACTTTATAAGGCTTCAAAGCCACATAATGGGGAATCATGATTAGCACATACTTTTATATATTTGGATCATTTCTTACAATAGGGAAACTATTCGGTATTCATACATGTGAGTTTGATTTATTTCACTTATGAGTATGGTCTCTCAAGCTGCATCGATTTACTTATAAATATCTCAATGTGATTATTTTTTATAGCTGAGTGGTACTCCATTGTATAAAAATACCACAACTTTTTTATCCATTCCTCAGTTGATGGACACAGGTTGTTTCCAAGATCTGGCGATTACAAATTGTGCTGCTACAAAGATGGGTGCACATATGTAACTGTGGTGTGATGTTTTCAGTTCTTCTGGGAATATGCCTAGAAGTGGGATAGCTGGAACAAATGGGACTTCCAATCCCAGCTTTTTGAGAAATCTCCAGACTGACCTCCACAATGGTTGCACTAGTCCACACTCCCACCAACAGTGCAGGAGAGTTCCTTTTCCCCACAGCCTCTCCAGCATTTCTTGTTGATGGTTTTCTTGATTCTGGCCATTCTTTCAGGAGTGAGATGGAATCTCAGTGTGGTTTTAATTTGCATTTCTCTAATGACTAATAATGATGAACATTTTTTCATGTATTTATTTGCCATTTGTATTTCTTCATCTGAGAAGTGTGTATTCATCTCAGATGCCCATTTTTGGATTGGATCTTTGAATTTTGGGGGTCTGCTTTTTTTAATTCTTTATATGTTTTAGACAGAAGTCCTTTGCCTGAGGGGCAGTTCACTAAGATTTTTTTCCCAGTTTGTGGGTTTTCTTTTTTACTATGCTGGAGATTTCTTTGGACATGCAGAAACTTTTTAATAAGAGATGGTCCCAGTTATTGATTCTGGGAAGTATTTCCCGTGCAGTTTGAGTCCTGTTCATGAATTCTCTACCTACCCTTATGTCTTCAAGGTTTCTACCCAATTTGTCTTCCAATAGATTTCGTGTTTCTGTTTTAATATTCAGATCTTTGATCCATTTAGATTTTAATTTAATACATGGTGATAGGCATGGGCCTAGTTTTAGTTTTCAGCATATGAAGAGCCAGTTTTTCCAACACCATTTATTAAAGAGACTGTCATTCTTCCAGTGAACCTGTTTGGTTCCTTTATCAAAGATAAGGTGGTTGAGTGTGTTTGTAGTTGTGGTTGTATCTTCTAACCTATTCCATTGATCTTTGGCTCTGTTTTGATTCCAGTACCATGTTAATTTTACTACAGTTCCTTTGTAGTATAACTTCAAGTCAGGGATTGTGATGCCTCCTGCCTTGCCTTTGTTGCTAGAATAGCAACTTTCTTTGCTATTCTAGGTCTCTTCTCACTCCAAATGTATTTTAGGAGTGATTTCTCTAGATTTATGAGGTATGTTGATAGTATTTTTATTGGGATTGTATTGAATCTGTATAAGAGTTTTGGGAGAATGGCCATTTTCACAATATTTATTCTTCTTATCCATGAGCAAGGGATGTCTTTGCACTTTCTGAGATCCTCTTTAATTTCTTTTTTCAGTGTATTATAATTTTCCCTATATAGATCTTTCACTTCTTTTGTGAGGATAATTCCTAAATATTTCACTTTTTTGGTTGCTAGTGTGAAGAGTGTGACTTCTCTTGTTTCTCTCTCTGTGATCTTGCTGTTAGTGTATAGGAAAGCTATTGACTTTTGAGTATTGATTTTGTATCAAGCTACATTACTGAATTTATTTATTATATCTAAGAGTCTTTCAATGGAGTTTAGGGGGTCTTCTTTGTAGAGTATCATGTCATCTGCAAACAATGATAATTTAACTTCTTCTTTTTCTATCTTTACCTCTTTTATTTCTCTCTCTTGTCTAATTGCTCTGGCTAGTATTTCCAGTACTAATTAAGGGAAAAATATAAAAAAATAGCAGGATATATTATAGTAACTTTTTTTGATTTCCTATTAACTTGATTTGAAGCCCTGTATTGCTCCCACCATGTTGTTTTGACTGATTTTACTCTGTTCTGTTCTGTTTGATAGTATCTAGTTTGAGGGTATAGGCAACTACTTTGAAGTCAATAAGATTCACTATAACACCCATTCTGGGTTGACTATTATCTTCCTTTGAAGTCCTGTAATGTTTCCAATGTTTAGGTTTTATTGGTCTTGTTTTGTTCAATTTTATTATGCCTAATGATATAGGCAATTCTTTTTAAGGTAGCAAGACGCATTATGGTAACCATTGTTGATTACCTTGTATTCTGTTTTTACATCATGCACTATGTCTATCCTTTGTTTGGACTGACTGCTTCATTTTGTCATATTTGGTTTTATTCTCTTCCAAAAGAAAAGTAATAAGAACTGTAGGAGTAATAAAACCCAAAATGTGTACTGTTATTGTAAAAAAGAGAGGGAAAAAGTGCTCTAAAGGATATAACTGCAAGTGTGTTTAGGTGTGTTAAGATAGATGACCATATTACCAAGTTTTTGTTGGAACACAACTGTTTGCAGTCTCACTGTTTGAATGTCTACTTTGTATGCTTTAATCCTGTAACTTGAACAAATATTTCTAAGATGACAATATGTAATCTATTAACTAGTGATTTCTTACTGTTTTTTTTTAAATTCTGTATTACTTGTACTCTTATACTGTTTTGTTTTGTTTTTTCCTTTAAATAAAAAAAGTAGGTTGTCTCAAGTATTTGTTATAATAATGGAAAAGGTAACACAGTACTAAAACAAAACTTTCTGACAACTGAGACCATTTTTAGATTTTAAAGGGAAAAGTAAATTGTAGCAGCAAACAAGACGGGTAAAGTATTTTAGGGGTCAAAACACAGGGGAATTTATAAGATGATAGAGGTCTCTGAAAGTCTATAGCAGAAAACCAGAATTATCAGATCTCTATTTAAAATATATTTTTGACAGGAAAATAGATACTGGGTCTGAGACAGATAAAACCCTGAACAATAAATAAATATTGGAATGCTATAATAATTCAGAACACAGAATATGCCCAGAGCAGTGAGTGTAGAAGGTATCTGAAATCTTTTTAAAATTATTTTTAAAAATCCTAGATTCTCAACTGTAAAGTAACTTATCTGAAACCCCAATACTTTAGTAGGCCAGAGCAGTAGGGTTACAAGTTCAAGACTTAGAAATAAAAATGAGCTGGGGATGTAATTCAGTGTGAAAGCCTTGGATACCCCAGTACAAGAACATAGAAAGAAAAAGAGTGAGAGAGAAATGAATTATTTACTGGTGATGCCAGAAGATCATTTAATAACAGTATACAAACAAATTCACAATGAAAATAAAATGTCATTTATTGAACTAGTAATAAAGTCTAAAGATCTAGAATTTGATAAGAATTTCATCATTTTAATCATCAACATTATCGAACAGTAAGATATAGGCATCTAAAGGGTCAGAGCTTGTTGTTCGTTAGCATGTCTTTAACTTACACTTTTGTAAATAGAGAGCAAAATAAGCTCCTATATTCTGAAGATGAATTTTTACATATACTTCTTGTATATTCCAGACTGCGAGCTTATTTATGAAACTACAATTCTGTGCTATGTTTTAAAATTCAAATTTTCTTTATGTCCTATCTCAGTTTCTTCAAAGTAGCAGCCAATTACAACTTCTAACAATAGGCAAAGGAAAACCCAAAACTTTTATACCTGTGGATTTGATAAAAACAAACTGTGGCACTGCAAAGCCATAACTGATTTCATACCTTCTTCCTCTGTTATCCGATCTACTTGGTTCTTATCTTGAGCTCAACTTCTTTCAATTTAGGTTGCTTATCTGGTGAAGTAACACTGAATTAAACGTTTTGGTATCTGAGCTCCTGGTTAGCATGTATGTCCTGAGTTCTGGTTGTTTCACAGAAATTCATAGTTATCCCCGGCATGAAAGCACCAAGTAATACCCTGCAATTCTTGTGAGTTGTGAGTTGTGTTGAACAGCTTTTTGTAATTGAGACTAAATACTTGAAACAACTTAGAGAGAAAAAGATTATCTTTTGGTTTGTGGTCCCAGAAGTTTCAGTCTACGGTTGCTATGGGCCTGAGGTAAGAAGTACAGCTTGGTGGTAGAAGGGTGTGCTGGAGCAAAGCTACTAAGATCATAGCAGCCAGGAAGAAGAGAGAGTGGGAAAGAACAGAACATATACGTACTGTAGACAAGATACAAACCCAAGGGCATCCGACATGACTCCTTTCAACTAGGCACCATGCTCTAAGCATCGAATACCTGCCAATAATCCCACTGAAGTAAGAATTCATCAATAGATTATTCCTCTGGCTGATTTTAGAGACCTCATGATCACTTTCCAAAAGCCCATTAGGTGGCAAGCCTTCAACACAATGAGCACTTTGGATGCCAAGCATAACATGGCAGTCTCTGCTCTGCCCCTCTGCATAGGGAAACTCGGAGGAATGACCCTTTGCCTTCACAATAGTCAGTGTCACTCCATGTGCAGGAAGACTAATGGTTCCATGATCATATGTCTATTATCATATTTTTGCTGTATGTTGGAATCTCCGTGGCATGTCAGACAACCAAAGCAAATTCACACTCAGGATATGTGTTAATCCTAATAAAGATGGCTGAAGAAGGATAAAATCCTTGTAGTGTTATAAGGTTTTCAGCAGTTAGCTGAATGTTCTTCTTAGGGGACTGTAGGAATAGGACTTTCAGCTGCAATGGTAATCAGAATTTGCTTGTTTGGGTACAAGTTAATGTCAATTAGGCCATGGGTAGTTTCCAGCCCTGCCAACATGAATCCTTTGTTCATGGACAGAGCCAACAGAGGCTGGCCTATAACAGAGATGAGGTAACATGTGCTGAAGGAAATATTATGTCCACATGCATGCTTTTTCAGTCCTTTCTCTGAAATAAATATCCCTTAGTGGGCATTGACATGAAATAGATTTCTGCACACTTTATGTTCATTCTTTTAGGTCTATCTATGTAACTTCTCTTTTTCTCTAATCTCCAAGTAATTTATCATGACCAAGAAATCCTTATTTGTTTTTATCTCATACTATTTCTCCCTCCCATCAAATTGCAAAATCAAGTGTACTACTCAAAGCAGGGGTACTGAGGTTTCCCCTAATCACTATTCTTTACATACACCTCTATATAAATATTTTGTTCCATAGTAGTTCCTCATCATCTTGTATTAACAAACTTACCCAGGTATAATCTGGTAAACTAAAGTAGGACATTGGTGTGAAAATAGGTATATGATTTTTTTCTGCAACTTATTTGTATTCTTAAAATCTTCTTTAATCTAATTTTGAATGAAAATTTTTCATTTTTTTAGTGTATCATGTACAGGGTTCACTTGACCTGATAACTTAAGGTTATGCCAACACTATTTCTGACTAATGTCTCAGGTGATGATATCCATCAGTGTTGTCAAGTCTTCATTATCTGTTAAGGCCAGTACCTTGGTCTACCTTCAGAATCCTATAGTTCTTTACTACTACTCACCTATCTAGAATTTTATCTACTGTATTAGAATAAAATCAGTAAAACATATATATGTGTGTTTGTGTGCATGTGTGTGTATAGAAAAAAGAGGTATGAGAAGACTAGATAGAGCCATTCAAAGAAATTGGTTTCCATATGTAATTACAGGGACTGGAAAGTCAAAATGTTTAGGGCAGACTGGGAGGAAATCAAGTAGAATTTCTATGTTGGACTCACCCAGCAGAATCTCTTCCTCAGGAAACTTCAGGCTGATTGCATGAGCCCTAATCATATTATAGGTAGTAAACTGTTTACTTAAAGTCAACAGAGGGTAGATATGTTACTCTAATATAAAAATGACTTCACAACTTCTACACTGTACAAGTTGGCACTGTATTGCAACTAGTTGCCATGAAGGTAACTGTTGTATCCACTGCCTATACTTATAATATCTTTGTGCCTACCAGTTTATACAGACTAAGCAGAACTGCTTGTATCTTCTATTACCATTGTCCCTAATACACTCAGCTAAATGGTCACAGGGAAGGATCAGAGATGCACAACTTTACACTATACACATTCCCTGATAGGCCATGACACTTTCTTTACGGTCTTGAATTCTCTTTTACAGATGGACTCTGGGTATGAGAATTTTCTTAAGTCTGAAATTAGAGGAAGAGATCATATTTTTCAAGTTGTCGCAGTTAAAACCTCCCTTCTACTTCCTTGTTCTTAATTTCTTGTTATAAAATCAAGTGATATCCTTGATGGTAGTCTGCTATTCCATCCTATACCTGGGATGACTAACAGACGTATGGCGTTAGTCATCACCACAGATCTTTGCATGTTGTAAAAGGCACCATTCTGGCTTTGCTCCATTTTACAGTGATTATGCTCAGCTTGCCCCTGATGACTATTATTACTTGATCTCGACTGTTCTAGAATCTTCTCATCTAAAAGACACTAGAAAATCCAATTTTAAAGCACTATTAAAGCTGACTTAGAAAAGATAGTTCTTGCCACTGAGCTTTCTGGATACAGAAATTGAAATTAAAAGTAAAAGGATCTATGTCATTGGCTGATGTTTGTTTGAGAAAGATAAGAGTAAAACAGTTGACTGAGTGGGGAGGGTGATTCATTCTCATATGGTATAATATTGATTCATATTGTATAATATGTTGCAAGTGCTTCTAATCCATAGCTGGCATAACAGAGGGAAAAGCACTTAACACAGTGCTCACCATTAAAACTGTGAAAAACTTACTTCTGATTATTTGCTAGCTGAAGGACCACTATTTCCTTCCCAAGTAGCTCTAAATGGTATCGCATATGGTGATAAAATTGGTTAGGTATGGAATGGAAAGGCAAATTTAATACTAAATTTTTTTAGTTCAGAACATTTCCTTTTATACATGTAAGTGTAGCTTAAACAAATCAATTCCATCTGATTAAATTCACTTTACATGGTTAATGTACCATGGACATTCTTTCTACTCTGGTGCTTTTCCCAAAGATCACAGGAAAAGTATTTAGATGTTCGTTTTGCCTGTCTCCCCACTGCTCACAAAGTCCAATACATTCAAAAGGAAACACTGTATTAAATTAATTGTTTCAAGTTCAAAGGCTCATCATGTATGATAAACAAACCAAAGGAAATGATAAGATGCAGTGTCACATTTCATTTAATACTTGAAGCCACTCAAAACAAGGTAACATCTAATTCATTGTACCCTTACTATATACTCATATGTCATAGCTCTTTAGGGAGAAAGAAAAACTAAGAGAACCTGAAGCTGGCAAGTATAATGTGAAGTTATAAATGATTTAGAGCAGTGGTTCTCAGCCTTGACTGCACTTTAAAACCACCTGGGGAGCTAGTAAAACCCTCAATTCTCTAGCCTCACCTGAGACTAATTAATTCAGAATTTCTGGGGTTAAGACCCCGGCAAGAGAATTTTTTAAAGCTCCCTAAGTAATTCCAGTGTGTCAGCAAGGTTGAGAACCTCTGATTCAAAGAACAGTTCTCAAAGGTTCGTATACTTCTAGACACCTGAAAAGCTTGTAAAAATTCATATTACTGGACAATATCCCCAGCATCTCTAAGCCAGTATTGCAAGAATTTGCATTACAAACACATTCATAGATAATGTGCTTAAGATTTTAAAAATTGCTTATGACAAATCCAGTATACCTCAGTTAATAGACTGCTTTACTGTAGTCATAGAAGAATGATTAAAGATGCCTCTCATTAATTCTGTTGGAAAACAAAACAAAATCTCTAATACATGTGACTTCTGTAAAAGAATAAATTTTTCTAAATAAATACATTCCCCCACTGTATAAGCCTAAAGCACATAAAATGGCAAATTCAAAGTTTAATAATTTAAATGAGTGTAGGGCTGGTGAGAAAAAATGTTTGTGTTTTAAAATATTTTAGACAAATAAGAAAGTAAGGAAAATCTAAATATTCATTAGTTTAGCAACTTCAGGAACCATTTTTTATATAGGCGACTTTTATTGCCAATACTGAGAGAACAAAAGTAGAAAACATACATTTAATAATGATGGTGATGATGATAAATTTGAATTGGTCTTGAAGTATATTTCACAAACTATATCTGCCAGCTCATGATCCATTTAAATTTCTCTTTTCTACTCCGCACCAATGCCAAAACTGGATAGCATCATCAGTATGGTGCCTACCACAAAGTAAATTTGTCTTAGTCACTATCTTTTGTTGATTGTACAAAATATCCAACACTCCCAGTTTATGAGAGGACAGATATATTTTGGCTCAGCTTCAGTCTATAGTTGACTGGCTCCAAGGCAGGAAGAGAAGCCACAGGAATATGGAGGAGAGTTATTTACTGTACAATTTCACATCCAGGAAACAGAGAGAGAGATCAGGGGAGGGAGATAAACCTTTCCAGGTCTTTGCCTCCAGGTCTGCTTTTTCCTATCAGATCCCAATTTAAAAAAGCACTCTCTATAATCAAGTCACCTTCCAAAGCACTGCCCTTGATCACAGTAGGATAAAAATCTAGATATAAGCCATAACAAAATCCATGGAAAGGATTCAGCAAGGATGTGCTGAGTATTGAATACGCAGCCCTGGATAGGAATAGCTGTCTTCATCCTACACATTTACTGTGCCACATTGGCTGATTGGTTGGTGATTTGACTTTTATTTCCCTTTATTAGCATATATTTGCTCTACATGATGTTTACATGCATGTTAGGGAGTTGGTGTAGGTTTATTCCCCTTCCCCTTCCCACATTCCCCCTTCCCTTCATCTCTACCTCCATTTCCCCCGCTTTTATAATTGTTACTATTATTTTAGTTCTTGTTTGCAGCACATACTGATTACATTCATTGAGGGTAGCTGGTACATGTATGACGCCTCTTACCTCTTCTTCTGTCCCCTTCTCCTCCTTCTCTCCAAGCTCTGGGTTCTCTTCCCATTTGCATAAGATTCACCTCAGTGTTTTCCTTTAACAATTTTCTACTTCGTTCTTCTCTTTAAGTGTATTCTGGGTTGTGCAAATGAGAGAAACCGTACAACATTTAAGCTGATTTGTATGATTTATTTCACTTAATATCATGGTTTTTAAGGTGCATCAATTTTCCTACAAATGTCTTGAATTTACCTTTCTTCAGAACTGAGTAGTATTCCGTATGCATAGAGGCCATATTTTCCTTAGCCTTTTATCTGTTGGTGCACATATACTTCTAAGATTTACCTATTATGAATTGTGCTGCTATAAACACCGGTAGACATGTACAGTATTGCTAAAATATGTTTTTAAATTTTGGGGAAAGATATCTAAGAAAGAGAATAGCTAGTTTGAATAGAATTTGTTTTTAGTTTTTTGAGAAATCTCCATTTTGATTTCCATAATTATTATACTAGTTTATATTCCCAAAACAGGGTAGACAGTTTCTTCTTCATCAAAGTCACAGCAGAATTTATTATTATTTCATATCTTGATGTCATCTTTTCTGGAATAAGATGAAACCTAAGTGTTGTTTTATTTTCCATTTCTCTAATGGTCAGTCAAATTGAATTGTTGTCGTGTTTTTATTGAGTATGTGTATATTTCCCTCTGAGAGGTCACTATTCACATTTCAGTTATTGAGTTTTTGACTGGGTCTTTTACTTTGAGGGGTTTAATTTTGTGAGCTATCTATATATTGTAGATACTAGCATTTTGAGGTTAACTAGCAATTTTGCTTTTTCATTCTCCAAGTTGTATCTTCACTCTGTTGTTTCATTTGATGTGCAAAATTTTTTAATTCAATATACCCACATTTGTTGCTTTTTTTCTGTTATTTCTTGTTATATTATCCTGTTAAGAAAATCATTCCCTATTTTCACCTATTTTCTAGCAGATTTAGTGTTTCCATTTTAGTGTTTAAATTTTAGATCCTTTTTGGTTTAGTGCATGCTGGGAGATAAATGTCTAGCTTCAATTTTCTGCATATTACACGCCAATTTTCTCAACACCATTTACTAAAGAGGCCACTGGTTCTCCAACATGTATCTCTTGCACCTTTCTTCAAAGATCAAATAGCTGAACATGTTTGAATCTTCTGTTCTGTTCACTTGATCTACATATCTATTTTAATGCCAATACTATAACAGAAATTGGTGAGACAAAAGTTTGGATTCAGTTAGGCTGTAAGCACATTAGCCCCAATATGAAGTTGGAGAGACTCTGCAGTTGGAGTCTGCAGAGTCATGACTCTCTAGTTTACAGAAGTACCTTCAGTTGTCTTTGACTGTCTGGGACCTTCCTAGAGCATGGTCACTTAGGTCATTGGCTTAAGGCTCCATGGGCCCTTCATGGACAATGTCCGAATACTGTATATATGGGACCCTAAAAGTACATAGTCTCTTATAGTGTTGTATTCCTTTTCTCATTGCTGAGACCAAATATTCAACACCCAAAGTTAAAAGAGAAAAGACTTACTTAGCTCACAGTTTATGGAGTCCATAGTCAGCTGGCTCAAAGGCAAGATGACAGAGCAGAGGAGCATCACAGAGGCTTCATGGCAGGCAAAAGGTAGCAAAGCAGATCTTCCATCCCTTATAATTTATCTGGGCTACTTAGAACAGGTAGCACTAACACCCTTAATCCTAGAGCTGATGAGCCTAGTATTGCACCATAAATTAATCCCAAGATTGACATAGCCACCTCTGCACAACTCCATCTATGACCACATGAGGCCTTGAGGGAACATCTAGATATAAACCACAAGGGCAGAGACTATGTTGCTTACATAATGGCTTGAGCTTCCTTACAAAACCCTTAAAAACTTCTAGACAAGAATCTCCTTGGATATCCTACTCAGAACCCCCTTCCGGCTAGCAGGAAATTTACTTGCTTGTCTTTATAGCTTTTATTTCCTTGCATTTATATATTTTAATTCAATCTGCTTGAACTCTACCTTCTCCACCTGTGGTTTCATTTTTTTCGCAGTGAGACAAGACCCTGAAATTCTGATTTTAAAAATGCTGTTTTTATTACCTTAGCCTCATAGTATAACTTGAAGTCAGATATTGTGGTACTTCTTTCTTTGCTGTTGATGTTCAGCATTGCTTTTGCTATTCTGGGTCTCTTATAGATCCATGGAAATTTTAGTATTAATTTCTCTAAATCTGTTAGGAATTCTGGAGGTATTTTTATTGGGATTGTGTTAAATCTATATGTCACTTTTGGAACTATGGGCTGATGATATCAGTTCTGCTCATCCAGAATAGGGATATCTTTGCAGATGTCCTCTCCAGTCTCTTCATGCAAAGCCCTGTAATTTTCACTGTAGAGCTCTTTCGCTTCCTTGGTTAGGTTTGGTGGACTTTTCTGGCATACTTCATAAATTTAATGTTAGTTAGTCCAAGAAATTCAGAACTGATTCTTAAATGAGGGCTTTTGGAATCCTAGTCTTTGTCACTTGGTCTATGATCTCTTTAGAAAAGCAAGACTTCCTGGGAAAACCACACGTCAGAAGGTGATCACAAATAAGCAGCTATGAGACAAACACTGAACTCCTTTGTGGAGGTACATACTATTGGGAAACCATCATCCACCAGTCACTGAACATCGGCAAACCTTATAAATATGATCTTGGTAACTTTTATTTCTGGATATTTTCTCAAAGATGTTTGTATAGAGGGATATATTATTCCCCATGCAGGACAGAAGGCATATTTGCTTGCAAAAAAATATGGTAAACATAATGTGATGCTTTCCTCTGGGTAAAATTTTGACAGGCTTGCTTACTGATACCCCACTTAAAGAACTGGGGTTTCCTAAACATGGCACTACTTAATTCTAACACAAACCAGTCGTGAGTAGAATATGCCAAATCTTGTGTCTGTGTGTCACCATTAATTGTCTGGGGAAGGGCTCTGATATAAACATGAAATTTGACTATTTACCATGCTATGTGTGATAAAATCCATTGTGTCTGATGTAGGCATTTCAGGCCTTTTATGTGTATCAAGAAATGTGTTATGCTAACCTGTTGTCATGTGAATAGAATCCACTACAATACTGACAGACCCTAAAACAGCCAATGTGTCTCTACATATTCATACAGTATCCAGGCAGCCAACACTATCTGTGTGGATATGGTCACTGTCTTTTAACAGAAGGAAAATATAAAGAATGCATGTTATTGCTAAAGTTATTATGGTCATCCATGCAATGGAACTTGATATAGCTTTGAAAATTGTCATAGCTATGAAGATACTGATCTGGAAAGAAATTCAAGAGACTTTCAGTTAACAAATAAATTATGTACAATCATATATATCACATAGAAAAGAAATTGAAAGCTTATGACTTAAGCTTATTTATACTGAAAAGTTTTTGGAGAACCACTGATTGTGCTCTTTATATATTTTTTCATTGTTTATGATATAATTTCTTTACTTTTATACTTCATGTCTTTTAAGATTATATTTGTCAATGATCTTAAGCATAAGGACAAACTGAGAATAAAGTTATCAGAAAAAAAGACTGCATTTCTCAGCCCTTTCCATGCAAGGAATTATTGTCACATAACCAATTTCTGGTTAAATAAACATAAATAGATGTATTGTATATGCCTTCATTGTATGTGAGTATCATTAAAGGGAAATAGCATATATTTCTGTGCCCTTTATTTCTCTAGGAATGCAGACTTGATGTCTGGTGCATGAACAGCAAAAAGGCACATTCTGAGAATGTTGGAGATACAAATTTCCAAAGGAATCTATGTTCCTAATGCCATGCAGTACAATGCCAACCTGACTGCTTCTAAAAATAAAAGCTCCGACTATGAAATGAAGATGAATTTAAATTGCTTTTATCTACTGTTATTTTGGACTTGGGATAGTTTGAAGCTGAACTATATCCTAAAAGTTGCAAGAACAAAAAACTAGGTCTATTTTTTAAACCGTGGACACCAAGAAAATATTGACACTATGAACATCAATAACAATATTATGACTAGTGCAGGACTTCAAAAGAAAAGATGGACAGATACTCCATAAAAATTTCTGAAGTGCTAGTAGGATCCTGAGGATTCTATTACTCTTCACAGAAAACTGAATTTCCTGCTGATAATGTGACAATTTAAGTTGGAAAGACTGCTTTTTGAAGCTGTCTTCCAGAATGTAGAAAGTGAATCGCACTTCTCTGTCATTAAACAAGTTGTACTAACTTCCTAAAAGACAAGAATATTAATACAGAATGCACGAAACTTCAGTGAAAGGAATTTAACTAACAGAACTTTAAAAGTTATTTTCCTGTCTTTCATTTTCAATTTGAAACTTCTTTGAATGGCTACTGTATCATCCTAACAAGCACATACAGAAAATCAATAAACCAAAAAGTTCAATGTAGTATAAAATGACTGAAGTTGGAAATACTATGCAATATTGTACTAAACTAAACTAATTCTACCAGACATTTTTTTTCTTACTGCAACTATTTTTAATGTGCTAGAGTCCTCTTACGATGTATCTTTTGTTATAAGGTAAAGTCATTTTTGTGCAGCAGGGAGTCATTGCTTCTGAAAATTTTATCTTAGGTCTCATTTTTTATTTCCTTTAAGCAAAATGAGTATCAGGTAAAGGGCTTAGATAACTACCCTGAAAAATCATAATTTATCTACAGTGAATACTTGGAATATAAAATCAAGAATTAGAAAATGCATGAAATGATAACTATAGCAAAGTTCTTTTCAGATCATTAAATACTGCATGTGCTGTGCAGTGTTTAACCCTAGGTATCATTTTGAAGCACAGCAGTGCCTATATTTCCTAAGCTTTTGAATATGAGAGATCTGCTCTTAAATTTGGGGGGTTTATTCTTTGAATTTGGGAGTTGTTAAATTTAACTTGCCTCTAAAATTGGCATGCTTGTTGATTTAATTCATGTGTGAATAACTAATTAGAAATTTGAATGGTCACAGTTATATACTGTTTCTTTGCTCTTTTGTCATATGTCAATAACAATCTTTTAAAACATTCAGAAAATCTTGTTGTACTTGGTTCAAAATACCCACCTCTATACAGGTTAGCCTGGTGGTCTAGTCACACACATGTTCTCAGTACTGTATCCATAGACTTGAAATAGGGCAGAAAAAGCCATGGTTTCCAAGGTCGACGTCCTGAGATAAGCCAGGAACCACACTGTCCTCCTTTTGCAGCTGACAGTGGAGAAATCACAGGAATAAAATACGTTTTGCATAAGATGCAGTTATCTTTGATCATGTTGATCTCTGGTGTGTCTGATAAACCAGACAGGACAAACATCTGGAAGATTTTTCCTTGCAAATAAAACTAAAAAAGTCAACTTGTACATTGCAAAACATGTGGTTATTACCACATGATTATTGCTAGAAACATCTGAAAGTTCAGCTCATGTTATTCGAGGTCAAGAGTAGTTTTCCAGGACCTGGAATGTTAACAGAAAAAGTTAAGCAAGCCAAGTACAGGAGACAGGTATTTGTCAAGCTACAAGACAGATCACTGCCACTGAGACAAGGGTAGATACTCATTTGAATGCAAGTGATAAAAGCTGGCGAATTCTGCACAAGAGTCTTCAGCATCAAAATTGACTAGAACATAGTGAAGGACCCCAGGAGAAATTAAATCCTAAGACTCAGACCAAATATGGAAACAATGATTTTAGGGTTTCAAAAAGAAAAAAATGATGAAAAAAAATAGGAAAAGAAAAGAGGAGTAGAAGTGGGTAAGGGAGACAAAGAGGAAAATATTTAATAAGACATTACTTTATGCAAGAAAGGCCATTGTAGTGGGTTGCATGGTGACTTCTAATGAGATATATCACATCCTAATTGCCACACACTCAGTATTACATTACTTGGAAATAAAGATTTTTGCAGATATAATTAAGTACTTGTATCTCAAAGTAAGATTATTTTGGATTATGTGATGAACCTTAAATCCAATCGCAAGTATACTTTTAAGGGTCACGCACAGAAGTATCAAACAGAAGAGCAGAAATGAATGTATCAACAGAGGCAGATACTGGAGGGATACAGTCATTAAATGAAAATGTCAATATAAATCAGATACTAAAAGAAGTAATGAATTAATAAAAATCTCCCCTAAACTTTCCAGAAAGTATGTCTCTAATATCACCTGTATTTTGGACTCCTGGTCTCTAGAAATATGAGTGAATTCTTTCCACAAGATCACAAGTTTTGTGGCCTGTATTAGTCAGTTTTTCATCACTGAGACAAAATATCTGACAGCTGCAACTTAAAAAACAAGAGATTTTTCATTTGTGGTTTCAAAAGTTGCAGTACATGGTTAGTTGACCCCAAGGTAGAACCATGATGACAGAAGATTATGGCAGAGGGTATTCGCTGAACTCATGGCATTCAGGAAGCGAAGAGCAGGGGAAGATCCAGAGAGGAAAGCACCAAACCAATTATAGTATCTAATTCAAGTGTACCCATGACCCACCCAGATGCACTCTAAGTATGTTTCACTAACCCCCAGCGAACAGTCAAGATTAATAGTGATTTGTTAAGGCAGTCACAGAAACCTACTATACCACTGAAGCAGAAGACATCATTATTCACATTTCAATAATGGAATGCAATCTCAGTAAAGCTTAGAGAGACCCCAAAGTTTCCAGCTCTCAAGTGTCGAGGAAAGGATTGGAATCCAGGCAGTCTGGCTCCTGGGCTCATACTCTCAACTCCTGTCCTAACTCATCAATTCACAAAAGCACAAGAATTATTCAGTGTCTCAGCTCATTACAGAACAAGGCTAGAACTGCTTCCATCAAAGTCTAAAAGCAAGGCAAACTGAATCATACAAATTATCAGTGATTTTAGCTGTGAGAAACTGAAGAAACAGGAAGAAAAGATGTAGCAAGACTTTGAGTAAGTGAGTAACTGCACCAACAGTCATCTTGTGCTCTGATATCGTCCTACCTGGCTAAGATAACTGAAGAAGCCTTAAAATACATAAGCCTGATTTTAGGAATATACTATAAATCTAGGAAAGTATAAAAACATGAATCCAATAAGTTTTTAAATACCAAAAATAAAATGTGATTATAGAGATTTATCATTTCTTTTGTCAGAAATACTAATGAGTAGACTGAATAGACTCAGAAAGAGATAAAAATATCTGTCACTTTAGCACCTAAAATAGAAGTGAAGATGGGAGTTAAGATGTTACACTAGAACTGAAGCAACTGACTTGGGTTTATGGAAATCAACAACGCAGATACCAAGCTCTGCATCCAAGAATCAGGAATCGTCCCAGTAAATGTCAGGGGGACCTCATGAGATCCATGAGTAACTCAGCCTTCATCAGTTATCTATGGAGATTATTTTCTTCTATTTTCTTTGCAATATGCCCTGAGCTACCTACCCTACCTCCTCTTCTCTTGAAATACTGAAGTATTCATCCATGAGCTGGAGAGTGGGCTATGGTTTTCAGTAAATAGGTAATAACACAGCACCCACATGAAATAAATCCCATTTGTAGTTTTTGTCAGTGTCCATAGTGTAAATAATAACACCGTGGCAAATTTCAATCTATCAAAGTGCTATAATTAGATCTGAAGTAGGAAAGAGATGTGCAGTTGCCATCATTAATATGTATTCATGCTATATAGGTACATGGCATGAACAACATAAGAACATCAATAATAGTAAAACTACAGGACAATATTTAAGGAATGAAGTTCTGCTTGTTATTTTTTAAAATATCATTTAGCTAATACCTGGAGAATTTAATTTTAATAATAGCTTTGTTTAACAACAGATTAACAAAATCCCTGAAAATACATGTCTCCTCTACCTAGCACTGTGAGACGGAAACATTTTCCAAAACCAATCTGTCTTTTAATGGTTTCTACTCAGTGATTTTGGATTACTTCACCATTCTGTGTCTACCCCTTTGAAGCCCCATGAAATGTTTATTCTGAAAATTACCTTCATTCTTCATTTTCTAAAACATGGTTGATACAGTGTTATACAAGTCCTAGGTGTTTATAGATACTTAAGGATAATGGAACATTTTATATAAGTATACTTTACACAACTAAAAATTGAATATTAGACTACATTTATTGATTGATTGATTGGTTGGTTGGTTGATTTTGGTACCAGGGATCAAACTCATGACCTTGTGCTTGTCAGGCAGACACTTGTGCCACTGAGCTAAGCCCCCAGCCCTAGACTACATTTATTTTTAAAAGTGATGTAGCACCCTGATCCTTGAAATTCCTTTTTGACCATCCATGTCCAGACATTTTTCTCTGGATTTATAGACCACTTCCCCTTTCTTCTCTCTATTTTTCCTTGACTAAAAATTTCATCAAAATGTAAGATGTATTTGTTAGCATTCTTCCCCAGTCACTTCTAGAGCATGCCCCACCTAGGCCTCAACTTTTATAGCTCAAGAAATTCTTTGACGTCGTTTTGTTTTGTTTCTGTTCCCTGGTTTTCTATAAATGATTTTTGTGATCCCTAAGAGGTCTTCTGGAGCCATTTGTAAAATTAATACCACTGATGTGCAGCACATCAAGAAGCAAGAATCACGTCTTAGATTGCTTTAACATCACTGTTGCCACAGTATCAATTTTTTCTTTCTTTCTCTCTCTCTCTCTCTCTCTCTCTCTCTCTCTCTCTCTCTCTCTCTTTCTTTCTTTCTTTCTTTCTTTCTTTCTTTTGGCCTGATATAACTCATTTAAATACCAGTCATAGCCCATCACCTTTGGCCTACATAAAACCTCTGCTATGCTGGGCTTGGTGATAAACACTTGTAATACCAGCTACTGGTGAAGTTGAAACTAGAGATTCATGAGTTCAAGGTCAGCCAGAATAATTAAGGAGACTGTACCTCAAAATCAAAAGTATAAAAGGCTGGGGGTAGAGCTCAGTGGTAGTACATCCATGGGTGTCTCCCTTCCTGCCTGGTAATTTGTCATCTAGATGTCTTGTTCCTCATCTCACTAAACTGAAGCCTTACATGTGCCACAGCTGCTGACCATGGTAAAATCTAACAGTCACCAGTAGAACCATATAAAGAAGCTACCCTTTTCCCATGTGTTTCTCTAAATAAGCCACAGCCTGTGGAAAAATCTCCAGAGTAACACACATGATGTTAATAAGAGTTTGGCCCCATGTTACCCCACTCTATTTCTCTGACTTCCTTCAAACTGGTTGAGCTGCCAGCTACATCCAAACATCTCAGAGGCACACAAACATTTCTGCAGTCTGTAAATAAGTCCTTCCATTTCACAAATTTTGCTTTCACTATCTCATGTTTCTTCCAACTGACACATGCAAATGGACACAGGATCCCCTACTGTGGGGCTATGTTAGGCTCTTGCCACGCTCAACAGAACTCTCAAGAAAACAGCAAGATATAAATCACAACAGATAAGTTTATTATCAGAAATTATGACAAGTAGGGCCATTAGAGAGCTTCCTGACCCAGCAGAAGTTAATTGCATCATGATTCAAAGATGCTAGGGCACAGCAAAAAGGGCTGAGCTCATGTCTTCAACAGGATCCAGAAGTTCAGGACGTGTCCATAAAATGACACTAGAATTTTCAGGAAAGTTCCAGTTCTGTTCCATGTTAAGGCAGAAATCACAAATTAAGGGAAACCCAAGCTACAATTAAGTAAAACCAAAGGACTTCACAATAAAAATGTGTAATCTTTAAAAACAGAAAGTGATAACCAAGTCACTACCCCTTTGTTACATGACTCTAGAAATCTGAGATTGTGCCATTTTCTTAATATCGCTCATGCTGCTTACTACAGAGTCTTATCTAAGAACTCTGGATTTTAAGTTGTAGGTAGAGTGGTTGAATCATACTACACTCAGAACAGCTGCACCCACCTCAAAGTTACCGAGCCAATCAAATTGAGGGAATGGTATTTATTCAGTGACACGATGACATGAAGCCATTCATCATATTAAACAGTGGTGAAACTGTGAAGTCAAACCACATACAATTTCAATTCCCCTTACCACAACAAATCCCCATATTTCTGTGTTAAAATTGATAATATATGTGATGTCAGAGTATAAGAAATTTAAATAAATCCTATATTACATTAAAATAGCTCATTACTTAGATATCAACCCACATTCTGATTTTCCATGTTTTAATTTCAGTCATGTGCATCAATCCATTGGGCTAACACCAACTTTATATCAAAGATAAATTAGCCCTAAAGACATGTGCATGCACATTCATGTAATCACAGAGAATTACAGAATGTAAGCGTATTACCTTACTCCTGTGAAAATAATCCTGTCTTATTGTATCACATATAAGGGAAGAATGTACTATATTAGACATGGCATAATAGGGATATTAGCTTGAAATCCATTTCAGGTAGAATTCCCACTTTGCTATGCTTGGTTATGTATCAAAATTACTGCAATGTAGTCAAACATCAAAGTTTATTTCTAAGATACACACAGGGGAGACTGTTGTTCAGTGGGCCCTTTCATACTCTCTTACATAAAGCAGATGTTTAATGCCCCCCCCTTTAAAAAATATGTCTATCTGTCTCTTTGTACTATTACATCAACAGGAACAAACTGTGAACTAAGAAAGTGTTTCTAAGAGTGAAAAAATCATATATATATATATATATATATATATAATCTCCATGTGGCTCTAATTTTCTCTGCATCTACTCAGATTTAATATGAAGGCTTCTCAGTGAAATTTAATGTTACCTAAAATGCACTCTTCATCATAAATGTTCCTTTAAAATGCATTCTTTTTTGAATGTATTATTTAAAAATGTTCTTCTAAAACATGTTTTCCGTATTTGTCTCTAGCTATGAGTGTTCTGAGGGTGGGAATTCATATTATATATCTTTGTATCTGAGCAGACCTAGAGATTTTATAGATGTGCATACATATTTATTGAATAAGCGGGTTTTGCAACAAGTATTCATGAGACAAAATGCTGGAACTATTTAGTAGAAAAGTGGATAAAATTCTGATAGGCTTGCAAGGTCAAAGTCAACAGTTGAATCTAGGAAATGTGGTAGAAAAAAAAAAGATAAGAGAACACGAATGCAGCAGTGAGCTTTGGGTAGAAAATCTCAGAGCAGGAGGGCTTCCTAGGGTAGTGAATACAGAATACCCCACCCT
The DNA here is from genome assembly GCF_034190915.1 of Cavia porcellus. Lineage (NCBI taxonomy): Eukaryota > Metazoa > Chordata > Mammalia > Rodentia > Caviidae > Cavia > Cavia porcellus. The sequence goes on along the minus strand of NW_026947496.1, from coordinate 43,432,955 downwards.
CCTTGATTTGGAGCTCAGTAACCAGGATGAAGGCTAGGAAGAAACTATGTAATGTCTTCTCTAGTAATTTCTAACGATAGTTTCTCTAATAATTAACCAAGAGTGATCTTTATAATTTCATTTCTCTCAGACTTACCAACAACATTCTTATGTAGGCTAAGAATTCTATGCTGCATCTTATGAATACACAAGTCCTAGCTTCACTCATTAAATTCTTCTTACATTTTTCTACTCAGGATTCCCCTAAAACCCTAGAACTCTTGTATAAATCATTAATCAACTGCAAATGAACATGTCAATGTAGGTACTATCTTGTTCCTTTATATAGGAAAAAGTTATATTCAAAAGTATTAAGAAAAGAAAAAAGGTAAAAGAAATATATTTTCCTCTTCTAAAAGACAAGAGTATGGGGAAAATCTAAATTTAAAGAATTTTTATATGTTTTACTGAGAACATATGTAAATATGTTTGTATATAAACATGAAGCAAGAAAAAGGAAACTAGTCCACTGCTTAATGACTGGGGTTATGTAAAAACATTTATAAAACAGACTTTTTATTGCATCTTATGACATGTCATTATTTTAGAGTTTTAGTGCTGTTGATTTTTATCTTGGACCTGGTGTGTACATTTTAGGTTACTAAAATGAGACTGAATGACAGAGAATCAAGTCTAAGTGAATTATCGTGTATTCTCAAATGCATGGACAATTAAGCACAAGATTGGTTTTTCAGTTTCATTATTTGTTTATTTAAAAACAAAGCAAAAATGATTATACAGAATTTCAAAACAAAATAATACAAGATTAACACTGGTTAATATATTGTGTACTGCTATCTTCAAAGAAGTTGTTCAGATTACAAAATATAGGCATAAATAATGATCAAATGATTGAACAATGAAAGTATAAACTGTTCATTTTGTTGAACAAGTAGAGTTATCTATCATATATATATATATGAATACCTACACACACACATATATATATATAATTTAAATCCCTAAATATACTGTGAAATTTAAATGTAAGCAAATAAGTTTAAATCTTGATTATTTAAATCTACTGTTTAAGAATCTGTAGCTATTATAGATTATGGAGTAGATTACAGGATAATATTTTATTTTAATTACAAACAAATTGTAAGATATGTAGATTCTCTTGAGACTTAATTCTCAGCTAAATATCACACTTATCCTAATTATTTTATTCATTCAATATACATATATTTAATTACTGTGTTTCTAACAGTTACTTCAGCCTGAGGTTTCATATGTGAAAGAAATAGTTTTTCCCCTATATGAGACTATCACCTCACACAAGGGCAATTTGACTACAAAGAGGAAAAGAACAGAAATCCTACCTGAAGCCTTCATGGATAGTTCTTGGAGTAGAAGACTAGAGGAGAATGGTACAGCCAAACAGGTAAGCAATCAAAAAGAGTCTTGTATGTTGTACTGTAAAGTACTATCATTTGACCTATTATAAATGGGGAATTGCCTTCCCACATCTGTCCTTTAGATTAACTGCCATGGTAGCTTCATCGAGCATGGATTTAAGAAAGGGTCAAAAGAACCAGTTAGGATAACACCATAGTAACCAGAGGGGAAATTCTGAGGCTCTGAATAAATTACATAGTAACAGCAGGGATGGATAGAAGGGGCACCTGACAACTGTGAAGTTGTCAGGCTTGATGTTCTGTTGCAAGAATTGAAGTTAGCCCATTTTCTTTAGCTGTAAGATCTCAGGAGTTTTATATCTCACTCATTTTAAGTAGCCCTGAGCCAGTAACAAAACATAGATACAACATGAGGATTTGGCCACTTTTACTTAACTTGTGACTTTCCTAATGGCTGATCCTTAGTCTCCAGTTTCTCCATGGCTTGATGCTTATGTCATAAGATCTACCAGTTAACTGAGACTCCCCATCCAATCCTGTTTCCTCCCATGTATCCTTTTGTTAATCTTAGGTCTACAATGGGTTCTGAAGACTTCCTGTCCAGTTCTGCCTTTCTTCCTTTACTTTGTCATAAATATCCGTCTTTAATAGACTGCTTGTACTAAGTTTCCATCTCATTCTTTCCCTCTTGGGAAATGCACTTGTCATAAGTTATTTGAGAAACAGATAATAGAATTGTCAGGAATGCTTGTTGATCAAATATGCAATAAGTCAGGAGGCTGATTCAAAGACAACTCAGGATTTCTGCATGGCTAGTACTTGAATTCACTGAAATGATGTCACAGCAAGAAGAGCAGAACTGCATATGATGGATTTAGATATAGAGAACCCACTTCCTGTGAGGGCACACAGCAGATTGGCTTCATAAATATATATGTAGGTATCTTTAGAGCTTAGAAAATAACTCCCAAGTCTGTCTCTATGCATTAAAGAGACCCATCCTATAGTCATAAACATCTTACCCAGAAGCTCTGACTGATTAATGATGGTACAATTATCGAATGCAATAGTTATACATTCTATCATTAGCACAAATAATTGTGATATATGTTATATATTATATTGTGACATATAGAGATACACATTTTCTAAAACACAAAAAATAATATAATTAGCACAAAAACTTTAAGTCCAAAGTCGAGCTTTATCATTAACTAGTGGTACAAACTGGCCTGTTTATCAATACAACTAGGTTAACAATGTTTTTATGTCCTGTAGGTTTTCTTCCCCAGCTATAAAATGGGATCATCCTAGCGCTAACTTCATAGAGTTCCTATAAAGACTGAATAAGCAAACATAGGAGCTTTTAGAATGATGTCTAAAATTAGGCTATTTTATGAAACTATGCTAAGCCCTGGAATTTACTATGTTGTCTAGGAGCCTGAGTTATATATAGTCTACATATAACATGCAATTGTTTAGACAACAATGAGATTTAAACTGAGTGAAAAAAAAAATAAGCATTTCCTATTTCCGTGGACATTATACTCTAAAGAACAAAACTTGATTTATAAAGATGAAAAGCTTACCTTTTTTACTTCCAAACCATTTTCTCCAATATTCTTTGCTTCTTTTCTAGACATCATAACAAAGAAAGTGGTAGAGTATTACAACCTTTCAATCTCTGCTGAGAATGTTACTGTTGGCTTCTTTACTCCTTCAAAATTTTACAGTCACCCATTTCAACAGCCTCCATAATCTCAAGCGTCAGTGAAAATAGCTGTATTATGTCCCTTCAGAGGGTAGTGGTAACATTTATATATGAACAATGAGTGAGTCACCATCTGGTCAACAAAACACCTTTTTCATCTGTTTCTTTATTTCTGTCCCAATTAACTAACTAAATTATAACTGAGTATCTTTGTAAATCAGCACCAACCATAAAGCATTAATTTTTAGCCTAGGATTCATACTAAAGGACATAATTTAGATGCTAAGAAAGTTCATGCATTTACCTCATTTTCCCTTTCTTATCGCTCCAATGCAACCACTGATATCAAGAATATATTTTCCAAATTCTCAGTTAAAACACAAGACCCAAAAACAATGTTTTATATGATCTTGGTTTTATTATCTGTAAGGGATCTAAAAGTAGTCTTTAAAATTCCATATGTATACCAACATTTGGAATTTTGAAATATTCTAATTTCTAGGGAAATAAGATATGTGAATTAAAGCATGCCTCAGAAATTCTAGAATAAATGATTGTTTTAAGGCTCAACCTTATTCACTATAATCCTATAACATTGAATACACTTTAGATGAACGGTAAAAGAGCCGGTATATTAATATATGGGTAAAATTATGCTACCAGAACTCAGTGAGTAATAAGTAAAAGTAGTAGCAGAAAATAAATGCTTTGTTGTAGTTAATGTTTTACATTTCATCTTCATTAGTTAGCAATTATTCAAACACCAACTCTGTGTCTATTACTTTTTAGTGTATACACTGTTGGGATTATGACTAACAACCTCTACATTGCTTTATTTTAGTCAACAGTAGAAATCACTTAGAATGTAAAATTATTGCATATTCTGAGTGAAGTACTATATCTGTTTAGAAATTCACTTTGTGTACTACTAATTACAGTTATATTTTCTGTTAGAGTTTGTTTTCCTCCAGCATCAAGTTCATTTTATATGTAATTTCAGGTCAGTACAAGGTTGCTCAATTAGCAACTTATTGAATTGCAAAGCAATTCTGTCTGATAGTTTTAGCAACTATAATAAACTACAAACTACAAACTTGGCCCAGAGAAACAATTGTTAGTCTCTGACTCAACTTTCCAACCTATTGGCCACTTATCTTCTCCTCACTTTTGCTGATAGGAACCTCACTCTGGTGAGATAGTATATTTTATAATTTAATCATTCCAAGTTTTAGACAACCTATAACATTTATTCAATGTTAGAACATATTTCTCATTAGTTGGTTATTATGGCAGAAGTGAAATAACAGAACTATGAAAACTATGAAGCTCCTATTAACATAATTCACTGGGTATAGAGTGACTGTACAAAGGGGAAGATAGGCTCTATCAGGAGTAGCCAGTTTCTGTCTGGTGCAAAGGAGAGTACAAAAAAAATGGCTTCCCCTTCGTATTACAGCCTACCTCATGTTACACAGCCTTTACCACTACATTTCAAAGACTCACGCTTAAATCTCAATCCGGTTTCTAATTTCCTTTACCTCCCCACCCCTGCCCCTGCCAATAAAACACTAATGGTTTGCCATTACTTTATTGATAATAAGTAAATCACTTAAAATCCTTTTCCCCAGTTTGGTGGCATAACTTTCAAATTTGAAGATTAACATTCTTGGCACTGCAATCTGTCCTGATTTTACTTGGCCTAACTTCTGCTTCTGCCTAAGGGGCTCACATCTTTTTACAGACTGCTCATGCAGGTGATGTACTAGTGGCAGTAGAAACATAGAGTACAACTTTAAAATAATATTCAGCAGATTTGGGGACAGCAAGAGAAAGATACAGAAAGGATAAATCAGCTAATCAGCTGCAGGTGTCATGACTAAAGACAAATGATTGTATAGAGCCCTTTCTTGCTTTTTTTTTTTTCATTTTAATTTTCCTTTTTTTTAAACCTTAAATGAGCACAGTTTGGATTGGAATAATGTAGAGATAGAGAAAATGTGGTATCCAAGAAATGTGATGGGTCTCGTGCTAATTAGATGTCCTCAGTATTCCTTAGCCAGACTGCAGTTTCAGAAATAAAAATGAAGCAGACACCACATTCCAACATGTCCTGCTAAGGAATGGGTGGCCATGGAGCAGATGGAAGTCTCTGGAGATCATTATCTGCCTGAAGGTACTCTAAGAAGCATCTCTGTGGCAGAGATCTAAGGAGCTCACAAAATTCAGGGCCAAGCGTTTAGATCGCTATTCAAAAATTTTTGACAAATGCTGCAAGGTGCAGAAGCAAGAAGTACAAAAGTCACATTTCTCAGCCTTGTCTGCTCCCCTGCAGAGCTCCCATTGGATTCAAAGGCATGTGAGGCTTGAATCAGTTCAGAGGCTCATGGAGGAGGGCCAGGAAGATGTGAGAGACAGCAAGAGAGAAGAGCTGAATAAGGAAAAAGAAAAGTTCTGCACAAAATTTTAGTAAAAACAGCTCCTTCTCTCTAACTCACATAAGCACTAATGCAGCTACTAGAATGCATTACATAAAGTGTATTTATAAATTAAACTATCATATATAACATAGACACATACAGTTACACAGTATATACAGAACAAATAAAATATATCTTCCATTTATTTAAGAAAAATTAAACAATCAGGAAGGACTCAGGAAGAAGACAAACCATGCCTTCCCATGTGCTGTAAAACCAGAAGAGCGTTCTTCCTGCCACCAGTAAGCAACTGGCTGATTCAGAGGACTCAGGGTGAGATACGGCAACTGAGGTGAAAGGCATAGCTTGGTGCTTGTATTGTTTGATTGTCTTTGCAGGCTTGGGGCTGGTGGTCTGGGCATGTATTTGGAGGATGGCAGTGTGCATTGCGTCAACTGTGGAGGGTTTCCTTCTGTCTTATTTTTGAAATCCAATGTTTTGTTCTGTTTTCCTGTTTTGTTTATTCCTGTATCTGATAACCTAAGCAACTACTTTAAAGATAACAATATGCAGTATAACAACAATTGTTAAATTCCTATCATCTTGTTTTGAAAATATCCCCATAAAAAAAGAAAAATTAAACAGAGACATGTCAATACAAACAATGAGAATCCTACAAACCACCATCAAAATTCCATTTAAAACATTTCCCCTTACCACTTCCACTCTGATTCCTACTTTTTAGCAGAGACATCAGACTAAGGGATACCAATTATCCAGATACACTTGGAGCCTGAGTAATGACACCTGAGACAATGAGAGACTTCTGGATTTTTGCAAAAATGTCCTCCTAGAAGACATTGGAAAATAAACATATGGCTATTCACTCTAGTCTTAAATATTTTTCACATTTAGTTTATTTATTCATGTGGTATTTATTTTTTAATGTAAATTTAAGTCTTTACTATAGATAACCATTTAAGTAACCCAGATCATATACTAAATGACTTCTTTTCCCAGTAACATATGATACAAATTCTCTTTCATTAAGTTCTAATATATGCTTGGGTCTGTTTCTAAGCACCCCGCTGAGTGTCACTTATCTTTTTTTTTACATTTTTACATTTTATTTTAATAGTAGATACTTACCATAATGATTACATTCGTCATGGGAAGTTGGTACATGTATGGAACACATCTTAGTTTTTTTCATCCCCTCTGTCTCCCTCTCTCCCTCCTTCCATTTTCTCTCTTTCTCTTGGTCAACTTATCTTTTACAAAAGAGCTATCTCGTTGTTTTTTATTATCTTTTATCTTGCTCTACACTTTTATGTTTTATGTTTCTCCTATTTAAAAAGGATATTTAAGATTGTGTTTCTGATTATCTCACCTAGCATTATGGCTTCAAAGTGCATTCATTTTCCTACAAATGTCTCGTTTATGCTTCTTTGTGGTAGTATAGTACTCTACTGTATATGAATGTCACATTTTCTTTATCCATTCATCTGTTAGTGGACGTGTTGGCCATTCCCAGAATTTAGCTATTGTGAGTTGCACTGCTATTAGAATTGGTGTGCATGCATCTTCATAATATCCTACCCTTCACTCTTTCTGGATGATACCTATAAGTAGAATAGCAGGGTTAAATGGGATTTCTAGTTTCAATTTTCTGGGAAATCTCCATGCTGATTTCTATAGCAATTGTACTAGTTTACATTCTTACCAACCAAGAAAGGTTCGTTTTTCCCCACAGGCTTGCCAGAGTTTGTTATTGTTTGATTCTTTGACAATAGCCATTCTTCTGAAGTAAGACAGAAGCTCAGTGTTGTTTTAACTTGTCTATTTTTCTACTCCTATGCTGATGCCAAACAATGGAAATTGGTATAGGTATAAAATGATTATTGATTCATGGAAATACCCCCCCACACATACACAGATTTTTTTCTTCAACACTGACTTGTGTTCATTTCATCAAAGTTAGGATGGTTGACAAATTTTACTAAAATCTTACAGAATTTTTCCTTAAATTATATTTAAATATAGTATATTGATAGTTTATATCTGGACTTTAGTTTTTACATCTAGTTATACTGAAGATTATTTCCAAATACTTGAGTCAACACATCCAACCAGTTCCCAGTGTCCATCCCCATGTCCACCCCTCTACGACATGAATGACTCTCCCCTCTATGGTGAATAACGACCATGCCCTCACTGGAGGACAACAGCACACTTTACTATCTCTTTTGCCTACCCACACACATCTCTTTAGCAATTTCTGATCTTTTCAATCATCAGTTTTTCATTTCTCTCAGATTATTCCCAATAGTATACAAATATTGTGTGATATCTCCCATCAAAAAAAAGAAAAAAACAACTATTCGATCTCATTTAGTTCTCCAGTTACATTCTAGTTCTCTGTTTCTCTGCACCATAAAAATTTTCAGAATACCATTTTTACCCCAATTCCTCTCTCTTTCTATAAAATTGTATTTAAAAATGAAAAATACGCAAAACAAAAGAAAGGGTAGCAACAATATAGAATTCCTAAATAAATAAACACTAAGAAATCACTATTTGATTAATTTCATACTGTCATCTTAGAAATAGTTTTTCATTTTACAAAACTAAAGCTCACAAAATGGACATTCAAACAGTGGGACTGCGAACAGTTCTGCTCAGGGCCCAATTCCTCTCTTAATCTTCCTTAGGCTCCTTTGAATTGGGATTTCTCACCACTCTATTAAAATCGCTCTTAACATTGTAACTACCCTCCAAACAGAAAAAGTCTAACTGAACTTCTGCTTCACTAAGATGCAGCCCAATCAGCCTTATGGTCAGATGTATTAACATATGATTATGCATTATGTAAGTTTAAAATCTTTACAATGTTTGCGGTACACTCAGGCTGATTATGTATTTTATTTCCATCTTACCTTTCTTAGTTTTGGAGATACTTTCCCCCTTCTTTTTTAAAAACAAAATTTTTCTTTTATCTTCTTTTATCAGTTTCTCCTCTTGCCTTCAGTACTGTACCATTTTTGTTCCTTTGGCCTCATTTTTCTGTTTTTCTTCTATCACTTTGAGAGTGAGGCTTAAATCAGTCAGTTTTAATCTTTGTGTTTCTAAATAAAAATACTTTAAAAATTTGTATGTAATATATTATTTTCAAAATGTTTCAGATTTTTACTGTGATTTTTTTTCTTTGACTCATGAGATACTTCAGGGTACATATCTGTCAATCTCCAAACTTGAAGCTTTTCTATTAACTTTAGATCTCTTTTTAATTGCATTGAGGTCAAAAAACATGATTTACCTCATTCAATTTTTTTTAATTTGTTGAGCTTCCTTTATAAACCAGGATATGATCAACTTCGGTGCATCTTTTATGTATACTTGAAAGCAATGAGTTCTACTGTTTTGGGGCTCAGAACTTTATGTAATTTAGTAGATCAAGCTTAACAGTTGATTTGCTAGGTTATTTTTGTCTAATTATTCTATCAATTATTAAGGCAGTTATATTAAAATCTTCGTAGGTGACCATGAATGTCTCCAATTTATCATACCTTTGTAGTCTAATCTGGTTTTTACATATTTTAGATCTATGTATAAATTTCCTACAAATTTAAAGTTGTAGTTTTCTGGTAAATTTGGACCTTTTGACTCTAAACCAATTTTTTTATGTCTACCAATGCTTCTGCTTATGAGAGGTTTCTTTTAAAAATAAGCTAGTATGTCTTTCTCCACTGATTCAATTCAACATTTCCATATTTTTAGAACTATCTCTGTTAAGGAACATGTAGCTATATTTTAGGTTTTGTTTTGTTTTCCAGTCCTAAAAAAAAATCCTTGATTTCTTTAATTGTAGCGTTTCTTCCATTTACATTTAATGATACATTTGGATGCGTTTGTGTTTTGCATTTTCTGCACCTGTTCAATATTTTTTTCCTTTATTGTTTTTTAATGGAACATTTTTCTTCCTTTTACTTTTAGAGTTAGACTCTTAGAAGTTTTACACTTTATTTTTACAGAATGAATTTTTTAAAAATTCATTTAGTGCTGTAGGCAGAATTGTAAGATGACCTCAATGACTTATACCTTCACATGAGTATGGACACAATCTGTAATATTATCCGATATCACTCTCATAATCATGTCTTATATGGCAAAGGGGAACTAATCAAATGAACCCTTATTTAAGAGATAAGAGCAACAATGAAAAATGGCACATACTAAAAGTTAAATAATGAAAAGGCCTTGCACAAACTGACTTCTCAATCAATGAAAATCAGAAATTATTGGATGTTTATCTTCATTGTGCTGGAATAATGTTGATATAACATCTTAGATTAAAATATCTTTTAAGAGTGAGAGAATTATAAAGAAAAAACACTTTGGGCTATCAAAAATCAAGTCTTTCCCTGCATAATATCATTTAAAGAAAATTCTACCATGTATATACACTAGTCAGAAATAATGTGTTCCAGATAAGAATAAAACAAGAGGTAGGAAGAAATAGAGAAGAAAGAAAATGATAATCATGCAGGTAAATCTAAATGAATATTAACAGTGTAAAACCATATATCCATACCATCTTACAGCATTAAAAACAAACAGAATACTGTTAGGCTTTATTAGTAGTTTAATAGAATGTTACAGTGTTAAAGAGTTCAAATTACATAATCTGGCTGAAGGAAAACATGTTGATTAATCTTAAAATATGATAAAGTACACATTAAACTTTTTAATGTAGCTGCTGAATGTATCAGCTTTATATCCCTGCATGATAAATTATCACAGACTTAGCAGCTTTAAACAAACTTATTTCACAGCTTGCAAAGGGTCACAGTTCCACAGGTATTAAGTGGGTGCACTGCTTAGGCTAAAAGCAGGGTGTGAATTGTTGCTTCTCTATTTGAAGCTGAAAGTCCCCTTGCCAGCTCACTATTTTTGGAAGAATTCAGTCCCATGTGTTTGTAGGCCTGAGGTACTAAGCTTCTAGATTTATACACAAATCCCAGAAACATGCCACTCTACATCATGCAAGCCAGCATGCTCAGTATTCTCACTCTTATTTAGCCCTTACAAAAACTATAAAAGAATGTAAAATTAATAAGCAAACAGGGGAGATATAAAAACTTTTAAATATTTTATCAACCTATTGTAAATGAAATGTTTAATTTCATAGGAACAAAGTCTTACACTCTTAGAACAAAAACTGAAAACTGAGTAGACTTGTATCTATATTAATGATATTCAGCTTTTAATTAAAATCTTTTCCAAATTCAGATATATTAATCAATGAATTCTTCCAAAGACTGAAGGAGAAAATAATTCCAAGCTCTTCCAGATAAGATGAAAAATGTTAACATTTCCATCTCATTTCATGAGGACAGCAAAATAGTCTTGGAAGAAATGGTACACTACATTCTTGTCTAGAAATTGATTTGCTCCTTGAGTGTTTGCAGTTGATAGTTCTCCAGTGAATCCTTTTGTGAGGTTTTTGTTGTTGTTATTTTTTGTTTGTTTGTTTGTTTTTTTATTGTTCAAAAGAGCTACATTTTCCAAGGTCATACCACCCCAGAGAAATCTCAATCAAAGTTTGACTGTTGAGTTGTACAAAAGATGGACCTGTAGGCTTTAATAAAGAATAATCCTAACGGGTCATTCTAGCTCATAAACCTTTTCCTTTTGCCTGTGGCCTCTGCAGTGAATGTAACACAAGAGAATTCCTCCTCTTTCCCAGACTTCTTCTCCCAACTTCCCCAGAAGTATAAATCTATATCTCAACATCTCTTTTTGATGAAACCTATCTAAAATAATAATCTTGATATCAAAATCTTTCTTGAACAATATTCAGAAACTATCAGTTACAAAAGAAAAAAATGATAAGTTGGATTATATTAAAACTAAAACCATTTGTTCTTTAAAAGACAGCAATGAGAGCAGAGTAGCGCACTAAAGAATGAAATACAGTCAATGCTCATCCTAGACACATTCTGAAATTGTGAGTTCACCTGCTGACTAAAACTTATAATCTCTAAATCAGTCAATACTCACAGAACTTTTATGGTCATTTACAGACATGCTCAGAACATCAAGAAAATTAAAATGTATTTTATTTACAGAGTTTAAAAATGTTTGAGAGTACTGTTTGCTGGGATTCATGTAATAAAATGAATAGGGCTTTAGTAGTCTTGATATTTTCTGAGGAAATGATAGGAATTATAAAATTAAATTCTCCTGAAAAAAAATCTCAAACAAACTTTAAAACTATCAACTTCCACTCTGGTAACTTTTGTCAGAATCTAATGTGCCTTTCACTGCTACATCCTTGTTCAAGTGCCTTTACTTATTGCAACATTTAGCCGTCATTCTCTTCCCAGATGTAAATATTGCTACTCCCCCAGCCCTTGAAGTTTTCTCTGACTTCTCTTTTAGGAGGAACCCTTTCTGCTTCTGAGATCACATTGCAGACTTTTAGTTCAGTGTACTATGGGCCTTTCTGTTCTGCATCACAATGTTATTGTTTATATGTATAGTCTACCTCCCACACTAGATTATAAATTTCATCCAGAAAGAGGTAATACTCACTCCCCATTTGTACCTATTTTACACAGCAATTGAAAACCTAAGATGCACTCAATATATACTTAACAGAAAGAAAAAAATAAATTGTAATCAATTCTAGGATATTAAAAATAACCAAAAGAATATAGGAAATTAGTAGGACAAAGACAATCCTAGCCACAAAAGAAAATAAGCAAAGTAATACTGACAAAAGCAGTAAGGGCAAAATGACTGTTTAAAGCTCCTTCACTTCCACATCCAAATTTTCTGTCTCACATAAATTTCTTTGACTTTCACATCTTTCTCTGCTTTTGACTACTGTTCTCACCCATCTTACATTGCTATAATAAAATGCCATAAAATGGGATATTTATAGAGAAAAATTGCGAAAATGGCTTATGATTCTTAAAGCTGAGACATTGAAGATCAAAGGGTCACATTCGGTGAGGACATTCCTGCAGCATCATAACATAGCAGAAGGAATCACACGGCTGAGAAGTACACAAGCTCAGCTCTCTCTTCTTCCTCTTTTAACTCCACTAACCACAGCACATGATCCTAGTGTCATCAACTCATCTAACCCTAATAACTTCCCAACCACCCCAATTCTAAACATCATCAACATAGGAAATTAGGAATCAAATTTCTTTATACAAATCTATAGGAGACACCTTCAAACCATGGCAACCACCGAATTCTGCTATCCCCACCTTCTGCCAAGCAACTGGTTTAGGCCAATGCCAGACAAGAGTTTACTTTGATTGGCCATTTCTAGACATCCACTTGTGTCAACATTCATCACAGATCTTCACAGTACGATACCAAATCCCAGACCACCACACTAGTGTAGGCAGAAACTAGAAACTTTCTAACTATCTTCAGAGATGTATCTCTTTATTTTGATAGAAAATTGACTGAAAAGCCACTCTACATTCCACATTACCACTAGGCAAACATATCTAAGAGCAATCAATTGATTAAAACCAACCTCTCTGAAAAACAGTTGAGCAGTCAGAGAAATCTGATCTGTTCCTTATGTTTATCCAGTAGGTTAATACTTTTACTTTCAGTTTATATACATAAATACACTATTGAAAGTTTTAAATTTGAATTGGATGGGTCACTGGCCTGGTGGGAAAGAGAAAAAATAATGCAGCACCTGATAGAATGCCTGAGGTTAAAGATGATAGTTCATAATCTGTTCAAAGCAATATTTGCCCTCAATCCTGTGAGAATACACTGTCCTATGCTCTAGGGACAGCTGTTTCTATCATGCCAAAGCTGGAACTATGGTATCATGTGGTAAGCATCAGATCACTTGCTGGACCTCACGGCTCCCAAAAGAGACTAGTTATCATCTCCTGCTGCAAACAGATGACACATCAAAGGATATCACACAACAGAAGGGGAATAATTTAGTGGAATCATCCAAATTATTTTAAGCCCAAGTCATTTCAGAAACTCAGAATTCATAGCTCCAGTGCCAGAGCTTGGTGACAGCCTCAGGGAACAGACTGAATGGGCTGCATGGCTAGTTTTCTTCCTGGGGATCCAGGTCTGAGCTTCTCTCTGCCTGCTGTGCAATGGCCCCAGATTGATCCATGAATACAAATGAAAAATACTTTAAAAGGTTCAAAGGGAATTTCGTATTTTCCCTTCCATAACATTTCTCTACCTCAATCTCATTTCCTTCTTTGTTAGTGGAATTGGCATTCATCAAGGAAGAAATTGGGGTTGACTCTATATTCTCCCCCCACTATTTACAGATCAGAATTTATACTCTCATGCATCCAACTCTGAAGTTTTTGTCACCTGAATGGTTTTTGTTATTCTCAGTTGCCACCATTCAGTTGTTTCTTATTGAATTTATTGGGAATATATATCCTCTTTATACTCTTCTAATTTATGCACTTTACAAAATATTAACAATAATTTCTATTGGTAAATTACACAATCCACTGCATAATTTCCGTTTGGCCTTAAGATATGTCTCAGTTACTTCCTCATTGTTGAGGCATAATACTAGACACCCACAAGTTAAAGGAGGAACTTTTTATTTTGGTTCACACTTTGTAGAAGCTTCAGTGCATAGTCAGCCAGCTCCAGTGCCAGATGACATGGCAGAGGGGCACTGTGGAGGAGGAACAAACCATGGCAAGGTAGACAGGAAGCAGCAAACAGGGAAACCTGCCTTCTTTTCTGTCTCTTTATATTCCATTGAGGCTACAAGCCTATTGGTTGGTTCCCTCCATGTCCAGGATAGACTTCCCATTATCCACACCCAGAACTATGCTAAAGGAATTTAGCTATCACATTCTCTAGATCCAACCACCTCCCAAAAGCTCCAGATATCTGCTTTGGAGGGACATCTAGTCGCAAGTCATCACAGGATAATTGTCTAAGGCTTTTATCATAACATGCAAAAACCCTTAGCCACCTAACTCCCACCATCATCTATTTATCTCTGCCATTGTAACAGTCATGCTGCATTGGTATTGAACTACTTTGATTTTCCAAAATAGGTCAAATGTCACAAGTTCCAGCCCTTTTTATTCCCACGTGCATCCTCTCTGTCTGAAATATAATTGTCCTTTCCTTCCATCAAGTTTACCTCTGCCAAAGGAATATCTACTCTTCCTTAAACCTAACACACAAGTCACCTCTTTCAGAAACATTTCCTGACACCTTGTCCTTAACCATATTCCATTTTTATACTGTGACCTGTTTCCTTGGTCACTCTTCCGTGGTTATACCAGTTTCATTATATGTGCATTGCTTGCCAGGCTCTTCATCTGTGTATTAAACCATTTACTAGAAACCAGGCACCTTGTCTTGTCTTCTGCTTATTACCAGTAACTTACACAGTCCCTGACATCTATTAAGCATCAAATAAATACTTTAACTGAATAATGTTGAATTGAGTTGTACTGGAATCTGGTTTCCAAGAGAATATACCCATATAAAAAGGCACAAATTCAAAGAGCCAAGTGAGAGAGATTAGATGTGCTCAAAAGGCAGAACAAGTACTCTGGGCTAGAGAAATTTGGATGAGGCAGAACATTTGATAGAATCAGTGTTGTATTTCATGATCTCTTGTGTTCATCTTAGTCTTCCCTGAGTTACCCTAATTGGGAAGTGGCTAATTCAAAAATACCAGGATAGTATCAGTGGACTCCTATTTTAACATATAGTGTATTCCTTAAAGCTTTGGAGAGCCAAACAATGAAGTTACCATATACACCTCCATATGTGGACAATGAGTACTTTCATTCCCATGAAAATAAAAAATAAGAATTCTCTTAACATTAATTTTTGTTTTGTTGCAATAACCACCCCTCCATCTCTACCATCTAAGACTTTTGCGTGAATCAACTGAATAATTAATATTCCAGTGCTAAGTAGTTTCTTTTGGCTACCTTTGTCAGTATCCAGAGAAAATAAGTAGGAACTTGTCTTGCAATTTTTTCTATGAGGAAACACCAAATTAACTGCTGTCAGGCCCAAGAGGCAGCCTGTAAGACAAATTACCACTTTTGGCCATAGAAAATTAATACACACCTTGTTGGTAGTTTGAGAGAAACATGTGCCCCTTTCCAGTCTTTTAGCAATAGCAAGTTCATTTCAGAGCACTCTGCCAGAAAATAGTTTGTAACACACAATTTGTGTATGTAACATACAAGTTGTGTATATTTTATATGTCATGTTATAAAATATGTGTACATTTTAGTATGACTAAATTGAGCTAATGTTTACCTCATTTTGATGTTGAGGACATCTGTAATTTACTGTCTTAGCAGTTTTTAACAATTTGATAACATTGTTCCAGGTACGGTGACACACACATATCATGCCAACACTCAGAAAGCAGAAGCAGGAGGATTGCCACAAGTTCAAAGCCAGTCTGGGCTCCATAGTGAGTTCAAGGTTAGCCTGACCTGTGGATGGAGATTCTGTCTCAAAAATAAAGACAAAAATAAAAAGGATATGATAAATTGTTATTGGCTACAATAATGCCACACAGGAGATATCTTGAAGTTTTTCCTCCTAGCTGATATTTTGTATCTATTAACCAATGTTTTCCTAATTCTCTCTCCCCCACCTGCACTCCAGGCTCTGGTAGCTACCATCTACTGCCTGCTTCTATAAATTCAGCATTTTTAGATTTCACGTGTAAAAGCTATAATGACATTTTGTCTCTCTGTGCTTGGCTTATTTCTCTTAACATAAAGTCCCCCAAGTTCATCCATGTTGTCACAACAGGATTTTCTTTTTTAAAGATGAATTGCATCCATGTATTTTCTTTATCATTCTACTGATGAACCTTTATTATGATTGCATACCTTTCTTCTTATGAACAATGTTGCAAAGCATATGTAAGTGCAGATGCCTCTTCAATATACTAATATCATTTTTTTGGTTATGTACACACTAGTGGAATTACCAATAGTTTTGTTTTTAATATTTTGAGATATCTCCATCCTGATTTTCATAAAGACTACACTAATTTATACTCCCACCTAGAGTATGTAAGGATTCTCTTTTTCTACATCCTTAACAATACCTGTTTTCTTTGTCTTTTGATAATAGCCATTCTAAGAGCAATAGAGTGATGTCATAATTATTTTAATGTATTTTTCTCTGATGATTAGTAATGATGAGCATTTTGTGAGCATATACTTGATGGTCTTTATTTGTTCATCTTATTTGAGAAATACCTATTTAGCCCTCTGGTTATAGGGGAGGGAGGTAAGGATCTCATTAGGTAGTGCATATTGGCCTTGAACTATAGTTTATGTAGCCCAGGCTGGCTTCAAACTCAAGGCGACCACTCTCCCAACTGCTGGAATTAAGGTATATGCCACGATACTTGTCCTTTTGGCCATTTTTAAATCAAGCTATTCTTTTCCCTGAAGTCTTTGGGTTCTTTACATATTAGTAACTCCTTGTTGACTATATTACTTACATATATTTCCTCCCATTCTGTACATTGTCTTTTCACTTTGTTGATTGTTTCCTTTCACACGAAGAAGCTCTTGTTTGATGTAATCCATTTGTCTGTTGGTGCTTTTGCTGCCTATATTTTTGGAGTCATATCTAAAAGTATCATAGTCCTAGAGCAATCTCAAGCAGCTTCCCCTTGGCTATTTATCAAATTTTCTTTTTTTTTTTCTCCTAGTTATCAAATTATTTGATTATGGTCAACCCATAATCTTGGCTCTCTTTAAATTCAGGTAACCATTCAGGTAAATGAAAATATGATACATGTCAGGGAGTTACCCCAGGAAACTAAGGCTTATGAATATTTTACACCAGTCTGTTGTCTTTCTCACATCTTAAAACTCCTCAGCT
The DNA here is from genome assembly GCF_034190915.1 of Cavia porcellus. Lineage (NCBI taxonomy): Eukaryota > Metazoa > Chordata > Mammalia > Rodentia > Caviidae > Cavia > Cavia porcellus. Next base: position 43,415,511 of record NW_026947496.1, on the reverse strand, counting down.
TTGTATTTGTCCACAGACTCTGCTGTGACTCTTAGTCATTCTCTGTTCACTGACAGCAGGCATGGTGAGATTTTCTCTGGGTCAGAGTCATACAAAATGATCAAGAAATGAAATAGCCACCATCTTTTATTTCACTTTTGCTCTCTAAACACAAAACAAACTCATTGGAAGAACAGAATTTTCTTCTCAATAGTGAAGTAGATCTCTAAAAAATAGTACAAGCTATGAAATATATAACATATCAACTTCATTTTAGACAGTTATTTCTATTGTTTAGCTTTATATACCTTATTCATTTCCAAGCATCTGAAAACAACTGTTGAACATTTTAAGAAAAGCATTTCCTTATTAGATCCAAAGAATGTATTTCCTAGTAACCTTCCAATTCATCAAGACTTCTTCCTCCTCTGCCTTCAAACCTCTGTGTTCCAGGGTTCAGAGTTCTCTTTTCTGCCTCCCACATTCAATGCAAGTTTGCACCACCAAAGACTCTGCTGACTTGCTCATTATTTGACACATAGAGTCAACGTGCCTCAACAAGGCCTACGATACTTTTCCTCAGAGGCAGCACAGCTTGGCCTCATTTGAGGCAAGCTGATTCCTCCTGATAGCAAGACTCAAGTTTTGTGAAGAATACCAAATGTATTTGCTAGGGTTCTCTAGAATAGGTGAAGTATAAAATATATGTATGATTGTGTAAGAAATTTATTGTTAGTTTGCAAGAAGCAGAAGACTCACAGTGGTCATCTATGAGATCAGAGTTAGAAGTATCCAAAATGGTCAGCTGCACATTCTAGAGATAGAACCCAGAAACAGTCAAAAGCTGAAGGCCTGGAAGCACACTAGAGTCACAAAGCATAAGTGTAAGTCTGTGTTGGTAGGCCAATGAATCTGTAGTAAAAACTGCAGAGTTTGCACTACAAGGCTGAATGAGCTAGAGACCAATACCCAAGGCAATGGAAAGGAAGGAAGATTTACAAAAAAAAAAAAAAAAAAGACTTCCGTTTTATTCTGTCTGAAGTATAACTTATTGGTTGGTACCACCACATCCAAGTTGAGTTTTCTCCTCTTAGTTTGCTCTCCTACATGTCAGTTATCTACAGACATGTCCAGAATTTACTAATCTGCTAAGCAGTTCTTACTCAATTCAAGTTAACATATTATAATTAAAAACATTATAATAAAACATGAAAGCACCATTGTTTCAAGGAGGAGATTCTTTCTAGGCTTGCCTACTTTGTAGGAACCACAGCTACAAATGCTTTTTTCCTTGTCTTGACAATTGGAAGCATATGCTCTGATCAGATTATTTTTCTAGCAAGTACGGTTCATCTCTTTTTCCACATATCTCCCAGTTAAAGAGGAAAACTTGTCTCACTCATACTATCAGGCTTATCTTGTTAAAAAGAAGTTTTTAGGTATAGCATTAAGTCATTTACTTGTATTCATTCTTTTTTCTTGATGTGAGAATTCACCACTAAAAATTTCCCTCTGAGGACTGCTTTCTTTGTGTCCCACAAGTTCCTGTGTTGTTTGCATTTCTGTTTGATTATAGATATTGTTTAATTTCTTCTTTAACTTCAACTGTGACCCATTGGTTGTTTGGGAGAGCGGTAGCTAAGATAACTGTACTACTCATTCTATTAGATCATTGAATGGAATAGTTTGTGCTTTTTTGTTTGATCAACTTTACATGCCTATACCTGGCAATCTGAGCAACTATTTTGAGAAAAACAATATGCAATATAATAACTATTGTTAATGTCCTATCATCTTGTTTTGAAATTCTGTATTATTTTTATTGCTTTTTAAATTCTACTTAAAATAGATAGTTAACTTCAAAAGAAGATTTTTAAATTTTTTCTGCTAATATATCTGAAGAATCTACTCAAGAAATGAATATATTTGAGACAACATAGAAAGAATACTATTTTCGTCCATTAACATTACAGGCCCTGGAAGATATAGTAAAGATGCTGATTCAGTGTTGGATACTGGATTCTCATGGTCACAGGCATGTGGACAAGTTAGTTTATAAGAGCTCAGAATAGAGTTTAAAGCGAGGCATATCTAGTCCCAAATAGAGTGCTGTGTCTTTCTATAGGATATCAGAAGTATTGATTTCACTTAATCAGTAAACTTAAATCTTTGGCAACTATGGTGGATAAAAGGGTAAACCAATAGGAAAGAATGTGTTATAACTATTTCTCTTCTGGTACTAAATACAATCCAAAAACCTGAGCTTCAAAACATAAACCAACATTACTACATAATCTTTAGAAGATCACTTTGAGGAACACAAGGCCTGAATTTCATTTTCTCTTATCCTAAAACTAAGTCCTCCAAATCTGTACATTTCGTATGGTGAATGTAATATAGAACTCATGGTTGTAAAAAAAAAAATTGACCTTATTACATAGGAAAAAACATTATTTTACCGAATCTGAACATAAACTTCTCAGAAATTTCTCATGAAATTCTACAATTAATATACAATCAGATGGCCAAATTCTCCTTGTATTTCCAGTTGTTTATTATTAGGATATTTTATAAGTTGTGGATAATAATTATTAAATTGTATTATTTTGTTAAAGTACAAATGATTAAAATAAAGTTGTTAGAATTTTAAAATTGCTTCTTGGGCTTTCTATTTGCTCATTGATTCATAGGTGCTCACAGAATGTCTTTAACATTCAGGTGTGGGTACTGGGGGTGGGAGGAAGGCATGAGGGAAGCAAAAATAAATGCAAACAGCCTGCTTCAAGGCTTTTGTAACAAAATAGAAGAAATTATCCTGAGCGCACAAATAATTAATGTAGGAGGAGGTGGAGAATGCTGAGAAAGGTGCTCACAAAGTGATCTGACTTTAGAAAATGAGTCATCATGTCTAACGAGTGAAAGCAAAGGCATTGGAGGATGTCACATTTGAGTCAGATCTCAAAATGTACTTGTCTTGTAAGCGTTGACTTTCTAAATGCAGACGCAGAGGATAGTATATAAAGAGGCTAATGCAATAAGAGGGTAGTTCCATCAGATCTTGGAGGGTCCACACACTTGTTCCATGAAAATCTGCATTGAATTACTGTGTGGGGAGCATCTCTAGCGCTCATCAGAGTCTCATCGGGGTTCAAATCCTAAGAATGTTTAGGTGCCCTCTGATATCGATCATATTCTGTGAATAACAAGAATTGTGCTAATATACAATGCACATTTTACCATTGAAAAGTTAAAATATAAATCAAATTATCAAACAGGCTGAGCATAGTGATGCATGCCTATAATCACAGCACTCTGAGAGGCCAAGACAAGAAAAATGCAAGTTAGAACCCAATCTGGGCAATTTGGTATGTTAGTGTGAACTATCAAAATAAAAATAAATAAATAAATTAAATTAAAAAAAAAAAAAAAAAAAAAAAAAACAGCTGAGGATGAAGTCCAGGGCAAAGGCCCGTGGTTCAACAGTGCCTAAGGGAAAAATAATCATCAAACAGTAAAAAAAAGGAAATAATTTTAGTATCTCATTTTTTAAAGTGAGGAAATGGAACTCTGAGAAGAGATATGTCTTGTTCAAAATCACAGAATTTGTTACAAGATAGATATAAGTCTAATTTTTACAAAACCTTTCCCAAAAACATGTGAAGAATGGACTTTATATGTTAGGCAATAGGGAGTTATTAAATTGTTTTGGACAAAGAGCATATACAGAAGATATGCCGGGCAGAACTATATATGCCGGGCAGCTGGATTGTAAATGGAAGCATTTAGACCCCAGAAGGTCGAATGGAATGTATTGCAAATAGCTCAGGAAGAAATAAATGTGGTCTAAATCTGAATGGCAGGAAAGAGAATGAAAAGGAGATAATGGGTTTCAAAAAGCTTAATGAAGTTAAAAGCTATCGAATACAGAATGGCATTGCTATGAACATTAAACAGATACTGAATAGAAGTCACTTTCAACAAAGATTCATAGACCTAGAGTCTTGGAAAATGGGAAGAATATAGAAAAAACATGTAACTCAGAAGAAGAAACAGTTTTAAGATACAGATATTTGTTATTGATATAAACAGCTTGATTAATCAACTCCCTTGTAAATTTACAGCTCTACAGTTTCCAAGGGGGATTTAGCATCACTTTAATGACAATGTCATGGTCAAAGTTGACATTTTGCTTTACATCTTCCTACTATTTGATGCACATGATATGTAAGAAAGCAAACTACAGTTACCTGTGTCTGCCTAATGGCACAGCAAATGTAGGTAAAAATCAGAATAATGGTTATCTTGCCTATAGGATTATAAATATATGTCACTATACTACACCATGATACTAATTCAATGTATATTGCATAGGCTCCTATGCTATACTAGTAACTGTTATAGGTACATCTTGAGAAAGATTCAAACAAAAAGTAAGAGTACTGAACTACAGGTAATTGCCAGTTTAAAAGAGTTGTCAGACATAAACACAATCACTTCTTTCCCACTGACACTCATGTTTAAACCTAAAATGCTAGATGTCTTGTAAAATATGCATAGCCCTTTTGCTCTTCTCTTAAAAATAGTGGTACCCTGTTACAGTAGGGCAGGTAAGCATAGCTAAATTTAATGTAAAGCTTGTCACTGCAGAATATGAAGAAACACAAGTAAACTTCTTCAATCAGCTTTTGCAGTCATTCTACATGAAATCGATGGTAGTCTTTGACTGCCAGAGAGAAAAATCAAATTTTGGCCCTATGAGGGCGTGTTCTGAGTTTCCACACTAATCTGATAAGGACTCTCGGACCTGATTATCCTTAGATCTATGTCTGTACAAACACATAGGACTTGACAAGTTCACTACCCCTTAAACACTCTAATTTGTATCCTATATGAAAGGCACACTGCCTTCCATATTCTTGAATCTCTGTTCATGCAAACATTTTCACTTTCCTGTCCTCTTGGCCATAAATGTTTTCTTTTAGCTACATTTTTAAGGTCAGAGTAGAGCTGAATGATTCAAAATGAAACGATAAATCCAAGGTATATGCCAGTGGCTGTGAGCTCTCTCTCTCAGGCCTCTCTCCCCTTTTAAGCTGCTGGACTCTCTGAACAGGTTCCAGCCTTTGTTTGAAGACCCTAGAGCACTAGGCCAGCAGCTGGTGTAAGTCATAATTACTTTAGAGTGGGCCTTTTCTGAGAGCATCTAGAAATAATGAGGTTTGTCTGAAAAATTATTATTAGCACATCTTAAAGATTGAGATCAAGCTTTGCCTCTTCTTATTCTAAAGTGTTAAATATGCTAATGAGATGGCCCAGAAAAAGCATAGAAATAGTCTTGCTGCAAGTGTGAATGGCACAGTAATAGAATGCTAGGGAAGGATAGAAAAGCATGTGAATTGTGAAGATATGCAATGTCATCACTGACAAACAAGACATGGCTGAATGTCCCTCCCTGAAATGGGAGTGTAAGAATATGTCTCAGGGCAAAAGTCAATTTCAGATGTAAACCATACCTGGAAGTATGAAATTTTCTGTTCCTTTCAGTCCCTTATCTTCATGAGGTTTTTCTAGGAGAGTTGTATGTGCTTAAAACTTTCTTCCACTGGTAGGGATCAATGGGAATCAGGTAGTTCCCTCTGAAAGAGAAAGAATGGGATTGAAAAAAAAAGTCAGTGGTCTGTGGTGGGATGCCTTAAAGGTGAATCAGACTTCATTTGTACTCACTCATTTTTTTGTGTAAACTTAAATGTTACTTAACATGTTGTTAACAAGTTATCCTAATACAGAAATGGAGGTAATGATCAACCCTATTTGATGAGACTTTTGTGGTGACTATATGAGACAATATACCTTAAAAGTACTTTGCAAAATGGCTGCCTTTTACAAAGCCCTTGATACCACAATTGCTGCTGCTATTGTTATACATCCTAAATTTCTGAAATGCTGTTAGACTCTCTCGTTTAAATCTCTCACCTAGTAACTCTGTTCATTCAGTTCTGTCCACACTGATGAATCTTCCTTCCCCAGTAGTCTGTGGGTGTGCCTGACCTTCTGTACTTCAGTATCACCTGCCTGAACCACACTAGCATGACCATGTAGCATATAATTTGTGGCGTATTGATTGGCTTTTCCTCCATTTGGAAAGTTACTTCTATCTGTCTTTTCTGTATCTTCTCCATCACCATATTTTCAAGAAAAATCCATATGTGTGCATGCTTTCCCCTGCCTATAGGAATCATTCTCTTATATGTCATGCTCCTACTTGATTAAATAGAAATAAACTATGGTAATATAATTAGACTTTAAGAAATATACTTAGAAAAGGAAATCTACAAAGATGATGCCTTGAACCATTTTTAGTTTTTACATATAAGTACATAATTTGTTATTGAGACCTCAATTTGTTTAAAGAAAAGTGGCTAATGATTTCCACTTTTACACAGTGGTTATGCAGATCAAGTTTCCTAAAGGTGGATCACTTATCACTTAAGTTGGATCAAGAAAACAACAGTTTTTTAAATCTGTTTACAGGTGTGTATTGAATCATAATAAGTTTATAACCATGTAGGAGAAATTGTACATAAATATTACAGTGTAAGGTAGAAAATTGGTCATAAGAGATATCCAGGAAGAGTGTCATGGGAGCTCTCAGAATAAATAACATTTTGCAATACAGAATGAGAATCAGCTTCTCAGAGAGAGGATGAGTTGTGTCTTGAAGGATTCACACATACAACCATGGCTTAACAAATATTGACTACATTACAATATGTAATACATATTGTACAATGAGTTTATCTGTATTTTACTGTTAAATTCTCTTTTATCCTTCCATGCAATAGCTATTTTTCTTTCAATCTCTGCCCTGAATATTCCAAAATCAACTTATTTGATAATGGCTTGAGTTTATAGCTATTTTCTTTGGTATATAGCAAATATCAGCCAGCATATTCTGTAAAGAGTCAGCCAGTAGATGTTTTCAGCTCTGAGAACCTATACAGTCTCTATTGTAACCATCTGTTCTGGTATTGAAACATAAAAAGCAGTCAAACAATGTATACGTGACATACATGGATCTGTTTAAAACAAAAAACTGCTTAGAAAATCAAGTTGTGGTCAAATTCACACTAGGAATGCAAACCCTGGATTACAGCATAGGTTTACTTATGTATCAATTAAAAAAAATTTCTGATTTCTGATACTCATAAAAATGGCACTATAGCAACCATGGCATCCTGAGCTGTCCAAACACCCACTTGTCAAAACCAATAACTGACCTGAGATTTCACCATACTTGAAAGGAAACAAGTTAGCTTGATACAGTTTCATAGATGCTGGCATAAGACACCTGACTCCTGGGTCAGAGACAAAGGACAATTTATTACTCACTGTAATAGCAGAATCAGATTATCACTATTTCTTGTCAGTTCCCCAAGCCCTTTATCCCATAGGGCAACACAAAAACAGTTAATAACTGCATGCACCATTCATAGTATTATAGTAAAGAACCCTGAACTTAGTGAACAGGGATCCTCTATCATAGGCAATAAGCATTACTGACCTTTGCCCTAGCGGGAAACATTAACTTTATTGGACTGGAGAGTAAGCATGCCTGCCCTTTGCTCTAGTAGTAGACAGCATTTCTATTTTCTAATGCTATTCTCCATACAAACATCTTTAAATAGATAATCTAGGGAAAAGGTATCTAGTGTTTCCACCTAGAAGATGTACAGAAATATCAGAAACTCATAGACAACTACTCTAGATTCCTAAACTATAGTCATGTACCTGCAAGTCTTTAAAACATTGATAAAAAAAATACTAACTACAGTCAAATGCCCATAGAATTTACCAAACCACAACAAGAATTTCATAAGTAACATAAGCACTTTTAAATTATCTTTTCAAGACCCTGGCTAATTAACAATTGATAGACATGGGCTTTATTTCAACTCCAATTTATGACTTCCATCTTTGAAGCCATATTATCTTAAACATAATTACAATAAATTGAACTATTCCAATGTTGCTTATGTATCCCATAGATTAAAAAGTTTCACACATGTATGTATGCATAATTTATATGTATGTATGTGTAAAAAATGTCCCCTCATGCATTTACTTAGAGGTTGTGGGGAAAAGTGGAAAATTTACACTGATCTAGAAATAAAATGCTTTACATTTTTAGTAAATTTATGAGGATTTCAAAAGTTTGCATGAGATTCATTCTCAGAATTTTTTTTTAAATTTAGCATCCAAGAATTCAAACTTTCAGTAATCACATTTATAGGCAGGGAATGCCTTGTGCCATTCCCATTCAGCAACATTGGAAAGGGAGGTAGACTTACAAAACTGATCAGAATAAGGTCCATGGGAAAGTTTGAAGAAAATTTTCATTTTAAGTACTAGTTTTGAGCCAAAAAAGCCTCACATACTTTTTAGTGAACCGACCTGCTAGTGAAGAAGTTTCAAAGCAAAGGCAAAAGTCACTGCTTTTCCAGTAAAAGCTCCCTAACTTTCAGGGACCATCTAGCTTAAGGTGTTAAGATGCTGGTGACCCCGCAGCAGCGGCACTATGTGAGCCATGTCATGCACTACTCCTTATAAACCCAGCTCAGCTCTCCTCCAGTGTCTCCTCTTAGAGTTATACTTGATTTCCTGACCATTTTTCATTTGAATGCCTTGAGAGTGAAAGGATTCTTCTCTTGTTTCTTGGGCAGGAACGCTTGACCCTTAAAATCTTGTGAGATGACACAATGAGGAAAGAAGAAATTCCACAGGCACAAAAGGGGGAAAAAGGAGAGAGCTTTTTTCAATAATTTTTCATAGATAATGATAAATTTTGACCAAGATATCAAGATTGAAGTGAAACATGTCAATTTTATCCTTATACTCACATTTTGGCTGCTTATATTGCTAAAAAGGTTTACTAGGTCACTAACACCAGGACAAATGCATACATACATACAAGAAGAACATGCAAACATGAAAATAGCTTGGCCCATGGCAAATGGCATGTTAATAGCTAAGAAGCAAGAGGAACATGCCCTGTATACTGGGCTCCCACCAGTTTTGAGCAGTTTACTGAATAGGAAGAGAAAGGGAATGTGTGTTTTCATTTCAAAAGATTATTTTTCCTTCTTTTTAATGCATTATCCCTTTGGGAATCTTAGACCTAAAGCTGTCATTTTTCTAAGTAGGACATTTGAAACTAAAGGTTGCTGATTCATTTGACAGATAGTGAATTTTGTCCCCTCCCACGTACAGACATATTTCAAGTGTGTTCCTGTTTATACATATGGACAAGAAGATTTCAGAAAAAAAATGCTCTAGATGCATCTCGTTCATGCCTTGTAGAAATGCTAGGGATGATTTGGCAGAGAGAAAATAAAACTCTGGCAGGAACCAGGTTTTAAGTTTTATTTTCACCATGCTTGTACTTTGTTCCACTTTTAGAAGCAGCGTGATGTCAGTCACATTTAAATCAGATGAAAACCTGAATTTTTCATATTAATTAAAGTTCAATGGATTCCTTATAAAGAATACATGAAAAGATCAGCAGCAGTGGGGTGGGGGAAGTCACGTGGGGTGGATTTTCTGCAGATTAACTGTGGCTGAGTTCAACTTCCCCCTGGGTTTTTTGAACTGACTCCAAATTTAGAAATTGATTGACAAACAATGCTACCTCATCCTGCATGAATTTTTTTCTCCTGTAAAGAAGAGTACAAATGAAGTAGGAGAATAAGTGCTTCCAACAAACAGTACTGGATGCTGTTTGTGTGTGTGTGTGTGTGTGTGTGTGTGTGTGTGTGTGTGTGTGTGTGTTTACTACGGCTCTCAATTAAATACAAATCCATGAAAAGGGGGGGGACTAACAAAGCTTGCTCTGTGTACAGGCATCTCTGGCAACACAGACAGGAAACATATTAAGGCCTAACCCAGAGGAGCTTCTATTCCAGCCAGAACAGGTGTCTGTAACTGGCAGCATGAAGCTTTGATCAAAGCAATTCCAGCCCAAGTTCTTAGATCATCACCATGTGCCCAACTGAGTCCAACTGTGACAAGATCAGTTACTCTTATTTAATCACAACAATAGAGACTTTTAAGGTACTCATTAGCAAACAAAGACATAAATCAGTATTATGGAGCCAGGTATGGTTTTACTGAAAAATAAACTCAGATTCAAATTCATGGATGTGAATCTTACTTAACTGCCTTTTAAGCACTCTGACAGTTTAAAACAGTTATAGCTCTAGGTGAGATGATGTTGCTCTTCATCTGCTCCCACAGGTTCCTCTTGCTGAAGCTAGAAAAGGTTTCCAACAAGATACTCACTATGCTACATGCCCAGAATCTCTTTACCTTCAGAGGGATTCCTAATGCCTAGGCTTCTTGCTTTAATATCTATTATCACTCTGTTTTATTGCCATTAATGGGCTTATTTTATCTGTCTTTGCTTGGTTTTATTTGGATCACTGATTAAAAGATAATTATCTCCAGTTAGGAAAACATAAATTATTCTTTGAATATTTCACACATTTCTTTTAGTGCAGTGTATCAAATCTGGGATGGACTTCATTTCAATCTTTTTTCTCATTGCTTTCTGTGAGCATCTGGCCTAATTCAGGTGTAGTTTTGGATCTTTAGTACAACCCAGTATATAACTTTACAATGATTCACAAGTTACAGAGCACGAAGTGCTAATAGAACATGTAAACAAAGTAGGTGTGCTAGTTAATTAGTGTGTCAATCTGAGTAATAAACACCCATATGATTGGATTTGCATAGCACTAGGTGCTACTGAATGGGTTTAATGAAGACCAAAGATCCACAGCATGAGTGGAAACCAACCAATAGGCTTATAACCTGAGTGAAAAAAAAAAAAAAAATGGGGCATAAAGAAGGAAGTCTCAGGGCCGAGGATTTAGCTCAGTGGCATAAGAACCTGCTTGGCAAACGTGAGGTCATGAGTTCAATCCCTGGTAAAAAATAAAAAAGAAAAAAGAAAGAAAGAAAGAAAGAAAGAAAGAAAGAAAGAAAGAAAGAAAGAAAGAAAGAAAGAAAGAAAGAAAGAAATCCCAATTCTGTTTCTTCGAAGGAGCTCCACTCTGCATTCACCTTGGATATCCAGCAGCAGACCCTTCAGCCTTCTACCACAGATCCTTCAGCCTCCTGATACAAACTCGCACAAGACTCTACAGGGAGCTCTAAGGCTTTGACTTTCAACTGGCTCCTTTGGAGCTCCAGATTGCAGACAACCCATCACCACTCTTCCACACCTGACTCCGCAGGTGGCCATTTTAAGTCTGCCTTGTAAGTTCTTATGTATTTATACATCTTATATTAAACCTGTCTCTATAGCGAGCACTGAATAATACAGTAGGAATGACAGACTCTAAGTTGCTATTGTTGAGACATTAGCAATAAGGATAACCAAATAAACCCCACCTTAAATGTATGATTATACTCATCCTAAAGGGGAAAAAAAAGTCAAAATGGCTCCTATCATGATGAAGCCATCAAATCCTTCGATACAGTGACATGTAAAAGCTAAGAGCTATGATCACTGAGAAATGTGCTTTATTTACATTCTGAAAGCATTCCTTACAGTAACCACCATGTTCACCTTTCAGTTGTTACTCTACTCTTATAACCAGAGGGAATAACTGACTCTAGTTTTGTGCTTTTGATAGAAATGAGTGACCTCCCAGGACAATGCGTTTACAAAGTGCCTTTTCCCTTGAAAACCATATAAATTTATCTTTACCATTTTTTTGATATTTTTCAAATGCCCAATATCTCCATTCAATGAGTTATAGGGTAGGATGGCCATGAGAATAAATAAGCACTTGGTAAAAACAAATATCGTATTTTAAATATTTAACTTTTTTTGCTGCCACACTGCGTTATAATTTTAAAAAGGTGTTGAATAATCCATGGTATGGTGGATTGACAACTGGTGGGAAACTTGTAACACCCAGCTGAACTGAATCAACGTCGTGATGGGTGTGGAGGGCCCATGTGAGGATTGTTACCAACAACACAAAAGAAAGGAAGAAGGGTGCTGTTAGTTCTCCTGTTGCAATTGGTTCTCATGGAGGAGCTTGTCGAGCTTCTTTCCTGATGTGACCTTGTTGCTGAGAATGGTTGCTGTTCACTTTGGGAGAGTTCTAGTCCTTACTTTGAGCATTGCTTCCAGGCTCCAGTACAGGACCCTTAGCCTACTGACAAATCCTTCATCCCACTGATTTTTGGGCCTTCCCAGTAGAGATCTGTGAAACAGATTTGCATGAGACATTGTAGTGGGCTCAAGGCCTCCAGTTGGACTCATGGGGTGGGGCACTGTTATGGGCTCTAGGTCTTCTATTGGATTCCTGCAGTATATTGCTGTGGGATGTAGGCCCTCAGCTGGATTCTTTGGTGTCTTTAGTATGTAGACAGATTTCCTGTGCTTTGTGTGTTTGACTCTTTGGGTGGCTATTATAAAATAATACCATAAATTATGCATTCTGTATTAAATTGTTTTCCTTACAATCCCTGACTACAACACATGGCAAATAAGGCAACTCCTGTTAGGAGTTCATGGGACATACTGATACACTCAACTTCCTTCTGTGTTGGTGGAGAAGATTTTTTTAAACTAATAAAAAGTGATCTCTATTTATATTTTTAAAAAAGGTATAGTGAAGAAGGAAAGGAGCATTTTAGGGTATAGGAAAGAGAAATAAGCAGCACCCTATAATTATGAGCATGGTAGAGATAAAAGTCCAATAAATAATTCATATGACAAAATATAATTAAATAAGTAGAATAATATGGTTTCATGGTGTTTTAGCATTATTCTTACTACTTGAAAAAATGATATGTAAACTCATTTATTCTTTTCTTCTTAACGTTGTGTCTAACTTTTTGTATCACCTTCTTTGTTAGAGCTTTTTGAAACAGAGAAATAAGTATTCATAAATGAATCAATTTAAAAATTCCATAGAGCCATAATATGATATCAAATACTGAAGGTCAAACACATATTTAATATTTTTAAAATGTATCTCAAAGCCTCTTGAGTGCTTATTCTATACCTTTGGCTATATCATTTATACTGATTCACTCAATAAAAAAAATGAAAAACTGCATTAAATGGTAAAACTAAAACATATGCAGAATTGATATTTAAAATGCACATTTAAGACTTCAGAAGTATAGAAACCTTTTATCCTTATTTACATAAGAAGTAGAAAACTTGTTTTTCAAATTGTTCTGAATCAGCAATAAATTTAAATAATGAATCACAAGAAACAAGACATTGATATCTTCCTTTTTTTAACAGTGAAAGATATGATTCAAATGGTTTATTTAACAGTAATTGAAAACCTGGTTTCGGGTAAATTTCTACCATGAGACTTTGTTATGGAATGAGTACAATATATTTTCTAACCCATCATTCAAAGGCTATTTCTGCTCCTCAGTTTGTACTTTTATTTTTCACCCCACTTTTCTTTCAGTGATAAAAAAAGAATAAAATAGAAAAAAATTTTAATTTAATAACAATTTTCTACATCCTGATTATTTGATAAAGTGAAAGTTTGATACTTTCTATATTTTATTCTTTGAGAGAGGGGAAACGTAACTGCCTCTATCTTGTTTCTTTCTTTGTTAATTGTTATGGTTTGTTTAGATGTCTTCCAAAGCCTCATGTGGTCATGGTGGGGCAGGCTTTTTCCAGGCAGCTAAATCTAGAGTTTGCGATTGGTTCATTGCTAGTGCTGGGATTGGTGGTGTGAGTGCTGCACCCACCCTAGGACGGGTAGCCTGCATACAGAGGAGGGCAAGAAGGAGGATTGCTTTCCCCTTTTTTGCTCTTCTTGTTTTTGCTGTCATCTGCTGCTACATGCCACTTTTCCTTGAAGCCAGCAGATTATGGGCTAAAACCTCTACAAACTATGTATTTTGTCCCAACAATGAGAAAAGTAATTAGGATATTAATTTATGTTACTATCTGCCTTTATTAGTAGTAATAGAAAGGCAAACATGCAAAATAACTTGAAGAATTCAACACAATTAACAACATATGTTATTAGAAAACTGGATGAATAAATGATTTTTGACCAAAAACCAAAAGATAGGAACTTTTTTGGTTAGATTTTCATTAGTGTCACAGTTATAAGTCAGGTTCCTTCTCCTTTTGCCACCCCCCTTCATTTACACCAATGGAATAATGCTCTAAGGAATCAAGAATGAAATAAGATGCATGAAATCTTTTATTGTGGCCAAACAGAATTCTTCTTCTGGTTGAGGATACTGGTATATAACAAAATAGAACTCTTTACTGCCTCCTGTGCATCTAGTGTTTCATATCCCTGTCTGTAATTCTGCAATCATCATTCAGGTCAAATTTTAATAACGTGTTCCAGGAAAAGTGAATAGTAATTTCTAAAGCCAGAATTACAACACAGAGCACCATCTCAGAAACTATATACCTCTAATTTCATCACATTCCCACCACAGTAAAGGGGATTCTGATTATTTCATCAGAACAAGGTCATGTCCTAAAAGTTACCAATGTTTTAAGACAAAGGACATTTAATGGAATAAAATCTAAGGCAGGACTCAGAAATATATGTATTTATGTGTCCAAGTTTGTATTTGCATAAATAATTACATATCTAAATTGGACTGTTTTAGTAATGAAAAGGACACACTGGCATCTAGTATGACAGTCACTTTTCCTAAATGCTAACACCAAGACACTGGTGACAGTGCCTTTAGCTTTCTTTTAAGACATGCTATATGTAGTTCTTATAGTTTTCAAAGACCTTGTCACTGAAATGATGTGAATTTTTGATGACAGAATTCAGAAATAATACCTACCTTTTTGATTGTCATCCTTTATCCCAGTCTGAACAAATTAAATAAGGTAACAAAAATCACTACTTTATTTTAAGCTGATTTCTCAAAATGTCCTTTGTACTTAGTGCTATATTTTACAGTGGGTTTTTCTGTTATTTAAATGAGGACTATAAGAAGCTTATAAAGAATTTTCTAGGAAAGTTTGATATGGGGATGCAATTATTTTTTCTGCTTCAATATTTTGTCCAATGAAATGTTAAAAGTCCAGTTTAAGTAAGTGATCAGACAAGCACAAGCCTGTCTGCACTGAGTTTTTCATCAGTGTTAGAGAAAAGAAAATAAACTTTGCAATGTGTACCTTTAAAATAAAAAATAGTCCAACTTAGACATGTAAATATTTTACACGATTAATCATGCAGAATCTTTAAATAAATATGAATGCTGCTTCAATAATTAATCCCAAATTGAGAACAAACTTCCAAATAATTCAAAACTTTAAGTGAATTTTTGGTAATAATATAACTTAAGGTTTATATTAAGAAGAAAGATACTAAATTTTATTTGTTCCCTGTAAGTTGCACAACTTACTTATACAGAAAAAAAGAGAATTTCATTTTAGTATAGCCTCACATCTCTTGTAATTTATGATGAAAACTATGATTGTGCTCAAGGAAAAGGAGGGACAATTGAATAAATAAGATCAGAATTTATCTTCATTTCAACACCCTGCTCCACTCTGTTTTTCCTTTTCTTCCTCCATCCTTTCCTTCAACTTTTTCTCCCTGAAAGTCTTCTACCTCTTTTTCTGATCTATATGACAAGACTCATGATGACCTAGAGCATTCACCCACACTGTTTTTCCAGTGGCTGTGGTAACTTGAGAAATAGCACACTGACAATAAGTCCTGAATTCACCATCTTCTTAGAAGGTCATAGTTTGAACCAGCATGAGACACTTAGCACCTTCTGAACAAATCACCTGGCACTAGAAGTGCACAGGAATAGGTGTGTGAAAGGCATCACAGTGTCACTTGTGTAGCTAGAGATTATAATTCCCAAAATTGGGGAGTCAGCCTCTGGGAAAGAAATTCTGTGTCACTATTCTATGAGTTAACTTAATGCTACTAAATTAACTCAGGGATAGATGACACCATTTTGTGACCCTAATTTGTCCCCTCTGCACCTCCATACTTTTAGATGAATAGGTCAGTACTACTTGACTCACCAAAAATCAGCAACTGGGTCAAGTTAGGATGAGGACTGCTTGATTCAGAGTTTGGATTTATGAAGCATTCCAACTGTACTTGGCACAACTGAATGAGTACACTTTGGGAAGCTGCCAAAATGTGCAGAGGATCTTTGGCAGAAAAGAAAAAAAAAAAAAAGATAGATCACATCCATGGGCATTAAATTTGATTTGAAGAGAACAGTATGGAGGAATGTTTTAAAAGGGTTAAATGTCTCTGTCACAAACTGGGATATTAAGCTTTAAGATATTGATTATGATTTGAAGACATAGGCCACACTCTAAATTCTGAAATAGTGGCAGAAAAGCATGCTCTAATAAAACACCAGAGTAGGATCAGAAACTCCACAGCAGAGCTGCTAAGAACAAGAAAGTAATAACAAGTGGACAGATTATCCTGCAAAGCATCAGACTTGAACAGAGTTGGGGTGAATAAAATATCAGTGTTCATGACCACAAAGCAGAATCTCAAAGGCCCTGCAGATACCAGCAACATTCCATCTAACTTAGAGATTTTGAAGCATAAAGAATACTTAGAGACTTTTTTGGGCCAAACTCCTCATTTTAGACATGTTAAATCAGAGTTAGACACAGGTTAGTATTTAGGACTAGGTCTCATAATGTTGAGGATAGTACTGTTCTTCAAAGATAAAATTTGAATTCAGAATGAAAGAGACAAATAATCTGCTGGAAAAGATGACATTAAGTAAATTCATCCAAGAGTGCTTGATCAAATAAGGCCTTTTTATCAGCATTCTTTTCTAGTTTAGTAACAAATATTGTAAGTATTTAAAAGTCATAAATAAAGGAAGTGTTGTTGTCAACCCTGAGAATTTATGATTTAATAAAATTGGTGAAAACCACTCAAGCAGTTGATTAAAAAAAATAGTGACTTTAGAGCTAAAGAGCTTGTGTCAATCTCTTGGCAATGGGGTCACACACCAAGAGAGAGAAGGAGGGGGTGGAGAACAGAGAAGAAAATTGTTTTATTTTTCTGTGATAAAGTGTCACCCTGGAAAGGAATTGCCCAGCAGTCAGGATGACATTTCTCAGCTCCACCTGCATGGTGACCAGAGTAACAATAGAAGCGATGAGTGTTCTACTTGTAAACAGTGCATTGATTAACAAATGGTGTGAATGTGCTTTCTCTGTATTTTTCTCCTGTCTATTGCCTGGTAGAATACAGATCTAAGACCCTAAAGCAAACTACAATTAAGAAGAAGTATAGATTCTTACCTCACAGTTTAAAAGACAGTATTTCATAATTCAGAAATGTCTGCAATGCCCTGTCACATGAGCAAGGAATAAGTAGTAATGTTAAACTATGGAAAGTTTGGGGGTTATTTATTAAAGCTGTTAAAATTATCCAATTTGATATACCATTTCCTTATGTAGATGCCATATGAGGGTATGTTTGAAATGTGTGATAATGGGACAAGTTCCTAAAGTCATATGTCTGAATAAAGTGGGTCTATTAGAAATGCATAATGCACAGAAATTGCAGTCCTTAGCATCTTTCTAGTTGCACCAACATTTCTGTAGAGCTTCAGAGCTGCTCTGTCTCTTTGCATATCAGAAGACAAAATTTTACACTAAAATAATGATTTGTTCTTTGATTCAAGCCATGGGATCAAATTATATTATTAGAATGAGATTTCCAAAGAACTACTGGGAATTTCGTAAGTGGATCTTTCTAACAGACTGCTCTAAGTCATCTCCTTCAGGGCTAATGCAGCCTAATTTGTTTGTGCCAACAAGAAAATATCAAAGAAGATGACCAAACCACTGAAGTATCCCAACAAGAGAAACAGTCTCAAAGGACATTATTATAAGGAAAGAAGCAGAGAATATCAGATCAGAAGAAAGCCATAGATATAACGTGATCATCATGCCTAGCTCCTTCATTTTACAGAAAAAAACTAGATTTTTGTTTTAATGTTACTGTGCTAATGCATGACTTAAAATTCTGAGCTCTGACTTTAATCTAGAGGGTTTTCCACAAAGTTTCTTAACTTTGTATCAAATTTGAATTCATCACGGATCTAACTGTTTTTTAGGGGTCTCTTGTCTCCTTGTGTCCAAAATTGTTATCATCTACCAGTTTAAATACACAGAGCACTCAGCATAACAGCTCTAATGATACAAGATTTATAGAACAATGTTTGTCTTCTAAACTGTAACTATAAAGAAAAGTATAACTGGATTTCACAACAAATGTTCCTAAAAATAATGTAAAACCCTTTTGCTTTTAAGTGGAAATTATAGGTATACATATACTCTGTCTTGACTACGCTGTCTTGACTCTCTTGGTCCATAAAAGTTTCTAAAAATTTTTTGATCCTCTTATCATTCTGCAAAATATCCTGCTTGACCATCATATTGACATTATGCTAAAATTCTCTGCTTAGAAAAAAGTGATAAGTATTCCAGAGGCCCTAGTAACGTACAGAACACAGCAGAAGGCACATATACCTGTAAAATTCAGATACTTTATTTTGAAATTCCACTAATCTAGTATGATATCTCATTTAAGAAAAAAGACTAGTTATTTAAGACTATGCTCTTTTTCCTTAAGAGAGGCTTAAGTGGCTCAAAGGTTGCCAGTCTCATGTATGTTTGGATTTGTTTTTAAGTTCCGTATTTTGTTTCACTAATCAAAATCTTTATTCCTGGCCAATACTACACTGCCTGTTACTTAATAATGTCTTGATATCTAGTTGAGTAACCCACATAAATACTGTTTTCTAGAAAATCTCTGGCAGATTTAGGCCTCTTAGGAGTCTATATAAATTTGAGCATCATAATGTCCTTTAGGAATTCTGACTGAAATATTACTGAATCAATATATCTATTTGAGGAGGAATTAAATATTATAAAAATAAGCTTTCTATTCATGAAAATGTCATACATATTTATCTGTATTTCTAAAGGTTTCTCAATAAAATTATCTTATTTCCACAATTTCTGTCACATATTTTGTTGGACTTTTTATAATTTTACCTTCATTATAAATAGCATAGGTCTTTTTGTGATTTAGGTTTCTTCTTCATTCATATATGGAACTAAAATTTTGTATATTAACCCTATAGCCAGCTTCATTTCTTTAGTGTTTATAATAAATAGATTGGATACTTAATATTCATTTTTATTTTCTTTATAAACATCACATGTTCTAAGAATAAGATGTATTTCCAATTTTATAACTATTCCTAATTCTATTAATTATTCATGTACTTTGATTTTAACCTTTAGAGTCTAAGGCATCTAGTAAAAAGCTGAAAACATACAGGCATATTCAGAATTTTTTAAGAATTTTTTTTACTTCATGAGTATTTTGTAGCCTACTTTTTATTAGATAGAAATGACCTAGTTTTACAACTATTTTAAGTATCAACAGGTGTTGAAATTAATATGTTTGCACATTAAGATGTAAATATAGATTTTAATATTTATTAATGGAATGATTACATTCCTTATATAAAAATAATTGATCTTTATTTGTGCCATTTTCAACTTGACTGTTTTAAAGGCTTTTTTATGTCTGGTAACAATTGAGATTGGTTTCAAGATTATTCTGATCTCACAGAGGGAACTGAAGAGTAGTTAATATATTTTACCATTTTCTAAATGAGATAAGTTAAAAATTGGAATCATTTCCCTTCAAAGATTTATAGCTGTATTAGTTACGAGCGTTGCTGAGACAAAATATCTGATGCCCAAGTTGGGAAAGGAAAGGTTTATTTCTTACAGTTTTTGGAGGTTTAAATCCACACTCAGTTGGCTCCAAGGAAGGCCGGCATGGCTGGGCTGCCTTTCATGGAGGCTGCAAACAGCAAGTCAGAACTGGCAAAGAGCAAGATACACCTTCTTCCTGCCATTACATCACATCCTGGCTCCACCCCTAGGTGGGTGGAGCACTGACACCATCAACCCAGGCACTAGACAATGAACCCATCACAAATACACAATGCAAACTCATGAGGCCTGGGGGACACAGCCATAAACCATGACAATAACATTCACTGAAAAAACCACTAGGGTAGATAACTTTATGTGAAACTATTTTTATTACCAGTTTTATTTTTGTGCAGTCATTCTGAGACTATTTAGGCTTTTGTCCCTGGTGCTAGGGTTTGAATCTTTGGTCCTGTGCATGCTGATCATACCTTCTAGCACCCAAGCTAGTTCTATTCCTATTTATTTTTATTTTTATTTTGAGGCAGGTTCTCACTGAATTGTTCAGGCTAACCTCAAATTGTAACCATCCTGTGCAGGCTATTGAGTAGCTGAAATTACAGATGTGCATCATCATGCATGATGTTGTTTCATCTTTAGTCTGCTGTAACAATTTGGCTTTCTAAGAATTTGTGTATTTGGTTCAAGATTTCTCATTTATTAATGTCAGGTTGTTCACGGTAGTCCTAATTAGATTTTACATCTTTGTTCTATTCCAATTATGCCATGTTTTATTGCTAATATTATTCATCTATAAGAGGATTACCTATTTTATTAGTCTCCTGAATAAACAACTGTTGACTTTTTAATATCTGTGGTATTGTTATTTTCTAGTTGATTATTTTCTAATTATTTATTTATTGTCTTTCTCTACCTTTGGGTTTGCTAATCTTCTAGCATAAACAATTATAACTAGTATAAAATTTCTTCTGTATTAACTCTCACTTTACTCAACAAGTTTCAATTTGTGATTTCTTCTACTCAGTTCTAATTTTATTTTATTTTGTTCTAACTCATTATGATTTTATGATTATGAGTTATTTACAGGTACATTTAATTTGCAAGCATAAGAAATATATAGAAATCATTACATAATCATGAGGGTAAAAGATTTTTCTCAGCATGATAAAGGAAAATACAAAGTCTAAAACAGACTTCAGTGCATCAATTTAAACTTCATAAGAATAATAAGAAATTGGCCAGGTATGGTGTTTCCAACCTGGAAATGCAGAGGCAAGTTCAAACTCAGCCTGAGAAATTTAATGATACCCTCTTTCAAAATAAAAAATAAGGATTTAAGATGCATTGCAGTACAAAAGCCATGAATTCACTTCCAAGTGCAAAGAAGAGAATGAACAGGAGGAGGAAGGAGAAAGATAGAAAAGAAAGTAGAAAAAGGAGGAAAAGAAAAGAAAAGTTATAAGGAAGGGAGAAGAGTATTTGTCCATAATAATACTGAAAGTTTTGGGGAAATTGGAATGATAATTATAAAATATAAAGATCAATATCTTTAATATATCAAAATTTTAAAAGCCAAAAAGGCCATGCTTAATAGAAAATTGAGTAAAATGTGAAAATTCCTAACTCTAAAAATGTGTATTTCAATAATTTAGAAATCATACTAAAATGTACATTCACTACAGTTTATCTGCTCAAATTAGAAGAACCATTAAAAATGAAACTACTTTAAAAGTGTTCATATATTAGTACCATTGGTTCTCATTATCTAGTGGCTGTCCACTAGCAGATTCACCCAACCTTGAACTGAAAATATTACTAAAAGAAATCATATCCATAATCAACATGAACAGACATTTTCCCCATCTTTATTAACTAAACAACACAATAGAAGAACAGTTTATATAAAATTTACATTGCATTATATGAGTCATCCAAAAGTGATTAAGTGTACCAGAGGGTGTGTGTAATTTATACACAAGTATTGTGCTATTTTATATACAAGATTTGAGCATCTACAGATTTTGTTACTACAGGGATCGGATGTCAATCTTTTGTGGGTATCAAGGGATGACTGTTTTTGATGGGTAATGATTATTTTCTGTAAGTAAATTTAGTAATATGTGTATATGTTCACATCTTGACAATTTATGTAATTTCTAAAATAATAATCATAACTACACAGAAAAATAGCAGGACTTAGGGAAGATTTTATTTGTAAGAATACAGTATTTAAAATCCATAGAGTAATTATGTGTTCTTAAAATTAAAAGCATTTTGCAATGTTGCACATTTCTCTGAAATTGGCATTCAAAGTCCTATCTGAATGACTTTATCAAAATTTATTCATCATTAGCATAATTCAACCTCAATAGCAATTTTCATTTTTGTTTCAAATTTTTAGCCTGTTTTGTGATATATGTGTAAATTTACAAAGTTGTAAGTTCTAAGTGAATAAAATCTATTTATCTCTAATCCTCTTGTCTTCCATAGTTTATGTCTTTTAAATGCCTAATATTTAGTCTGTATTTTTATCTTTTTTAATCTTTTGAATGAATATTTTCCTATTTTAATATACTACTTGTGGTAGCATAAAGCTATGACTATTGAAATTCCCTGAATATCTATTTTTTTACTAGTAACCCTAGTTCTTCATATTTATAATAATTAGTGATATTTTAAAGTTCTTTTTATTTTATCTTTTTTAAAATTTATTTTTGTTCTACTTCTGGAGGAATAACACAGTATTTGTTCTGAGAATGCATTTCTTAATCTGCCTAATTGTGTATATCTATGCCTCACACTTTACTTCTTTATAAAATATAGCAATGATAAAGCCATAAAGTTGTGGAAATTATTCAATTAGTTATGTATAAAGTGTTTAATAAAATATTGGAGGAAGGGAATCAGAATCAATGTATCCTTCACTACCTTTTATTTAATGTTTGCTTGTTTTATTTTCAACAATTTCTTCCCATTAATTTGAAATGTAGATACCTAGTTTCTTTCTTTCATTGGTCACTCTTGAAATTTTTCCATGAACAATTAACCTAACAAGGGTAAAAAGCAAGATTATAACTTTCTAGAAAATAGTATTTGTTTCTCAAAAGCAAGACCCATACAACTTTAATACAAACCCCCATCCACTGACACACGTAGAATTTTTGTTTAATATTTTACTTATGTCTTATGAAAGTCTTAGTGATTGAAGTTTAAAAATTTTTACATAAATATTAAATATTTAGATGAGAGCTCTTATTTTTGTTTTAACATTAATATTCCATTTTCTTCTTGTTGTATTTAAATACATGCAGTGATTCCAATTCTCCTTAGTCTGTATTGTATTTTACTGTTTTTCAAAATTTATGAGACAAACGTAATTATAAAACATAACATAGACTGGGTTAAACGTGCAGTTCAGTGAGTGCTGACAAATGCATACATCCACGTAACAAGAAGTCCCAGTATCATCTTCTTAGAAATTTTTCTCTGAACCTTGGCAACCACCTTTCCTCCATGACTACTGGTCTCATCTATATCAGCACAAATTAATTTTGCTTGTACTGGAACTTCACAGCAACTGAATGAAACTTTATATACTACTGTATACTTAGTACTTTCACTAGATAAATACCTATAATAAGCACCTATATTCTTGAATATATCATCCATTTGCTTACTTGTACTGCTAAATTCTCTACAATTGAGCAAATTACTAAAATTTTTTCATCAATCCATCTGTAAAACACTTTCTTATTTCCAGTTTCTGGTTATTTTAGATCAGTTAATTAAGTGTATTAAATGTAATTTTTTACATTTCACTTTTGATTTCACTTTTATTGGGTAAGCTCTTAGAAGTTGAATTATTGAGCAATCTAGTAAATACATCTTTGCTTACAGGAAATTTTGGACTGGGCCTTTCTTTTCTGTTAATATCCTTGCCAGATTTCATTATTACCTCTTGCCTAGTTATCACTTTCATAAAGTTAATTACAGAACTGTTCTGTCCTCTATTTTGAAAGCAGTGGGTATAAAAATAGACTTTATTCACTTATTAGGACTTACCAATGTGTTCAAGTTGGAGTGTTCTTGCCAGGAAGACATATTTTTGTAATCAAATTACTTTATTATGTAAAGACTTTTCAGGTTGTCTATATCGTTTGTCAATTTTGGTAAACTGAGCTTTAAATAAATTAGTTGATTTTTGTCAAATTTATGTCTTTAAATTATAGATAATATTCTCTTATTTTTTCATATTCTTAAAAGATCTGGAAGATATGTGTGATACTGCCAATTTATTCTTTACATCAGATTTTTTCTCTTATTCTTCTTCAAATTTATGCTCAGTCACACACACACACACACATACACATAGAGAGAGAGAGAGAGAGAGAGAGAGAGAGACAGAGACAGAGACAGAGACAGAGACAAAGACAGAGACAGAGAGACAGAGAGAGAGAGAGAGACAGAGAGAGAATTACTTTATGGCCCAGAATACGGTACATCTATGACTATTGCCTGAGTACTGGAATAGAAAGGGCAATCTGAATTTACAGAGTGTAATGTCAAGTTCAGATCTATATCCTTACCAGTATCTCACTTACTTAATCATTCTGTTTCACAAAGCAGAGAAAAATCTGTTTTGCTTTATAGTTTTAAGGCACTTTTATTAGCCAATAAGCTTAGGATTTAAGACTTTTTCATTTTCCTATTGGCTTTATTCTTTTAGAAGTATAACAATCTTCCCTCTATCTCTGATAATGTTTCTTAACATTTTCTTAGTCTGATTTAAATTTATTTCATTGTTTATATACGTCATGACTTTTATGTACTTAAATGTTTACACGGTGTAAATTTGCCATGCTTTTATTATAAAACTAGATGTGTCTTTACATTTTACAGTAACACTTTAGGAGATTACATTTTGTTAGATTTTGTATTTCTTAAAGTATAGTGATCTCTATGTTTTCATAGGTGCATTGGTTCATTTATATTTAATGCATTAATATACATTTTGGGGTATTCCACTTATTTTCTACCTGTGCTATCTACTGTCATCTTGCTGTTTCTCTTTTACTGCTTTCTTTTCATATATTCTCATATATAGGCAAAAATGCTGGTTATTATGAATGGTCAAGAGTAATCAGTCTGATCAGTGTCTTTTTTTTTTTTTTTTTTAAGTGTTGAGCTTTGTTTTAACAGAATGTGTCTTTGTTAGTATCTTTATTCTGGTGAGGTTAGATTTTTCTTGAGGGCTACATAACTCTCAGACATGTTTTTACTCCTAAGGTATCACCTTGTTGATTGATCAGCTGGATGCCCAGGATACAAGCAAGCTCTTTACATTCTAATTTGGCCAGTTTTTTTGAAACTGTGAAAGGTTAGCTTCCCTCTCAATCTCATTAGCAGCTACTCTCTGCTAAGCAATGCTCAGTCTCTCACTCACACACACACACACACACACACACACACACACACACACACAGACTTTAAACAAACATCTGCAGGAAACCGATACATAATCAGGATTTCCACTCTTCATTGCTTCTTCCTTTCTGGTGACCTGTCCTGAAAAATCTCAGCTGTTTCAGTAAACTTGAATCCTCCGCCTCCTCTTGTCAGTGAGAACATGATGCTCTCGGCTTTATAGCTTTAGCCCTCTGTGCAGTAATAGAGACTGTCTCCCTAGAGGGAGATTAGAGATAAATACTGATTCATCGTATATTTCCATTTTTTCAGGAATGCCCATCTTGAGCTTCATATGATCAAGTGCGAATACATTACCCAACTAATTTACCCATACCAAAATTTAACTCCTCTACCTTATTGTACTGGCGTGACTAGAAGCTGAAGTCTCTTGTTAACATATTTTCTCTTTTTATATTCATTGTACCTCATTGTAGAGTTTATTCCATTTATCCATTTTTGAGATGATATACAGTGCCTCGTAAAGTATGCTTTCATATTTCTCATTAGGCAATGTGTGGGAAATTTTCACCTGTCTCCTCCCATATATTCTGTTTCATAGAACAGGCTTAGGTTTCTGTCCAAGAAGTGCACTATGGATCCAGGCATCCTTGACCCTAATATATCATATTGCGGTTGAAATTTTACTTTGCATTTTTAATTAATTTAAACTGATTCCTATAACACTGTATAACACTTATATCTTATATAATTCAATAGAATTTTTTAACTTTCTCCAAGAACACCCTGTGTATCTCTTCTGTGTATCTCTGTGTTTTGTATATAGAAGTTTTTGTTTTCCACTAAATTTCATATTTATTGCCGAAGAATAGGAAAATTTGAAATTATTATGTTTATTTATATCAGTAATCTTGATGGCTTTCTAATAATTATAAATTGCATTCAAATCTCATGTCATCTCTTAAATGTTCTATGTAGATACTACATTAGCATCAGAAAGAAAAAACAAATTATTGAATCACTGTTTCTTCACAAAATCCATATTATTTTTACCTTGTGTCTCCATAATTATGATGATCTAAATCATTCTTATCTTTTTTTCTCACTCTAGTGGGAATGCTTTTGAGTTTCAATGTTAGATATGATATTTGTCATAAATTTTAGGTAACTGCTTTTTTCTCTATATTAAGAAATAATTATTTTATCAATGTTTTTACCTCTGAATTGGTTTAAAATCTGGATTCCTCTATTCTAGGCACTAGAGATAAAACTGTTGATTCATTTGAAAAATATTGTTTCCTTATTTGCTCTTTTTGAATTTTCTTGTTTCAACTACTTTGATTTCTTTGGTCCTTTCATGACATCCTCAGCTTCTTCCCTACACAGATGTGACTTCACCATGGAACCCACTCTGGTCCCTCATACATCAGCAGCAATACCCTCCACATTTGCTTGTCTTCCACTTCTACACTCTCATCTCTCACTGTTGCAGTTCTTTCTTGATTGTCTCTGCTCCACTAGTCTGAGTCAGCACTGAGTCTTGTTCTCAGCTGTGCCACCAGTGAATAGAAGAGTGTCTTGAACAAAACAGGCCTCATATTGTTTAATCAATTAGTTAATTGCTTACTACACTTTTTATTTGATTTTAGCACTGAGATGAAATATCTGATTACCTTTTCTAAGCTAAAATTCTATTCACCTCAACTTTGATATGAGTCTCTGGGCTCATTTATCACCCACATTTGGCTTTTTGCACTGTGACCAAATGCTTGATGTGCAGAAGTTAAAGTAGAAAAGGTTTATTTTGTTACCCGGATTCATAGGCTTCAGTTATCACTGGGTAACTGTAAATCAGAAACAACACAGTGGAAGAGCATGTGAGAGAAAAGGTGTTTACCTCTATGGCAGTTAAGAAACAGAGAACAGTGGAACAGCCTGAGCGGAATGGGCCAGGGACTAGATATATTTCTCAAGGCCATACCGCATGATCCATCTGGATAAACTAAGTATGCTTTTCTAATCTTCTAAACAATTCTAAAACCAATCAAGTTGACTATCAAAATTAATCATCACACCCATTGCATCTAAAATGCAAATATTTTTATTAAGAGAATTGTTTAATATACCATGCTGGGAGCTCTCTGCAAGAAACTGTGAAGTTCTCTAATTTTGGACAAAGAGCTATACTTCTAAACTAGTTGGTTGCAATAATATTATGTAATGGGCACAATGACACATACAGTTGGCTATGTTTTATGTTTCTCACTGTGTGAAAGCTGAAAACCAAATCTAGCTTTCTTACACCCAATATATACAACTTACAGAATCATTTGGGGCATTTAATTTGATTCATGATGTTCTTTTTGTACTGTATCCTTATTTTTTTTTTTTTTGCCTCTTCTCTAAAATATTAAATTATACCTTTTATTGTCAAATTATGTCTTCCGGTAAACTACCTAATTCCCTTTCAACCAAGCACAATAAAAATATTTTCAGGGTAATGTATTACTGAAGTAACATTTGCCATTTTAATCTATTTTAAATGCTGCTGGCAGGTATGTTTTCCAATAGCATGTAAATAATTGTGCAATATAACTGCTTCAAATACTTCAGTGGGTTTTTATTGCTTCTAGCACAAACCACAAACTTCTTAGAAAGTTGCATGTGACTCTCATGGAGCCTTTGCTTAGTGTTGGCATATTCACCTAAGTGTATCATGTCTGCATCTGACTGATTTCTAAATCTCTGTGACAACACATTGGCTAACCCTTCTACCAAAACTATAAACCATTTTATTTTCAAAATAATGAACTTGAGAATAGTCTTTTGTTTAGGTTCACTGTTTTTGTGTTTTTTTCCACAATGATATGTCTTGAAAACTATTTGATAAAAATGGAAATGCTGGAAAATTAATGTCATCCTGTAATGAATAGAAAGAGGACAATAAAATATAACTATGAATTATTCAAATTTTGCTTACGTGAATAATCAACTCATTAGCATTCTATATCTTATACAGCCTTTTGCATAAGGCACTAACTGGATGATAAGGTTAACTGGACGTCCAAGAAAACCACACCCGAAATGTCTATGCTTGAAGTAGACTTAAATGAAAGTAACAAATTATTTCACAAAAATTAAAAACTATTTTTATAATTCAAATCTATTCTTCCCCTTTGATTATTTCCCTAAAGGAAAGGAGTTAGAGCAATCATTCATTATCCATGGGATATGTTTTAAGAA
This sequence comes from Cavia porcellus, assembly GCF_034190915.1. Classification (NCBI taxonomy): domain Eukaryota; kingdom Metazoa; phylum Chordata; class Mammalia; order Rodentia; family Caviidae; genus Cavia; species Cavia porcellus. Next base: position 43,387,076 of record NW_026947496.1, on the reverse strand, counting down.
CCCTAGTAGATCCCTGAAGCCACAGAGTACTAAGCCCTAGATGTAATTTGATTTTTCCTTATGTATTAATGCTTATTGTAAAGTTTAGCTTATAAATTAGATACAATAAGAATAATATTAATGATAACTGATTGTGAAATAGAAGCAAAGATTGTGAAATAGAATAAATATAATGGATTAATAAAAATTACTTAATACTTATGAAAATTTGATTTCTGGAATTTTATATTTAGTATTTTCAGACCACTAATGACTATGGACTACTGAAACTATTAAAAGCAAAGCCATGGATAAGTTAGCATTAAATGTATAAGTTAATTTGAAAATGATATTTCAACTGTATGTCACCTCTGTTAACTATGAAAAATCATGGATTGGAGAAAATAACTCTGCCCTAAAAAGAACTTCCTCACCAAGAAATTCTGAGTTTTACAATGCAACACTACATTTCTTTTCTGGTGTACCAAAATAGAGTCATTTAATTTTGCCTTACTAACAATAACAGAAAACAGAAGCTATGTCAATGAGCACTTTACAGAGCATCTGTGGGACAGGATGGGCTATGCTTTCTTTTAAGTCATTTGATAAAAGACTTGAATTTGAGAAAATTCATGAGCAACATTTAAAAGTAAAATCCTGAAACAAGAACAGGATAGCACCAGTTTAGATCACCACCAGTAATTGCATGGCACACCACTTGAAGCATTATTAAATACATATACATGTCCGATTTTTAAGTTACTTAACTATATAGTAGTGTGTTTCATATTCATATTTACTTAGTTGTCCAAAAAGTACTTTTTTGGTGTAACAAGTGTGCCATAATATCTTCTCCTTTGAAATTATATGCAAACATATTGATTCTGAAATTGATTACTATGAGTTGGTAAGAGAGAATTATGAATTATATACAAGTATATTGTTCTTGTCTCTGAAAACCAATGCTTACTTGGTTTTTTATGTCTCTGCACAATTCTAGCAGCCAATTTTATCAGATAACCAATGTTTTTTATAAAATAGTCCTTTGTATTTATCTTAAGTATTCGCCTTTTTCCATGGTTTACAGTGTTCTTTCCTTGCACCATGTATGTTTAGATAATAACGACAGGGCTGAGACTTCTTGGATCCCATAGAACCAGCACAAATCTTATAGGCTATATGATGTTTATCTATTTTACCCACTCTTACATGAGCTCTTTTATATTTCAAAATTGAATTAAATCTAAAAGCACAGTTTATCTGTGGTTTGTTTTCCTATTTATTTAAGAAAATGGTGCAAGATGAAAATGGCCTAATGAAATTCAACGCATCTTTGTGGGCTTTATTCTAACTCACATTTCACTGCTGTTTTGATATCTTCATAAGCTGAATACCTACAGTAAACTCGTTCTATATTCACTCCTTCTCAAAGAAATGATTATGAGTATTCATGAAATTATAACTTCTTTGACTGTGTTTGTAAATGTAAGAAACTCCAAGTAAACTTACTTTTATAAATTTTAAAAAATGGGTTCAAAACTATAGACATAGTTCAAAAATTCCATGAGTCCAACAGTATATCATTTTTGTGACAAAATTGAGATAAGTACTTTCTAGTTATTCAGGTTTGTGGGGTTAATTATGATAGCTAAAAAATTGTTCAAAAGTGGACAATTTTTCTGAATTGTATTAAAGTGAAAAGTTATTATGCATTGATTACTATAGTTGTTAACATATCAGGGTCACCATATATCATGACCAGGCAAAGAAGCAAAGAAAGCAAACAATACATCTCCTATAAATTTGTCCACTGTATTTCCTTAAAACACATCTGTGATCTGAAATCCACTTAAATTTGTATCACTACATAGAACTCAGGAATTTATTGTTAAACTAATTACTTTTTAGCATGGTTACAAGACATACAATATGTGACTTGATCTCCTCAGCACCGAGTAGATACTTCTGTAACAGTCTAAATGACTCCTAGAATCCTGTGCTTTACACATTTCCTAAAACTTAGTTGACCTTATCGAAATAAAAATGTTTCTTCTCTAAAGTACAAAGTCAAAATTTTTCATTTGATTAGTATTCTGGCAATTGAACTCAGTAAGCATTAGTGATTATAAAATGTTCTTTCTTCCTCATTTAAAAGTCACATTCCAAATGCTATTTGTATATTTGTGTATTACTTAAGATGTCTTAATTATGTTAAATTATTCACCATTATACCAAAATAATTGATATCAGAATACTATAAATATTCATAATCATAAAGATAACAATTTTTAAAATCATTATTTTTCAATTCTGCGCACACATATATATTTTTTTCTAGAACTTTTCTTTGAAAAGGAAAAGATTGAAGAAAACCCACTTGAAATTATAGAATGCTTCAGGAAAACAAAATCTCTCTCCAATTAAATCTTTTGAAAAATCTATGCATAACACTTTCCAAGCCAAGACATTGGATGGTTTTATTGCATTTTATGCTGTGACAAAGTACCATAATTAGCACGTTGGTGTAATCTACCACTGTTTCATTACAGCTGATTGCCTAACTACCTAGGAAGTTAACATGAGTATTTGACCTGCCTTATTTTTCTCCACCATGGCTGTTAGTGGGAATTGAGCAAAGGCATTCATTGCTAGCAGTAATAGAAATAATTCTGATAAAGGCTGTAATACATGGAAAATACATAGCTTTGCTCTTTGCCTCAGCCCCTTCCATTTTTAATTGGTTTGTTTTTTACGATGAGACCTCAAATGACAGAACAAATAACCGACATTCAGCTAAATTCTTACCAATTTAGAAACTAAATCATGTTTATTTAATTTATACTCTGAATTAGTTCTCTTTGGAAAGTCTGACTTTGGAAAGTGAAATGCATCGAAACAGCCCATGCCTGACTGTAAGGGATTCTAAAACTAAGGCATGAATAGTCAAATCCATTTAAATAACTTGAGATAGATAAAGAGAACTGTTCTTAAAAATGTGAAAATTGTCAAGCAAAAGTAGATTAAGCGCTATCATATGATCAAAAGTAACTTTCTTTCATGCCTTCAGCCAGTGGCAAAGAACCGAGTATGATTGTATCTTTCACTACTAAACACCCTGTCATCAACTATGTGACCTGCGATCACACTCATCATGATACTTTTATGTTGCTATAGTAAGAAAACCCAAGAAAAGTGCATTCTCCGAAAGGATTAAGCAGTTTTATATCTCGTATGAAAGCAAAACTTGATTTCAGGAGACAAACTATAGATGACTCATTTAACCTGTAGATTTGTGATAGTTTCAGCACCAAAAAAAAAAAAAAAAAAAAAAAAAAAAAGCCACAATAAAAAGTTTGACCAAAATACAAGCAGGCAATTTGCATTTTGACAGAAGGATGAGTTTCATGAACCTTCATAACTCCTCTGCTTATAACTAGCATTATGTTGTTTATTAAGTAACCAGTTTCATTGTTGCTAAAATTAAAGTAATTGGCTATAGGTAAAACCTTAAATTTGTGGACCAAGTCTGTCTCTGAGATCTTTAGTTATTTGTCTAGTTCATAAATATTGAGAAAAACTTTTTGAATTTTGTTGAGACTTTTTAGTGGCAGTATTTACTCTTTCCTAGAGGTTTCTGGTGCTTTATGGCAACTTCTCCTTAGACACTGTTTCACCTGAATTATTCTTATTATTTTAGGTGCAAAAAAAACCAAAAAGTGGTGAAAGCTCTAGAAATTTGAGTATTTCTATCATCATATTCCAAGAAATTTCAGTTTTTGAAGAAAAGAACAGGAAAGAATGAGTTTGGGAACAGAGGACAAAGATGGTAACGAATACAAAGGTTGGCACTAAACAAATTGTAATAGTGGTAAAACTGTTATTACTACTAATAGTAATTAGATTTTTAAATGAAATTTTAAAACCCATACAGCAATCAGACCTCCATTAAGAACTATGGACTATCCGTTCAAATGGTAGGGAATTACATGTAAAAGCCTCAAATAGAAACTGCAGAATACCTTACAGCTGATGATTTTTAGTTGTCAGGACAAGTGAGACCTAAACAGCAGTCAGAATGGTCCCAGCCTGCTTGTTGCCTTTTTTGTTTGCACAGTAGCTGTCAGCTCCAGCCTTGCAGGTAGTGGAATCCAGCGGGAAGAAGGGGCGGGACCCAGCCATGCAGCCTGAACTGAGAGCAAATTTAAATTACTGAGCCTTTTTTTTCCTTTTTTATTTTTCTACTCTGCGACAAACTGAAAAGATTCCAGCACGCTAATTTAACCACCCTGCTTCTTCTTCTTTGCCCTTTTTTTTCCCCTTGTCTCCCTGCTTCCAGGATAATTAAAAGAGAAACCTGTAAAGGCAACATTCCTGTGAGTGAGTTGGTGCTGCAACGTGCTGGTAAGAAAATGAATTTAATTTTTATCTTTTTTTTTTTTTTTTTTGGCTTTTCTTTTTTTTAAAGAGCTGAAGGCTTTGTCTGTCTGTGCAGTCATAAGCGTGGCTTCCCTGCCGTGAGGGGTTAGCATATAATGAAAAGGTGTAATTGCCGGGTATATGACCTTCGCGTCATACTTCTAATAGCAGCATTCCTGTCTATTCTGATGATGCTTCTCTCTGCAAATTGACTGTTTGCCCAGTTGCAACATGGCTAAGACTATCGCGTTATTACAATGAGTTGTTGATTGTGTGGGGTTGGAGTTACAGTGTCCTGTCAGAAACAATTGTTGAGTTTCTCCAAGTTCCTGCTTACAGGGGGTTTTATGGTTTTAATAGAACCTTTCCAGTTCATAACTGGTTTGCTGTTTACTCCTCAAACAGGAAGTACAAGGATGAAACTTTCTCTAAGCAACGCTGTAATTATCTTAGACTTTCTTAGTCCAGATAATGAAAGAGACTCAAGTGAGTGCTCGGCGAAGTTATTTTAATCCCTTTCATCTGTAACTAGCCAGGAGTTCATTAGACAGTCAACTGTGGAGAACCTACATCATTTGAGTGCCTTGTACTTGAGTTGCCAACTTTAGTCTTTAAAAAGACAAATTTTAATTCAACTCGATTAAATTCAACAAGTATATCTGTACACTCTGCCTGAAACTGCTGCAGAGAATGCCCTTGCCTGTTACTCTGTTGGGGGAGGGGGAGCCTGGACTGAGATGGTATGAATTTTTTGGAACCAGCTGGGTTTTTTACTACTTTTATAACTGGCCAGGTCACTTAAGACACTCCAAAATACATGACTATAGCTATATGATGAAGTTCTCAGGGTTAAATTCACTGCCACCAATGCATTTCTATTCTTTCTGTGCATCTGAATTTTGCTTGTGTTAATTTGCAGTTATGGCTAGCAGATTTTGGATTGAATCTTAATATTTTGTAAAGAAAAAATAGAATTATTACTACTATATACCAAACATGTCATTTAAGAATTCATCTGTGTGGGAAACTTTGATCTTACCCAGATTCTAGCCTCAGAAGCTGGAAGACACATGAAAAGGTGGACTTCTTAATGAATCAATTTTGATTTTGGTCAAGAAATTTAGGAGTAAGGATTTATCTTCTTTTCTTCCTAATTTGCTTTTAAATGTACATATGGCACATCAAGAAATGTATTTTACTATTCTACATTGTTCTTTGTAAACTATCGTAGTTTAGCTTTTTGTAGATAAATAGGAAATTAATGGAAGGCTTTCAAGAAGAAAATGCAGTTACCAAAAATCCATTAAACCTTTTGCTAAGGAAAAACTCTCCTATGGATGTCTGAAGGTTGTATGCCATTTGCATCTTACAGGGAATGTGGTGTTCCATACACTGCTGACACTTAGTTCCTGGTCTCTGTAGCCATTCCGTCTAATTGTGTCATTTCTACATTTAACAGCTCTGAACCTTGCCACCCGTGGGTCCTCACCAGTGCCCCTCAGATCACTTGAAATGTCTAAAAAGACCTTGGAACATTAGAAAATGTCAATTGTTCGAATAATTTCTGCCTCTTTACAACAAGAGAAAATGCTGTGGATTTAATAGTTCATTTTAAAAATCTGTTCTTATCCACCAGTAACTATCTATTAGCAACATTTCAGTTATAATTGGAATAAATTGTTGCCCAGTAACAAGCAACTAACTCCATAGCGACTTTCCATAGAATCGGTGACTAGAATAGCTACAAAGAGCTAAATGCAAGTCAAATCACAACATACGTATTTCTTAAGTTTGAAAAAAAGAAATTCATTTCTTTATAGTTTTACCATTCTCAAATATTTTATTCAAAGTGCCTATTTTTGCAAAATTTTAATTGACCAAATAATATGTAAAAATTAAAGAAAGACCAGTAGATCTTTGAAAATTTTTCTTTCTGGCTCAAAATAAGAATAAGAGAGATTAAGCACAACCTTGCTGACTACTAGTGTTAACAAGATTCTGAGCCAGCAACACCATTATATGTGAAGAGCTGCCATTATCTCTTGCAGAACATAATGTAAAATTATGGGTTTCACTGTAGGACTCTGTCATTTGAACTAGTAATCAGTCCATAATTCTATAGATTGCTACAGTTAAAATGATGCTTTCCCCCCATTAATGAAATATTGAATAACACTGAAATTGAATTTACCTTATCCATTTTTTTCACTAGCTAAAAGACCAATAATAGTTCCAAGTATATATATATATATATATATATATATATATATATATATCAGAATGTATTTTTTCTTCTTCTTCATCTTCATTTGCTAAAATGCTATAATATTACAATTTCCAGAGCAAAATTATTTAACAATAGTTCTGTGTTTGCCTTTTGCTCTTGTGGAATTTGAGAATGGCATCACCTTATAATTGAACATATGTTGAAATAAGAAATACCATTGAAGAGAATACACATTGTTAGTTATCTCACAGATAACACACACAAAATTACCCATAATGCCCAAATGCAAATATAAAGACAAGGTGAAAGTTTAAGCGCTCCATCCTGAAATATGTGGCCTCTCATCAACTCAATTCACTATAATTGTTTACTGAGTATCAGCTTTAAGACAGGCAGTGTGTCAGAGCTTATGGGGAACAAACGTAAAAAAACCACATATTGGTCATCAAGGGAATTACAAGGTGGTGGGATTTCCATCGATAGATTAACAAAAGTAACTTGATTAAAAATGAGTAGTGCACTGTGTTAGATTACTATGATCAAGAATAACCTAACCTCCTAGAGCGGACATATTCTTCATCTCCCACTGTGATTTCAGTTCTTTTCCCATATCATATACTTTTTTCTACTTTCTATGTTTTAAAACATTATTATAGATACAAGTGGAGTTAACACTTGTAATTTTTTAAAGTATAAAAGAAAAAAGAAAATAAAGGCTGAATATTTTTTAGGAGGTTTCAACCTTATCCGTAGTCATCCACTGGTTTTGTTGCTTAATCTTTTGTCTCCTCATCCTTACAAAAAGGAAATGATCTCCTAGCACAGTCTTTTAATATGCATCCCAGTGGAAGAATGACCACTTCCAAGAAAAAGAGACACTTATGGTTGGCACCACAGACCAGTGGTTTAAACAAAAGCCAAACAATGATCAATTAATAAGCTTACAAATCCTAACTTCTGCATTTGTGCTGAGTTGATGTGTGGTTACACCCACCACTTCATTTTGTACTCTTTTTTCTTCTTTGACGTGGTAATATCCAAAGGATCACAGTGAAATATTGTAACAGAACAGTAAGTGTGTGTTAAAAAATCCTGTTCCATTCTTTTTTTTTTTTTTTTTTTTTTTATCGGTACCGGGGATCGAACTCACAACTGCCTGCTTGCAAGGTGCTGAGCTAAATCCCCAGCCCCCCTGTTCCATTCTCTAGCAGGATCCTTTTTACATGTAACCCAGGCAAAAAGAAAAAGAGAGAAAAATCTCTTAGTTCATCTAATCTGACTTTTTCTGTATGTTCAAAGTAGAACTTAACTTTTGACCTGTGAGGTTAACTCTTTCTTCCACACCCAGTGTTTAAATGACTGCTGAGTTTCTTTCTTTCTCTGTAGAGCAGTTTACAGTATATAAAATGTTATCTGGGTGCCAGGGTTATATCTCAGTGTCACAGCACCTGCCTAGCAAGCACAAGGTCTTGAGTTTGATCTCCAATACCTTCTCCAAAATGTTACATGGATATAATCATACAGTGAACCTTTTTGAGTCTAGCTTCTTTCACTTAGCACAAGGCCTCTGAGAGTAATGTATGGTTGCACTCATCAGCTGGGTTTTTTATTGCTCAACAGCATGTCATTGTATGGATAAACCACATTTGTTTTCATTCACTCATCTATTGATAGATGAGTTTCTCTCCAAAAACTGCTATAAACAAAGTTGTACAAACATTCATGTACAAGTCTCTATGAGCATAGGTGTGCCTATCAGAAAGATAACTAGAATTGAAATTGTTGAGTCTTATGGCAAATGTATGTTTAACTAGGCTTTTAAAAGCATGACAGTTTTTCAAAGAAATTGTAAAATTTTATGCTTCCATCAGTAATGCCTGAGGGCCCCAATTACTGGATATCCTTGGCAACAGCTGGTTTGGCATTGCCAGTATTTTCCATCTTAGCCGTTCTAATGAATTTATGGTAATATCTCACTAGGATTTTAATCAGCACTTCCCCAAGAACAAATAAGTTGAGTTTCGTGTGTGTGTGTGTGAGCTCACTGACTTATGGTGAAGTGTCTGTTCAAATTTTTGTTCAATTTTTATTGTTGTCTATAACTTCCCTTATTATTAAATTATAGGGGTTCCTTTTGTATTCTAGATAGAAGCCTCTTCACATATCTGCGTGGAAAATATTTTCTCCCAGTATAGAATTTTTCCTTCTGTGCTTTTTAAAAATACTGTCTTTCAAGAAGAATTTAATTTTATTTGGACAAATTCAAATTATTAAGATAGCACGTAAAATTTATAATCTCAGTGTTTTCTGAGATATATATGGTATATTTTGAGTTCATTTTATGTTTGTATAAAATTAACTTTAAACATCAATTTTTTCTAGCTTCTCTCACTTATAATCCTTTGAGATTAACATATATGATTTTTTATTAAGAAATATTTCATTGTATGGATAAACCACATAAGAAGTAGATAAGTCATCACTAATTTAATGGTGGATAGATCATTACTAAAAACATTACTGTACTCCACTTGACTTCTTTAGGCCATTTACCATAATTAAATTAATGGTACATATCTTGTTCATTTTCAAGAATCTCTATACTATTGATTTATATATCTATTTTTCCACCAATTTTATATTGCATTGATTAACTTAGGTAGATGGCATCTTGACAACAGATAGAATAAATTCTCCAACTTTGTTTTTCTTTTTAGTAATTGTTTTAACTATTTTAAATCACTCTTTTACTCAAATAAATTTTGAAATTACCTTGCAAATATATACCACAACGAAAACCCTGTTGAAATCTTATTAAAACTGCATTCAGTACATAGATCAATTTGCATAAATGATATGTGAAATACATTAAGTAGTAATAAATAGTTGTTTAGTTTTCTTCATCTATTTGAGTATCCTTTAATTTCTTTCCAGCAACAAATTATTTTTAGTACACACATATTTCATCATCATTTTTGTTAAATTTATCAATTAGCATAAATTGTTTTGAGGTGCTATTTAAGTAGAATTGTATTTTTCATTTCACTTTCCAAGTGCTTGTGTTTATTACATAAAAACTCTTGATTTTTATGTAATAATCTCTTTTATAGTGCTGACTTTACAAAATCACTTGTTAGTTAACAAACATTTTGCTACATATTTCTTGTAAATTCTTAAATACTGGATCATCCTGAATCAAAAGATCTCTTTACTGAACCCTTTCTTAATTATCTGAAACACCTTGAACTTTTAGTAAAATGATAAATAGAAATTACGAAAAGGACTATCCTTTGTCTGTTGCCAATCTTAGGTAAATTTATTGTTTCCTACATCAGAATATGAGGGGGTTTTGTGCATACCCTTTATCACAAAAGGAATTTCCCTTGTATTCCTGATTTTCTGAGAGCTTCTACAATGGAAGTATGTTATCATTCTTTGTGTTGATTTGATTTGCTAATATTTTATTAATGATAACTGTATATACATTTCTGAGAAATAGTGGTTGGTATCTTTCTTTTTCTTAATGTCTGAAGTGAGATTAATGCTACTCTTATAAAATAGATCAGGAAGCATTGTCCCTACTTTATTTTGTGAAATATTTTGTGTAGGATTACTGACCTTTTATTATCCTAAATATCTGATGTACTTCACCAGTAAGCAATTTGGACTTAGAGTTTTCATTGTGGGAAGACTGTTAATTACAAATTCAATTTTACTAGTAGAAAAGGGGGTATTTAAATTTTCCGCTTTACTATGATTCCGAGAATTTGTATGTTTCATCTGAGTTAACACAGTAATGCTATAGAAAGTTCATCCTATTATAATCCCTTGTATATTAGGGGATCTGGAGTCACATCTGCTTTGGTGTTCTTAATACTAGTAGTTTGTATCTTCTGTCTTTTCTTAAGTGAGTTGACTAGCTTTTTCCTTCACAACAAATTCTATCAACTTAATGACTTAAATAATGCAATTTTATTGCTTTATAGCTTTATAAATTAGAAGTCTAACACCAGTTATACATTTAAAAAAAGAAAATCACTGTCTCTGCCAGCTGGCATTCCTTCAAGAGTTACTAAGGGATGATTACTTTCTCTGTAGAGTAGTTGCCTACCTGGGTCTCTCTATTCCTTTGCAGGTTTTCAGCTAAGGGCCATTCCCAGTGTATAGATGTTACCCATTTTCCTTGGCTTGTGGTCTCCTTTTTCAGTCTTCAATTCCAATGTGGTTGGCTCGGGTCCCCCTCATACTTTCAATCTCCATCATTCTTCTCTCAATCTTTAAGTCAATTGACAAAGTACTTCTACTTTCATAGACCTGTGGGAATACCGTGGGTCCACCTCAGACCTTTATCATAATCTTCCTGTCTCCATTATATGCCATCAATTACATCTTCAAGTTTATTTTACCAAATATTGTCACATATCTGGAGGTTTTGGGGATCAGACTAAAAAAACTTTGGAAGTTTGTTTTTCTGCTTTCTTTGGGAGAAGCTTCATAGCTAATAGTAGCCCTTTCTTCATTTTCTAATTTATACTTTTAAAGTTGTAACAATTTACTCCAGTCACAAATTTAACCATTTCTCATAAATTTTACTATAACTATTATCTCATTCAAAGTTGACTTCTAATCTATTATGTGATTGCTTGTTTTTCTCATGAAAAAATAATTAATTTAAGTGAATTTCTAGATATCTAGGACATTTCTAGTCTTCCTGATTTATAATTTAATCATATCCTGGTCAGAGAATATACTCAAAAAAGTTCGTTTATTGCTTTCCCAACATATTGCTTGGTTTGGTAAAAACTCTATATACACATAAAAATAATAAGTGTTCCACAGTTATTTGGGGGCAGTGTTGTATAATTGTTTCTTAGGTTGCTGTTGTCCTGTGGTCTTCTATTATTTTTTTACTGATTTATTTTTCCCCATCTGTTCTATTATTTCTGAGAGTGATAAAAACCTCTACTTATAATTATACATTTGTCTATTTCTCTTCTTACCTTCTCTCAAATTTTACTCTATGTCTTTTAAAGCTCTATTATATATATATATATTTAAATTTATAATTGTCATCTATTACTTCTGTATTCACTTTTAATTCTTATGAGGCATCTTTTTTCTCTAATAGTACTTTATTTTAATTTTTCTTTTCTTCTTTTGTAGTAAACAAACATTTTTGAAAATCGCACCTCAACTTTTTTATTCATTTTATAATTACATCTCTCTGCATTATTTTTGTGATTGCTTTAGGAATTATAGTATGCATTTTAATCAATCCAATCAGAGTTAGCATCATTAATATCTCATCTGTACATTTTCATGCTTTTAAGCTTTGTTTAAATACAAGACTTATATTCATGATAAGCTTTTCAGTAAGTTTCTTCACTATTTTTTTTTGAAACAATCATTTAAGTTTTAAAGAATTTAAGAAATATACACATGTCTATTTGGCCCAAATTCCTTATTTTCTATTGTTTGGCATGCAATTCTACTCATAATGAATTTTCTATTTTTCTGAAAATGTTTTATTTTTACCTACCATTTTGTCATTAAATAATTTTACTCTGTCATTCCAATATTTTTTGATCTTGACAATTTCTTTGGAGGAGTCAGGAATAACATTCTCCCCATATAAGGATAAACATTGTATGTGTTTTCTTCAGTTGGGTTCAAGATTTTGTTATCTTTGGAATTCAATGATTTAAGTACAATAAATTTAGGAATAGTTTTGTTTTAATCCTAATTAATGTTCATTAAGTTTCCTGGATCTAGATTCAGTGTTTTCTACCAAATTTAGAAAAAAAGTCTGCCACTCTTCATTTATTTTGTGATCATTTTTCTCTCTCTATTCCACTAGAAACTTCAGTTTCACATTACCTCATTGTTATTTTCTCATAGGTCTCTGAAATTTTGTCTCTGTTGCTTTTCTCTCAATTTTTCAAATTGAGTGATTTGCACTGATCTATCTCTAAGTTTACTTATACTCTGTTCATGGGTTCAGCTACTGATTTCTAAAAGTGTATCAAAGTTTTCAGTCCTCAAAATCTTATTTTCCTTTACATTTATTTCTCTCTTAAATTTTCTTAAATTATCACTTGTGAAATCATATTTCCCTTAAGTTTTTGGACATATTTATAATCTGGAAATCAGTTTCTATTTACCATCTTTGTTTCTGTGCCACACATTTCAGTTTCTGTCTAGTAATTTTGGGTTGTATCTGGTTGTATCTGGATATTTCAGATAATACATTACTGGGATACTTCATTCTGTGATGTTCTGAGCATTATGGCTCTTTTATTTCATTACCCAATTAATTTACCTGGTCATTTACCTGAGATGTTTCTCTCCTCTGTGCTGTGCAGCTGCTGATGTCTCTTCTGTCTGTTTCAGTGGCTTCCAAGTGCTACTTTTATTAGCCTGAACTCTTGTAGGTCTCCCCTATGACTGTGTGATTTGGCAGCCAGATGTTACTCATATTTGGAGTTTGTCTTATCCTATAGGTACTTTACTTCTAGAAGTTTGTTTCTAAATCCAGATGCTGTGAATATATTCTCAGGGTCTCACCCTAGCACTTGAGACCCCTATGGCTGCCGCTTCTTGCTGCCTGTGTTTTCTAAAATTGGAAAGTGTTTTTAAATTTAAAGAGCAGAAAAATTATGTATCTTGCCTCACATATCTTTTTATCTTTCAAAAATAGATTCATCTTGCTTAGTGCTGTGTTCCACAGAATCTCCTCTCTCCATGTATAGTTTATCTGTTTGCTAGCCACTATGAGGTTTTTATTTCATTCTTTTGTAATTATCTTTCTCATGGCTTTCATATTTACATTCCTAGTGGTTTTGCTATCTCTAAATTCTGACTTATGTCAACATTTTCTGACCAAGTGTTTGGTTTTGTACATCATTTTCCATTGCTATAGCCACAATGATTGGGAAACACACTTAGATCATCAACCCCCAATACTATGTATTTATAAATGTATTTGTTTCGTTTAAAAATAAACTCAGAACTTTTGTCTTTTTTGGACTTCCCACTGTCTTAAAATTGTTAGGGTTTTTTTTTTTTTTTTTTTTTTAGTGTTTCATCTAATTTTTATAATTGGTTATCATTTGGAAGTGTTCACTAACATTAATTCCACTGCCATGCTTATAAATTTGTTTTATAAGTATGAAAATGTTTAAATGTATGTCTTATATCATAGAAACTTTTAAAGAGCACAGATAGGCTACTATTCCAAAATGAATTTTTTTAACCTTTTCATGTATGTCAGTTTTCACCTTGCAATGTGGTTGTTACACTTTCTTATTAAATGGTTAATACAATCTCATCCCACACTCACTTGAAGAATTGAAGGCATTGAATTTTATAAGCAGGTCTCTGAATGGAAGCACTTCATGCTGATACAAATTGACACAAGTTTGAACTCATAAACTAACATTTCCGGAGTCTCTCTTGTTAGTTGACTGGGCTTCCAGTACTGATCATAAGTATTATATGTTGACTTAATATTAAAGTACAGTGGACTCTTGACATAGAACTCAATTCATTCCTGATGGCAGATTGTAACTTAAGTTGTCAGTTGGAGGTTCAGGCTCCTCTAATACAAACTTCAAAGTCTCCCTCCTATATAGAGGAAGATCTCAGTCCTTAGACATTGACTCAAGATTTCTCAGTTAACCCCATATAGGAAAGGATATTGTAATGTTCGTTCTAGAACTCTTTAAGGGTTAAATCTGTATCTGAGACCATCTGGAAGAACAAGCAGCCAGCAGTTGGTTTGTAAATAAAATCTTTAGTTGTAAATGAAAACTAAAATTCTGGTCATAATCCAAATTGTTCTTAGGCAAGTTACTGATAGTAACTCAAGGATTCACTTAAGTAGCTAGTTCATCAGTTGTTCATTCCTCAACTTGGGCTTCAAACAGTGTTTAATAGAGAAAAATAAATACCACTAACGAAGAAATTGGGTAAGCCTAGTGCTATTTTTTCCTGAAAATAATTTCTGTTTAAAATAGTAACTAGCAAATATACAAATGTCCACTGGAAAGAGTAAGCCATGCATTTTGTGTTTATACAATACATGTTAGAGTGAAAATTCTTCTCACTGCAATTTTGGATACATTGTAGGTTGCATTTTATTCCAGACTTTAAAAATATGTTAGAATGACAGTCCGTATTATCTTATGATGTCAGCTTATTTTAAAATGAGCCCTGCAGGTGCAATTAGTTAATATCTTTAGTTAAGACAAATCCATAGTTCAGTATGGTCAGGCCCTAATATAGTTAAGATAGCTCCATGAAGACAGAGACCCACAGAGGTGTAGGTAAACTGAGGACAGAGATCAGAGTTATGCATCTACAAGGTCAAAAATTGTCAGCAAAGCACCAGATTTTGGAAAGAGGCAAGAGAGGAAGCCATTATGGGTTTCAGAAGGAACATGGTCTTGCTGACACTTTTATTTTGAAAGTCTGGCCTCCAAAATATATATATTGTGATAGTAAACCACCCAGTTTATGTTACATTTTATGGCACCTTTAATCTAAGTACCATTGCTAGACTAGACTCAGCAAGTTTTAGTCAAAACATGACTTAATTATGAGAGTAAAGATGAAATCTTGGTTAGAATGGAATATGCCATAATACATTGCCAGGATGTTTAACTGTTCTTGCTGTTCTTGAGGAGTCATTTGTTTAATGCAATCATTGTACATTTGATTAATCATCATGTTTGTTATGCAGATCAAGGGAAATTATCATTAAGTCATTGAAAGAACTTAGGTTACATTATACTAAATCATTTGTCCAGTATCACATGCTGACTTCTTGGAAGAGCTGGAAAAAAAGAGAACCATGACACTTTTTACTCTTAGCTAGTTCTTAAACTACATTTAAGCTCTTGACTATTAAATACTGAAATTTAAAACATTGATTCTTAACATTTAAAAATTCAACATTTGAAGCATTTGAACTCAGAAAAACCAGGATTTGTACCATGGAAAACAATTTCTTATTTTATTCTTGCTATTGTAACAGTGCTATTTCTTACTGAGTGATCAAGAAAAGTTTTCTTAAGAAAGGTAACAATTAGATTTCAGAGTGATGTGACAGAGGAAGTCATGGGTTAATCAGAGAAGTAGCATTCAAGGGCAAAAGGAAGCAGCAGGTAAACATCACAGTAGCAAAAGCTCATGAGCTCATGGCTGGAGTAAAATAGCAGGAAGAAGAAAGACAGCAAAGAAGAGGAATCACATCTTGTGAGCTGAACTTGCAAACTTTTTCTGTAAAGATCCTTAGAACAAATATTTCAGGCCTTTCAAGGCATAATTTCTATAAAGCAGCAATTTAATTTTGTGGTATGATACAAATAAAAATAGCCAACATAATAATGTACTATCTATCCAGTACTATACCAAGGAATTGAGATAACCAGTCTAATAGGAAACAAACCACAGCCCGAAGCACCGGAAGTTCCTGTCTGTAATCAGGCTGATCCCTTACTTTCAGGCTTCTGGGTGGGGAGAAGGATGGAAGTGGTGGGACATACTTGGGGGAACCAAACCTAAGCCCCTTTGAGCAGGAAGGGAAAAAGAAAGAGACTTTTTAAAAATTATATGCAATTTTTATGTGACAAGCATTTTAATGGAAGCCCATTCTAGAATCTCAGGCCCTATGCAAAAAGAGGGTTGTCATGTTTTGTGCAGCTGTTATGTTTTGTGCGACATGATGAATACCATGTGTAAATTCTCTGTGTAAAAGGATGTCATTTGGAAAGTCTGAACTGAGGGGTTTTTATCCTTAAAAGGTTACTGTGGCTGCTCTATGCATTTAATGTAGAAGAGGAACACATGCCAACAAGGAACAGTTAAGTAACTGCTAGCAAGCAATGGAAAAGCCCAGAATAAGATATTAGTTGTGGAAATATTTTTGAGAAGATTCAGCCCTTAAAACATACTTTAATAGTAGATATGAAAGAGGTCACTGGTGAATTGGGAAGGGCACTAAGAACATAGAAGCAACTAGGGTGCCAATTTGTGTAGGAAATGGAGAAAAGAAAGATAGTTAAGTTCCCAACATCCGAATGTCCAAAGTAGTTTTCCAAGAAACAATTGGTTTTCTCACTGAAAAGAGCCCTCATAATTCATTATTTGAATAAGCATCTATGTTTATATTTCCAACTTGCTTTTTTATGACATATCTATATATTTCACTGATTTTTTTAATCTCTCTAATTTTGTTAGAGCAGGTACCATGTCGACTGGGAGCAAAGAAACTAAAGAGCTTGTTTAGGATTATGAAATGGGTTCTTGACGGTCTTACTTGTCTTGTCAGGCCTGTTCTCTGGAACTTTATATAGCACTCTTTCTGCCACAGCATCCTAGCTCTGCCTCAGCCAAATGGGTCCAGATGTATGTAATAGGCAATGGCTATGGAGCTGTCAATGTTTCAAGTCAGTTACCAGCAGAACTGTTCAAGCTTCTATGCTTGGCCACTAAGAGACAAAGTCGTAGAAACTTAATGTATCTTTCTGCTTCTAGATCAATTTTCAGAATACCATCATACACAAGGAAGAAAGGAAAATGCAACTGTATAATTTGAGGGACTCTTTCAAAGGAACCAATGTTGAAAAAATCCATCTGTTGGTGGAAGAAGGACAAAGAACAAACTGTATAATAGTTAAAACATTTTGATCTCTAACTTGCACAATTACTATGTGTTGTCCTCAGAGGTAATTTGAGGCTAGCAAAATGTCCTCCTAGTTATTTAACACTTTATTCAGAAGCTCTATGAGGTTTTTTTTTTTTTTTTTAATGTACAAAAGGCTTAACTTTTAAATAATGAACACTTAACTCCCAATTTCAAAGCAATTAAGGCCATGGAGTGCATTTTTCTTTAACTAGTCAAAGGTTTCCTTCCTTTTATTCCTTTGTTAAGTGTTTAATCTTTTCTTTTGTAGTGGTTGTTGACAATTCCTTTTGTTTTGTGTACTGTCACTTCTGAGTCACTATGGCACCAGGTTCTGCTACTGTTAACTATGGATTGCTATTTCCATACCTGAGACTGCTGAGGTTTTGTTCTAAATACCCATTTGATGGAGAGAGCTGGTTAGCAGAGATTCGTAAATAGCAACTGACAACCTGAGAAATTTCCTCAAACATGAGAATTTCTTGAACAAAAATCATGTCATTTCATTTGTTTTCAAGTCATGCCACCCATGTTTACAAGGGAAGATTATTTATCATTCTACAGCTCTTCCTTTCTGATTTAACTTAAATCAAACAGCGATTCTCCTCCACCTCACCCCAAATAGATCCAGTCACTTGGCATAAATTATTTAACTTTATATTCACTGTCACAAAGGTATTTGAGGAGAAAGTTTGAGACACAGGCAAAAGGCTAATTGAGTGTAAATATTGTCTCTTATTACCAAGCAGAGAACTCAGTATTATGATGTCTATTAACATCTGTGGGAAAGAGAGATTAACTGAAAAAAGCAAGTATCAAAGTAATCCATGTGGCTATGCCTCTAATATCAATATTTGGACAGATATCTATGCCCTCAACCTTCTCTTAAATATCTTTAACACAAAGAATTTTATTGTAAATATAAGTCAGTACTAAATATATTTGCTAGTATGTAAATTTTAAAAAGTGTCACATGTCTTAATGCATAACCAAGTTCATGGAGGGGAGATATAGAAGCTTGTTTCTTCTCCTCAGGCCATTAGCAGAATACTTTAAAAAAAAAAAAAAATCTTTGAATTTTTTTTTTCAATAAAATTTTCTGGCTTTGTTTCAAACTTCTGGTTTCTTCTCTTTGCTGTGTTCCTTCTAGTAGGGGTAAGAAACTGTAAATATGGTTTCCATTTAACCTTGCATGTGCAAATTCTCTTAGATCAAGCTATAGTCCTATGTGTGTTCTTGAGTAAAGATTTTAACTGCTCTTTCTTTTGGATCCCTGTCTGAATACAGAGTTAAAAAAAACAATGTATCTTTAATAAATCAGAAATATTATAAGGACAAACAAGGTAACCTACTTGAAATTATTTTCACCTGATTAAAAGAGACTTTAGAAATTTAGGTCACTTAAAAATACTGTTTTAATTTCCATAGCAGTAATTCAAATATCTGCATAAATGTAAATAAAGGGAGACATAATTCAGAATACTTAACTTAGATGTCACTTATGTATTACTTTAAAATGAGGAAGTACAAAGTATGATCAAAATATACAGTGACTATTTAAATAGAAATTTTAATTTTTTTTAGTTGAAGATATGTCACTTTCATTTACCCTCAAGATACTCTCTTTGACTTCAAATAAATTTATCATTATTCTTTCCACTTTCTGAAGCCGTTCTGGAAGTCCTTTTCTTTAAGTGTTGTTTCGTAGCTATATCTCTGATGTTTATAACATTTTCAGTTTAAAATGTTTACAGCAATTTTCATCAAATAAAATTATTATGGTGTATCCTCCTCTGCCTGTTCCCCTGATCTGGTACCATGAGACTTCTGGATTTTCTTTAACATAAAAATTATCATGAAAGACAAATGTTTTGAATTGCTTCAGAACATTTAGGTAGCCTTAACAGTGCAATTGAAGACATTGACACAAAAGGATTTCCAGAACCGCTTCATAAACTGCCATTAACGATGGGATGTGTTCAAAATGAGGGGTATTATTTTAAGGGATATGATGGCAGTGTGTGATTTACTGGAATATTTTTAAATTTAAATTTCACTTTTTTTTTAACTATACTTCATATGCACATCACTATCAGTCCATGGGGCTAAGAGCCGTGATGAGTTCTTTACTCACCATTCTTAGGTTGGAATGCGAATAGAAGTTGCAGCTGTATTCTTATCACATTTCACAATGAAGCATACATTTACCATCTTAGAAAATAAGGGTGGTCCAGACAATAAGGAACTGCAAATACAGCTCTGATTTTTTCTATCTTGGCACTGCCTCTAATTTAGTATTTTTGTGTGTCTCCTGGGATACAATGATTGACTCTGGAAACCTTTCACCTCTCTGGCTTACCCAAGTCACAGTGATAGCTACGTAGGTAGAGAAAGAAGATCACCTGGTGGACACTGAGAAAGCCACCTTTTTACAGTTCATCCTTCTTTAATTATAAACCTTAGCAATCACATTTGCATCCATATCCTAGCTTCTGCGCTCAACAATTTTCTATTCTGAGCACTATCATTACATAAGAACTGGAAACAGTAAAGAGGATTGCCAGGCCCACAGCCTGCTTTTGTATGATTCTTGAGCTACAAATACTTTCATCTTTTTAAGAATAAAGAATGAGAAGGTGGAAGACAGAGGATAACAATGGAGAAAATTTGAAACAGAGCCACATGTGGTCTGCAGCTCCTAACGTGATTTGGCCTATGAGTTTGCCAACTCCTGAATGATACAATTCTAAGTATTTTAAAACTCTATAGCATTGAAATCTTTACATGGTTGATATTATTTTACTAAGAATATTAACAACAATCCCCCAAGGAAAACAGATTGCTCATGTAATGTGTCCTCAGAATATCTGTAGTAAAACTTAATGATATAAACCTAAGAGTTTCTAAGGTGTTGTTTCTCCTTTCTTACTCTTGAGTCATTGACAAACATCAATTTAAAATGTCACCGATAAAATATTCTGCATAAGCAGTTTTATTAGTTAACATTCATAGAAAATGATGGTCATCAGCTTTTGTCTTCTGTCTGGTAAAATACTATTTTATGCAGCACATAAATTGCCTTAGCTATAAACCAAAACGTGGATGGGAAAAATAGCCAATAATGCTATTTAGTTCTCAATTGCATTATGAGTTTCCACCCACCAAAAACTGAAATTTGGTTAAGAGTAAGCTGCTTTATTTTTTGAAGTTTACATCCTTGTTATGCTTTTTCATTATAAATATATTATTAATCATTTTTTACATTTTATTCATAACTAGTAAGATTCAAACATTTACCAATAAAGTTCTATTTCAAAAAGAAATATATACATTCCTCTTTACAGTACCAAAGCAATTGGGGCATTGTTATTATCTCTAATTTTAGATTGGAAAAATAATTGATTATAAATTATAAGACCCTCTCTAAATTTGCCCAAATCTAATAATATCGCTATTTAACTATTTAAAGGAAAATTATCAAAGAAAAATTATTTTAATTGTGTTTAGACTCTTCATGAATATAGTGTATGAGACAAAATTTGAAATGGATTATCAAATCAAAATGACTGAAGTGGTGCTCATCAGGAAGTGTTGCTATAAGATGTCAGTAACTGGAACATGACTGAAAAGGTTTTTCTTTGGCCCCAGACATTTCTGAAAACTAATTTCCAGCACTTTTGTCTGGGCTAATTTTGCTTTAAAAGCATGCACAGTGACCTGTTAATTAGGCAACAATAGATATTTCAGTTAGAATGAAAACACAAAATGAGGTTTAGAGTCATTGGCTGGGTGAGGCTTAGTAAAATAGGAAGAGCTTCTTAGTCCTTTTTGCTCATGGTTCTAGTCCCCTTTCTCCTGTCCCTCATTATGCCATCACAGCCACATGTGCCATCCTGATTATTTACATCTGTTCTGCCCTCAAGCAAGGGCTTATCATCCAAGACAGAGGTGCTTTCTTTGCGCTCCATCATTAATAGAGATGATTCAGAGAGACTAATTTTCTCCCCCTTTGGTACCAGAGCTCGAAATCACCCTTGCCAGGCAGGTGCATGTGCCACTGAGCTAAGCATCCGGTCCCAATAGAGGCTGATTTCTAAAGAGTTACAATGGAATAAGATAAATATCACTGCTACTTCGTCAAATTTCCTATGATTCTTACTATTGAAAACAGGAATGCAGTACTGTTTATTCTACATATGGTTTGGTTGAAAGCTGTGATTAAGAACATGAGGCATGGAATAACACCAGACATAGATCTTTTAGGGGATCTTAAGCAAGTATTTAATGCTTCTAAGCTTCAGTTTTTTTCACTTGGAAAATGGAATGTAAATATCTTCCTCAAGCATGAATTAATTTTAAACATTCAGTACAACTTTTGATCAAAGTACCATAAAGTATACAAAAGCATAATGGTTCCTTAATGAGAATTATTATTGATATTAATCTCAATTTTACTATTAAGTTTTTTTCCACTGTAAAAATAAGATTGAATATCTTTAACCAAGTATTATCGTGCCTAATTTAGAGTCTTAGCCTGGTTTTGAGTATCTCACCTATGACTTGTAGTGCTTATAATCTTATTTACAGAACAACAGATTAGTCTATCCAGGTATAGTTCCTGGTCCTTTGTCTACCCTCAGTTCATGATATTTAATCTATTTTGAAGCAGAATCTTTTTCTTGTTGAAATCATACAGGTAAAGCAAATATACAAAAAGTTACAGCAACGGCTAGTTTATGAAAAAGTAGGGTCCACAGCCTGACACAGCTGGCCTTTCTATGTGATATCTGAAGGGCCCAGACCTCCAAATCTCCCTGGACATATGTCACATCTAAGTTTACTGAAGAATCACCTCTCCTCTAAGGAGTCTTCAATAGCTCCACTGGCCCAATATGTACCTCCCTCAATTTGAAAATAAATCAAAGCAAGATGGATAGCTATCTCTTAATAAAAGTCCAGATGCCTAAGCACTGACATATAATCTTTTTTAGCATACCTAGAGGTACAGATGAGGTTTCACAGTTTTACAAGCTTCCTAACTAAACAAGATGCTACCTAATTTAAGAGTTATTGCTAAAAAGGGATAAGGTGGTCACAGATTTCTAAACCCCAAAACTGTGGAGAAACAAAGACTAAAAGTTGTAAATAAACCTTGGAGTGGAAAGAGTCCTCTACATTCTGGTAAACTGTTCTTTGGGAAACTGTTTTCTAAACATTGTTATCATATTTTTATCTTCAAGCACCATTCATCTTTTGTTTATTGTTTACTTCTCAATATTATTCAGGTGATAAAGCATCTTGCTTTGTATTTATACTTTTTCTTTCCTTTTTTTTTTTGTTTTTATTTTTGTATCAGGGAATCAAACTCATGACCTTGCACTTGTCAGGCAGGGGTTTATGCTGCTGAGCTAAATCCCCAGCCCCTGTATTTATACTTTAAAAGAATTAAAATTCAAATGGTTGATTTTCCACAGGTATTTTCATTTCATTTAAATAATCATATCCTTAGACTTTCCCTGACCACTGACCTAGAGTCATTTGCTGTCATATCAAAGAGTTTTCTGTAAATAATTTATTTCTTTACTCAATAATGTGATAATGACATTTTGGCAAATTACACGTACAACAGTGCCTCTATAAGTTTTCATCAGCTGATTACATCATAGCTATCTTGGTTTGCTTAAGTACATTCTATAATTAATCACATATTAATAAAGTCACCTCGGAACACATTTCTCAGAAGATGGCCCAGGGCTGGGATTTTTCTCAGTGGCAAAGTATCTGCCTGGCAAGCACAAGGTCCTGAGTTCAATCCCCAGTACAAAAAAAAAAAAAAAAATCCCCAGTGGTTAAGCAACTGGTACCTGCATTCTCATGTAGATACACATATGTGTCTATCTGCTTACCAGTGTCTCCATTTCTGAATTTGTTCCACAAGTCCAGGGATTTCTTTTGCCTTCCATCAGATGCCTAGTACATTTGGACCATAATAACTTTTCATTGAATGAATAAATGAGCTAATTCTCTGAGCCCTCACTTTTATCCACCATAAAGAGATTTCATGGGAGTTAAGAAGGGCATGACAGAGAAAAAATTATTTCAGCTTCAATTTAACCCTAAAATAGAATTTATCAACTTTCTCACTCTCCATTCCCTCTTTCTAAGCAGGATCACTGTGGACCTTAGGAAGGCATCTCAGTCACAGATATTCTAAAAGGATTTAAATTTGACAAGTATTTTGCCATGTAAATGACCTAATAATGCCACTGAAAAAATTATAAAAGGGCCAGCAGGGCAATAGAAGAAGAAAAGAAACAATATCATACAGCTGTTTAGAGATATCAAGATTTTTCATTATGATATCCCCTTTTAATTGTAAATTGTCAACTTAATTCTTAGTATGAGGGAAATCATGCAAATGTTAAAACTTCATTTTCCTTCTAATAACTCAAAATAATTATTCACTGGCGGAAACATGGGCTTAGCCGTTCATGAAGTAATACAGAATCAGGTCTCATTGCATATGCAGAAAGTCCAATTTAGGCAAAAGTTATTTCTAGCAATGCATAATTCTGAATCCACAAGGCATGTTTTGGATGTTCTTAAGAGTATTAAAGTTAAGATCATCTTCCTATATTTTTAAATAGATACAGAAATGGTTACATTATAGAAATAGCTATCCTTATCCTTATTCTACTGGTTTGCATATGTACTTGGGAGACATAAGAAAGCATTGCACATGAATTTTATCATACACATCTTTGAGGAGAGGATTCCAATTGGAAATTGTTGATTATATAGTCATACTTTTCACTTCAAGAAGAAAGAATTTGTTAGCAGAGTTGTCCCAAAATACCCCAGTGTGTATACTAATTATTTGGGCAACATTATAAATTATTTTCAATATACAAAAGTATAGGAAATATGTATTAGGCTTAATGTTCAACAATAGATATATAAAAATTATCCAATCTAAAATATGAAAAAAAGTTAGTTGAGGAAGGCATTTACCAAATTGGTTTCATAACATTAATGTTCTGCTAACTGTTGATAGGTATTGGCTGCAAATGGCACATCAATATAAGAATCCTGTGTTAAACAATGTCAAAAGGTTATTATGCTTTAGAGCTTCTTTGTAAACTTTAACATACTAAAAGGCATCACACATACTCCAACCAAACTTGAAGTTTGCAACATTTATCAAATTTACACCAAGAAAATTTTTTTCAAATAATAATGCATTAACCAACTTTTCCATTTCTATATTTTATAATGCTTTGATATTTTCAAATATCAAGGGTCTTGATATTTTCAAGGGTCTGGTTAATTCTGAAGGTTCTCCCAAAGCTAATTGCTAAAGATAGTAAATAATCATCTCTGAAATCATCATCTATGTACAAATCAATCAAAAGCCCACGACTCTAATCATGCTTATTTATTTAAGGCACACAAGGCCATATTTATCACCCCAAGTCAGGACTAGTCAACTAAAGATCATTGTATATTCCAGCGCTCCCTAAAATTATTCAAAATTGCCCATTTAAAAAGTGCCCTTGCTTCCTGTGAAAAACAAAATAAAGGCTCTAGGCCATGCTTTCCCATGCATGGCTCTTTATGCCTCCTTAGCAGACCTCCTCATGTGGCACTGCATGGCATCATTTTCTCCTTCTCCGAGGAATCCTAAGTAATAAAATCTTTCCTCAATAACTTTGACCTCCCTTATTGTCTGACAGTTACACCTATAAATTAAAATCCTATAAAAACAATGAAGGGAAACAGTTTGGTAAACAATTCAGTCAGTGAAGGCAAAGTGAAAATTAGTATAACCATAAGTCAAATTTAGGCTCAAATTAAATTTTGTTACATATTACACAAAATTTCCTGGGATAACTTCCCCAAGCCCTGTGAAGATGTTTAAATGATGTAACAGGTAACAGTTACACACACCGATACAGAATATAGATAGATAAAGGTACACACCAAAGATTGGGGGAGTTTTTATATTAGTCAATTATTATCCTCAAGATATAAATGAGTGATATTTCTTTGCTCATGGTTAATATCAACCCATTGAAAACACTGTCTTACAATTTTTGTCTGTGTCTTTAGATTTTCTTAACCTTGATTTGGTAGTGAAATAAAGATGTAAGTCAAACCTCCCCAAGATCAATTTCACTCTTCATGCTTTCTCTCTGTGAGGCTGGTCCCAAGAATTGTTTGTCCAAAGAGAGACTAAAAAGCTGTCTCTAAATGTGCAGCAAATTATACAATTCAAAGTATTCTGTAAAGAAAATAAGTTCCTTCTTCAACCCTACACATTACAAAACCTGTTCCTCCTAGAGACAGCTTTTTAACAAATGTTTTTTGGACCTTTCAATGGGTTACAAATACAAGCAAGTCCCATTTATATTCAGGTAGCCATGTTTGCATATTTTAATAAAAACATTTCAACTCAACTTCTAGTTGTGAAGATTCTAAAAATCAAACATACCAAATAAATTACTACCACAAAGTATGCAGTGTCATTCTTGATTAGTGCAGCTGATAATTTAAAAAAGGAGCATATTGGCCTTCCTGTATGGACTTGATCTGAAAAAGCCTGCATTCCAAATTAGCCATGTGGAAGATACGTTTTGATGGAAATACACCTTTTGTTGAACTTTTCCTTGCAGATAGCTTCCCGATAGTGCTTTATGAGCAGACTGTGCTTTATATCTCTTTATGTACTCCTTCTGATGCTACTAGGAATTTCCCTCCAGGGACATGCTGACATTTCACTGGGGCATTTGAGTAATATTTTTTACATGGTCTGCCCAGGGGACTGGCTTTACATAAGAGTCAACTCCTTATTCAGCTATTGATAATAGATTTAATTACATAGACTGCCATTTCTGAGTCTTATTGCTAAGATAAATTCATGTTGTTACAGTATAATCATCATTAAAATGTTTAAAGCAATGATGAGCAATGCCAAAAGCCTACATTTAAAAGATGTGAATGTCCAGAGGCAGAATGTATTCATTTCATTATTCAACAAATGCTCTTCTCTAATAAACAGCTCTACACATGTTTATTTCGATCTACCATATTAACCTTTTCCAATTTGGTCTGCAGTGGAAAGAGCTGGCACACATGCACATTTTAAGCTCAGGATATTGCTTTTCTTCCAAACAAGTCTTTAGGTCACATGTGTGAGCCATCAGACAAATACGTGCAGGCTGGCATTCACAAAGCAATCTGATGGATAATTCCTCTTAAGAAATGTGAGGAAAAAGTTGTCATTCCTCATGCAGTGAGAACAAATCATCTCTGTTCTATTTGTGGCTTTAGACGCTTTAGATTAACAATGTTCACAGAACATGCACCTCATGAGATGCTATGAGGATGAATACAACCATTTTCGCAGAGTGCTTTGTGTTTATGTAGCACCTCTTCCCAGAATACTCCCAAGAGTGTTGCAGTGATTGTCACTGGAGTTAACTGTATCTGTCCTATCCATTTCCAAAATAGACATAAAAGTGCAAAACAGCACTGTGGAACCTCATCATAATCAGGATGAAAAGGAAGCTTACTTATGTAAAAACATGCATATAAAATCTGAACCATTCCAGTATGGAGAAATACAGGAGAACAAATGAAATCACCCCTGCTATTATCATTTATGGTCAGAAACTTTTTGATTACACACTTAGCAGACACATAAAGTAGGGCACCATATCCCTTTGAATATGAAGTAGAACTAGAATCACAGAAGCATAGAATAACTGTATCTTTAAATTAAAGGAACCTTTACACTTTCCCAGTATTGTTCTTTTTATTCTGCTGAAAAAGTCAGACACTCTTAGATAGTGGTAGAGGCATTAGTGGAGAAAACTCTTGCTAATAAATTTAGACTAGACAAAACACTAAAGACAATGAATAGATAATACAAAGACAAAAGATCTCTTCATGTTTTTTGATTGATTAAGCACAAATGAACACAGAAACACACAAAAACATGCACAGAGACACACAGAGAAGAAAGGAAGAGGAGGGATGGAAAGAGGGAGAGAAGGAGACAGAGAGACAGAGAGAGAGACAGAGATAGAGATTTTCAGTGCTGCTATAATGATTCAGTTCCATGATTCAACTGTGATTTAGAGGCAGCAGCTTCAAAAGCCAGAGCTCAAATGAATCTTCCCTTACATTTTTTGTCTTCAAAAGTAACACACACTTTTGCGTCATTATGTACTGTTTAGGTATTATTTATTATTTTATGCTATAGTGTTAAAAGAAATTAGTGAGGTGAACATCCTTGGGTGTGGTCCTGGAATTTGTGTCTTCATGTAGAGAACTATTGACAAGTTAAAAACAGAAGCTTCCAAAAATGATGGAGATGCCAGGAATTATGATGGAGATGCCAGGGATTTTGCTCAGCAGCACAGTGCCTGCCTGGCAAGCATGAGGTTTTGAGTTCAATCCTCAGTGAAGAAAAAAATAAAAAAGATGGAGAAGAATCAGTCAGGAAAGGGACATAAATGGGGAAAGGGAACAGAGAGGCATCAAACAGAGCTTCCCTCATCATCTCCTCATTGCTCCCATATAAACTCTAGTTTTTTACATAGTGTAGATCTCAAGATGTGCTTTACTTGACTCAAGAATGAAGGAGCAATTTAAAGTTAAAGCTATTGGGGCATGCTGGCATATCAAGAGTAGGCATTGTCTTGTGGTGCTCATATTGTTTACTGGAAACCTTCAAATAGCAAATATGAAGATGCTGCAAACATCTCTTCATGGTTTGTGTATCTAACGTTTATCATCACTGGATGTGAGTAGCCTGTGCTTCACTTACTACACAGTGGCCAGCTGACCATGTCACAAGTCCAGCAACATGAAAACTGGGCGGCTACTTCCAGCAAAGCCTTCTCCCTCTTAAAGTGCCTGTGCTATAAAAGTTAGATTATAGGGAAGTTAGTCTGGCTTGGTTCCTAACCTCCAGAAATTTCAAATCAAACACACAGTGGTATGTTTTTGTTATTAACCATTAGTGGTTTTAGCCTGACATTTTCTTAACTTCCGGACCTGATCCTTCTCATGGAGACTGTGCTGCCCTATTTCCTTTCAGAAAATAAGATAAAATAAAATGCTTTATTCTGTCCTTAATTTTGGATATTTCATGAAGAAGTAACACATTATAATTTGCTGCATAATTGAGAAGATATTGATATAATACATAGATTATAATGAATCATTAAGAAATAATATATCTACATTTATACCAAGCTAATACATCATGCCTACAGCTCTTAAAATGTTTAACAAATGACCAAGTAGTGATGGCCTTTATGCATAACCTTTTTAAATTAAACAAAAATTTAATCTAATAGTTCAAAACAAGAATTAGGAATTGAAGTTAAATGAGTTATAATATAAAGATTATAAACTTTAGGCCTATTTTTCTTTAATTGTTTTCATTGGCTGATTCATTTACATAACAGTCAAAGCCAGCATATTATTAATTGAATATGTGTATTCCAGTTAAAAGTTTGTAGGAAAATAAAAGTCCAAAAGTAGAAATAAACCTGTTATGTGTTATCACTATGAAGCATTCATTTCCACAAATCAAATTTAATCAACTTGATTTATGATTTATTTTTAAAAGTATTTGCTTATAGCATGCCCTTATTATATTGCCTGTCAATGAAATTTAATGGAGTTAGTAGGTATCATACAGAAGCAGAAACAAAAGACTCAACAAATGAAATAGTTTAAAATGTGGCCTTTGAGTTAGACAGAATAAGCTTCAACTTCTAGGAGAGGTACTTATTATCTACATGATTTAGATCATTTAAAGTCCCAGTGCATCAACATTCCCATTTGTAAGAAAGTTGCTGAACACTCTTGCTTCACAGTTGTGTTCAGGAATTTAGGAGATATTTTGTAGAGTGTGCTTAGCATCATACGTGGTACCTAGGCTTACTGAAGTCATGACCATGTACTACGAGCTATGTACATAATGTATTTTCTTACTGAATCATAATGTATTATTTGTATCCCTATTTTATTGATGAGAAACTTAAGCACAAAAAGATAAATTTATTGATAGGTTATTCCATTTCTATACTTTCCTTACCTATCTTTTCCACTGTCTCTCAATATAGAAATACATTTCTATGGAATTATCATGAGGAGAATCAACAAGTATATTCTTAGAAGTGGGTAATGTTAATTTAAAATAGAAAATTCATATTGTTAATTAATAACAATTATTTCAATGTCAAATCTTTGCATTCTTCTCCTTTAAGGGTTAAGCAAAATATGTGATAGAGAGTAAAAGAGCTGGTGATCAAATTTCAGACTTCAAAATCCCAAACAGAGACCAATAGATTACACACACAAAGCCCCTGACCTACTAAAAGTGATGAAATTGAGATAGAGAGCAGTCACAATGACTAGCCCAGGTTTCGAGCAAGGCTGTGTGACATGTTCCATCAAGTCTCAATTTAATCTTCAGAGAACACTGTTCTGATGTGTTCCCCAAACACTCAGCCTTAGAACATACTTTTCGTAACATTTCTTAGTTTGAGAAAATTATTTTCAGACCAACTTTTTCACCAAAAATCCACTTCCTATAAGCTACACACTGGAAGCTGAAAATGATACCTCAGCTTTCTAAAAAGACTTCTTAAAAATTCCAGAAGTGCTGGTCCTGTCATCTTCATCCAAACTGACAAAGAGCCCTAGGATTTCTGAATTTTAATAAAACAGTGTAGATATACTTTGTAGTACATTGAAAATATTCTGCAGAAATGTTATTATAAGGTGATTTGTGAGATGAGAGTGACTTGTGCTAATATATGCTCTGTCCCTTGTCCTTAAAAAAATACAAATAAATAAAAAATACAGGTGTGGCAGTCCAGGCCTGTAATCCCAGGATGATTGAGACAGGAGGATGGAATGTTTGAACCCAGCATGGCAACGTAGCAAGACCCTGTGTCAAAATAAAAAATAAATGGGGTGGAAAATATACCTCAGTGTGTTGTTTCTGTGTTCATTTCCCAGTAGTTTTGGTAGGGCGAGGTATGGGGCAGTTATAGTGTGGGAGAGTCAGCAGGAGCAAGTGTTCAGGCAAAGTTGAGAAAATCTAGGATTTCAGAAATATAACTTACTTGTTTTTCTCAATTAAACCCCCAATTTGGAGAGAGAGCATGGAGCATTTATATGTATTACTTTCCATTACTTAAAAGGAATGGTTTTTGTAACTATTTCTTATAAGAGTCATATGTCAAGGGGAAAAATATAGTGTTTTATAATATGACTAATAAGTTATAAATCTTTATTACTTATCTGTAAAATCTCATCTAATCATTTTTTTCAATAATTCTTAGGAAAGTCAAAGGGAAAACATCACTCCTACCATATGATAAAACACTATGAAGACACTTCAAATTGCTTGTATTGCCTTAGGCTGATGTCTACTAATATTAAAAGATTTTTTAAGTTTTTAGGGTTACCTAATTACTAAATGATAGAGTAGGTCAACTTTGCCTAAATTGGAAATAATCCTATCATTAAAAGATACAGGAGAGCTGGGGATTTAGCTCAATGGCACACTGCTTGCCTGATAAGCAGAAGGTCATGAGTTTGATCCCCAGTATTAAAAAAAAAAAAAAAAAAAAAGATACAGGAAATGTTTTAAAAATACCAACAATGTCAAATTTTGACTTGTGATTTTGCCACAAACAAAATCACTTTTGCCCTTTAGTTCCTGCTATCTGGTATTTATTATCTTTAACATTACTATTTATGGGACACTCCTCTTGTCTACAAGGAAAGTTTTCTTATTAATGTTTTTCCATTTCTTCAGCCAAATGCACTAACTGGTATTTACTGTGACATCAAGCCTGTCTATGATAATTTTGGAGAAGCAAGAGTAGCTTTAAAGAAATGAAAATACCTTGTCTTTCGTCCCAAATATTATAATGTATATGTTATCTTATCAGAAGACAGCATATTCGAAATAACTTAGAAATTATTCACACAGGCTCATATGCACATGCACCCACACACACACAGAGACACACATGCACACATTCTCTCTCTACATAGGATAATGATGAAGAAAGGGATAGGAATGATATAGGAATATGTGGGTAATAAATCAGCATAAAGCTCTGGACTGAGGTTGATCCTTTCTTCCCATCCCTAAATCTGAAGGTAAATAAGGATTTTTATCACATGAAAATCAAGGCACAGAAAATAGACTCAGGTTGTCAAGGAATTAAGAAAGTCTACCTGGGTTTAAGATAAATTTTGAAGGAAATTGAAGAGGCTTACAGCTAATGTTTCACCTTCATGAGATGACTTCCCAAGATGAAAATGAGAAAGTCACCAAAAACTATAGCAACTAATTGGATTAATGGTACAAGGCTTGAACAATTGTTTATTCCTCATTGGATGTTGTAATTGGAGCAATGTTATTTCAATGTCTCCAAGGGACGGGCTAAAGAAAATTTAAATCTCATCACAGCTAGAAAACTACTTATTCCTTCTTTTATGAGGTCACTTAACTTCCCGAGGATCAAGGTTAGAGAAATTTGCTTGGCAATGGAGCGTTCCAGCAGAATGAAAAAAATGTGTCTAGGTATTTCAATCTAGTCCTCTTCACTAACATTAAAATCTACTCAATATATTTTATTCAGTGTGTTTCAAAAACTTCATCCAGACACTTTTAGTAGATGGAGAATTGTCTTGCACAAAAATTACACTTGTTTGCATAGCATATCCATTCTAAAATATGACTAAATGAGGTTTCCTACAGTGTCTGCAC
Organism: Cavia porcellus; assembly: GCF_034190915.1. NCBI lineage: Eukaryota > Metazoa > Chordata > Mammalia > Rodentia > Caviidae > Cavia > Cavia porcellus. The sequence continues at coordinate 43,354,961 of NW_026947496.1, read as the reverse complement.
CAGAGTTTTGAATTCATTTGATGATCTTTTGCTGTTGCTCTTCATATCTTCAAGAAGATAATCTTCATTCTAATGACTCTTAGCCATGTAGACTGATGGCCTTGATACAGGGATCTATTGAACTGTACATGTGGGATTTTTTTGAGAATTTTTAAAAATAAACAGCAAGAAACTCATTGCCCCACACTGTATCGACTTATTTTTACTTTCATAATGGCATACTTATGAGTTATTTTGGAAGGTGAATTTCTATCTCCTTCTGAAACAAAAGCTCATTTTATATTCATACACAAAAAGCAGTGGAGTCTTTTTGCTCAGTTGAATAGTCAGTTCAGGTAAGTAACAATGATAAAATTAATTGAATTAACTGGGCATGCACTAACAACCGCCTTATAATTATTTGAGAAGCACTAACATCTCTCTTGCCTTGCTTTCCCCACCATGTCTCAAGAGAATCTTAATTCTTTAAAATTTACCCATTACATAAAAGCACGCATGATTATCCTTGCATAAAGGATCTTTTCATGACATCTTCTTCCTGCTCTTCTTGGATCCCTTGTCCGACCCCCTCCCCCTCCTTTTATTCCCTTCCCTTCCTCTGGGTACATTTTCCATTCCTTGCACAGTAATCCATTTAATAACTTACAGTTTCTTCTTCATTTTTCTTTCATGGCAGAGACTTGTTATTGTGATGTCATGGTCATATGATTACATTTAACACTTCACTGTGCTCTCTGAAAATCTCTGTGAGTCATATGTTTGGCCACAAGGAGCGGCCTTCTTCCACATCTTTGTCATCTCTAACATGGCTGCTCTGCTGCGTAAGCTCAGCTTTGCCCTCTCTTACCCATTCTTCACAGATCAGGCTGTCAGGGCTCAAACCAAGCACACCAGTCTCTCACTACTTTAAACCTTCTGAAACTCAAAGCTCGCTTCAAATTTAAAAGAATGAAGTTGCTAGAGCAAACAATGTGGCAGTTCTCTCAAAAAAATAAGCCACAGGACCCTTCGATTCTGGTTCTGAGTATCTACTCAAATGAATTGAAAGCAGAGACTTAGAAATATTTATTCACATATTTGTAACAGCCTTACAATAGCAAAAATACAGAAGTAATCCCAAGTGTCAGATGGATTAAACAAACTGTGATATATATGCAAATTGATTATTAGTCCATCCTGAAGGAAATGCTAACCCCTAATAAAATAAAGATGGACTCCAAAGATAGTACACTAAATGAAATTGGCCAGTCACAAAGCACAAATATTGAAGGTTTCCAGAAGCATTAGAGTAATCAAATTCACAAAGACGAAAAATAAAATGATGGTTGCCAAGAACTGAGATGACAGAGGAATAGAGAGTTGGTTAATGGGTATAGAGTTCCAGTTTGTTAAAATGGATGATGGTAATGGTTGCCAAACAGTGTAAATGCAATTAATCCACTGAAGCATATATTCAGAATTAGTTATAAAAATAAATTTTATGTTACATATATTTTACCAGATTAAAAAAAACTACCACTGCCTTTAGGATAAAATTCTTCAAAAACCTGCAGGTCACTCTATATCCCATTTCTCCAAACATTGATCATCATGTTCCTCTTTACAAGAAAATGCCATTTTGCCAACCTATCTCTAACACTGTTCCAACAATGCAAAGCAGAAGGGATTTATTTGTGTCTCCTTGGGGAACCAGTAGTTCTTTGTTCTCATGGTCCCAACCGCATTATCACAATGAAATCTCTAAAATGTCTCCCAAGAGTGTGAGGTCTTAAAACAGAGCAATCTTCACTTAATACAGAGTTGATGCTTCATAAACTGAGTTAATGAATTTTAGCCTGTACCATGCAGACCATGATGCAAGAGTCACTATGTCTTCATTGTGCAATTTGCCCTTTAAGAGAATGAAAAGCAAGAGAACAGCCTCAGCATGAAGGGAGCAGAGTTTTGAAATACTGAAATTCAGAATGTTTTCCTTGTAAAGGTAAAATTCTACCAACATTTTGCTTTAGTATATTTTGAAACTAAAGGGTGGATATTAAGAATGAGAAACTCAGTATCTTTGCCCATTCCTAGTTACTCAAAGAAATGGGTATTTTGAGATGTTACAGCATACGTCAAGCTGTCCTACTGCTGGAGTTTATCATTCTCCAATAAATTTCATCTTATAAATGGAAAGAACTATATATAGAACATCTGGTGGACTTTTTCTAGTTAATTTAAATGGAAAACTATGTGCATATGACTGGGAAATTTGACAGATCACTAGCCTATTGTTAATTCAACAATGATATTCTTTCTAGGTAAAAGTTGTTCTCCTAAACAATTAATTAATGAACAAAAATTTATTGAGCACCTATTATATGTTCAAGGTTGTACTTTATCTCAAAGAGTTTATATAAATGTTATAATCACTATCAAAGATACCTATGAAAGAATAATAGAATTAAATTCTGGGCTTTTGATTTCCCAGGTACACATTAACAGAATTCACACATACAACAGAAAATATAAATTTAGCAGAGCAACAATACAGCAAATTAAGCTAGAGAAAATTATTATTCTGCCTCCTTAATATTTTAATATTAGCCTATAAGCAATCAAAGACTGGATTCAAAGTCTTCCTTGAGCCCTTTAAAAGTTGTCTCTATGTAAATAAGAAAACAAAAATCAAAGTTTACATTATGTATGCAACAATAAACAGTTATGAGCTATGTCAGTGGAGATCTGCATGGCCATATGTTTTATGTTAAAAAGAGAAAAGTTTTTCTGCTTTGTGTCTTAAAATTAGCCCTGTTACCAAAATTTAGTATATAGCTTAATCTTACTAAAGAAGGTATTCAATGTAAAAGACTTACAAGATGCCTTGAAAATTATCCTCATTTTAATGTTCATCCCTATCCTCGAGCAGGTGGTAGGCTGTTCAGCGCCTCTCCTTTTGTCTCTTCCCTTGAAAAAATATCAAAATTTCTTCCAGAAAACTAATTACTTGTTGCCATCTGACAGTCCCATAATTAAAATGACTCTAAGTGTCCTTTTGGCCCAATGTTTAAATAGGGAGAATTTGAGAACGACTGACAGACAGACAGTTACTAGGAGTGTTTCTATTTGGATTGTTCTATAATGACTTTTTTTGCTCCGCTTAGCGAGTTCACTAGTTATTCTACTCAGGCTGTTCTCTGTAGGTGTTTTCTCCCTATGTTCACATATGTCAGGAAATTGTGGATGTAATTGAATTGAAATAAAGTTTCAATTTATTTCTACTCAATAGAATGATAGGCCAACCTGTTGGAAGTGTCCATTTATTATTCCTTAAATAATTGCATTTGACATTTATTATAATGTAAGCAGGCCATTTATTGATCACTTCATTTGTGCCAGACCTTGTAGTAATGCTAATCATTTTGCATGAATTGACTTATTTGGTCCTTGAAAATACCCAATGAGTTTTGCCCACATTCCCATTTTCATCTCAGGATACTAAGATTTGGAGAGATTAAGTAAATTACACAAAACTAGATTTCCAGTAAGCAGAAGATCTTGGAAGTACTCAAACTCAGATTTGTGTAACTCCAAATCATTAATTCTTACAAGCCATTATCAGAACCTCTGAAATGCAAGGACAGTGAACAGTGACTACATCCCAAAGACAGGGCCAATGGCAAAGAGAGGGGGTTTGCAGAATAAAACAATAAAAAAAAGAATGTAATAAAGAGAGGTGACATCCCCAAAGAATAAACTCTTGGAAGATAACTGCATTTATAGCCCAGATGAGGAAAAAGCAGAAACCAGAAAGAAGAGGACAAAAGAGAAGTGGAGAGACAGAAGGATACAGAAAAGAATCATGTATTTAGTTGCTACAAAAGTGATTATTTTATGTTCACTATCTGCTTAGCACTTATCTAAATGCTGAAAACATAGCATGGGAACAATACCCAAAAAATATCTATCCATTAAACTCACAGCCTAAATAAAAATATACAAAGTAAGGTTCTTAAATATATACTGTGAAATAGTTGGAAATGCCATAAAAAGAGAAGATGGCAGGAAAAGGAAATGTGAAGTGTCCAAGATGAGTTTCGGTGGTTAGATACGTGGCCAGAGATGACCTTGTCACAGATAATGAGAAGGCAGCTGTGCTACCCGGAAAGTGTTACACACAGAGAGCCTCCAGCCGGCAGAAGGCCCGGAAGCTGGGATCTGCGCGGCATCCAGAAAAGCCAGGAAGTTGTGTGGCTGTATCCCAGTGAAGTAGAGAGCAGAAGAAGGCGATGATGTCGGCCATGGTGACAACTGCTTTTCACTGCAGTGTAACAGAGCTTTGAGAGGATTTTAAGAAATGACATGACCTCTTTACAATGTAACACTGTTAATTCTGACTTCTTTTTTAAAATAAATCCATGAGCAGAAAGAGTAGTAACAGAGAGATGGCAAATAAAAGACTATTATCCACGCTAGAGGAGAAAATTTACAAGAGTGTGGTAACAGCAGAAGTGGAGAAACTATTCAAACTTTCAAGGTACTTGGAGGAAAAGCAAGCAGAATGTGGTTACAAACCAGATGTGAAAGAGTATTATTCTACCAAAGCGTGTGGCTGGAACAAGGAGAAGACTTGAGCCTGCATTAATAAGGTGGAAAACTGGATAAAGCACAGATTTGGGGAGCAGGCTAACTCAGTAATGACATGTTAAATTCAAAAAGGCCAGGGCAGATTGTGAGCCAGACAGTTTGCAGCTCCAGCTAAAGAAGGAACTGGGGAGGATGGGATAAAAAGAAAAGGAGTTTTACTGGTAAAGAAATGGGTGATCAGACCAAGAGTTGAAAATTGGCTAAGATAGTGACATTTTGGAGAAGTCTCTTGGGTCTGGCTAAGAGTGAGTTCAGTTGCAAGGGCCAAAATTCTGGAAAACACAGTAAGACATGTAACAGAAAGGGCATCATGAGAAGACTGCAGTTAGATGAAAAGGACTAGTTAAATATAACCCATCATGCCCTGCAAGTTCACAAGACAATGTCTTTTCACCATGTGTTTGGAGGCACGTTGCTGACAAACACCACAAGAAAATAAGCCAAGCAAGCTAGTGCATTAAATTCATGAAAAATTAGGAGGTAGGGATTTTCAGCTAATATTTGATAAATTCACTTCATTAGAAAGGACATTTACACACAAAACAATTAATGGTCTTATTAAAATCCTTACTCACAAATTAGAAGAGAACCATAGGGAGGAGTGAGAGAGTGGGTGGCAGGCAGGTGGAAGCAGCCCTGACTCATTCCCCTGCACTAAGGTCCAGATGGGAGGTGTCAGAGAGCTGTGTTGTCTCTCCCTGCTTCTCCTTTACAGTTGCAGCTATCTTTTGCAAATGATCACCTGGATCTTCTCATCCATTTACCAATAGAAGAGTACAGCTAGAACCTGGCTTCCAGTGGTTCCACTTACAATTTTTAACTTTACTTGTTGACTTTACAATGTTACCAAAGCAATATTTATGCAGCAGAAACCCTATTTCACATTTTGAATATAAATCCTTTCTAGCTGTCTTTAGCACACTGCTCTCTGCCATGCTGGGGCACCTCAGCAAACTGCAACTCCTAGTCCACCACCCTACCTTGAGGTGAACAAGCAATCCTCTCCCTGCAGTGCATTGTGTGGCTAAGCAGGATGCTTGGTAGGGTAGATACAGCAAGTGCATTTTCTATGTATGAAGTTTTCAATTTACTATGTGTCTATTGGGATATAAACCCATCATCAATTGAAGATCACATGCAATTTATTTTTATTTGCATGCGTGTGTGTATGTGTGTGTGTAACACAGGACATCCAGAAAGAAGGCCAGCTCATAACTGATTACATACTACTGTGATGAGTTTACTGAGGAGTCGGGATGGCAGTGTAAGTTGGAAGAGAGGAAGGAAAGGAAAGGAGGAAAAAATGTTAATGGCCTTAAGGGAAACAGAATGGGAGGGTGTGCAAAATCAGAGATTTCTGAACTGTTAATAGCAGTGCCAGGTACCAAAAACCATGACGATGGACAAGAGGGAAATGTATATTAAGATCAAACTTTCTTTTCACTTTTGCAAACTGTAAGTTTTGTGCAAACCCCACCATATACACCATATAAAAGTATAACAATCATATTTGTGTGAGGCGTGATGATTAAACTCTGTATAAGAAAACTTCTATCTTGAGTCTTATTTCAACACTAATAATGATTATATGGAATTTGAGAATAATTTTCAGGAAATTATGATTTAAAGTATTAATTTTGTTTAGCTTTTTGAGATTGCCATAGATTTGTATACAATTGTCAAAAATGATTAATGCAATGTATCCTTACTCAGATACTCTTTCTCCCAGTGGTAACATCTTTTACTATATACAACTATATCAGCACCAGAATAATGACATTAATACTATCAAGATAGAAATTGCCATTGCCATAGAAGATCGCTTTTACATCTACAATCTTTTCTCTCTTGCCTCCTAGTGTGCTTTTTAACCCCTGGCAACCAGTGACCTATTCTCTATTTCTAGAATTTTGTCTTTTTGATGAAGCTATATAAATGGAATCACATGGTTTTATAACATTTTGTGGTACATAATTCTTTGCATAATTCTCTGGAGATTCTCCAATGTTATTGCATGTAAAGAGGTCATTGCCCTTCATTGCTTACTATTTTATGGCATAAATGTACAATGATTTGTTACCAATGAACATCTGAGTTGTTTATGGGTGGCCTACTGTAAATAAAGCCACTATCAGTATTGTGGTACAGGTTGTATATGAATAGAATCTTCATTTCTCTGGAATCAGTGCTCAGATATGTAATTTCTTAAGCATAAGATATCTGAGTGCTTGCTTTTAGGTTTTGTTTTGTTTTGTTGGGCTTTTTTGTCTTTTTGTTTGTTGGTTGATTGGTTGGTTGATTTGGTTTTTCTAGAACAGCCTATTTTCCAGACTGGCTATACCATTTCATATTGCACAGCAATGACAAAGACTTGCTTTGTTTTACCCTTGTCAGCCTTTGGATTTGTCACTGGCTTATTTGTTTATTTGACTCATTTTGATGAGTGTGTAGTGATAACTTTTATTTTTCTAAGGCTAATAATGCAAAGCATATTTTCATGTGCTTGTTCGACATCTGTATATTGTCTGTGCAGTGTTTCTCTGTCTTGTGTAAGGTTGATAACTGAATATTTTTGGATTGTGGTTTTGTTTCATATAGGGTTTGTACTTGTCTAGCTGTGCTTTTATTGTTGAAATTTTGTAGTTTTTTGTATATTTTAGATACTAGTTCTTTATAGAATGTGTGGTCAGCAAAGATTTTCTTCTAGTTCGTAGCATACTTACCTTCTCATTCTTTTAGGACCTTTCACAAAACAGAAGTTTTTAATTTCTATGAAATACCATCTACCAATTTTTCCTTCTATGAAATGTGGTTTTGGAGCCATGTTTGAGAATTATTTGCCTTCCCATAGACTCTGAAAATATTCTTTTATGTTTTTCTCTACATCCTTCACAGTTTTATATATTGAATTTCAGCCTGTGATCTATTTTGAGTTAATATTTGTATGAGGCATGAGATAAGTCAATGTATTTTTTCTTCTGATATACAACTGCTGTTATACAATTTGTTGAAAAAGATATCTTTCTTGCATTGAATGTTTTTGCATCTATGTAAAAAAAATCAATTGGGCTTGTTTCTGGGAGTTTTTTCTAACCCATTGATCTGTGTCTGTTCCTTCACCAGTATCACACAAGCTTAATTCTTGTAGCTATGTAGCAAGTCTTATCATCCGTTTTACTGATTTTTCCCACTTTATTATTCTTCAAAGTTATTTTAGATATTCTAGTGTTATTTTACCTTTCCACATACATTTTAAATAATATTGCCTATATTTACTAAAAGCAAAAACCAATGAAAACAATCAAATTATCCTTTAGTTTTCATAAAAGTCTCAACCTGCAGAAAATTATCATCTTTACTAGGTTGTCTTACATTCTTTGAGCATCCTATGTTTTTATCAATTTTTGCCTTACATAGTTATAGTCCTGTACTAAATGCAAATACAGGATTGCTATGATTTCCTGGTGAATCAATTACTTTATCATTATATAATATCCTTTTACATTTCTGGCATATTTCTTAGCTTCAAAATTTACTTATGGGTGTTAACACAGCCTTTCTGGTTCTGCCTTAACTATCAGCATAATATGACCTTTTCTTATTATTTCATTTTTGTGCTGTCTATATTGTTATATTTTAATTGAATTTATTGTAAGTGCTATATAATGAGGCATACTTTTCAATTCAATCTGTCAATCTTTGTCCTTAATCCAAGTATTTAGATCATATATATTTAATATAATTATTCATGTGGTATGTTTTAGGTTTGGCATTTTATTTTTCATTTTCTGATTATATTCTGTTTTGCATTTCTTTATTTTTCTTCCTTCTATGAGTTACTTAATCCTTGGATTGTTTTCAAGTCCATCTTTTTGCATAGCACGTATAGCAGTTGTTCTAAGTATTTTGTTATGTATGTATGTCTTATAATAATCTACAGGTATCATCATTTTACCATATAGAAACTTTACCTTTCTATATACATCCCATTACTATACCCCCTGTTTATATTGTAATTGTCTTGGTTCTTTCTATGTGCATTTAGAATCACATAAAACACCCATCATTCTTAATTCAAATGCCAAACATAATTTAGAAACTTAAAATGAGCAAAGCCTATTGCACCAACTATATTCGCCTTTACTGTGTTCTTGTTCTTTCTTGATCTCCCAACATGTTTTCTTTAGTGAATTTCCTTTAGCCATTCTTTTAGGCTATCTCTGCTTCTGAAAAATTCCTCAACTGAAGGAGAGTTACTTTTCCCTTCATTCCTGACAGATATTTTCACTGGTTGTAGAAGTAGTATAGTTCTTTTTCAGCAGCTAAAAAATATCTTGCTACTTCCTCTGGCTTTTGTAGTGTCTAATGAGGTAGTGAGTCACTCTAATCATTTCCCCTGAACATAAAGAATCAATAGTCTCTGGATGATTTCAGGATTTTTTATTGTCTTTAACTTTCAAATGCTAAATTAATGTAGTCTGTGATAAATATTTTGGTTTTATCCTGTAGGTTTGCATCTGTTGCAAAATTTTGGGATTTTTTACACCATTGATTATCTGAGCACTTTTTTTTGGCACTCTCTCCTGTTACCTGCTACTCAAATGACATGTGTTAGACCTTTTGTCATAATCCCACATGTCTCTGAAGCCCTCTGCTTTTGATTTTTTTTTCCAGACTATTTTCCTTTGGTTGCTGAGATTGAGTACTTCCATTCTATATTTCATTCATTCTTCTGTTCTCTCTATTGCACAAGTAAAACCATCCATCAAGCTATTTATTCTGATTACTGTAATTTTCATTTCTAAGATTTCCATTTGTTCCTTCTCTACATGTTCTATTTTTGCTGATGGTTTCTCTTTTTATCCCATTTGCTTCAAGTATGTTTTTAATTGCTTAATGAGGCATTTTTATTATGAAGACTTTTAAACCTTTGTCAGATAAACCTAACACCTATGTCATTAAGTGTTTTTATTGAAATACATAATATATAAATTTATATATTTATATGATATATATTATTGATACATATTTATTGAAATATATATATATATATATATATATATATATATATATATATTGCCTCATTACAGGATTCTGAACCTTAACTAACTCTTCTGTTTTAGGTAGTCTTTTATGTTGCCACTGTTAAAAAAGAGCAGAGGTAGGTGCTGGCTCATTAATTCCAAGTGGAGGTGGAATTCTGTGATTCCGCCCAAACTACTTTAACCCAAAAGGTGAAAGGTGGGTCACTCTTTTATGCTACTTAGGAGACGATGTTATATATTCCAGGCAATCTCCATTGACACTGTCATGAGGGTGGGCTGATTTCCATTAGGGAAGCCTTGCCTCTCCTCTCTTACTCCTCTGAAAATAACCGCAGTAGACAGGTGAAGTGACATCTCAATGATTCAAGGTCAACTTAGAGCTTTGTGAGGTTCCCCACTCAGCACTTATCTCCCAGACAACATGGCATCATTTCTTCTTTGGTCCTATCTGGATAAGTACAGATATTACAGATTTTTTTTCCTTGCTAAATTGTCCCTTTCCTGATCTTTTGGGTATGGGGAGAAACTTAACTTCTGTTGGGATGTTTTAAAATATGTTGTCTTAATGTGCTCTTGGAATTTCTGAATTCTTAAATTTTTCATCTCAAAATCTCATATAGATGAGGCAAAGAAGAAACTCGAGGAAATAATCAAAATGTGAACACAGATTCGAGTCCCTGAGATTGTTTGCCTTCTTCCCTCCACATTTCAGATTCTTCTGTGTTTGCCATATATATAATTTCCAGGAATATTAGTTATACTTACCAGGAGGGATAAGGAAAAGTACATCTACTCCATCTTCCAAGCAGAAATCAGTTTTTGTTTAATTTTTAAAATATTTTACTTATCAGCAAACTATTATGCTTCCTACAACAGTAATATTGAGAAGCAAAACTTCCTGAGGTTGTCTATTTCAGTAAGAAATCATCAGTTATTTGTTCTTGACTCGTGATTTGTTTTTCTTTTCACTGAGCTTTCATCAAATTCTTATGATTCTCCTATTATGTGTGCTTACATGTGGGCACATGTGAGTATCTGGTGACTTACAACTCTAACTCATCCAGAGTACTGTATTTAGTGCTGAAAACTTTTGAAATAAGCAAGGATCCTAAAGCAGTCCACTGTCTGATGTTCTTCAAGTATTTCCAAAAAATGGTAAAAGGAATGGCCTCCAAGGACATTGCATTCCAGAGGTAGTCGTCGTACCTTCCTTCTTTCCCCACTCATCCCTCTGTCCACTATGGTTTCCATTAAGGAACAGAGGAGATACTGGAACTTGAAGGCATTTAACCTTAGAAAATACAAATTCTAATTCTGACCTCTGGACATCAACAGTTCAGCTATCATTCATCACACTGGTCCAAGTCCATGCAAATTAAATCCACGTTCCACAGTAGTAATACAGGTCAAGGATGTACCTTGCAGGCCAGGTGATGGAGATCTGCAGTACTTGCTTTTCAGTTCAGACACCTGGCCAGAATCCAATTCATTTCTTCATGTCAGCTGTTCGTCCCGTAAGTTTCAAGCACTTCAACTTAACATTCAGATGAGCCCTTTTCTTTCTGTTTCATTTTTCAACAACCTAGCTGTTGTCACTTCCTGCTTTTATAGCACTCTCTGTCAAAAACATGAAAGGCAGCAGCTAAGCTTGTCTTATACTAATATCCAGAAATACTGCAGGGAAAACTAAATTTTGAGAAGAAAAATGTATACTAGCTTTTCACTGATGCTCCACCAATTTTACAGGATTGTTTTATTGTTTTCCCTTCTAAATGGCCTTACACTAAGTAGAAGAATTACTTTCCTTGTAATTCTGCACCTTTAACCTTCCCCCACTTCTGTGAAAATGCATCGATGGGAATGTCTTGACAAAAATGCATGAGCCCCAGTATGTGTCTGCAACACCCACTTCACAGTCGCCAAGATGGAGGAAAAAATAAAACAGCCATTTTGTCTTCCTTAATCAATCCCTGCCCTGCCATGACATTATTTTAGAATTATGTTGTAAAAAACACAAGTCTACCTGGTTAACATCTTTTGGCAAACTTAGATTCTTGTGTAGATAATGTAAATGAAACAAGTTGGGGAAAATCAGTAAACTCTGGTTCAAGAGCTTTTGTTTTCCGCAGCAAATATTGCTCTCAAAGCCTAAAGAGGTCAGATATAAACACAAAAATACATAAAGCATTAGGAAGTTGGTATCTCTTATTATTCCCCAGTCCAGAGGACCTAGTATTTCTTAGTGTGATCTCATATAAGTGCCTCAAAAGGGAGGAGGAAGAGAAAATGTAAAATTGCCACTAAATTCATTTGCCAAACCTGCATTGAAAATATACATCTGACTGAATGACTAGGGTGGAAAGGGAAGAAATCTTGGGAAGGAGAGTGGATGTGGAATTATTCTGAATATCTTCAAATTCAATATTCCTCTGTCCATATGAAGGCTGACATTATAAAACAGGACTAAAGGAAGAGAGGTGAAACAGAGAACCATACTAACATTTAGTACATACTAGGAGACAAGATATGATCTTTAATATTGAGAAGACTCACATTTAGCAGAATTTAAAGGAGTCAAGCTGGCATCTAGTATAGTCTATAGCTTTCTGAATTAATACCAGGCAGGTGATGAAACAAAATAGATTAACTTTCTGTATCATTTACCTTTGGTTTTGTGTGCTATAAAAAGTACCAGGGGAAAGAACATTTGCACAAAAATAAAAATGAATAAGCCCAGAGCAACTTGGGAATGATACTTAAGTCTTGAACTGGTCCAAACTGGAACTTGTAGGAGGCGTCTGTGCTGTCTCATACAGACAAATCAAAAATTCATGCACTTTGCAATAGGCAGCCAAATTGTGCATCCTGCCTCCAGCAGATAAGCCTTCACAGTGTTACAATGCTGTCTAGCAGGTAAAAGGAAAACCACTGACCCCACTGAGCAGCCCGCAATATAACCTGAACATGAAAATACCAGATGGATTGAAAGTGACAGACCTAATAAGCAACTTCCAGAATCTGCATGAACCTAATTGCAGAAAATCCTTAGTGCAGCTGCTTCTATTTGCTTCCTCAAATCCTTAAGCCAAACAACCTAGATCAGAGAATCTCAGCATGCTCTTGAACTGCCCAAGCCATTTTAAATGTGCTGTCGGATTTATCGGATCCATGGCTCCAATTAGGAATTATTCAGGGAAGTTTCCAATATTCTGCAGGGAAGAATGTCAGTTAGGGATATTTGTTGTATTTGAACTTTATTGCTTATATTTTCAATTCTTTCCTCATTTATATGTCTTAAACCACTACATATTTTCAACTAATGAAATAATAATCATCAAATGTCTTGAATCCCAATGTGGCTATATATAATTAAGGAAAGTAAAATATAGTTTTACTGAGAAATATGTAGCTCCTCAGAATTAGACACAGTCAAAGATCTGAGGTTCTGTTTAACATCATTACCCATGATTTTCCTTGCATATTTAATTTCTCTTTCACAAATAACATCATGTTCTGAAGAATTGGGGAGGTGGTTATAATGAACCAAACGCACTGAAGATGACTGTATTCTTTGAGTAAACTGTCCTAGTCTCATCATTTCTGACACAGGCTCAATCCTTCCCTGCACAACCCAAACAAATGTGAGTACTCACACATGTACTTGTGCACACAATAAATTCTATCCCCTCATGTGTTGTGAGGTGAGATCTCTGAAAAATAATTAAGTCACCATGAGAGTAGAGCCCTTGTGAGTGGGAACAGTGACTCAGTAAAAGAAAGCCCAGGAAACTCATTTTTCCCTTCCACCTAGAGAGGTACACCAAGAAGGTGAACATTTGTGGTGCAGGAATCTGACCCTTCCCAGACATCAAACCTGCCAGCATCTCAATCTTGGACTCCAGACTCCAGAACTCTGAGGAATAATCTTCTGTTGTCTGTAAGCTAACCAGTCTACTGTACTCTGGTATAGCAACTCAAATATAGCACAAATTATTCTATAGAGTAATTCCCACCCTGCCCTAGAAAGAAATCTTTCACTCTTGGGAATAGTCTGAGTCTTGACTACCATACTTTCTTCAACTGTCCCTTTAAATTAACCACACATCTTGCAAAGCTCCAATAGCTGCTTTTAAACAATCTTGTAAATTTAAATAGTGACTCTTGCAGACACTTTGCAGAAAACCTCCATGATGCTTTGAAAGTAAATCTCTTATTCTTCAAAGAACTAGATAGTATTTTTGGTTTCCTAATCAGCAAGCATCACAGTGAATTAGATGTAGAAGGGACACCAGTGACACTGCATTGAGGCTGCCAATGAGCCTGATTTGTGTGACTCAGAGCTAACATCTGCAAGGGCATTGCTACAAGACCAAGGGAGATTCCAGCTTCTGAACATGTCTGTTTTGGTCTGTGTACCACATTATCAGGCTGGCTTTGTTTCATAGAAAAGAAATTATACTGATCTGAATTACAATCACATATAATATTCATTAGATTCATTAGATCTTTCTCAGTCAAAGATTCATTTTCATGATGATCCCTCTAGATGCTCACTTTATCGTGACATTCTTATTACCAATCTTGAAGTATTGTATCTTGAAGAAAGATTAGACATTTTCACAGAGGAAAAGTCATCCTTAATACTTGAATCAGAATCTCAGTGATTTCTAGCCTCCTGTAAAACTACCTACCTAGTGAGAGAAGCTTAGAGCAATACCATACTTATTTCAGGTTGTCGTATTTACGTAGTCTTGTTTACTAAATCAAAATTTGAAAAGCATAGGAATACTGGGAGACACATAGAGCAATATCTTTTTGCACTATTTTTGCTTTACCAAAAGTTTCTCTACTCCAAGGCGATATTTCATCAAATTTATTCAATGTTTCATTCATTTATTTATCAAATACTTTTTGGCACTGACGGTATGCCAGGCTGTGTTCTTGTCACTGGAGTTACAACAGTGAACAAAATGAGTAAAACCCTGGATGTCTGGGATTTATGTTCTAACATCAGTAACAAGCATCAAGTAAATATGTAAATAATGAATTGTGATAGTGTCATGAGTCATAAAGCAAATAAAGCAATTAGGAATGGAGAGTGCTAGCCTGCATGATTACCACTCCAGATTATGTCCACAGAGGTGCTATCTGAGCAGAAAGCTGGGAAGGAAAGATGTCATGCAATAGTCTCAGGTAAGAGCCTGTAAAACAGATGAAGTAGCAACACAAAAGACTTGAAGGAAGATGAACCAGTGATGTTCCCAGAATAGAAAGGCCAGCATGGATAAAAAACCAAGGGAGAGATGAGTCCACATAGGTGAGTAGCAACAGAATATGGAGGCCCCACAGGCCTGTGTGGGAGTTGGATTAGGGTCTACACAAGAGTTTAGATGAGGTTTGAATTAGGGTTTAGTTTAGGGAAGCAGTGCAAGGGTTGTATGAGCTAGAGAGTCACATGACTTGCTTTACTTTTTAAAAAACTATAACATGGCCTTGGAGGCACATGCTTGTAATCCCAGCACTCTGGGAGCCTAGGGAGGAAGATCATAAATTCAAGCCCATCCTGGACAAACTAGTGGCTTGATGAGACCCTGTCTAAAAAATTGAAAAGAAAAAAAAAAAAAAAAAAAAAAAAGGAGTTGCGAATATAGTTCAATGTGAGGCCCTGGATTCAATTCCCAGAACACACACACACACACACACACACACACACACATACATACATACACAGAGACTAATTTAAATATTTTTCTGACTGCTGTTTGGAGAATAAACTCGACGGCCACACAGGCAGCTGATATCCACACAGTCTCTGAAGCTGCCCGCATAAACCTGAATACCACTTCCACCATGAAACCTTGGATAAGCTTAGCTTATTTACACTCAGTTGATTCAGCTACAAAACATAAATAATAATATTGCTTTGCTCAAAGGTCTTTGTAAGAGTCGGATGAGTAAATATAAGTAATCCACTAGTAGAAATCTATAGCACCCAGGAAGACACATGTAAAAACCTGCTATTATTTAGGTTTTTTTAATGGAAGTTAACCATTTTCATTAAGAGTTCCTCTTTTCAGATTGATTAAAGATTTTGAAATGCAAAAATTAGTATTTTTATTCTTGTCAAAGAGTCACCAAAAGATTGCAAAGTCATGCCAGGTATCTGTTAAATTGAGTATTGTCAGGGTGTCACAATCAGGGTATTCCTGAAGGAAGACAGGAATCTGATAAACTTACCCTCATTTATCTTTTCAATGATTATTTATTTTTATAAACTGACCAAATTCCTTACTTTGTAGTATAAATGAAAGAAACAATATAAGAAGCTTTTGTGATTAAACAACATGGCCCTTTCTTATCCTCTGTCTAATAGTAGGAACTCCATAAATACTTGTGAGGCTGATGACATCTAGGAAAACAGAAATTGAAATGTATCCTGTGGCAATAGTCTCATACCTTCACAATAGGAAAGTATGATTTCTCTACTAACTGCCAGTGCATGTGTAACACAAGACCTTGCTTATTCTAAGAATGCCTTTGGGAACTCTTAAGAGGATCAATTAAAGACATTTGGTTTCCACTGTTTTGGCAATTCCTGCACTCCTGCTAAACAACATTTCTCTCTTTATTTCCTCTTTTGAATTTCCTTTGGTCTGAGAAGATTGAAAAACCAACTATTAGTCTTTGTGGGTGGTCAAATCAACAATCTGGCCTCCAACCTGGGCTTAACAAAAACACACTTGTGATGATGTTAACTGATTCCTTCACAAGAAGCTGCCTATTGCCTGAAGTCAAGGCCCTGCAGTTCAGGGATTCATCTAACACCACAAAAAATGTGAAGGTGGTTGTTTTCTGAAACACACAGGTCATTCATGTCATCCATTCTTTCCTTCTCTGTTCTTTTAGAATGATGCACACTGATAATAATCATGGCAGTAAATAAAATTAAATACTAACACTAGGCAAAAACTACATATTAGTGCAAGGGACACTGGAAATTATGGTCAATTTGTTTTCATGAATTTCCTGATATAGTGAAGAAATCACATCAGCATATCAAATCGAGTCTTCAAAGGTTGAGGGACGTTACAGCCAGATTGTCCTTACATCTGGTCCTGTAACCACCTGATTGAAGAAAGCACAGCATGCTTTCATCCTGATATGATCAGTCTGTTACCGTCCCAAGGTTTTTTTTCTGTTGCTTTCTTTTTTAAAGGCTGTTAAAGAGGATCATGAAATCTATCGACCTATAAGACCAAATACTTTTGTCCAATAAATAAATTCCTCCTGCCTTGTCTAGAATGAAGTGTGAGAAAGAGAGAAAACCACACGCATCAAAATTGAGGGTAATAGCAAACCCTTACTTCTCTTCATGGCCTCAACTTTTTAGCAAAGTGGCCCACACATAATAGAAAGTTTAAATTGCAGAAGAGCCAACATGACTGTATCACTTATCCCAAAGAGGTGTCATAAATCTCTAAATCACACAGTGTTGACTTTCTAAAAAGACTCTCAATTTTTTAAAATAGGAAAACAATAAAAATATGAACTCTCAGAGTTCACCTTGCTAAAGGCCCTACCATACTCTACAATGGCTCCACAGGAGAGATAAGAGTATGTACAGCCACTGAGGGGATAAAAGTATGTACAGAGGGCCGGGGAGATAGCTCAGTGGCACAGCATCTCCCTTGCAAGCATGAGGTTGTGAGTTTGGTTCCTGATACAATAATAATAATAATAATAAATAATAATAATAATGTACAGGAGAACAGCTTCAATTTTTTTTTTTCTGACAGCAGTCCTCCTACTAGCCATCACTTTCTCAAACACCCCACAGCCACCCACTCCTGATGACTGCTGACAGGTTCATTCATATTCTTTGCCAAGCACACAGAACTCCTGAGGGCTTTAGAAACTGTTGGCCCTAGATCCCCAGGGAACATATGTAAATATACGGTTCTTAATTTCAAATACTCAAGAATGAGATATGTAACTCAGTTTGCAATGGTAGAAATGGAGAACTTTGCAGAAAGAATTGGCCCTAGATTGTAGTTAGTCGTCCTCACTGATCCATTCATGGAATTTGTGTCTGATAGGTCAGCCATGCATGCAACCAACTTACTGATGGATGACCCACAGGATTGAATATTACTTTTGAGATGAATTAGTGGTTAATGAGGAGCATCTGTTGGCCCAGAGTAGTTGAGATGAAGCAGAAAATAAAAGAAAATAACAGACATGGGTCCTACTCACTAGAAATTTAAAGAACATTAGCATAGGAAGCGCAAACACAAAGCAGAATGTGATCAAGTTTTGAAGGCTTCCTCTTCAGGAAAGCTTCCTGTGCCTGGGTTCAGGGCTTTGAGAGCAGAACCTGGCATGGGCCCTACAAGAGAGGTGGTTGAAATTGTGTGTTTACCACCTGGGGAGGTCCTGACAGTTGGAAGGCAGAGCATTGGCAACAGATGTTTTCCAAATGTTCCACCAAAGAAAACAAATAACTAGACATTGTTTAATCTGTGGGTTAAACAGAGAAACAAGCACTCGAAATCTCTAGTGCCAGCTCTTGAAATCATTATTGGGTCACTCTGGATATGATCCGAATCATTGCTCCCAAATCAACCTTACTCTCCATTTCCTCGTCAGTAAAATTAGGATAACCTCTGGCAGCCTTGCAGAGTACAGCTAATTAACATTTATGACAAATGAGAAATTATATAACAGGCTATGGAAATGTATACTAGCAACAAGAACCAAAGCACTTCGCTTGTGGCATTTTAACTTGAAAGGAAATCTGAAAATACAAAAGAAAAGAATGCACCAAGTGTATATGGTAAGAGCTACTAAGAGCAGAGTATGGAGCTCCAAGATGACCTATACACATGTTTTGCAAACATTGTAACAGGTTCTCACACCTGGTCTCTGTATGTAACAAGGCTACCAAACTGAGAAAATATGCAATTATGACAGGTGCTAAAAATGTCATATTCATACAAGTCCATCTTTCCCCAACATTTTTTGAGGCTGTATCATGTATTTCAATTGTTTTGACTAAAGGTCATTCACTTGAAATCTGAATCTCTTCTACTGCATTACTCTCAAACCTGAATATGTAGTAGTTGAACATTTATATTTAATAATTAAGGGGAAAATGAGTGTACTTCAATCTCGCAAAAGAAATCAAATGACCTTGAAGAAGCAAAAAGAATCATTTGAATTCAGGGAATTCTTTTTAGCACCGTGTCCCACTGTGCCTCACTAATACTCTATTATTATCACTGTTAACTTCTGTAGAAACAAAGAAGAGGGGGAATGATGCAGAGGGAACTCGTGACTCCTCAAGGTCACAAGCTATGCAAGCTAAATTGGAAAGACCTGGAGTCAGAAACCAGAAACTTGTGCCTCCAGTTTTTGTAGCTCTTTGGGCTTTGATCAGTTGTTACCAGTTCCCTTCTCCAAAAAGTGATTAGATAGATCAATGGATACCTAAATACCTTTCATGAATACCAAAATGTACATGTTTTCCCACTGAACATCTCTAATGTGAGAAAGCATTTTAACATTTGGTGACGAAATTAACTGGTAGCATTTATCAATGAAATAATGGTGCACCTGAAAATCTAGGCTCTTAGTTCGTTTGGCTTTTGTTTGTTTGTTTGTTTGTTTCACTGTCTGAATAAGCCAGTTCTGATGAGTATTTGTGAGTATGCTACAGATGTAGGAAGGATATGTGAGCAGGTTATTAGGCCAGGCAGTCACTCTCATTAAGAATGTCATTTGGTGGCTGGGATTATGCTAGATGAATGAGAAGTACACTTTTGCAAATACTCACTGCTCTATGACAATTTTAATGCACCTAGCTAAGAGTAGGGAATAGGCATTGCTAGGTCAGAGCAAACAAAACCATCAGAAGTTTTATGAAATGTATCTCAGAAGTCTATTATTTAAATCTGAATTCCATATTAGCTTGTCATCTTGATATTTTTGACAAGCACATGTATGGATTTCTGACACTAAAGAAGTTTCCAATATACTTTTACTATAAAAAATAAATGTAAAATATATAACTGTGTTTCTAAATTGCTACTGTTTATTTTAAGAAATAAAACATTCATCATCTTAAAATTCTGCACTTCTGTACACTGATTGCTATGTGCTAAGGGTGAGGGTAGCAGCAAATTATAGTCAATTCGGCAGTACAGATAAACTGCAGCTGTTTTTAGTTCAGTTTCTGCAACATCCGTGGTGATACTCAGAATTTACTGTGAGCTGGCTCTTTTTTACTGGCAAAGGAATTTACTGGCTTAATTACTCTCAGGGTCCTGAGTAAATTATGTCCATAGATCTATAGAGAAAGGAGTCGGCAGAAAATACGCAGTATCATTTCCTAAAATGCAAAAAATCACCTTCTCTGAGTCCATGTTGTCTCCTTGACCTCTTATGTCCTCCCAAGCTTGGGAGGAAGACACATCCCTTCTCCTGTGGCATCCTGCTCATCCCAGAATCCTCTCTCACCCTGGTCTGCTGTTCAGCATGGTGGACAAGCCGGCCTCTGCAAGCTGAGCTAGCTCCTCTTTCTTCTCCCTTGTTTTCTGCCAGCATTTCCACCCCTGGAGAGAATAGGATTTTGCATGCCACTGCTAATGTTAGTGCTCCTGGAAGAGATGCCTAGAAACAACCATTTGAGAATTCATTCATGTTGTTTTTTTCATGAAATAAGGTTCAGCAGCATAATTTTTTCTATTGTTTATTGAGAATTTGCCTTTTACCTTATTCATTTATTTTTTCCTCTTTTTATTTTTCTTCAGTTTACTTTTTAGTAGTACATTTTTGCATTATTGAATAATCACAGCCCTTGGAGTGGAGTTGTATAACTTTGTAACACTTCTCAATTCTTTTCTCATTCCCTCTCATGTCTTGATTCCCTTTCCATCTAAGAAAAAAATTATCTCCCCACTCTGTATTATCTATTGGTCATTGTGCTCTTTATTTATATATTTGATATATTTATTTTATTTATTTATTTATATATTTTATATATTTGACATAAGAGAAATGATGTGATTTTTAAGTTATATGCTCTTTACCTTATTTAGATCCCTCAGGATCATTGTCACCACAGGAGGATGTTATTACTAGGAGTTTTGTGTTATTTTGAGTTTTGTTTGTTTTTGTGGTAAAGAGATTGTACCCAGGGCCTTTGCACTGAGTTAGATCTCCAAACTTGTCCATTCATCTTTCTTTCTTACTTGCTTGCTTGCTTGCATTCTTTCTTTCTTTCTCTCAACAGTTTTTCTAAGTTGCCTAGGCTGGTCTCAAAATTACAATCCTTCTGCCTCATCCTACCAGAGTACTGGGGTTACAGGTCTGTACCACCACACGTAGGCTAGGAATACAGTGAATTCAGTGACTATAGCTTGAGAACTGAGTTTAAATTGTAAGCATGGGGCAGAAAGGGCTGAGAGTGGAGTGGTAGGAACAGGCCCCCTTTTGCATCTAAACCCAGGCAGCTGAAGCCCTTCCTTTTTAAGTTATTCACTCATGTTTGCCCACTGGATATGAGGAACTGGAGTATGAGGAACAGAGAGCATGACAGAAAAAACAGGAAGATCGTGAGCTGTCCACCATCCCGTCCTTGGTCAGCTCTGCTTCTACAATAAGAAAGAGAATATTTTGACATTTGACTTCCTCCTAGAGTTCAGGCTGATACCACACACAAAATGTACATTTGAAACCTAGTCAAGTACCCTGAAGAATATGCTAGAGCTAATGTCAGATTGCCTTGTGGAATGAGCCCAGTTTTAGGGAGGAATTTTGATTGGAGGCTTTAAAACGGCAAAATCAGTAGCGATCAAAGTGTGGTCTTGCTGGGTGCAGAGATGCCACCATGGCTCTCAACAAGAGCGCTGAAGCTTTTCCAAAAGCAGACCCACTTTGGCAATTATGTGGGAGACATTTGCACTTTGCAAAGAGCTAGCAATCCTGCTGAGGAATTATGCAGTTAATGTGCTAGAAAATCCTTTATAAAATGCTATTTCCTTTTCCAGCTTTTCAGCCTCCCACACCTGTGCTTTGCCAATTTCTTGTATAAATACAATGGCTTCACTGGCTCTGTTGGATTTCATTTCCATTGAAAAAGTGACAAACCATGTCATAACCACCCACCATCTCTGTGAAACCCACTCAGCTGTCTGGACACCTCAATCAGGCTTAGCATCTCCTTCATGTCACTAAGAGCTCATCAAGTGGTTTCTAAGCAGCAACGCAAGTCCAACTTCTATCATCAACCTTAAGTTATGCTTTCCTTTGTTGTAACTTCTCAATCCTTCCCTTTCTTTCTTTCTAGTGTAACAGATATTGGCTGTGAGAATAGATTTTTTTCCTAAGCTCAGGACCCTATGACAAAGAATGGGCTGTTTTAAGCCTAAGGTCCCAAGACTTATATCTTTGCATCCTTTGTAACTGACTCTATCTGAAACAGTGATAAAAGAATTATAGACAACATGAAGTTATGTTTTGCCTTCTGGGTCTCACACTGTGTTATTTGGACAAGTTGCTTGACCTGACTAGACTCTGGCACCACATAGCTAGTGCGACAGTCTCATTTATTATTATGATTCTGTAACACCAACACAAAGGAGTAGAAATTCTCATTACCTTGGGATGCAGAGTAATAACCAAGACTTCATAAAACTCTTAATGGAGCACTAAATGCTGATGCACAGGATCTAAAAGAAGCTGATGTTTACACCTAACGTTAGCAGTTATTTTTTATGGTGGACGTCAGACAAATAGAGCACACCACAAAATGATGAAACAAATTCATATTCAAAAAAGCAAGCCATTGTTAAGGACTACTCTAAGACAGGCTCCACAGGAAGAAAGGCAAGTTGACTGAAAATCAATAATCTAAAATAATTAGCTTATCCATGTAGACATGAGAGCTGAGCAACAAAAATGAACCCCATCGACTTTTCCAAGTAGATGAAAATTCGTCAGCAGTTCAGTACAAAATGAGTCAGGAGAGGGATAAACAAGAACCATATTTTAGGGGAAAGAAAACAGAATACTAGGGAGTCAATCAAAAAAAAAAAAAAAACTAAATAACAAAAAATAAGATGTTCTGAGGCTCAATACGAATACCAGTCCAAGAACAACCTGGCTTGGGGTTGACAAGTTGGCTGAGTAGCACCATAGGATCAGAATGTAGCAAAACAGGATTTGCTAAAATGTTGGAATCAGAATCTAGTAAGCTATGTGGCTATTTTTGAGGAATATTTATTTACACGTGAACCAGAGCCTAAGTAGATCTTGACTTCTTGAATCATGTGTGTGTGTGCATGCTACTGAACCTTAGGCCCTATTAATGAGCTACATCCCAAGCCCTTTTTAAATTTTAATTTTTAAAATTTTGAGACAAGATCTTATGGTCACTAAGATGCCTAGACTGGACTTGAGCTTGCCATCCTACTGCTTCAGCCTCCTAAGGTGCTGGGATTACAGGTGTTTGCCACCATACTCAACTAAAAATTATTTCTAAAGGGCCAAGCTCAGTAATTCTTACTTCATATGAATATATGAATACTTGCAATAAATCTTCCATACAAATTACTGTAACCTAGTATTAGACTCAGTTAAAAAATAAGAGAGTAAATGAGAGCAAATGACTCAGAGTTTTAAGAAATGAAATGACCCATGACATTCCTTTTGACACTTTTTGTTATGTATGTAAGATGTATCTGCATTACTACCATTTAGGATAACATCATAGAAGCTTTGGAACTTCACAGAACAACAGCTATTTTGACTTCCTAGTGGTAGAAAAAGAAAAGAAAAATAATCCTGACAGATGTAGCCCAGGAAAGCAAAGTGCTGAAAATTAAAGAATGCCTGAAATGCTCCTGTCAGGTCCCATTCTCCTCAAAAAAAAAAAAAAAAAAAAAAAAAAAAAAGCCTCTTTCAGATGAACAATTTTAGGATATTCTTTTTATGAAAACCACCTTCTAGATGCTGAGCTTGGCCAGGTCACAGGACTGGCCCCACATTCAAAGACTGATAAGAATGGCACATTGAACTGACTTAGGTTATTTTCAGTCATGTTTACTGTTAGACCAGCAAACCAGCTCAGAGAGACACACAGGAGACCTAGGTGAGTAAGTGAGTGAGGCTATCTGTCTTCCTACTTATTCAAAATGGGTCATATGTGGTCCTATAGTCTTGGAGAATTAATTCCTTCTGTTTAGAGGAGTCCAGAACCCCTGGCTATTGCTACATATAACAGGTTAGCAGGGCACAGGATGGCAGCCTTGTGCACCATCTTTGTAGCCAGCTAAAGAAATTGCACAGCAGTTACTGAACCGGCATCCTCTTTTCCTCTTTATTGTTGGATCTACTGAATCTTTCATTTCATCAGGTCAGGCATTGGGCTACTGTGCAAGAATTGAGCCTACTTAACATTTTTGAAATGATATGACAATGTGAGACTCTCCCCCAAGAGTACTTTGCAAGCATTTGTTTAAAGATCTTCAGAGAAACCTTAAGTTTCTTCCAGTTTTCATGGGAACAAGAAAGGGCAGAAAGAGATGGATGAAAGACCCTTTCATACCTGACACTGTCCATATTCAAAGGCTATCACTGGATGCCTGAACACATCTAGATCATAAACTAACACTCAGAAGTGGGTACATATACTTTCCAGAAAACACTGGAATAATTTAAATATTGTGCTAATTGCTAGATAGCAGAGGAGTCAAATATTCATATTCTCCCCAAGCTCGTGAGCATGTCCCCAAGCCTTCACCCAGCTAGCGATTCTATGGAGAGCAAAACCTACGCTGAGTTTGAAGCTGACAGGATGAAATGACATGCAAAGGGAAATGAGGGCACACTGCTGACGGCAAGGGTAAGAGAACAGGGCATGTGTAATATGGGAACAGCAGCCGGAAAGCCAAAGCACAATATGAGATGCAACTATAGAGAGAAACAAAGGGCAGCCAGACAATATTTCACAAATACATTAGGAAGAAGACAAAGGAGAATGTAGACCCACTAATTAGTAGGGAGGGAAAACAAATAGCAGATGCATCGGAAGGCTTGAGCTTTTAATACCTATTATGCTCTAGGCTTCACAAAAATGGTTAGCTATCATCAGAAGCTGAATATAAACCACAGTAATGAGTACATGGGGGAAAAAGGGGGGAAGTTTAAATGGAAACCAAACAGATTAGTAACTACTTAGTCAAGCTGGATGGTTTCAAATCAGAACCTGATTTTCGTTACAGTAACAAAAATGAAGCTCATGAAATGTGAGTTCTGTTAAAAATGCTATTGAAGGAGTAGGAAGATCTCATGTGATTGCACTGCAAGAAACTGCAGGGTCAGCACCGAGCAAGAGCAAATAAAAAGTGGCTGGCAACAAGCACATTGACCCTTGGAGAAGAAACCCAGGTGTCCCCCACTGTGTGACAGTCAAGGCACCAACTAACCCAGACCAAAAGCATAGGTAAGCAAAGATACCACAGATGGATAAAAATGTGGGATGGGGTTCTGGAAGTGCCACATTGTGGAATAGACCCACCATGTCTCAATAAAAGCAACATGCATTGGACCAAATAAAGCAAATACGGGATCCTGGCATAGGTTCTGCAAAGCTGCCATGCAATGGAAATAGAAAGCTGAGCAGAGGTCCTGGGCCTTTAATTTTCATATTAATAGCAGTTAAAGTACTTTCACCCCTGCTCTGTGTCATGTATCATGCTAAATAGTTTGCATGCATTTTTAATTCTCTCTGTAATCTTTTAGGACAGGTACTATTAATATGTATGGTTTTAAACTCTTAAAGTCCCAAAAGCCTCAAAACTCTTCATGTAGCTGACTTAGACAAAAAAAAAAAAAAAAAAAAGAAGGGCTGCACTTACATGGGAATACTTTCTTTCTTTCTTTCTTTCTTTCTTTCTTTTTTAAACCTGCACAATTGCTTTAATTTGTTAATGGACATTTAACTCATTATATGACTTTTTCATTGATTTTGCTGCTTAAAGTAATAAACAAATGTATTTGTCAAAACTGAAACACTGCATATTCGTCATATTTCTTCTAACTGCAACATGGTGAGAGAAGGAATGAACAGAGTCAAGTAGAATATGGTGGCTGCAGTTGTGAGTGGGAAAGACCATAGTCCGACCAGGAGCTCACAAATGGCAGCATCTTGATGTCATTTCAGGGGGCTAGGGATGTAGCTCAGTAGCACAATGCGTGGTTACCAAGCACAAGGCCCTGAGTTCAATTCCCATTATATATATAAAAAAGTTCATTTCATCACATTTTTTGCATCAGTGGTAAATATTGCTAGATAATCCCTGTAATCTTTCTCTTAGATCCAAAATGGGGCCCCAGAGTCCTGTTCCACATACAATACAAGATAATGCTTATAGACATATTTACCAGTAGTCTATAAAATAATTTTTTCTGGTATCCAGGTTTCTGGCATTAAGCCAGTAGAATTTACTGATTTGCTGGCTTGATTTCTTCATTCATTCATTCATTCATTCATTTAACTAACATTAGAAAACTTTGACCTCAAATAGATCTTTTTCTACTTCTCTTCTCAACATATCTCAGGCTGATCAGAACTACAAGGATAAGTAAACACATGAAATGTTCATAGACAAGAATATAGCGCATTGTGTTCCCTAAAGTTAGAAATATTGAAACTATCTTTTCAAAGAACATGGAATATCCAGTAGGGTACTCCAAGATAAACATCTGTAAAAGATCACTGACACATTTCCAGTGAGTAACCAGATTAGTATTAATCACATTTAATGTGTTTCTTCTCTGGAAGACATTAGCAAAATGATCAGCTCTGGATTAAGTTTAGAAGAGATCCAATCAGACAGAAATGCTCAATGTTGGAAGTCCAGACTACACAGCTGGAATGTCAGTATTCCCTTGCTGACAGTAAGAATTGATTCTAGGTCTCATGCAAATTGTCAAATGAATCTGCCTCTGGGGAAATGAGTTAGGAAGGTGACAGCAATCAGATTTGACCCTATGGATAAACCCTGACAGATTCCTACAGCCTAATTTCTCTTTTCAAAAGCACTATATAGGTATTTCAGGCCACCTGAGTTTAATGTGATTAACTAGGTTACAATGTTCTTCAGTAATGTTCTTCAGACTTGCCTACATGTATTTCTTTCAAACAGTATCCAAGAACATTGTAGATGCTTCCACTATGTGCATTTAAACCATTTCTGAGAATGAGTCATTCTGAATATGGTCATTTATATCCACTGTACTTCAACTTTTATTGATTTAATGGTCATATGGTGCTTTATCCTCAGAATTCTGAGTGCTATATAAACTTAACTCTGTGCTGCTGGGGAGCTGGTGAAATGTTTTAAGTTTAGTACAAAACCAGCATGGCAGGTTCCCTTATCCTCTGTCATGAAGACTATCATTGCCCAGAGTCTAAATACAACATTGATCCTTGAATCTATGCTGAGTCTACCGGGGCATCCATCTGACCTCCAGTCATCATTTATAGACTCTTTTAAATAACTATTATCCCCATTCTCCATTAGCACTAGGGATCCAACAGTGAAAACAGATCCAGTCTCTCTCCTCACAGAGATGATAGACTACAGGCAAGATACTGATCAGTCACGGGACTGTGTAGAAAGGAAAGGAGCCTCCAGTGTCACGATCTTTGAGTTATCAGTGGTGTTGGAAAATGGAAGATTTCATAA
The DNA here is from genome assembly GCF_034190915.1 of Cavia porcellus. Taxonomy (NCBI): domain Eukaryota; kingdom Metazoa; phylum Chordata; class Mammalia; order Rodentia; family Caviidae; genus Cavia; species Cavia porcellus. Next base: position 43,327,540 of record NW_026947496.1, on the reverse strand, counting down.
TTTACACTGGTTGGTTCCATGAGATAACAGGAACAGCGTAAGCCTATGCACAGACCGTCTAGTTTCTTTCAGCCACAAGGTTGAAATCTTTCAGTCAGCAAAGTTGCTGCTACTGCAAATTTCTATAGATAAACTGGATGTGCTAATGACTAAGGCAGATTTAGGTTCAATTATGCACAGATGCAAAGTTGTATACAGAGATGTGGGATCTGTGTGCTCCTATAAAAAAGGAATGGAAGAGCTTTCAATGAATGAAACCTCTCTTAAACAGATGATATTTAAAATAATGAGAAATGTGAAAAGATTAAAATAAAATACATGGAAGAAATGACATAACTACCATGGTAATTAATAGCAGATACTCTCAAGAGACATTTTCTCTTGAATTGAATGTGTTCCTCAGAGGGCAGAATTTATCACGCAAGTTTTAAAGATTATGTTTGTTCTGGCATGTGTATATGTATACATGTTTCTCTGTATGTACATACATCAAATATAAAATAATCTTCTAGGAGATTCAGAAATCTTGAGGGTACAGTCAGGCCTTATACAGCATAAAGATAAGATGCTCAGACTTCTGAATAAATGTGCCATCGGTATTAAACCAGAACTAAGATCTGGGAACTGTAGCCATCTGTATATACTTACCACATGAAGCAAACAAATGCATTGGAGAGGTTTTAAGTTGATTTAAAGGAGATTTCAAATTCAAAAACAATTTAAGAGGCAATCTTTCAAGTGATAGAATATCTCATTGACACTTCTGGAATGTGAGTTTTTGTTTTGTTTTTAATAAGAGGTTTTAAACATGATCTTCTATTTTCCATCACAGCAGTATTGAAATGCTGCCCCATAATCTGCTTGAGGATGTAAATGTTGTTTTCTTCTGTTTCGTTTTATTTACAAGCTCATAAATTACCAAGGCAATTTTAAAACTTTGGATGAAACTTATAGGCTTTTATTTACAAATATAGGTTGTATGTTTCTTGTGACAAGGGACAACTTCTGACATTTAGTGCTGGAGAACTAGAGAAATCTCACATGGACTATAAATATTAAGTCAGTATGCATGAGTATGTGATATATTTCTGAGAATATCTTTGCTCTAACAGTAATCCAGATGGCTTTGATTATGATGTATATCACTCCTTTTATTGTATATATTTATGAGGCACAAAACTGTACAATGACTAAATCTAGTCTACTGAGATGTCTCCAACTCCAGGCCATGAAAGGGTTAGGAACAGCACTACACAGCAAGAGGTGAGGGATAGGCAAGTGAGAAAAACCTCATGTGTTTATTCATGCTTACAGCTATACTAGTATTACCACCTGATCTCTGCCTTCTCCTATCATACTAGCAAGGGCATTAGATTCCCATAGAAGTGCAAAGCCTACTGTGAACTGCATTTGGGAGCCTTTTAGGATGTGTGCTCCTTTAAAACATCCTGAAAACATCTCCCTACCCACCTGGTCTGTGGAAATATTCTCCTACATGAAACAGGTATCTGGTACCAAAAAGTCTGAGGATTGATCCTCTGTCTCATTTACAGATGCCTCACCTAATGGCATTTGTTTTGTATGGTAACAACACTTAAAACATGTTTTCTTAGTGATATTCAAGTGCACTATGTATTATTATTGATTGTATTATTTTTGACTTAGTCGTCAGGCTGCACTGCAAAATTCACTCCTCCTAACTGAAATGTTATGTCTTTGATCAGCTTCTCCTTTATTATACAAGTCAAGGAAGTGCTATCTTGCTCTCTGATTCTACAAGTTCAAGATTTTTTTTTTTTTTACTGTACCTGCGAGAGAGATCATGAGGTATTTGTCTGCTGTCCCTGGCTCAGGTTACTTTTCCTCCAGATTCATCCATATTGTCACAGAACACAGGATTTTCTTCTTTTTAATAACTGAATATCATTACTTTCTGTTACACATAATGTATTCATTATTCATCCACCTGCTAGACACTTGATTGTTTCCATACCTTGGCTATTATAAATAATGTTGCAGTGAATATGGTTTGTAGATGTTGCTTCATACAGTTTCATTTTACTACTGAGTAGTAGAATTTCTAACTCATAAAATAGCACTTTTTACATTTTAATAAGCTTCCTTTTATGGTTGTAATCTAAAATGTATGCCCAAAGGATCCCTGTGTTGCAGGTTACCAGCTGAGTAGGGCTTAAAAGGTGATGTAGATCGTAAAGGCCCAAACTTCATTAGTGTGTTGACCCATGGATGAGTTCATAGTCAGTGGCCTTACATCCTAACTGGCCTTACATCCTAACTAGAGGTGTAGCTTTGGAGGTTATAATTTGTCCTGTTCCCTTCCTGGTTTTATCACCCTTTTTGCTTCCTGAATACCATAAAGTTAATAGCTTTCTTTCACCACACCCTTCCACTACTGTGTTCCTGCTATACCACAAGTCTAGTGACAGTGGGGACAGTTAACAATTGACTGAAACCCTGAAACCATGAACCTCAATAAACTTTAGCCTTTACCTATTATTATCAGATGTTTTGTCACAGTGATAGAAACTGACTGACATACTTTCATATTATTTTCTATATTAAATGGCTGTACTAATTTAATTCCCACAAACAATGTACAAGGGATCCATTTCTTCACATCTTCATTATCTCTCGCTTTTATCTGTTCTAACAGATATGAGAAAATATCTCCTTGTGGTTTAAATTTGCTTTTCCCTGACAATTATGATGTTGAGAATTTTTCCACACACAAATAATGGTATAACCCTAAATTGCTCAGCTCTTCTTTTTAAAAATGCTCTTAAACATTATTTTAATGGAAGTCTAATGTTTTAAAATCTGATTGTCAGCTAAGTATAGATTCTCTTTTCTCCAATGAGCATTGTAGAAACATTATAAAATCAAATATAATAAACGATCACATGCAAAACAATGTTCTAATAAAAAAACCACAGAATTCAATATATAAAACCATCTCTAAAGATATTTTTCTGTAATTAAAAATTTGGATAAATTAACATGGAATAGCATTCCAAATAATGTCACAAATGAGCAGATATAACTGCTCCTTTCATATTTCTGATTATTTCTTGGCTTCTTCTGTCCACTTTTAGTTGTTACTCTTTAATAAGTTTCTCTCCTTCATCATTTACCACCCTTTATAACCTTCCCCAGTGATCTCATACCAAGCCATTATTGATGGCTTCTAAGCCAGCCCTTAGATCTAAACATCTATGTCTGTCTCCTGAGCATCTCTGTGCAGGTGACAAATGGGCCTCTCAACCTGTATGTGTCAGCTGCCCACCCCATTTCTCTGCCACTTCCAATTCTTTTTAGTTAACAAATATTTGGGGGATAAATTAATAAATGACTTTTAATAAATACCACAAAAAGAAACCCACATGGAAGGCAACCATTTATTTCTCTATATAACAAGATCTATGTTAGATGGATCCTTTGCAAATAGGTTTGGTATTTGTACTTTTTGGAAGCTATACATTAGAACAGAAATTCATTGCACCAAGAAGTAAGACTTGGGTCTAAGTAAGCTTGGACCCAAGGAAACTTCATTAAATTTGTCCCTCAGTTGCCTATAAATCATCTGTAACACTTTATTTTGGATCATCCATGCCACATATTATGGCTCCATTATAAACAAAAAAGTGACCTAGATATGCTTCCTTGCACACATATTTACATAAAAGGAAACAAGTGGTTGTATTTCACTGATAGTCTTTCACTACTATGATTCTTAAAGAATGTCATACCCTGTTTAAATCTGTGAAGCTGAATTGATCTTAATTAACCAGGCTACAGGCTAAAATAATGTGTTAATGGTTGATATTCCTATGAAAGAAAATGTAACTATGGAATACATTTAAGTCCTCTAGGTCACACCAGTACTTGGATTCTTTTGAATTGATGCTTATATTTCTGTTGGAAGTCCTTAACTTCTTATATGGCTAGGATCCCACAGGATATTCTGGCTAACATCCAAGAGTCTCTAATAGTGACTGAAGAATTAGTCATTGCCTCTAGTGAATGACAGTAATTCTTTACAGAAACAAAAGTCTTGTCATTGGTTTGGGTTCAGGTGGCTCCTAAAGTTGAAATGAAGAACTTACCCCATGAGGGTTTTTTTTGGAATAAATTTGAAGAAAACGAATTTTCAGGAAGCATCAATAAGAAGCACAGGAAGGATTTATTAGAGATTTTAAGACATACTCAAGTGTGGAGTGTGGGTGCTTAGAGAAATGAGACCCATTATTTTGTGCAACAAGGAAAATTTATCCTTCTTTTGAAGGGGTAGAAGCTCCACAGAAAATAATTCAAACTCAAGAAGCATACCACCACCCTCTACAGGTATGGGCTCAGTTTTCTCCCCAATTTAGATATTTTAAACATTCTTTGGATTCTCTCTATCTCATCTTTTATCTTAGGACCTTGCTCTTTACTTGCTCAATTAGACCGATTTATGAACTTTCAAAATGCCTGGGGAATTTTGGATATGACAGGTCTGGTAGGGAAGGAACCTAAATTTAACCAAAGGAATTCTGATACGAATTGCTTTGGGTAACTTCAGCTGGGACTCAAAAGTTGCAGTCTACTTAAAAGTTTTATAGTTAGTTATGATATATTTATCTCCTTTATACCTATCTTTTATTTCTTCTATCATGCTCACTGTTGCTTGCATGGCTAGTCTCTTTGGAACTTTGACACCCTCAGGATTAGTTGCAGAGGCAGGCTAAGCTTACAAATAGAAGTATCCAGGGACATTGCTAAATGAACAACACTTCTTTAACTTGTTTCTGCCAACTCTCAGGAAAAGCTTTCCTTGCAAGGCAGGCAGCAGAGTGGCTCATTACCATTGAGATAGAGCTTTGTCCTTTGGTTTAGAAAGAGATTTTTCAGGTACTGTCTTATCAAATCCTCAGAAAACAACATACCTAGAACGACATAGCTAGCAAGTAGACACTCTCAAATGAGAACCTGGGCTTTCTGAGTTAGCTTTTCATGAAACAGAAATTCACCATGCTTGATTTCAATTTATAGATGTCTACATTTCTGCAATTTGAGATGTGTTCTTGTTTTTTTTTTTTTAAATTATTATAATTAAGTCATGGATTCCACAGAAGACAAAATAAGACAAGTGCTATGTTTGGAAAGGGGATCCCTGACCAGAAGACACCTTTGGCCTTTTTAACTATCCCAGTAGACATTTGATGTTATTGCAGAAGACTTCTTATGATATACAGCATATCTACATAACAAGAAGTTAGTCTAAAGCTTAGGGAACTAAATTTTGAAGTAAGATATTGATATGCCAATATTATCAAAAGACTTTTGGAATCTCATACCAGGCACCTTAAGTAGGAATTTGTCTGCAGTGCACATTCAAATTCCACTTCCCTCTGTTTATGGAATGATATAATTAAAATGGTGCTCATACTCCTAAAACAAGTTGTGCTACTGTACACAGCAATATTTGTTTAAGGTCCTTTATCATCAAATAGGTGAAACAAGAATGCAGATAATTCATTCATGACTCATTAGGGTGAGAGGTACTTAGAGAAGAGAGGGGTTTTTTTTTTTGTTTTTTTTTTTTAATCATAAAAGAAAGACATTGTCCTCAAAAACTTCATCATTGTTATTACTAGCTTTATTTTGACACTAGAAGTTACAGAGGTGTAGCTAGCATAGTGTAGCCAAGTATGGTAATTGAAGGAAGAATTGATTTTTATTTCATCTAGCAAAAATAAGCCTTTATTATTTTTTACAAATTACCCATAATTACAATTGTCTGGAGAATGTCTTATCATCCTGAGTGGGATAGAAATAAGCTAGATGTACAATAGCACTTCCTTGTCTATGATTTAAATTTGTATGCTCATTAATGACATTATAAATTAGCATTAGCATTATAACAAACTTAGTCCATGTCAGTCTTCTGGGCAAAGTCTAATATTGCTGATTAGCAATATTTAGCAGGCGTTTCATATGTTTCTGTCCTGAAACATTTACAGGTGCCTGTAAAGTAGACATGGTGTGTTTCTTTTAGTGGAAGGAGATTCTGCCAATCACATTAGGGCTCAGTTCATAGGATATAAGCAACTGCCATTCATTGTTGTGAGCAACAATCTTGAAGACTAACAAACTATATGCTAGCCATATTTGGATCACTCATTTTTACATTTTGTCACCTAGCTATCTTCATATCTGCTTCTTGGTAGATGGCTAAGATGGATTAAATCTCATCTATTTCAATCAGAACACTAAAGTATCACAGTCCTAGGATGGCTTAAAGGCAGGAGGGAGTGGTACCTTTTCTCATAAAGGTCATGGCTGACACTGCAACAAAAGACAGTTTAATAAGAGAAAGCATTAAAAATAAACAACCAAAATTTCTGTGACACAGAAGCTTTCAGAATTAAGATTGCAGGGAAAGATATATTTTCATGCTTAGATTTGATGAAAAATAGATAGCCATGTAGAAATGTGACAGGACAAAAAGTGATGACTAATGGTAACAGATCAGTGTTGGGCAGGGTGGGAGGTGCTCAGCACAGTCTTCTGTTTGGACTCTTCTTGGTCTCTTTTATGGTATTGCTTTCTCCCAGGTATAGGGTGAGACCCTTTCTGGGATGAAGATCTTATGATCTACTACCAGACAAAAGATGTCAGAGAATTTCCTTTATGACCAGATCTGACTGAGAAAGAGTAATATTTTTAGGTTTTATGACTTGCTTTTGGAAAAATGGATTCTAGTTTTTATGACCCACATTGGAAGAGAAAAGTTCTAGTATCTATGACTAACTTCAAGGGGAGAATAAAGGATGAAAGGTCTATTTCTAAGGCTGCTTCTCAAGCCTTTCAATGTTCTTTAGTACAAAATGCTTAGAATCCTGAATAATGAGCTGGGGATTTAGTTCTGTGCATAAGCACCTGCCTCGCAAGCATGGGTCATGAGTTCAATCCCTGGTACCAAAAAAAAAAAAAAAAAAAAAAAAAAAGAATCCGGAATCACCATATTTTGGTGCTTTACTGTGTCCTGACAATGATGAAGATTCTCTATCCCTAAATCTTCATCCCTGAATTTAAGAAGACTCCAAGATAGTGCCAGTTTCTCCAAACTACCCTACCTAATAATCCAGAACTGATCTCCATACTCAAAAAATAGGTCAGAGACTTATAGAAGCCAAACAATATCTAGAGCTTCTCTGATGCCTAGATGATAGGTAAGAGAAATTTTTATTGCCTTTCCCTGCTAAACACCCCTCACTACACACACACACACACACACACACACACACACACACACACACAATACAAATATACAATTCAACAAGACTCTTTTCATGGGTATCTGGATACCCTTTCTCCTCTGCTGATTGAGAATGGCAGAGCTGAGGGGAAAGGGTCATCTGTAACTGCTACATGACTTTCACATAGTAATGGATAACTGGTTACTTTAACATTTGTTTAGAAACAGTAAATACTGAGATGGGTTCAATGTATTGAAAGTGGAACAGTTTCTGAAGAAGCTAATACACCATGCTATTCACTAATTCTTACTAAAAACTATTTTCAGTGCCGAATTGGTACCGTTCTTTTATTCCAGATGTAGAATAGAATGGTCTTTTTAATGTCATGTCTTCAAATTACATAGGAGTAAACCAGAGGGTGGAAATACACCTGCAGCTGATGACTGCTCATAATATTTATAATGCAAAATAGCTAATTAGGATGATGGTCAAGTGATTAGCACAGAAAATCATGGTTGTGTTGCTGTGTTCTCTTATCCTGCATACCCTGTTAGCTTGCATAACAGCAAGCTAACAACAAACAATTGTAACATCAGATGTTTCAAAGTAAGCTAACCACATCTTCTAAAGAAATGCATTTGAACTGCCATTCACTTACAGTCATACATCATCTCAGTCTGAACTGATACTCCTTTAAATAATAATCTCTTAGTTGGGAGTCAAGGACCATATACATCAAAATCAACTGACAGCATTTTCTTTAAAAATAGAATCCTTGAATTTGGACTGGATTTATTGCATTAAATTTTGGAAATCTGCATTTAATACTCTCATGTGATTCAAATGAAAGCTGAAGAATCATTCTCTAAAACAGAGCACAATTGCTTGACTATGATCTCTAGTACCTTTATGATGACAGAGTTACTAGTTATTTTATTAAATTATTCATAGGACAAACAGGCCTGTGGCAGGGAAATAATGTTACCACACACTGCTCTCTGACCCCACACTTCAGATCTTATTCTCAATCACGGTTTCTGATGCCCAACAGGAGCTACTCCTGAGTCTCCCATACTGAGCCAATTCCACCCAGTCCCTGAGCACAAGGCAAGGCACATTCTTCACACAGATTTGAAATGTCCTTATGTACAAATTTTATAGAACACTGATCCTCAAGGTCCAAGCTCTATTTCTTTTCTAATTTCTATATATTTTGAATCAGAATTGATCACCTCTACTAAAGTTTCCTGTTAGTCACTGTGTAATTGGAAATTATAGAAAGTCTTTCTAGACCTCATTTGTGGAAAAGAAAAATCCACATTTGTAATCCCATGGCAAAGTTTATGGAATTCTAATAAGTTAAGTCCAATCTACCACTTCCAGAGCAATGCATGGTGAGAATAAAGATACTAAGGCATATCTATAGTTGTGGGAAACCAAGGGGGTCCTAAGTCTAGCTAGAATGATGCCTACCCGGAATGAAGTCCTTGACACAGTGCCTAACTCAGGTTTTATTCATTTGTGAAGGTGGGAGTGCTTAGGGATGAGTGGCAGAGAGTACTAGGATGCTGTGATCTGAGCTGGATGGGAGGCCTGAAATCACCTCTGCACTATACAGAGAAAGAGAGAGATGCAGAAGGAGTAATCTACATAACGTAATTCAAGGCCATCTAGTGTTTGGGGATCAGTGCTTTAGATCTGATGTGCAATTTTTTATGCCCTGAGAAGTTATAGCCTCTATCTTGAGGCTGGAATCTCAATTAACAACATGACTGCTCTAGACCTCGTTCACACATATTCGGGAGCTACAGGTAGGGCTTCACTGACCTGCCTCATTGCTTTAATGCCACTTCAGCACCTGGTCTGGATCCATTTTCATTGCTTAAAGCCAGCTGAGGAGATAAGGATAAGTCCTATCTGGCTCTGTACACGTCGATATATGGACATAGGGCCAGGTTTAGCCAAACTGGAGATACTTGTTCTTCTTGAAGAGTTGTCCAGGTGGTCCTCCACAGAAGTTTGTCACTTTTAGGGGAAAAAAAGACGTTAACCCTGATGGTAAATAGCATCCTCTAGCCCCAAGGCTTCTCAGGAACAGTGTACATAGTGTTCCCAGTTGTCACTGTGCTCTAACCTCTTTCATGCCATTAATGGCTGCATCTCCTCTACATGGTGAGGAAAGCAGGTGAGTCAAGGGTTGACTAGATATAAGCAGATACTCACATGAAGAAAGGACACAATATTTTAAGTCTTACATTCTCTGAACTTGTTTAATAGGCAACAGACTAAAAGCTACCCAAGTTCCTCAAAAACAGGGAATATCTTCTCAACCCTTTCTGTCACTGCTGAGTTTGAGAAGTGCTCTAGTAGACAAAGTCTCAGTAACATGCAATTGTTGCTACTATAAAATTCTTTAGCCACACATTTGGAAATTCTTTAGTAACCATTTGTTCCAGTAAGTTAATTAAAATTTAAGCCACACATCTGCTTGAAGACATATTACAGAGATAGAGATGCTTGTTCATGGGCTAATGATTGACAGAGAGGAATGGATTGAATTGGCATATATGTAGAACTCATTAATCTTTTTCAAGTACATTCTGGAGAAACATGGAGTTCTCTCCACAAGCTGTTACCAAAGAGGAACTTTCATTTGCACAGTTGGTGTCCTTACTGTTTAGAAGTCACAAGTTAAGGATAGGTGCCCTCCTTTACAGTGATAAAGTTTGCTATGACTGCACCATCTGATATGAAAGGAACACACTAGTTAAAATCATAGGCTTGCTCCATTGTAACAGCTTTAATATCTAAACAAGATACAACCAACTGCAAGAACAGTCTTGGACAGATCTTTTCTATTTGTTAATATTTTATCTCCTTCAAGTATCAACTCTTTGTTTTTCAAAATTCAAGTTAAATTACTCACTAGTGATATGGGTGCTTTGTAAGTCATCTGAGTATATCATAGGGAGATTAGATGTTACAACAATGGAGGAGAAAAAATTTAAAGACAGAGCTATCATTTTCTGAAAGAAAGAGACCAGTCAAATAAAACACAAAGAAAGCATGCTCGCCCACAAGGAAACACCATCTAAATATTGGTGAGAGAGTAGAGCTGATGGGAATTTTCATGAACGTAGCTTTTCTGGCCTTGTTCTTTCTTTGACTGCTCTCTGAAAATTTAAAGCCATCTTATTTCAGAATACTGAGTTTGTAATTGAGCAGGAATAAGTGCAGATCACTAAGTTATCCTTACTTCTTTGAAGCCGTGACAATTTACCATAATGTAGCTTTAAACACCTGAAATTAATGAAAGAGAGCACATTTAAATATGGACAGTATGATTTATAATATAAATTATAAGTATTATTTATAATATAAGAATTATAATATGGTCTTAAACATAGATATGCATTTTGATTTTAGGTTGTCCCATATTATTTTATTTATAAGTATTGATTAGACAGACTTTATTTTGTCTTTTAATGAAGAACATTTTGTAATGAATGGTAAGGGGACCATAGTGCCTAACATTCAGAGCATATAAATTGTAGAAAAACTTAAAGATTTTCTTATAATCATTGTACAAGCATTTAGTAATTGGTTTGGGGATATAGTATGGTACACTAGTTGTTTTTATATGTTTACTATGGATCATTAATTTTTTGCAACAGTACTGTAGGCTTCCCACATATTATTGCATGTCCTTCAACAGCCGCAATCTAGGTTTTCTTTATCTCTTTATTTCAGAGTAACTAACACAGGATAAAACCCAGTGTAGTAGAATCACACAAATGCACATTTAAATCTTGACTCTACTACTAAGAAGCTGTGACCCTGAGCCAATGGTTCAACCAATAAACTCTGGTCAAGGCTTGCTGAATCCCATGTGCTAATAACTACTAACAATCTAATCATGGCAAGTTGTAGAGAATTTAGGTCCAGCTGGGACATACAGATAAACACTTGGAAGTCACTGGAAGACAGTACTTTAATTTGTGAAAGTAAATTAAGTCACTAATGAAAAGAGTGTACTAAAAAGAAGAGTAAATATACCCTTGTAAAATTTAAAGCTAAATTGACAATGAAAGATACCAAGAAACTTTTACCTAGAAATGATAAGAAAATCAAGATATTCCTATGCTATATAGAATTTCAAATAAAAGAAGATAGACCACAGGATCAAATGCTAAAAAGTAGTTTAAAAAAAAAAAAAAGACCAGAAAGATAAGACACTTCAATTGGACTTTTAGGGAACATGCTCAGTAAAATGGTAAAGACAGAAGCCAGATTCAAAGAGGTTAGGCTAGCATATAGGAAGGAAAAACAGCACTAATATAGAAATACTTTTAATCTATTTAGGGTAAAGGAAAAAGTAAAAATAGCATAAGGCTATGAGGCAACTCAGAGAATGTTTTTAAAGTTAGGAGTCCAGAGTATTTTTGTTCATGGGGACAAAGAGCACAGAGAAAAAAGAAAAATTAATCAAGTGGGTTTCTAATGAACACAGGAAGAAGTAAGGTAAGGGACACAGAGGTAGGTTACTCTTCAAAAACAGAAACTTCTTCCTCTGTGCAGTGGAAGAAAAAATACAGGGAGATATGGATAAATTTTATGATGGTTCACTAAATCAGACATACAAATTTCATGTCCCAATTCAATTTCTCTTTCCTCATTTATCTGCAGTTCTGTGCCTGCACCCATAGCTTACCAGATTTCAAGTAAAATCCTATCTTGGAGAAAAAGATAATGTGATCATTTTTAATAAATGGTTACCTTTAGGCCACTAAGGTATTTCTTTGAGAAAATCAAGAGGTCAGCCTGAGACATCATTATGGTCAAAATAATCGATGCACTTTGAAAAGAGCAGCAATTTAATTCTCATCCAGTAGAATTAGGCATAATGTAAAATATTTAATAGTAGAAGAGAACTTTAAGAATCTTCCTATAAATAAAATAATGTTTACATAAGTCTGTGCCTGTATATGCAAATATACTGAATTAATTAAATGATAAGAACAGCTTTCAGGAAAAGGGGGGAAAAGTATTTTGTATAATTCAAATTCTATCAGCCCTACTATGTGTTTGGAGAGATCTCACTTTGCCTATCTTTTTAATCATCACTTGGATGGCCACATCCAGACACAGAGCAAGCAACAACAAACACATGAAGTCAGTAGTAGGACAAAAGTCACATTATACAGCCTGGCCTAGGAGGACACTAAAACACACAGGGCCACATAGCAGCTGTTCTTGGGAAACAGAGTTAACAACTATTGGTAGTTGTGGAAGCTAGGTTTTATATAAAAAGAGTGAGATGTTGCTTGATTCCCAAGGGAGGTTGTTACTGGGTTGTTTGGGTAAGTATGTGGATCAGCAGAGAAGCGAAACCCACTACTTAGGGATAACCTGGAAATGCACCTGGTCCCTTTGATAAAAAGAAAGGTTATTTCACTAGGTGACCTTTTACCCACAGGAACAAAACAAGGAAGGGAAAAGGATTTCAAGAAAGCTGGAATCTTATTGGTGTGATCCATATTTTTAAATTCAATTTTAATGTGCGTTCCACATGTTAATTTGAAAAAAACACCTTAAGGAATACTCACATAAATACTGTTTGCCCAATGTCATTGGTCCGTTTTGAAATGACATTTGTTTTTCAAGTGTGTATTTATTCTCTAACTGAAGTTTTCCTCCATGAGGGGAATTTAAGAAGTCCCAAACCATTGATTAAATATTATGTCAGGTTTTTAGTAGGATATACTAGAGCTTATAGGTTGGTCTAGTTGTGACCCCAAAAACTACATCCTTGGTTTTGTTTTTTGCTAGAGTTCTATAAGGATCCCCACAGGTAATAAATGCCACAATCAAGCAAAGTCATTGCAAAGAGTTTGATGGTCTGTGTAGCTAGGTACAGAGCTACTCCAGTCATTTTAACAGAGAGAATTTAATATAAGGCAGTGTTTTCCAGGTACCTAAGAGGGTAAAGGAGGACACTAAATAATAACAGGGGATACATGAGATGTATGAAGAAGCTGAGCCTGGAGAAATTACAGGCAACAGTTGAGATTATTAAAGTACACAAGATGAGCAAGAAGACCCTGAGGGCAGGAACCAGACCTCTAATGAGGGAGGTCTACCACCTGCTAATAGTCAGTGCTGTTAGCTCTAAAAGGGACATTATGAGACTGATTCTGTAACTTTTGAGAAACAAACAGAAAATTGGATGAAATGGATTTAATTTCTGCTACTGGACTAGAATAATACTGCCAGAATGAAATAGCAAGGCTACCATGATGCTAACAGAAACACAAAGCCTCTCTATCTTCCTCTAGCATAAAGAATCCAACAGAGCTGGTTGATCAAGTGGCCCAGGGACAATGGAAAAATAAGCAAGACAGTGACTTTTGAAGTAGAGTTAATAGCTTTACAAATAGCCCAGGAATATTCAAAACAGTGGTGGTAATGTTAAGGAAGGTAAACACACATTGTGAAGAGTCTTAGATATGACAGCTAGAAGGAATTTTCAGGTCTGTCATTTACCTTGTGGGCTCCAGCTAAGAGCACAAATGGTAAACTAGGTGTGGTGAGAAACAGCTGTGATCCAAGCACCCTGGGGGGCTGATAAAGATGGATCACATTTTAGCCCAGACTGGAGAATTTAGCAAGACCCTGACTCAAAATAAGAATTTTAAATGGCTGGGATATAGCTCAGACTCTGATTTCAGTCCCTACTGCTACACACACACACACACACACACACACACACACACAAGCAGGAATGGAGATACATCCACGACATGCCTACAAATTTGAAAGCTACAAATTCAGCAAACTGTAAAACAAAATACATGGCATCTTCTTACTTTAATAGGTATCATTTCACAGTGACTTAGAAGCTGGCTCTGATTTTATAATTCTAGAAATCCTTGGATTCTACTAGAAATTTCTCATGTAGGGAGAGTCAGACCTCCTTGTCCCTCAGTCATCAAGCCAATATCTTCCTCACTTCTTTTCTCTGATCCCCTCTGCTCTATCCCCATGAGATGTTCTCACATGTGTCAGTCTGCACAACTCAGTTCACATGTCCTGGTCAGTTCATATCCCTCCATAAACAACCCAGGCTTCACTATCTTATAGTCTATGGTTAAAAGCACTATGAGTCCATGATCAACCCAGAGTAAAGAACTGACTATAAGAAGGCTTGAAGCTACTTGAGCAGAAGATTTGGGGGTCCCTGGTTCTTGGTGCCTGATTTAAAAGGAAGTAGTGTACATGGTCTATGTGGGATGTTCCCCAAGATTCTTCATGCATAAGCAGGATTATACCCTATAGGCAAAGCACAAGCCTTAGAAGCAGTGGAGCAGCCACTCTCCCCTCTAGGCATAGAAAGGCATAAAAAAAAGAGTGGCCGTGAGGAAATGGTAAAAGTAAGAGCGGTTACTTCAAGCAGGTTGTTGCCTTCATCAAGAAATGTTGCCACAAGCACCCAACACTTTATCAAGTAGGGAGATAAGCAGACCCCCTCATCCCCCCTTTCTTTGGTCTACCAAGAGTTCCAGTGTGTTGATGAACTCAAACAGAAGCTAAAGAGAAAGGGAGCCAGAAGTTGCAGTCGACAGAGCTCAAGTTCCTGGTCATGCAGGGAGATGGAGAAGGACAGAGAATGGTTCAGAAGGTGTCAGTGGAGATTACAGGGAATGGCTAGTGTGTGATCTTGCTAATCCTTGCTTCTTCCTCTGCCTCATCCCAAACGTCTATGGCTAACTCTCCTATAGCATCTTTTCTACTTGACTTTAAACTATTGTCAGTCACCAGAGCCTCCCACTATGGATCTCATGTGCCCTCCTTTCTGGAAGGAAAGAAAGAAGAGAGGCTGGGAGGAAGAAGAAGATGACGGAGGAGGAGAGGGGAGGAGGGAAACGGGGGGGGTGAGAGAGGGAGAGAGAGAGAGAGAGAGAAAATCCAACCCATTCATGATGCAATCAAGTCTCAAATTTCTAATGCAGACACACTAGAAAATAGAAAAGACATGAGTAACAGTTTGGTGTTGAGACAGGATAATCTTGAAACAGTAATGTATACTAACTGTGTATACTAACTTATCAAAGTCATCCTGACTGCATACCTGGTCTGTATGCTTCATTCAGTCTTTATGAACTGAAAAGGACATTCTGTCTACACCTCATGGATTTCCTTCCTGCTTCTGCTTTTCATTCATATTTTCTCATAACCTTTTTGTTTAAGTGATATCCTCTGTTTAATTGCCTTCTTTTGTTGTTGTTGTTGTCTGACTTTGTTGCTGTTTTGAGACAGGATCTCACTATGTAGCTCCAGCTCACAGCAATCCTGTTGCCTCAGCCTTCCATGTATAGGATTACAGGAGTGTGCCACCATGCCTAGCTCTTCCTCATTTTTTTTTTAAAAAGGAGAGTATAAACGTAAATAATAAGCAGCAGCATCAAAGTAAGAAGTAGTATAGCACATTGCTTCTCAGTGGTCAGATGATTACTCAGCAGAATTATCCAGAATTTTATAAAATGCTGTTTTCCAATCCTCAATCCAGGTTTCTGGGAATCATCTTGAAAATAACTCTTAACAATTACTGATGAACTGGTTAAGTATACAAATCTTAGACCATGGAAAAACTTTAAGATTTAGTGAAGATTAACTTCACTACTCTGAATCTTATTTTCTCATTTGTAACAACAAAAAATATTATTTCTTTATTGGCTTTCAGTAAGAACTAAAGAAATAAAATAGTTTTAGGGGCTATCTATAATCCCAGCACCCTGGGAGATTGTTGCAGAGGTATAAAAAGTTCAAGTCCACCCTGGACAATTTAGTGATTTAGCAAGACCATCTCAAGAAAAAACTTTAAAGCCCTAGAAGACATAGCCCAGTGCAAAGGGTCTAGGTTCTGCTCCCCAGAGCTACAAAATCAAACAGGTCAGGGAATTTAGCACAATTCTAATCTATCAGCATTTTTCTGGCACCATTAGGGACATTTAAATACATGGATATAAATATTGAATATATACATTGTGAGGAATCAGTGCTGATACATGTCACATTTTAATCTCTGTTACTTTCCTCCCACTCTCTCTTCATCCCTAAATCTTCTGCTTCCTGCCATCTGTCTTTTATTTTGCACTTTAAATTATTTATACTTTGGCTTTCTCAAATAAGGAAAACCATGTGATACTTATTTTTTCATGTCTGGTTCCTTTTTACTTAGCATTGCGGTTTTAAGGTAAATCTATTTTCCGATAAATGACTCAAATTTACCCTCCTCCATGACTCTCTACACCAGGAAAACTGGTTGTCCATGTGCAGAAGAATGAGTCTTGACCCATATTTATCAACCTGTACTCGAATAAAATCAAAATGTCTTGAGTTTATATGGGAGTTGGCTCTTTGCTTGACTGATCCTGAGGCAACTCTCAGTAGCTTCCAAAGAACCAATACTCCCCTTGCTCCTTTGAGAATGGACTCACCACTTAAGGTCTCAGTCATTACAACTGCAACAAAAGAGGCCTGGTAGGCACTTCACTCCCTCTCTATGGAAGCAAAGGTATGGCACAGGAGGACACATTCCCTGGACTTGGGTCTCCTGTCACTTGGCTGCTAAAGTTAAACAGAAATCTCTGGGAATCTCAACTCCCAAGAGATTATTTTAAATTCCTAGTGTTGCTACTGCTTTTACTCAACTTGCACTGAGAAAACCTCCCAGATAGAAATTGTACCACCAGGCACTGGAACTGTGTGCAAAGTCCATCATCTCAAAAGGCTGAAGCATAATAGAACACATTGGAAATAGCTCAGCAAAAAAACTTGTTCAGTTACAGAAACTTTCAGAGTAAATGACTTGGCTACTTGAAGCAGAAAGTAAGAAAATAAGCCAAGCAACATAAGGGAATCTTTTCTTGATTTTTATTTCTTTTTCCTCAGGTGTTCAGGGAAGACTGCCAGGTAGAGTTCTAGTAAATTTGAGGGAGCAGATTATTTCAATGAGAGTGAAGACAGAGTTGGACTTTCCTGACTATCTCATTAAGCATTTGATTATTTATACCCAAATTGTCCCCCAACCCCTGCCAAACACACACACACACACACACACACACACACACACACACACACACACACACACACTTGAGGCAGCTGGTAATTCCTTTTACCTTGAAGTCTTGATTCTGAGTTGGTATTTAAAGCCTTGTGATTTCTCTTACTAGAGAAGCCTCCTTCAGTTGAATGAAGAGGATCTCCAAAGTGAAATTCTAATTCTGTGTTACAGTCAAAATAGTTTCCTAAAAAAATCCATGTCAGCACACACAGCATCATGCATCTACCCCCAAGCCAAAACCCCAAAGACCCTGTGCAATTCAGTATATGACAAAAGACAGCAAGCTCCTGGCTTTTCCCACTCACATTATCCTTATCTCTGGCACCCAGTGCTGAACTCAAAGACCCAAAACAAAGCCTCTTTCAGGAGCTTTTTGCCATGGGGGCTGTTCATAATAGTCATCAAGAACAATCACCCAGCAAGCCTATTTTCCAGCAAGTATCTGAGCTGAGTTCATTTTTTGATAGAGAAAAGAAGCTTTTAAAATTCCAAGACACTAGAAGACCAAACCTCACACCACACAGTGACTCACAGGTAACCAAGAGATCACAGGGAGGGAAAGTGGGGCCTCTCAGTCCAAACTAGGGAATGGTCCAAGTGCATTCATTTCCATCAATAATTTAAACACGTGAGACTCCCAAAGTCACATCCACTGTGAAAATCCTAGAAGGAGGATTTTCACGAGGCAGATAGATTTTAGGGTTTCTTTCCCTCATTCTTATGTAGCCTTCCCACAACTGCATCCAATTCTGTGTTCTGGTACCATGATAACTCCTGCAGTATTCCTCCTATGTCTGCCATTTTCTCTCTTGCCCAGTTGAAATTTCTACCCATATCACCACACATAGGAGACTCACACATACAAGCCTTTCTCAGAGGTTGCTGATGTCAAATCTGTCCTAGGCAAAGAAATATTAAATACTGTCAGTATTTAATTTGTGAATGAAAGTCAACAGTTTCAAGTGCTACTTGTCCCAAACAGATTTATAATTCAAAGGCTTTACCACTTATGATATGGTTAAAAGAAAGGAGTATGGGCAAAAAATTTCATTATAAGAAGACAAAATAGCTACCATCAACATGGCACAAACACAGTATTCTAAGAACTTTGATGGGTATCAAGTCATGTGTGTCTCATAGTTATGTGGCATATTAGTTATCTACATTTTAAAGATGAGAGAACTGAGACGTAAAGGGTTAAATAACTCACCAAAGTTTTAGATGAGGGTTGTGCCTATATTCAATCACAGGTGAAGCAAGTTTGGTCCTATATATTTAACCCCTATACTACATGATAGAGGCATACAGAAATAAAGACCACTCGGGTAGACACAGACAAAGGCTACTTAGCCAAAACTTGCTGCAGCAAGAGTCATACACCATCTCTTGCATTTTGTCAAACTCAAAGGCAGGCAGGGTAGGGGAAAAGCTTCATCATTAAAAAAAAAAAAAAGAAAAAAGAAAAAGAAAAATGTTTTAAGTGTACCCTGATTGGAGGCTGTGGACAGAGGAAATTTTAGGTTAGTTCACTAGAAGAGGGACATTCTAGGCAGTTAAATAAAAAAAAAAAAGTTTGACTTTTCCTGTAAATAAGGATGTTGTCCACTATTAATCCATCCTTTGAGCAGATTGTTTCAGGGGTCAGTGCTTAGCTCCCTGGATTATTATGAGAGTTAGAATTGCGCTTTCCTACAAATCTGATTATTAGAAGCTGGAATCTGTAGATCATGAGTGGATCTCCAGGGCTGGTTTCATATTGTGGGTCAGTGTCTTGTTTCTATAGATGATCCATCCATTGTTGGTTTATGTTGTCAGTATCTGGAGAAAAAGCATCCTTTGCAATCATTCAACAGGCTCTGAGCATTCTTTCCCTGAAGAAGACCTGTGGATTAAGTTGAAGACTTAGTTTCTGGCAAACAGGTGTCTATTGTGTTCCCTGCTGCTCGTCACTTTTATGCTACTTTACTAGTTGTCTAATTGTAGACCACAAAAAGGCAGAGAAACTGTTGGTCTCATCCCTCATTATAAACATTAAACCCTGACCAAGGGCATTGCTAGAAAAGGGAGCAAGAATATTTTTTCACTATTTCTTCTGTCTCTAAAAAAAAAAAAAGAAAAAAAAAAAAAAAAAAAAAAAAAACAAGCCCCAAATTGTCCTGCAAGTTATAGCCTGGCCACATGCTTGTTTGCATGAAATGAAACTTCTCAGTAACTTGTGAACTGCACAGAGCACTATGACCATTCATGATGTTCTGTTTTGAATAAGACCAAATACATCACAGAGAACTAAAATGTAATCAACACAGCTAATCAGTAAAGTTTTTCTGCATCAACTCTGTGCTGATGATGGTAAAAGGAGTAGACTCTCACTCCCTGCCTTCAGAGGGTCTTACAGTTTTTGTGTGTGTTTGTGTGAGAAACCATTTTTCATTGGCTTTGGAAAACGATAAACAAATTCAATATTAAGCATCCAGTGAGCTTCACCTTGAGAAATACACAAGCCCCTAATGAGATATGCCTCTTGCTGTGATTTTATTGCCTTTTTCCAACATGTAGTTAATATGAAGATGCTTGCTTTTGGGGACTTAAAGCAATTAAAAACCCATGCCGACTATAGGTGAGTGGTCCAATGATATGAAAAGTATAGAACACTGGTTAAAGGGCCATTGGAATTCTATTTTTCTTTCTACTGCAACAAATACTGCTGAATATTGTTAATGTTAAAATAACAATTTCTTTGGGCACAAATGAACATCCAGAGAGTAGAATGTTCCCCATTGGCAACATGAGTGAAACACAAAGTGAGCATGGACTATTTAGTAAGAGACACTGCCTCGCTCACTCTGGCTGGCAGAGGGTTTTTGGTACCAGAGAAATGGTCTCCAGACAACCAACAGAAGCAAAGAGTATCCTGATATAGATTGCATACCAAGGTGGTGTACAGTTTGATGAAGCTGGATGCTAACTTGGTCAGTCATTACTTAGAGGAGTTATTTGAAGTAAAGGGCTTTTCTCTTAGGGCTTTAGTGCAAGTACTACTTGACAGCCACATAGGTAATATATGTGTGACATTTTTGTGTAAATTTGCATAAGGACATAACAAATACTTTAAAGCAAAGAAGATTATTTCAAGTATAAGAATATTAGTTTAAGGGGACCAGTTTTGCCCTGAGATAATAGCTGTATAGGGCTCATTTACTCTACTTCCATTCATTGGTGGAAGACTAAGAAGAGAAATAGTCTAGAATGTACAAGACACCTATGATTGTTCACTTGATTGACTAGACAATGCCTAGGATATTAGGAAAGCACACTTTTGAGTGTGTGTCAGTGGATCTTGAGGGTATGACTTATGGGAGATTATCTAGCCCCTGACCTCTTCTTCACTAGCTCTTTCCTGGCTGCCATGAAGCTTGCAGATTTCCTCCATCTTGACCTTCTGCCATAATTCTCTGCCTTGTAGTCAACCAACCATGGACTGGAACTTCTGAAACTATGAGCTTAAAATCCACTTCTCCTTTAAATTGAAGATGTCAGGTATTTTGTCTCAGCAGCAGAAAGGTGAACAACACTTCATTTTTGAAACACATTATTAGCAATATGACCACTGACTTTTCACCATGAACTATGAGGATGGAGATGAAAAAGAAGCGCACTTTCCCTTAGGAAGTCACAAACATAACAGAAAAGGAAAAGTAAGTGAATGCTCATTGGCAATGATCAAAAAAAGTCTGTAGATCCCTGCGAACAGCATATGTAAAATCTTTCTCCAATTAATTATTCCATTGGCGAAAAGAGGCAAAGTAAATGCAGCAGTCTTTCTGAGTCCCTTGAATGGATGTCTAGATTGTGTATCTAAAAGAAAATATTTTGTACAAAGTCATTTTTAAGACTCTTTAGCCTGAAGTGCTTGGATTCCTAATCATTATAGCACACACATCTCAATGGATTTTCTGTTTTTCTTGATACAGAACGAAGCGATCAGCCCACGCAACTCCTTGACTCTTCTTGAACACTTGATAAATAAAAAAGAATACAATGAAACCTGTAGGATTATGCTATTTTTAACATAAGGATGCCCATTTCTACCTTACAGTATTCTTTTGAAATTTATTTTAAAAGCCAGACATAATTTATAAAGATACATGTAGACAACTGGTATATGTATGTGTGTTGCAATTACACATCTGAGTTCAGGTTAGAGCAATTACTATTAGATATAAACACTCCACTTAATCTAGTATGGCAAGAAAGCCCATAACTGGATTAACTGGATTTCTGTTACAATCAAAAGAAATCCAAACAAGGCCTACTTCAAAAGAGATGACACTAATTTCATTTCTTAGGCAAAGAAAAAGATGTTTTAATTAATTTAAAGGTGCCACATCATGTTAAAAATCCATTGATCAACCCCTGCATTATTCTAGAAAACTCACACATACACATAGAAAGCCATAAATAAAAATGATAATTTTATAATGCTAATATTTTATCCCAATATCTTATTTCTTTGTTACTATCCTCAGAACAGATAACATATATGTCTATAATATATATCACAGTATATATATATATATATATGAAGTATATATTTATATCTTTTTATGTTAAGAAAGAGTTAATTTTCAAAAGGAAGATGATTTTTAAAAAAAGGAAAACAAAGAATTCCAACATTTTTAGGATGAGCAAGATAACAGCCACTCCAAGAGACTTTTTGCATACACTGAGAAATGATACCAGTGATGCATGAGCTCTGGCAGAAGCAGCTTTTCAGTGAAGAGGATATCAAAAGAAGGCCACATCTGTAGTTAAAAGCACTGAGACACATAGCATACCTCAGAGGAGGTGATATATGTATGATTTTGGCTTCATTCCTAGAGAGAGGTAACAATCCAGGGAGAGGTTCGGAGAACAGCCTTGTGCTGAAACCCCGCAGGATGTAGAATATCCCTGATAACAATCAGAGGGAAGAAATTTGACAAGCACTTTAAAATTTGTTCCTATCTAAGGCACCTGGCACCAATAATCTGTTCAAAATTGCTTAGAAATACTGGGGCTATATATCCTCACTTATTTGTAATTAAAAAACCCACTAAAACCTAAAGTTAGTCATGCAGTATATGTTATGTTAATTTAAATGGCAGGATAATGCAGCAGACGTTACCAAATAATCTCTATATTGCTCATTAAACCCACAGAATTTTTATAAAGTATGTATAAAATTGCTTGGCAAATGCTTTTGTTTGTAGTTCTGGTTGTTCTTCTTTTCAAGAATTCACTTTGATTTCGATTGACTGGAGCTGGTCAGTAGAGGGTTGGTAGAGTGTTTGTAATTGTTGGTGAGTTCAAGTCTTGGCCAGTTGGGTGGACCAGCCTTGTATTTTTAAAGATAAATTAGACACATCATAAGTCAATCGTTCACAGGTGCTAGTGAATCAAAGTACATGCCACCTCTACTCCACATGGCTATGTCCTAGAGGATAATGATCCAACTTATTCAGACAACTATAGATCATAAGAACTCACTGATGAAGTGTACAACTCTTTAGAGCAGAGGTGTATGTTTGTAGTAAGTTGTTTTTCTGACTTGAGTCATGAAAGGATGCTTTATGCAATGCCTCAAAAAGGGAAGGGTTGGGACAAGTTTCTCATAGATTTTTTTCTGGTTTTTTTCAATACAGAATGAAAATGTACTAGAAATGGCATCATGGCCTTTCATAAATATTTGGCTTCAAGAAATATCCCATTATAAGCTCCTCATTATCTCATTCAAGCTGGAGATGCACCTGCAAGCTAACTGACAGCCCATATGTTGTTGGAGTTACCACACTACCCAGTAACTACCTTAATCAGTTCCACAAGTGTCAGGGATACATTACAGACAGTAGGATATTTTTTTCTTCTGAATTTTCCAGTGAAGGAGTGAGT
This sequence comes from Cavia porcellus, assembly GCF_034190915.1. Taxonomy (NCBI): domain Eukaryota; kingdom Metazoa; phylum Chordata; class Mammalia; order Rodentia; family Caviidae; genus Cavia; species Cavia porcellus. Next base: position 43,304,227 of record NW_026947496.1, on the reverse strand, counting down.
AAAAAATGAATATTGTATTGCCTCACAACAGATATCACAAGACTCATGGAACCAAATCATAGAAACAAGAATTCCTGAGTCTTACACAGCAGCTCAGTATTTTTAATATGTAACTTATCATTCTTATACAAAGCAGGTTCCTCTTTTGTCACCAGGAGCCACCTGTTCTTTTGTGAGCTGCTTGGTTTCTGTGGTAATGTCATAACTGTCTGTCCCTTCTCTCACCAAATATGAGTGCAAGTAACCTTAGAGAACAGGAATTTCTTTCTTTTCACCTCAGTGATGAACTGTTTGAGTGTCCATTCTTCTGAAGACTTGGTTCATAAATAGGTAAAAAAACAATTGGACCTGTTATCATTCTCATTTACTATTCTATATGTAATATCTCTCATTTCATCCTTTAAGAGCTAATTGTTCACTGTGACCTAGAATACAAGCATAATGCACACGTAAGTATCATTTAGGTCATGCAGAAATAAATTCCATTCTGAAAAGATGGGACTCATAAAAACAAACCAAAAAAATCTACGTTCAGATTCACTTAGTTTGGCAAACATTTGCAGCTCATCTTCTTCAGCAGGAAAAAAGCAGGCAGTTGCAGGGGAAAGAATCCTGACAGAGCCACTGGGCCGTGGTTCCAGTCTTGGCTGCAGCAGTAAAGAGCATCTGACTGTGGACACATTGGTCAAAGCTTCTGGGCCTCACATTCCTCATCTGTTAAATGAAGAGTGGACTAGAGGCTGTCTAAGGTGCTTCCCAGTGCTAGCACAATCCTGACCATTCATTGTGATTTTCCCTCCTTATAACGATTAGTGAAAGCATACACTTTCTCCTGGAGAGACTCGAGCATTGTTTCACTTCGAGAAGCCATAGGTACTCTCCCTAAACACAAAGATGACCTTTTGGTATAGAGAGGAGTGAATGTTAAAGAGATGATCCTTTAAGCTATTCTAAGAAATCTTTCTTTTTGTTGTAATTATGAATGCATTCTAATAAATAGCCTAATAGTAGAAACCATTTGATGTGTTTGAAATTTGAAGTCATCACCTGATGACTTTATTTTGGGTTATGGGAATCATGATATTTTACAAAATTAAGTATAGGGTTGCCTTCCTAGATGGATCAATAATTTTCCTGTTAGTTAAGATCAGGTCATGATCTCATATTTCTTAGAAAATCTACCAAGGTGTTTTTCATCTCTTACTTGAGCTTGATTTTAAGTTATAGTTTTCATAAATAAAAATGTATTTTCAATCCTACAATTACTTTTATATGCATATTACCTTGAATTTTAAAAGTATGATTGCAATGGAAAGATCATGCTATTTTTTAATGATTAGTAGTGCAAAAAGAAGAAAAAGAAGAAGAAGAAGAAGAAGAAGAAGAAGAAGAAGAAGAAGAAGAAGAAGAAGAAGAAGAAAAGAGCAGTTTCTTTTTCACTGGTTCCTCTTGGCCAATTCCAGTTAGAAGGAGCCTCCATTATACCCAGGTTGAATGACAGTGAGTGCTAATTTAGTTCTTGATATTGGTAGTGAGGGTTAATGTTGTTTGCAAAGTGTTGAGGTGGTATTAATATCACCTTTAAGTTTCATCTCATTAATGAAAAGATTTGAGATTTGGATCACCTTTGTTTTGGTGCCTATCTGGCGCAAATTATTAATTTCTCAGACCCTTGGTTTCTTTTTTTTTTTTTTTTTTTTTTTGTCTTTTTCTTTTTTATCGGTACCAGGGATCAAACTCACGACTGCCTGCTTGCAAGGCAGGTGCTTATGCCGCTAAGCTAAATCCCCAGCCCCTGACCCTTGGTTTCTTATTTGCACAATGATTATGATAGCTAGAGGTGTCTTGGGTACTATATTAGTTTACTTGGGTTACCGTAGCAAAATGCCATGGATGGGATCATTAAACAACAGATTTAGTTTCTCATGTTTCTTAAGCCTGCAAATTTTAGATCAAGGTACCACAAGGGCTGGTTTGCTCTGAGACCTTTCTGATTGGCCTACAGATGGCCACCTTCTTCCTGTGTCCTTACATGGGCTTTATTGCATCTCTGTCCTAATTTCTTCTCAAAGGGAAACCAGTCCTATTGGATTCTAGCCTACCCTAAAATCCTGATTCTAATTTAATCACCTCTTTAAAGATTTTATCTCCAGATACTGTCATACTTGAAATACTGAGATTGAACCTTAAACATGATTTTGAGGGGAACACAATTCAACCCATAATTGGCAAATTTCTCAGGGAAATAGATCCTAAGATGGCTATTTTCATTGTTGGAAGTTGGAGCAGATAAACGCTCACAAAACCAGTAAAGGAGTGAAGAAAGCATAACTGGGCAATGGGAGAACGTGAAAAGAAATACAGTCTTAATGACCTTCTGCTGATCCCACAGAGAAATCAAGAAGTAGGAAGGCCGTTTAAAATTGCCCTGATTAAGTCAAGGATAGATGCTCCTGGGGAGGAGCAGGCATACCTTTGGGTCAAAGGATTTCCCTGAGATGGATGAGATTTCCAAAACTTGACTTTGCAGTGTGCCTTCAGCCTGGCAGCTGGAGGACTGAGTGCCTAGGCCCTGAAGGTTCTGCCCAAGCATCCGTTATGGAAGAAAAAGCCAATTTTATCATTTTGCAGGATTTTTATAAGTGCTAATCAAGACAAGCCAATGAACTAACAATACCTATTATCCAGAATGTAGGAAAAATTCTATTAACTCTACTGATTTTAATTCCTTTCTATGGCGTGGTTCTGTGACTGCCCAAGGTCCTGCATGGAGCGTGAGTGGGAGATACTAGCCTCTTCCTGACAACTTAATGTGTTTCCTCTGAACAGGAGCATGTCCAGTACAGTAGTTTGCAGGTGCTTTCCAGGGTCAATGTTTGACTTCTCTCCCATCTGACTTCCTTCTTTCTGTCACCCAAATCACACTAATCACAAGTGAACCACATGAGCTCCTGAACATAGCTTTTTAAGGAGTTGCATGCTGCTTGACTACAAAGCTCTGCACATTTCAGGGTATTTTTTTCCTTATTATTTTTACATAGCCTACATTTAAAGTTTCACAACTGCAGAGCCATGGAGAGGAGCATGTGGAGCATAATGCACAGTGAGCATTGGCAGGAAACAAAGAGGAGTGGGTGGCTTCAGACAAAGCAGTTGCCTTGTATCTCTGACACGAGGCTTTTGTGGTTGTTGTTGATCAGTGCAAATGAAAGTCCACTGGGGAGAGCTACATGCCTCTCCAAACTGTAAAATAATACTTCATGGCGGCGAGTCCTTGGATTGAGGAACAGCTAGGCTGGGCTTAGAGAAAGGAGATGGCAGTCCATTGTTGCAGAAAACATAACCTAGCAATAAATGGAGATGATTTCTTTTTTAAATTGAAGTAAAGAAAGGCAATGTGTAGATCTGAAACAAATGCCGAGCACCCTTCTTGTCTGCAGCTTTTCCTAATGGAAACGAGCAGAAAATAAACGGAGATTTTCCTGAGATATTTGTTTTCTCAAGGACAAAACCTCATCTGGCCTGTCCTTCAACACCACCTTAAGGCGGATCCTATTTCCAGGTTTAAGCTCACATCCACAATGCCATGCTAGACAAAATGACAAAATATTTCAGGCTAAGAAATAAAACTGTTCATTCTGACCTTAAATGAGTCTTCTGAGTGTTTCTAGGGGTGGCAGATTCTTACACTACATAATGAAACAAAAGAGGAAAGATGCTTTGCATGAAAGGGATCAGAGACCAGAGAGATCCCCTAACAACCATTTGGCTTTCTTGTCTGCCAGTTCCTTCATGATGTTGTTCATTCCTTAATTCTGGCTTTCTTAGTGTGTTAGGGCTGCTGAAACAAAACAGGCTGCGTGGTTTAAACAAGAGGCATTCATTTCACGTGGCTCTAAGACCTCACGTGCTGTCAGAGTCACTTCCTAGTGAGAGATCTCTTTCTGCTTCCAGACAGCTGTCTTCTTTGCTGTGTGGGGATGAAGGAGCCGGCAAGCTGTTATCTCTTGTTACAAGAATAGTTATCCCACTGGGAAAGCTCCACTGTCCTGCCCTCCCCCAAAGCCCATCATGTCCCAAAAGCCATAGCAGCAGCATCACAGAGGGGGCTTAAGGTTTCAACATATGAAATATGAGGTACACAGTTCAGTCCATAATACCTTCAAATCCAGAGAGAGACAGAGACAGAGACACAGGGAGAGAGAGACACACACAGAGACAGAGACAAAAACAAAGACAGACAGGCACAGGGGAACAAGGGCAGGGACAAAAAAGACTGACAGAATGGGAAGATCTGAGCTCTGCTTTCCACGATCAGTATGAAAGGATGACCTAGTTAGGCAAATCAAAGAGAACTTCCCTGAAGCGGAGATGACTGAGTCAGGAAAGGTGTGACAAGCTGAGAACAACAGGAAGGTACATTGTATGCAGGAAAGGCAGTAGGAGCAGAGGCCATGCTGCAGGAGACAGCCGAGACAGGTTCAAAGCCCAGAGGAGGTCATTGTGCTTGAGCAGAAAGAGTTCAAGCAAGCAGCACAGGCAGCTGAGGTTAGAGGAGTCAGTAGGGACCAGGCCAAGCAGAGCCATGCCACCCCTGGTAAGAACTGTCATTAGCCCCAACACAAAGAGAACAGCCCAAAGGGATTGACATTTTCTGGCAGCATGATTGAAGTTATAATAGGAGAAGAATGTCTTAGCTCTGTGTGGAGGACAAAACTGTATATTGGACACAACAGATTTAGATAGATGAGCAGGGGCAGTCACTGCATAGTACAGGTATAAATGGCAAAATCTTGAACTACAATGGTGATGACGGAATGAGAGATGTGGATGGATTCAAGATCCTTTGAGTTATTCATGTCAACAGGATTTGGCACTAGGTTAATACTGGGGACAAAGGAAAGGGAACTAATGGATTTTATTAGACTCAATACAAGAAAAGAATCTCAGATATGTGTGCATGACACATTTCAGAGCTGATTCCCTTAGATTTCTACATGGCGCAGCTCAACGAAGCTGCCCTACTCAGTGGAGTGCGCATGCTTCCTGTGGCCTTGACTGGACCTTGGCCTGTCTGCGCCCAGATCTGCTCCTCACCTCTGCTCTTGGCACTGTGTGGTCTTTGATTTCTAGGTTGCTTCCAGCTGTCTGTGGCCATAGGGAGGCACTGCAAAAACAGGAGAGAGCAAGAGAAAGGGAGGGGAGCCAGCTTTCTTCTCATCTTAGGTAGTATCCATCAATGTCTCTGTCCTCTGGAGCGCTGCCTCTTCCTGGACAGTTTGCTTCCCTCTGATGGTTCTGGCTAATAGTTCCAGGGATACTACTTTTCCTTGTGATCCTTCCATATCTGAGATATCTCATTGCCCCTTCTTTGGCTTCTCAGTTTTTTCAGACCACTTCTGAAAATATTTCCCTGAATTAAATTCCCTCTACATCCCTGATTTGACTTTATCATGTACAGTTCTCAAAGTCTTTTAAGGCCAGAAATCTAGTCCTTCTGATCATTTTGCAGTGCCAAAAAAATTCATTATTTCCTTTCACAATAATATATAAGGCTTAATACACAAACAACTCTAGGTAAGTTTACAAATTCAATTATAAACATGACAAATTTTACCCCTAGAGAGCAGAATATATGTATTTGGCATAAAAAAAGAAATAGATTGTTAGGGTAAAATAGCACTATAAGCAATTATAAGAAACAATTATAAGAAAGTAATGAAGGGGGTAGGGAAAGGAAGTAAAAGATGCTAAAGGTTAAGGTGTTTCAGAAGCCTTCCAAGGACAAACTATATAGGGATACCACTGGTTTACAGATTTATTGAAGGATGCCACTCAAACGTTGGTTAAGTTATACCTCGAGGTTATTAACACTTAGACATCTAAAAGTGAAAAATCAAAAACAATCACTGAAAAGCTGCCTCCCAAAGAGAAAAGACTAGAAAATCTATTATGCTTTTTTGTTTTTTTCTTACGTCACTCCTGGTAAATTTAAGACAATTTCCTATCAAAGACTATTCTCTTTTGTTTTGTTTTAAAATTTTAATTCCATTTTTCCTTTCGACTGATGGAATTACAATTGCATTTCTGTTATTTTGTATTGACTAAGATTATCTGCTTCTAAATGTAATTAACAAAACATTAATAACTCTTACACATGGACCATATGTCTTAATTTTCTTTTTCTTATTTCCTATTTGGTATGAGGAATCGAACTTAGGACTTCACACTTGCCAGGCAGATGCTGTGTGACTGAGCTATATTCCCAGCCCAAAGTGTATTCTGAGCTATGGTTTCTTTCAGTTCTCATTCTCAATGCCATTAACAAAAAAAAGTATCTGTAAAATCTACATATCATTGCAAATCTGTGCCTCACATACTGAGGAAAGAAGAAAAGAAGGTGATCCCAAGTTATGGTTGTCACAGGTCCAATCCATTTTATACATCCAAATAATTTTAGCATAAAACAAAATTGAATATTCTTCTTAATAATTTGTGTTATGAATGATCGAGGTTGTGGCTTTTATAAATAGACTACATTGTTTGCTATACAACATATCCTGTTCTATATAATTCATTAAATAGGTCAAATTTTGCAATGTGTCCAACTTCCCATACAATCATGCATTCATTAACTCTCAATTCAAGATTTTAAAGTGAAATTCAGTGACCTGCACCAATAAATATGTTACAACAACAATTGACAGCCTTACCTGGCCCTCCACGGTTGGCCAGGCCCTGGGTTTTCCAGAATTTTGCAGAATTTACGTGGCCATGTATAATCTTTTGTATAGATTGGCAGTTTAAAAATGGATGTATATATATTTTACTATGTGACTATAAAACAACTTACTGAAATACACCTTAGTATGGGTCATGATATTAATAATGTAAGTGTCCACATTTTAATTTTTCTACCAGTTTTTATTTCATTTACTTATTCATTCATACAGAAATTATTCATTTCCCAAATATTGTTTGGGAACATACCACATCATTTGCTAGGAGCCATTTCGTTTTTTGCACTAAAGGTTTATTCTGTACTGTCAAGGTGGTTGCCACTGGCCATTCGTGACGAATGAGTACATTATATACCACTGGTCTTAATTGACAGGCACTGGAAATGTGAAATCCACATTACATTTCAAAACTTGGAACAAAATAATATAAAATATTGCACTATTTATTTTGGTATTGATTATATTTGGAAGTGACAATATTTTAGATATATTAATAATTGAATACACACCCAAAATCAATTTTAACTATTTCTTTTTAATTTTTTAGTGTGGTTCCAAGAAAACTAAAAAAAAATGTTGTTAGCATTTGTGGTTTTCATCAAGGACACATGGGAGAAATGGAAATAATCACCCATCTGACAAGACACTCTAACAAGTATCATGAAATTCAAATCCCTTCCCACTTGTATTAAATATGTCCAGCCCATGTCACTGGTGATTTGAGGAATTTAGTTTTTTTTTTTTTTTTTTCAAAAAGTCACAAAGTGTTACAAAATAAAGTGAGATTCACCTTTTGAACAGAGAACTCTGCTTTTATAGTAGTCAGGTAACCAAGGGCAAGTTGTTAAATTCTGGGAGTCCTAATTTCTTAATCTAATACCCCACATGATTAAAGATACTGAAGATAAAATACTAGCACATGTTTGATATACATACTTGCTGCTCAAAACTAATTCTACCTCTTGTCTTGCTTTACCCTGCTGTGCCTGGCGACCAGTGAGTGAGACAGTACTGAATTTGCCATGAGTGTCATCATATTGGCTCAAGCAGGATCAGTTGTCATAACACACTGATTTGTGGACCCCACAAATACAAGTAACAAAGCATTATTGGCAAGATGCCTTTGACCCTTTGTTAATTACAAACAGTAAAGTCTCTAACCCGTTTAAATGGCCTCAGAATTCCCAGGTAAAATTATCTCAATGGCGTAAAAGAAAATGAGCAAATCATGAATGCTTTTGCCCACGTGTGGCCTACTCCCTGTTGCTTGCTGCTCTGGCTCTCCAGCCTGAGCCTGATCTGGTGATCACGTCTTCTCCAACCTTAGCCATAATATTTGGAAAGCAACCCCAGGAATGTAAACACTTGACGCAGTTACTGAATGAAAATTTACCATTTGAGGGATCTTTAAAAATCTTTGCTCTCTCACTTCCCTAAGATATACTACAAAGCAAAGTGTACAGGGATTTCAGCTGGCTTGCTTAACGTATACTGAGTATAGACCAAGATAAAAAGGAAATCACGGAGGAGGGCTCTCAGTGCCATGAAAATTTCATCCTATGATTGTATCTGTTATGACTCTGGATAGCATTTTCAAAACTCAGATCAGCTTCCCAAGAATAGGTGCCACTTAATAGTAGCCTATCGACAACCCTAAGCAAATTCTATCTTGAATTCATTCTTTTGAAGGCATGTAAGTCTCCTTTTTCCTTTCCACAGAGGAAAGATAGGTAAGCATAAATCAAATGCGGACATAATAAAACATACATACTCAGTGTTCTTCTTTGAATACAAATTCCAATATAGAATTTGTATTTCCACAATGCCACAATGTTGTATATAGACCTTGAAACACAATTAACATGGTATTACTAAAAACTTGTGTAACTATCTGAGGCTTTCATTGGAAAGTAAGTCCAGTATCTGACTTTATCCTAGCATACCCTCCTTTCTGCCCTGTGGGCTCGAGGATGATGTCTTATCTGCACTATCCCCTTCTTTTATTCTGTCACATTTTCTCTCTATCTGTAATTGTCAGCCTCCTCTCCTTCCATCAGACCAATGACTACTTGCTCACATGCCTTTCCAACAACTTTCCAACCCAAGGACAACAGAAGACCAGCGAAACTGACTTGCTTTCAGTCCAGGATATTTACTGGGCTGGGCTTTACTAGCAGTAAAGATTAATATGTGGTAAGAAGTATATAACCATATTCCATTATTTTCCTTCTACTTCATTCAACAAATGTGTGCTGAGTGCTTTCTCTAACTAAGCTATCATTTTAGTTACTGACACAAAGCAGTGAGAAAAACAGACCAAAATCCATCCACTTGCTTCAGATTTTTATTTTGGTTTTGAGTGATCCTCGATGAACAAAATTTTTAAAATACAAAGATCTCTTACTCAGGCCCCTCTTCCTCACCCAAAACAGGATACACTGGAACAGTGTCACTGGGAAGGTGGCATCACGATGTGTAGATTGGCTGCAGTTATAGCACCTTTGCTGTCACCTTCTCCTTGACCTCATTCTTTATGGAGATGAGTTTGGGAATAATGCAATCTCAATATTAAAATCTGCAAGGAAAAATCTAAATGTGATCTAGTTCTAGCATTTTGTTAGTGGGCTGCCAGCTCACCAAAATGACCAACTAGCATTGCTGTTCATTGCCTAGAATTTCATTGGGGGCTTCCCAGATAGAGATGTTGTTAACAAAGCAGAATTGCCCAATTTCCAATTGCAATAGCTCCAAAATAATACTGAAACAACAGTTTCACCCTCTGGCATCAATTTTCTGTCCATTTCTCCAAACCCCTCATGGAGAAGGGAGAGCAGATTCCCAGTATAAAATTGCCAATTATTACTTCTGCAGTAGGCCTGGGTTTCCAGCTTGGCGAGCAACAAAAGTGACAGTTCTGTGAAATGTGAGATAAATAATCTTGGTACTTTCTCATGTTGATAATTTAATATATTTAGGAGTTTTAGAAAACTTACATATATTATCTTATTAATCTGTCTAATAATTCTCTTGTGCTGTAATTTCTTTTTACGTAGGACAAAATCAAAGCATAAAGAAGTTAAGTAACCTGACTAGAATAGTGGTCAACCCATAGCCAGGCTGTCTGGCTCCAGAGCATGCCTCCTAACTACCGTGTAATACTTCTCAGGGAACACAGGAAGGCAGGCGTTTGAAAAGGATAGGATCTCATTTGTTAAATCATCTACACAGGCTTTAATTCCTCAGGTTTTCTGTTGTGTTGTTCCTTTTCCTTTCTTGTCTTTCTTTCCATCCATTTCTCTTCCTTTTATTTCTCTTATTTCCATCTCTAGGTCAGATAGAGACCTTACGTCTTTGTCATGCCTGCCCACCATGTACCTTATAGCCAAGGACAAACTCCTTCTCAGATTGTCCACAGAGCAATGGCTACTTCTTCAGGCATCAGGAACAAAGAGTAAGGGAAGGAAAATAGACATTCTTCCTCAGACCCCTCTTCCTCACCATCCTCTCTTAACTGAGAAATGACAAACATCCATTGAATGTTCAGGAAGCAGTACCTCCTATGCCAAATCTCCACCATGCATACCATAACATATGCAGGAAGGAGCGAGCCAGATGGGAGTAACTGGACATTGTGAGAGGGGAAAGTTGTTCTTCCCAACTTCTACTCTTCATCTCTTTCCCAGCTGCTGTCACCACTAATTCTTCACAGAGAGCACCTACCCAGCTTTTAAAAGTAGGGGAAGGACAGAGAGTAAGGATCATAGGTATGTGTAAGGAAAAGGAGAAGACAGATCCTAAGAAATCACCGATACCAGTGTGAGAATCCTATATTCACTGATCGTTCTTACATCACCCTTCAAATTTAAAAATGAAAGTACATTCTATTGAATGTGTATTCCACAAGCCTAAAGTAAAACAGGGACAACAAAACTCAGCCCCAACCTTCAAGAATCTCATAACAAAATAAGTCTCATAATTAACTGCTTTAAAATTTTTGACATTCTCACTTGTTGAGGCTTGTGAGAGACAAATTGAAAGTGTTGATTTAAATGTAAATGTATCAAAGTTACATTTTGCTCAACAGGCAAGAACACTGATCACACAGGGGGCTTGATGCTGTGTATCTTTGGTGCTTTCTTTTTTTAATTAAAAAGTGCAAGTGGAAGTGTAACGTGGTGTTAGATTATTTTACTCGCATTTAAAAAATCCTCTCTCCCATTTGTTGCCCGCCACCCTTACCTTCCATGCCTCTGTGTGGAATATGAACCACTTTCAAACAAGTTAAACTTGAAGACCTACTTAGTTTCTCAGGCTCATTACCAAGGATTTAAAATCTCTCTATTCACTCGACAACAATAGTTTCCATGGCAATTACCGCAACACATGACATCCCCTGCAGCTCAAGCTTAAAAACTGCACCAGCAGAAATGGTTACATATCAACACATTCTCCAGGAAAAGCCAGGCGGGTCTTCAGTGGTTCTAAGCAGGAGGAATTCATTTTTAAAAATGAAAAGTAGATAAATAAAAATATCATTTTGATTTCTTGGTAGAATATTGAGTTTCTCTCTTTTTATTTTAAGCCATCACTCCCATGAAGATATAATTTCATATAACAAATCACTGGAATTGCATTTATGTGAAAGTGGCCAGGGACAAAGCCAAAAGGGTTTATTATAATTTCCATTACCCCTTTCATCTGTTTTTCACCTTTTAATCATTATGTTAAGCCCTGGCATTGCTCTCAATACAATATGTCTGCATTTCTGCTTTCCTATAAGGAAAGCAAATAGAAGGTACACCTGAACCACTTCCATGAGAAATAAATAACCAAATAAATACACCAACCAAGTAAGTCCCTTAGATTGGGCAATCTGCAATGTACCAGGCACTATAGTAGAAGTTTTGCGTGAATTATTTCAAATGATCTTGTGAGATCAGGATTTTCATCTTTGTGCAAATGAAGAAATGCATGCTCAAAGAGATGAAGAGATTAGCTCAGAATCATACAGACAACTGTGTTAGAATTAGGATTTCCTACCCAAATTGGCCTGGCTCCAGAGCACATGATTTTTAATTAATTGATAAAGGGACTAATTTTCTAGCTCAGGCTTGAGAGAAGGTACAGTGGGGAGAGGTGTTCAGGCAAGTGGCCCCAGCTGTTATCTGAACACTTGAAGTCCCTGTGTGCTGACTGGGACAACTCTAAACAAGTCTCTCGAAGCTTTATTCTTCCTCATTTTCCCAGAAATTTTAATTGTGATGGTGACCTACTTCCCTGGGCTGTGTAACAAGAGACTGAAATAAACACTAGGTGAGAGTTATGAAATGCCATCCAGTAAGGATTGTGCTCATAAACCCACGAGAAGAAACACATGTGAAGGGAAGGCAAAACAGAAACAAAAAAATGTTTAGAAATGACTGGGGAGTGGGACTTGCCCAAAGGATTTGTGAAAGTGAATGCAAGCCTCCAATTACCCTCATTCTGTCCAGCCCTAAGCAAATCTGTTAATGAGAAACATAGATCCCAATTCTACCTTGTACAAGACTTGGCTCCAGATGTGCAAAAGGCCCTCATGAGAAGATCATGTAGGTCATTCTTGACTGTTTCTGAGCCAAGAATGTATAATACCATAAATTTTACATGAGACTGGTAATTTCTTTTCAAGGAAGAATTGTAGATTTACAGGTTTCCTTTTAATAAGGCATAGTAGTAATGCAAATAAATTATCCATTATCTTTAACCAGGGAGCCTATTTGTGTAATCATTAAATAAGGAGCTACATTAGCTTCATATTAAGGTAATAGCTATGCTTATCTAATTTTGCATTTACTTTAGGCTCTGTCTTTAATGATGTATGATACCTTTAATTAAGGGTCAGCAATTAACAAGGCAGTTGAGATTACTATACTTGACTTTATGTTTTAGTTAGCAGAAATTAAACATGGTTATACTTTACTTCATTTTCTCTTTTTCTGCTCTTGAGAAGCTATGTAAAAGAAGTCTTTGGAAATAATATAGAATTCTGTTCAAATACATACTCACCCGTGTATTGATTTACGTAGCAAGCATTTATTTTACACCTGAAGATACTAAACAGACCGTGCATGTTCCTTACCCTCAAGGAATTCAAAGTCTGTGGATAGTCTTACTAAGCTTTAATAGCTATCATTTAAAAAGGCAGCCCAAGGGAAAATATGAGGTGCAATCTATATAGATGTGATCAAACCAAGGCTTAAGAAATTGAGCAATTTAAGGAATTTTTATTCATTTATATATCAAATAAGCAGTATAAAAATGTGTGCAAATTGCAAATGATTGTGTTAAGCTCTTGTGGGGACTCTCGATAGTAGTATAAAGTTGAGGCATTGGGGGATTTTAACTTTTAGAAAAAGTTAATATTTTGCAAACCTTCAAGTTGCAATCTTTTGTCCATGACTTTTGCCTGAATGAATTACAGCTGAATTCTTTGTTCAGTCCTTTTAGATTTGTCCAAGGCTGTTATTTTACAATGTTTTAAAAGATACTCCTGGAAATTGTTAGCTTCTTGAAAATAGGTGAATTTCTTAGAATAGAAAGATCCCTTGCACATGTGCCTATTTAGGTATTTAGATTTTTCTCTGATTATATAAGCTATAAGAGCAAAGAACATACAGGGAATTTTAGCTTTCAGAAATACATGGACTTTGCTATACATATAAATATTCACATTTAAGTATTGATCACATCAGCTACTAAGATACAAGTAAAGAAGATAATTGTGTATTAAAGGATAATATTCATTTAAGAAAAGATAATTTTATTGAAACATGGAAGGGGAAAATGTCTAAATAGATTTACTCTGTAGTAACTAATAGTTGCAAATAGATTCAGTGAGTAAACATTGCCTCTATTGCTAACCAGTTTTATTGACAAATAGAACTGGAATAGAAAAAAAAGAGAAAGAGTTCATTTTAAAACAAAAGTTTCTTTATATCTTCAATAACAGGAGGGAAAGTACATTGATTATAAAATTCAGTAGATGTTGGTTTAAACCGTAAATTGCCATTTAGGCTAATTAAATACCCATGTCACAAGTGTTGATCACAAACAGATGGGGTTTTACCCCATGAATTCAAGAGCAGGAGAGGCATAGAGACAGGTGCATAGGAGGTTTATCAGGGAGTGTTCTTGGGATCAATAGCAAGGTACAAAAATGAAAGGTAGTGCTAGATTCAAGACTGGATGGGGTAGAGAAGCTGACCTTTGCTAGACTCACAGGTTTGCCAGGAGTTCTGCAGCTGGGATGATCCTTTAGAATTATTCTGTATTAAGGCAAAGGTCCAGGTCTTTATGACTCAACATTGATCATTCATTCATTGGCGGTTTCTCCATGAAGGACCATGACTTAGGCAATGTGTCTCCTTTTGGCAGAGAGACATCTCATCAGCACCCCCAGAAGCCAAGGAATAAATTCTCCACAGCAGGAGCTAGGCAGCACAGCACAGCATCTGAAAAGCATCGTAGGGCCACTCATTCATTCATTTAACAGATATAAGGTACGTACAATTCAAAATTGAGGTGTCCTGTATCAAGAAATGAATAAAGCCAGGTTCCTAACATCGTAGCATTCTCAACCTGAGGCATATGGAGAAACAAACAAAATAGTTACAGAGTGTCAGTACTATAAAGAAAAAGAATTGCAAGATAAGTATCGATGGATAGAGCTTTTTCAGACAGAAGGGATTGAAGAATGAATGGAAAATGATCCAGTATTTACTATATGGACCTTTATCCCCCAAAATTCTGCTGGTCTCTCGTATAGAAGGAGCAAGATGGAATGGGATGCTTTACAGAGCTGAGGACAGTGGGTACTCTTCTTGGATACAACAGGAGGAAAGGTAAAGGGTCTGTACAGAGGTGGATAGGTTTACAGACTTAGTGATAGGTAAAGAAAGGAAGTCCAATTTCATAGTTTTTATTGTTTAAATGCCACTTTGATGAGAGAGGTTGGGAGTTTTGAAGCCCTTGCTTCTCAGAATAAAAAAGCTAATTTTAGGGGGAAATGTAGTAGAATTGAAAGGGGTAGTGTTGAATACTTGTTGGCACTTGTAGCTAAAAATCTGAAGTACCCCTAAAGACTTATGAGCCCATTAGTTAAGATGTTTTACTACATGTATTCTTTGTCATCATTTCCTTTCTTCCAGTCTATAGCAATGAGAAATAAAATGCATAAAAGAAAAATAGAAAAAAAAAGGATTGTTGAGCTTAGAAAACAATCATCTCCATAATAATCATCTACAAACTAGAACAGAAAAAAGAGACAATTGAAGCTAGAAGCTAGAGATCTTCTGGTAACTAGTCAAGATTCAGCCATTGATGCCTGGGAATTTTAGTATCTTATCATCAAGAATGAAATATAATTCATTCATTCACACTTGAGGCTGGATTTAGGCTGTGTATATCAACCTGATTAAAAAGAAAAAAACAATAGTATTCTAGAAATGTAAGCATAAAGAATTTTTTTTTTTGCAAAGAACCAAGTACTTACAAAATAATTAAAAGCATTAAAGGTACAGATTCCAGATTCTATTTGGAACTAGTGAGTAGAATGAGAGATGGACAAAATGGAAAGCCTCAAGTCAAAATGAACCCAACTACTTACATTTGTTCTTTAAAAATTAACAAGTAAACCAGCAAATGGAAAACAAATTCATTCTAGGAGAAATTATTTTATATGTATTTAGAATATTCAATGAGATAAATGAAAGAATAATATCGATGTTCAAATAATAATAAATTATGAAATAAAACTGGCTAACAACAAACACTATGGAAAAAGATCAGTTTAGGTATTTATGAATTAAAACTGTAGTTTCTAGTTTGAAAAAATTAACAGATGCCACAACACAAGATTAGCATAGTTAAAGGAAAATTAATGACTTGGAAGATGGCTATAGAAATATTAAAATAAATTCAAGAAGTAAGGAAATATGGATGTTAGCTTAAAATGCCTCAACCATACCTAAACAGAATTTCAGAAACAGAAAATGCAGGAAATAGTGGGAAAATACAGTTGAAGATATATGTCTAAGATTTTTGCAAAAGAAAAAAAAAATCTTATGCAGTCTTATTAGACCAAAGATACACAATGAATACTTCACAGATTAAGGATAAGTCCGCACTAAGATGAGTTATAATTAAATAAGAGAACATCAAAGATAGTAATAAAGACCTAACTGCTTCTAGAGAAAAAAGAAGAGTTAAACTGACAATTGTACTACATCAGACTTTCCATCAGCAGTCACACAGAACTTTCAAAAGCATGTGCCCCCATCCTAATACCAGAGGATAAGGATAAGGGGAAATGGTAGCAAGAATTCTATACTTGATTCTATCCAAGATTCAGTTGGATTTTTTTTTTAAACAGAAAAACAAAATATGTACACACTCAAAAACAGGATATTTACCACCTATGACATTTTCTAAAACTTCTACAAAGAACATAGTAAACATAAAAAGTGAATGTACTTGGTTCACATGGGATTAAAAGAAAGCACCAGAAAAAAGACAATGAAATGCTGGTAAGTAATATCTGTTGATGGTGATAAAATAATAAATAGAATTCATCCTCCGAAAGTGTATGATTTTTCTCTAGTATCTAAGCATAGTAAGCTGCTCAAGTGTTGGCAGCAAAGTGTTAATTGCAGAGTTGGAGTTTTATCTCATGAGTTCAAGAGCGGGAGAGAGGCAAAGCTAGTGGCAGCGTGTACCAGAGACTAATAAGAAGGACAGAGGTCAGTTATAAAGGAAGTGAAGACCTCTGAGCAATGATAAATAATGCACAAATGGCTGGGGGAGAAGAGTGTGTGGAGGTATTACTTGGAGGACTCAGCAAGATCAAAGAAGTGCCACCATCAGGATGCTGGTAGGCTAAGAAGAGCCTAGGCCAGAGAGTGGGTCCTCATAGTAAATTTCGGGTGTACCATCCAGATAGGGTGACCGTGGGTGTAAGTCATGAGGTAAGTCAGAGGATACAGATTTAGAAGTGAGAAATGGGAACTGATAGAGTTGCATTGTTGGTCACAATGAGTAGGTAGGGACGAGGGAAAAGGCAGAGGGTCAGGAGTCCAAGTGTCCAGAGAATGGAGAAAGCACAAACATGTGTGTGATAAGACTAGTAAAGGGGTTAGGACCACTGATGGCATGCATTTCAGTGGGGTGGGGTTGTCTTGAAAAGCTTGGATATAGCTATGGGGAGCAGTTATAGAAAGCACAGTACTCTTTTTTACCCTTAAGAAATGGCAAAAACTGTAGTGTGAGTTCCTGAGAAGGAGATTCTGGACAAATGAACTCCCCTGCAGACTGGACCTTTGTGACTTCCTACCTATAAGATTTAAATTAGACATAAAGAGAATTCAGCAATTCATTTTTATCATTAAGGTGAGTTAGGTGCCTATTGAGTTCTCTTTTTCTTTATGTACATCTCTGTAATAAATCTTAAGGTTTCATTTCTGGATTTGCAGAAGAGTTCTTATACCTTGTCTTCATTGACTTACAATTCCATTTTGCCCAAAGGTTGCATAGAGTATATGTTATTCTTTGGGGCAGAACTTTAGCAAAAGGTATAGAATTTGCATCCTAAGAATTCTTCAAACCAATGAAAAAAAAAAACAAGAAACAGATCATTGTTGAATATATATTATATATATATATATATATATGAATTATAAATTGATTATAAAGAAAATATGCAAACATCTTACAATGCAAAATTTGTGATGTGAATTTTAAACTGTAGCTGGGGATACAGCTGGCAAGCACGAATTTGTGAGTTCACTTCTAGGTACCAATAAATAAATAAATAAACTAAAATAGAGCTACATTAAGCAAAGAATAAAATATTTTGATTCATCAAGTGTTTTAGTTTTATATGGCTAAAATTCTCAAGAAAAATACTTACTGAGATCCTTGACAGGTCACAGACACCACAAAGAAGCATAAAGTATAGCCCTTGATTCTGAATTCCAGTGTGTGTGTGTGTGTATGTGTGTGTGTGTGTGTGTGTATGTGTGTGTGTGTGTGCATGTGTACATTTATTTGGTGGTACTAGGAATTGAACCAGGTCCTTCACTCTAAATACCTCAGTTGATCTGAAACTGTTCGTGGTATTGCAGTGCTAGACATGAAGAGACAAAGGTCTACTCTAATGGTTAAGATGAGTGAACAGTAAAGATCAGAATGAGAATGATATGATTAACCAACAGACTGTTACATTAGCAGTATGCTGATGATGAGAAATAAACCGGGGACTCTGAAGGGTACAGTAAGTTTTCAGCTAGAAAAAGTATGATATTTCTCATGCAAATAGTGGCAAATAAGTAAGAAATTGTTTTAGCTCAAACCAAACATTGTCTTTTTGAAGAATAAATGTATACAAATAACCCCCAAACTAAGTAAGTGACAGTATGTATGTAATGTTTAAACTCAAGCAAATAACTTTTAGTTGTTCTAATTAGTAGTGAGAGTTACACCAAATAACATAAAAATGTCTCAATGAAAAACTAAATATAAGTACAGTTGTTCCTCATCTCAGGTATCCAGTGTGCCACTGAGTCGATTATTTCAAATAATGGTAACCAAAACATGAATAAACAAACACAAGAGTACATATTACTTATTTTTTCAATTTTTTAATTTAAATTTGTTTTAACTGAAATACATGAACTCATTCCTGATGGGCACTAAGTGCTGGGTAAATGGGAATATATAAATATACCCCAGTGTAAAATAAGGTCCAAATTATAGCAAGACTCTTAGCAAATCCACACTTTGTATGTAGATTGTGCTCTATATTTTGCTTTGTTAACACAAGTTATTGGCCTTGGTTAATTGGTGTTTCATATAAAGTACTGACAAAATTCACTCCATGTCAAAGGCTTATTCTCATAAAAGCTTAAAGAAATTATCACTTGCAAAATAACTAACTGAAACATGATTTTATTTTGTTGTGTATGTTTTATATGTCAGGATTTTATTTTTCCAATAAAAAATCCATTATACAACCCGAGTAAAAAGAACACTTCCTTATTGGTTTCTCTATTTGACCTAGCTTCAGACTGGCACAATTATGTTTCAAGAACTGAAATACTAGCTTTCCTCTGGCCACTAAGTTCATGGGTTTAATTTTGTAGGTCAACACATTCAATTAAAACAGGCAAATTAGACAACATAAGGTAGAAACCTCACAAAAGACAAGATACACACTTAGGACACATATAAGTTAGAGGAAAAAATGAAACTGTATTGCAGTGTTTGTGAAATTGTTGGACATTGTAATTCAACAAATCAAGAAAACATTTTTTTTTAAGATTGCTTCCAAGGAGTCCTTTCATCCCTGTCAAGGTCAACATATGAACAGGCATACCTCTAGATTTTGAAGAGTAAATGTTCTCCAAGTAGATTTTTAAATCAAAGAAAAGTTAATACTTTATCAGACTGGTGGACTAATATAAACCATTTTACATTTTGAATTCCATGCAAAAACTTCATAGTGCCACATTTTAGACATCTGGCTGTCTCATTACATGGCTGGCACTTTAGACCCAGAGTTTTTTTTTTGTTTGTTTGTTTGTTTGTTTGTTTTTCTTTCTTACATGACCAGAACTTTAAAAGCACAGCCTCATTCCTAAAGAGAGATAGAAACCAAATCATGGTTCAGTTGTGAGAAAAGTTAAAGGACTTGGAAGAATCAGAAGACTGAGGATATAAGGTTCACTAAAAGTGTTTTTGAAACAAGCACATCATGTCTCGGAAGTCAAACAACCTAAGTT
This sequence comes from Cavia porcellus, assembly GCF_034190915.1. Classification (NCBI taxonomy): domain Eukaryota; kingdom Metazoa; phylum Chordata; class Mammalia; order Rodentia; family Caviidae; genus Cavia; species Cavia porcellus. Next base: position 43,284,675 of record NW_026947496.1, on the reverse strand, counting down.
GGCTCTGCTACTTATGAAGGTGCAAACTTGAGCAAATTGTTTATACTCTGGTATAAATAAGAGTAACACTTATTCCAAAGAGTTAAGGGAATACAATGAGCTAATGCATAATACAGATAGTGAATTGATCCCAGGTTTAGCTGTTCTCAGTTTTGAAGCTCAATGAAAGCTTGATGATGTCACAGTATTTGTGCAGTTGCCTTAATTTTTCTGAGCTGTCTTGTATATTAGGCCTTAGTTTGTGCTAGTTCCTTTATTTCCAACTCCATTAACTGTCTCTACCAAATTATAAATCTTGGGAAAAAAGTTCATCTCAAGATACTTTCTCTGCCCCAACCAGTTCTGTGCATATTGTTCTTTCTTCTCGTACTTTGTCCACTTACCATTTATAAGAGCAGTCAGTAGTACACTTTCATGTGTGAGCTACATAAGATCAAACACTGGAGTTACTCTTGCCAGTGGGATATTTAAATTGTGTTCTAACAGAAATAAAATACATGTGTGAGTGAGCAATGCATTTTTATTGCAGAAACAAAACAGGAAGTGCCCATTCTATCCTCCAAAGGGGTTTCCAAATAGTTTCCCAATTCTACAGCAAGAAAGAAAACATCACACAGGAAAGCACAGTCTTCCAAGAAGATGTAAGTCACAGCTGAAAAAACCCAGGCAGAATACTGTACTTAAGCAAGTACATAAGCAAAAACTAAAATAGGTGCCCAAAGTGAAACACAAACTACCTTAAGCTAAAGATGATGAGAGTATCTCAGGGTGCAGAAAAGGATACCTAAGCTGCATACAAGCTATTGCCTGAGTGGACACAGACATACTGCTTACAGAAAGGAAGTGTAGATTGGGAAATCAGTTGAGCATCTTTTCAGTTGTTTCCAGTATGAATGAAAATCTGTATATTCTTATCAGGGAATTTGGCTTCAGTTTGTTCTTAACAAACCATGCTAATTTGCATGAGATCTTCAATTTTCCCACATCTGAGAAATCATCTAATGTAAGTATATGTCCAGGGTTTGTCCTGTAAGACTAAAATTGGAAGGTTGATTTTCAAAGTGAACAAATTACTACACAAGCACATTCCAACTCCAAAACATAATTATCTTAACCAAATATGCTTTGTGCAGATATTCTAATTTCATTACATTTAAGCCATTCAATAGAATGACTTATTGTAGGTTTCATGTGTCCCTCCATGAATCCAAACACTTTCTGCATTCAAATACTACTATTAATTATTCCTACAAAACCTAAAGCTGATATTATGCATATTGTTCCAACACTCAGCACTTCTTTAGGTCATTAATGCTAACATTAGCATTTTTATCCACTTGTTGATTATCTGGTGTATGTCCTGGTTCATCAACTACATGCTAACCTTTAGGTCTAGGACATAGGGCCTGTATTTTTTTACTTTTCAAAATATCAGAATGAGTGATGGCTTTCTATATAGAGTACATTACAGACTTTTTTAAGGAAATGATTACAGAAACAAATGTATGAAAACCAAACACATACCATAAGAGGACAATGATCTTTTGGCTTCTGATTTCTTGGCATTTTCAAATAGAACCTTAGTTACTTTTGTCTCTTACTGTTAAGACAAAGTACCTGACATCCAAAGTTAGGGAAGGTAAATTTTATTTCTTACAGGTTGGAAGGTTTAGTCCATACTCAGTTGGCTCCTAATGGCAGGGTGCCATGACAGGGCTACCTTAAACAGCAAGTATGAACAGCAAAAGAGAGAGACACCCTCTTCCCACCATTAAATTGTATCCTGGCTCCACTCCTGTGTGGGTGAAACACACCACCAATCCAAGTGCTAGACAATGAACCAATCACAAATGTTAGATTTGGTCACATCCATAATAGCTTGAGGCTTGGGGGCCACGGACATAAACCATGACAGAAATCTAAGAAAATTAAAATCTCAACAAAATACTTTAGGGGAATGCTGTATGTTTTGTTTTGGACTTATGATAGCTAAAAAATGTATGCTTGAAACTCATTAAAGAAAGGCAAATAAAAGACTGATTTCATTTTATTTTACTTTATTTTAATGCTTCTCAGGACATTCATTGTCCAGAGACACCATACAACAGGATGGAGTTTCTAGAATCAATAGAAAATATTGATTCATTTTAGCTTGGTCTGGGTGGGTCCTCAAGGACCAGGATAGGCTGTGAAGTTATTGCTGAAGTTGAATTCTTCATTGAGTTGCTCTTGTCATTGGCCCTAGAACCTCTGGCTGTTGTACATTTTAGATGATAGGATCTGAAAACACTATACCCCCTCAAATAAACTCTTCCCTCTACCTTGAAGAGGCAGTATCTTTATCTTTCATAAAGTACACAGACAGGCAGTCTCCTTACTAAAGCATTGCTGCCCCAGAACAATAACAAAATGCATCTTTTTGTGCCATATTTTTCCCTTCAGAAATACACTGAAAGTATTTTTAATCTCCTCTGGGAGACATTAACTACTGATATTATAGAATACTTAAAAGTTCCAAATATCTGAGAAACAAAATTGTTTTTGAGTGGGAGTTGCAGAGAAAAAAATACCCAAAACACAATGAGGTGTTGATGGAATGATTTATAAATAGAATGCCGATGGGAAAAAAAGAGATTTGAGTTACAGGAACAGATAACAGAGAATATGAGAACTGGATTGACATGTGGGGATTCAAAAACACATCCAAAAGGGTTAACACAAGTTATATTCTCCTTTCTGCGTAGCAATAATAGTTGCTACATGAGAAAAATGCATATAGATACATTTTCTCTTAAAATAATGCTTCACAAAACATGTTTTTGTAAGAACTTGGGAATAAGAGGGTGTATTATCAAGGTCAAACCAATTGAGAAATTTATAATTGTTCTTGGAATATCAATGCAGGGACAATGTTAGGAAAAAGAATGGTGAGATGGGGGAGGTATCTATTCTTTTCTCAAATTTATTTATGCTTATTGCAAGGACTTCATTTTGTTTTGCTAAGAGTATTTTAACCATCCTGATATTTATAACTGATCTTTGAAGAAAAAAGTATCTAAGTCCTATTTCTTCCATGAATTCAACAAGGTATGACCATAACGAGTCTTTCTCTGATCTTCAAAGTGCATAACCTGTTACCAAGTAAAAATAGTTTTTCATTTGTACTCACTGAGATGGTAGCATATTTTATCAAGAAGCTACTGGGTCTTTCATCCTGTTCTTGTCACTAATGATCTGTGTGACCTTTGACAACTTTCTTAACTTCTTTGACCCTTTATTTCTTGATATTTAGAGTAAGATAATCAAAGATTACAAATTTTTAAGTCCCTATCAGTCCTTTAGTTCTGATTTTAATAAACTAATGCCTGGCACAGGCCATAATACATGCAAAAAGAAGAATGTAAACCACTGTATTCATTTCAAGCTTCCTCTGTTGGCACTTCTGTCTCCTGAGAATCAGAGACAAGGCAATGAAATGGTTTAACAAATGGTATTACAATGAACTGATAAATATTTACTGTATGATAGAGTTAATGAATGAATTGATCTCACAGTAACTATATAAGCCCTAAAGAAGCCAATAGAATTTTATGAAAGTATACAGAATGGCAGGGAATGATTTTCTTTTGTAAACTTTTTCTCCTTGTCCATGAAAAGATTACAATTTCAAGAAAATTGATTTATTCACATCATAATTATACTGCCATCATTGTACCTCTTTGTTCATTCTGTCAACTTACCAGAATCATTGCCTGTATATCAGAGATAGTGTTTTTATTTTGTAAGTGTCAGTGAATTACATATATTTTTAATTTCCTAACAAGGGTAAGATGTTACTATTTGCACATAATAATTGTTTGCATGATAGGTGGTGTTTACAAGATTAAAAAAAAATGGGTAGCAGTCACAGTGGAACAAAGGATGTGCCCATTTCCTAGTAGTTGCCCTTCAAGGATCAGTGTAAGTAGAATACTTAGCTATAATTTAAATATTTAAAATAGCTTTAGAACTATCCAATTATTTAAGTCAAGAGCAATCTGTGAAAGCTAAGTTGAAAATAGTCCCAATTTTGATCCATCTACTATTGAAAGGGTCTTTACAGGAAGTCCAAAGCATAGACTTTAGATTGACCACTGCAAATGGAAGATGACAGGCAAGATGAGAGATGAGGAGAAGACTTTGGCAGAGGCAGAAATTGCATCAGTAGTACTCAGCAAGCTGACACTTTGACACGAGTCACAGCGAAGGGAGCACTCTGTCTCCCTCCCACATTCAACCAAAGGGGTCACGTGAGACTTCCACACAAAGGACTGAGATAGAAACAGGCTAATTCTACAAAGCCATCTCCAAATCTTTTTGAAAATCAAGAAAATAACTAACTTGATCATTTAGCAATCATTACAATATCTTCACATACTTAAAGGCAAGATAAAAAGATCATATTTTCCGATGAGCCAAAGCAAGATTTCCTCATCCCTGTGCACATTTGCCTGATTTTCTGCACAACATTGTGAAGCTCTTTCTCTAATCATGTATTCATTTTCACTTGACCCAATTTTCTCACATACTGCCCTGCACTTATGAATCCCAGCTTGAGTACTAAAGATATTTTAACTAGTCAGTGAAATAATTTTTGCGGTAAATTTCTTGCAAAATTTGAAATTTTTTGTCAAATTTTAAGGATATCAATGATAGCCACTATTGAGTACTGTTTGATTACAAGTTTTTGGTGATATTCTCAAGCATTCCTAGATAACCAGGAAGTCAGAAAAGCTACTGTATTTTGGTTAGCACCTGAGATAATTTCTTGAAAGTGTACTTTCTTCGTAGAAATATATACACATATATATTAAATATGAGAAAATCAGTGATTGTAGAATCTAACCCTCTTAATGAAGAAACTTCATCACTTATATTTTTAAAAATGCTAAAAAGAAGTTACTAAGTGTCCTTATGCTCTCCAGTTATACCAAACAAATTGAAATTATCATACACTGGTATGTAAGCAACTAAAATTGTGAAAAGAATTAAATTCATGAACAAAGGTACTACTCTTTATTTTATAATTCAATCACTTGTGCTTATAGATTTTCAATTAGTGGTATTTATTGAGATACTCATATTCTCTGATACATGTCAGCTGATAAAAAGAATGCAATAATGCTACTTATGATATTTTTTCTTAAAAGTATGAAAATATGGTAAAATAATATAAAGGCAAATATGAGGACCATGAGTTTTCCCTGTAGTCTGCCAGTCTCTAGCTTCAGTGAGAAGTGATAGAATCTCAGATTTCTTGTAAAAGCAGTATAGATTTCAGCGAGAAGGAAGTGATAATTCTATTAAAAATGATAAAACCACATCTGAAATAAAACACTGGATCTGGACTCCTCATTTTAAGAGAAATTCAACAAACTAGAATATATTTATAGGACAATAAATAACTCCAAGACTATGTAGCATAAAGATTAAAGAATACTATAGATTTTTACCTAAGGAAGAAATTATACAGATGAAAACCATCTTCAATTATCTGAAGATATTGTAGTGAAATTGTGTGAAAGAAGGTTATGATCGACTAACAACCTGGATATCTCTAAAATCACCATGAATACCCAGATTTCATGCATAGACCCCCCCTCCTCTCTTTTGTGGATTTGACTTTGCCATTCAGATTTGTCCCTGTTTATATCTGTTTGTCCTCAGGGTATTTCTAAGGTACTCTCAATTTATTCTCTTACAATAGTTTTTTTGTTTGTTTGTTTATTTGTATTTTTTTCCTGTCCTTACTTTGGTTGCCTATAAGCCCCAAATAGAAAATGAATCTTGTATATTAATTCTGGTGAAAACACTATTTCTCTACCAAACAAGCAGTGTCTCAGTAGTCTACAGCTTCCAAAACATTTTAATGCAAAAATCTGCAGGCCTCTAGATCTCAGCAAAAAGGCTTCTAGTGCATTGGTCTAAAAGGGTAGACAATTCTCTTCTCCTAATAACAACTAAGACATTGTTTCTGAGACAAGACTATAGATCTTTTTTTCTTACATCACATCCATGGTAACTCATTGAAACAAAAGGCAATTTTCCAAAACATTTTTTCTTATGTGAAATATATTCAGTGAACATGACACCTGGAAGAGGTGAATGTTATGATTTAAATCTAGATGTTTCCCAAAGCCTCACACACTCATGGGTGGGGCTAGGGGTGATTGGGTCATGGGTCACAATGTTAACTAGTGAATTAGTCCACTGGCGAGTTTATAGCCTAAATGTGATGTTGAGGTATGAAACCCGGTCAGAAGAAGTGAATCACTGGGTCCGTGGCCTGGAAAAGTGTGTCTTCCTCCCTCCTGCCTTAATGGCTCTCTATCTGCTTCTCACCACTATGCCAGGAGCTCCTCTCTCATGTCCCTCTGCCATGCAGCCCTGACTTAGAGCCAGCTGACTCTAGACTGAAACTCTACAAAGAACAAGCCAAAATAAACCTTTCCTCCTTCAAGTTGTGGATGCTGTGCATCATCTCGATGATGAGAAACTAAGACAGGGAGAAAGGGAATGGTATATGCCTCCCACCCCTAAAGTTAGAACTGAACTCCAACCAGATAAAACCAGGACCCATGAGTGAAGTTACTGAGAGATGCTTCAGTACCCAGAAACACTAGTAAATAATTGGGACTTTTCTAAGAAAAACGTGCTACCTGAGAGACACCCCCTCCCATCACTGTTCTTCAAGATTATTTTCCATACTCATTGGTAGAAAATTGCCTAGAAAGAATTCAAGCAATAAATGAGTATTTAGACTAGATAAGTACAAAGATGTCTTTCAACTCCCAGACTGTTAAAGTCTCAGTCTATATATGCTTCTTAGATACTGAGCTAAGATGTCAGAAACAGAGACTGATCCACATAATTAATCATCACTACAGAACTGGAAATGTAAAACAAAGGTCTGAAATTCTTTAGCTCTTTTGCTTGGATGTGGCCTAAGCAATGTTTCCCTGAATACTATGTATGAATGTTCTCTATTAAAATCACACATACATAGATATGTGTATATAAAATATACACACACACACACACGTTAGGTAACTATACTACTAATCTCTGTTAGTTCATCAAAAAGAATGATTTGTGATTTCACTGTTTGATTATTTTATCATTTTTCATGCCTAGATCTTAAAATCTGCACAGCTACTTTAAAGAAATAGTATGCAATGTATTAACTAGTGTTAATTCCTATTATTTTGTTTTAAAATTCTGTATCATTGTTTTTATTCTTTTTGTTGTTTTTTAAATAAAAAAAATCACTTGAGAACCTTACTACCACTTAGATTTTTAGAGCAAGAGCCTTGTAACCACTGCCTTTAAAGCACTACTGTTCAATAAAATGTTCTATAATGAAATTGTGTGTGTATACTAAGTATAGTCAAAAATATGGTGAGTGTTTGAATTTTACAACATTTATTACAGGCTAGATGTGGTAGCTCATGCCTTTAATGCCAGCACTCAGTGGGCTGAAGGAGGAGCTGACCTCGAGGTCAGCTGGGCCACAAAGTGAGTTCAAGGCTAGCCTGAACTGCATAGTGAAATCCTGTCTCAAAAAGGAAAAATAAATCAAAACAATTATACAGCAAGAGACACATTTCCATTCAGCACCATCAAAATATTTCCTATGGCTTTAAACATGATTATCCTATCATTCTTGCCTCTATTCAAAGTGTAGTTCTGAATGTCTTCCTTTATGTCTTTAGATGAGCTGTCATAACTGCCTTAATATCCTGAGTCAATTCAAAATGTTTCCCTTTCATGAGCATTTTGACTTTAGGGAAGAGCCAGAAGTCACATGGTGCCAGATCTATTGAATAAAGTAGATGAGGACATACTGTTTTATAGCCTGCTCTTCCTTTTGGTGGCAGTTGGAAGCAGCATTCATTGTATATTTTATCATACCTTGAGAAGACGTACATAGAAAAGAACTTACAGAATTGCTTTAGATAATGGCAAGAATGATAGGATAGATATATTTGAAGCAAGGGGAAATATTTTGAGAGGCAGTAATGGTAATGTGTCTTTTATTGTAATATACATTTTTAGATTTAAACATTCATCATATATATTGATCACACTTCATATGTTGTCTAGTAAGGTAGCTGAAAGCCACTTGATCCTATATCTAATGGGCTAGTAAACTAATGAACTAATTATTTTTAGTTTAATTTAGTTTAAAGAGCTGCATGTAGTCAGAGGCTGCATAGAAACAAGCACAGTTCCAAAGTCAAAGGAGAAAGCTTAGAAGTTTGAGAAGCACAGGGGAAGGGTGGGCCACTGAAGCAGCGTGAGGCTGGAGCAAGGATGTAGCAGGAATTAAAGAGAACTGTAATAAGAAGGGACTTTAGGGATCATGTAGGACTATGGTTCTTAACCTGTCTGAGGTTCTTTTCAGGATTATTGATAGCTAATGATATTTGCAGTCAGTGATAAATACATACTAATTCATATGAGGTTTTGAAACAAGAGAGTTGGAGAATTTCAAAAGCTCATCTGTTGTCCTTTTTCCAAACTACAAATCCCTAATTGAGAATTCCCGATATAGTAAAACCTCTCCCAGTCTGTAGACAAGAAAACTAAGACAGAATTGCAGGATTGGTCCAAAGCCATTCATTTATCTTAGACTTGACTGCTATCATCTTTCCTTCTTGTTTTCTACTTCAGTTTTTTATCTCACATCATGCAAAAATTGCGATGCATGTGGATAGTAGAAATAGCTAAGATTTATGTATGATAGTTGAGAATTAATCTGCATATAAATATCTGCATATATGTATATATTTATACATATATGTACATATACATACATATATATGTATATGCATGGACACATTTTGGGGCTGTCTGGCAGTGTAGTGCTTTGCAACATTTAACCTGGTTCTCCTGTTTTTGGAAATGAAGTTACTGTTAGCATATTCTGAGTGCAAGAAGAACCACAGTGCTTTTTCTTACCCTTCCTTTGTCTTAGAAGAATAAAATGTGGTTAAAACAAGTCAATAAAAAGAAGCCTGACTCTTCGGTGTTTGATTAGGGGAGGCTTTATGCAATTGATTTTCCAAGATCTTAGTCATATTGCAGAAAGGTCCCAATCCATTTCAGGAGTATTAACTGTTAAAAATAGTTTTCAGTTGCTGGGTAAATACCAATTTGCGGCAATTGGGAAGAAAAATTTAGCATGACTGTTTACATACATTGTAGAGAGAATATTAACATCACCTTGAGATATCTGTTGTTTGCTTGTATGTGTGAAGAGAGAAAAGCCACTGCTTAATACAACACTTGGAACTCACATTTACTATTGTATATTCATAAATATTAATCTAGAGAGATAATTAGCTCTATAAATTTTACAATTAGCCTTTCAGAAGAGAAGTGGATGCTAATAAAAAACAAGGCATGCTTTTAAGCTTCTCCACTGTGAATGTTTTCACTGTCTAACAACTCTGAGGCAGAGCCCGTCTTTGTTTAATCTTTTCCTGAAATAGGCACACTTCACACCATTTCTCCCAGGAGACCATAGCCTTGCAACAGAGAAAACAGGTTTTATATTCCTAAAATCTGACTACCATCTATTTTTAAATTCTTCAAAAATTTTTCCTCTGAAATATAACTAAAAGACCATACAGTTGACCTTCTAGGAGATTCAACCAATTCAGATCAACTGAAATTTACACATCCATGTGGCTCAGGTGAAATCAAGACATTTGTGTTTAAGTGTTCTACTCATACTGATTTTGGAAAAGAACTCCATCTTTCAATCTAAGGATTGAATCCCACAATGTAATGTTATTGGCAAGTCAATATGATGTCAGTACCCAAGATCTTTCCAGTACCCTCTTTCATGCTTGTCATTTTTGGAAGGTTCCACAGAAACAGTGTAATACAGTGAGGCAAACATTCTACTAAAACTCAGTAGTGCTGAGTTCTAGTCTAAATGATAGTAGCTTGTGTAAACTTGAACATAACACATAATTTTTTTCCCTGAAATTAAGACAGCATGTGGCCATTGGTGCACTTGATAGCCTGTTTATTTCTTCCTGATCAAAACTCCGCATCTGTGCTAGTGAATGTGCTAGTGAGTGGGTGTAGAGAGCAGGAAGGACACCACGGGGAAAAAAGCAATTGCCAGTGTGGACTATGCAAGCCAAATACAAAATGAGAGTAGAACCAGAGATTGACTGTGACCTTTTCTGTTTACTCAAGGTTTTTTGTCCATACAATAAAAGTGGTTACAAGACCAATCTAAAGTTTGCCTTGAGGGAGACTAGAGCATTTCTAGGATGATAATACTTTTCCTCCCACAAGCTAACCATAAGTGAGTGGTTGGTGGAGCCTGAAATCCTAGGTTGAGAAGGACTTTGGCAAATTCCAGAGCCACCTTAAAGCATGAAAATGTTAGCTTAAGGAACTCGGGTCAGGTTAGTATTATCTCTTGTTTTAGACCCTGTAAAAGTTAAAACCCTGGATTCATATCTGATCTCTACCATTCATTTGTGGCCAGGTCATTCTAAAGAGGCAGACCTCAGAATGAGGGGTAATAAAATTTATAAAGTACTCTGAAGAATAAATCAGATAATGATCAAAAAGCTCATAGCAGGGCTCCTCGAATTTAAAGGACAGAAAAGAAAAAGATTATTTCTTCATACTTCCATTTTCTTTAAGCAAAGCATTTAAGATGGATCCATTTTCAAAGCTCCAAATTATGCTATTACATAACTGAAATATGAGAGGTGTAAGCATACCAATGGAGAATGAACAAATACTAAGCCACATCCACAATGCCTTGTGTGTACCTGCCACTGATATGTCTTATTCTTTATATCTGCACCTCCAATTTGATCAAACAAAGAAGTAAAACACAGTTCATCATTGGTATGTGTTCATATCCACTTTGGTGTGCTACTCTTTCGTAGGAGAGCAAGACGAAAGAAAAGTTTGTATCATCAGTAGAGTGTGAAAGCAACAGACCACCCTTTGAGAATTTGTGTGGCCTGCATGAGGATTTATTAAAAATTCACTGTGTCACTTCATGTACAAAATGGATGTTCTAATTGCTGTCATCTCGCTGTAAGAATTACTCTTTTGTTTGTTTTAATGTTTATATTAAGATACTTATTTTGCCATAACAGATGAGTAAAAATGGTTTAGACCATCAGCTTCCCTCCTTCCACACCTATGTCTTCCTCTCTGAGCCCCTAAATGTTATGTTTGGCATAATTGTTAGTGCAACTATTTTGGCCCACCTTAGTGCCCTCTCAGAAAGTTGTAGGTGAATAAGAACAAGTCTTTACTTCTCAGTTAATTATATCAAAAACTCTCTAAACCATTTTTACTCATCTGTTATGGCAAAATAAGTATCTTAATATAAACATTAAAACAAACAAAAGAGTAATTCTTACAGACATACTCACTTTTGTCTCTTTCAAGTTAAGCTTCTAGAATCTTGAACTTTCAGAACTATCTTAGTTAGTTCCAATATTGCATTCCAAGAATTCCAGCTCAATTCCTTTTTTTTTTAATACCCTGGTGATTATAATTTTACAATGGAAGAACTTCACTTGGACAAATTTAAGAGAGGAAATGCGCATGGCTGACACAGAAAAGTAGCTTATAATTTTCTAGACATCATGGGAATGTTGTTTTGTTTTGTTTTTTACATAAACATTTGTATCCTTGTAGGAAAGTTTACAAGATTTCCTAACTCAAACTCATTTTAAACCAGATTGTGGAGAAAAAAAATAAAGATTCAATTTTTCGCTTTTACCTAAAATAATATTTTAACTGTCTTGAAAATAAAGGCATGGTCTCTTCCAGCAGATTGTATGTTATAAAAGTATATCCCACCAACTTAGCTAGTAGAGCTAAAGTTGTGTGTGCGTTGCTACTGGCATCTCTTTATGCACTGATGGCCCCGTGACCCATTCCCCCAAATCCCAAGGTGACTTGACACACCTTGCTGTCTTTTCAGAGGGTTGGTATTTGGCACTTGGAGCCATACGAAGGAAAACTATTGTTTCAGCCTTGAAGAAAATGTTCCCCTAAACAAACAGCATGTCAATGAGACAAATGATTCTAGCTCTAGCCTTGTCCCTAATTGGCCAAAGGACCCTGTGCCTGCCATTTGCTCCTCCAGGTCACTTGTGGCTATGGCATTCTATGAACAAGGGGAATAGTTAAGGACACTGTGAACAAGAGACGTAGGTTAAGGGACATCATCACAGGATACAAGGGAGCATCTGAAGAGGTCTGTGGCTACCATTTTAGATTTCCTTCAGAGCTACCTGTGTAATACGGTGGAGGAATGGTTAGACTAGCAAAGGGCCTCTCTTCAAGGGGTATAGATAATTTAAGTTGGATCCTGACTGTTACTGTACTTCAATATTTCAAATAGAATTAAAGAAATACATGCAATTTATATTTTTATCAAAAGATATTATCAGTTGAAAAAGTCTAAGTAATATTATCTCAAAGCCATTAAGGAAGCAGAGTCCTCCAACCCCAATTATTCTCAGAATGTGCTAGATACTGATGGACTGATTCTGAAGGAGATCTCTCTGCCTCATTCTGATACGAATGCTCATATTCACTGAGCACCAACACCCCGCTGAAGTTTAAACTCTCCCCAGTGCTTTCAAAGCCCGTGTTTCTGGGTACCCAGTTCATACCCAGTCCACTATGCCATGTGCCATCTGTGTGAAATAGCTGTGTCTGATATTGTCATCCTCATTTGAAACTAAGACTCCAAAGTGCTCAGGATTCATACCAAGTCACCAAGATACAATCCATCCAAGCTGGGGAAAGGGTCAGGAATTTGTCATCCCCCTGACAATGGAGGACACCTGTCACTGTCTTCTCTGTTCATGTGGGAGATTCCTAAAGACTGTTTAGTTCTTACAATCATTCAGCCTGTCCATGGCAAAGAAGATGACTCAAATCACATTTCCTGGATCGTAAATTCTTTCCTTTACATCTTGCTATTTCTAAAATACTGGCTAAGGACCTAGACTTCCCTCAAACACTCAGAGAAGTCACCTTTGTACCCTAAAACTTGTGGATTTTTAGTACCCACCTCTAGCCAGATTTCCAGTCCTGGCAGGAAGTTGAGGTCAGCTGGGGATAATTTCTCACTGGGCATCTCAGAAATCCTTCTGCAGCTCCATAGAGTTGAGGATATGATTTTTGGTTTTTTTTGTTTGTTTGTTTATTTGTTTTTGGATTTTCAGATGTTGTTATTTACAGGAGTAAAGAGATATGTATTGCCTTGAAGTGTGTCATGCCTCATACATACACATACACACACATGCACACACTTACTCTTTTGTAATCTCAGTTGGGATTGAGAATAAAAAAGAAATTTTTCTTAAAGCTCATTTGCTAATTTGTGTGGCACTGAGGTCAGGAAAAAGTTGGTGATTTGAAATCCAAAAGCAATCTCAACCCTCTATATTTTAGCCATTATTCTTTTAATATTTTACAGAGGTACTTATGATCAAGAAAGTGTCTTAAATTCACCCTGGAGTAAAAACCAGGAACCAGAAAAAGTGACAAACTAAATTATAAGCCCCAACTGGAGAGTAAGCTGTGTAATCAAAGGTGGAATTTTCAGCACCAATTTGAGAGAAAACATTATAACTTGCTAGACCGTTTTCCTTTGATTCCTTTTACTTAACTTTTCTGCTGTCCCTGTTACCAACTCTGAAGGAGCTCCAGGTCTTCTCTTTTGATATCTGGGCTGAAGGTTCCAAAAGCAGTGGATTCCAGCAAAAACTGTCCCAGCCGAAGCTTCTAGAAACCATCAAGCTGGCCCCTTTCTGATCAGTTCAGTCAGAATCTTCATAAACTCCTCAGCTGATTTATTTTGCTAAAATGTAGGTTAAAGGTGTTTCTTCTTTTTTTTTTCTTGCGTCTTTCCATCAAAACTTATTTGCCTATTATGTTTTCAAGCCTTATTTTCTTTTAGAGTGAACATCTATGTTAAATTACTGTGGTAGACAAATAAAATTGTTTATCCCTAATAAGCACAGAAAGTGTAAATTAAAACAATGAGACAGAACTTTTCACTTATCACACTGACAATATTTTAAATATTTAATTCTTAGTGTTCACTAGAGTATGGCAAAACATACAGTTTTATATAGTATTCATGAATATGAGCTGTTACAAAATTTCTAAAGTAGCAATTTCACCATCTATCTATTAAGACCTAAAAGATCTCAAACCCTTGACTTAAAAAGTTCATTCCTATGAATTTATCCAAAGAAACAGTGTAGAAAGACTAATTATGGAAATATTCAAATCACATTATACATGATATAAAAAATGATGACTAAAAATCAAACATCAACTAAGAGAAAATATTTCATAATAATAATGGAATGGTTAAAAATATAACTGTCCACACACAGTGAGCAATAACATCTGATTTTTAAAAGCTACCTTTGAAAAGCAGCTAACGTGGGATAAGCCTTTAATATAGTAGTAGCAATTAAAAAAACAAAACACAAAGTTGTATATATGAGTTATACATACATGTATATACAAATAAAGAAATAATATGTGCTGCTGAAAGGATATCTCTAGGAAACTAGATTAAAGATCATTTTATTATTTTTTTCTTCAGCATCTTTGTTTTTTAAATGTTTTGACAAAACAGTGTAATTAGGGGGAAAGTATGTATTTTTTTCTATTAAGTCCTTCTGCAGAAATGACAGTTCCATCTAGTCCTTTCCCATATTGCATGTTTTCAGCATGTTAGAAGCCCCACTCTCTTTGGAACAAAGGTTTTTCATGCATAGAAGGCTGTAGCAATTCAAACAGAGGGCACTCCCCAGTCACTGCCGGGAGTCACCGTGTTCCCTAGCAGCCCCTGTGCCTGGCTGGCCATTTGGAGGAATAGGTTTCTTCTGCTGGTCCCACAAAGCGCAGTGCTGGCTCAATATATGCTTGCTACCTGCAAGCCTGACTGTATTCTCACACACGCCCTCTTGTAATTGGATATGTATTTGTTTCATTAAATTCACTCAGTCAGCAGTTTCAACACTAAACAGTCCCTGAGGCCAAAAGAAGAAAAAAAAATCAGTAATCAACATACTACTTTCAAGTACAGAGTACCAACCTATTTATAAAAGGAAATTAAGTAAAACCGGTAATTATAACCAGCGTACAACCTTTCAACATAGTCAATGAGAAATTCAATTTGCTTAAAATAATGAGATACTGTGGCAAGAACAATCTGTTCATAGACTGTTCCCAAGAGCCTGGGGATGGAAAGGAAGCCCTGGCTGACATTTGAGACTATCTGTCAGTTTATCAGCTCTGTCTCAAGATGAAGTTTACCACAGTACTAGGAGGTTTCGGATGGAAAAGGGGAAAAAGAAAATCACTTTTTCTCTTTTCTACCCAGTTACAGGAAACTTATCAGGAAACAGATTCAATTTCTATTCTAAACAGTTGAACAAGGGAAATAGTCTGCCTCAGACCTGCTTTCTAAAGGCTTCATTCAGTCAGCCTGCATTTCTCTGAACCATCATCCAAAGCAAGTGATTGGTGTTTCTCAAACACTTCCTCTGAGGGCTACTCATGAATTCCTATGTCAACAACCCATCTGTATTGTTCTTGCAGAGTTTCTTTTTGGGATTAGAACACAGACGTATGAAAGTTGAATTAAAGAAGGCCCAAACAAAACAATATCTCCTGATTTGGCAGCCTTTCCTTACTGTAACCCAGTCTATTTCCACCCATTTTCATTCATTCATTCATTCAAACAAGTTTTATCAGCTTATACTACTACAGCCAGTAACTATAGCCTTGTTGGGAACCATCAAAAACCTGGCTTAACAGAGGAGAAATGTCATGAATGGAATACTTTAACCCATTGGAAGTGTAGTAGAAGGAACTTAGGAGAACATTTAATAGCAGCCACCTAATACAGTCTAAAGAGCCATATGGAAAGGTTAGAAGAGAAGCACAGAGGAAGGAATGAAAAAGCAAAACCAAACAAAGTACCAAAGGATGAGTCTAGCTGAACCAACTGAGAGGAAAGACATTAGCAGCAAAGGGTTCAGCATGAACAAAGACAAAGATGCAGAAATATTAAGTCAAGAAGCAGAATACTGTGTTATAAAACCAAGAAGTAAACCACAATTGGTGAGAGATGAAGGTATAAAAATAGGCAGGTATAGTAGATGGCTTGGATTTAAATAATGATCATTAAATTAATCCATGATTCTTCGGATCGTCTGAGCAATTCTTTTGGTCCAGGCCAAAAGCAGTGGTGCAGGTTCATCTTTCTTACAGAACTGAAGCCTCAGCTAGGACAACTAGAGTCATTTTAAGTGGTCTCTGACCCTCTAGGATATTAGCCTTGGATTTTTCCTTTGGAGGCCAAAGCATTCTAACAGTAGAAACTTGACAAAGCAAATCATGTGGGCAGGCCACAGTCAGTGTGAGAGGAGATCATGTGAGAGGGAATGGGTTCACGAAGTACGATACACTGCAGGCAGTATTCTAACCACCAACCACAAAAGGGAAAGGTATCTTAGTCAGTTTCTTGTCACTGAGTCAAAATACCCAACACCTACAATTTAAAGGAATCAGGTTGCCTGACTCATGGCTTGGTGAATTCATTCAGCCCGCTGGCTCCGAGGCAGAAACATGGTGGAAGGGCATTGCAATGGACAGCTGCTCACCCCATGACAGATGGGAAGCAGAGAGAGAAGGGAAGGGCAGGGGACAAGAATACACCCTTCCAGGTTGCACACCCAGTGACCTAACTCCAACTAGGCCCTACTTCCTAAAAGCACATATAGCTACTGAATTTATCAATGGATGAATCCATTGGTGAGTACAGCTCATCATGAACCAGTCACCTTCCAAACACACTAAATTTGGGGGGAACATTTTGGGTCTACACCATAACCAAAGGCAATAGACAAAGGATCTTTAGTGATCCTCTAAGGATACAGGAAATCAAGTAAGCCTTTGAACAGAGGAAATGTATTTTAAATGGCCTATCAAGATAACTTTAATTACAGAAAATCATTGATTTTGTAATCAGAGCTAATTCACTGGAGACAAACATGGATTTGAATCTTGAGCCCACCATATCCTAATCTGAGATTCTGAGCAAGTTTTTTAACACCTCACACACCTCAGTTTTTCCATATGTTAAGAGGACACAATAACACCAAATGCTTGCTGTGGAATGTTAAATGGGCATTACATGCCATAAGGCATGCTAAACACTTTATCATGTGTAATGACATTATTGTCATTGTTATCAAAGATTTCACAATGTTGGGACTGGGATCAGTTAGGACCCAATTGCAGAAGTCTAAGTGAGCAATGATAGATGATAAAGGTTAAGAAAGATGCAGAGGACTGAGGCAAAAAGATAAAATAGGCTTGAGAAATACTTTAGAGTTAACATTGGCAAAATAAGGAAAATGATTATACGTGGCAAGTTTAAGAATAAGGACTAATCATTCAAGAGAAATCTCTAGATTTTCTAACATACACAATTGCATGGGCTATTTGCCATAAACTAATACAGTTAGTACAGGAGGAAATGCTTGTTTGGGATGGAAAATGACTATTTATATGAGAATGAAGTGTGCATTATCTGGGAGTGGGAAAAGTGATATGTAGACTTATGTATCACTGAACGGAGACTGAACTGAGTTTAAAGCTAACTTGTGAAAATAAACTCTGCACTTTCTTGACGAGATCTCTTTTGTTTTATTTTTTTTTTATTTAGAGAAAAAAGCAAAACAGAAAAAAGGGTAGAAATAATTCAGACTTTTAAAAAAAAACTAAGAAATCAATGGTTGATAAATTACATATTATTATCTTAGATGTAGTTGTTTAAGATACAAAATCAAAGCATAAAAAGTAGACAATCAAACAATGACAGTACAAACTATCCTGTTTGATAAACTAACAAAAACTTAGTAGAATGTTTATCTATCTTACACACTTAAACATGCGTATAGTTATATCCTTTAAAACACTTTCCTTCTCTCTCATTATTACAATATCTATTATACTTTTTGGATCTTATTGTTCCCTTAGTTTTTATTATTTTTATACTACAGAGACAATGTGATATTTACAAATGAGTCTGACTTATTTCACTTATGAGGATAGTCTCAAATTGCCTCCATTTACCTATAAAATGTCTCTAGATCATCCTTTTTATAGCTGAGTTATATTCCATTGTATAAAAATACCAAATCTTTTCATCCATTCTGTGGTTGATGGGCATTTTGGTTGTTTCCAAGATCCAGCTTTTACAAATTGTGCTGCAATAAACATGGTTGCACATGTATCACTGTGACGAGACTTTTTCAGTTTTTCTGGGAAAATAGCTAGGAGGGAAATAGCTGGATAAATGGAACTTCTAATCCTAGTATTTTGAGGGATCTCCATACTGATTCCACAGTGGCTGCACCAGTCTACACTCCCACCAACAGTGGAGAAATTTTCCTATTTTCCCACAGCCTCACCTGCAGAAGTCTCTTTTGGAATGGGTTAAATTCAGAGAATTGCCTGGAAGAAGCAAATACCAAAGTGATGAAGCAGAGATATGATGGAAGAAGCCTGAAGAAAGAGGGACAAGATAGTAATTTCCTCAGCAGGAAGCAGCCACTGGAGATAGTCAAATAAGCGAACCTAATGAAATGAGGATTTAGGGTCATTACCCAGGATGAGAAGAAAGACCTGGCTTTCTTAAAAGCCACAGAATTCTGATCGGGAAGTATTGACTATCACATCAATTCTTTTAGACGTTATTCTTTTTTTGGTACCGGGATGGAACTCACGACCACGTGCTTGCAAGGCGGCGCTTATGCCGCTGAGCTGAATCCCCAGCCCTTTTAAACATTATTCTATAAACTCAATTCTCATTGCTGTAAGGAAACTGAGAGAACCCATCTCTCCCCCAGATAGGGGCAGAAAAGAGATATCACTTGGTGCATGATAACATGTTACCAAATTCAAGCGACTTCCCCAGAAAAAAAAATCACTGAAACTGTGACTTTGGGTTTAAAAGACAGAATGATTTCTGGACACGCTAGTAAAGAGTCAATGATCTTGAAATACTGACCTGTGAAGTCAACTGATAAAACTCTGTCCTACCTTCCCATTAAAATGCATATTGCATAAAACTACTCATATAATTTCAGGCAGTGGCCAAGTCTCTTACCATCTATTGACAAGGATTAGGTTAAACCTCCATGGTAGAACACTTGGATAGCATTCACAGGCCTTGCATTTTATTCTCAGCACTGCCAAAACACTAAAAATTTAAAATTTTTTGACTTTAAAATAATCCATGGGAACTCTAAAGGTCTGAAGACCCAGTGCTAAAAATCTGACACAGGAAGGTGGTAAGAGAGAACATAACAGTAACTAGGTTATTGAATCATCACTCAGAAAATTAGTGTTGAGACCAGGTCAGAACAAGGGCATGCAAGGTATGCACATTTAACAATGATCTTAGCTGGAATAAGTTCCAGGTGTGACAATGACACAAAATGAACATGGTTCAGGAAAGTCATCATTCCTGCTCCATTTTGAAGCGGAGATTACTGAGCTTACAAGGACTGAGCTTGGCAGCAAAGTAAGGCTGTGCAAACTTGAAAAGGGATTCATTTATGTCTATTAAAAATAAAACAAGCAAAGCTAGCACTACAAAGTCAATCTTTTGTTATAATATTTGCTTTGTAAGAGAGATTTTAAAAAAAAAACTTTACATTCCACTTTTCTAGGTTTAGAATGCTGCCGCTGGGCAGCGTACCTGCTCTCCATTGTTTTGGACTTGCTCGTGTGGCTTAGTCCTCTTTCAGGGACACCGTGTGCATGAACTTGGGTCTGTTGCTGTGGTAAGTGGGCAGCAGCCTGTGCAAAATGAGCCCCAGTTACAGTATAGGCAGTGCAGGTGCCCTGGCTGTAGCCAACAGCTCTGCACTGCAAAGTAGACAGGATTACAGAGCATGGCATTCGGGACCCTCCAGCCACTTACTTCACAGCTTCCTTTTTGAAGAATATGGAAGTCCTTTGCAGGTGCTTCTGCCTAGTACCTCCCCATTGCTGTGATTGTCATCTTCTTCCTTAGCCATTTCTCAGAGGAAAGAAAAGCCTTGGCCTCCATTGTCTTTTCTTGCTCTCCTTGAGCATTTCCCATGTTTTCCTTTCCTTTCTTTGAGATACAACACTAAAACATAGGGGGGGGGTGTTCATATACAAGTCCCCAACCTCTCTATGAATGAAGATTTACTCCTCCCTGGCTATTGGCTTAACTTCTCTGATTCCTCTCACTGACATGCGTTTTCTAGCGCACCAAACCACAATGACTCCTCAGAGTACACTCAAGAGACCGACTTCTCTCACAGATCACCACTACCACCGCACCAAAACTGCAACCCGTGGCTTCCATGTTACAATCCCCTGGTATGGTTATCCCAGAGCATCCTCTATTGAGATCAGAAATGCGGTAAATAAAACTCAGTCCCCTTCCCACCCTCAAACCAAATCTGAGCTGAGTATATTGGTCAGGGACAGAAAGAAACATATCTCTAGTGACTGGAAGAAGATAGATGACTCAAACTAGAGAATGAGAGACTCAACAAGCTAGACAATTAGTTTATGCAAGTGCAACAACTTTTAAACCACCAAAATGAAATCTGAATGATTTTCATTGGAAATATTACTCAAAAAATGGTAATATTTTGAAATGTACTTGGAGAATGTACTTTATTTTTGTTTGTCATCTCACATATCAAAAGTACCTAGAGTAAACATGAGCAGAAACACTTCAGCATGGTGTGAATAGAGTCCTCAAAGCTACATATTTATTATATAATGATAAACCACTCTTCTAAATCCTTCCCAGACAAGCACAAATGTGAAGTTGAAAAAAAAACAACTCTAATGACCAAGAGAACATTTTGTATAATAACCTTTTGATATAACATACTAATTATAATTAACTTTAAAGGGCCAGTGTGATACATAGTCCTCTTAAAAAGCCCTTGTAGTTTATTCTAAGTTAATGGTAAGATTGGACAAATGAATGCATTGAAGTGCAACAACATTAACAAAAATCACATTTCAAGTGCCCTAATTCCTAGGCCTCTTCTGCCACATGTTCAATGTTTTACAATTTTTCTCAAGTGCTTATTATAATGACCCCAACCCTGGACTACAGATAAAGCAACGGATTTGTCCAGTTAAATGTTTCTCTTAAATATTCCCCAGTGCATCCCAGAAGAAAATGGTGTCTAAGGATTAATACATAAAAAATTACTTCTCAATAAACCCTGTCATGAGACCTTTACAGTATCTATACAGTAATCACCAAGATCAATGGCTATAGATAAGATTTAAATTGGAAGTTTGGCGCTTCCTCTTTTGAACTGTGATCAGAGCCTACCATTTAACTTCTCTGAGATTCAAATGAGTTCCCTACTTGTAAAGTAGAGATAAACACAGCATATCTCTCTGGGTATACTGAAATGATTAAATGAGATGATGCATTAAAAGCAATCCACACAATGTGTGACTCAGCATGTAGTAGTTACCCAGTAAATTTTAGCAATATTTATATTACCTAGCACTAGAAAGTCATACTAAAGGGTTTTGATGTTTCTGAATTTCATTATATATGATTCAATATGCCATCAAGACTGCAAAAATATGAAGATTTTACAGAGAAATGTTAGCTTTAAAGCTGATTTACAAAGGAGAAGATGGGAAAATGTGTCTTAAAAGGGTGAAAAGATTATCATTTTGGTCTTTGTTACCAAACCACCTGTGGCATTTTATTTTACTTTTTCTGTTGCCTTTACTGTATAGTCTCTCTGTATTCTCTCTTGTCTGCCTCCCTGCTGACCTTCTACTCCTACCCCTTGAGAAGTTAACAGCCAAGTGGTAGGAGCTAATGAACACTTGCAATGCTGTCATCAGGAAAAAGAAAAATTCATACAACTCAAAAGAGGATGTTAGGAAAGAGGAAGCTGGTACATGATGGGACTCCAGGGATTTTTCACAGGGAATTTCCATTTAAGGTTATTTTCCTATTTGGCATTTTTAGGAAGTCAATTGCCATAATCTATATTAAAACTTACTCATTTGTTTTCTCTCTGTCTCTCTGTCTGTCTCTCTGTCTCTCTCTCTCTCTTTCTCTCTCTCTCTCTCTCTCTCTCTCTCTCTCTCTCTCTGTGTGTGTTTTATACACCACAGCACAGTTTGTATCATGTGCAGTTACCATTCAACTTCTCACTCTGTTAACTAAAAAGACTAAGGTGATTTTTGCATTTTTTAAAAAGATACAGTTTAGATAAAAACAGAGACATGGAAATTACCTGTATTGTAGTGATGTTTGTAGCCATGGAAACAAAAGCTCAAAGTGGGGAGGAAGCAAAAGATCTGGGTGCACGACTTTGTGAAAAGCTTTCATTCAGATGATGGATACTGGAAGAGAAGAAAAACCTAATAGTCTGACAGGAAGAAAAGCCAATATATTTGACACACAAAGCAGGAAAGGGGTGTCGAAGTTGAGCACAGATTTTCAAACATTTTTTAGACACAGATTTTTGTTCTGCAAGGATTCATGTCAAGTTTGATGTATAAACAAACAAAAGTAAACCAGTAAAACATATTATATAATACTTTAAGTATTCTGTATACAGTTCAATTATATCTTACTTGGCCCTGTGAAATAGAAATGATTGCGATTCTACAGAGGAGGAAATGAAGACACGGAAGTGATGTAACCTTCCCACAGTCAGCCAGCCAGTGATGGATAGATCCAGTGTTAGGAAGCAGGAAGTCTGACTCCAGGCCAGAAAGTCAGGGAAGACATCCTGGAATTGGAGGAACAGGTCTTCAAAGGCTAGAGCCAATGAGGCAGCCAAATGAGGAGAAATGGGGAAGAACCTTAATTCTTCCACAGTGAGAGTAATCTCTAGGCATCAAAAAGTTTAGCCAACATCTTATCTTTCCCAGCTCTTTTCTTTATTTACAACCAAATGGAGTTTTAATTTCCCTGCTGAAATCCTGTGAAAAATAATTCCAGCCTTTCCATACAATTTCAACCCAACTTTCCAAAAACCATTCCAAGAAGAAATGAAGAGAGAAAAAAATTTAAAGTCATTGCTTCATTGACAGAGAGCAGGTATGGAGAATGGCAGTGACAGAAGATTAGAAGGTTGCAGTGGTGCTGTACAAGTCATAGTACAGTCCATCTCCAGTCGTAGTGGTGAGATTTAATCAGGAAGTGTTAAGAACTTTAGATAACTCAAACCAGTGCAACATAAAAAGTAGTTAAGTGGAAAACAGACTCTGTTCCCTTAGCTGTGCACCAATGATTCCCATACTGAAATGACATGTGGGAATTTAAATTGCAGTTCGTTTTTCTCCTAAACATTCTATCTCTGACTCTTAAATACCGAATTTACCACATTGTAAATGTGAACAGTGGCCTACCTATGCTTTATTCCCTCTTACAAAAAACAAACAGCTCCTATCCGTGCATCCTCTCAAAGGCTGTTTGGTACAAGCATTTGGTTTCTTTCTCCCTATGATTAGCAGCTGTCCCCAATGAGATTGGGTGTATACTGGGCAGACCTTGAATTTCCCAGCCATTGCTGACCTTGTACAGTTGTACAAAGCCAGTGACCCCTGCTTTTAAGTCTGTGCTTGTGAAATACAGGAATTTATTCTTACTCATGTCTCTTCAATACATGATCACATTTCATGTAAACAGTAAGAGCTCAGCTGCTTTAAAATAGAATGAAATTGAATTGCTTAAGGTAGTATTTTAGTCTAGATAAGTCAAAAGCACCAGTGCTGTGACTTGAAAATCCTCTATAAAGTCAGTTGCATTTCACAAATATGTATTGTCTACTAAATACTAAACGAGACTGTAATAAAACTTCAAAAAGTAATGAATCTATTACATTTTTTTTCAATGATCACCAACCTAAAAAGAGTTAAGAGAATTATTTCCTAATGCAATTTTCAGCTGCTTTTTAAAAATGGTTTAACTCTTGAACATTCATCTCTCAAATGTGGACAGACACCCTGGAAGTATACCTGAGATTAGAAAGAGCCGCCCTTGTATTTTCAGCAACTTCTCACCAAAAATGCCACAAAATTGGTAAGCCATGAATGAATAATTCACAGAGAACTTTTTCTGTCTTTCTTCACTGATATTCTTTGAGGGATTTACAGTTATCTCTAAAACATGAGGCTGTGCATATCAAGGGCCTCCTAAGACCCCAGGAGGAGCTGAGTCTTTCTGTTTAAAAATATTTCGGATCTCACCGTACCTTTGCCAAACAGTCAGAGAGCTACTCTTTTACTAGTTTTTCATCAAGTCACACAATAACTATCAATCTTCAATTTTATTTTCTATTATTTCTAACTAAAAGAAGAGTCACATAATGTGTGCATATTGAAACACCTGGTAGAGGTTTAAACGTGCCCTGCTCTGTTGGATGGAGAATTAGAAATTCAGTCTTGTAAGAAGACATAAATCTGTTTTAAAGCTATATTAAGTGTACTGAGAGGTTCCCAAATACTTCCACGCAGTTTCAAAATAAGAAAATAGCCAAGAGGACAATGAACCGATGGTAGAATTATTTTCCATATATTTTACAAATCTAGGCAATATGTTCTCCATTGAAGCCACAAAATGAATGAATTAGCTGAGGGAGCAAGCCTGAGATGAAGGCTTCAATTATCTTTACCTTGGGCCACTGTCTTCAGCCTCTTGGTATGCATTTCAATCTAAACTCTCATTTCGGGAGAGAAGGAAAGGGGGCTAATTATCACAAAGCAGGTTTCATTTCTAATCTCATCATCAGAACTACACCACTGACTTAAACAAAAACTTGGAATGTCTTACTTCTTAAAAATAATCAATTCTCTATCTGAAAAGAAGAGAAAAGTCTTTCCCCAATTGTCTACTAATTAACCTCTAGACCGTTAGTGCCGGAACATACACAGAGTAAAGAAGCAATGTCTGCACTATTTTCAGGTACACACACACACACACACACACACCCTTAAAAATTCTTTAACATAAAATGGCAAGGTGGCACATACCTGTAATCTCACTACTGCATGAGGCTGAGATCGAAGGATCACAAATTTGAATCCTACTTGGGCAATTTAGCAATGCTATATCTTACAATAGAAAATAAAAGGAGACTAGAGATAAGAGTTCAGTCTGAAGACACTTGATTCAATCCCCAGTGCTGAAAACATAAAAAAATTATATATAATATATATCCTTAGTTTATAAAATACCTTCTTGACTTGAACAATGCAGATTGAAATGCCTCGAAGAGAGAGAGAGATAAAATTAAGATGGCCTTAGACAATTTATAAATAATATGTAACTCATAAGGAAAATAAATTAGTAAAAAATTTTTGCATTTAGTATTGTTGCAGTTCACTGGGAAGTTAATGAGTCTACTTTTCTAATCAAAAAGAAGTTTGATAGCAAAGTCTAAACCAAAAGGATACAATGTGTTTAAATTATTATGTTCTTTGGGTTTACTTCGGGGGGGGGGGACAGAGTAAACTGACTTGTAAGATTCTTTGTAGCCATAGTACTAAAAATAATACCATAATAATAGTAATTCACAGATATTATATATGCTATAAGCCAGGAAGCAAACATAAGTGTTTAAGAAAAGAACATATTTTGAATTTATTCAGTATTTCCACAATGACATCCTCTGATAGATCTTACTAGAATTGTCTATCTATTGTTGCCTGTATTTATTCAGTTTGCAGCACAAAAGACTTGATCAGATAATAAAGGGGAAAAAATCACTAGATACTGACATATTGTTCAACTTAATAATTTCAAGAGTGTGTGACTTTAGTATGTGACTTTACCTCCTAAAAATTCAAATATTTTTGAAGTCTGTCTTTTGAAAAATATTTTAATGTGTATATTTTGTATCACAACTCCACTCCTATTATCCTAGGAATATTACAGATAAAAACATATAACTCTAGAAGATAAAGCTATAGATTTTCCATATTCTAAAGAAAACCTTTGTCTTTACAACTGAATCACCCCTAGTATGATTCTTTTTTTTTCAACTTATTGGTTAAATCAGAGTGCATAGTTGATCCTATGTTTATCTACATAGTCAAACATGAAATCATTTTAAAGCATTGGATTGGCCATACCTTGTCCCATTTGATCAAGTTTACACTATGCTTAAACTGAGAAGAATCCAGAAAATTAAAATCATGCGGATTTTCTCACATATTTTACAACTTTGTACAAGAACATTGGGTTACATCTGCCATGTGATTAATGACAAAGTCATATACCAACTAGAAGGTATACTTTTGGAAGGTTTCCTTTTAGTCAATCCAATGGATTTAGGAGAATAAATACTATGAATGATTTGGAACTGCTGTAGAGCCTCAGAAATTACTAGCCTATAATCGTGAGCCAAAAAGCATTTGCATCATGTGCCTGAAATGCATGATCTATGCTGAATGTTCTGCCAACATTTTCAGAGCTATAAGTCATCTTACAACCCTGAATGTGACTCAGAATGTTGGAAAGCACTGGTATTTTGTTTTGTTCTGTGTTCCCTCCTATTCCTTTCTGTCCCAAAACTTCTGACTTCTTTAAATCTAGTAAATTCAGCCTTGCGTTTCAGAAGTAAACAAAGAGGCTACTAGAATTCAGTAGCTATGCTAGATTCCGTGTTTGGTCACATATAGCAGAGTATCTGCAGCACTAAAATATTCTTATTTTGGAAAAATGTGACTGGGAAGACTTAGCTGATTCTATTCTTCCAGGTTTTCCTAGGAGGATTTAGATTGCAATGGACAATTCGTTCTAGCCCTAGTCCTGATAACAAAAGCCATTAATTACATAATTATTTTGAGTATGAATATCCTTCATAAATGCTACTGATCCATGATTAATTGAAGATGAGCTTTGAATTGAAGATAATTGACCAATAATCAGTTGTGGAGAATCAGACACCATTGCTACTCTGGCCATTGGTGTACTTTCACAAGTGATTATGGTCCTGAAACAGAAGATCAAGTAGCTTGGCACAGGGTTCAAATCAACAAAGGTGGTTCTTTGTAACATGTATTAGTTAACTGAGATATTATGAAATAAATTCTATTGATCATATTTTTGAATCAGGCCTTAAAGCTCCCTGGAGTTGCTAGAGTAAAATTAGAATTTGCTTATTAGATACAACTAAAATACCTACTTCTGATATAGGCCATGCGAAATTCTGTTTCCTCATCTATAGAGAAGAGCATGGGTTTATAAAAATATGTTAGAACTTCAAGAACTGATTAGCATTTAGACTGCAACCATTAACAGCGTGTCATATAAGTCAATGTAAAATAACTTTCACCTTATTGTGAAGTTCTTTCTAGACCTGTAGATCCATGGTTGTTTAATCAAAGAAGACAAGGAAATACAATGCAGAGATATTCTTTAAACACCATTATGGTATTTTGTGCTGTCCATAAATATTCAAAAGCTATTTTGTGCTAGAAGCTGATCCTTGACCAAAAGCAATTTTATTTCCTCCCTTAGTTTATAACCTTACTAATACTTCTAAACACATGAAGATTCTGCATCAACCACCAGCTTGAAATGAGTAATGAAAGTGCTCTTTGGTGCACCTCATCATGTGTTTTAGTTCATGTGTTTCATTTTTCACAGCACTACATTTTATTTATGTAAAGAGAATGTTAAAAAATAGGAAAGGGCAGCAAAATGAGCTACTTGACAGCCAAACAAAATGCCTGCCATAGGAATTGTAACTTCCATTTGTAACTTTTAGGTTCAGGCTACAACGATTGAAATTACAACCTTATTCTATGGTAGATCTCAAAACTCAGCCTGCAGAGAATCCCATACTAAAAAACAGCAGATGATTTTTATTCATCCTGATTTTTTCTAAAAAAATAAAAATGAAAAGTTATCAAAAGAGAAACATTCTAAACAAAACAGTAGAACTAATATTTTCATCTGTGAATTTTAGGTAGGTATTCTCCCTCAGATGGAAGGCTTCAATGGTATGCATATAAGATGGGATACATTACAACTGTTGAGTGACTCATGTTCAATTATGTTCAGTGACCTCCCCAAGATAACTAAAAATAAGAGCACAGGCATTGAGGTCACACAAGATTCTGAATTTTTGGATACCTGCAACAAAACTGACAGCCTTGTTTATATCTATGAATTACACAGAAGATAATTGATTTGGGATTTGCATCTTAATGTAGCAGCATGATTCAGATGAGAGAGAGCAGTTTTGAACACCAGATGTGTTTAACTTAAGACAACCAGATTAATACCAGCCCGCGGAACCAACATCATTCATCTGTAGTACTTACTGTCCATTAAAACAGGAAAAATAACATCCTGGACTTAGCACATCCCATAGGATACTTAATTAGCTCCAAAGACAAAATTGGACACTTTGGATACATCTGTTGTTTTACCTTAGAGCTTAAGGGGTTGGCTGGATCTGGGAGCCAGGCTGCTTTATCATCTTTAATGGGTGTCCTTAAAGGAAAGATTTAAAATTCTATCCAGGTTGAATTAGATGAAAGTGGAAAAGTCTGGATGAACTGAAAAGCAAATGAGATCTGACCTCCCAGACAGCACACAACTTCTGCCTATAATTGATACATTCCCAGGTCTCCCAATCCAACCATTCCCCTCATAAGGAAGCTCACATCACAATGCAGTTGAGTAAATGGTTGGATTTAAAGGGTGTCCCAAAACTTCCACTCTGCCAAATACATTCTATTGTCAGTAAGTGGTAATAATTCTTAAGTAGACATAATTGTAACTAGAAATATCCATCAGAAATACATCAAAATGTTTTTGAAAATGCTTATAAAATACGATGTATAGTCCCCCTAATTAAATCATCAGACATAACATTCCAAATTTTAAGCACTCTGAAAATAAAGAGTGGGGTGACAGTGATTAATGGTCTGACTGGGAATTCTGGACTAAATGGGCTGGAATGGCAATTGTACTCTCCTCTGAGAGAACCACTGCTCTTTCCTGCCTTGCTCAGCCACTGCAACCATATTGATCTATATCAGTTTAATGTCTATGAAGTCTCAGTGCTTTTGTTCAGAGAGAAAAAGAAAGCATGAGTTAACCAAAGTCACACAGATTTTCTGACAACTAATACCGTAACCTGTATTACCATAAATCCATATTTTATTCCAAAATATTATACTCCTTTGCCACTACCCCCAGTACCATTATCAGTTTTGCTTATCTAGTATCTGCCATGTGTATTGTAAAATGATATCACATTATAATAAGTTGTAGTGAAATTGGAATGAAGAAAATTTTACAAGGGACAAGGAAATGAGTTTGTAAGATAGTTGGTTAACAAGTGTTTCCTTTACAAGGATCCTTGTATCTCACTGTGGATACACACCCTTCCCCAAAATCATCCCAGTAAAAAAATTTTGAACGGATAATGAGATTGTCCTGGTTGGAGAAACAATGAAGGAGCATAAGAGGATATGGGTATGATAAGAACCATAAGTGTGGTATTGAGTAGTTCAGAAAACTTCTCTGGGTCCATATCTATCCTTCTAAAGAGAATCAATAGATGCTTTTTACAAAGGAACAGATAATTGGCTCCCAAATTCTCTTTAAAGAACAGATGGGAGGTAGGAGTTGAGAACTCTATTCTGAGATTGCAGTAATCACATTATATGCTCTGGTTTTAGCCAAATCACCCAACTGGCTTGTGACTCAGTTTTCTCCATCTGCCAGTGTGCTAAAATAATGGCCGCGCCATCTTTTGCGCTTTCTTGCCTCAGAGATATGTTTTGAAAAACAACATACAAAGTCCCCAAGATATTTTGAGTTGATTCAAAACCGCCTGAGACCACTAATCACTATGGGAAAGGGGAAAATAATTTTAACCTTGTATTCAGTGAATATCTGCAGACTTTTCTAAATGTAAATATTATTTTCAAAAGGACAATTGATCTGAAACCTATTTATGTGGATCAATATATTTTGCTGTGCATCCTATCAATTAAGATAACAAGTTCAGGCTGAAAGACACTGCTATTTTGATCAAAACTAAAAGGAAAAAACACAATGAATCTTGCTTTTCTTCAGCTAGTTAAATAAGATCTATCAAAATGAATATGCTGCCAGCTTGAGTGAATGTGCCACAATATCCAGCATTACTAATTAAAGCTATATCTTTAAAATATTCATAATTTCAAAACTGATAATATTCTTCCTGTATTTGCAAGAGTACATCTTCACATTCTCACTCAGTGCTTCCTTAAAGTGGTGCCAACTCAAAAAAAATTTTTTTTTTCATTCTAAATTTTAGAACATATGCAAATATCATTTTATTCTGTGAGTAGCTTTGAAAAGTTTATGTAAGTTACAGTTTGAGAGCTGTATTCCTTTTTAGAAATGACATTTTTTGATGGATCATTTGAAATGATTATTGCTTCAAGTTGTTTTCACTACTGTGAGAGAACTTAAAAATCCAAATTTGTCTTTAGACAAGCTTACATCCTTTTTAAGATGGAAGTTGGAAGTTTGAAAGAATTTTTTCTTTGACTCAACTCCATTTAATTTGCAGAGAACTATTCTTTCATGATAATAAGGGTTTATGTCTACATAGTGCCAACAAGCCAATAATGGATTCAAAAAGGTCGAGAAAAAAGAGTCAAACTTGTAATTCAGTAGATATAAAGAAAACAGTTAATTGGCTCAGTTTTTCACTTTCAGATCAGTTTTGGTGGTTAAAGGGAAAAAATGATAGAGCTCTGCAAAAAGAGAGATGGAGCCAATGACATATGCATAAATAGACTATTTTGCAAGTTAGTATTGTCCTGGTAAATCTGGAAGCAAAAAACCTGCATGAGGCCTCACGACTATATTGCTTGTCGTCTTTTAGGAATGGAAGAGAAGAGATAGGACAAGGAGTTTGCAGGAGGTACTTCATAGATTCTGCCATGATCCAACTGTAATGTAAATCACAAAGGATGGGACAAGGAATATCTTGTAGTGGACCAAGTGAGGTGTGTTACTCTGTGTCCCCTGAGTTACTGCATGGATGAGGAGGAGATAGTGACAAACATCATGCAGGCATGGTCACAGCTACAGAACCTCTACCCCTGCTTTCATCCTGTGAACTGACTTGGAGAATCTCTCTAGAGCAGCTAGAGCCCACAAGGTAGCTACTCCTACAATCAAAAAGAAAGACACATGGAGGGACAGCACCCCAAGCACTGTTCCCAATTCCAACTTCTCTACTGAATTGTTTCAAGGGAATTTTACATGCCTCTTCAACACTCCATTTGACCTCTATACTTTTAAGCTATAGTGATGACACCTCTTCTCAATTTACCTTGGCAAAGTCATCTTGATTATATAAAAAAAAAACAGCACTGTATTTCATTAATGATGTTTTTTAGAATCCACAAGACTCAAACAGTACACTTGAAGTAATAACAGTTTTAATAAGCCTTATGTGTAACAAAACTTAAAATCTTTCCAAATTATTGCTAACAATCCAAAAATCCAACATGACTGAATAACCCCTTCCATGAAAAGACACTATCATGTCTTTCCTTGTCCAATTTAATTTCCCTGTTTGATTACAGATCAATGACAGTGAAGCCAGAGACACATGAAGTTCATTAATTACATATAAGTATGCACAAACATGCACACACACACACACACACACACACACACACACACAACTCTAAATAGACAAATATAGATATAGAAAATATCTTTGTGTCTTTCTATTTTATAACCAGCAAAAACAAATTGCTGATAGACAGAAGAGATACAAATTTAGTATATCCCATCATAGGGATAGAAAAGAGGAACAAATTCCATATTCACACATACGGTTATAAAAATATTAGATATAATATCAAAGAAATCTATTGTTTAAGTCTAACATGTTTTATTTTAAGAAAAGAGAAAAAAGAATCTTCTGCTCGTTATGGTCTGATGATGTAAAAGTCAGTTGGCAAAATGGATTATTAGAAGAATTAGGTAGAATCACCCATAGAAATAATACTGTGGCTTTTATCCAAACTATAGTTAGTGGTGTTCCCATTTTGAAATTACTGCAAAACAAATTCCTATTGAAAAAAATTCCAATATGCTTTATTGATAAGTCAGTTTAAATTCAATTGTTCAGTTCTATTTCATTTCAGTCACTTTTCCTAAAAGAGTAGAATGGAAAGCTTTTTTATGGATTGTGTGAAGAGGAAGGATGAGAAAAAAAGACCCTCATACAAATGTGAGTTATAATCTCATATTTGTAACCAATTAACTGTGACATTAAGCATCCTTTGACCAAACAATTACGAATTTTACGTTCCAAGAACTCTACTAGATACAAAGACATACATGTCAGATAAAGCAAAGGACAAATAAATCATTGAGGTTAGCAGACACAAAAGTCTTGTAGAAGTGAGTGATTTACCAAATAGTGGGAATAATGTGCCAATTTTGGACATGCACAACAGAAGCTACTAACAGGAAAACTGGAGGAAGCTGACCTATAACAAGTAAGCTGCCACATTGCTCTAGATTTCCATCCTAACTTCCATGAAAGAATAGGCTTGTGTCAGTTGTCCTTGATTCTGCCAACTTTGTGACATCTTCATTATAGTCCTTTGGAGGTCTTGTGCCCCCATTTGAGCTACTACATGTGACCAGTTTGTAAGTACCTAAGAACCAGAATGTTGCACCAGGTCCTCTTAACTTTCTTAAAATGGGTGATCACTTCATTTTGATGAAAAACCTTGTTTTCAAAAGTTCATCGAACATAGTAAGAAAAGTTTTTGATGTCTGAATTGCAATAACAGAATCCCAGTTGCACATTATAATCCACAGTCAGATGAGTGCAGTTGTTTTAATTATTTAATTAGCATAATGTGCCAAATTTAATAGGAAGTAAAACTAACACCAAAAATAAAGCAAAGTCACAAACAACCACTCAAGGTGCCAGTGTGCCTAGCTTATAAACTCTTGGTTCAACAATTTTTAAAGGCAGTTATTTCAGAATTTTCTTTTCTGTAGATCATGCAACAAATATCAAGTGGAATTATAAAGGATGTTGTTTCTCTTGGCATTAGAAATCAGGGTATGCCAGGTGGGGGTTAGGAATATTACTGTTGCTTGACAACATTATGCTCAGAAAATATCAAAAAGCAAAGAGAGTCTAAAATGGGTATTTATATATAATATCTATGCATATTTACATTTAATATCATATTGGATTTAATTTTATTACTTTCCAGAAGGCAATTGGGAGAAAAATAAACATAGTGGAATGTTATCTCATTGGCATGCAGAATAAATATGATAATCACATGGCTGATATAAACTCATAAGAAAACGCTTCTGACATTTCATCAGAGCTTCTTAATTTAGTATTTACAATGTCTGAGTGAAATGATATAGTAGTTTTATTGTTTAATTATGTAGATGAAGGAATGTAACAAATTCCTGACTTTTCCCCCTTAATTACTATCAGCTTGCACTCAAATTGTTGAATGTAGAAGTGTAAAACTTGGTTTCCTGTTAGGCTCACCATTGCTTGTATTGAAATATTTTCTAATTTTCCCTGAAAATGCTTTAAAAGAAAAAGCTTTTTCCTCTCCAATATGTGGACTTTTATGATGAGCAATAATATAACACAGGGTATGATTATGGTGAGATAATCTCAGTGCGAAATACAAATTATGCTTTGGGGTAATATAACTTACCCAAAATGGGTATTCATCATGTAGATGTCCCTTAGATTTATGGCTCCTTCCTGTAAGGTGATGAGCATTTTTGGAAATAAAAGCTGAGTATTTTTATTATATTCAATATCTATAATTTTTAAATAGTGTCATTTGGATCAGCAAATACATAATAAAGGGTGAGTTAGAAAGAGGAGTAAACAAATGCTTGGGCCCTCTGGCCAGCTAATAGAGAATGCATGAGAGTGGGCTCTAGCCCAAAGTAATGTTGGTGGAAAGGAATCTGAGTTTGTGGTTTTTGAGTAATTTGGATTTGAGAATCTGCTTTAACGAATTTCTAAGGTTAATTAGGTTGACCAGATGTTCTCCTTTCTCCTCCATCTTTCCTATGGTAATTTAAACACTTTTATGCCCTTGAATGAAATATCAGTTAGACTTCTCTTGGCATTCTTGTTCTAGTGAGAGCTAAAACAATATTCCCCTGGCCTTTTCCTACCTCATTTCTCTCCAAATAAGTACATTTCCCAGTCCCTAAGACACAGGCCCATATTACAAAGAAAACCAGTGTAAAGGACTCATCACTTAGCAGCAGTGTTTCTAAGTTAGTCCTCTCTAGAAATTGTTCTTCTGACTTTAAAGCTAAGTCTATCTTATGGTAAATGGCTCATTTAAACAAAACAAAACAAAAGTTTTAAAATATCACTGTCTCCAGACCTGATAGTGAGTGATCCTTACCCCTTCACTGCAGCTGTTTCGAGGAACTCAGCAAGGGAGAATTGATTGAGTCACTTATGCAAGACTAAAAGTGAGCAAGATACCTGGCCTGTTGGCAGCGAGAGAGATGGAGCCAGTGTTATCTTTATGTTCTTACCCTTCCCATTTGCTATCACATTATTAAGATAAAGCAGATTACCCAGGTTTATAAGCCACTGATTGGAAGTAGATAATGATTCCCGGATTTTCTCCCTGCAAATATTGGCCAGAACCCAGATAAAGGTGAATTGGTAAAAATTCACTCTTCAAGAAAAAAACATAAAGAAGGGTCCAAAGGATTACAGATAAAGCTTGTCTATGCACTGTTTTTACTATAAAATGAGGGATAGTGATCAAGTAATGGGAACAGGTAAAAAAGCAAGTGAGGGGAGCTAGATGGTACCCAGAGGCTCACTTTCTTTAAAAGATCCAACTTGTTCAGGGCTGGGGATTTAGCTCAGCGGCATAAGCTCCTGCCTTGCAAGCAGGCAGTCGTGAGTTTGATCCCTGATACCGATAAAAACGAAAAAGAAAAAAAAAAAAAGATCCAACTTGTTCAACCTGGTTCCTATCTTCTATTTCCTGGGTATTGCTTCCCTTCAATAATGTGGATCCCCTTAGGTCAAGTCCTTGGTATATGATTATGTAAACTACTCCTTATTCTCTATTTCAATTTGCAAAACCATGAAGAAGAGACATAGTATATTGACCTTATTCAGATGAGAAGACATATATGAAAGGACAATAAATCTTCATTTTTCATGGATTCCCTCTCTGTTCTTTCTTCTCCCTCAAGCGTTTCTGTGCCATCAATACTTGCAGTGCTTTTGTGGCCATTCATGCGTATGTAGTTGAGTCAGTCCACATACACATTCCCAGCTGAAGCTGATAAGACAGTATTTTGCCTTCTTTTTTCAGCTTTTACTCTATAAACAAATATCTTCTTCATGGACTGCCAGAGGCAATATTTTCTATATTGTTGTGGTTTTGTTGGAAATTTCACTACTTAAAATAACCCTGTGCATGGCAATGAGATGCTGTCTCCTATTCCCAAGAGCAAGAAGGCAGATCTATGCCTCTCAGGGAATCATGATTCCCCATCACCTCAATGTTTAGACTTCCTTCTCCTTTGGGGCCTTTTTGTTTACTGGACTCTCCTCCTTGTGGATCCAATAGGAAAGCTTCCTGAAGAAGCCCCTCCTTTCTTTCAAGTATTAGAGTGGTCATATCATATAGGAAGTCAACCCCAATGCACATAATTGGGTTCAGTAATCCTACCATGTGACTTCCAAGCATCCCAACCAATTCGAATCACATCTTTTATAATGCACCACAATGATCTCTTGCTTGTATCTTACCTCTGTTAGACTGTGTATTCCCTGAGAACAAGAACTTTCTTTGTCTGTCATCAGTTACCCAAGGCCTATTATGTGCATTATTTTCATAATTATTTGTAAAGCAATCTCTCTTACTAACTGTGGGAAAACCACTTGGACTTGAGTCTTAGTTTCATTTGTATAGAAATAATCCATGCAAATCTTTATGGAATGCTTCACACACTGGAAGTCCCCTCAGTAACTTTGGTCCATAGGCTTATTTTGTTGAATGTTTTTGAAGATCCATGTCTTCAGATACAGATGCCTCTGAAGATCACCTCAGGCTTTCCACTCCCCCAGGGTCTCGTTTACCTGATCTCAAAGACATTAGAGTTTCTGTAATGACTTATATAACTGTGTGCTGATAGAAAGTTAATGAAGTATAGAACGTAGTATTATTCAAAAATTTATCACTGAAACCCCTCCTAATACTAGAAGAACTATCCTTATTTGGAAAAATAGCTCCCTAAATGTTGGGGTAGAAGTTGAGACCTCAAGAACATAGTGCCTTCTAGTGTCATGATTCTGACAAGATAATTGGGGTTGTTGATCACAGAGGTGGAGGCTAAGACTGAGCCAAAGATTCAAACAGAGAAAAGGAAAAATAAACCACAGATATCAAAGCTAATATACTAGGATAAAGTTGTCCATCCTGGAACCACTAACCAAATATGGCCCACCACATGTTTTTTCAAGTAAAGTTGGATTGGGATATAACCACAATAATTTGTTTACATATCAACTATGTGTGATTTCACAATACAAGGCCAAAGCTGAATAGAATAATAGAAAAAAATTGCTGATTCTCTAGGTAGGAAAATGGCCGGTGAACAAAGCCCTCTCTATCAAAAGAACTTTCTAGAGAAAAAAGGTTTTCTTTATCACAGAAACATCATAGCAATTTTAATTCATTGGGAAAAGCTGGTTGGCTCTCAGGACTTTTCTTGTAAGAACTTCATATGACATGTTTGGATATTAGTTGAATTCTCATCTAGGATAAAGCAACACCACAGACATGTCCTCAGAAATATGAGCACATACAGCTGAGAGGGCTCTGCTCACTGCCTACTATGCACCAAAATCTCTGATAACAATGGTTTGGGCTGTGAAATGATTAGGATACTGAATCCAAAAAGCACAATTCCTGAAGGATGTGGAAGGAACTCAGCAAAACAATGGTTGGCACACAAAGTATATGAGAATTAGCAAGGTATATTTTTATTATTCAGTTCATGTTCACTTTATATGGTTAAGGAAACTAAGAAGCAGAGACATGAAGCACTTCCTATGCAAACTGGAAGCAACTAATGAGATGCATAATCTATTTCTTAGAGATATAATGCTTCTTTAGATGAGCCTTAAGCTAACTTTAAGTTAACTTAGGCTGGGTATAACAAAAAATAAAGGAAATTTCTTATTTTCTTCTGTTGGCAGAAGAAAGCAAGTAGATTATTAGAAAAAAAATTCTTCAGCCCTGAAGAGAATATTAAAGCATTTGGAATAGCAAAATGAAAACAAAAGTGTTCACAGCCTGGCCTCACGTTTCTAAAGTTCTATCTCCTAAACTCACCTCATGCCCCACTATTGACAATCAAGAGAGCTGAAGACCAGGTACACCATAAAAACGACACAGGTACTGCTGAAATGCAGCCCTGATGAAGCACTGCAAGAACAGTACATTCATTATCTTAAAGAGTTTTAGAAGCAGATCTCAAATAAATACTTTGTTTTGAGACTCACCAGTATAAGACTGTCAGTGAAGGGTTAATCACCTGAAAAGGGTGAGCTGATTTTTACAGAATGCCTAGGTTATTCCATAGAGGGAAAATGTATTCACTGTTGAGGTAAAGATTAACGCCAAGGTGAAGGACTGGGCTGCAGGTGGATGTGTTTGGGCATTTGGCTTGGAAACAAGTGTGCACAACCTTCTTCATGGTCACCAACAACCTGGCTTTAAATAATAAAATGGTTGGATGAAATGCTGTCACTCACAAAGGAGACACAGCCTGTGAAATCAGCTCCTGTCAGTACTATTTGCCAGAGTTTGAAGCATGTCTGCAGAGAGTACCCAGAAGAGGTTCTTCTTATTCCCCAGAGGGCAACAAATGTGAGTAATCTGTGCAATAAACATGCATCAGAAAAGAGCTCCATATTTTACTAAAAGTAAAAGGGCAGTCTGTAAGTTGATTGCAGAGTGATCATTTAATTTACTCTGAGTTATGTTCTACTAATAATATATTCTAATTCTGAAAAGATGCTGTTCTTAGCAGAGGGAAATCATGCCATGCTGGCAGTGTTTTCATGGCATGAAGCCTCTTTCCCTTGGGCAGAATGGACTATCTCTCCTTTCCCTCCAGCCATAGTAGTCACCCAAGGCCACTGCTATGGGTGCTACCCTTGGGATCTGTATGGCAGTACCAATAGCTTCTGGTACTTGGGGGAAGGAAACAAAGAATACCTGAGCTAGGTATTGGGGAACAGAAGGACCCAAGACAAATGAAAGGGGAAGACATTCTTAAATAGTGACAGTGATGAGGAATTAAAAAACACAATATTTCACATTCATTGAACATTTATCGCATGCTATTCACTGTGTTTAATGTCTTTTGTAACTTTAATGTCTTTTCTAACTTTAATTCTTAACACATTTCAATAAAATAGAGTCTGATATTTCTAGCTTACTGAACAGGAGGTTGAGACTCAGAGGTTAAATGAGTTGCCCAAGTCGGGCAATGAGTTAAATTAAAGGCCTCAAACCTGGGGAATATGACTGTAGCCCTCATATGCTTACTACACCAAAGAAGACGGAGAACTCATCTAATAAGAATCTGATAAAACGTGCCTTAGTAAATCCCTCTGGATTGACTGTTGCACTCTTGTCTCTGCATTTCTATCGACCATTATGTGGTTTTTACTTATCTCTGTGGCTTGGAATGAGAAAGAACAGGTAGTATTGGGTGATGTGGGCAGAGAATATTCCTAATGGCAAATTGATCCATATCTCCATGGCCTTTGCTTCTGTTTTTATCATCTCCTCGGCCTTAGTGACAATTACATTAGAACACAGCTGAGCTCATATACAAATTTCAGCAGCCCATATCAGAAATCTACTCCATATCAGTTCTACAATCCTCAACCAGAACGAAATTTCAGCATCTTCAGCCTTTCACCTTGCACCATTACACGGAGCTATATTAACAAGTCATGGTAAAACTCCTATTGCATTATCAGAATCACTTTAAAGATGAGGTATGCACCTAAATGATCAAAATAATATTGGTTTTCAATATAATCAGTTAGTAACCAGATACCTTAATCAACCCATGCCATAGTCTGCTAATTTGGTTAGTCAGTGCATAATTTATTCACAGAAGTGACCTAAATGAATGCCTTATCATTCTTTCAGAACAGAAACCTAACCATGGTGTATTACCTGTGTGAATTGTAGAAAACCCTGAGGATATAGTCTGGAATCCTGTAGATCTAGAAATTTGTGAATAACATACTATACTTGGATATTTTCCTGGAATTTGATAAATTAAGACAATCATCTTAGGCTCTGAGATTTTTTTTTTCAAGGAATTCTGCACTGCTGCAAATTCATGGACAGTCATCTCCCTCCAGGGAAAGAGAGGACAAGGAACAGATTCACAGGGACACAAAGAGGCAGATGGCAAGAGAAAAGGTTCTGTTGCTGACCCTTTTGTTGTTAATAGCAAAATAAGATGTCACATGGACGTGGTAACTGCTTTATCAGCAGCATCATTGCCAGGTCTAAGTGGGTGGGAATATTTCTTCAGATAGATAGATGAAAGACAGAAAATAAGATAAATGAATCAACTATGAAACTCGAGTCTTCACACTGTCCTGTTGTGACTTATTTTTCCCCTTAAAGTCTTCCCTGATTTATTCTCAGTTTAACTAGACAGCAACTCACTAAAATATAGGGAAGGTGATAGTTCTCCCTAATCCCATGGATAAACTATTGCTAGAAGAGACAATTTAAAGTCCCCTCAAAACATATGGCCTTTAATCCATTTGCTCTATTATCATTAGCCTGTCTTCTATGTCCCACCAGGAAAGCAATTCTAACTATGGAAAGAGGGCGCTACTACCCACAAAAAGCAACTAGTATCTACTATCTTTGTACAGCTGGTAGCTGCTATTATGTATTAATGCATTTAATGCTCATAGGAACCTTCTACAGGGTACTTCAGTGGATACCATTATTAGCGTCTTTTACACTGGGAGAAATATTGTGCATCACAGAAGCAATAATGCCTTTTTTTGTACACCAAAAACATCATGGTTTGATGCGTCAGCTAGGAATGTAGCAAAGTTCCAAAACTTCAAATCTAGAAGGAAAACTTGAACTATAAGATTTTGCCCTTAATGAAACAGCTGCAGGGCTGAAGTGAAGTCTCCTTACTTGATCATTTAAGACTCAGGCTGGATACCTTGAGCTTCCTTTTCTTCACTGCACCCTGCCCTTCTATCCTCAGCTCCAGTGCTCCATTCTGACTTCTTTTCTACTCCTTACTAAAGAAATACAAACATCAACAGGCACACACATCATCACCCTAAGCCCCAAAGGGACAGAACAGATTCAAGTGTATGGGTCTCTTTGAGCTGGCATGAGTTTCTTCCTTCTTTTCAGTTCATTTCTTTGAAGTCTGGTCATCACATCTATTTCATGTGATTATATTTTTTTCTTAAAATACCAAGCTGTCTGTTAAAGAAAGTCAAACCTAGTACAGTGCAGGGAAGTATGGCTGCAGCACATCAAGTTTTACCTGCCACCAGTGACCTGAGAGGAGAAAGATTCTGCTTTCACTTATAAAGAGAGTATCATTTGGGGATTTGTTCCAACTTGAACCAAATCAAAAGGTAATGTAGACCTTTTATGCACCTTGAACTACTTTCATTAAGGTGGTATACTTATACCTGCATCTGGTTGTGAGGCATGTTCACTGCTTTATTGAATTACATTATATTGCAGATTTGCACCTGAAGAATCCCACCTTCTCCAGTTTGGGAATTGCCCAAGAGTTCTTATGTGGTCCAAAGAAAAAGATTGTTTTCAAATCACACCATCCCTTGCATTCATGTTCAAATGAATTTATATTAGTAATCAGTAGAGAGTAAGATAAGACTGATCCTGGGTAGTAAATCTGGGCAACCTGAGAGTGTTTCATATGCGGTTAACAGCATGTAAATTTCCTCAATATGATTAAAAGCTGCATGCATGTGAGACCTATCAGCCACTGACAAAGCTTTCATAAGTGAAAGAAGGAAAAGAGATTATAAATAAATCAATCTTTTAGAATTCTCCCTATAGAATTCTGTCTTTTTGCTATAGATTTTTCTTCTTTCTGTTTTTTTTTTCTTCTAGTGCTTGATATTTAATGGTTTTAAGGGATCTTTGAGTATTGAATTGAGACAGAGTAATTCTTCATCTGGCTAGCTCTGATAGAAGGCTGTACTACATTTTCTATTTAGTGTACTTCATTGACACCTTATTAAAATGTGCTTTCTTCTGTATATTAATTTTGGAGTCCTCGAATCCTGAAAAATCAATCCTTAATCACCTGTAGAAATAGAATGTTAAGCTATTGAGTTTTTTTTTTTCTTTCAACATCACTGAGCACATATCAAGCATTCCAATGCTCATGAGGGTTTTGGTTTTCGTTTTTTACAGCATTCCTTAAATCCTGGCACCCAGATAGGTCATAGGGTTTTGTGAACTATTTGGAGTGTCCCTCCAATTTCAAAATGTAGGTCTCTAGCATTTAATAAGCCATTGCTGAAAGGTTGTTGTAACAGAATTAGAAATTTGTCAAAGGAATCAAAGCTACCAGATCTCCTAATAAAACTGTATAATACTCCATTTCTATCCAGTGCTCTGGAGAATCCAAAACTCTTTTTAAGATGTGTTCTCATTTGAGCTTTACTACCTGCCCCAAGCCAATTAATGTTCTCCGCTAGATAAGAATCCATGTGATGGAAAACAGCAGAGAGCATGTGGCATGATGGGAGAGGAACTGAATAGGACCCCACTCTAAAGCCAACAGACCTTCCTGAGTCTTTGGAGGTCTCAGAGCACTTCTGCTTCTATATTTTAATTGAAACTTCTACATAGCCTCTTAAAAGTGAATTTTTTTCACTTCCTGCCAGAATATAAACTTCATAGGAGTAGAACCATGAATATTTGGTCTGTTTATCTCTATATTCTAAATGTTTACAATATTATTTGGCAGTTTGTGGGTGCCTCATTCTTACCTAATTTCTTAAAACATCAAACCTTGCATGGACTGTCAAAATTCAGGATCCCTGTGTCTAAAGAACCAAATATTTTGTTTTTATGTAAACTTCTCCCATCACAGGAAAGAAAACAGAAGAGAGGGAAAGCAACTCCTCTATGGAGCCCTTGCCATATGCCAGCCATTCTACTAGACCCTTTCTTTGTGCATGTTTGTGCACGCATGTGTGTGACTGATCCTTCCCAAACATTAGAAAGGGAAGAGTGCACTCTCTGTTTGGAAATCAACAAATCATGTCTCAAAGACATTAGTTTATCTATAGTTGCTGGGCCAAAAATGGCCACACATGTACTTGTGTGTCTGAATAAGTGTCTTTCCTCTCTGCCAGGGTGACTTCCTCTTAGTTTGCTGACAGAGAGCATAAACTCTCCAGGAAAGGGTCATAATATAAAAAAGACATCTTCTAACTCTAAGACCCCCAAAATTCTAATGAGTACAGAGAATCCACATAGTGTGTGTGTGTGTGTGTGTGTGTGTGTGTGTTGTCTGTGTGTGTTTTTATGTCTGTGTGTTGAACACAAATCATTTGCAATGACCTATATCCCAGTCTTTTTTAATTTTTCATTTTTAGACAGGATCTCACTAAGTCACTGTGTTGCTCAGTGTGGTCTTGAACTCACAATCTTCTTGCTACATTATTTTAGAGTACTGGGATTACAGGTGTGTACCATCACACCTGACTGAAAGGATTCACATGTTTAATTCAGTTCACTAACAGATTTTGATATGGAGAATTCGTTGAGGGCAAGTCTCCATGTTCCTAGACTCATTGTCACAAACTCCTGCAATACCTTAACTTCGGGCTCCAAACAGTCCTTGATGTGGCCCTTCTCTGTCCTCTATCCAGATTCATTTCCTGTCCCCTGAAAAGAGCTTCAAGTCAAGAACCACCCCCCCCCCAGGTTTGCAAGTAAATTATGCTCATAAAACGTACTTCTATTCCTGAAAACTACCTTGCAAATTATGGGTAACTCATGAATGTGCCTTCAAATGTTAAAGGTTTATATTCGCCTAGAAAATCTGTAAACTGTCCGTAACCCTTTTTTAAAAATTTTCCTTCCTTAAATTTAATTAAAGCTCCCTTTATATCATCCCAGATAAATGACTAACTATTATGCTTTCTGCAACATAAACTGCAAAATGATTATTACTTGAGCTACATTCTGTGTGAATTACTTAAAATCAGATACTTTGGGAATAACTATTTCACCAGTGAAAGAACCAGTGTGCTTGGAGTTAGTAAGACTCTTCCAATGAACTGTTCTCCAGCAAGAATGCTGGAGTGCCTAATGTCTTCCACTTGAAAAACTAATTGGAGGTATTTATTTTAGGAATCTGAACACATTGTGCATGATGTCATATTATTCAGTGGTCCTCTGCAAGATGTTCATGACAGAAGACCAAAAAAAGTAAGCTTTTATAAAGCTATTAAACAATAGCCTATTAGTTGTCTTATCTCTAGAGGAGTTTTGCCCAATGTCTGATTACTAATAAATCTGTGCTTACTATTCTTCTATGTTCTCCCACGTCAGAAGATAGATAATAAAAGAATAATGGAATACTGTCTTGCCAAACAAGATATTCCATCTGCTTTTATTTGCTACTTTTTTCCCAACCCATTGCCCACTTTCCCCAAATGTTTCCTCTAATGAAATAATTTCCTTTAGCACAGACCTATGATTTTAATCAGCCCATCTGTGTGGCTCTGTCTGGGGGAAGAGATTGAGGGATTAATGCTTGTTCAGTTCACATTTTGAAGAGAAGAGCATTTGCAAATACAGTTACTTTCTGAAACTCAGAGTTAGTAATTGTGAGGACTGTCACATTACTCGTCAAATTTTCTTTTGATCAGTAGGAGTTGTACTAAATATTAGGCAAGAAATTATGTACCATCTGTGCAAAAGAGGTAATACTTACCCCTACCATCTGGATTAGAGGCTACTTGGATCTCTATTCAATAGTGACTGGCCCCCCAGCTGCAGAAAGACAGAAGCCAAAACCATGAGGCACCTTTCCTCATTAGAGTGACAAGACTCTAGTGACTAGTTAAATCAGATCCAATGGGTAGAGATTGTCACTAGATACTGTAAAACATTTTGTAGCAATTAAAGCAACAGCCCATAAAAATGAGATTTGAACAAGCATAAGCATAGAACTTGTTAATAGTTTCAGAAGATCTTATGGATCGGAAAATAAAGTAATGAGAATGGGATAGATGGAATAAGAGAATGAATGGACTAACATCTTTATAGCAATTATAGCATATGCCTTAGAAATACAAAATATGAGAGTTGCAGAAAATATAGCTGCAAATAAAGTCAATTGCATATATGAAATCTTATAGCCAAGATTTCAAAGAGATGGTTCCCATTCTCCCCATAACTCTCATTCCCCATACAATTGAAAGATATGTGAAGTGCACAAAGTGTACATTTTTATGACTCATTAGATAAAATGTGATGTCACAGGGTGACA
The DNA here is from genome assembly GCF_034190915.1 of Cavia porcellus. Lineage (NCBI taxonomy): Eukaryota > Metazoa > Chordata > Mammalia > Rodentia > Caviidae > Cavia > Cavia porcellus. The sequence goes on along the minus strand of NW_026947496.1, from coordinate 43,239,911 downwards.
GTTGCCAGGGGAGCTCTAATTTGGAATTTCCAATGTCATACACATTAAGATTCTCAACTATGGTACAGTATTAAAACTCTTCTCACTGAATTTCTTCAATAAAAAAAACACAGCTGTGAGCCTGCATTTAAATACACACTAATCATGCTTTATTCCTATGAGTAATCACTTCCAGTTTCAGCCTGACATTTGTTACTTTGGTTCTAAATGGAAGACTTTAGCATTAACGAAGTCACCTTTCCTCATTAAAAAAAAAAAAAAAAAAAAAAAAAAAAAAAAACCAAATTCATGGGTAAGTTTGAGCAAACTAAACTAGGACTAAAGATAGTGCTAGTTCAAAAGCATATGTCTGTATTAGGAAGTTGTAATTTGAACCTGATATTCTTCTGTATGTGTTCAAATGTGACCTGAAAGGCTTGGAACAAACCAGAAACTGTATTTCAAAGCTGTCTCTGGAAGTCATGACAGTTCACTTTAAAAAATTCTAGAAGCTTTGCAAAAGCAGAGAAAAGAACATGCACCTCAATACCAGCCATTCTGTTGAGAAACTACCTCAACTTGGCAATAAAATTATTGAAGGTGCTTTTTATTTAATGAACAGTCAGGGAAGCTGCAAATTTCTAGAATATGAATGAGTGGATATTTTAGTGAATCACCCACCATCCGTTTTCTTTCCTGGTAAAGCATTTTCACTTGATTTTCAGTCCTACTTCTAAATCTTAACATGGTAATTTTTCCAAGCATAGGTGCAAGTTGCTTCATCAAACAAAAATGACATTCTACAAGATATAAGATAAGAAAGCAGGAAAAATATTAAGAAAAAATACCAGATTATGAACAAACCTCTAGTGCACTCAAAATAGGAGGGATGGGTTAGAAACTTGATTTCTGTTTTAACAGCTTAGCACTTTTCAGAGTCTCAGTCTCTCCAAACATAACAGGATAACAATAATCTGTACTTTATTATTTAGTGTTGTCCCGAGAAACAAATGAGATGAGTGTGAAACTTTTAACACAATGCCCACCACACAGCAGAGCTCCCTGTTCACTGTTTTTTAAAAGAAAAACAGAAACTAGAAATAATACAGAATTTCAAAAAATAACTAACAATTCAACACTGGTTAATGTATTACATAAGGTTATCTTACAAACTCTAAGCATAAAAAATGAATAGACAATCAAATGATGACAGCAAAAGCCATTCTTTTTGATGAACATTCTTTTTGATAACAGAGAATTAGTAATATGATTATCTGTCTTGCACATTTAAACATACATACATGCATATGTATGTATATAACTACAAGTTGTGTTTTCCTTTTGAGCAGTTTCGTTCCCTTTTATTATTACAATATTTATTGTACACTTTAGACCTTATTACTCTTTCAGTTTATTGTTATTATTATTATTATTTCTATTACAGTGTAGAAATGCCATATTTACAAATGTGAGTCTGATTTATTTCACTTATTAGTATAGTCTCAAGTTACCTCCATTTACCTATAAAACCCTTAAGATTATCCTTTTTATAGCTGAGTAGTAATCCATTGTACAAAATACCACATCTTTTTATCCATTCTACAGTTGATGGACATTATGGTTGTTTCACAAATAGGATGTATTACAACTTGTGCTGCTATAATCATGGGTGCACATATATCACTGTGGCATGACATTTTCAAGTTTTCTAAGAAAATATCCAGGAAAGGAATAGCTAGATTGAATGTGATGTCTAATCCTAGTTTTTTGAGGAATCTCCATACCGATGTCCACCATGGCTGCACCAGTCTGCACTCCCATCAACAGTACAAATGTATTCTTTTTTGCCTATAGCCTCATCAACATTTGTTGTCAGTTGATTTCTTGATGCAGACATTCTTTCCAGAGTGAGATGGAATCCCAGTGTTGTTTTAATTTACATTTCTTGAATGACCAGTGATGGTGATGGTGAACTTTTCATCATATATTTATTTGCCATTTGTGTATTTTCATCTGAGAAGTGCATATTCATTTCAGATTCCCATTTTGGATTGGGTCTTTGAATTTGGGGGCTTGATGTTTTTCAGTTCTTTATATGTTCTGGAAATAAGTCCTTTGTATGAGAGACTGATGGCTAAAATTCTTTCCCATTCTGGGAGTTTTCTTTTCACTTTGTTGGTGATTTTAATAAGATGAGAACCCAATTGTTGATTCTTTTAAGTACTTCCTGTGTGATTTGGGGTTTGTTCATGAACCCTTTGCCTAACCATATGTCTTTAAGATTTCTCCCTACTTTGTATTCCAGTAGAGTCTAGTGTTTCTATTTTAATATTTGGATCTTTGATCCATTATGGTGTTAGTTTAGTGCATGGTGATAGACATTGGTCTAGTTTCAGTCTTCGCCATGTGGAAAGCAATTTTTTCAAGCACCATTTATGAAAGAGGCTGTCCTTCCAGTGAGCATGTTTAGCCCCTTTGTCAAATATAAGGTGAGTGTCTTTGTAGTTGCGTTTTCATCTTCATGGTATTTTGATTGGGATTGCATTAAATCTGTGTAACAATTTTGAGAGTATGGCCATTTTCACAATGTTGGTTCTTCCTAAACAAGAGCAAGAAATATCCTTCCATTTTCTAATATCCTTTTGAATTTCCTTTTTTAGAAGAGTATAATTTTCAGCATATAAGTCTTTTACATTCTTTGTTAGGTTGATTCCTAAGTATCTCATTTTTAGATGCTAGTGTGAAAGGCATTATTTCCATAATTTCTCTCTCAGTGAGTTTGTTGTTTGTGTACAGGAACATTATTGATTTTTGAATGTTGGGTTTTTATCCAGCTACACTGCTGGATTTGTTTAGTAACTCTAGTAGTCTTTTGATGGAGTTTTTAGGGCCTTCTATATAGATTATCATGCCATCTGCAAACAGTGATAATTTAACTTCCTTATTTCTTTTTCTCTCTCTCTCTTGTCTGATTGCTCTGGCTAGTATTTCCAGAACTATATTGAATAGAAATGGTCATAGTGGACATCCTTGTTTTGTTCCTGATTTTAGAGTGAAAGCTTTCAGTTTTTGTCCTTTCAATATAAAGTTGACTGTTGGTTTGTCATAGATGGCCTTCATCAGATTGAAGTAGATACCATTTATTCCGAGTTTCTGTAGGACTTTTATCATGAACAAGTGTTGGACTTTATCAAAAGCTTTTCTATGTCTATCGAGATGAACTTTTTGTTTGTTTGCTTTTGGCTCTGTTGATGTGGTGTATTACATTTATTGATTTGTGTATGTTAAACCATCCCTGCATTCCTGGAATAAATCCCACTTGGTCATGATGTATAATCTTCTTGATGATTTGCTGCATTCTAAGTGCCAGTATTTTGTTGAGAGTCTTTGCATCAATGTTCATTAGTGATATTGGCCTATAGTTCTCCTTTTTTGGTTGAATCTTTTGCTGATTTTTGTTATCAGAATAGTACTTGTCTCCAGGAATGAGTTAGGGAGGATTGCTTGCCTTTCAACTTCATTGAAGTGTTTGAAGAGTATTGGCATTAAATCTTCTCTAAATTTCTTTAGAATTCAGCTGTGAATCCATCAAGACCTGGGCTTTACTTTGTTGATAAGTTTTGAATCAGGTTTTCAATCTCAGCAGCTGATATTAGGTTATTCAAAAGTGTTATATCTTCTGAGTCAAAATTCATACATTTCTAGAAATCTGCCCATTTCTCTGTTTTCCACCCTATGTGAGTAAAAACTTTCAAAGTAGCTATTCATGATCTTCTGAATTTCCATGAAACCTGTAGTAATTTCTTTCTTTTCAGTCCTTATTGCATGAATTTGAGTTTTTTCTTTCTTTTTCTTGATAAGGTTGGCTAGCAGTTTATCAATTTTGTTTATTCTCTCAAAAAAAAACAGCTCTTTGATTCATTAATTCTTTGTATTGTTTTCTTAGTCTCATCTGCATTAATTTAACTCTGATCTTTATAATTTACTCTCTTCTATAAGCTTTGGGTTGTATTTGCCCTTCTTTTTCTAGAAGCTTGAGGCATAGCATTAGAATGTTTATTTGTGCTTGTTCTGTTTTCTTGATGTGACATTTTATTGTTATACATTTCCATCTTAGCCTAACCAAATCAGGTGAAAGTGACCTGATCATGTGATCAGGCTGTTCAAGAGGTTGTTATGTAATTTCCTTGTATTTATGCAGGTTTTGCAATTTCTTTTGCTATTAATTTCCAATTTCAGTGCACTATGGTCAGATAATATGCATAGGATAATTTCTATCCCTTTACATTTACTTAAGAATGTTCTACGGACTGGGCTGGAGATTTAGTTCAGTGATATAAGCACCTGCCTGGCAAGTGCAAGGTCATGAGCTTGATCTTCAGTACCAAAAAAAAAATGTTCTATGGACTAATATATGTTCTATTTTAGAGAATGTCCCATGTGTAGCTGTAAAGAATGTATATTGTGATGTGGTTGGATGGAATGCTCTGCAAATGTCTACTAAGTCCAGTTGTTCGCAGGTTTGATTTAGTTCTGTTACTTCTTTGCTGACTTTTTATCTAGTTGATCTATCTCTTTGTGATAATGAGGTATAAACACACCCTATTACAATTGTGTTGTTGCTTATTTGGTTTTTCATGTCTATTAGTATTTTGCTTATATAGTTGGGTGCTCCTGTATTTGGTGCATATATGTTTATGAGTATTAGCTCTTCCTCTTGAATTAATCACTTGACAAATGTGTAGTGAACTTCTTTATCTCTTTGGATAATTTTTGGTTTGGAGTTCATATTATCTGAAAACAGAATAGCTATCCCTGCTTTTTTCTGGGTTCCCATTGCATAGAATATTGTTTTCCATCCTTTGACTTTTACTTTATGAGTTCCTTTTGAGTTGGATATGTTTCTTGTATGCAACATATTGTTGGATCCTGTTTCTTGATCCATTTTGTCAACCTATTTCTTTTAATTGGTGAATTGAAGCTATTTAGTTTGATGGCTATAACTGATATTGAGTGGCTCAACTTTGTCATGTTGTTTTCCTGCTGTTGGTTTCCTCCTTTCCCCCCTTGATTAATTGCTTGCCTTGTCTGGTAGTTTCTTTCTGTTGTTGTTCTTGGCATTGTAGTCATTTTTATCTCTTTCTAGTATGTCTTTTAGTACTCTTCCTAGGTTTGGTTTGGTGGACATGAAGTTCTTCAATTGTTCTTTGTCATGAATGTATCTTATTTATCCATTAAATTTCAAGGAAAGTATTGCAAGTTACATCAATCTTTCAAAGTTGTTTTCTTTCAAGGCTTGAAATATTTCACCAAACTCATCTTAACTTGAGGGTTTGTGCTGAAAAGTCTGCTGTGACTCTAATTGGCTTTCTTTGGTATGCAAATTGTGTCTTTTCTCTAACAGCTTTTAGCATTCTGTTTTTATCCTGGATTTCTGGGGTCTTAATTGTTATATGTCTGGGTGTAATTTGTTTTGGTTATGACTATTGGGCATTCTATATGCCTCCCTTATCTGTATATCAGATTCTTTTCCCATGTTTGGGAAATTTTATGCTATTACTTCTGTTAATAGTTTTTCTATGTCATTTGCACTGACCTCTGCATTGATGCCTCTTAATTTTATATTGCTTTTCTTTGCATCTGCAGCTGTTAAATTGTCATTTCATGCTTCCTCGCAATTTTTAGAAGTTCTTTCCTTTCATAATTGCTAGCTGTGATCTTGTCTTCAAGGTCTGAAATTCTAACCACAGCTTCATTCAAATGATTTTGATAGCTTCATTCAAATGATTTTGATAGCTTTCAATAGAACTTTTTATTTCTTGGATATCTCTTTGAATTTGTTTCATGCATTCTACTAGTTTTCTATATTGTTCATTCAAGGTTTCCATCATTTTCCCATGCTCATTTTTTTTTAATTTATGTCTTCTCTGGCTATGCTGAGCAACTCCATTATTAAGGTTGCTATTCTTTCTTTACATGCGAGATTATTTCTAATCTGATTTCCTATATGCTGAGCAACTCCATTATTAAAGTTGCTATTCTTTCTTTACATGAGAGATTATTTCTAATCTGATTTCCTCTATAGCCTCGTGGATTTGTTTCTTTATTTCACTCACTGTCTTTTCAGAAATTCCAAGTGTATGACTTTTAATGTTCTCTATTTCAATGTCTGCTGTACTTGTTCCTGATGGACTAGATGTTTGAGATTGCATTTTGCTTTTTTGTTTTGTCATTTTCATCTTTTGAGCTAATATTTGGGCTTTCACTCTCACTAGTCTCAACTATCAGTAGTGTGTATCTTGGGGTCCTACTGTGTGGTTGATGTCTGTCCAATTGCTCGGTACCACAATGAAGGGGAGAGCCAGTCACTTGAATTCCTCCTGCAGGACCTGTTGGGTGAGTCTTATATTCTTTCTAGGCTGACTAGCTTAGGAGTATTGATGTACATCAGCCCTTAGTTCCTGTTGTTACTACAGCTTCAGGATGTTCCAGGTCACCAGATCTACCTGGCTATAGTGGTCACCTCAGCTGGAACCCTACTGTGTCACTGGGTGTCTCATAAGCACTTTGATTTCTTCTGGGTTTGAGGAGGCCTTATCAGCACTCTCTTCAACCCACTTGGTGTTCTCTGTATTTAGGAAGGACTTACACTCTTACCAGGCTCACCAAGGTCCTACAACTGGGGGGGTGGGGGGGGAGTGAGTGCTTTTCTACTTCTCCTGTTTACCCTTTGAGGTCCTCTATTTGAGGGAGAAACTCACCACACTGTCACAAGCCCACTGAGGTCCTCTTTGTAAATGAGGGGTTGCTGAGTTTCCCATCAGCCCAACAAGTTTCTGCAGATCATAGAAGTGGTTGCTGATTGTCAGTGGGCTGTTGTTGTCTTTTGGGAGGGGAGGGTGACCTATAATCCATGGTTACCCCAGGTCAGGAGGGCAAAGAGAAGGGACAGCCAACAATCTGTGGCTATCCTAGGTCCAAGGGGATGAGAAGCAGGGGCAGCCAATGATCCATAGCCATACCAGGTCCATGGGGTGAGGAACAGGGGCAGCCAATGATTCACGGCTGGCCTAGGTCTGGGGAGTGTTCATTGTCTTTGCTCCTACAAACCAACCCATCTTTCATCTCAGCTTTCTACTTCCTTATTTTCAAATTCCAGGCTGCTGTAGACTATAATTCATAACAAAACAAACAAACAAACAAAAATTTGGAGAAGCTGTTGGTCCTAAATTCATTTCAAGACATTGATTTGATCCAAAACTTCCACACATTGGAGTAAAGGAGATGACATAGTCTTTCTTTCGAAAGATAATGATAGGAATGGGGGAAGAGCAACAAGGGATGGAATGAGTTTTATAAGCATTAGGACTCCTGAATCATCCCATGATTTCCTTAATGTTCACAACTAACTGTTTCTAGAAGCTTTGTCATTGTATAATAGACAAGCACAATTCCATTTCTAATTTTCCCCTGAAAAACAAATAGTATACACTTCTACTGTGTGACAGTGTGGAAATGTTGACTACTGTACAGAAGAAGGGTTCTGAACTTTGGCAATTAGATTGTTGTGAACAATGAAGCCTCAAGCACCATTTTTCTTTTGTAAGTTTGTTAAAATTGTTAGCAGTTAGTGAGTCTGTGCTTGCGATAAAATATCTAAGCATTCTTTCTGTATGTTTGTGTTGACTAGCCTTTCTTTTAGAAATTACTTAAATTATTTTGATAGATGATAAAAACATAATGTGACATTCACAATCCAGAAATGTAAGTATTCTTTGGATCTCTGAACCTAATATTTTAATTCCTATCCCCAGTGGCAATCATTATTATCAAGAGGCTATGAGATTTTCCCAAAACAATAACTATACAGGCACACACACACACACACACACACTTCCAAATGCATACACCAACATTGGTTTAAAATAAACATTATCCTGTGCCTTAACTTTGCTTTCTGCATTTACCCATATACTTTATAGCTCATCCTATATTGTAAATATATGTAGCTGCCTCCTTCCATAGCTGCCTGCATAGTTTTCATTGTATAGAAGTGTTATGTTTTCTATACAGTTCTGTCTCTATAGGCATTTACATTAGTTTCAGTACTGTCATTATTATTCTCATTATTATTATTCATTAGTATGGGAATTTGGTTTGGCACTGTTTGTAGACCTAATTCACTTCACACCTGTGCATGCATATCTATAAAACAAATGTTTAGAAACTGAATAAGTTTCAGATCTTGAGTATTGGTCTGGTAGAAGTGGTGGAACTCTGCCTAGCCTAGGTTTCACCATAGGATGCCTGATTCTAGGTCTCAAATTGAAAGCCTGAATTTAATTTCCTCACCCCAACACTCCAGCAGAAGAAAATTGTGCACATGGTACCTCACTTGACTTCCGTAGCTCTTGTGAAAGTAGTTGATAGATAAATAGCTGTCCAAACTGGTGTGTCTGTGAGGAGATAGTCACTGGGGGAAATTACTCAACCACCATTTCACTCTGCCTCAAAGAATATGGGGATTTTTATGTTAAAAAGTTGACAGACATTGCAAATGGCTCCCACAGAGGTTTAGTAGCTGCACTATGAGAAAGCAGGAAAACTCTTATTTCCTTTTATTATTATCAATACTGCTTCTATACTCTAGTTTTGACCTTTGCTAATTTATAAAAATAATATTTCAGCATAGTGTTTGCTTGCATTACTCTTGCTTGTTATCTTTTTGTGCTTCTATTCCCTTACATGTGAACTATCATTACTCATGTTTCTATTGGATTATTGGTGTTTATGTTGCTTTATAAATCTTTTTTATATTAAGAATAATGACTGTCACATGAGTTCCAAATATTTTTGAGTTTGTCTTGTACCTTTTAATTTTGACATTTTTGTTACCAAAATGCTTTTATTTTCATATTACTAAAATTTTTAATTTTTATCATTTATATTTTCTGGGCCGTGTGGAACATTAGAAAGGCATTTCTACTCTGTGACTATTGGTTTTATAATTACTTTAATTATTTCAATCTTTAACCTTCAAAATTTGATCCTTTGGCCATTTATATTAGCATATGTTATATAAATTTTATGAACTGAAGTAGCTATGTAATACTTCAGGGAACTTAGTGATTTCTTCGTTAATGAATATTATTTCTTTTCACAGCAATTTTGTTAAATATTTGTGTTTGTATTTATTTCTAATTCTCCACTCAGCCCCAATTGTCTGTCTGATTATTCAACTACCAGAATTGCAAATTTTTAATCATTGTAGTTTTATATATTTTAGTATATGGTAAAGTTATTCCTTTTCCCAGTGTTCTGCTTTCCTATAATTTTGCTTGAAATTCTTACTTTTCATTTTACTACATGTGCTTGAGAATAAGTTTCTCTTGATATTATAATTCGATCATATGAAATGTATAAATTAACATAAAATTTTAAATATAGTGTTATATCTTCCTACCCAAGAACATGGTAGACTTTTATATCTTCCAAGTTTTATTTTAGTTCTTCTGTAACACTTTAAATTATTCCTTACTTTTATTGTACAACTATCACTCATGTTATTCCTAGGTATCATCTCAATTTGGGGGTAGAACATAAGCAGCCTGTGTTTATACTTACTATCAATATGAAGGCTATCAAATATTAATTTTTTGCCAGCTATCTTACTGAATTATACTGTTTATAGTGGTTTTCAGCTAACTTGTTTTATCAAGTAAGTGAATAACATTGCTGATGCAAAGTCGAAAACATGAGACTTTTACATACTTATTGTCTCAAATGCAAGACCTTTCTGGCATGCTCATGTTAGCATGTGTTTCCATGGAGTCTCTACAGCAGAAGAGTCAGACAAAAAGTGACAAACAGGAAACTAGAACCCAGAAGTGGCATGCATCACTTCTGCTTACATGTCATTGTGCAAAGCAGCTGACAGAGGCTCCCTCAAATTCAAGGAGCAAGGACAGTAGTCTTATAACATCCCTGGAAGTAGAGGCTCCTCCACTATGCAATGTGTCTTCTCCTTTAGTGCCCTGGGCTCAGTCAGCAAATCATTTTTCTAGTTGCTTCCTAAAGAATTAGCTCTTTAATGTATTCATTATCCCACAAATTGAATAAAAGAAATTTACATGTGAATATTCAAGAAAATAATTTCAAATCTCACTAAAAGCAATCTTACTGAAGTTCATCTCTCAAACATATCCAAGCATGATTCTAAAGGTTGAGAACAGGATGTGTCTGCACACAGCAGTCCTTGATACAGACAGCTTCTTCTAAGGAAAGTGACAGCCCAGAAAACCTTGCCAAGGAGTGAAACTAGAAGCCTCCCTCTCACTAGGAGAACAGCAAGTCCCAGCACAGAAATGTTAGATTTCTGTTTGACAATCCAAATTTGAATTCACTATTTGTGTTCTAGTTAGGAAAATACAGTTAGAATCTAGGCATGATGCCACATGCCTATAATCCTATAATTTCTGGGAGGCTGAGGCAGGAAGATCATAATTGGAACCCACTCTGGACAACTTAATGACTTAGCAAGACCATGTATAAAAAAGAGAGAGAAAAAGGAAAGGAAAGGAGAAAAAAGAGAAAAAAAAGAAGCACAGTCACAATTGGAAACTCACTTCTATCATTATACCATTTGCTTGTAAGTTAAATAAATTAATGTATTTGGGCTTTAAAATCTTAGCATAATTTATGACATTATTTTTTAATTGAGAAGAAACAACCTGAACTCCAAACAATGTCATAAATGACTTTAGACCACAAGCTATTTGACTGCTTAGGGAGTCACACAGAATACTTGTTTCTTGGGCAACTGAAAAGGGAAACTCTCACTTACAAAGCCACATGCAGACCCAGCAATGAGCCAGTGACAAGAAGCAGAGTCAGTGGGCAGCTGCAGCACGCACTTCAGCGGTGAGGCCAGCATGTGTGTAGCACAGAGAGCCACGCTCAGCTAAGGTTAATAATGACGGAGAGGCTTCCAGCCCCTGGCATGAGCCTTGTACGCAGGAAGAGCAGCAGCCACACCACCTGGCTCCTCACTTCCATTTACCGAGGCCCCCCTAAGAGAAGCCGGGAACTGAGGCTTCCATCCTTCCAGGGTGACTAAGGGGCCTCTGTCTGACCAATGAAGCAAAGCAACTTCTTCCAGCCCAGTATCTTTGTAATAAATGATACTTCTAACTTTGCTGCCAAATTAAACACCCTGGTCTAAAAAGAATTGTTTGTGAATATGGTTAGGAGGTTCTACAAAGCCCCCTTCCCTTGACCCCAGAGATTAAGGACAGGGCTTTCTCAGTGAACAACATCCCCAAACCATTTTCTTCTTTTTTCCTTTGAAACTTGGTCTCATTAAGTCACCAAGTTCTTCTGGCTGGGCAGTTCTGCAAATCTTTCTACAGGTGACCTAGTCAGCTTCTCTTCTCTGCATCTAAGTAAAGGACTTTTTTTAGCAGTGTCAGAAACAGGGTCCATAAATATTTATGTGAAGCTAATTGGATGTTATTAAAGAAATCAGGGGCTTGGGATTTAGCTCAGCGGCATATGTGCCTGCCTTGCAAGCAGGCAGTCGTGAGTTCGATCCCTGGTACCAATAAAAACGAAAAAGACAAAAAAAAAAAAAAAAAAGAAAGAAAGAAAGAAAGAAAAGAAAAGAAAAGAAATCAGCCTAAGAACCCAATATTCTCAAGTGCATATTCTTCCCAGGAACAACTGCAGAAACAAAGTAAGACCCTGGAAGAATCTGAGTAAGTCTAGTACTTGGATGTGTCTGAATAGATCTAAGTCCTGCAGAGACCTCAGAAAAGATGCAAGCAGACCTGGTGTGCCAAGGACAATGCATCCCTGCATAGAAAGGCAGACTGCTATGTGAGAGCTACTCTGGGCATTAGATGCAGGTACTGTGCAACTCAGTGGATCTATGTACAAAAACACAAAAGGTAGCTGTTCAGTTTTTGTTGAATGCTGCCAAGCAAAACCAATCAAGACACTTTAAAAGACTGTAGAAGTTAAACTATTACAGAAAGATCACGAGTTCTAGTCCCACCTGGGCAACTCAGTGAACAACAAATAAAAACAAATAAAAGGGGCTGCAGATGTAGCTCAGTGGGATGTGTGGGTTCTGTATTCAATACCCAGTACTGTTAGAAAGGAGTCAAGGAGTATTGTAGATGTACCTCAGTGGTACAGCACCCCTGTGTTTGATCCCCAGTACTAAAAGGGGGAAGAAAGAGGAGGAGGTGCAGGGAGAAGAGGACAAGAAACAAAAGGCAGAGGAAAGGACAAGAAGAAAAGTGGAAGGAGGAAGTAATAGGAGAAGGCCCCTGCCCCGGCCCTAAGCCTCAAAAAAAGAGAAGAGATGGGAACAGGACCAGAGATAGCATGAACATGAGTCACTGGGTTTCAGTGGTGACCTCAGCTGTTTTGGGATGAACAGGTAATCTGGGGTGCCTTAGGCAGAGACTCCCACCACCTTCTTAGTGTTGTCTTCTTGCCCTTCTCCCTGGCTCTTCTCTCAGCCAGGTTCAACTTTAAGGTCTTATTTAGGGTCTTCTTCGCACAAGACAGTGTGATTCTTGAGTATATCTTTAGGGTGTCAAGAGTGAAGTCGCAGTGTCTGGGGACCCAAAAATGTTCCTTGTCTTCCCACCATTAGGCTCAGATGTCATGAGGACTATACAAGTATCAACATGTCAAAGGTGCCACTTCTCCACAATGGCAGATCTGGCCTCTTGATTATGTTCTGAGGATCTTCAGTTGGTCCAAAATATTGAAAATCTATAATCCCAGAACTCTAGGAAGCTAAGGCAAGAGAATCACAAGTTCCTACTCAACTTGGGCACTGTCTCAAAATAAAGGGCCAGGGATGTACATCAGTGGAAAGACCTTGGACTCCATTCCCAACATAAAAAATGAATAAATAAATATAAGGTTAGGTCTAATAGTATTAGTCCTACTGGAAGGAACAGCTGCTTGCAGACTTCCAAAAAAGTTGACTTGATTCTCCTGGCATGGCCTTCATGGTTCTGGAGCCGGCCTGGCCAGCCTTGTCACCCACAGAAGTGTATTTCTACAGCTGTCACTATCCCTTCAATTTTACATTAACTTTACACCTGTGGTGTGGATAGACTTTCTTTAAACACAATATATTATCTTTCTGTTCAAAAGGTATGTGTAGAAGGGAAGAGATATGTATTAGTAGAATAAATGTAAGTACACAAAAATATTTATCTTTACAGTCTGAATCTTCTATCCTCAAAAACCTTAAAATCAAAAATACATATATACAAATTATTTCTAAATAAATGACAAGTTATTTATCTTGTTTGTATATGGGTGGTGTGATACTATATCTACGAAAAGATTTTGGGCATTTTTCAAATTATGTCCAGACACAAGGTAATGGCTTAATTATTAAACAGTTACTGTCAGTGTGACCCCCAAAGTGTATCCTTAGTACTTGGCATAATGACTATGATAATATAATTTCTGACAACTCACATTTTCTTAGTAATACCTCTTATCTATTTGGGCAAATCTTTCTTTTTTCTCCAGACTCATTTTGGGTCTATTTAATCAGAAATGTGTGTGACAAATATCCTGAAAATATGTTTATTGAGCAGAAACCTTTTACATAAGAAATATAGCAAAGAACCTCAAGGAATGAATTTTTAACACTTCCAAAATACAATTTAATGGCCAATTAGTCAGAGTTTTTATTTAAATTATTTCCTTCTAATCAATAATACATACACTAGGAAATACCTGTTTTAAAGAGTTTCCTAGCTGATCAAAACAATCCATAATTGCTGTTTCACTGTCTTACTTTGTAGTAGAGCTAATAGTTGGCTTTTCAACCTGCAATAAATACCTTTCGTTCCGTTCTCTCTTGATTTTGCCATAATTAACACCAGAGAAGCATAAGTTTAACTCCATATGACAGATATTTATTTAAAATACCTTCTGCTGAATATATTAACATTTTTCTTTCTACTTGTAAAAGTAGCCTTGAGTTCAGCAATAAAGTCAGATTCATAATTCTGTTATGTTAATAACACCATGCTAGAGCAGAATATATCATTTCAGAGGAAGTTAGTGAGCTACATCACAATAATTATATGTTTACTGAATCAAGCAGTTTAAGTGAGAAGAATATATAGAAATATGTAGCATCTTCAATCTCTCTGACTGCATCCAAGTACAAACACAGAAGTCATATCCAAGCCAACTAGCAGCAATGCATTCCATGCGTGTTCAATAATCAGTTTTCCTCAAATTTCTGAAAAAATAAAAATCCCTGCTCCTCAAGAGTCTTTACCATTGCATCATGGACACTGTAATTATAATTTAAATATTCCTACTGCCACAAGGCTTTTCAGATGAAGATACTCTAAGAAATACTAGGAAAGGAAGTGGGTCACTGAATTCTGGAAACTGAGAGGTGATGTCTTCGAGAGTGGCAATCCATTTAGGATATATAGAAGTAAGTATTAGTTTCCTATCAGGAAAGAAGGATATAGGTGGGACATGAATAAAGTCAGCTGGCCAAGAGATTTTCAAGGTGGGAAATATTTTACAGATCATAAGAGTTATGCCAGTGAGAGACATGGGCTCACACAGCTCACAGGTATTTGGCCTGCATTAGAACTCACCTCCTCCCACTTTTCAATCATACTACATGAGAGATCCACCCTGAAAAATGATTAAGAGGAATCTCTGGGTTTTAAATCCCAAAGTAACATTTAGTCTGCTTTTTGTATAGATTTGTTACTGCCCCAAACAACATACTTTAGTGTGTCAAATTCCCAAGCATAAGGAAAATTTATAAATTATATATGTATATAAAATCAGATGATATCATATAATATAGTATATATTATTAACTTTTACCTTGTAGTAAATGTAGGACTAGAAACTCCTGTCTCCCACATTCTAGATCCTGGGCCAGGGCAATGTTTTCCCCACTATCCTCACTCCCTTATTACCACAAAAGAACGTGCTCTGTAGTCCTGGCGCTGGAGCTGGTGCTCTACTCCTAGGAAAAGGAAACTTCATGTCAGCGCTGGCTCTTGAGGCTACCAAAAAATAAGAGCAAACCAAGCTTTCAGAACTCTGAAATAGTGTTCGTTGACTAGTTTAAAGCGGGGAAAGTTCAGTAAATACAATTACATTAAAACTCTTTCCGGATGATTCCAATGTCATCTGAAGAATTGTGAACTCACCTTTAAATAAGTCTCAAACTATTTGAGTTGTTGCAAATCTTCAAATTATTCAAAATAGTGCATTCTTGTCCCTTTTTGGTCCTCTGCATCAGAGGCTTCCTTTTTGTAACTACATTCAATTGTGTATCTGAATAGAGGTTAAGTAGAATTTCTGAGGTCCTCAAAAATAAGCGTCATATTTTCAAAGTTGAATGATAGTTTTAAAATTGTATTTCTTTACAAATAAAGAAAAGAAAAATCATCAGATTATTTTGTGTGACTTCCCCTATAGTTCAGCCGAAAAAAAAAAAAAAAAAAAAAAAAAAAAACATCTTCAGCACTGATATGGACAGAATGAAACAACTTTAAACAGTAAGCAATGCTGGCAGTGTCTGGTTTGACACAAAGAATAAAATAGCACCTACTTCGCTTTCTTTGTCCACAGAAATTAATGCCATCAGACAGGCATTGTTGACACTCTTACTTATGTAAACCTCGGTTTAGATACTTGCATGGGCATTTCAGTTTTTGCTCTCAGAATTCTTCTGAAGCATCTGCTATTGTCAGCCCATAGTTAACCTTACCATCAAAAATTTCATGTGTTAATGAATTTCTGCATGAACTCATTGATTCACTCGTCCAACCATCAACTCACTTAAGAATGATCATAGCATGGTGTCACAGGAACCGATCAGTGGAATATCTACTGGTGGGTCAGGACTGTTATGGGTAAGATCAGTTCTGAATTCTCTGAGACACTGACAGTAAAGAAACATTTGAAAGGAACACTTATCTGTGGCTAACCATCCAAATCGTTTTGGAGGGCATCCTTTGTTAGCCTGAGCTAGAAGTGGGTGCCTGCTAAAGGAGCTGCCATTAGAAGTGTATGAGGGAGGCAGGTGTCTAAATAATGGCATCTATCTCAGAGTTAAGTCAGAGACTACTAGCAAAGGAACATAATCTCTTCTTTTTCTAGACCAAATGTTTTCTCTAAATGCAGATTTCTCTTCAAAACCATGAAAAGTTGTTTCTACGTGGATTAAAACTAATGTGACTTTAATCTCAAACTTTTCACTCTTACCCTGACTGGTAAGGAAAATATCCCATGATGAAAGTCAGCAAAACAGGGCCTCAGCAGCCTCACAACACTCAGACTCTGTGTTGTGCAAATTTCTTATTTAATCACCACCAGACTTTGGACTACACATTCATTTAATTAACATTTCCTCTTCTAAGACTTGATTTTGTTCTGTTTTGCTCTTAGAAAACTAAAGAACTAATAATACTCTGACTACCACTCTGTGACCTTAGGAAAACAAACCAAAATGTACAATTGTTGAGTCCTATGTGATTGGCTTGGATGTGGTGAAATCCTTTCTAAGTAACTAAACACCCTAAGTGTGTTGAGTGTTTTAATAGCTAATATTATTGTCAGCTTGTGGCTTATGATGCCATTAATTATGACTAAAGAAATTATTTTCCAATCTGGATTATACCACAATTTGCACTTGAGATTTCACTGTGAATAATGAAATAGTGGTTGTTCAATAAATGTCTGACTTTAACTAGTTTTGCATCTGTCTGCCTTTATCCACACTGTTGTTTCCCCTGCCTGGGAGGTCTCCTTTCAAGTACTACTCCCTCTCTACACAAATCTTTTACTTATGTGCTAAGATGTCTCCAATTGTTAAATCCCACATCTTCTCTCATTATCCATTTCCTCTCCACCCAGCATGGGTAAGATTTCTGTGTCTCTTTTGCATTGTCATAGACACTGCTGTGTTTTTGAATCAGGGCATGACTGTGCTGAGTTACCCAGAGTTCTTACCTCATAATCTTTTCAGCTTTTTGAGGACAAGCGTCATTTCTTGCATGTTTGAATTTCTAAAACCAGCATAGTAAACACCCAAGACATATATTCTGAATGGATGGACGGGTGTTAAAATGAAATTTGACATGTAAATCAGTCCACCTTGCTATCAGTCTTGTGTTATTTCCAAAGGGGAAGGAGGACAGAGAGAAACAGAGACACGGAGACAGGGACACAGAGACAGACAGAGAGACAAAGATGCAAGGAAAGAAAATTTAAGCAACTTAGCGTAATACAGAATCCTGTGCTTCCTTCTGCTTTCCCAAGGACAGGTGCAGTGACCCGGTTCTGGCAGTGTGTGGAGCACCGTCAGCCATGTTTGTTTTCCTCCCCATTGCCCGCCAGCCAGTCCCATTTGCTTTGCTCTAAGCAACAAAGATATTTTGACTGGTTGTAAATTGATTGCATATGTAAAATATGTTACCTTTAAAGAATAAGAAAAGTTTTTAAATATCTGAAAAGAAGAGAAACTGCAATATGCAGCATTTGTGGTATATCAGTCATTTTCATATCTTCTGGCCATTTTTATAAATACAAAAACTTCATCAATTTCTCACAGTCTGAAATTATTAACAGTATTTTTATTTGGAAGGCAACTGTGGTAGTGAAGAAAATGTAGACTTCATTGTTTGATCATTTTTTTCATGCCTATATCTTATACTCCAAGCAAGGACTTTGAAGATAACTATTCACAATGTGTTAACCATTATTAATCTCCTATTATGTTGTTTTGAAATTCCATGTCGTGATTTTCATTCTTTTTTTGTTTTAAAATTAAAACAATGATGACTTACTATACATAGAAACCAAGGTTTATCTTCCAACTATACTGCCTAATGTGACATCAGGCAATTTACTTAGTCTTTGTAAGACTTTGTCATTTTGGGTTCAGAAACTAAACAACACAGAACCTGCCTGTGCTTGGCACGGTGTCTAGCATATATAGAGTGTTCTTTTCCTCCTTCCTCTGGGTATAGTGCTAAAGAGGTTTTAAAAACAGATTCCTTATTAAATATCTCAGTCTGCTCTCACACATTCCTCACCCCACTCCATAATCACTTTTAGATAAAAGTGAGTTAAAAAAGACATCAAAGTTCAACAAGGTAACCCTCAGGCTATATTCTGTCTCCCTCTTTCTCTTGACACATTTTGTATTATTATATATCATTTTCCATGTTATTTATTTTAATATGCCTCCAAACTAGATCACAAATCCCTTAGAAGATCACTGCTTTATTTCTGACTCTGAGTGCCTTGAAATGACCTGATGTTAATGGTCAATAAATGATTAATTAATTCATTTGCTCATTCATTGAATGGTCAATTAAAACATCTTGGAAAGAAAAAAGAAAGGCAGAAATCTGGCCAGACAAAATGAGAACCAGAGGTCTGGCAAGGATGTTTATAAACATCTCAGGATTGCTGGATTTTTCTATTATCCACTAGGAATTCTTTTCTCTGTCCCTCAGTTTTTGCCCAGTAGCTTTATTGTGGAAGCAAACAGGACTTCAGACAGGTCCTATCAATGGTCCAACTCTGGGAATCATTTCTTCATCAGAGGTCCAAAGCCAAAGTGGTTAGTTAAAAGTTCACATTACCCAACAGACTGTTGCCTGATTGTCTGCGTTACACCACGATGTCACAGCCACACTAAGGATGTCTTTCTAGCTAGGAACAAGTGGGAAAATGAAACAAGGAGACACAGAAAATGTTTATTGAAATGCAAATGAATTCTTTGTGCATGTTCTTTAATTCTTTTGAAATAGAAAAGCTGTAAGAAGATGGCAGCATTTGTGTTGTGGTCCCCTCCCCTCCTTGCATATTTCTACAGTGTCACAGGGCATTAATAATATGAAAATATACAAAAATTTTGGAGGGTAAATACTTATTTTTAAAGCATATTAACCCCTAAAAATAGCAACACAAATAGTAAAAGTACTCAGAAGTAAATTACTGTTGGCATTCTCTTCCCCATGGGACTAGGGACAGCAGGGGATACAGGTGGAGCCTGCCTCCTCCCAGCAAGCTCCGGAAGCCAAGGGCTCCATGCTTGCTGAGATCTGCAGGCCTGGTCTGCCATCTGACCCTGGAGCTGTCGCTCCACATGGGCTGCCTCTCAGCCAGCCTCTTCTCAGAGAACAAGGACATTCCTCATCTGCATCCCTGGTAAACAGCAGTTGCTGGGAGAAATGGAGCTGGCACAGAGCTTCAAGTTCTGCATATAAGAAAGTTCTCTTGAAATGGAAAACACTTTTAGTTGTTTTACACATCATGAGAAGACACTGGCCACCATGCTGAACAGAGCTTGGAGAGGTTACGTCTGTATTTGGTCATCCCACTGCGTGGAGCTCTCTGCAGGTGGCTAATAACTAAGAAAACCTGTGCAGGTACATTTTTGAAAAGTTGGACCACACAGTTTTGAGTTTTTCTCTGATCCTCTTATGCAATGCTGTCATTTACTACTCATAGATTTCATGGACAACAACTAGTAATTCCCTACAAACTCTTTTCTTCTAGCAAAGAGGACTGCAGGATTTCCTGAAAACTGACCCTTCCTTCACTTGGAAGTGAGCATCCCTGTTACTTAACGCTTTAATGCGCTCTCTGGAAAATTTTAAATTGCATCAGTTTTAAGTGGCAGTTTCATAACCTCCATTTGCATTTTGAGCCTTTGACACAGTTGCAATTTAAAGGCTTATAAATCGTCACCTCATTTAGTACCACAGTCAGAAATAATCTTTCTCGCTTGTCTTCGAAAAAAGGTAATTTCTTGGATATCGTTTTAGCCCTAAGGTAAAAATACAAGAGTATGGAAATTCAGCTCCCTTAACTTCCCCCGCCCAACACATCTTCCCTTTGTTTTCTCCTCGTGGCAAAAGAAGTTTACATGTGGCTGAGATTGGGAAGCTGCAATTGACACTCTCTTTACAAAATCACGTCTCCTCTCTACCACACCATGATAAATAGAATCTGTACTTCCTGGCACTGGTGAACAATGGGGGAAATGGATATTAGAAAAATCTCATTTATCTTCTGCTTTATTTCTTGATAGGGGTCCTTGTCACTCGGACTATTGTGTGACCAGCTTTGGAAAGGGCATCTCATTAGTTTTTCTTATCAAGATAGCATGGTCCTTTTAAACAGAAAAGCACTTATATTTTAGATTCAATTAGGAAAGTGCATAGTGTGTGTGTGTGTGTGTGTGTGTGTGTTTGTGTGTGAGAGAGCATATCTTTGTACCTCAGAGACTGCTTAGAGACAGAGCTGTGTCCACTGGATCTTTCTGGTTTGGCTTTCACTACAGTTGAACCATGTACATCCCAGTAAATGAAGCCCTGAGCCCCGTGTCTCTTCCCAACAGGCACCTGACAGTAGCCTCGCCTGGACCCATGCCTTAGTCTGAGGCAGGATGAGTCTGGGTAAGAGTCTGTGGAATAAAAGATGTGTATAGGAAAAAATCATTAGCACTCCTTTCTGGAGTAGTTTGTTCTCAAAACCAGCCAAAGCCTTCCTAGGCTCTCCAGCATCCAAAGTGTTTCCCTGGTTGTCTCAGCTCACTCACCCCAGGCCAGTTGAGAGGCGAGCTCTGGAACAGTTCACTACTGCAAACTGGACAACTAGAAGAATGTCAACAAATCAGTCGTGATTTAGAATATGTCACATGGAATTCAACTTTTCCACACGGTTCAGGAAATCCTAGTGACAGCCACGTGAAGTGGGACAACCGTACATCAGAGCACTGGTTAGTAAATTTAGCTGATGTACTGAGAGAAGCTCCTTTCTACCAGCAGCTGTGAAAACAAACTGAAAATGAAAATATCCTGCCAGGGCTGTGAATGACCTCCTGGGGATATTGGCTGCTTTTGAAAGCACAGTGATACTTTCAGGACAGTAGGGTGCCGTGTAGCTCACTTGTTGGGTGGTTATGGGATGCTAGTGGCCAGCAGGATTGAATTTCTCCTTGTGGAATGCCCTGGTCCCCCCCCCCACACACACACACCCAAGCCTTGATAAGTAAGGGTTTTCAGAGTGAAGGACTGTTCCTTTGTAGAGTCTTGTTGAGTTCTTCACAATTTAGTCTTCATACTGGTTCACAGGTGCCAGTCCTGAAACAGGGAGCCCTCTCTCATTATTTGCCTGTAATCACCTAACACATTTGTGATTTAGAAACTGTGTGCTAGGTCACAAACAATCAGCTTCCGAGTGTAAGTGGCCTGCTCACCAAGTGGTTCTTATGTCTACACCTGAAAAACAGGAACTCTTCAAACCTATTGTGGAGTGGAGGAGCAAGTGTCCACAAAGTAGACGTCCCTGACTAACTCTCTTCCCTGTAAAGAAGAAATTCCTGTCCAAGAGTGCACAAAAGTGTACCATAGAGAGTTGTGTCCTGGGTTTTGGTTTTATGTCTTACTCACTGGGACTGATGTGAAGAAATTAGCTTTGCAGGGCCTCAGTTTACTCAGAAGTGATGAGAGATGAGAACTGAACTAAGACCTTCCCAGGAATACAATCCTAATCCCATAGTTTGGAATCCTGAGAAATTTGACCTTTTATTCCCTTTGAGCATCCAAAACCTCACTAACAGCTATTTTCGACAGTCACTAACTTGTTTCAAAGCTTATGTTGATCTTTTTCTCTTTGAAACAGAGCATCTAAGGCTATCCAAATGCTCTTAGTCCCTATGATATACAGGGGCACAAAGACTGAAAGTCCCAACTAAAACAGAAAGAAGACCTCTAAAACCAGATTTCACCTACTTTATATTCTCCATGAGGCAGTCATCTGTAAACAAAGGTAACATATGTTCCCAGAAAAAAATGGAAATCAACAAACATGCCAATAATAGCCACATGTAATAGCTATTAATTCGTAACACTTCCACTTGATGTTAGATCATTGTGTGACACACACATGACAATTGCTTGGTTTTGTTTCTTTGCATTGTCACTCAGTCCTTTTTCTTGCTCTTCACTACTTAATCATGTCCCTTTCCATTGCTACAACACTTCATAGTATTAAATATAATCACAGTTACATCCACCTTCATGCATAATTAAGACATGGATTAAATGTTTTGAAAATGAAATTCACTGCCTTGACTTTCCAAGGCTAAAAAAGTTTATTCAAATCTGGTATACTTCCTGAGTTTTGTTTCATGCAATATTTATAACAAGCTGTGATAAAATATTGATCCAGGATATAGACATAGGTACCATCCAGGTACCATATCATTATATGGAACTTGTATGGCACTTTGTTTGCCAAGAGCCTCTCTCTAATATTTCAGCTTTGCTTTGTATTAGCATCATCAGCTCCACAATTTTGTATTAAAAAATGAGAAAGTGAAGCCCAAAAGAGTAAGTGGTTTGCCTGTGCTAATGATTTTTCCCTGCCTTTTCTACTTTCCTGCAAGTCTGCCTCTCAGTGATGGAATTGAAGAAACTAAGGAATACATCACATTTCTTGCCACCTAATAGCTCTGGTCTTTATAAATAGGGTCACAAGCACATGGGTGATTCTCTTCTCTTTAGATTCAACACTAATTTCTGAATTTAATGACCAGATCCTATGTTAACTGGCTTCTTTTATATGGCTCACAGCCCAGCTACTGGTTCCCATTTTACTGCATTTTTTTCAAACCCAGTTCTTGTCCTAGTCCTCCCTCTAACCCTAAAATTTCCTTCAGGTCCTTTGTTGAAGTGTCATCTACCACAAGAAAATCTGTTCTCTGAGGTTTCCTGTGTTTAAACCCTGTACCCGCCTACTCTACATATGAATATGCACAATATCATTGTTCTTATGCTAATAACTTGATTTCAACTCTTTTATGCGTTTTTAACAAATTTAAAGACAATTTGACAATGAAAGCATGTGCGGGCATAAGATATAGCTGCCAAATTTCAAAGCACTTGTTCTGTCACCAAAATGTGATTTTATCTGGATAAGAAGTTAGATGACCTACCAACAAGTATGATTATGGATTTTTAAGACCACCATTTGGATGAAGCTCTACTTTTCACCCAAATCCTCCACCATTATCATCTCCCCAGTATTTTTACCCTGACATAACAGATGTGTATCCCTAGGGTTTAAGCATATAGCCTCCAAAAGTAGACAACCCCCAAAATTTTTAAGGCTCTTTATTTTTAGATTTTTATCTG
Organism: Cavia porcellus; assembly: GCF_034190915.1. NCBI lineage: Eukaryota > Metazoa > Chordata > Mammalia > Rodentia > Caviidae > Cavia > Cavia porcellus. The sequence continues at coordinate 43,216,695 of NW_026947496.1, read as the reverse complement.
CCATAATTAACCTGCTCATCTTCAATGTTTAAATGTTTGACTGACTTACCATTAACTACAACTCCTTATTTAAAATGATTCCATGAGTCTACTCTACCAGTTGAAAATGCTACACTATCGTTTACATTGATTCTCTTCACTGCTCTGTAAAAAAAATGAGGCACTTATTTATACTTCATTGTTATAGCAGGGCATATTGACTAGCAGCTTGACAAACTTCACTAAGTCATAGAATTAAGTAACAAGCTAGGATTCAATAGCAGATATATTTAACTATATTATATTTACATATAAATGTCTGTGTCCTTCGAGAATCTTCCAACTACACTGGTATCATGATATAGAAAAGTGTATGCACCCATTTGTCTACATCCCACCACCCAGCACCAATTGACAGACAGAACCCAGAGTCTAGGCACGGAGAGTAGTACCTGATGCCTGTATGAATTTACTCCATCCGAAGCCCAAGTGCACATAGCACATTTTGGGCCCAGTTACTTCCACATCCAGCTTCCAATCTAGAAACCTAAGAGGCCCTCAACACTCTCTTTGAATGTTCTTTATTACAGTTATTAACACTCATGGTACAACAACTGCAAACATGTATTACTATATGTCTGTTTCTTTTTTTTTTTTAGTAGCCTATAGTCTTTGCATCAGCTTATTAAAAGTTCCTGGGGTCAGTGTTCAGAGGTGGGACTTTGGAAAGTGATCAGACTGTGGAGCACTATACTCTTAGTGATCCACTGATGAGCCTATAGTTGAATGTGCTATTAGAGGGTGGGGCTCAGATGGAGGAGATGGGCCACTGGGGTGTGCCTGTCTCTTGCCCTGGGTCTCTTGCTTCCTTTCTGCTTCTAGCCAGAATGATGTGAGCAGCCTTCCTCCACCAGGTTTCTTCCTTATAACTAGCTGATCATTGGTTGAAACATCCAACACTGAGTCAAAATGATTCTCTCTTCCTCCAAATTTGGGTGTTGGACGTTTTGTCCCAGCAATGAAAAGTTGACCAAGATAGTAGGCATCATCTTATCTGCATTTTAGTTCATATGTGGGTCTCAGGTCCATGTCTAACCTATCCTACATGCTCTTCCATCAGTATCTGTCAAGTGAATGAACTGGATTCTTGGTCTCCTGAAATGGCCCAAGGAGGATTGGAGTACGTGAAAAAAATACCATTTCTCTATCACATAAAGCCCAGAATAATTGCAACAACTAATACATAGCATCATGTTGAACTGTGCTGCCCTATATATTTCCTTGCTGCTGTATGTGATGATATATAGAGTTCCAGGAGTAATGATCTGTAACTTAAATGGGTCAGGTGTATATTATAATTTCTTCTTACTGCTTGCTAGAAAATATTTTATGGTTTTGTAATTTTGTTTATTAATGTCCAAGATGATTGACTATACTACCCAGCAACCTTGAGGAAGACATCCTTAAACGTCAGAGTTATTTATCCCCAAATATTAGAAAAATCTTATTTGAGATTTGATCTACTGAAACTACTATGAAAGCTGCATTCCATTTGGTTCAATGGCTGAAATAAAGGGGAGGGGACACAAGGTTTACAGATTGTGCTTCTTTCTATTACTGTACACGTCTCCCTCTGAGAGCCACTGAATTGAAATGTTACATGTTCCTCACCTTTCCTTATGATATACTGTAACTTCTCAAGGCTAAATATTTCAATCCTGGATTTTCAGCGGCTAGGCTGAAACTGATTCTCCCATCTATTCCTCTTTGAAAGAGGTACTATGTCTAAAGAAGCCATTATCCTCTGATATTTTCACTTTGGTGAAATATGGATTCTCATAGATAACTCTGCACACATTTACACATTCTTCATAGCCAAGAATAGTGACGATTTCATTTTCTAAATGACCTAGTCGAGAAAAGGCAACTATGTTTTCTGAATATACTTGCCTTTACTGTCTCATAATAAAAAAAATGTGGTTCTGTTTTTTTCTTTTGAAAAGATAGGCCATTGCTGTAAGTAGATGGGAGGATGTATTTTTTATGTACACTAAGGTCAGTATTATCATAATCAAGTCAATATTGTCAACTATTTTCTCAAAAGAAAAAATGAGTTAGACCATCTCCAAGGTTGTTTCACTTCTCATATACACAGATACATCTTATAGAAAAGCCCAAGAAATCACAGTTTATTTTAGACAACGACTTAAATTCACATATGTTGCTTCTGCATAGTAATAGATTTGTATTGCAGATTTTGAATTGATTTTGTAGGTGTGATGATTTTCTCATGTTTCTAGAGGAGGCAAACAAATACCATAACCTCAGATTTGACTGGAGTGCCCCCAAACTGGAAACCTGGCCACATATCCCCAGAACTTTAAAAGGACTCATCACAGGGTCCAGATAAATTGAAAATCTTCACTTGCTTCTACTTGGTTTCAAGGACGCTCCACTGCCTTGAGCACAGCATTCAGATTTCTCTGGATTGGAGCAGGCAATCTGCTCGCTCTGTAACTGCCACATTGATCTTCACAGGGCAATGACTTTAAATAGCCATTTAGATTGATTCCTATGACAGCCCAACAAAGATATCCACCCTACCATAATCAGCTCATTCTATGTGACTAGACTCGGACTTAGCTCCGAACGTGCCAATCCCATTAAAAACTGCAGAAAACTTTCAGACTGTTTAATGCTCTGCAAATGCTGTTCCTGAATCCAGGGAATAATAATGCACAATGTAAAGCACAACCTTGTTGTTTGGTGGTATTTTATTAAAGCCCTAAGTTGAATCTATCAAAGGAAGCTGAAAACAACAAAAATAACCAATAAATAATACAAAGTAAAAAGACCCTGTTGAAAAGATTGTGAGCATTCAAAGAACTGACTTATGTGGAAAAAGCACACAAAGGCCTCACATTATTTTTGTTAAGCACATTTAAACTTTTGCTCTCCATTTTACTTTTAGTCTTAAATCTGCTCATTTCACTCAAATTCTTCACCAAATATAATTCCTATAATTTTTCATAATACTGAAAATGTACATACTCTACAATGCGTAAATTCCAATGCTAAATATAGATTATAAGTAGGCCCATGTAAAAACATACATGTATAATTTGAACAATTTAGATATCCAGTAAGAGCACAATGAAATTTTTTCACAAAATTAAATATCATATGGCATTAAAAAGTAAGATAGTGCAACTGTGAAATTACATTTCTCATTTTAGGATGACTATCACCAAAAAGGCCTAAAAATAGTAAATGGTCAGTAAGGATGTGGAGAAATTAGAACCCTTATACATTGCTGAACAGGACATAAAATAGCATTACCAGTTTTTGCCTGTCTGAAATGTTAAATATAGTTATCTGACTCAGCAGTTCTCCTAGGTACCTACCCAAAAGACATTAAAATGTATGCTTGCACAAAAATGTTAAAAAGCATTATTCACAATAGCCAAAAAGTGAAAAACAACCAAATGTCCATCAAGTGATGGATGTATAAACAAAATAGCAAAATTTATACAACAGAATAGTATGCAGCAATAAAAAAGAATGATGCTCTGATACTTGCTATGACATGGCTGAATTTTAAAAATATAAGAATAAGTGAAAGAATCCAGATACAAGAAACCTAAATGCTTGAAATGTTCATAATATAGAAATCTACACTGACAAAACTAAATTGCTTTTGGTACGGTGGAAAGGATTGACAATGGGGAGTGATTGCTGATGGGTACAGGTTTTTGGTATAAATAAAAAACGTTCTAAAATTTGGTGGCATGGATAGTTTCATAACCCTATCATTATATAAAAAATTAAATTGTATTCTTTAATAGGTGAATTGAATGGCATAGGAATTATATCTTGACAAGGTACTTTTTCAAGAAGAAAAAATAAAATGAGAAACAATATCAACATGAATAATTCCTACATCATAACCCTGAACAATATGCATTCTTTGTTTTTTTTCTTGTTCTCAATTATAAAAGTTTAAGTATATGCCAAATAATATTTCTTATGTGTCAAGGATCCAAACCGGTGTGGTAATAAAGGATGGGTACAGAAGAGGAAAAGAGATTGCTGGAGATTTCCAGTGGTATTTGTAACATTTTATTAAGGTCAGTTGAAGATACAGGTATCTTTCTATGTCTGCTCAAAATTATTTTAAACTTTTTTTTTATCGGTACCGAGATCAAACTCACGACCACCTGCTTGCAAGGCAGGTGCTTATGCCACTGAGCTAAATCCCCAGCTTTAAACTTCTCTAAGAACAAAAATAATAGTAATTATTTGGGTCCCATTCATCCAGAAGGGTCAAGACACTGTCACTTTATGCTCCCATTCAGGTGTACGCAGAGTTGTAAAACAAATAAACCAAATAGTCATATCTTTTGTGACTTTTCGTTACAACTTTAACATTTCAGCACAAAACAGAGAGAAAATAAAATATCAAAACCTTAAATTATTGTCACTAGTCCTCTGTTGAGAGTGGTTACTTAAAATTTTCTAATAATGTCTTACCTAAAGTCCAAATGTTAAATCTTAATGAAAACTCAGTACATAGTCAGCGTGTGGACCATTAGGGTCATTGTTGCCTTTCCTCTTCATTACTCCTCCTATTCTTCTTTTGATTGGGACCCTAGGAATGCTGAAATGCTTGTGGTACCTTATACTGTTGGTCACTTCATTTCCCTTAACTACATTTTTAATTTTTGAGATTGACCTAATTTTAAACTAATACTGATATTTTATGAAAATATTTTATGTGTACTATTATATATTAAGTAATAGAAGATGCTATTTTTTTTTGAGACAAAGTCTCACTTTGTAGGCTGGCCTTGAACTCACTCTGTAGCCAAGGTTGGCCTCAAATTCACGGCCAGGAGGCTTCTTCAGTTTCCGAAGTGTAGGATTACAGGTGTGAATAACTATACCAACATGATGCTTATTTTTATTAAGAGAAATGTGGAACTCTTACAGGTTGTCTAAAGAATTTTGTATATTCATTTAATAGTAACCCAAAATCTTGGCCTATTTGCCAATTCAAGTAAATATTTTCATCATCAAGCCACTTTAGACATGTTTTGTGTGCTTATTTCCAATTTCCGGGTGTAAAGAAAGACATATGCAGAGTATAACCTTATAACTTTATAAAATAAGGTGCTTTAACATTCTGAGTATCGGAGTATATTCTGTATGTATTTTTGCTTCTTCGCAAGTCATGTGTTTAACATTTCAGCTGGTCTGATAGAATTTGCTCCTCACAGAGCCTTAACAGTTATTATCTAGGACTTACTATATTCTAAGACTGTGAACATTTTGCCTGAATAACACAGTGGACATGCCAAGGTTATTTCAGAATTACAGGATCTTGGGCCAGGGATAGCTCAGTGGCACAGCACCTGCCTAGCAAGCATGAGGTCCTAAGTTCAATTCCTAGTACCCACACACCGCCCCTCCTGAAGAAAAAAAAGAATCACAGGACCTTCAAGTGAAGTGAAAAAAAAGTGCTATTCTAGGTCTTTTCTGGTTCCAAATGAATTTTAGGGATGTTTGCTCTAGTTCTGTGAGATATACTAATGATATTTTGATTCACATTGCATTAAATCCGTATAACAATTTTGGAAGTTTGGCCATTTTTTTTTTTTTTTTTTTTTGTCTTTTTCGTTTTTATCGGTACCAGGGATCGAACTCATGACTGCCTGCTTGCAAGGCAGGCGCTTATGCCGCTGAACTAAATCCCCAGCCCCTGTTTGGCCATTTTCACTATGTTCATTCTTCCTTTCCATGAGCAAGGAATATCTTTCCGTTTTATGATACCCTCTTCAATCGCTTTTTTACAGTGCTATAATTTTCAATATACAGATCTAGAGCATATAAAGTATTGAAAAAAAATCAGACCCTCCAAAATTCAAAGGTCCAATCTAAAAATAGGCATGTGAAATAAACACTTCACAGATGAAACAATACAAATGGCAAATAAATATATGAAAAATTGTTCAACATCACTAGTCATTCAAGAGATGCAAATTAAAACAACATAGAGATTCCATCTCACTCCAGAAAGAATGGCTATCATTAAGAAATCAACAGATAACAAATGCTGGAGGGGCTGTGGGGAAAAAAAAAAACTTTTCTCCACTTTTAGTAGGCGTGCAGACTGGTACAACCACTGTAGAAATCAGTTGGATATTTCTCAACAAACTTGGATTAGAAGTGCCATTACACCCAGCTATTCCCCTTCTGGTTATTTTCCCAGAAGAATTGAAAACATCATGCCACAGTGATATATATATACCCATATTGATAGCAGCACAATTTGTAATAGCTAAATTTTGGAAACAACCCAAATGCCCATCAGTTGAAGAATAGATTTTAAAAATATGGTATTTTTATACAATGAAGTACTGCTCAGCCATGAAGAAGGATAAACTTAAGACTTACAGAGGTAAATGGATGCAACTTCAGACCATACTCAAAAGTTAAATAAGACAGACTCACATGTGTAAACATCATATTGCCTCCCTAGTACAAGAAATTGAAAGAATAAATAAGATCCAATATGTACAAATATATACTGTGAAATGGAAAGAAACTGTTCAAAAGAAAACAGAACCTGGAATGGAGGAAAGGAGAAAAAAAAAAAAAATATATATATATATATATATATATATATATATATATATATTGCACATGAGATAGTTAAGATAGTTATGCTACTCGTTCCTATTAGTGTATTGAAGAGTTTGTGTTTATATTGTTTGATCCATTTTTCTTTTTTTTTTTTTTTTTTTTTTTTTGTCTTTTTCATTTTTATCGGTACCAGGGATCAAATGATCCATTTTTCATAGCCGCAGCTTGCACTATGAGCAGCTACTTGGAAGATAAGTTCTATTATCTTTTTTGAAATTTTGTATCATTGTTTTTCTTGTTTTCTCTCTTTAAAATACAAAAACAAAAAAATGATAAAAAAGAAATGAAAGGTTTCTCTTTGGTTTGAAGAGTATTTTACCTAGAATCGAACTCACAAACCAATCTGTATAACTCTGTGGGGTTCTTCATGGAATGAATGTTCACCAGAAGAATGCTTTACAATTATTTGATTTTGGATTGTTAGGAAAATCCAACATAAGCTACCTAAACTCTTGAGGTAAAAATGTTCAAACCATTTTATCTCAATGACCTCAAGAGCTTGATTATAATGAGTTTTCTCTTTCCTTTTCCTTGAACCACCTAATTCCTCAGTTCATAAAAAGAAGCAAATTTAAAAAGATCATGCTCGGTATGTAGATAATTAGTTACTGCTCTAATAATAAGGGAATCTACTTCCAATCAGGTCAGTCAGTGAATTGTTTGCATTTTAATAAAATATTTATGATTCCAAGTCTACAATGGCCAGAGTACTGCAAAATGTAAAGCGACTTCAAAGTGAGTAATTACAAATGTGGCTCAGGAGAATTTCTTTTTCTTTAGCAATGACAAATTCTGTCAGAACTCTCTGAGTATCAGAAATCTATGCTTCTCCCATGCCTCCCGCTTGTTTTTCTCCATCTTCTTCCTTCAGATATCTTCTGTGTCCTTATGGTAATTAAGGGCTAAAGTCAAGTTGGGCAACATTAAAACCCATCCAGGGAAAACTGTTGAAAAGAGAGAAAGAGGGAGACTGGAGGATCCCACACTACTGGCTCTGGACATGGAGGAGGGGCCGTGAGCCAAGGGATGCAGGTAGCCTCTGGAAGCTGAAAAAAGAGGAAAAAGTTATCTGATATTTGTTTCCCCAAATCAGCTTAACCAGCAACTATTACTTCCTTTTAAATTGGGTTTCTAATCTGACAAAGCAAAGCAAAAACACATGAGCATGATTTCATTGAGTCACCTTTCCAAGATAATAATAAAAATAGCTTGATATGATGTTATAGCAACACTGCAAGGTAAGCAATATCATCCCCAACTAGAAACAAGGATGCAGGGAGTCAAACCAGATAAGCAAGCTGCCCAAAGGGATAATTTATGTTGGGGCAAAAGTCATTTTGGCCTAAAGCCAAAGTCCCCACACTTCCAGCAGAAACCTGCTGTCACTACAGCCTCGCATGCCTTATTCCATGCACCACTTCCCTCGGGGAGCTTTCTCCAGTATCCCCAGGTGGACTCACTCTATTCAGCATCCACCAAATACCATACAGCTCTTACATCTATTATGCTCCTCCCAATGTGGCTATAATCATCACAATCAATTCCTTCAACACATTCATTAAGGTCGAGATAATGTCTTATTTTTCACTATGGTCATGATCTTTTTTAGCACTTCAATATTATAAGTAAGTTACAAATGCGTGAAAGAATAAAATGAATGAATTATGATGGAGTTTTTTACACCTTTGCAAATAAAGTGTCATCAAAAAGTGTGTCTTACATTACATTCATCTTTAAAGTAATCTGAACTGGACAATCAAAAATTCTCATATTCAAATGATCTCTTACCATCTATCTATCTTTGTATCTCTATCTCCATACCTCTCTCTCCATCTCTATCTCCATCTCCCTCTCCATCTCCATCTCCATTTCTATCTCCATCTCTATCTCTATCTCTATCTCTATCTCTATCTCTATCTCTATCTCTATCTCTATCTCTGCTTCTATTTCTATCGCTGCCTCTATCTCCCCTCCCCAAAGTTAAATGTGAAGTAAATTGAACACAAATAGAAAACCCCATGGAATAGACATATGGGGAAGCTAAAATTTGCAGCCAGTTACATTGGTCTATCCCTGGAACCCTGAGCACCTTATAGTCCTTGTTCAACTCTAGTTTGTGAGAAAAATAAATGGAATTCAGAAAAATATGTTTCTTATATCTGTTTTTTTAATTGAGTGTAATTTAAATACAGTGAGCTGCTCAGGTCTTAAATGTGTTTATCAATTTTAATGAATGCAAATCAAGCAGAACATTTCCAGCATCCCAGAACTTCTTCCTAGGCCCTTCCCTTCCTGTCATTTCCATGTCCTCTGAAAACATTTCTGATCAGATTTCCTCACTGTGCATTATTTGGCCTATTCTAGATTTTAATTTAAATTGAATCATATAGTATCTACTTCTTTTATGTCTAGCTCCTTTCATTCAGAATTGCATTTTTAAGAATTTCCTATAGTATTGTGTGTATCTTTTATTTCTCTTTATTGGTGATTTGGATTCTGTTTTATAAACATACCATAGTTTACATCTCCAATATTCTTTTAATTGACATTGGTGTGGACTTGCAGGTCTCAGCTTTTGTGAATAAAGTTGTGATACACAATCTTGTGCAAGGATCTTGGTGGACATATGTTTTCATTTTGCTTGGACACATACTTGGGAGTGGAAACGCTGGCTTACATTATCTGACCTTTTAACAGAGGAATTATATAGATATGCATTTTTGAATTTTCAGCAGGTATATTAATGATCATAATTGTCCTTTGCAATAGTAGATTTAGTTCCCAGGGATCTGAGGCTTGGTCCTCTTGAAGCAGAGCCTGAGGCAGCCTTGTAGAAGTGATGAATGAAGGAGTGAACTAAGAGGAAATCTGACAGATAGGGGAGGCAGAGAAGCTGAGAAAACAAGTAGTTTCAGCCAAGGCCCAGCCTCAGGCTCATCCCACAGAAAGATCTGGAATATTTCTTTTAAGGTAAGAGCATTGGGCCTGTGTGGCTAAGCATCAGCCAGTCATTTGAGAGGGAAGCATGGAAGAAATGGATAGGACTTGCATGCAGGAAGTCACTTCTCAGGCATCTTTGGGGTGCAGTTGTTCCTGAGGGAGCCAACAAGAAATCATCCAAAAGCAGAGCAGTTCTGAGCCATGAATAGCCAACACATAGCACCTGGGTGATGGACGCACCCACTTGGTAATATGGATTGGGACAGGGCTCCAATAGTATGCACTACAACATGTCAGTCACTATAAGATGTTGCAACTTAAGTGCATGTAGTCAGAATGAAACAATACTTACCAAGAAATGTACTCAGGCCTCACTTGGAAGGGCTTACCTTCAAAAGCCCATATCTAATATGATATTGAGCCAAATGATAAATATCTGTGCAGGCATAGGGTAACCCTAAAATTTGCATGTCTTCTCAGGGAATAGAAAGCCAACAGTAGCTGACACCACTGAATTTCTGGCTGATGACTTTGTGCCATGTGGCTGCAAACTGAGATCTTTCAGTGCTGACCCAGTTCCCAATGGTGCCAGTCAGTGACTATATAATACGTGGATATGTACACATGAACATAATTTGTGACCTAAGGGACATTCATATGCCTGAGTTATCTCATCTCACACTGACAGACCAACTCCTTTTCTAGGCATCTGCTTTCAGGAGCAAGTGATGTTTTGGAGGGATATTTTAATCCTAAATTGACAGAAATTTGTATCCAAACCAACAATGTTGGAGGAAGAGATAGGCAAGAGACTTGGGAACAACCAGATGATCTTTTGACATAGTAGCTTTTTTTTACTGATGTGTTAATTGGAGTGCACATTAACCACTTGCTGAAAAGAGTGTCACTACAACATCAAATGCATCCATGGCAACTCAATGTCAAGATGTCTTTCCATGACCCCTACTGCACTTTGTATGAACAAAGCCCCATTCCAGCTTCTCCATCTGAACTATACTGTACTGGAGACTCCTATTCAATGCACTACAAGGAGCTATTGTTCCTCTTCTTAGAAATAAGATGGTGGTGGAAATGAGAGCTGTTATTGCAAACTCATCATACTTTATTATTTCCATCAAAGAAAGAGAGGAAGTCCTCAGGCAGGCTTAGCTGAAATATTACAGGGCTAAGAGGTGAACTTGAAAAGCCATTCATTTTAAGCGTGCAGCAGTTTCTGTGTACACTCAAAATACTGTGAGGAAGAGCTTGCCTGGGAACAACTACCATGAAATCGAGTAGCATTTATTAATCTCTGGCTATTTCCTGAGGTTGTTCAATAGCAAACAGCGACAAGTTAATATTTAGGAGTGTTCAAAGGGAATAGTCTGCTGAGTTACAACTCTTCCCACTTTTCCCCAAAGAATAAAAAAACATGAGAAGAATCTACAGTATTCATACACTGATAAAAGATAGTGAACTTCAAGAACACACTCATAACTCTTCAACTTAGTAATTCTCAAACTATTATGACATTGATTTTTGGCGACAAAAGCTGTTCAACCTATGTGGTAATGGAGACACAAAGAATGTCAGTGTCAGCAGCTGAATCAAAACAGAAACAGACAGGGAGAAATACCAAAAGTTCGTTATTTCTCATGTAACACCAACAAATCAGACAAAAGAATAACAGGATGCCAGGAGCCATCAAAGGCTATGTTGCGTGTTTAAATTTCAAAAATTTATTATAGTAAAAGACACATGGTCATTCATCCTCCTCAAAATATTTCCCCTCACTTTAATCATACTTATCTCATTGTCCTATCCTCTTTCTGAAGCAACTGTTGAAGTGCTCTTTCATGAATGTCTTTACAAAGTATGATCAAATGTTTGGTGACTACTGCTCCCAAGTGCCAGCCAATGGAAAGGATGGCTTTTAAAAATATTAAAGTGTGTCTTCGTCTGCCTTATTCATTGGCTCTGGCACCTAACTCCTGGCTCTTCACTAAAGTAAAATGACCATGAAATGTAAATATTTTCAATAAATTCAGGAAGCCACCACCATGCTACTAAAGACACCAAATAGAACTTGCAGAACTGCTTCAGAAAGTGGCAGGAATGATGGGAAAAATATGTTTCAAGAAAGGGAGAGTATGTTGTGGGGATTAATGGTAATGTGTCCTTTATTGTAATAATTTTTATGGAGCACATACTGTATTTTTTTAATTTTTTTTAAAATTTTATTTAAGGAGAAAAGGAAAAAAAGCAGAGAAAGGGTACAAGTTATACAGATTTACAGAAAAAATAAACAGTAGGAAATCACTAGTTAATGGATTACATTTTGTCATCTTAGAAATAATTGTTCAACTTACAAAATTAAAGCTTATAAAGTGGACATTCCAACAGTGAGACTGCAAACAGTTCTGTTCAATGATCCAATAAAACTCAGTAATATCATTATCTATCTTATACACTTAAATATACATGCAGTTATATCGTTTAGAGCACTTTCTTTTCCTCTCTTTTGTACAATGACAATTACATATTTTGGGTTTTGTTGCTCCCACAGTTCTTATTACTTTTTTGGAAGAGAGTAGAACCAAAAGTGACATAACAGAACAGTCAGTCAAATCAAAAGGGTGGACGTACTAGATAATGTAAAAGCATAATACTAGGTGATCAACAATGGTTACCATGATGCCTCCCTCTATCTCTAATAGAATTGCTATATCATTAGTTATAATACAATTTGAACAAAACAGTAAAGAACAAAACCAACAAAACCAAAATATTGGAGACATTATAGGTCTTCAAAAGTAGATAATAGTCAACCAGAATGGGCATCATAATGAATCCCACTATCTTCACAGCTGTTGCCTAAACTTTCGAACCTGATACTATCAAGCAAAACAGAATAGAGGAACATCAGTCAAAACAAGATGGTGAGAGCAATACAGGGCTTTAAATCAAGATAATGGAAAGTCAAAGTGGGTCACTATAATATATCCTGCTATTTTTTAATTTATTTTTCCCTTAATTAAAAGGATAAAAAAGTAAATAATAAAATGGAGATTGAGATAAAAGAAGCATAATAGCAAATCAGCGCAGATCCAAACATAACCATTTAAGCAAAATAGTGTTTCACCACAAGATTATCCCGACCTAAAAGTAGTTACCATATTGTCTCTTTCCTTGAAATCTTTGAGTATAACTTGGTGTACTGTATCATCAAATATATCAAAACAATGTAAAACCATTTAAGAGAATGACAGTATTACAGGGTATTTAGAATCAACAAACAGAAAATAAACAATGGTTTCTGTATAATCTCCTTGTCTATAAAAGGTTTTGCTTATACTATCATATATAATAAAATCCAATAAGATACCACCTGTTTAGACCAATGGAGACAGAAGAACAAAAGCTTGATGAGACTTCAAAACAAGATGATACTAAATCAGTATTACCTCTTCAGACGTCATTTTCTCCAATATAGCTGTTCCTATCATCCAATCTTCTCTGCCTCATTTCTGTTGAGCTCTTTTTCTGTCATTAGTTGTCAGTTTGTCTTCTTCATTTGGTTTTCTGCTCCATTCATTGTGGCCACTCTGCCACTACTTCTGGATTTTTCGTATTTTTCTTTTTTAGAATATCTTGCAGTATTCTCTGTAGAGTTGAATTGGTGGTTGCATTTTCCCCTAGTTCCTCTTTATCCTGGAAGCACCTTGTTTTTCCATCAATTTCCAGGGATAGTTATGCAGAATATATCAATCTTAGCTGGAGATTATTATCTTTCAAAGCTTGAATTATTTCCCCCCATGCTCTTCGTGATTTGATGGTTTGTGCCAGGAAGTCTGCTGTAATTCTGATGGGTGTTCCCTTGTAAGTGATCTGTTTCTTGTCTCTGATGGCTTTTAGTATTCTGTTCTTATATTGGATTTCTGGAATTTTAATTATTATATGCCTGGGTGTTGCTCTGTTTGGGTTGTAGGTGGCTGGGGTCCTGTATGCTTCATATAACTGAGTATCTTTACCTTTTGCTAAATTAGGAAAATTCTCCTGGATTATTTCTGTGAGTAGCTTTTGTAGTTCATTTGTTTGTGTCCCTACTTCTTCTTTTATGTTCTTAATTCTTAAGTTATAGACCCTCTTATCATCTTCTAGTCTTTGTATTATTGCTGTTTGTTTCTTTGTTATTTTTAAGAAGTTTTTCATTTCATGCTCCCATATTACAACTCTGCCCTCCAGTTCAGATAATCTGTCCTTAGTTTCTTTCAAGCTGTTATGCCAGTTTTCGATAGACTTTTTAGTTTCCTGGTAGTCTCTTTGAACCTGCTTCACGTATTCTATGCTTTCTCTATTTTTTCCATTAAACAATTCTCCCCTCTTTTTCTGTTCTTCCATTCCACCATCTGTTTTTTCTTGGGTGGTGCTTAGCATTTCTCTAACTATTCTGCTTATGTCTAGCTTCAGGTCATTAATAACTTCCTTCCTGAACTTGTCTGTGAGGCTCTCAAGATAGCACTTTATGTCTATTGGTGCTGTGTCTGCTGTTGTCTCTTTCTCAGGATTGGTGGCCGAGTACCCTTTCTTCTTGCTGCTTCTTCTCATATTCTTTTTTCCTTATATATGCAAGTGTATATAGGAGGCCCAGCTTCCTTCCCTGTCAGCCACAGTCTGATTGAACTGTGCCGGCTAGGTGTTCCCACCCACCGCAGCGCACCAGGCAGTTGCAGACCAGGCAGCCTATGCGGGGCCCACCACTCCAGGTCAATCTACCTTCAGGAGCTGGGACCTGGGCTGTGCTAGCCTACTGGATCTCAGCCAGCAGCGTCATGTGGGCTAGGCACTGCTCACCAATCCCGCTTGAGAGGGGGATTGATGACTGAAGTCACTGCAGCGCCCTGTTCCCGCAAGTCTGCCTGGTCCCAGAATGTCCTCTGTTGGAGTCTCCTGGACCGTGGCAGAGTCCCAGTTTTCCCTCTCTCACCGGAGGTGGATGCACGGCTCCCCACCTGTCCTGCTCTCAACTCGGTTCACCGATTCCCGTTCTCAGAGCTTCCACGCGTCTCTCTCCCTGCCGAGCCGATGCAGACGCAGCCGCAGCAGCAGGAAACCCAAATCACAGCTTCCAATGGCGCGGGCTCCAGCTTCCACGCTGAGGCTTTATCTGTTCCTGTTATAGCACCAGGATTGCATTCCCAGTTGGTTTCTCTCAGCCCAGTTCGTTCTTGGGTCACTGGGGCATATCTCCTCCTGCTTATGATTCCTTACTCAGCACCATTCCTGAATTCTAAGCTGGGTGTTTCAGAGAGCCTCCATAGCTGCTGCTATCTGTCCGCCATGTTCTCCCAGAAGTCCACATACTGTATTTTTTAATGGGAACTATGTGGTTTCCATGTGACTTCACCTGGATGACTTATTAAAAAGCATGCTAAGACTCACTTTTTGTGTGCAGTTACTTATTATTGATCATAAAAATTCCTATCCCTGACCCTGAATATCTCTCCTTTTCTTCAAGATGAATCACAGCATGGAACAGAAGTATTATTGTATTTCTAACTCAACAATAGCCACAAGTTATATAATTAGTGTACAATACATTCATCAGCATGTCATCTTTGGTTACTATCATTAGTTAACCTATTGGAATGAAAGAAATCCATTTTGTTTTAAGTGACATTTTGAAAGAGAAATTGACTTTGAAAACAGATTTATTTAAGCTTTCCGAGCTCATCTTTAAGAACTCTGAACTACCAAAACAAGGTTAAGAATGTAAACCACTGAAGATAGATGAATGCTGACATCCTTAGCACCAAAAAAAAAATAATTAACCATTTCAAAATCAAGATAAAAGATTTTTTAAACGCAGATCAAAAGCTAAAGACAAATTTTTCAACAACTAAAAATAGGCATATCAAAGTCAACCCTCTTCAGATCAAATGATCATTTCAATGTTCCTTCTTTCAGCCAGTTTGGGGCTCAATTTTTAAAATCTGAATATAAAAATTTAAACACAAATTGGCAGAAGGCAATCTTCATGGTGACAGATTAATAATAATAAAGGTATTTAATCCTGGAAAAAATAGCCTCACAGGAATCCTTGTGTATTTTAGCAATATTACCAAGAAGACACAAAAGGAATTTTCTCTGTATTTGCAAATGAATAAGCAATTTTGACTAGAATGACACATGTACATCTTTAACACTGAGATGAACTATCAAGCAAGAATGTGGTGTCCTCGAGCTCTTTTAAAATATCTAGATAGGAAACTATGTGACCAGTATAGGAAACTATGTGAATGATCTGCCTTCAGTTCTGCCAAACATGTAAGAAACCAAAGAGGACGTGTGTTAACCTTCATATTACTAGCCTCAAGTGTGTGGCTGAGTTGATTCCACCATCATAGACATACCTTGTACTCAAATTCTTTTGCTTACAGGAACAGACATGAGTAGTTTAAGAAATTATTGAAAGAGTTAAGACATTTTTGAAATTGTAGAGAAATATTCACACTAAGAAATTACTGAAAGAGTTAAGACAATTTTACAATTGTAGTGAGATATCCACACTAACTGTATGAATTAAAATCATCATGGTTCCAACCAATCAAATATAACCAAGGAAAATAACAATACCAACAAATGAAGCCAGTGTGAAGCCACTCAGCACTGTGGTACTGGATTAATCATGTTGCTCTCTGAGAATTTAAAGCTTTTAATCATGTAGTGCTGCCTTCTTTGCTTAAAATTCATGGGCACTTTCTAGGTTTATTTTGGCCCCAGGGCCCCTTTATTGTTCACTCAGTACAATGAAAACCTGTTAAGAATAAAGAATAAAAATTGATGTCAAACTGAATAAAGGTGCTGAAAAGGTCAAAATTTGTTCCTAGGGTCAAAAGAATATGCCTGCACATAGAAAAGATCATGGAAATCAAAATTAAATACAGGCCTCATATCCATAAATTTATGGAAGCAGTAAACTCTCTGCAACTGATTTTACAATGATTCTGTATTTCAAACACTAATATGCATAAAAGTATATTGTGGATGTATGTATAAGAAAGAAATATATTTCTTTCTCTATAATCTGTGCATCTTGAATTATCTATTTAATTATTTGTCCCCACATCATAGGAAGGAAGCCCCTCTCAGAAGTTTCATTATCTATCTTGAATAGATAATGAAATATCTATTTATCTATCTTGACAGGTATTAAATTTTTGGAATCAAAATGAGCATTCATTTTGAGGTTGAAACTAAAATTAATACTGATATAATGAAAATGTAAAGCTTTTAAATTTATTTAATATCAATTTCAGTGCATCATAAATTAATGCTTTTAAAAGGTAATGCAATTTTGCAAGGCATTTATGAAGAAACGTTGGGATTTAGGATTTCTTGGGTGATAGAGTTGGATGCATCAAAACCCTGCAAATTATTCTTAAATATTAATGTCCACAAGGAACTTGTTTAGGGAAAGGATATACATCCTAAGGTAAAACAAAAAAAAAAATGTTTTACAAAACTACTGTGCAAGTTTCCCTGTACAATTATCTCCAATTGAAAGTCTACACATGCAACCAAGGTCCACAAAAACTTTAATAGGATTCTCCACCCTACCAGGGCCAGTTGATGCTAATAGTCTAGACCTTCACTAGGCTTTCTCCCTGCTTGCAAGGAGGAGAAAATTCATGAGTTGGTGCTGTTGCAACCTTGGTCATGCTGCCAGAAATCATCCTTTCTTTCTCCATACTAATTTACTGGTTTCCAAATCTACTCAACCTGAGAATGTCGATTTTGCTCTTTCCATTCAGTCCCTACATACACAACCCATTTACAGTTTAACCTTTCCCTGTTCCAGGTAAAAATTTTCAGTCAGGCAGCAACTACTGACTGTGTGTCATTTGTCACATTCCACTAGTCAAATCAGTTCAAAACTACAAGGCCTGTGTTAGTTCTGCTTCTCTTTAGAGAAAACAAATCAAGGGAAGCAAGTGATTGATCAGTGCCTGGCATAGCACTAGGCAGTCAAAAGCTAGCAGGAGTGCCATCCCATTCCCCATAAATGACCTCAGGCAATTCACAGCACTTCTGTCCCTTGAGCACAGTTAAAGAAACAGATGAGTCTCCAGTTGGTAATAGGAGTAGCAAGGAAGACAGAAAGGAAGGTGCTGAAATAACCTGATTCAGAAACAACCAATATTCCCATTGTAAGAGGAAGGTTGTGTGACCACAAGAAGGAGGTTAGTTCAACACTGAGTCTCTGCTTTGATGAGGTTTTCCACATTCACAAGGACATACACTTATATGCAACATAGCATATATTTATATGCCAAAGAGTCTCCAAAATAAATCTGATGGGAACATGATAGAGGGGTAAATAATAGAGGAAAAAAATAAATACACATACTAGGCAACCAAAAAGATTCCTGTTTGTTTGAAAATGTTTTCAGATCTCCAATTGAAAGATACCATGCTATTTGAATCAGTGTTCTGATCCACAGGTGGCATGGCTATCAAAGGTATGGTTATTATGGCTCAAATAGCTCACTTTTCTGTTATATTTATGGAACAGGGTCAGGAAAATGTCTGCAGCCAACCTTCTGTATTAGTGACTGCCTTTATCAGTATATTTTGTCAAAATTAACCAAGCATTTGATTTGTGGGGGAAAAACCCTAGTCTAGTTACATTCCTGCATTTCAGCTCCTTTTAAAGAAATGAAAGCATATATATCATTGACCATGGGAAGATGCTCCCAGAGATCAACACAGAAAAGGACATGCTGTTAACTCATAAAAGGCCATGGCATTGTCAGTTGCCAGGACGGTCATGAGAATAAATCAGTTTTGAAATAGTTCCTATATTTGAAGGTAAACTGGAGTTATTTAATGGGTTCTCCAAATTGCAAGGAGCCTTTTTACTTTTATCTGCAGCAGCAATATTGTATTTATTGATGAATCTTTTAAGCACTTGTCTTTCTTGCGTGGGCTTATGCAAATTAGATTTTTTTCAAAGGTGCCTCTGTGCCTTCTCATGCATTAGCCCCAGTCTGCTGGAACACAGAAGATAAAAGCACAACCTGGAATCACCAGAAGGTCAGATTGAAATAAAATTGAGCCTTTCCACTCTTAAGGGGCATAGTCCACACCATTTTTCAGCCAGGATTATTGCAAGCATCTCAGAATGGCAGTGCATTTTAACTTTTTACCCTTAAAGTGAAAGCAGTGATTCTTTGCCTATCCTCTTCAATAGCATAATCTTTTGAATAAATTAATTGCCTACATTATATACCTCAATGAGGTGCAAATTCAAAAAAGCAGAGTTACCAGTCCCTTAGTTTTCTCTGGTGCTTCAAAGGATGAAATGGAAAATTCAGGCAAAACACCAGCCTAGAGGGAGAAACCGTGATGGTCCAGAGATTTAGAAAAACCATATCTAGAGTTTCATGAATCCCTTTCTTATTAATATGACAAATGGATTTCTAGCAGTGTAACTGATATGAAATAAACCATACATATTTAAAATGTGTAGTTCAACAAGTTTTATCATGAGTAAACATTCACAAAATCATCACCGCAATCAAGATAACAACTCAAATTCTCCTTTATAATGCCTCCTTCCCACTACTCTGAATTCCCCACCCTACCCAACAATTTATGACACTAGATCTGTCAAAGAGGTCAAGCAAGTTGTCCTGCCAAAATCCCCCACCTTTAAGATATGACTGGCTGCTCCTTCATGATGCCAATTGGCCTGTCCCTCTGTAGCTCATATTTCCTATCAAATGAAGAGTGCCTTTCTATGATATGAATTTAAATATAGCATTGGGATTTTTTGCTACATCACACCAAAGACACTCAGCCTTTAATTGACCCAATTGTTCCTATTTTACTGTGGCTGAAATTAAATTTTGCTTAAGATCGTTTTGCCATTTTTTGCTTTGCTTTTTATTTTTCTTAAAATTTGCATATAAAAGAAAAAATCTAATGAATTGGACACACCTGTTACTCATGTTCTAATTAAGAGAGTTTTAACTTTGCCTCTATTATAAAATATTTCTCTCCACTGTTGTTAACTCATCATAGAGAAGATAAACATGATGGCAGGACTTGATTACAGTAGAAGTGTATTTGAATGGTACATCTCTTATTAAAAGCAGTTGGTCTTGGGTGATTTACTTCTCTGAGATTCAGTTTCCTTACCTATATAATAGCAATTAACATGTTAGCCCCAAATACCCAAAAAAGTTGGTTTCATACATCAACAAAGTAATATAAGGGTTGATATTTTATAAAGTCCTAATGCAATGTTTTGTGTGTGCCTGTGTATGCGTGCATGTGCATGCACGTGCACTAATGTTCCTTTGAGATGAGGAGGAATCCTACATATTATATTATGCAAATAGAGGCGTAGAGACAAGCAACAAGTGACTTTATAAAGCTGGGGAACAGAACATCATCTACTTGGCTTCCACCAGATTGCAGTGACAAAATGTAAATGATGTTACCTTATTTCCAAACTACTTGTGTCATAGTCTTTTTCAGGAGGATAAACAAGTTTGATCCTAATTTGCACTTACCCATGTCACCCTGGGATCTGGGACCTAAACACATAAGAGAATAAAAACCTGCAGATCTGTCTTCTGCTGTCACCCCCCAAAGTACAGTCTACAGAGCACCTGAACTGAATTATATTTGCCACCTTTTTCATGACACTCTTATTTCTATGCACAAGATACTATTTCCTTCCCCTGCATGCCCTGGAGAATGTAATGTGAACTCCTCTGAGAGATCTTATACATCTTGCCTGGTACTATTGCTACTCATATAAGATTTTTATGCCACTTTAAGGCAGAGCCTGAATGAAGAGATGCATTGAACATATCTTTAACACATATTTACTGAATTAAACTGAACTGGCTTTTGACCCAAACTCAGCTTCTTATGAGAGAAACAAGATTCATATTGATTGTCTAGCCCAGCTGTGACCATTAGACAAGACAGGGCACATTATCAATCAACAAAATTATGCTTAAAAGTTGACAAAAATTAAATAGGTTTTTAATAGTTTAATGATTGGACTTTTAAGAGACTTTCCTTCTTAAATCAGCTATGGGTTAGCAGAAAATTTTACAGAAAGATACAGTGATACCCCATTTACCTCTTCACTCATACCTGCACAGCCTCCCTCATTACCAATATTCCCAACCAGTATGGGGCATCTTTTCAATAGGTGAACTTCTGTTGACACATCATGATCATCCAGAGTTTGTAGCATAGTTCAGGGTTGATTTTGGGCACATTCTGTAGGTTTTAGTACACGTATAATGACATGTTTTCTCAAATAAAACCTCGTACAGAGAAGTATCACCAGTCTAAAAACCTTTCACTCTGTGCACATTCATCTCTCCTTTCCTCCTAACTCTTAGCAACCACTAAGTTTTCTTTTTACTGTCTCCATAGCTTTGCCATTTCCAGAACGTTATGTAGTTTGAATTACACAATGTGTAGCCTTTTCAGAATGTCTTCTTTGACTTGATAATATGTGTTTAAATTTTTCTCCATTTTTTTCACAGCTTAGCAGTTTATTTCACTTTTGTACTGATTAATATTCCACTGTCTGGATACAGTGTTTCCATTCACCTACTGAAGAGTATTTTAGTTGCTTCCAAGTTTGACCAATTATAAATCAAAAATATTATAAATACCTTTTTGTAGGGTTTCATATGGACATAAATTCTCAACTTTTGCTAAGTAATAAGAAGCACGACAAGTCAGTGTTGATTTAATTTGTATTTTCCCTTACAACATAATGGTATGGAGCATATTTTTTTGTATGCTCATTACCCAATGTGTCATTTTCTGTGATATGGTATCTTTTAAGATGTTTGACTCATTTTTTAATCAGGATTTTTTTTCTTATTGTTGAGTTTGAAGAAACATTTACACAATTTGGGGAATAGTTCACTATTATCATTACATGTTATTGCATACATATTGGGGTCCTGGCCAAGATCTTCCAAACCAGTGTATAGTGAAGGCTTAAATAATTGAGACAAGTGGTATGATTTTGGGGCTCCAGGAGAGTTAAAACCCTCTTGCAGAGTTTGAGACTTTGAGGCTAATGCAAAAATCTTTTCTGGGCCACCTATATTACGTTTTCAAAATAAGAGGCGATACTGAGGAAAGCACAGGAAATGAGCAGGACTTTGGGAGTCACTTCAAAGGCTTCTCCAAGTAGTAAATTACGCCAATTTAGGAGAACTGCCTTATCTCCATGATTACAATTATGGCAGGAGTGACACAGCAGGAGGCGTGAGATGCCTGCAGCAGTAGTCTCTGGTTAGGGTTGGAGCCAGGTGTCCTCACCTGTGGCCTTATCTTGCCCTTTGAGGCATCTCTGGCATCACAGCGCATTACAGGCCTCAGGCAGGACCAGTGGTGATTCACAGAGGTTCACTTACTATGAATCAGCCCCCATCACAAGGTAAGGGACCTAGGCCTAGGACAGACTCACAGATAAACATAGAAAGCTGATTAGTTAATTTTAAATCCTTCTCAGACCCACCGCATAGTGGTTTCCAACACACACATAATCAAATATATTATTGCTATTATTTTGAAAATAACTATTATCTGCTAGGTCAAGAATAAGCAAAGTAAAAGTTTTTATTTAGTTCTTCTTTTTCCTTCACCTGATTACCTGTTTGGTACTCTTCCCTTATTAATATATATTTGAATTCTGACTTATACAGCTTCTTTCCAAAGCATTTTTAAGAATTCCTTGCAAGACTGTTCTACTGGCAACAGAGTCCCTCAGTGTTTTTCTGAAAAAGTTTTTATTTCTCTTTCAGTTTTGAAGGACAATTAAAAATTTTACAAGGTACAGAATTATCCTTTATTGAGCTGAAGCTTTGCTGTTTGTGTGTTTATCTTTGTATTTGTTTTGAATTCTTCTGAACACCCTTTACCTCCACTCTCTTCTCTCTCTCATCGTTTCTAAGGAGAAATCCATGTAAATCTTACCCATACTCCTCTTAGAGAAGCTCTCTTTGTTCCTCTGGCTTCTTTTAAGATTTAATCTTTATCTTTGATTTTCTGTAGTTCGAAAATGACATGCCAAGGTATAGTTCTTTTGACATTTATACTGCTTAGTATTCTCTGAGCTTCCTGGATCTGTGGATTTGTGTCTCACATTTATTCAAAGAAATTCTCAATCATGATTACTTGAAATATTTCATTCATTCATTCTCCTCCTCCTAATATTCCTATTACACATATTTTATACATTTTTCAGTTATTTCAAAGCGTTTGGATGTTCTTTCCTGGCTTTTTCAGCTTTTGTTTATTTTTTGTTGTGCTGTCTTCCAAACAGGCTCTTTCCTCAGCCCTGTTCAATCTACTAAATAGGCTCATAAGACATCTTAGTTTTGGTTAGTTATTTTGATATCTGGCATTTCTTCCTGGATCTTTCTTAAAATTTCTATCACTCTTCTTAGAGTGTCCAGCTGTTCTAACATACTGTCTACCCATTAGAGCTCTCACCATATTGATCATAGTTGTTTTAAAATTCTCTGATAGTTCCAACTTCCCACCATGTCTGGTTCTGTCTCTTCAAACTGTGCTTTCACCTTTTAGTCTGTCTTGTAAATTTTTAATGGTACACAATGTTCTGAGTAAAAAGAACTGCTGTCAGTAGGCCTTTAGCAATATGGGTGTTAAAGGTTTAGGGGGAAGGGAAGTATTCTATAGTCTTATAACTAGATCTCAGCCTTCCTGTGAGCCAAGACCCTGGATCCTGAACCTTTTGGGTCCCCCCCCACAACATGAGACAATGTGGCAAAAGTGGGCTGTAATTCTGTATACCCTTATACCAAGTGGAAGTTTAAAGTAGTCTCAGGTGCAGTACCCACCCCTCCAACTCAGCTAGGTTCTGAAAAAACTCCAGCACATTAGACTCTAGTTAACTAGTTTCACCTGACAACAGACTGGTATGAAAACAGAGTTCTCTAACATATCCCTCAGTGGTTTCTTTTCCCATCATCCTTGGAAAAGCACTAGAAAAATTGTCCCAAATATTTACAGTGAGAATTTAGTAAATTCCTGGGAGTAAAATTCGGAACAATGTAGGCAAGCTCCTGTGACTGGGTCCCTCTAGAGTTCATAATTCTCAGACTTGTTCACATTGAGTCTCTGGCAGGTCATCAATCACAATTCCTATTTTTCTGCTCCATCAGTGGTTCACATGGAAGCTCCTGCTCCACTGTCTGGTTGTTCCCTGTGTTTTCCTAAGATGTGTCTCCAACATGGAGGGCAGCAGATGAATACTCCTACAACCTCCCCTCTCTGATGATTTAAAATGCACTGTTGATTTGTCAGCGAGGTTTGTATTTCATTTGTTAGGATGCGGTGGTGACTTTCAATCTTCCTACATGTAGAACTGGAAATGAGAGGTACCATAAAACTTTTAGTAACTAAGAATACCAATGTTTAATATGGGCAATTAAATTGAACCTGTCTTTATAATCAGTCATTATGCTAAGAGCTGAATGAACTAAATATTTAACCTTTAATTGCCTCCATTTATTAACAATAAAGTCTTTTAATGTAGTTTTTTTAAGTACAGACCAGTTTAGCCCAGCTGTTCATGGTTTCATTTGACAGCTGTAAGGTAATGATAGCTATAGCAATATATGGCCTAGGGAAAGGAATCTGCCAAGATTATTCTCTTGGAGACAGTGGAGTATACAATTACATGGCATTAATAAAATACTTTAGAGTCTCATCACTTACGTCTTCAATAATTACATAGAAACCAAGTACCATGTAAATACTGGCCAAATGAGTCTTGTCATTTGTATAAAGGGACACTAGTTGCATCTATTTTCACTGAGCCATACAATATATAGCTGTTGAAAGGTTCTGACATGAGCACATGAATTGTATGGTGATGGCAGAAGCCACCTACCATTCTGGAAGCCTAGACGCAGTGTTGACTGTTTAGTTTTATATTTCACTGAGGGTAAGCAACACTTGGATACTTATTGAAATGTGTATACCTGAAGCCCCAACACAGAGTACTGTAGCACCACCTCTGGAGTGGAACCTGGAAACAGAGTTTCCACAAAGGTCATTGGATGACTGTTCACACACGAGATTTGAGAACTTTCATCATCGCGGCCAATCTCTGCCTAAAATGACCTGCAGTAGTGCTACCTGTGGTTTGCATTCTTCATTGGGGTTAGTGTTGGCGCTGGTTCAAATACGGCTGGCTAGGGCTTTGGGGGAACCCTCTCTACTATCCATTAAGTGATGGAACAAGTTGCCTCAGGGTCCATATGATTGAGCTGTTCAGTTAGACAGAAGCTGCTCATCAGTGATTATTTTGGGGGTCATAAGAACAGTGAAATCAGATAAAGCTGAGTAATGCTGTTGCTGGGAATTGACTTGTGACAATCAGTTTGATAACTTAGAAGACAGTCAGTTGGTAATAGGATCTATTAAATTCCTATCTTCAATCTATATGTATCCATCTATCTGAGTAGGTCACCGAGTGCGGTTTTATCCTGCTTCTTTGGAATACTTTATTCTACTTAGCAGTTAGCATTCATCTTTATGATATTTTCCTTTTATTGCTCCTAATATACATGGATCTTAACATCCAGCAGAAATTATTTCCGAACTGTGAGGATTTTTAGGGTTTTTTTTAACAGATCAACAATTTATATCTGATACCTTAAGAAGTTAAACAAATGCTTTAATTTGCCTGAAATTAGTACCTGTATTTTTAGACCATAATCAGGTTTCTCAGGCACTAAGTATTGAATACTGGTACAGTCAATTATCTGACTATGAAGAATCATGTGCTATTTTTCAGCTCTTCTTCCCCAAGTGGAAGATAGTAGTGATCTTTGTATGTGACAATATTGCATGTGCCATGCAAACACCTGCAGTGACAGCAAAAGGAGCTGGGCTTGAATGCATGCATCTCTGTGGGTGCAAGAGACTAACTGTTGATACAGGTTTGAAGCCTCCTTGTGCCTGATCAGCTAAAAACAATTTACCTAAGCATACATTTTTCCCAGAACTAGACTAGTTACTGAAATGAGAATTTCCCACTCCTATCCAGAGAATAAGTCACAGCTCACGGTATCAGATGTGGCTCTATTGGACAGCTGCACATGCTTCATACTGCTATAGTGAACTAAGAACAAGATAAATCACACATTCCTTTCCAAGACACACATGTCATCAGTGGAATAAAAGCTCTAAGACTCCAGAAAATGGCAAATAAAGCAAAGCAAAAGCAATATTCACTCTTATGATTATGAAAAATTGAGACTATGATCTTTGAACCACTAAACTAAAATAAAAAAAAACTCAGGAAAGGTTTCATGCAATCCCCCAGGCCCCTTTAAGAAAATTGCTATAAACAGCTACAATAATACCTGATGATAAAATTGTACCTGTGCTTACCAAGAGAATGGCTGGAGATGGCAGCAAAAAGGAATATGTACAAACTGAATTGGTCTTAGTGTTCACTTTCTTATGAAAAATAGACAACAGTCTTTGAAACAAAGATGACTAATGACAGAAAGGTAATCTTTTGTGTAACCAAGAGCTTTAGTTGTCGCACTAAACTCTGTGTGCATGTGTGTGTATGTATGTGTGTATGTGTGTTTATAACAAAATGCTCTGTGACATGCTTTTACTCTTTTTAGATGTTGAGATATTATAAATATAGAAGAGTATGTAAGATAGATATAGATATATGGCTTCTAAAAATTATTCATTTAACCACCATCAGATCAAAAACTATATTACATTTAACATCCTAGAATCCACCAATCATCACAAACACACACACATACACACACACACACACACACACACACACACACACAAAGCTAGCATGATTTTTGTAAATGTACATATAGATGCAATGTAAATGCACAAAAACGTGCATACACTTCAGTGTTCAAGGCCACCCTCATTTCTAATGCCCATCACAAGTTCTCCCCAAGACCACCCTCAGATTCAGTAATTTGCTACAATTCACAGCTCAAGAAAACTATTATGTTCACAGTTATGATTTCACACAGTGAAAAGCATCAGATTAAAACCAACTATGGGAGGAAGCATGTGGACAGGATCCAGGACATTTCTAAGTACAGGGTTTTAAATGTTTTTTTCCCCCAGTGAAATTCTGTGAACAGAACTTTCCTCTCCCATAAACATTATGAGACAATATATTTGCAGTATCGCCAATGATAGAAGCCCACAAGTCTTGCTCTCCAGAGGTTTTATTGAGCCTGTTACAGAAACATGTTCGACCATCTGCGTGGCTGACCTTTGCCTCCCGTGCTGGCAGAAGTCAAGCTGATAGTGCATGGTCCTAAGCCTACATCATAAATCACAGTGCTGTCATAGACTATACGGTATCATCGAAGGGCCCCTGGTAAACAGTGACTCTCATACCAAAAAGGTCATTCCAAAAGCATGGAAATTGCCTCCCAGGAGCTAAGGAAAAAATGCCAGACCTGTCTTCAGGCAAGGTTAATCTTTCACTAAAGATATGTGAATATGTATTTATATATTTATGTTTTTTAAAAAATATAGATCAGTCAAATCTATCTTGAACTTCATATAATGCTTAAGTATTATAACTATACTCCATATAGATATGTAAACTTTTGAACTTCATGTAGTTTATATGTACTTAAATATTGTTTTACTTCTTTCAAGATTTATTACTTATTCTATGTTCATTTAATGTTCTAGATATACTCATAAATACTAAGTAAAATATCAAAGTCTCATTACCAGAAGAAAAGTAGACTTGATACTATTCACTTTATATACTGTACATTGCATTCTGAGTTTTTGAGGTTTATTTGTATTTACTCCGTATTTAGTTAGTGTTCTATATAGAATTATCAAATATCAAGAATAGTCTTGAAATCTTATCAGAGAAAAAATAGATATGCTAAACATCTACAGTATCAACGAAGCCAGCCTAGACCTTCCAGTGCTGATTGCCAAGGATTCCATTCAGCAAAAAGAACACTTCTCAGGTCAGCTGTAATGATCTGTATGAGCCAGAACATAATACAATTATCTTTATTTTAGTGACTGAAAAAATAACACACACTTAACAACCAACCTCAACATTTAGGAGCTCGTTATATTACCTCTTTACATACCCAAATGAAAAGAATTCAAGTACAACCTAGGCTAGAAGTCAGTAAATTTATTAAAGGTCAAATGACCAGTCTTGTAAGATTTATAGACCACACCTTTTTATTTCAACTGCTCACCTCCCAATGTAACAGCATGAAAACAGTTAAAAATAATATGAAAATAGAGGTTTATATGTATACCTATACCCCAGAAACACTTTATGGACTCTAGTATTTTTCAACATAACAAAAAATTCTTGGAGTTTTTTCCCACCACTTAAAAAGGTAAAAATCATTCCAAGTTCATGGATCATATTAAAACACGAAGCAGGCTGTGTTGAGCTCATGGTTAACCAACTCCTGATTTAGGACAGTGGATTCAGTGGCTCTAGAGTTGGCTTTTGATTGCCTGTTTCTAGCAAGATATTCTTATTACTCAGTTCAATCTTAGTACACTGACATCAACAGTGTAAAAATCAACAGTAACTCATCTAATACATTTTAGAACCTAGTATTATCACTTGGCTAAAAAAGTAAAACTGTTATATGTGGAGAATAAGCATTAATAAACATTTCACCAGGACCACTGACTAATATTCTAAGCTGACGATGTAAATAAAAGAGACTAATTCTCATAGCATTCCTAACAGTAAGTCCCTAGACACAAGTTCTGCAGCGGAAGACAGCCACTAATTTTCTGCTTTCCCCTAGTTAATATGAATAAAATAAAGGTATCCATCAAGTATCAATATCCCCAAGGTAATTTAAACCAATTCTAGTGAAGTTTTATTTGCACAAATGTGATAGAAATCAGAAATCATTAATGTGGGAATATAATTTTGCTCTGATAAAGACTAAAGAACTTCTTCTCCGACAAGATTTCACTTCTGCCTGTCTGTTAGGTCAATGAGCAATTTAGAAGAGCAAATAACAAAATTAATCTGACTTGCTTAACTGCTACATGTTACTTCACTCCAACTTTTTGCTATAAAAAAGTAATTTGTAAGAAGTATAAGTTTTCAGTATCTTTCTTGCATAAAATTGAAGGACTGAACTTCACTTCTTTCTTCTTTTTTTTTCTCTTTTGTTTTTTAGGTCTACAAAGCTGCAGTAAGGAGTGATCCAGGCAATCAGGTAAGAGCTGGCTTCTCGTGCAGACTTGAAATGCACAGCCTCCAGAGGGCCTGCTGAAAAGGTAGTGGCGGTGGTTTGCACTGTGCTTCTGACAGTCTCAGTCTCCTGCTTTTTACCCTTTCTGGAACACAAGCATTTCTTTTGCTTCTCTTTGGAATTTTCTCTTTCTGCTTACTGTTGAGTCTGATCCATTGTGCCTTGGGCATATCACATGAGAGCCTGTGTCTTAGATATTGGCATTTCTGTATGACTGGTTTCACATACCTAAATTATTATTGGTTTTGTTTTATCATAAGGTGTTTTGTTTCCTCAAAATACCAGCTTCTTGTTAACAAGTATTTTGAGTAGAATATTAAGAGAATATTCACAAAACTAATATATGAGCTTATTTTGGGGGATAAAACTGTCAATTGTGTATAAGTCGATCATTCCTGAATTGACACCATGACACAACTGTGCCACACACCACCCACTTACACAATTCACAAAGATGCTGAAATAGATCACGCTTGTTGTCTTTTTAGTGCTTTCAGGTATCAAAACAACATCCAATTTCAAAGAATAACTAATTTTCTCTCTTAAATAATATAACACGAAGCCTTTCTTACTAATTATTTTGGTATCTAGACATAGTGAAGATTTATGAACAGTATATCTTTCAAGACAGCCAGAAAGATACACAGAAACTAATCAAGCATTTGCAAGTCACTCTCCCAGGAAAACTATTTGCACGTCCTTTTTTTCCTTCTCTTAAATTTTTAAATATTGTTGCAATTGAATATGAGGAAGCACTATTACTGAAAATAATTCTTATTAATAGCAATTTTGTTCATTAGAATTTTTAATTTGCTTTGGTTTTGATTTTGTTGATTTTCATGGTTGTGCTTTTCAGTTTTTTTCAATACATTCCCGTTTTCTGTTTCCTTTCAATGTTTTAATCCAATTACCAGCCCCGTAAACAAGCATTTGCCACATCTACAGTAGGTGCACTGAACTGTGAGGTGAAGTGATTTCTGATTACAGACAGGCTAATTTTCAAGGGACAAGAGGAACAACATGCACTGAACTGAAGAAAAGAATAATGGAAAAGACCTTGTTAGGTGACATATGGCACAGATTTAGAGCACAGATGGGAAAGAACAAAGATACTTAATCCTAAAATACATATGTATTGCCTAAACAGTAGTTGTGATCTGGGTCACATGTGATTGGCTTGGTTATGGGAGGGAAATATTTTACACATTTTGTTGTTCAAGAGTGTTCATTAATATTAGGATTAGCCTCACTAATTGAGAGAGTGACAAAAAAGCAATTTAGGCTCTTTAAATCCCTAGAGATATATTAATGAGGCCAAAGACAAAAGTCATTAAGAAAGAACGTCTCCAAGATCTCTGGATTTCCTTTTCTTTTCCATCCCTTAACTCCACCCCTTCCTAAAATGTCTACCATCACCTGACTTCCTCCTTGCACACAAAAAAATTTTTTCCACATATCACCTACATTTTGAGGTAGGATTTATAATGCCTTGGGAAGTTTCCTATGATACAGCCTTTACAAATCGCTTAGGATTTATACTGCAGGAGGAAGAGAAAAAGTTGTAGGGTTCTGGCTGTAGGATGCTATAAGGTTTTGGCTGTTGTGAAAGGCACCAACAGATTAGCAAACCTTATATAAAGTTATAGGACTTTGATAGGTTTCCTAAAATCATGGTATCTTACTACTTTAGTTTGTTCCTCACTGATATGAAGACTATGATTATCTAACTGGAGCAAGAGTCAAAACAAAATGAGTTTGAAATTTGGCTGCTACTGTTCTGTGTTCTTTATTCTCTCCTGGCATATGGGAATGAGGTGTAGAAAACCTTCCCCCTGGCAGAAGTTTTAGTAAAACAAAGTTTTAAAACTCAAAAATAACAGTGAAAGCTTCTTCAAATCAGGCCGACTTCCATCACAAAAATAGAACATGCTATTCTGAATCTTCTGAATCTCAGAAACTAGGTACATAGGCTGTGAAGTCTTTAGGAAAACCATCAAACATGTAATATTCTCAGCACTGGGAGCTATTTCTTTGAGCTTTTAACCACTGAAGGTTAAGATTTCCCACATAATGATGCACTCTCTCTGACCACAGTAAAACCAAAAAGACAGGAGGCTAAGTACAGTTGACCACCAGAGACCAAAATATCAGTTTGTTAGGAGAAATGATGAGCTTTATAGAGTTTTCAGGACAAGGTAAATGCAGTGTTGAAAAAGCCATAAACTCTTTACTCGCTATTTGAATAATGTGGTTTTGATGAGAGTACAGGAATGGCAAAATCACAGGTACATATGTCTGCTCAGATTTTTATCCTTCCATCTAGGAAGCCAAAGGAAACAAAACCAAATTCTGCCTTCTAGTAGTTTATAGAGTAGAATAATGTAGTTTTACATATTTCCTTCTGTTTTTAGGCAAATATTAAATCATAAAACATTCCCTAGTATTTAAGAAACATTTAACTACCAATTGTTGATAACAAAAAAAATGTGATTTAAATAGTGAAATCTAAAGTTAAATATCATTTTCATCATTTCATTTCATTATATCCTATAAAAAACAGAGCCATAACTTAAAACAACGATGGTGATCACATACAATATATTCTGCAGATCCATTTCTATAGAATATTAAGATAAATTTTAGACAGACTATAAAGTCCACATAGAACTAATACATGGAGCATTTTTTACTTTGGTTTTTAAGCTTTTAAATTGGGTTCAGAGGCCAAAATCTAAGGACTAAAAAGATGTTTATTTGAATCCCAGCTTCATTTGAGGATAACTCAGTAGTCTAAGACCTCTATTAAGAAAAAAGAAGAAGAAGAAGCAGTTCCTCCTCTGGTGTGGGTTGGAAGAAGAGCAAAAAAGTCTGCTTCCTACATAAACCACAATCATTTCCATAAATAAGATAGAGAATAACAAAAATAAGGCTCTTAGTAAATTAAAAGTGGCATTTGGACAGCAAATGATCCAGCTTGCTTTTTAACACATCTCAAATGATGGTATTTCCCTTTTTCCTTTTCATGAGGAGTCAGAAGCCAAGGCCACTATGGAAAGGCAGTGGCGGGCCACGGGTTAGGAAACTTTGGGTTTATCAGCCCCACGCATTATAGTCATCAATACAAACCTCAGCTGACTTTTTAAGACTCCACTGCAAACTATACCAGTAAATGAGGGGGAGTCTTTTTCTACAATTCAGCAATGTCAGTACACAGGCAACATTGTGAGGAGAGGATTCCCAAATTGTGTTAGACTTTTTCACTGGGTTGATAAGGAAGAAGGCCATTCCTTGTATGGCCTATAGATTCATTGGGAAGGAAGTTAAAATTATCACACTGGAAGTCTAAGTCAGGTAGCTTTAACAGAAAAGTTAATTCCTGCAAAGACCTTACTTTTCTGCAGGTCAGATTTTTTCCTAGTTTTTTTTTTTTTTTTTCACAATTTTTTGTTAACTCAGCCATTCTTTACTCAAGCAGGGCAAATTTCCTATCACCCTGGCATCGCTGAATCCACCACATTCCTTAGGTCTGTTTCCTTCTAAATCAAAAAGTAATATTTTCTGCCCAAAATATGCTCAAATTGTTATTTGGGGATGACTGGTACAGTGTCTGGTCCTGTGTACAGCACTCCAAGCCCATTCTAATTTCATATTCTTATCAAAGAACAGTTTTCCTGATCTCTGGAATTCATGTGTTTCGGGAACATGTAGCATCTAGTTCTCACCTTTTTTGGGTTCTGCACACCTAAACTCATGAAAAATATTCTACATTTATACTTTACTTTTCAATACTTCACAGAAGAATCTCTCATAGGATGGATGCAAAGATACTATAGATCTGAATGATTTTTGAAGTAAATGTCCATAGTCTTTGCTAGAAAGTCTGCCTTAAAAATACTGAAGGTTAACTTTCCTCCACCCCAGATTTGCTATAATGAACTCACCAGAGAGATGAAAAATGCTCTTTAAAAATTTATTTCCTTTGCATTTCTCTTCTTATAAATGGAAACTTGGGATCTCATAAAACTGAATTAAAATTACCAAATACTATTGAACCAACCTAATGAAAAATTTAACCAAAAGTCACTGTAAATTAAGTATGGGATATACTGAGAATACAAGCCTTTGTAAAGGAGATATTGTTCTTATGTAAACTCATGAATGGAGACTTTCTTGAATAAATTACTTCTTAATAACATCAGAGAGTCATTGGCTGGGTAAATATCTCCCTAGGGCACTCAGTGAGGTTTCTGAATTTAAATGTTCAATACAACTTATATTTGTCACCTTTACTAACGAGTTTTTCTTTATGAAATCATTATTAGCATGAAAAAGTTAAATTTTGTATCTAATTTCAAGAATTAATGCTGTTTAAAAGACCTCAAGGGGTTGAAAATTTTCTTGCTGGAATGCAACATTTACATAATTTCTATTGCCCCAACATTTACACTCCCAACCCGCTGTCAATTTGCTACCTGAAGCAGGAGAAAGAAAAATGATCAGAACAGCCAGAATGTCTGGGAATTTCTTCTAGGAGGAACAAAGGCCTTCTCAAAGGGTCTGGTAATAAAATCATCTCTTCCACTCTCATTCATGATTGAAGCGTAGAAAGACTACTGTGGCTCTTTCTGAGGCCCATATTCGCAGCAAGGACTGCCGTTGCTACTTTTATAATATTCATGAACTAGCACATTGGCTAAATGATTCCCTGAGTTGTTACAGTTATAATTGGGGGTTTTTATTTTTAGATTTAGAATTTTACCTGCATTCCTTTCATTTTAGCATTTCAGCAAATGGTCCAAGTTCTTTCTTATCAAGGCAAGAGCTGTAGGTCCTAAAATCTCAGCTTGGAGCTAGCAATAAGCCCACACTGCAAAGCCCTTGAAGGTAGGAAGTGAAATGGTTATTTAAAAGCAGACCTGGACAGGCTTTCCAAATATGTAATGGGGAAGCAATGCCTGACTTTCAAAGATGCCCAAAGATTCCTATGACTGCTCATAGAAAATACTGTTCTCCGTGTGGGCCTACACACTACCTAAGTGCCTTCTGTTTGTAGTTAACTAGATTCTCAGGTTTACAGGTAATACCATCCCACAAAAGACTAGGCCAAAAGGATATCTAAAACATAGCCTATATAGAGAAAGTCTTGGAGGTAACACAGGGCTTCACTGCATTCACTAAGTGTCCATGGTACATTTATTACAAGATTTACAGCATCTATAGCACTTCGCTTCCTTTAAAATGATGAATCAACGGTAGTATAATTTGTTGCATAAAAATGAATGGCAGGTCTTCTGAGAGCCATAATTTTATTACCTTTGTAATATATAAGGTTAAAAGACCACATTTTACACATTCATCACATGAACATTTAATACTAGCATTTTAATATTCTTTATATTACTTTAAAGTTTTTTTAACATATTGGCTTAAAATTATTAAGAAAAGTCACTCAAGGATAATTTTATGCCAATGAATTTACTCTCAAACTCCTGAAAAAACATTTAAATCATCAGAGATTTTACAAAGACCTTAAATTAGCAAATACTGGGTGTGTACTCTGAACTCTACACAGTCTTATATCACACTAAAGACTTTGAAACAGAAGTGAAGTCTGGCGCCACATTATGCTACAAATTTACTTAAATACATATATGCTAACAATATTCTGTATCTACACATAATGTTTTTCTAATGAATTTCATAAAGAAATCAAATATAAACTTCTTCAGCAAATATTTCTCAGGCCATTTCAGTCACCATGTGTAGATTGAGAACGTTGCAGGCACCACTCAGATCTCCATTCAGGGATCCTTGTGGCAGGGATCAGAAAATGAAATAACTGCCATCATGGCAGCACTTGATGTTGCCATGTTACCACACTGAGAATGAGCTTAAAAGAGAGACAGTCCCTGGGCCACCTGAGCTACGGCAGACGTGGACAGGAACTGAGAGCTGCGGTCTCCAGTCAGTGCTATGCTTTCTCTTCGTAATATTTTCCCATGTTCTGAACTTACTCCCTTCTTCACTGCCTTCCAAGACTTCAGGGGTTTTCTTCTTACCAAAAGAGTCTCTGATTCACACTGGAAATTTTCAGTTTTCCCCTCTTTTGACAAATTCATTACATCGTCTGAATTGCAAGTGATACCCTCTAGGCCATGCTGTGATCCAGACTATAGTCTAAAACTACTTTAAGTTTAGCCTTCACTTACACCAAATAATCATGTTTACAAGTTGTAGCAATCAGTATGATTAAAATTATCTATGTATCATCTTAGATTTTTTTCATAAATGTGTATATGCAGCACCTTATATATAAAATGTATAATTTTCTAAATAACAAAGAAAACTAAATAAAAATGCTCACCTGCCCTGTGATGGTGAAAAAAATGCTCATCAAGTGCCCTGTCAGTACACACTGATTGGTACTACCACAGGTCTAACAGACAGACCACCGGGCTACAAAAGCCCTTTTAAAATCAGAAACAGCCTTTTAAAGTCTATGCCCTTAGAAAACTTACTTTTTTATTTTTGATTATGTTTTCTTCTCAGATAATATTCCTCTCTCGTAGCATCTATAAATTAGATGAAAAAATGTATTTAAGATGATGGAATCATGAATCACATATTCTATTATTTTACACCCAATTAAAATAAGGCAAAACAAATAGCTGTTCAGCTTGATCAATCATCCAACCTGAGTTGGGGAACACCAAGCATAGGAATAGTGGGTAATACATAACAAGGTGGGAGCATTACCGAGTCCTGGCGATTATCAGTGTGACATGGTTTATTTTTATTTTGTTTTGCTCTTGTTTTGTTTTGTTTTCTACAAAATATTGTAGAACATTTACAAGGAACTGAAGTATGGAGAATTGGTAACAAATTTTCAAAAAGCTCTTCAGTGACAAGCTGTCCAACCTGTCCATCATAAATAGAAGGATCACAGAAAACCTATTTCAAAAGAGAGTACCAGAGTATTGCTTGGAGCAAGGGATTGGAATTAGAAGCTCTTTGGAGACCACCTAAGCAAGCATCAGTGAGGGTCTCAGTCTGCTTGAGTTACTACAAAAAATATACTAGACTATCTAGTCTAATACAAGTCTAGCAACTAATAGACAACATTTATTTCTTATAGTCTTAGAGACTGAAGGCCCTGGTTCAGAGTACCAGTATTGTCAGGATCCTTGGGGAACCTTGTCCATTTGCCAGGCTGCCAATTCTAGCTGTGCACCTCACGGGGTGAATAGGTACTAGCCAGCTTTCTGGAGTCCCACTAATCCTATCATGAAAACAGAACCTTCAAGACCTAATCACCAGGCCTCATCTCTCAGTACTGCCTCCTAAGAGATTAGGTTTAGCATATGAATGTTTGGAGGCACACAAACATTCAACCATTACAGTTGGCATGGTAACATCAAGTCCTGCAATGATGGCAGTTATTTCATTTCATAGATCCTGAAAACTTATCTAATAGGACAAGACAATAAATCTATGGGAGAACAATCAATGTAACTGAAAAACAACTCCAGAACATGTCAAGCCAATGGAATTGATTAATTAGCTCAGAGTAGTAGAAGGGTTCTACAAATCAGGCTATTCCTTTGACTCCACACACACTAAATGACTTCTTTTTGCTTTTTTCTGCATCTGAGTTTTACAGCTGTTGGTTGGACACACTTGGCTTGGCATGTCACATCATGTGAAAAGGAATTATGTGGGGCCACATATAAAATGTATAATACACTGCATTGTACAGGCAACAATTTTATTTCTAACTATTTTTATTAGAAAACAAGCATGTCCAACCTACAGGCTACAGATTGGACATGCCTGGTCTATAACAAGCAAATGATATCTACATATCTCAAAACAGAGGAAGAATTAATAAGAAAGATAAAACATATGAAGTGCTTGGCAAAGGGTTTGATGCAAACAAAATGATATTTGTATGCTAACTTTCTCTTTTTTGTTGCTCTTAATTCTATCTATTTTAAAAACTGAGAAATGGTTTTTCTTTTCAAAATTCCATTGCCATTTGTTTCAGAATAACCCATCCAAATGATGGATAAATCTTCTTCTCACTAAACCACAAGACTGAATAGGTCTCATATCTAATCACAAACGTATCTTAGGCTCAGCTACTTCCTGGCTGACCGTTTTATTCTGTTTCACTCTGCAGAAAAGTCAGAAATAAAGAATATCTTTCAAGGCTAGGCATGGTGGTGCACACCTGCAATCTCAGCCCTTGGGAGACTGAAGCAGGAGTATCTCTGTGAGTTCAAGGTCAGCCTGGTCTACAAAGTTAGTTCAAAGTTAGCCTGTACTACAAAGCAAGACCCTGTCTCAAAAAAAAATATTTTATAGCACTCACTGATTCACAGTCATAAGCAAACAGCAAAGGATGGTGTAAAACTTAAAGAGCCATTTTCATAATCCAACATAGCAGCAAAGTTTGTAGACAGCCAGTCTTTTCAGCAACACCTATATATTGTTTAATCATCACTCTTGTTTATAAAACTCAGTATTAATTTCTATCCTTGCAACAATCTACAATGTAGCTTTAATAAATATATATGATATACTAGAAAATTCAAATATATGATAATACACACAAAATAATATATAATTATAAAACCACATGCTAGTAGGTTAGGTAACAATGGTAGTATATTATATAGTAGCCAACATTGTATATGTGTATATATGTAACTAGAAATATAAGTATCTTAATGTTCCCAAAATAAAATGTCCTATTTTCTTCACAGAGATTTTTTTAATGAGCAAATATGCTAGTAGATTTAAAAGAGCCTTTCGAAAACCAAATATTATGCCAATCATGCTGTACCTCTGTATATGCATATTTAGATGGTATACATATTAAGTTTACCAAAGAAAATAATATGTTTCCAAAGACAACTGCATTTAAATTACTCTCCCTTTAATCACAAAGTAACTATCTTAATAATGATTACACAGTTGGGGTAATCAGTGTAAATTGCTAGTCTCCCAGATAAACTCAATCTTAGAACAAATTCTCTCTGAACCTCTGTGCCAGGCACTGTGGTAGGGCTGGAGATACTGATGGTGAGCAGTTCATTCAAAGTCCTCACTCCTGTAGAGGAGACTCAGAAAGTTGCTATTATGGTTTGGATCAATTATGTCCCCACTAAAAGGCTCGTGTTTGCAGCCATGGGGCTTTTGGAAGGTGATTAGATCATGAGCACTCTAATTTGATGGGATTCTTGGAAGATAATGGTAGCAGGAGGTGAGGCCTGGCTGAAGGGAGTAAATCATGAGGGTTTGGTCTTGGTACCTCTGTCTGGCCCCAGTCCCTTCCTTTCTTGCTCTTTTTCTCTCACCCTCTCTGCTTCCTGGATATCATAAGCTAAGAAATTTCTTCCACCACACCCTCCTACAAGTCTTACCCTGAACCCAGAAACATTGGAGCCAGATGACTATGGTCTGGAACAATGAGCCAAAATAAACTTTCTTCATTTAAATTGTTTATTTCAGGTATTTTGTCCTAATGATACATGATTGACTAACAAAGTCACCAAACAATAGCACAAAATGATATATAATTGCAACTTGTCTTAGCCTTATAAGAAGAGCAGAGAAAATAAGAAGCATGTAGGATCCAATCATTAAAGTATTTCCTGCAGAAGCGACATGTGCTATAGAATGTGCAGAGTGATCTTAGCTACTTAGACAGGAGGAATGAGGCAGGAGAAGAGAGGAGATGTGGAAGTGGCATCCAGCAGATGGCCTGTCATGCATCCAGCATGGGTGGAGATGCCTGGCTACCACAGAATGCCATGTGTATTTGAGGAATTGGAAGAAGACCAGTGAGGTGGAACCTCCAGAGCAAGAGATCAACAAGATGGCTAGACCCTCCTGCATCTTTCTAACCTCTTTGAAGATTGTGTTCTTTTGGAGCCCTGAAAAACAACTTCTAGCTTTTGAACTGCAGTGATGGGCTTTGTCCTCCCTGAATGGTGGCTTTGGTAATCTACTGGGAAGAGCAGAATAGTATTCTGAAACATAGTTTTCAGGTTTACAACCTTTCTTTCATCTCCATTTTAGTGGAGACTACTCTTATATACATAGAAACAGTAAGGGCCTAAATACTTAACTGCTGACATTTCTATAATTTTGGAAAAGGCCCTTAACCACACCTGAAGTTGAGAATATCATCACTTCTAGGTATCGGGGATCCCTAAACAAAATGTTTATTCCTTCGGCTTCAGGCTTTGTCCCCATCAAAATATTAACAGCCCTCTAAGAAGCAAGCACATAGATATATCTGTCTATTATACCTCAAAATCAGTTAGTCACTGAATCATCTCATGGAAAGAGGTTTTATTCAGGAACAGACAGAATAAGAGACCAAGCACAGATAAGTTTGATAAGCCTAAAAGAAAAGCACCATGCAGAAGGAAAAGCCCACGAGCAACCCATTGGTGCTACATTCTAGCCACTAGCCTGTGTGGGAAATGTATGTATGAAGCTCCAAAATGCCAAATTCTAGCTTTATTATTCCATTTTATGTACCTCAACTCAAAGATTCAACCTTAACATCTCTCTTTGTTCCACTAATAAATACTAACTATAAAATCTAAACATAGGTTTATTAGCATCATTCAGCTCCAGCAACTCATAAAAGCTCAAAGTGGTATTTGCATTTCTTTTGGAATAAAAAGGCCAGCCTCTAGGACTAAAGACCAAGCCAGAACCAGTGCAAGTAGGCAAGCAGCAGCAGGGAGGAGGATTGAGCAGGGGAGGTTTCTTCCATAAGCAGAAGGAAAACCTTCCCAACCTGCTCAGGAGGATTAGACAGATGAAACCGAAACACAGAAAAAGATGCAAATATCCCCCCAGGAACTGGGACAAGTATGAGCCTCGGCTCCAAATGTCAATTACTGGAAATCTCCAGAGCTTGGTTAAAAATAGATATGCAGGTTTCTTTGTTCACATGTCAGGTAGGGTCATCCCATCAAATCAGATTCCCATCACTCTCTTATCACCCAAGAGCTGAGTTGTCAACCATATGCAACTGTAAATTTTGGTTACAGTGCTGTCACAGCCGCCAAATTAGCATGCACCCTTTCAATTATTTCCAAATAGCACGGCCTCCACGTTTCCATAAGATGTGCACAGTAGTGTAGGAATACACATAAACATTATACATATAAACATTATGTAACCTGACTTTTTTCTCCAAAATAGCATCTGCGTTTGAGGTGTGAGTGGGGGAAAAGGAAAATTAATTGTGACTCGGAGGCTGGGCTGGGAGCAGTCACAGGTTGCCAGCAGTCAAGTTTGGCCAACCATGAGGTAGTACAGGATGAGGACAAAGAAAGCTGTATCTCATTTTTCCATTTCTGTTGCTACCTCACTTAGAGACCGTTAGAAAGTCCCTCATGCTGTTAGATGAATCCCTAGCTAACCACCTTTGCCCGAGAAATACTGTACAAATGAATTAGATTTAGTCAGAATGACTCATAAACTTCTCTGGCTAAAAGTGCTTAAATTTGCAGTCAACTCCAAATTAGACTTGGTAATTGAAGGAGCCGCAGTACAGATATTCCCAAATAACAGACAATCTAAAAGTCATTTTGCCTTGATTCTGGTATGCGATGTTTGATTTTTGAGGGGAGCAGTGGATTTTCTTCCGTAATTAGTTTTAGCTTAAGCCAGTATTAAACTTGTATTCTATTCCATGAGCCCAGGGTGGATTGCCACAGAAAGAGGAAGAAGAGGCCTAAAATGTAAATGCTGCCACTAAAAATGGTGGCAGGGTAGGGGAACTATATACCAAGTAAATATTTGGCAAATTTTTAATAAATCTAAATTTAACTTTAGAGAATAGTAGAGGTATGCCTAATATATTGCTTCTTGCCACAAATTGCCTTTTCACTTGATTCACCCATTCATGCCTCTTCCCTCAAGAGCTTTTGAAATTTAATCTAGCTTGTATCTCCCTTATCCCAGTCCAGATGAATCACTACAGTTGTGCCAATGTTCATGACATCATAACCAAGATTGTTACATTTCCAGCCCTTCCTTCCACAAATAAGCAAGTATTTTAAGAAGTATCCCTCCTCTAAAACCCACTTCCCACAAACTGAATTTCATTATAACTCAGGTATACCTCTTTCAACATGAGCATTTTATTTCTCTGAGGACTTCTTAATGTAAATTGTCTTCTCCAAATAGGCACAATGTCAAAGTTCTCATAAAACCAACTGTGTTTAAAATTGCTTACACATTTAACCCCCAAAAGTCATGCTTTTCTTCGCAACAGCTCATAGTAATTCTGCCATCTCCTGCAGGCTCCAAGCTGACCTCTTCAAGCCCTGCACACATGGGGAAGCAATGTGTTCTGACTTCTCAGTCCTTGAGCTGTAGATTCTATAGAATAATAGCTAGTCACTTTACAGTTCTTACTATTTGCTGAGAACTCTTCTAAACATTTTATATGTGCAAAGTCATTTCATTGCAATAGAGGTGCT
This sequence comes from Cavia porcellus, assembly GCF_034190915.1. Lineage (NCBI taxonomy): Eukaryota > Metazoa > Chordata > Mammalia > Rodentia > Caviidae > Cavia > Cavia porcellus. Next base: position 43,175,213 of record NW_026947496.1, on the reverse strand, counting down.
TTTATCATCATTTCTCAGAGGAAGAAATCTGAATAGAGAGACCTTATGTACGTGACAGAACACTGCACTGCTAGTTAGTGTGGAATGAAAACTCAGACTCACTTGCACTTATTCCTAGACCCCTGCTGACCTCTTAACTCCCCATGAGTGGTGCTGACCCAAAGCAGCCAACAGAGAGAATGCCCTTCTATACCACCCTAGCATCCAGATGTATCTCATCATTGTGGCTCTCCTATGAATGCAGAATAGAACACTGAAGATTCCCCACAAAAATAATAGCTTTCTAACTATTCATCATCTCCCAAAGGCTCTCAATCGTCAATTAAAGCAGAATGTCTAAAGACAGCTAGTCTTTAAATAGCTCCTCAGGTGGTTCTATTGTGCAACCAGAACTGGGGGCCATTTATCAATGTTAATAGAAGGCAGAGGAGCAGAAGATAATATAAAATGATGGGTAAGAAAAATCTAGGAGCATTAATTTCTGAATCCTGGCATTACCCGGAGCCTGAGTCTCATTCAGCACACTAAAATGTACAGCCCTGTCTCAAACAAAGGAAAGTTGTATACAAGAAAGTTGGCTTCCCTATTTCTCGAAAGGACAATCATAAAATGCTAGGAACATAGTAGAGTTAGAAGTTGGATAAGAGAACATATACCAGCTCTCTTCTGCCTTGTGAGATCCATAATAGCAATATATATATATATATATATATATATATATATATATATATCATGTGTAAACTGGATTATAATAGCATTTTGCCTGTGTTCCTCACTTTGCATTTACAGTAGAACTTCTATCCTTCTCGCTTCAGTACTCTGTAAGCCAGATAATTATTTGAAACCCCTGCAGTCCCAATGCCATCTCTGAGCAAAGATTTAATGTTTGAGTCCTAGAGTGAGATTTCTGATTACCAAAGACTTCATTATCTTTATGAAACAAGCTACAGTACATTTCCTGACATACAGGGAATTTTTATCATATACGGTTAAATCTGAGCCACCATTGTCAAAATAAATGGAGAAAGCATATTGTGTGATTTACTTTCCTTGATTTCTTTTCTGTCTGTTTGCATACCCACTCATCTGCAAAATTTGGTAATTCACAATGGGGCTCTCTGTCATTAGTCTGAATTAGGGAGTTCCTACTGTATTTTAGAAATCAAATTGAAGTCCTCAGGAGGTTGAAATGCTTGAAATTATCTAAATGCTTTTCATTATTGTAGCTCAGATTTTTATTAAACATGTTATTACTTTTCAGAAATAATGAACAATAATATAACAATTAATAATCAAACATACATCAAGGGGTACTTCATTTCCAACTACAGAATTAAAAGACTGATGATCACTATCTGTGGAAAAGGAAAATAGAGGCCAGTTTCTTTAGGCTCTTTGGCTGGACAGTGCCAGCTCAGTGATCCCCAAAGGGCATACTGCTCTTCCCTCCTCTTCCCTGTCTATATTTCTCTCATAAACTGTGTTCATTGGATCTATACTCCTATAACTATAGAAGTTTAATTATGTTCATGACATATAACTGCAAGAGAATGCAACATTCCCAAAATGCCCACCTATTCCATATCCAGATTAACCATTGAGGACATGAAGAACCTTATATAAGAACTTTTCTGTCTCTGTCATTTCCCTTTCTATCCATCTGACCCAGTTCTCTCTGGATTCTTCTACAAATAAACACAGAATCACAAAATAAACGTGTGAAGCTCTCAAACTGTGAACACGTGAGTCCTATTTCCTTCTCTTTTCTCTGATGGCTCAGAAGTCTGCTCCTTCTCTGTGTGGAGCTGCAAAGCTCAGGGTCAGCCTTTTCCTTAGCAATGGGGTAACTCACTGAAGCATTTGCATCTAAGACATTGGATTTCCTACTCTGAAGTGAGAAAGCTATATTTGAACTTCAAGGAGAGGGAAAGAACAGTGGAAGAGAAAGATGAAGTCATCTCACCTAAAATTACACCTCAAAATCTACAGTGAAAGCCAAAATGTCCCACTTAGTCATTTGGTATTTAGGGGATCAGAAGAGTATGATTTCTCTAGGTTCATCTCTCCCATCACGTCTCCTCTTTTAGAAGCAGGGTGGTATTGATTATTTATCATGTTTGCACAATTAAGTAAACATACATCCCACTTTAGCTATAAGGAATAGGATGACTATAAATATACAAAAAACTATTGATTTGTAAGAGCCCACATGTTCCATTTTGCCCTGTACCATTCTGAGTTACAATGCTATGCCAGCATAATTATTCATGGATTCCCTGTCACTGTCAAAAATGCACAGATGATTAGGTGGCCACCCTACTCACATTATCTCTAATGGTCTGCCGTCATTCATTCATACTACACTGTACATTCTGGCCAAACTGAACAACTTTTAACACTTAAATTTTCTTCAGTATGTCATTTAGAGAAGTATTTTCTCAGCCTGGAACAGTCCTTTTCCTGGGCCATTTCATCCCCATCTTTCAATTTTCAAAGCATATGAAACTTCTTTCAGGAAACCCAGTCAGGGCTGGAGTTTTTCCTCTATTTTTCTCAATGGTACTTGATAAATCATGTTGTTTTGATATTATCCTTCATATGGATCACATGATCCACAAGGACAGAAACCAGGTTTGTCCGCTTATCCTTATTCCTGATGCATAGCATGGCACTTGGCATAAAGTGACACGAAACACATTTTTGTTTAGTGAAAGAGTGGCCGAAGGAATGACTGAACAGGATTGAAACAAAGTTTGCATTTTTCCAGCTCCCTGTTCAAACCACTACTCCTTGCCTGACTGTTCCTCCGTCCCTGAAATCTCCCTGAGCATCCTCTCTCATCCTTAATTCAGAAGGTCTGCTCAGTGAAGAAAGGCCCCTGACCTTGAGAACACTCAAGGATGGAAATGAAGAGTGTGAAGAAATAGAAAGGATCTACCAAAAAGAAAAATGTGGGAGAATTCGCAGGAGCTAAATATATAAAATGGACAGCAAGACCCCAAGTTTCCTAAAAGCCAGATCTTGTGTAGTAAATAGAAATAAAGACATTGATGAAGGGAAGGAAAGGAAAAGACGGCAATCAGCTCATGGAATTAGGGGATCAAGAGAACAACACAATAATATTCACATGATTAGATACATAAGAAAATCAAAAAAGAAACCACATATTAAAAGCTCCTGGAGCAACTATGTGATTGTAACACCAATTGCATTCATTTTCATAAATTCCCTAACAATTTTCCCTAAACTGTTACAATATTTAGTATTACAAAATTCAAATTTAGCCTTGTATAAGAATGGCAAATCCAAATCTTACACCTTTTTCTTCAATAATCTGTCTGCTCGATCAACTGTTACAAATTGAAAAATCAAAGGAAAACTTTATAACTGAATCTGCCTATGTAGAATTTTGCAGTTCACCTTTGGCCACATCGGCATATCCTTAGGATCTTAAATATATGCAGACAGAAAAGGGAATAGGTATGATTCTGGCTGTTTTTGTTTGTTTGTTTAGTTATTGTCTTCAGATTAATCTATATTATTAGTGCAAGTTAAAATGGAACTAGTTCAGAGAACTGTAATGTTTCACCAATTATTGGCAATTGTCTTCATTTTATGAACATGTTCAGCACTAATTTGAGAAAGAGACATCATTTAGAGCCGGGAATATTTGAAGCAGGGAGAAAAACTGAAGCCATAAAAGAGAGAATATGAGTAATAAATAAATTTTCCTGTTGCATAATATTTCAGAAGTCCAGCCCTGTCCATAAGTTGAGAAACACTAGATATTAATAGATGTTTATATTGGATAATGAACATATATTTTTAATAAATATGTAAATAAAATCTCAGAAGAGCCCCACTGCAGAGCCCCAACACCTAGCTTTACAGATGAGGAAACTGAGATCCAAGAAGTAGAATGGGTTGCCAGTAGCTCACTAGATTATCATGGTGCTGAGAAACACTGATATTCTTCTAGTCAAACTAATTAAATTATATAAGAACCGATGCTTTGGGACACAAAATAATGACATTAAATGACCCTAAAGAAGTAAAAGCAAACACATGAAATATCAGACTACAAAAGTAACACAAAGGAAGAGAGTATAAGGCTTCATAATAAGAAAATATTATAGACAAGTCATTTTGGAGCTATTTCTCTTTTATTTTTATTTATTACTTTTCACTGTAGACTCTTGCCCTGAAGTCAGATATAAATTGTACTATTGAACCAGGAATAAAGTTCTACATATATAGTTGAAATAACAGACCATTATTACAAATGATATTTGTTAAGAAATAATAATCCTATTAATGTTACTATTCATTTTAAAATTTTTATTACAGTTTAGAACTAAAATGTACCCCAAACATCTCATGAGTTCAAAGGCAGGGCTTTGGAGAAGCAACTTAATCTTGGAGGCACCATACCTTTTAGTGGATTAATAAAATGATGAGTTTACAACAGAATGTACTTATAGGAGTTGTGTCCTGGCCAGAAGAGAAGAGTAGCTTAGGGGCGATCTGAAATGTTTTATTCTTGACTGGCTCCTCCATTTCTCTCTATTTCCTTTTCTGCTTCCTGGATGCCATAGGATGAGCAGTTTTACTCCACTGTATTCTGCAATGCCATTTCCCCTTTAAAGCCAGCCAACCATGGACCAAACTCTCTGAAACCATGAACCAAAATGAACCTCTCTTCCTTTAATTTCCAGGTACTGAGTAGTTTGCTTCAGTTATAGGAAAATTAACATGTCTTCCAGACAAACACACACACACACACACACACACACACACACCACAATAAATTTTTATCTAAAAAAGAGAAGCCATCATTATATAAATTCTATAAAAGCAAAGGTATTGCTGGCCTGCGGTATTTAAGCTGGATGCCTTTGCAAAGTGTTATGTAGGCAATATATGCTTAATAAATACTCACATATGGAAAGGATGATGATGATAACAACCTTTGCCAAATGCCAATTATAGGACATCCAGTCAAGGCTTCATGGGTCAATACATCAGCAAAAAGGAAGCAGCAAATGGAATTAAAATAATGTATCTGTTTGTTCATTGTTAATGGCTGCTATGAATTTGAATTAGGCTAGTAATTGCTTCCCTGATATGAGAGCAAAATGCCAAGGTAAAGACTGTAATTAACATTCAGAAAGAATGTAATCCCAGAGTTTGGTGACTCCTTTGAAAAGAAATCTCCAGTTTCTTCTTTCCCTTTTCTAAACCTTTTCCTAATTTCTCAGCATCCTTTGATTTCAAATTTTTAGTTTTATTCTTTTTTTTCCGCCCCAATCCTACTATTACTCCCAGTTTTGAAATTAGTAAAACTCCTGTACTGTAAAAGATACTCTTTTCTATTAGAATTAGTGACTAGGAAGTAACTGCCAAACCAGCAATAATAGACATCTTGATGAAACAGGTAAAGGCCTCTGAGATGCTCCAATTCTAAAATAATATTTATGGTCAAGATACTTGATTTCCAAGGGAAAATGGAAATGTATCCTTCTATTATTTCAGATCATTAACAAGAAAATGTCAAGATAATGACCAAAACTCTTATATTGAAAGAAAATCAACTAACCCATTACAATCATTAATATATAAATAATAGTAATTATAATAAATTTTTAAAATCTAGAACCCAGGTTTTTGAACTTCCTTAGTTGGCACTAGTTTGTGATTTCTTACTCTTTATTGGATAGGAGTAAGGTTGCTTTGTAAATATTAGAATACCCTCAATTTTCCTACCAAATAGTACTGTCGTAGACCAGTCTCCCAAAGGAACCAGATGACTTGATGCTTGGGTGAATAATGGTAGCTAAAAGTGTATTTTATCCATTTCTTCTCTAATGACACCTAACTCTGTGCTGCATTCCATAACCCCAGAAAGACTTTTTGATTAATAGTTCCACAATACAGTGAGGAAAACTCACAGAGCTCTGACAGCCACTTTGCACTTTGCAAGCATTAGAAAAACACTTTAACAGCAAATAAAAACTATTTCCTTTAACACGATATGGCACATACAAACAGTATCCTTTACAAAGAATACAGAGGAAAAATGGATTTAAATTAAAATATTCAAGTAGGTTATTTCAATAATAAAGTCATTATAATCATAAGTAAAGGTAAAGGAATGTATTTGAAATAAGAGACTCTTATCATCTGGAATATCTTAAGTTCAAGGTTTTATATCTTTGAATACATATAATTACATAGAAATAGTAAATACTTTAATCAGTGGGTATTGTTTATACCAGAAGTATATATTTAAGCATCATCTGTATGTAACACCATTTTGTAAGCATAACTGAGTGCAGCAGAAGTTTTGTTTTTGATCTAATAATATAATTAAGGAATGAAGTGTTTGGTTGAAAATCAATTGTACTGCCTACCCACAACCTGGTGAGCTTAAAATCCAATTTTTTTTTTCATTTTTGCTCCTCTCTTAGAATGATTTTGAAATGTCAGATTTTGTCTCGGGAGCAGTAGGGGTTCTATCTGCAATATCAGTGACATGCAACAACTTCACAAGAAATGCTAAAAGCATTAATGGACTCAGTAGAAAACTACCAGCATTTTGTGTACTTCTAATGCAATACCTTTCATTTTCTTTTTTCAAAAGGGAAATAAATGGCATAAAACTGAGTCATTGTCATTGGTTATATAATGGTATAACAGAAAAATGAGCTAACAAGATTGTACTCTCAACCAATTTTAAAATTAATATGAAGGCTAAGAATTAGCTATGCTTTTTAAAGGTCTTATATAATTTTCTTCAACACTGTTGACATTGAGCCAGAGAATTGTGTTTTAGGGGCTACATCTCTGGTTTGTACTCACCAGATGTAACAACTACCTCACAATGTTAAAAAGCAAAACTCTGTCTCTAGATTTTGTAAAATGCCTCCCAAGAGGAAAAAATACCCATTCCCTCATTAAGAACCACTGATTTTTAAAAAAATATTTTTCAATGAAAAAACAATAAAGGTGATGTTACAGAATTTCAAAACAAAATAATAGGGGACTGACAATGGTTAATATGTCGCATATTGTTATCTTCAAAGTAGTTGCTCAGATTACAAATGCATAAAAACTGATCAAACAATGAAAGCTCCAACTGTTCTTTTGATGAACTAATTGAAATTAGTAATACAATTATCTTTCCCTTTCTTTCTTTTTTCTACCATGCTAGTTGTTCTTTATATTAATGCATAAACCCAGAAAATTATGAATTGCTATTGACTATAAGCGCAGATTTGGAATTCAATTCATCTCAGTTGCTGAAAGTTAAGCCAATAAATCACATAGTGTAGGAATATGACATTATGGAATTTATATTTTTACTGTTTATATCAAGAGCTTCTCTTCTTATTGGTCACAAGGTTGCCTTTCTGAGTCACAATTACACTGCATTTGCTACCTGGCATCCAAAGTCCCCAAGAGACCTGGGGCAACTGCCCCAGTTACTGCATATGGGGGTTACCTGTAACAACTGACCATGTGCATCATGAAAATAAGTGGGGAAATGATTATGTTTATTTTAGTACTTGTTTATCCCATGGGAGGATGGCAAATCATTTATCTGAGTTTTCAAGGAAGAAGCTGTGGTAGTAGTATACTCAAGCGATCTTCAGTTTCTTATAGCCATCAATTTCCTCTTTATAAAACAGTTTTTAAGGCCCTTTTTTAATGTGACTTTCCTTGTCTCAAAAGATTTCACCCTGTCTCTGCAGGTTATTTTATGAAAGCTCTTGGAGATTAGTAAGATACAAACACAAAGAAGTAGAATTTATCAAAATAGGGAAAGTTCCTGCCTTTGAATAATGGCAGGTCAGCTCAGGCCTTCATTACAGATCACCACCCAAGATCATCTGTCAGAGAAGATTTGCATCCTCATAAGACAAAAATGTTCAGAGTGGACAGTTCTTACTTAACACTTCATCAGCACCAGTCATGATTCACTACACTCTTTTTCATCATTTTATTCTCTTTACTTCCATGATTAATATTTACCTAGGGTTTTGTTTTGTTTTGTTTTGTTTTGTTTTGTTTTGTTTTTAAACACATTTCAAGTCAGGAGCCTTTTTGTAATCAAAAGACCTTTATTGAACTCTTTCCTTTATAAAGCAATAAATACTGCAGAGCTTACAGGGCCTTGTCCTCTACCTTCTTCTTCTAAATTCCCCTATGATCTCATCCAATCCCATGATTTCAGAAACAATCTTTACAGCCAGGATGTGTGGACCACTGCACTGAGTCACTTATTATTAATGGACATATTTCCTACTTGACATCTTCATCTGGAAAATTATATGGGCACCTCAAGCTTAACATAGCTAAAGTGAAACTTTTGATTCTTCACAGTTCTCTCATATCCCCAATCCTCCCCCAAGTCTAGAAGTCATCCTTTCTTTGATTCACATTCCTATAAAACCCTCCAAAATATATGCCAAATCCAACCACCACCCTCCCTCTCCATCATTACCCCCTAGTGCAAACACTGGTGATCCTCCTCAGGGGGAATGCAGTAATATCCTTAATGTTACTCTGTCCACAAAGTAATTTTCTTAAAGCTTTAAGTCCTCTACTTTTCATGATAGGGTGAATTTCAATACTTACTAAATATACCCGTCCTCCAAATTCTGAGCCTAATTTCCAAACACCTCTTTCATTACTCACAACACAATTGTCACACTGGCCTCACTTCTATCATACAACACATTGAGGTTATCTCCATTAAAAGACCCTCTTGTCCACTGTTCCTTTTGTTTGTGACACCTTTTCCCAAATCATTATCCCAACCTCAATGATCTCTCCTTTTTCTTTTTTTTTTTTTTTTTTTCTTTTGGTCTTTTTCCTTTTAACCGGTACCAGGAATCGAACTCACGACTGCCTGCTTGCAAGGCAGGCGCTTATGCCGCTGAGCTAAATCCCCAGCCCCAATCTCTCCTTTTTCACCTGCTAGAGCTTTTCTAACCTCATGCCATTGGCATTTACCATGGGTATATTTCTGAAATTCACAGGGTATATTTCTGAAATTGCTTTTTACAAGTCTTTAGACTTTTCTCATTCCTAGTATGCATGGCCCCATGTGGGTAACATTTTCTTTGGATGCATCCAGAGCCTGAAACATTAGATGACACATTGGGAAGCTCAATAACTACTTGTTACCTAACTAGTAATAATCTGAACAATGGGAGAAACCCAACATAGGGCCATACTGTCTAATAAACTCCCAGTGGTATCTCTCATATGTCTGTCTGTCTACCATCACTGTGCTTGTGTCCATTCTGAGAACTGCACATAAACCTGAATGGTCCTTCAGAAACTTTCATACGTAAACTAATTGGGTAAAGTTTAAAAACAGTTTCAAATTTTTGAATGTCATATAATTCTGAGTCATTTTTGATTAACTCTGAGACCTAATGATTCCGGTATTCTTATGTGATTTAATCAAAGTCAATATGAACCATTATAAATGGGTTGAGCTAGCAATAAACCCAAGAAAGCATGTATGTAGATGATTTGAGAATCCATATTCCATATTAAGACTCCACTGTCAGGCGATGATTAATGATGATTAAAAAGATCAAAAAAGCTGGACGTAGTGGCATATGCCTGTGATTCTAGCACTCAGGAAGCTGAGGAAAGAGGCACTGTAAGTTTGAAGCAAGCCTAGGCCACATAGTGAGCTGGAGGCCAGCCTGCATTACACAGTAAGACCCTGTCTCAAAAAAAAAAAAAAAAAACAGCTGCAGTAAAGATCAAATACCTCTGGCCACTAGAAAATATATAATTTCCCTTGAGGCTGTCTTTTAAATTGGTACAACTTTCTAGAGTGCATTTTTTACTTTTAACCACTCTTGTTTTGTGTATAATTACTGTGTTAGTCACTTTCTTCATTGCTGAGACAAAATACCCAACACACATAAGTTACACAAGGAAACATTTATTTAGCTCACAGTTTTTAGAGGTTTCAGTTCATAGACAACCGGCTCTGAGGCAAGGTGACAGGGAAGGTAGGCATTACAGAGGAGAAACAGTTTTTGGAAGTCAAAAGGTAGCACAGCAAGCAGGAGACCTTAGCAGCCTTTTTCTGCCCCTTTTATATTCTATGTAGGCTGTGGCATTAGGGTAGTGCCAAACCAATCAGTGCACTGATTTAGTCATCAGCGACCCTTAATCCTAGCAATGCATCATGAATTAATTACACAGTCCAGATCCAGCCACCTCTGAAAAAACCCCAGCTATGACCACATGTGGCTTTGGGGAGGGGGGACATTTAAACACAATCCATAACAATTGCTTTATTGTTACCAACATTATCAGCATTATCCTTAGTGAAAGAAAATTTTGTCTGGAAAACTAAAGAAAGCATACAGTACAATTACTAATATTGACCTGGAATAGAAAACAAGATGGTGGTTGAATTATAACTAATTAGCAAGTAGCCATCTGAGTTAGGGAGCTCCAATAGCTAGGAATATTCCTATTCAAGCAGAAAAAAGGCAGTGTGAACTTGGGAAAACAATCAGACTCTACCTTCCATACTTCTACAGCTTGGCAATTAAGTTAATTTACACCAATAAGATCAAGGGTGCCCCTGGGCTGACACAATAAAAGAAGGTTATGTATGCCCTTGTGACATGTTGACAGAATTGTAATCCTCTCAGTGCTAAGGACAGTTGTTTTTGATTAATTCTTTCTAAGGGATAACTTTTAATCATAGAAAAAACAACTTCCCTCAAATACAAAAGTGAATGTTTAAATGCTTCTTTTTTGCATCCACATGCTTACATTTTATTGAAAAATAACTCTGTTAGCAGATCTACAAGCTATACTCTGTCTTCTCTTCTCAAACTTAGACAAACATACATATAAGAAGCCATATATTTTTAAAAATCTAATTTATTGGAACTAGCATATATTATATAAGATCTTTATTTCCACCATACAAAAGATTTATCTCTGGATGACTTACTCAAGAGCTCTCCATTGTTTTAAGTGATTGCTAAGTGACAGAAAGCAGGAAATTTAAGTTCAAATTCTAGGAGCCACAACCAATTGAAAAGATATCTGAAATAAAAATAAAGCATCTCTAACATATTAAGAGAGTCAATAGGAAAGTAAGCTAAAATTTTAAAAACCTCACAAATGACTTTAAAAAATAAATCCATGATATAAAACAGGGTATTTGTAGCTAATATAGTTCATCAAAAGTTGTAAAGGAGATAAAATGGGCCCTTTGCATTTTCAGTTACTGGAATAAATAAATCTTTGTTCCACACCACATATACAGAACTTTTAGTGGTATAGCCCCCAGCCTTTAAGTTAGACAATCAAACTAACCAAAGCACCAAACACATTTTGCTCATCACTGGTTTCTGTAGGTGACCCATAAAATATGATTATGCATAAAAAGAAATTCTTACACCATCACCAACCATTCATGGGTAATAGATGTTCTTACATTAAAATTAAAAAGATACAGGCATAGAGTTCTTGAACTATCTGCATACAGCACACATATTTGTAAAAATTATATTGACTAATCATTTAGAAAGTAATTATTCTTTATGGGGAAGATATAACCACAAAATTAAGTCAAGGTGCTTTTATTTCATGGTTATGCTCTTTTCCTTATTTCCGTTCTAACCCCAGGTGCTCACTGTGCTTTAGTGTTAGAAGCAAAAGCAAAAAAAAAAAAAAAAAAAAGAAGAAGAAGAAGAAGCAAAAGCAATCAGTTCAACCAAAGCACTAGCAAAGGTAACCTGTTGTTGGAACATTCCTATGCACAGAAATTCTTTTTTGTGTGTGTGTGTCCCCATACCCAAAGTTTGTGCCTAAATATTAATTATGCCTAACACAACTAATCAATAGCAGTAAAATGCTCCCATAACTTAACAGAGTGGATAAAGCTCAAATAACTAACAGTGAAGGATAAATCATAAGAGCCTGTGAATCACAGTTTTTATCAGAGACTCAGTGGGATCATAATGTATTCTTTCAATCTGTACCAAAGATAGTAGCAGGAAACTCTTTTATAGATTTCTTGGTAATCTGAGCTGATGTTATACCTGTTATAGGACTTTTCCAATAAAGTAGAAGCACAGCAGGATAAAAAAGATACAAATGGTGATTTTATAACAGTCAATAAAACCATGACTCCATAGTAATGGAAAATTTGTTCATGAATTGTGAAGTATCAGTGGCTCAGTTGGTGTGGTAATAAAATAATTTAGATTCTGCCATTGAAACTTTTTTTTAACATGCTAGCATGTACCTTTAATTTACTAGTTTTTCCTTTCCTTGGAGGAGAGGAATCACCAAAGGCAATGAAACTTATTAAGAAAATAATGTATCTTTGTCCAATACAGACACCTAATCAAAACACTCTCCTGAGTGGCTTTTTAAACTACTTTATAGGCCATTACTTTTATTCGTAAAGGAAATTTCAGCCCATTATGTGAAATATAAATTTATATTTAGTTCTCTTCTTTTATGTAATGGAGATGAAACATTTCATGTATATAATCGTTAACCTCATGTCTCCCGACAAAGAGATATAGCTTTTTACCAACTTTAAGCTACACGTTGACCTTTGGGAAGTAAAATACAGGAGAAAATTATGCAATAATTTAAATGAACAAAAAATAAAAAGCAGCACACTCACTTGAAGGGAGAGGGCAGGAAAGATACATTTTACTTGATCTAGCAAAATTTTAATCTGTACAGAAGATTTCTTCCCAATCCTCTCAAAGGGGAGCATTATACTCTAGGTTTCTGTTAGTGTCTTTGTGCATATTAATTTTCTGGGAAAAATTTCTTCACCTTCACCTTACCCTAGTATTCCTAAATCGTTATATATAATTAAAATGATGGCATAATCTTATTTCCTAGTGATATTATAATGTCAAATTCATGAACTATAATTTTTCTACTTCAGTGACAAGATGCATTCATTTAAATTATATAACTCTTCATGGTTGGTGTTAAAGACAGGGAGAGAAGATAATTATTATCTCTGAAATATGGAAAATGAAATCTTGAAGAAAGTTACCTATAAGTGCTGTCTGGCCTAACCAAGCTAATGTTCTTCAAGCATCTAGGATTGTAAACCAATACATCTGAGAACCCATATTTGAAAGTGGGTACTATTTTGTTATTAACAGGAAACCAAATATTGGTAAATTTGAATCAAAGACACATTTCCTCTGTCAATCCTTTTGCCATTTTGATGACTTCCCAATACAGATCTAAAACTTCTTACCAGTGGGGCTCTATCTTTGGCTTTACCACTGGCAAGGGCAAAACAGCAATCTGATCATCACTTTTATGCAATGGAAAAGGTGCAGGTCTCTATCTGTATGAGTCATGAAAATGCCTCCAAAACACAGCATTACACTGTGTATTGTTGATCAATACATTTTGCTTATCTTATCTTCATTCCTATTGGCATTTTCCTGTTTCACCTGGCTAGTGGCAGAATATGATTTGTCACTCAGATTTCAGAAATACCAAGGGAATAGGAGCAACGTCAAAATGCTGCACTCCAGCAGACAGTGTTTGCAAGGACCCTCAACAGTGAAGTAGGGGCAGCTATGCTTTACTGTGTTTGCACAGTTAACACACTGTTAGATGTATAAACACAACTGGAGTAAACAACATGCTGCTGCAGACACACACAAGTGCTCAATGGTTCTGCGCTAAGCAAACCATCTGGGTTTTTTTTTTTTTTTCCTCTATTCATTTACAAGGAAAAAAACCTAAATGAGAAAGCTCTCCATACCCCTGCTGAAAGTATGGCTGAAGCCTAAGAGTTACAGTAAAATATTACCCAGAAGCCTACTAAAGACCTCATCCCGAGCAATTGTTGCTACCGAATCCTCACCACACCTAGGCAAAGAGTAAAACCAGCGGGTTGTCACTGTCTCCTAATAAATCTGACTGTTCATGCTGCCAATTGCCCATATTTCTTAAGACCAAATATTTAAAGAAGCAAATATAAATGATTAAGTATTCCTTTTAGTTCTGAGGAAGTTTAACTTCTTTTCCTGAATAATTAATTACTATAAACTTTGTATTGGTTTTTTTTTTTATATTTTATGAAAGTATTGGTCAAGTTTTCTATTCAATTCTATGAAGACCATAATTGATCTGAAGCCCAACTCTCTGGGGTCCATTCTTTATCTGATCAGTTATTACCTGGGATGTTACCTTAACCTATCTGGGTCTCATAATCTGTGAAGTGGGAAGAAGAGTCATGCCTATTTCATAGGCATAGGTAAATCATAAGGTCCAGGTCACGTATTTAATGCTGAGTTAGATGACAGCTTATGACAAATGTCATCAAGCTGCTATTATAAGATTTGATAGAGGTAAATAATTACCGTAATATACAGCACACAATAAGCATGCAACAAATGTTAACTACTGATTCTGATTTTGGAGCTAGATGTTACAGTAACCCATATGTTTCCTATTTTGAAAGGCTGAAAGGCAACTCTTTTCTAGTTAGTCACAGAGTACAGAGTTATGAACCACTTCACTTGACTAAACTTCGGCATTTCTTGGTAAATCATTAGTCCCACATGAATGTAATTCAGTTCATTCAAATGCATCCAATTGAGCTCTTTTTTATTAATAAAGACAACAATGTCACAGTGAGAACTGTGTTGTAATTAGAAGCCCTGGACCTCTAGCTTTGACTTGACCACTGAACAAAATATATGGTCACTCACAAATTTATCAATAGAGATAAAAATTCTACTTATCTCATAGATTTGTTCAACAAAATTTAAAATATGCTTATTTTTACTATAAAATACCAAGTTAATATAAAGGACTGTATCATCTTCAAATACCATATTCTCTACCTACCACAAATTTACCTTCTTCCATCTTGCTTTAGAAGAGACTAGACCCATCAAAAATGTAGTACATGTTGACTCTTTTTCTTGGTTTAAAAAATAATAAAATGTGGAGAGAGGAAAAACTGAAGAGTATCACTGAACTTTACTTATATAAAACCTCTTTATCCAAAGTAACTCTTGTTAATAATCATGAGTCAAATCATTGATTGGGCCCAAGTCATCTTGAGCAATTGTTATGTGTAACCTGACTGAACTCTTGCTTCAGATCAGGTTGCAAATCTATTACTTCTCTCCCTTCTACAATGAAATTCAGCATGTAATGCATAATAAAAAAGCAGAAATAAAAATCTTAGGAAAATCATTTGGGGTTAAAAAATGAATGCAAATCCTAAAACTACCATTTAAAACCTCACTGGATGTAAAACAAAATGTTCTGCCTGATAACACAGATTAATAAAATAATTAAGCCATGTTAAACAGGTAATATTTTACTCAATTTAGCATGGGTAAAGTACTCTCACACAGCTTGCAACTTCTGCTCAGAGACTATAAACATTTGCATTTTATGAGTTTTTAAAAACATTTTAAATGCAAAATCTTAATGACACAAAGAACTGCATTGGATGAAAAGTTATTCCTGTGTCATTTGGGAACAGAAGCCAAATACTGGATTTTAGCAGAGATTTTGAAGTAGGCTGAGGTCAATCTTTAGAAGTAGCCAAATAGATACAGCTTGAAATATTAATCAATTGTTTACCTCTACTTAATGCATTTTAGCCCTGTTAATCTACACTGAAATACCACTTAGAACTTAACAGTAATCTATACCCAATCATCAAATATTTAGTGTCTGTTTAGGAAAAGTAATTGGCAAAACTCAAAGCTACTATTTATTCTCTTTGATTAATGTTTACCAAGTGGAAGTTTTGTAATAAAATAATGCATCAGTGTTCAAGACCCATGAATGCTTCCTCTCCTTATCAATATATTAGCTCCCTCTTACCTACTTTGAGCCATCTCTTGAAAGTGGAGTGAATATTTTCTTGAATTACATTTTTAGCTTCTGTAATGGATTTACTCTTTGTCTGGGCCGCAGAAGCACCTCCTTTCAAAAATTCTTTCTAGATAAACTAAGAGGAAATTCTCTTCCTTACATATATTAGTCTTCTCTTCAGAATCGACAGTCACGGTCAGTTATGGCAAAATGGGGGGTCTAGTGAGCAGCATTTCATCCTCTTTTGGCTCCTTCTTGTTGCATTACTTCAAGCAGACTTCTATCCCGGGGGAAATACAGTACCTAGCAAGTTCTTTGGACTCAAAGGTTAAGGACTCAATTAATGAGTATAAACTGAGAATCATTAATTCCATGCAATCATTAAAATTACAGGTTTTTGAATTGTGCATATTAAAAAATATTTGAAAGATCTTGGGGATGGATAGGAAATACTTCTATGCCCATAAAAATCTTCATAGTTTTAAAGAACATTGTCATCTAAAATAAATTTAAGTAGACACAATGTCCTTAAAGCCTAAACTGGAAAACTAAAAACAAATCAATGTCTCAACTTAGAGCAAAGTCTTCACAGCAAAGATATTTTTATAATTAAAAACTCTGCTGTTTTCAAGAATAGAATTACAATGTCATTTGATTCTTAAAAGACACCAATCTGTGAATTTCACCAAGAAAAATATTGTTGTATATGAACTATCAATGACATTTGATTTGTTATCAACAGTCAGTAAATGATGACTAGAAAAATTAAGAATGACTTTACAGAAACAGAAAAACCACGATATTCATAGAGAACCACACAAGAACTAAAACAGTCAAAGTAATCCAGAACAGAGACCAAAGCCGGAAACATCATAATTTCTGGGTTTAAACATACTATAAAACTATAATAGTAAAAAAACCACAAGATACTGGCATAAAAACCAATATAGAGACCAATGTGACCAGATAGAAAATCTAGAAATTAGTCCACATATTGATAGCCAACTGATTTTTTGACAAGGCACCAAGAAGGTACCCTGAAGAGAGGCCAGTGTCTTCAGTACATAGTGCTGGGGAAAGTAGATCTTATCTCTCATTATATACAAAAATCAAGTCAAAAGCAGATCAAGGATCTAAACATAATACCTAAAACTATAAAATTGTTCGGAAACACTTCAAGTCATTGATTTGGCAAGCAGTTTTTGATAAACTACACAAACACAAGTAATACAATCAAAAGGAACCAAATGAGACTGTGTCAAACTAAAAAACTCATCAAATCAGAGGAAACAACAGAGTATAGAGACAACCTAAGGAAAATACTTGAAAACTACACATCTCAGTAGGGATTAATGTACAAAATATATAATTAAAGGAAACACCTCAATAGCAAAACAAATAATCCAATTTAAACTTGAACAAAAGTCATGTATAGACATTTCCCAAGAGAAAATACATATATAAATGGATAAGAATATTGAATTTACTATCACTATATAAAATGTGTTCAACATCTTTAATTAACAAAACCACAATAATATACCATTCACCCTTGGTAGAATGGTTATGATTTTAAAAGGCACTATATTTCCAGAATCAAATTTTAGCATTTTCTTTTAAAATAATCACTATGATTATTTGACACAGGCACCCTTGGGAACTGGACAGACAAGGAGGTAATGAAGTAAGTCTCCCTCTAACAAGAATATGGAACCTGTCTTCCTTAGTTTTTGGATGTTGATATGATCTTGGTTTGATTAGTCTCCAAGGAAATGCTGAAGTTTTAACTTGATTGATTATAGTTGATTCTTCCTTCATACATCTTTGCATACCGTAATATTCAAATGCTTTGTCTTTTATTCAAACTATAATTCAGTGGTATCTATTTTAAAAAAGGATTTTTAATCCAGTTACAGGCAATACTAAGCATTTCTTAAATTTTCACCTATTTATAAAAATACTGAATATCCCCTAAATTCACCATATTTTCCCCAATATGTTTGAAATTGTGCTTTCCTCAGAGTTGTTTTTAATGGTTGATGTTGTTTTAATGTGAAACTGCATACTATGAGCACATTAAAATGAAGATAGCACTTTCAAAAAATCTTGACTTTTGGTAAACTGAAAGAGATCTTTTGGAATAAATATTTTCAAAACAATGTCCCCAGCGTCCTAGAAGGTGAATTCTTTTTGACTGTTAAAACAGATCCATTAAGAGAGACACGATGTATCAGAGATGGGCAAAGATGTGTTGGCATCTTGAAATGTATTTTCAGCTCTGAGTTGGTTTGAATAATGTTTCAGTTGCTGAAAATTCTTCCAGAAATTTCAAACTGTTCACTAATTAGCATTTACCTCAAAATGTGAATCAGGTTTTTGATACTCATCCAAGACTTCTAAGGTGAACGAAGAAACTAGTAGCATAAATGAAACATATCACCATTTATCTTGAGATATTTTTGAAACAACATTGAAAAGAAGATTTTGACTTTTTGTTTGTTTCTTCATTTTAAAAGAAAATCTGATTTTATTTATGACTTATACTCTGAATAACATTTTGAATATTCTTTTAAGATCATAATACACAGTATATTAACCAGTTATTCTCTAATTCGTTTGCTATGAAATTGTTTTATTTCTTCATATAGAAAAGTGTTTTTACATTTTCTTTATTTATATATATTCATATGACATTGAATAAGAAAATTTTAAAAACACTTGTGAGGTTCCTCAGTTTTAAAAGCACACAGCCATCCTATTTCTATGGAAAAGGGAGTCGATGATATTAGTGAGGTCAAAAAAATAAAGTTTAAGTTCCTGGAAATACAATTATGCCTTTTTGAGAGAAAAAAAAAAAAAAGAGAATTGTAGAGGAGGTGAAAATTTAATGAAGTATTATATTTTCCAGGAGCAGCCAGTGAGTTTGGAGGTGATTCGTAAGTTTTGTTGAAAATCACATCTCACTGGTACTATTCCTCGCCTCTGGGCTGAGTAAGTGCTTATCTTAAGTCACTTTCTTCATCACTGAAACACAACAGCTTTCACAATTTGAAGGAGATCAGGTTTATTTTGGCTGATGTGTGCATCCAGATTCAGCTGGCTCCAAGGCATTACAGCAGGCAGCAGGAAGCTGTGTAGGAAGAATAGCTGCTGACCTTGTGGCAGCCAGGAAGTAGAGAGTTAAGGAGGGAACCAGGAAGGAGGAGCCTGAAAAAGAGATATCCCTTTCCAGGTGACACCTACTGTGACCCGCCTCTTCCCAAGAGAATTCACCTTTTAACACCCAGTAAACTCCACCCCCTCCTAATCCAATCATCTTTCCAAAGCCTCACCTGTGAGCACATGAGGCTTAGGGGAAATTTTAGATCAAAACATAATCATGCTCTAGATACTTTTGTAAGGATAGTAAAGAGAATAAGGTTTATTTTAAAATGCAAACGTGGTCATTTAATCCTAAAAGGACCAGTAAAGTTGTATGTCAACTTAAAGCAATCCAGAATCAATATATTGATATTCTCCATCTATCAGTTTTTCCACTTCCTCCTTTTTGTGTCCCAACCCAAACTGACTTAAGGAAGAGAAGAACCTAGGGATCATGCTGGGACTTGATAACCATTATAAATCACTTCCCTTCTGTGCATATCCCAAAAAAATTCCATTCATGCTGGGTTCTGTTTTGGTTTGGTTTGATTTGGTTTGGTTTGGTTTGGTTTGGTTTGGTTTGGTTTGGTTTGGTCTGGTCTGGTTTGGTTTGGTTTGGTTTGGTTTGGTTTGGTTTTTGGTTGAAACAAGATCTTGCCATGTAACTCAGTCTGGCCTTGAGTTCACTATGTTGCTTAGGCTGGCCTCAAAGTCAGAACAATCCTCCCTCAGCCTCCCAAATGCTGAGATTGCAGACATCTACCACCATTCCCAACCATTCCTATTGTTTTGAGTGACAAACAAAAGCAAAAATAAAAACTTCTGGTTAGTTACCATGGCGTATTTACATTCCAGGATCTTCCTTTCTACAATGCACAAATTCAAACTCTCCATCCTCACTCTTGGCTTCCGTTTCCTCAATGATAAGATGAAGATTCTATGAATCTTCTGACTTCTTTATGCTTTATACAATGATTCAATTATGTATGCAGATTTTGTCAGTTATACCCTTCAACATGGCATTCAAACTGAAAAGGCAATAATTGCTCTTCTTTCTTTCAAATCCTTGCCTTCTATAAATGTTTTTATCCCTGGATTGGTTTAGAAATGGCTTGAAATGGTTTTATGGAATTGACTTACTGATTATATCTGTTGGGATATTGATAAGTTATGTCAATTTTGATAGAAATTCTTCAAAATGCTCTTAAAAATATGACATTTAATTCAGCTCTAAAATATAAAATGGCATTTGGTGCACAACTGCCCCAGCACTCTGTGAGGCTAAAGTAAGAGGATTGTAAATTATAGCCCAACTTGGGCTACTTAGCAACTTATCAAGACCCTATGTCAAAATAAAGATAAATAAAGGGCTATAAATGTAGCTCAGTACAAAGACCCCATATTTAGTCACCAAATACCATAGATGATAGACATTTAGATAGATAGATATATAGATAGATGATAGATAGATAGATAGATAGATAGATAGATAGATAGATAGACACAGCTAGAAAATAGGTGGATAGATACAAGTAGATAATAAAAATGAAACTTTAAAGTATGGTAGCTCAGTTTTAAAAACTTCACTCTGATTAATGTAATGCTTTTTGACCACTATTTTGTACTGATTTGAAAATATATTCAATGTCAGCACTACCTTTTGTAAATTACTCTTGAGTTTACATTTCTTACTACCCAAACTCCAATTCTTTGCTCCATTATTGACTTTAATTTCCCAAAGGACAGCTTTCTTTCTGTATTACTGACAAATCAATTTTTTTGTTTCTGGATAAGACTTGAAAAGTGACTCTAATTAGCTGAAACTAATAAAAATGATAATAATAACTATGTCTGTGAATGCTTACATTTATATAGGATATTTCTTCAATCAGAGGAGAACAGAGTGCTTCTCCAGCTTGACAGGGTGACAACTGAATCCAAGTGATGGATTCCATCACCCTGAGTGAAATGTAGCTGCTATCAAATAGTCCATTGCAGTACAGGATAGTGAAGAATGAAGACTAAAAGATATTTCTTTATTTATTGTCTTATATAATATACACTCACTGCTGGTGACCCTTAGATTGTCAGAGAAAGTCCCAAATTGCTTGTATAAATCTTAACATGTGGCTCCACCTTGAAAGCAGCATCAAAGCTGTGCATTGAAGTGGAAATAGCATGGGCTTTCAGCCAGATGGACCCATTTCTAACCCCCATTCCTTCCACATAAGAGTTTGTCAACTTGGCCCAGAAGTACAACTTCTGTGTGCTGCATTTTCCCCAGACAGTAAATGTGGCATTCAGCACATTCAGCACAATATAAATAAAGATTTACTGGTCAGTTATTACAACTATTAAATGAAATATAATGTTCAAGTTGTATTGTATAAACTTCAGCTCTGCACTTGATGTTCTATACATGACAATTCTTCAAGAAATATTAAAGAACAAGGTAGACACTCAAGGCAAAGGATAAGGTCAGGGTTTGGGTCACTATTCTTAGTGGGTATAGAGGAGTTATTATCTATAAGCTTTCTAATCTTGCTATTTTTACCCTTTCACATTCCTTTGTCTAGAGAGAACAGGCTTTTCTTTTAAGACTTCTTATCTGCTCTCACTGGAGTTTTTGGACTGTTGACATCTCCAGTTTCCAGTTGCAGGGAAAAGAAAACCCTCAGGGAGCTCACCACTTTTATAGAGCCTCCAGGCACACAGCCCGCCTGCTGTGTCTCTCGCTGGGTCTTCTTGTGTTTGTTGTATATGTAGAACATTCAGAGTATTTAGTTTGATTTAAAAAAAAACAATAGGGAGACGTGTGTCCTCTCCATCTTTGTCATGAATTACAACTCAGATTTTCAGTATTAATGTGTTTTTTAAAAAAGAAAAGCATTTTAGAATACTTTCCTAGTTTGTTTTTTGGCTCTATGAGCATCTACATAAAACAATTTGACTTTTATATCAAAGAAAAATACTATACTTACTCTTACATTTGTGTATCAGGCACAGTAACCACTGATGATATTGGGAACTTGTTGCTACAGTAAAACAAATTCTAGACATTCTTTTTAGGGAAAAATAAGGTCCTCCTATTAATCTGTTTCCATTTCCCTATTCCACTTAAGTTTTCTTATGCAGTCACCTACTGTAACTTTACTGGAGATATTTAAAAGTCTTTCCTTGTATTCCTACACCATTTCTAAACCTTCTTGTACAGTATTGATATTGAACTAAACCGCTATCTGGCTTTATAAATCAGCAGCAGCAACACCAAACACTTGCCTTGATTGCTTTATAAGGAAAACAAGAGACCTTCTTAAATATTTGGCGAAGCGATGGCACATGTGCTGCAGAAGACTGTTTTTCTATCATTGAAAGCTCTAAAAGGCTCGTCATCACTGCCTTATGATATGTAATAACTGTATCAAATAGAAAATATTTTATATTTAATCCAGTTCACCTCTACTGAGCACTACAATAAGCCAGGCACTTAGATACTAGGCACACAAAGATGGCTAAATTCCTCCCCAGGTAAGAAAGAGATGACATATACTAACTACAGGTAGGGATGTCAAGTGGGTTGGGAGAGGAAGACCAAGGAAGCCTCTGAGTGGAAATGACCTCTGAGCTGGATCTTGGAGCTAGGATATTTTGCCAAATAAGTATATAGGTAAAGAAAAAAAATAAGCATGGTGCATGAATGTGTTCAGCAAAACCTAGAATTTGGACAGAAGACATATTTGCAGAGTTGTTGACCAAGGCTTAGAGTTGAATAGGAAATAGTATGGAAAAAAGTTAAGGCCTTTTATAAAGCCTTTTTTCAATGGCATTTGCTCTCTTACTGAATGCTTGTACTCTTGTTTCTTTTCACCTGTCTCTGGTACATAGTGATAATAGATGCACATTGTAAAATACAAAAATCAAAATTTATTCCTTTAGGAAAGCATAGCAAAAGTATTTTCTCTGCCTCTTTTTTCCTCTCTAACCATTGTACATTAACTGGTTAAATGATTCTACTGCCTCTAAATGTGGAATATAGTTGGGTTCTGGAGGGTAAAAAAATTGATTGCCATAACAAGGTCTACTGCTAAACCGAACATATGTTGCTCATAATGTCACTTTCTAAATCAATGAAATTATCATTATAGAACATGTCGACAAATTAGACATGTAAAGTGCCTGCTGTATGTGGGAGAGATGTAATTTGGCTCCATAAAAAGAAAATTAAACAATAAAATATCAATGACAGATGTAGTTAGCTAAAGGTTTTGAGGTTTAAATACCAATTTGCGGGGAAAAATATGGAGACACTGAGGAGACTAGATAAAAGTACCAGTGTTCACCAAACAGGAAAATTCAGTGTTTTGTCCAGATGTTCTAAAACCTGACACATTCCCTTATTTAGCAAAGAAATATATTGAGTAGTTCCTAACTTTTTCAAATCCTGACACAATAGGTTAGTGATCATGAAAAATATAGCCAATAAATAGTAATTCATTTTTCTGATTCAAAAGAATGTAGTACATTAGGTAAGAAATGGTAAAACCACACTGTCCTTTGCCATGGCTGCAAAGGGAATGTCTACTTTCTCGCCTAAGAAAATAACATCCTGAAAGCCACACATTGCAAGATATTCCTGTCTAATTATTCCTAATAATAGAAACATCATGGAATTATATAAATGACTTGAATATAAGTGTGAAAAATAGTCAACACCATTATTTATAATAAGCTTATTGTTCTTCTAATGAAACCTGTGTATTTCTCTTTGAATAGTGAAACAACTGAAAATTCATCTTCTTTTGTACTCTAATTACATCACTTATTCCAAGTGACTCTTAGAAATAACTGGTGTAGTAGAAAACAAATGCTGATTTACTTTATGAATCTTCAGCATCACCCACAGTTTAAGGTAAGGAAAATGACAATGTATTGCAATTTCAGGAAAATTAGAAAATCTCAGTATCCTTAAGATTTACTTGGTAAATTTTTCCCAAATCTACTGCTATTTTTCTGTGTACTCATCTTGGGAGCAAAGAATGAACCTTTTCAGCATTCTGTACCCTGGTACTTGGCATAGTAACTTGCACACATGAATGACTAAATACTAAGTACAGAGATGAGAGAAGCTAAAATATTTGCCAGGTAAAAGCCATTAATCCTGCTTAGAAACAAATTCTGCCTCCCTTTGGTCAAAGTGTAGGGGAACGTTTTACTCCTGCCCTCTGTGTGGCTGAGCAGAGCTAGATGAGTAGTAGTACTTCAACCCAATATGCAGCGAGGGGCTGCACAGGCATTATTTCCAGAACGAATTATATGACTTCTAGTGTGAGACACAGCACAGTGCTCTTCCCATCTTTCAGTATGCATGCCAGCAACTTCATCTGTCCAAGTCCCAGGTAGATCACAACACAAATGTGGACATAATAAAGGCATGAATACTGACCTATCCTTCTAAATTTCTGAGATTATTCCCAGAGAGTGCAATAGGTAAAGACAGAATGACTACTAATAATTCCAAGGAAACAATGTTTTGCCAATTAAAATGCCAGATTATCTTAACCTCCTTTCCTGTGAGTAACCTTTTCCCAAAGGAACAAACATGACTGAACACTAAATATGGCAGTATATACATCTGACCCTTTTCCACAAGTGGAAAAAAAACCCTTCCAATGTGGATTTATATGCTAAGAATGCAAAGATGACACTGCAGAAAGTTACATTGCATGTGCACATATACAAGCCTAAAAACTTATATTCCCTGGCCACTTAGCTAATATAAAAATATAACCATATAGACAACTGGATCATCAGAGTCATTTAGGTATAGTATTATTGTCTTGACTTCTCATGTCTAATGTTATTGCATTGATTGTTCTATTATATTGCACAAAACTTAATTAACAGAAGGAAATGGCATAATTATATAAAATGCAAAGAAGTAAGAATCTAAAGCAAATGACATTCTCTTCTGAAAGTTGTGGATAGAAAACTTCTCCAGCATCTGTTATGGAAATATGGAAACTGGTATTTTTAAATGCAGTGTGAAATGTAAAATAAGAGACAAAATGTGGTTCATCCATATTTGAGAATCCTTGCTTGTCAAAATAACATTTCCAAACAGAAAAATCTTTTAGAAAGAGTACCCTTCAGAATACTGCCCCCATGATGTTACTTTCATTAAATGGTAGCAAAAAGAAATAGGAATGTACCAGCTCCTGGTTGGAAATTTCCATAACAAATAGGTAACCTCTGAACTGAACACAAAGAGCCATACTGAGCAAGCAGGCTAGAATTAAACAGGCCACCGCCAACTTCCCATGAAGAGAAAGACATTTTGGGTGTTATTACTAATGCTGTTAAGGTGAACCTAAAAGGAAACATAATGAAATAAGGGCTATATTTCCTAGAGGTAACAGTATGACAGTTTTATATATTTAAAAAAGTATAGTACCTGTGTGTAATCTACTCAGTTAACCAAGTGATGGTAACCATACTTCTCAGAGAGCAGAATATCCAAAGCTAGCCCAGCACGCTTGGTCTACTTGCCTACTAGTGGAATCCACCCATCCGCCCTTGAAGTGGCCATTCTGCTTGTAAGTTTCTCTAAGAGACCTTCTATCCTTGTTTGAGCCTTACATTGTAAATCTATAGCACATCCATTATTTCATTTTTTTCTTTAAACTTTCCACCCTTTGACATGTTAAAAGAGGTAAATTGTGCAACAATAGACTTAAAAGAAATGGCATGCATGTAAATATATGGAAAATATACAAAAGAAAGATAGCAAAAAATGAGAGCTTGAAAAATGCACTTCACCTGAGCCATTAGCTCCATTCAAGGATTGTTGGAGATTTAGCAGGACCTGAAACTTAAATTTAACAGATTCTCTTTAATAATACAAAATTACAAGAAGAATATCATTAAAAGTGCATATCTATCCAAAATGGAAACTCACCAGGCATAATAAAATTTGTAAAACCTCAAGATATCTCCTCCCCCCAAAAGTGTGCATCTACTTTTAGGGTTTTATTTTTAATGTTTATTAATTTTTGTTTTTTTCAGACAGTGTCTTGCTGGGTAGTTTAGCCTAACCTTGCATTCATTATGTAGCAAGCTGCCTCACACTTGCAATCCTATCTCAGCCTCCGAAGTGCTGGGATAATAGGCATGCACCATCATACCTGGCTTGCATGTGGAACTTTGGCTCATGAACTCTTCTTTCCATGATTCTGGTCACAAACCAAACTGGACAAGAACCAAATCAAATTTCCCCACAAGGTCAACATTGAACTTAACCACTGAATTTAATTACACTCTCATCCAACTCAATTTGTAATTAGAATCATGGAAAGAATCAAGCTTGTGAACTAAGGTATCACTGTAGTTTGCAATTTATTCATTTATTTTGCTTCTTTTTCACTCCATTGTTTTAGTGACCTTTTGACACAACAATTTTATGTTCTTTTTATATAAAAAAATGGAAAAAGTAATTCAGCATTTCAGAATGGTTTGCCAGAAACTGTTGATTAATTTTACTATTGTGAATTCTTCCAACTTCACAATTTATTATTGATACTTGCAAATGCTTATTTGAGATTGATGTTAATGTTGTAGAAGGTTTCTTTTCAACATGGGCTGTAAGATTCGGAAGAAATTTTACTTTCTTCACATGTTTTACGTTCTGTTTTCGCTCCACTTTCTGTTCTCTTCTGATGCAAGGTGTAGTAAGATCTCTTAATGTTCTGATTGGATCTTAATATTCTGATTGGATCTCTTCCTCCACATGTGTCTGTCATAGTGCTACATGGGCTGACCATGGGACATGGGAATGGTGTTAGAAGTCTTTCATAAACTATGATGTATGTCAAACATGTAACTGTCAACCATATATCTTACTAATCACAACTCAACTTCTCTAAGCTAGAACCCAAAAATGTGTGAGGCTATTTTAGTAGCACACGGGAAGGTAGACAAAAAGAAAAAAAGCATGAGTCATTGTGATATCTCATATTTTACTTTTTTACAAATATATGACCTTCGACATTAAGCTCCATAATTACCCTACTTTGTCTGGGGCAATCCTAGACTTAGCTCTGAAATCCCTGCATCTTGATAAACCTTTCAGTTCTAGTCAAGTATCTATAGAACAACATCACCTAAAAGGCCTTATAGTTATGAATTAGTAATACAATTAAGAGGAATATATTGAAGTTTTTGTTATTTGCTTCCTTGGTTGTTTTGATTAACAAAATCATGCTTATCTGGCAAGACTTGAGTTAGGGGGTGAGGAGTATTCAAGGCCAGTGTTTTCAGCTCTCTTAGTGCTCAAAATGTGTGGACAAAAAAAAAAAAAAAAAAGAACACCAAGATGAAACTGTTTTAGAAGTTTCATATGAATATTAATAATTTGGACCACTGAGATATGATATACTGCTATACCAGTGTCAAATGCTCTAAGGACTGAAAGTACCAATATAATTTCCAAATGGCACAACCTAATCCCACTGAGAGAATTACCTAAGTGGGATGATCTGGCCCTATCTATGTAATTATAAATTATATATAAGTAATTAAAGATTAATGCTAAGTCTCAGTAGGTCCTATAATGGATGGGCCATCTGGCTTTTCTCTAAGATGTTTAAATAACCTTAGTATTTCTAAGTCCTAATCAATGACGAGAACTTTTAGAGAGAAAAAAACACAAGAAGTTTCAGCATTTTCCACTTTAATGTTTTTATCATCCCATCTATCCCCTAAATGTTTAAAAAGTTATCTGATGAGTCTATTTAATGGCTCATATAGTGTCTCTATAATTCTTTTTAATTCTCATCTTTGAAAAGCTATGAAGATTTAGGAGATTCTGGTACTTTACATGAGGCTTTTGTCATCTCAAGCATGATAAACGTCTTGCATGAAAAATTACTAACTCACACTAAAAGAAAGATCTAGTATCTCACAAATACTATTATATCAATTATCTCTGAACAGCTCTTTCCTATGCCACCTTATGTTTTGCTTTCCCTGGATAATGTATTTTCTGCCAAGAATCAAAACTAGCAGAAAACTGTCTGTTGTCTGGGAGTTCTTACTTTCATCTTGCCGTTGCTCTGCATTTTTATGCAGTATGCTGTGTACAGCAAGCAAATATGACTTCGTTAGCAGGGTCATTTGGAAAGCCTTTAGCCATGGGGAAGTTTTCCCATTTTCTGCCCTATCCCACTCCTCACATCTAACACTTTCTGAATAAATCACCGGAGCATTTCCTCTTGTCTTTACATTTCCACCTTCCGAGTTTCCCCACTTGATGGCAAGCTTGATTGGCATAAGAAAACATAGCTGGTAATCTGTTGCATTATCTTTTTACTTCCATGACCTCGAGCTAAGGTCAAAAAGAAACTCTCAGCCATAATTTAAGGGACTTCTCAAGAAGTGAAGACAACACAGATCTCACAAAGTAGATCAGATCTCCCCCTTGCTAACAAATGTCCAGAGGTTCCTACAACACTAAGGAAAGACAAATTTTTTTTCACAGCTGGTTTCTGTCCACCACTCTATCATCTCACATCAGCCTTGCTCACTCCAGCCATACATGTGGATATAAAGGAAAGGCACAATTCCTGCTGGTAGAACTGTGATTTGGCATGGAGATCCTACAGATCCACTGGACATGATGCATTGAAAACTTTGTTTTGCAAATACTTTAGCAATTTTACTTTTACTTTCAATACTAAAGAAATAATCAGTGATACATGAAAACGTACATGTACATACTTGTTAAGGTGTATACCAATAATTTTGCCATAATTAAAAGTTGAAAAATCTCTAAATGTCAGCCAAAAAAGAAATGAGTTAAATAAACAATTTATTAATATTTCTGAAGCTATTAATTAAACTGTATCCTTATATGCACATACCATAGTGACTTCCTTTCAAAGTACTGAAGGAGAAAAGGAAAAACAGTGACTTTACAGTGGAGAAATCGGACAAATACTAATTCAGATGATCAATGTGAATATTACCAGTCATAAATCATCTTAGTGGAATATATCCTTGGTAGGATGTGATAAAAATGACACTTTAGCTCTGTGGTCTTCCCCAAAAATCTCTATTACCCTATATACTGGTCATATTTTTCATCATGGAGACACAGTACCTGACACCCACACTTTAAAGGACGAGAGGCTTAATTGGCTCATAATTTCAGTGGGTGTAGTCTAAGGCTGGCTGGCTCAAAGGCAAAAACAGCATGATGAAAGGGCATGATAGAGGACAGCTGCTTACTTCATAGCAACCAGGAAATGGAGAGAGAAAGAAGCCAGAAACAAGAACATACCTTCCCGGATCATACCCACATAACTCATCTGTTAGGAGGCAGAACTTCCAACTAGGCTCTACCCCCTAGCAGTATACTTAGCTATGAATTCACTATTAGATTAATCCTCTGATAACTACAGCACCTTTATAAATCCATTCAGTTTCCAAATGGCTCACATCTGAACACATGATAGTTTTGGAGACACTTTAGATCCAAACCACAACACCTGTTTCTTCTTAGATTTTTTGAGGTATAAATAGCATATATAAATTATATATATATATATATATATATATATATATAAACATACAATATAATATTCTCACTCATCATTCCAGTCCTAACTTGAGAAAAACCCTGAACAAATTCCAGTGCAAGCATGCCACAAAACATCTGATAAGTACTTCTTCAAACTGCAAAAATTGTCAAGAATAAGCAAAGTCAACCAGGCGTGGTGGCTCACGCCTGTAATCCCAGCACTCAGAAGGCTGAGGTGGGAGGATCCTTGAGAGTTCGAGACCAGCCTGGGCTACAAAGTGAGCTCAAGGCCAGCCTGAACTGCATGGGGAGACCTCGTCTCAAAAAAGACAAAAAAAAAAAAAAAAAAAAAGAATAAGCAAAGTTTAAGAAATTGTGACAAACCAGAGAAAACTAGAGACATACCAATAGATATAACGAGTATTTGTATGAGCTCTTGAGGGGGGGAAAGGACATTAGGTAAAAAATAAGGAAATTTGAACGTAGTAAAGGACTTTAAGATTAACATATCAATATTTGTTCATTGTGACAGATATACCATTCTAATATAAGATAATAATAGGAGAAACTGGATATGAAATATATGGCAATTCTCTATTCTTAATTATTCTATAAATCTAAGTCATGGTTAAAAATTACATAGTCTATTTGAAAGGAAAAATGAGGGCTATGGGTGTAGGTATTTACACAAAATACATCACTAATTTATTTTTAAATAAAAAGAACATGGCCAAATAGAATCTGATGGTAAAAAGTAAATGTGAACATATATTCATAGTATGTACATACACACATGCATCTACAGAAAATTATGGGAAAAAGAACAATAATAAGATTATAGGTGATATTTTTTTTCTTTTTGACTGTTTCCCAACATCAAACAATGATTATTTACATAATAAAAAATTTTTTGGTTCATCTTTTATTGCAAATTTCAAATATTTAAAAAATAAATGTTAGCCAATAATCACTGTGGTTTCTTAAAAAGCATATTTACGTGGTGTGGTGGCCTGCTAATGGCTAATTTGGGACACCCAGCTGAACTGAGTCAGCACGGTACTGAGTGTAGAAGGCCCACTTGAGGTTTGTTGCAAACAGCACAAAAGGAGAACAGGAGGGAAGATTACGTGCTGTTGATTTTCCTGGAGAAGCTTTGCGTTTCTGATATGAACTCTGCTTTTCTCAGAGGAGCTTGAGTCCTCACTGTATCCAGAGAAGGCTGCTCTTCTGTTTGAGGGAGTTCTGGTCTTCACCTTTTGAGCATCGTTCCTGGCTTCAATGCAAATCCCTTCATCTGTTGGCACAGATCCTTTGCCTCACTGGCACAGACTTTCTAGCTTTCATCACTGACCTGCAGGTCTCTCCAGTGCAGATCGTTGATATGGACTTGCAAGAAAAATTGCCATGTGCTCTAGGCCTTTGGCTGGAATGGTGCAGGACATTGCTATGAGATGCAGCTGTATTCTTAGGTTTCTAGCACGCAGACAGGTCTTTTTCACTTCTTTGCATTTGATTTTTTGGAGGTGAATATTATAAAATAACCTTATAAATTATGTGTCCTGTATTAAACCTATTCCCTTGAAACCCCTGACTACAACATAAGGGGACATGGGAATTATAATATTATTATGTATGTGCACCCTTTCTCACCCTTTTTATTTCACAATAATCTCAGACTTTTGGAAAAGTGTCAAGAGTAGTGGAATCCCCATATACCATCATCTAGGTTCCCCTAATGTCATAATAAAAAATATGATTTGACCTTTAAGTAGAAGACACATTTATGATAACAAAAATGAACTGTAAAATATTACACTAAGTGATATAAACCAGATATAGAGAGAAACATACTGCATTATCTCACTTACTGGAAAATTTCTTTTTAAAAGTTGAATACATAGAAATGGAAAAGAGAACAGAGAGGCAGAGAGTGGGAAATTGTACATCAAAGGGTACAAACTTGTAGTTACATAGGATGAATATATTTCTCATGTGTAAATAAAGGACCAAAATTAGTATTAGGTCATATACTGATAATATGCTAAGGGAATATATCTTCAATATGCTTACCACAAAAAAAGAAGTAACTGTAGAGAATGATGGTTATGTTAATTTTCTTATATATAGTTACATTTCACTGTGTACATATGCATTAAAGCATAGTGTTTGTACACTTCAAATATATACAGCAGTAACAACTTTTAAAAATAACTTGATGTTTCAAACACTGTTTTGTGGATATATTTGGGATACCTCATTCAGAGTTGGTTTCCTCCAGATTGGAAGGAGGCTATGCATTTGGGCACAAATACAACAGAAATAACCTTATTCCTCTAAATACAATCTACCCAAGTATTCATTAGGCCAAGAGGTCTTATTGCTGGTGAAGTTTACTTTGATCATGTAGTTAGGACAGTGTTCACTTAGTTTCTTTTCTTGTAGTTATTAGTTTTCTCCTGAAATTCCCTAAGGAAAATACCTTGAGTCTATAAAAATATCCTAATTGCTCCTTATAAATTTGCCCTTTAAATTTAGCATCCTGTTGGTGACTGTCATCTATAACAATAAGTATACTTTGTCTAATAATATATATGTATATATATGTATATATATTTATATGTATGTAGAGAATATATATATGTGTAAATGAATAAATACTTCTTCTCCCTTATCATATATTCATATCAATTTGAAATGATGGGTTATTATATAATACTGTGTTTTATTTTATTGCTCAAATTGTTTGTCTTCATCCTTTCATAATGCTTCCATCTGTTGTTTATACGTGGTTTTATGTTTTATAATCATGCAAATTATTTTAATTTTTTAGTCAAATGCTTTCATCTTTTATTATCTATCAATTTCAAGACACATTTAGAAAGCTTTCCCTACCCCACGGCCAAAGAAGACTTCACCTATGTTTTCTTCCAATACTAACATGGTTGGTTTCTCTGATAGACGCCTCTCGTGTTGAGGTTTGTCCTTGTGCATGGCCATATATCCCTTTCTCCGTTGTTTTTTTACAGGAACATTCTTCTCTAGGTCAAATGAACTTGCAATCGATTAGATTAGAAAAAAAAGGCACAGAAACAGGTTAACTATGAAGATAGACAAAGTGTTAACCTGAAAGTGTTTGAGACAACTCTAGTGCTTATTGTAACCTACAGCATGCCTTAGTCTCAGCCTGGCTCACAAGCTTTGCCTCTTCACAACCAGGACAATTTTTTCTACTCTAAACAGGAGCTTATCCTTCCAATGAACCTGAATGAAGGCAGAATTTCTGATCTCTGTTAGCAAACAAGGAGAGTGGAAGAATTGCAAAGGAAAGATTCATGTTTATAGTTTTTTGGCCCCAGGTTAGAATCTCAACTTTGTAGAGAACATTCTGAAAGTATCATGAGAGGTACTTCTGTATGTGATATGATGTTGTCATTTCATTCATTCGTTTATTGACTTAAACAGTTTTTGGTTGCCTACTATGTGCCCAATACTGTATCCCTTTCTAGGTGGGTGATGAAGGAAAAGTCTCAAGGTTGTTTGGAGTTTATCTCTTCAGAAGGGATTACACTGCAGATATTTTTTGATATCATAGTAACATTAGTCTTTACCCCAAAAGTCCCTCCAATTTTAGAAACATTCCCAGATACCCACTGTGATTTAGTGTGTGAATACAGCTGGTGGCCTCCACTAGAATGAAAGGTGGTCTTTAGAAGCCAATAAGTCTCTTTGGGTTGAGTGATATTGGAGTATTTTTGATGAAAAACAGAAATGACAAGGTGTAGGTATACACAATAATAGAGTTTTCCTGCAAAATGGTTCATGCTATGCAGCTAGATAAAAGGACTGCCCTTTGAAAAACTGAGAATAGCTCTAATCTCTAAATGGTTACATGTAGTTGGGCCATTATCACCCCTGATGAGAAGGTACCATCTGCCCAAACTCACATTTGATGGTTCCCTCGCTGACAGGCAACTTAAGCCTGCAATGAATTTTTTAATTAGAAAGCACTGCTGTTTCAATTTGTCTATTTCCCACTAATTTATTTAATGTACAAGTAGCATCTTTGTCTTAGTAATGTTTCTTTCATGTTTATTCCATACCTGAAGCTCTAATCCTCTTTGTGACATCTTCACCCATAAGTGGTTGCTATAGAAATGATTAGAATGTTATACACAAAGGATTATTTTCCTTAGTTGGGTACTAGCCAGACCACATGAACTCTTAAAGACACTACATAAGGCAAATGTTTCAGTGAGAAATTAAGGATAGCACAGATTTCTGGAAGCATATATTTATTTGTATAAATAAAATGATTCAGCCCAGTCAGTTCAAGCCAGCACCTTTCGCATCCTTGGTAGTTTCAGTATGTGAAACATAGAAATGAAACTTTTTGTAACAATTCTTTTTTCTTCTTTATGTTATTTTTTACACAGATTTTATATAAAAATGTTTTTAATTGATTTTTTCCTTCAATAACTCAAGATCATTTTACAAAGATATGCAACAGTGAAAATGATTGAAAGATGCTCAAAGAGATTCTCAAGTCTCATATGTGTGTGTGTGTGTGTGTGTGTGTGTGTGAGAAAGAGAGAGAGAGAGAGAGAGAGAGAGAGAGAGAAAGAGAGAGAGAGAGAGAGAGAGAGAGAGAGATCAGCTTGCACCCTCCCACTTCTGCTTACAGAATAACTGAGAAATCTCTTCGCATTTAAACACTGGTGTTGTTTTGCATCCTAAATCATTCAAATGCATAGAATTTCAATCCCCAGAGATGTCAGGCATAATTTTTCACATTTACAAGAAGAAATGGTCTTAAACAGTATAATAGTGTATTGTAGTATTTATTTGTACTAGGGCACTTCAAAAGTGTTTGAAACATACTTTTATGAACAATTCCTTACGACATTCGATTGTTCCCAAGCACAGAAGCAAGTGCTTGTGCCTATGACCTACAGCCACTGTGCTTGGCACACATGTTCATCCCATCCAGCGAAGCAAATCTTGCTTGCTCTGTATGTCAATCCCCAAAGATCTATTCAGTTAGAATACATTGCTTTTTTATACCCATTAGGTTAGCGATGCTGATTCCTTTTATTTTTCTTAACACCAACGTTCATGATGTACCTACTCTGAGTGGGGTTCTTTCTATTCTAATATTTAATTAATCAATACTTGTCATTTATTTTGTTTTTCTCTCAGTCTGTGACCACAGGATTAAAATTCATAAGTCAAAGAAAGGTTCCCTGTGAGGAGGAGGGATGATTTTTTCTACCTAAATCTCCTAGTCAACTAAATTGGAAGACAATTATTGACTCTCTTGTTTCCATTTCTGTTCAGTGAGGTTTCTGTTCTGTTGAACCTTCTCTGTTCAATGAGGTTCATATATAGAGTTCTCAAAACAACATACTCCTGGTCAGAACCACAATACATAACTAGAGCCTCCGGCTCAGGAAAGCTGACTCAGAGGTGTGAATACCAGTTATTCCTGTGGGAAAATCGACTTCCACAGAGGACACGTGGAACGTGCTTGCTGTCAAATCCATCAAAACAGTACCATATAAGGTTATAGGAAGGAAAAAAAAAAAACTATGAAAAAAACAAAAGAGACATTTGCAAAGAGGCTTATTTTATGGACATGGCCAACTTGTTATTTCCTCTTTTTCCATCATCACTCAGCAAGCAAATGGAAAATTAGGGAGCTGGGGTTGGAATTTGTGCAAAATAACACTTACTTATTGGTCACAGCTGTTACTTCATCACCTTGATTTCTTCCTAAATTATTTTCCTTTCATTATTCTTCTTATATGTCTCTTTTATAGTTTTCAAGGCAATTTTCTAGTCTATGTGAATTTGTTCAATCTCTTCTCCTGGCTTCATGTAAACATTTTCACATGTTCATCCAAATTCTTCTCTTCTTCCGCACCCCTGCTGAGCTCTCTTTGAAGTAGAGAGCTTGGCAGAGCCTTCCCAGCAAAGCAGCAGGCTTCCTCCGGGGGGTTCCGGTTGTGTGTTGTGTTTAACCTCCTCCTAACTAGCCTGCTTGCCAATACTTAGTATAATTTTAAAGCAGTTTCATTTCCCTCAAGTGGGTATATCTATCTCCACAAAACCATCCATCTTTGTTCTGCTGGACTATTTATGGATTTTTTCTTTTTTGCTGGTCTCGCCTAATGGAGAATGACCCCCTCTAAAAAGATCATAAAACTAGCTGGTCATCAGTGCTCCCTATCTTTAACCTTAATGTAAGTATCTTTGGGTAAGTCACATGACCCTCAGTAATTTTCAGTACTTCTGTAGTCAAGCAGTAGCGATCATCTGATCTTCCTATGTAGTTTGTGTTTTGTGAGGGCAAAGCACTCTTTAATGTTACATGCATCATATTGACATTATTTCCTGCCTGGCATTTTCTTTGGATGATATAGGATGGAAATGAATATTCTAAGACATAATATCCTTGTTTTTGCATTTTTGCCTGATTATTAATACCCTGATCTGCTTAGCTATTTTCTGTGCCTTCTGCCATTTCTCATTTTAATTAGATGGCCAGTCTAGGACATGAAACCTCATGTCACCTAAAATCTTATCCATTCATCTAACACAAATCCGCTGCTCTGTCTGCATGCTTTTTACTGCATGCATCTGATGTCTTTTGCTTTTAAATCTTACAGCAGGCTTCATTATTATGAAAATAGAATAGTCTGTGTTCTTTAAGGACAATAAGTAAAATCTGCAGAAAGTGAGGATAACAGACAACATGGACAATATTGACACAGACTTTGAAAGTCAGATGTTTAATATTCAATGAGCATTTATTTGTCAAAATGTGTTATAATCATTCTGTTTGCTTATGAGGAATATAAGAATTTGACTAGTGCTGGCAACCTATTTGAAAGGTGCTATGTCAAATAATCTCAGCCAAAAAAGAAAGAGTCCCAGATTTTGGACTGAATAGACACCTTATATGGAGTTCTAATTTAAATATCTCAGAAGTTTAACTTTAACTTCTGAATGAGGCCAAAGCTGAAAATTAAGTTCCAGTGCATGTTATATAAAAAAAAAAAAATCTCATTATCCTTTTGACCTTTCTCTGCTTAAAACTGAACAGATGCCAACAATTGCTGTGAAACAATTTCTTAATATTTTTTCAGACTTGTTGCTAATCGCTTTGACTTCAATATTAAAGAGTTAGATGGTATTAGATTTAGAATTGCTGTCCTCAATAAGAATTAATAAAATAAAATTTATATTTTAATATTAATGATTTAGTTATCTAAATTGCACCAAAAATAGATAACAATCATGTCACCTCTGAATCATATCTCTTAACAGTTTTCAAAAGTACAACCTTTGCTCCCTGATATCAGTATGTGTCAGGAAATTATGAATGTTGATGGCTGTGTTCCTTTCTAAATGAGATCAGGGTGGTCAACACCCATGGCTACCTTACAGCAAGTACTTAGCAAATATTTGAATTTGTTAGCCAATCAGCAATGAAGAGTTATTTTTCAGAGATAGGAGACTCTTAAGGAGCCTTGGGAAAATACTATAACTGAGTCTTGTATTGTCCAAGTAAGAGAAGAGCCTTCCTTTAAAAAATGGCAAGCTGAGAAGCCTAGAGGTAGACTATGTTATTCCTGCTCACCTTGCGTGATGTACTCTATGATCCTCATCAGCAAATTTTCTCAAGGGTCTCCTGTGTGTCAGACATGCTTCTAGGCACTAAGACAACATATATCAAATAATTAGTATGGCCCTTAGTCTCTTAGTGTTTTCAGTCTAGTGGGAAAGACAATAAGCAAATAAGCCAGGCATGGTGGCTCACACTTGTAATCCCAGCACTCAGGAGGCTGAGGTGGGAGGATCCTTGAGAGTTCGAGACAAGCCTGGGCTACAAAGTGAGCTCAAGGCCAGCCTGAACTGCATAACAAGACCCCATCTCAAAAAGACAAAAAAAAAAAAAAGCAAATAAATAAGAATATGCATATAACATTTTAATCAATGACCAACATCATATACCACGGCAGCCCCTTAAGATCATAATGCAGCTGAACAATACCTATTGGCCCATGATGTTGAAGCTATTACAGCATCACAGTTCTATACATTACTCATGTGTTCCTGGTAATGCTGGTGTAAATAAACCTGCTATGCACACTATCAATTATATAGAGCCATGGCAGCAAATCCACATCTTGTGTGCCACAGCAGGCTGTTGTCATTGAAAGCTCTAAAAGGTTCACCATCACTGATAATAGAAATATGGCAATTATGTACAGCACAAAATACTAATGATGATATACAACTGTTACTGGTTTATATATTACTACTTATTATTTTATACTCCTACTTACTAAAACATGAATTTACAATAAAATTGTGCATTGTATTACTGCCAGAGAAGCTCTGTGAATCTCAGATTTATAGCATCTCTTGAATGCATCAAAATCAAATGACTGACCTAGACTCTAGGCTTGTGTAAACACACTCTATGATGTTCATGCAATGAAGCAACCCAATGCTGCATTTCTCAGAATGCATCCCATGGTTAGACTGTGCATTACTGTGTTTGAAAACTGTGGTAAGTGAAGAAAAAAGAAGAAAATAAGGCTAAAGAAGTGACTAGAATCCAAAGGAGAAGGCAACAGATACTCAGACCAGAAAGATAAGAAGGACACAGCTTTAGAAGGCTAACACAACAGAGACTGCTACAGATTGAGAACTCAAAAGGACAGCTGAGACGAATGCTGCAAATGATGAACACTGGCATATTTGCAGAACTTACAAAATGATCTGTGGCAGGGCCAAATCAGGCACTTTGTCAGAAGCCATGATAAGGAGTTTGAGTGTATATTTCAATTAAAAGTGTTAAGTGCAAAGAGTGGTGCTCTGTTATTTTTAAGAAAGGAGGAGCCTGATCTTTGTGCATGTTAAAGAATTTTTTTCTAAAAGAGGTCAACAGTGGGACAGAAGAGGCCAGGAAGAAGCACTCCTAGTGTCAATGGTGATGCGACAAGGTGGCCTGGGCCAGGTAGTGCCTGGGAACAAAAACCAGTGCCTGGATTAGAATCAGGCGACATTAGGGCTTGGTGTGTCCAGGAAGGTGCTGAGAATATTGAGGAATAGAGAGTCTCAGTTGGCTGTTGTGTCAAACCAGCAAAAATTTTGATGCAGTTTGTGGAAACTGAGAGAAGCAGCTGATGTTTTTGTTCATTTTATGGAGATTCATGGCAGGAATTAAAAATTCAGTATATGCAGATTAATTTTCAAATGCCTGTAAGACTATCAAGTGAAATGTCAAGTAGAGACCCTCAGCTATACATTCTGTAAATACTCATTTAATGTCTAATAAGTGCCACAAACAATTGTGTTGCTATAGAGTACTGCTTATTTTAAATTTAGTTTAAGCTAGATATAAACTCAGGTTAGAGTTACTAGGAGTGATAATTAATATGAAGACATACTGCCTTGTAACTCCACTATCATAGGCACTATCATGTGGAGGACATTGAAAGTTACTAAGTGTTCCGAAAAAATTAACTAAATTACATGTTTCTATCTATAAAATCATGTATTCAATGACATCTGGATGACAGAACTCAGTAAACAGTTTAGTCAAAGTACAAGGAATATCATCAGTTATTTGCCAGGCAAATAACTTAATGGTACAGCACCTCCCTGGCAAACACAAGGTTCTGAATTCAGTTTCTGATTTTAAAAAAAGAAAAAGAACATCATCATTTATTTATAACAATAACACACTGACACAATCTAAAATGTGTAACATAGGAGGAGAGGGTAATTGGTACATATTCATATAAGGGAATTTCAAGAAGCTATTGCAAATAAGTAAATTTGAAAAATAATGATATTAGGTAAAATTTAAAATAGAGAAATACAGAAAGGGCTACTAGAGATCACTTATGGTATAATCCCAGCTTGTTTTAAAGACTGAAAGTAATGGTTACAAAGAAGAAAGACCATAAGAAAATTAGGGGAAATGTCAATTATGGTTGTCAATGGATGATAATGATTTAGGTGTTTTCAAAATGCTGTATAGAGAACTTACCCTACAGTTCTAATTTGAGGCTGGTGGCAATAACTTGTAAGAAAATAGTGTCATAGTAGGCATCGTGAAGAAATAGGAAGAAAAAGTAGAAATGACCTTTTATACTCCAGTATATAGAGTTGATCTATGAAAAGCTGCACCATTCATTCCTCTGTTCCACTGGAAAGATCAACACTAGTATTGTTTCTATCCAGTGTATCATTGGGATGGGCTATGGGAAGAATTTGCAAAAAATAAAAGATATGCTCAACTAGGAAGGCAAACAAGATATTAAATAAAACTATTACAGTTAACTAACATGTATTGAGCACTTACCATGGATTAGACATGCTTTTAAGTGTTTCATATTTAAGAAAGACAATTGGAGAATAAATTCATGCTGGCTTAATTTGTAGTAAAATACTATGCTTTCCTCTTTCAAATACTCTGATATAAAACTAGGAACTGAAAAGTTTAATAAACACATATGCAAATATTGGTGTGCATGTGTGTATTCCATCTTCATGTAAAGTTAATTAAGCAAGAGAAAGTTAGCATTTAATTAAAAATTTTGTCACTAATTCTAGCCCTGGTGATAAGGTGGAAGAATATAATGGTTGTCACCTGTCTGTCTGCTGATTTATCATTAATTAAAGCCCAGCTGGTAAAGGCATCCTTGGAACTCAAGTGGTGAGAAACTGTTCAGATTTAGTTGCCATGGGTGCAAACAGGGGTCCCTGGAGTCACTAAATCCGTTTCATTCTTATGCCAATTTAGACACTAGCATCTATAAAATCCAAATCCCTTTGTTAAGGCTGATATAAAGACCTACAAAAATAACAAACATCACTTCTCAAAATAATTGTTTCAAGATTTCAAAGATATTTCAGAGATGTCTAGAAATCCCTGAATATTCCTTGTGCTCTTCATGGAATCCAGCAGGCTTAAGAAGATCACACTGTGCTAACAATATCTCCTTCTCTGAGAAATATTCGAGAGTTGAGCTTTTGGGAAATCTTTCTCTAATCTTGGTTTGGGAGTACATTCATAAATCATATTTTCTGGTACCCTCCTCCCCCGTCCTCTTGTTTAAAAATAAATATCCTTGCCCTACATGTACCACACTAAATGGAGAGAGCGTGCTGTGTTCTACAAGAAAGTCCTTTCAAAAACACCAGCTAACTCTAGTCTGGAAGTAGAGGAGTGAATGTTCTAGAAAACAAAGGAACATAATTCTCATCAGGTATAATTGCAAATCTAACACAGAATCAAGTTTGTGACTGAAAGGCACAAAACTGGGGGCTTTTAAGGGGCAAAATGGGCCACCAAGGACAAAATCATATATGCCAGTCATTTTATGTTTCCAACCAGATGTTACCTTTTGCCTCTTTCTTCCACAGTTCCTTTGACGAGAGCTTTCATGCTGAGGAGGCAGTGCAGTGTGTTCAATCTCAGAATCAGCCAGGTCCCCTCCCTTTTAGGACTTCTAATTTTATCACTCACTTT
This sequence comes from Cavia porcellus, assembly GCF_034190915.1. Lineage (NCBI taxonomy): Eukaryota > Metazoa > Chordata > Mammalia > Rodentia > Caviidae > Cavia > Cavia porcellus. Next base: position 43,134,066 of record NW_026947496.1, on the reverse strand, counting down.
TGCTAACTGCCAGTCCTAGGTAGCAAAGAAAGAAGATGAAGGTGTTAAGTAGATCACCACAAGTCTTGTACCACTTTTGAAAAGCAAATTTAATACACTTCAGTGAGTTTAAATTAGATGTGTTTATGAAATACATAATTTTCAACTCGTGTTAATGGAAACTCTTAAAATTCTGAGTAAAAATTAAACACTCAAGTGTTCTTGTACTAATGTAGTCTTTTGTTTCATAGCCCTTCTGTCCTTGTCTTCCTTGATTAAAGTCTAAAATACAAATTAAATAGATGGCTGAAATTCTTGCTGAGGAAATATTTATTAGTAACAACAAAATATGACCTGCTAGGTCCTTAAATTGAGAATGGTGAGACTTTAACTAATCTACAACCAAAACTTCAAATGGATGCAGACAAGGGCTCCCATTGAGCATAAACAGCAAGATGTAAACCAAGTCTAAACCTAAGTTTCATTTGACTTGCACTCCCCCTGAAGAGTATGGCCCATGATTTAGTACATGGATACTCCCTGGAAGTTTTTGATGCTGTCAACCATTTTTAATCTATCCCTCATATTATAGAATCTCACTTATGCTCTAAAATGCCACCAAATGAATGTAGATGACTGAAGTTTTTAAATAAAGTTGGATTTAGAAATATGACCAAAAGCTATGCCATGGCAGAACACAGTGTTTCTTCATATTACAAGATACTTCTGGAGATTGAAAAAAATCCAGGCTAAGTAGTTTACTAATACTACCCAAAGGGAAAAATGTTGCTGGTTAAAAATCAAATAAATAAATAAATAAAGATTTGCATCACAAGAGCCATTAAACTATAATGCTGAGTCTCATGATTCCTCTACTACTGATCCCTGGTTCAGGAAAATTCTGGTTCCAATATTTATAGACCAACATTATGCATGTTTACAGACATTACAACTATTTGCAAACATTGCAAAATGTGCCTAAAGACAGTACTTTTCCGCTGATATGACCCCGTGGTGACTTGTGAAATGTTATGTTTCAGTGTTGTGTATTGCAACTTCTCTTTTTTATTTTTAAATGAGAGATATTATAGAATCAATAATTACCTGAGTGTGTGTCATATTAAGAAGATAAGTATTGCTCAGTGCAGTATTTTGGTTTATGTGTATTTGGTGGGTTTGTCTCCTTATGTTGCAATGTGAAATAAAGTTTAAAGTCAGTATTGTAGGAAGTTTCTTTTTGACAATAAAGAGTTACATCTAGAGAAATTTCACTCTAAAACTGAATTTAACTTCCCAAACTCTAGGTGTGTGTGCGTGTGTGTGTGCATGTGTGTATATGTACAGCAAGTAGAAGAAAAAGGCCTTTTACCTATCCATTTGTGTGTACATTTCATGTGTGATTCTGCCATAGAAAGCTTAAGTCACCAAAAAGGGAAAGCAACATTTGATCTCTGAGTTACAGCAGACATTGCCACTCCCAATCGTATCCACTTAACAAATGACAGTTCTTCTCCAGCCAACTGATATCATTAAGGACATGAGTAATATCTTATGAAAAATGAACCCACTTTCAGAAAAGAAATGTGAAGGACTGGGAAATAGGACATGTTAATCAATTGATTCTATCTTTTACTCTTAGGCAACTAAACAAGAATAGCTTCTCTCTCTCTCTGTCTCTCTCTGTCTCTCTCTGTCTCTCTCTGTCTCTCTCTCTCTCTCTCTCTCTCTCTCTCTCTATATATATATATATATATATATATATATATATATATATATATATATGTATCTCTCATTTCTTTCTGCCCCAGACTGGTCTTAAACTCATAACTTAAGCATATTTCCTACCTCAACCTCCCAAGTAGCTGGAATTACAGACATATGTCACACATTCACATTTCTCTGCCTTACATAAAGAAAATTCTTGGGAGAATTCATAGGATTTGCATTTGATTTTTGGAATGATAAAATTTTTGTAATATCTTGGAATTGATATGGTCACCATTTCTGAGCCAAAACTATAATTTATTCATTGGACTGCAAAAAGAGCAGAGTCCCTTCTTGAGGTTGTTAAAATAATTCCAGAGCAAAATTCATGCTATCTATAAAAATATGTAACTTGGATTGCTTAATTTGTATTTTCAAAACGAATTTAAAGATGAGGGTCTACCACAAAGAGGAAGTTCACAAAGAGGAAGGTCAAATGCACTGATGCAATTAATTTTCTGCTTGTTGAGATGTGTTCAATAAGTCTTAAGAAAAGTAAATATAAATAAGGTTATTTGGAGATGTGTACTTTTGGGGGTCTTCTTCAACATTTATCTAGAAGAGCACTTGAAATTAACTACTTATATAATGATGTGGAAGCACGCTAGACCAGTTTTGTAAGATCCAGATTAGAAACTCAGACACTAGTCCAGCTTTAAGTGCCCAGTACAAGGAAGCATAATCACAAAGAAATAATTTCTAAGTAAACACTGCTGTTTTAGAATTTGATAATTTAAGAGTGTTCAGTTCCAAGTCTATTTGTGCTGTTCATACTTTAAATCCAAATTCTTTTCACCTATTTTCCTAGGCTTCAAACATTTTTGCCAGGTTTAAATACCACTAGTCTCCTGCTAAATCTCCAGCTCCATCTCTCTTTTAAAAAGATCTGAATGCTGCTTTTTCTCCGAATCCCAGAACAAGTCTCTCGATACTCCGAAACTTCTGGTGGCAAAGCCCTAAATAGTAATGTCTTCTAATGACAGACTACCTTGAACTTCTTGGCCAGGAACTATCTGCTTCTGTCACTTGACAATGAGAATGTGAATTATGATAGTTGTCAGTGCTTTTGAAGATTAGATGTTTTCTTTTTGTCAATACATAATTGTTTTCCCCTAGCTAAAAGCTCTTGTCACTGGCTTCCAAGATAATACTAATCAGCACCATTAAATGCATTTAAGGTCATTTTTACAAAAGACAAAGAGAAGAATGAAAATTTAAAAGATAAATGAAGAAAACATAAGAAGTGATACAATAGAGATTTATCATCACATAATACCATAAAAATATTTATAGTAGGATATATATGGTTAATAGATAGATTACAGCAATTGATAGAACCTTTTCATCATTTTGTAATAGATATTTGGAGTTATAGAATGAGGCTGAATTTTTTTCCATGTCACATTTCTCTTCTATTGAATCTTTTTCATAGTGTACTAGCACTAGCATTTGGATGGTATCATTCAGGATAGTTGTGGTTTCAAGTAGCCAAATGGACTTCAACAAAAATACATAGTTTGGCCTAATATATTCAAAATTCTGGAGTAGAACAGGCTTTAGATTTGCCTCAGTGTCCAGGCTCTCCACCATTACACTGCAGTTCACTGAAGCCCTGCTGTGTCTGCTGGCCTCACCCTCAGCTCAATCTCAAGGTATCAGCATTAGCTCCCAGTGCAGCATACACACATGACAGATGTATAAAGGGGCAACTTTGTGTGTGTGGTGCTGGAAATCGAACCCAGGTCCTTTGCAGTGAGATACATTCTGGTCATTTTAATTTTTTGAGACAGGGTCTCACTAAATCACTAAATTGCCCCGTAATGGTCTTAATCTTGCAATCTTCTTGCTTCAACCTTCTAGAATTCTAGGATTACAGGTGTGCACCACTATGTTCGGCTTCAAGGAAGAATTTAGAATTACATTTTTAAACTTTTCACAGAACAGCAGAAAGCATTTTCTAAAATGGCCTTACAGTTGATGTTCCCAAATCGTTGTGCCAAAGTATATCCCATGACTTTTCCTACAACTTAATCACACCAGTTTCAATCACTTGGGGGGGAAGAGATTCACATGAGACACCCGAGTGGCATGCTCAAAAAGCAGCTGGTTCCACAGTTAACAAATTCATGGTAAAGAAATGAGAGAGTAGATGTTTTACAGACAACCTGTGATAACCCTTGCTCCAACTTGTACAAAATTCTTTTCTTCCTGATTGAAAACACAATTTATCACTCTAATGACCACCTCTCTATGATCCAGTATCATATCCTGTTGGTTTTGTTAAATATAACATGCTTTCTGGGCAGGATCTATTTTTCTGCAATAATCCCATAGATATATTATGAGGGGAAAAACTAATCAATATTTAGTTACATTGGAAGAATTCATTTCATATACTATCAATAATATGTACCAATAGAAAATTCAAAAGAAGAAAACATGCATAAACATAAAAGAGTAATTTACATGCATATTTTTGCATTCTTCAAATAGTATAAAGAATGTGGTGACTCACCAAACAAATACTGATACTACTGTCTATTTCTGTGTATTTTTTTTAGAAAAAAAATATACTTTGGAGGTCATTTAATACTCTAGTAGAATAGAATTTCTAACACCTGTTTATTGAAAAGAATTTAAGAAAACTTCTCTCACTGACAATTAATGATGATACATGTATCTTATTGTTATGACAATGTTTCATAGTAAGAAAATTTCATTTTTATCCTTTCATTCTTAGGAATATAATAGGAAGATATCTCTGCCTATAAAAAATTATTACTAACTTAGAGATGCAATATTAAGTATTTAGAGTAATGTAATTATATTTGAGACACAATTTAGTTTGTTTCCCTGAACGTGAAAGCAATTTGTAGATTTTACCTAGAGAATTATTCACTATTCCTGAAGAAAAAATATATTAAATCTTGATTGACAAAATCTGTGCCATATCACATAAATTTATTTTATATTTATTGAGTAATTTTTTTAGTGAACATCAGAGACCACATTCATTCAAGGTAGGAGATGCCTACTGAGTATGTCTCTGATATGTTAACTTTCAATGGCACATTATACTGATTGAAATGAACCCTTGAGAGTAGTGATATTTTATATATTCCTTCATCTAATTCATTTACACTTGGTAGTTTGCTAGGAACTGTAGTCCTAAATCAGTGTTACCTTCAAAATCCCAAAAACAAGAATAACTTGAAGGATCAATACATTTTATAATTCATTAGACAAAAGATCAATATCTGTAACTTATAAAAACTTCAGTGAATTCATGGAATTCAGCAACACACAAGTGAATACGTATGTATGTGGAAGGATGTACAAATAGGCAAACTGCTGAGAGAGAACGTGTGACCAAGTGCAGCAAAATGGCACAATGACAGATCACATACACAACAGAAGCCTTGGTGTGTTACAGGCTGTACATCCAGTGTTTCCTAAGTGCACTCATCTCATCACAACAGCAACATTGCTAACAATGCATTTCTTAAATTTATTTCATTTTAAAGAAAAAAAAACAACTATATTAAAATACATACAAAAATAGGCCAGAGATATAGCTCAATGGTATAACACCTGCCTGGCAGGGTCCTGAGTTTGAATCCCGGTACCAAAACTAAATAAATAAAATAAAATAAAAATATTGAATAGGCTAAAAAAGGAAGAAATATAAATGAAATAAATTAGGAACTATGTCTAAAACTTACTTATCTTTAAACACATAGTTTGAGGAGACTGAGTATTCATCTCTGATTTAAAACAATACAATATCAAGCCAATATTTCTTTTTCTTTAGCATCAGATAAAAGCAATGTAGGGAGAGGAAAACTGTGCTTATTGTCCTTGTTATCCTTCCATGGAATTTGTTATAAGATGGCAACAGTTTATTAGGTTAAAATTTGTAGGGAATTTTTCAGTAATAAAGAAGCAAATTTTTAAACTAGGCCCCTTGTAGAAAGAAATTGCTGGAGCCCCAGGATTCTCTCTCTTTTATTGATGGGTTCAGATGCCTCTACTCTATCTATAGGTACCACAAATAAAGTGTTGTTAGCAGTTGAATGATATTGACATAGCTATCAGCAATCTGCAGATTTTCATTTTGAACTGTGGCATCCTGAAATAAGTTGAGCCAGAAATAATATCCCAGTGTTGAAAGATTTCAAATTCTTTTTATTGATAGGTGAAGTCCAGAACTAGATATGAGTAGTAAGTGAAAATGCTTTGAGAGGGCAAAAATAACAACTGGACTGCTGTCTGCAATTGTGGAAGAAAAAAACAAGAGGAGGGGGAGAAGCCAGCCGTTCTCTCTTCTGTTTGGTATATTAAGCTTCAATTCACCTTGGGCTCTTTATCTACTTTTCATCAGGTTTGCCTCTCTGCTTTATTCTCTGCAGAGCTCTGTACAGAATTATCAGCACCACAACCCTTTGGCAACACTTAGTGGGAAACCCTGGGAGGTCAGCAATATGAGCCAGTGTAATGACATCTTCCTGCCTCGTACAAAGATGGCATTCATCATCATTTAAGCAGACACATGGTGCTGCTAGACAAAACCTCAGCCATGGAACACATCAGTCTCCCATTACAGAGCCAGCACCATCCCAATGTCTGTGTGGATTAGGGATCTCAATGCTGGATACTGAGAGCTTTGTTAAAGCTTCAAAGAAAATTAAGTGCACTAAATCAGTTGGTTAATTATCTGTGTCATTGACCTTGGCCCTTTAATGGGAAAATATATTTCAGACATTGCGTGGCCATAAACAAAGAATTGTAAGGTGACATTCACTGCATAATTGAAAGACTGGTGTGCATTTAAATAGTTTGAAATAAGATAAGCAAGTGTCTTACCTTTTTTTAAAAAATTCTGTACATTTCTTGTTCTCTTGACAGATACCTTACTCAGTTTCTCTAAGATCAATACAGTGTGTCTTCTAACTTCATTTCTTTTAATTACAGCTGCCATGTTGAACAAAACTGCAGGGAGAGCTTTTCCTATCTCCTGTCAGACAATTTTCTAAATTTTTTTTAACCTTGCCAAAAGCTGAAATTCCCTTAGATGATATAGATCCTTGCTTCACAGCAATAGAAGCTATCTCATCATTGATTGCTTTATAAAACAGTTTTGCCATCCATTATGTGAACCAGAGTATCACATAGAAATTCAACATTGAAGCCAAATCCCAAGAGCATAAATACTATGTGAACCCAAAGTGAAAACCAAACAGATAAATAGAGAAGATAGCCTCAATTACCCTACGTAAGTCAGGAATCTGCCCAACCCTAATTAGGGCAGGGTATTGGCCACATTCAATGGGAAATCAGTAACAATGCATGTTATACTCAGGCATGGATAGTAGACACTTGCAACAAATGCCTAAGAATAGGAGTTGGCTGGAATCAATGATTGGGGGAATATGGGAGAAAGAAACATGAAAGCTGGTTCTCAGTTTCTGGTTTAACCACTGAGTTTATGGTAGTGTCATTTTGTAGTTCTCAGGAATAGCTGATGAGTAAATCTGAAGAAAAGATTACACAGTAAGTTTTTGACACATTAAATTAGAGGCACCTGTGATAAGTCAAAGTCGACATGGTAAATAGGTAAGTGAGTAAATACACTTTGAAGTTTATGTCTCTGAAAAGCTGCCCTGGTTAATTTTATGTGTAAATTTTATTAAACCATGGATACCTAGATATTTGATCAAATATTCTGAATATTTCTGTGAGGATTTTTTAGAGAACATTAACATTTGAATCAGTAGTCTGAATAAAATAGATTGTTCTCTTAAATGTGAGTGGTCCTCATCTACTCAGTTGAAGGCCTGAACAGAACAAAAAGACCTATTGTCCTGTAAGTGAGAGGGGACCCTTCTGCCTGACTGAGTTGGTATTTAATTCTTTTCCTACTTTCAGACTTAAATTGAAGCAATGGCTTTTCTCATGATTTGGGTCTGCTGGCTTCTGGACTGCAAATTACCACATCAGCTCTTCTACTACGCAGGATGTTGGACTTGGACCAGAACTAGGACTGCAACATTATGCCCTGGGTCTTTAGCTTGCCGACTCTTGGTCTTGGGACCTTTAACTTCAATAATCACATAAGCAATTTCCTTATAATGAATCATATGTGAGTGTGTCTATACACACACAGTTGGTCCTGTTACCCAGGGAAAAATGATATGTAAAAATGTTTAACCAATGAAATGAATTTTAAGTTTATGAGCAAATAAATAGTAAAAGAATCCATTGAGACTGAGGAGATGGTCTAAAATGAGTACAGAGAAAACTTGATCCTAAAGCTTAGCTCTGAGGCTTAGAGGTTGAGTACAGAAGGATAATCCAACAAAGGAGACAGAGAATGAGTGATCAAAGAGGAAGGAAAAAAAATAAGCAGGTGGAAAAGACTACAAGATGGGGACAAAAGTTCTAACTTTAAGAAAATGAGGCAGTGTTCCTTGGATAGAGTTAACAATCCAGTGATTGTATGGTATTGTTCGGACAGTACCTGATTATGAATTGTGCCAAGCAAAGGAGTCTAAAGCATGTCTTAAAGTTGAGCAAGTAGAGACTTGAATAGGAAATTGTCCGGAGCCGCTTCCGTCCCGCGGAATGGAGCACACGAACACTTAGCCTCTGCAAGCACCTTTATTGACTGGGCAGCAACCTCAATACATGTCCGTCCTCGACGGCTTCTTCCGTGTTGTGCGTCGGGCACTTCCTATACTTGGGCTTATATAGCTAATGTTATCCAATCATGGGATTACACGTGGGAACAGGCGATTGGGCGGCAACAAGGAAGCAATCAATCATTACCATATATGGCGGGGACAGTAAGCCGAGCAAGAACCAGGAAGCAGGATGTGTGTGCCATCTTGGGCACACGATGGGCGGGGGAGCAGCGAGGCGGTAGGCGGACGCCATCCTATGAATATGCTCTCATGAATAACATGGCAGGCTCCCAACAGGAAATTTGGAAATTTTGTGTAAGACAAAGCAAAGAGTAAGTAAGTCAGCACCTGAAGAGTAGGCCGATGCTAGATTGTATATGTAGAAAGTGTTCAGACTAATGCTCAGGAACTGCAAAAACATTCCAGAATGTTCTAGAAAAGTCTGCTCTATCTTCTAAAGCAAATTCTCAGATCTTGAGCCAATGGATTCATACCCAATGTCTATGCAGATGAGGAGTGATTGGATGAGAACAAGTACGTACCGTTTCAAACAAACAATTCTGGAAAAATTAAGCAAAAGGAAAAAAGAAGGAAAAGAAAATTGAAAATATAACATTTTTAGAGTTATGATCTCTAGTTCTACTAGTTAGCATTTCATGTTGAAAGTCACACATTTCAATCCAAAATTTTGCACAATCTCTCACCTGTTTGAAATTCATTTTACCCATTTTTTTAAAAAACAAAGCCTACATAATGATACCCTGTAAAATTTAGGGAATAGTTGTGGGAATCAAATGAGACAACTAACAAAAAAAGGTATATCACAAAGTGCAAAGTATTGTTGAAATTTGTTATTTGTGAATCAACTGCTTTTGTGGGTGTATGAAAAAAAATAATTTGAACAGTTTCAAAAATTTACAAAGCCTTTCAAACCCCATTGCTTACTGCACACAAAAGCAGTCTTAGCTGTTATTGTGAGCCTTGTGGAGTAACTAGTGAGATAAATGTAATAATAGCCTTGAAAATTGGGATCTCTCGAGGTCTGATAATCTGTGATTATGAAATAGAGACCCACACAAGGGGGCCATGCAGCACAGGTCAGAAAACCTACTCAACTGGGGCTGAACAGCCCTTTGCTAACAAATCAGTACCCTCTCTAGACCTGCCTGGAGTACACTGGGCAGGAAAGTAAACCATGGCAGGTGCAGCTTACACATATAAACCATAAACCATCATCGTTTTCATGAGGAGCTGTGTTAAACAGAACGAGATATGGAGTCTGTATTTTCAATAGACAAGAACGTAAAATCTAGCTGGAAAGAGAATGCTCAAACACAGAGGAGGAGGATGATTAAAAATGCAAACATCTCCTGTAAATGTTTATTTGTGACAGGTGAGGCAGTCCATCATATCACCTGAACCATGGAGAATTGTGCTATTGTATTAATTACTCTCTTTAGTGACTCTCTGAGCTTTGGACTATTTAAATTCCAGGATGAGAAGTGCTAATGGATATGGTATTGTAGATGGTGTGAATTAGTATTTCATGCTGTGCTGCTGTCTGAAAGAGTTTTAAATGGTAACCCACAGACTAGCTGTGTCTCATGCTTTTAGTGTTCATTCAGCCATTTGTTCCTATTAGTAACAGAGCAACTCTAGGGTCATGTAAAAATTCAAAGAGGAAGAAAAGGAAAGTACATGTCAGTGGGACACTTTGGGAAGATTAACATGTTTTGTTGTGAGGCTGTTTATGATACACTTCACTGTGTACATTGACAATAAAACCCTGTTCATTCATATTTGAAAGAGAAATCATGTGTCCTTTAAAAGTTCCAAATCAAAGCTGCCTTGAATGGGCTTTTTTTCAAACAATCCTACTTTTCACAAAAATTCCATTTGGCAACTTGGTACTGATCCCATACTGTGTCTTCACCCTTAGCTATTATTACCAGCCCAATCTAGGTTTCTACAAACCTAAGAAATATAAATGGATATGCTTATGGCAGAACAGTTCAAAGTTTCACACAGCTTCTCATGAAAATCTTAGGCAAACAAGAGGGGCACTGTGTGCTACCAGAGGTGTGTCCTGAAAAGTCAGTATCACAAGCTCTAAGAGGAATGAGCCTGAGGGATCCATGTCCAGAAGTAAAAGCACCAGGCTAGGTATCAATTTCAGAAAAGACACCTATTAATGGACCACACTTTAACCCTGTCATGTCTCACAATCTGATTTCCCCTTCTTTCTAATGTCATTTAATAATTGCATCATCCTGGCAACACCCTACTTGAAAATCGAAAGTAATGCAGTTGGGAAAAAAAACAGTCCCTTCCACATTTGTACCTCCCTCAACTGCCTTCCAAGCATCCACTTCTACACCAGCTAAATCTCTCTGCTTTAAATCTCCGCATTCACGTGTAAATTCTCCTTGGCTAAACTCCCCAGAAAGCAAAGCCTGAGGCAAAAGTTATGTGTAGTATTTTATTAGAAAATAGAATCCCTAGAAAGCAGGATTAAGGGAAAAAAGGCATGAGAAAGGGAAGAAGTGAGAGCCGAAACAATGTCAAGTCACTCCTGCCAACCTGGCCAGCTTTGCAGATCTTGATCCAGTGTCACAAATTGCTTGATCTTTTAGGCCTGACATTCAAGAGTCACAGGAACAGCTGTAACTTTCAGTCATTGTATCCAGGAGAAGAGGAAGAATTTGTCTGCCAGCTCACATTACCCAGTGGTGGAAGTTCACCTTGTGGAAAAACTACTCCCACGTTTGTGAGTTGCATGAGTGTGGCACTGAGCAGGTCCTATCCTGTACCTTACTTTAGTTCTTTTAAAATGGAAGGTGCAGGGCACAAGACAAGAGGTATTTAGTGCAATGCTATGAGGTGCGGTTGGGATGTGCCCACGTGAACAGGCCTGCGTTCATATAGAGTTGGTTACAGAGCAGTATCTCAGCCAGAGAAAATGACCCAGAGCCCAGATCCAAGCAAGGCTGAGAGGATCTGAAGACTGACTTTGAGGTGTATTGAGTCTTACTACAATCTGAGCTTTGTTACTATGAGAACAAGAAACTTTGACAATGCATTTAAACCCTATCAGTCACAGAGTCAGTCCTCTTCAGAGTGACCATCAATCTCCATATCAAACTTAAAGTTAAAACCTTGATAAAAAAAATTATGATCTCACTCAGCAGCTAGCCTTGAGGCTATAACTGGTATCCACCCTTCATTACCCATTCTAGGTTTCCCTCATGCTCAGCTAGCTCAGGGCCTGTGCTTGCTTACTTTACTGGCTGACCCGGACCTTCTTCCTCAAATGTCCAGTTACCTATCTTTACCTAATGAGGCTATGATTTGTGTATTACTAGTTTATCATCATCATCACTCAGCATAGAAGTACAAAGGGACTCCTGTGGATTTAAGGCATTGTCCCTCTGCTCCTTTGTGCAGTAGCCCACCCAGCTCCCAAGAGCAATCATGCTTCCAATTTATAGTAACATCATATTAGCATCTGGCACTTTCATCTGAGAAACCCAGTGTCCTATGGAAGTACCCAGCTTGAATCTTGGAAACTTAGAGCTTCTTATTTAGTAGAGACTAAGTTTGTAGAGGCAAGAAGTTCAAATTCTATAATTTGGTTTTGGGTGATAGATGACAAAAGGATCCCATTCTATTTCCATCTCCTTGATTCCCAGACTAATAGATTCTAGCTTATGCTGTCCCTAAGATTGTCCTTTCATTGTATCTTAATAGGGCATATCATTGTTATACAAAGCCAGCTATTTCTAGGTCATGAGTCACATAGAATAACAAGAAGATTATATTGTAATTTATCCATTGTTGTACTTTCTTTGTCATAAAATGTGTCTGAGACAATCTCATATAAGATGGCTGAGGTCTTGTGCAAGAAGGAAAATCATTGATGGAGAGGATGTGGCAATGAGCTTGATATCTGGGCAAGATAGATTTCTCAGTCCTCCAATGGGCCATATGACTAACTTCTTCAGACAATTCTGCTGTGGAAAGTAGATAGTAAGAATATATCTGCCAGTCCCTGTCAATGATTTGTCAAAGATCAGCCCCACAAGACACATGCTCCCACTATCTTTTTGTGTTGTATGTATATGCTTGGGTTCTAGCATGCATCTCAAGGGCATCTCAAAAAAAAGCAGAGCCCAGATGGCAGAATGAGAGATAATGTGAGAGATGCTTGAGTAGAGTGCTAGCACCTTGAAACCCTCATGAATTTGGTTGGAGCTAAGGCACAGTTGGTGCCTACAGCAGCAACTGAGCAATCCCAGTGGCCAAAGACTGGAATCAATAAGGTCAAGAGGATTTGAAGAAGGTACCTGTCTGATACCATGTCAGTTCTTTCCATGTCCCTTCTCCAGGTACTGCATTTTCTTTTCTCTGATTTTTTCTTTCTGCCAAGTTATACATCTATTCACTTACAGAACTAGTAATGTGGTTCCCCTTAACCCTTCTTTCCACTGGCCAAACATGTGTTGCACTATAAGCAAAATAATCTTTTAAAAGCAAAAAAATTTTTACAATCTTCTCACTTTCACATTTTCTGTATTCTCATTCTTTTGAGATTGTCTCTCCAAGATATCCTTCAGTTCTACTCAACAGATGTGTATTAAATGCTTATCATTAGCATGGCATTATGCTATGGAATAAAAAAGCACAGATGAAAGATGTAGCTCTTGTCTGATAAGCTCACAGTTTATAAGGAGATACTGTGTGAAAATAGGACACTTTCCCAACCTGGAGGACAATGGCTGCAGAGAACAACTTTTCACAGAGAGAATTCACTAGCCAAGGCACAGGGCTGGAACAGCACATGGAGAGATACCAGTCAGTCTCATTACCTGCACAAAAGATGCCTCATGGAAGGAGTAGTGGCTAGGAATCCATCAGCATAATCAAGCATCTCTTTACTTAGTAGATGATATCAATTTACTGTCAAAATTTAAATAAGGAAAAGAATTACCTGTTAGTAAGTTATTTTGGCTGAAAAATAGAGCATCAGTTTAGAGAAGCAGAGATACGAATAGTATAGCATGATACTGGAGGTATCCCAGTCAAGGATGCTGAAGGTCTGAACAGGCAATATGGCTACCGAAGACTAAAGAGAAAGGAACAGAGATGGACTTAAGTTAACATCATCAGGATTTTATAATCAGTGCAATATTCAGTTTGAGGAAAATAGAAGCATGGCGAGTAATTTGAAGGCTTCTGACCAATTTGTAAAAACATATGGTATAATCAGCTGGAATTTAGAAATGAGAAGAGATACAGACTTAGCAGAAAAGGTAATGAAGCTAGTTCTGGATGTGTAAACAATAACATGCTTAGGGAATTTTCAACTGGGTGTCTAACAGAAAACCAGGGCCAGAAATATCAGCATAGGTTTTTTGGTTAAAATTGTTTATATGAATATATGAGATCACCCAAGTAATTGTCTAATGGAGATGAGTGAGTCATGAATGTATGCACACAAGGAGCAGTCTACAAAAAAAAAAAAAGATAATAAAGAAAGATACCCAGTAAGAACCAAGGAAGTTTTTTAAAATTTTTATATTAGTACACATTTTCAGTACATGGTTACTTTCATTGTGGGAAATTGGTATAAGTACATAACACATTGCAATTCTTTTTTTTTTTTTTTTACCTTTCTCCTCTGTCCTTTAATTTTTTTATTTTCTTTCTTTGCCAGCATCAGATTGATTTACTTATCTTATAAGTCTTTATCAAGATAATTATCATAAAGACAATAACAGCCAGAGGAATAGGCCAAAAATAGTATAAAATGTAAAAATCAATTCTATCAAATCTAGGTACACTCGCACATACATTGGCTGGATTACAAGAACTTTTTCCTCTCTTTTCTTTTTCTATTGTCTGATTTTTATTTTATACTTTACTTAATTAGTTTCTCATATAACAGAAACCATCTGCTATTTAAGTTTTTATGTCTAATTTATTTCACATTATGGTCTCAAGGTACACCCATTTTCCTAAGATGACTCAGGTTTACCAAGGAAGAATTTTGAAGGTCAGCAATGTAGATGCTCTCCATGTATAAGAATACTTCATTCTCAAATAATAGAGAGAAAAGGCTCTCTTTGTCTCTTCTGCAGACAAAGTTGATACTCTAGTCAGTGGGCTGGATTCCCCTACTTTCTTGAAGAAGTGGGGAGTGAGGGATCCATCATGGATGTGGAGATGCCTGGGCATCTTGGCGAGAGGACAGCAGGAATGGCTCAGGCTCCCATGGTAAGAAAATAAAGGAAAAGTAAGATAGATAGAGCACAAGTTCGTGAGCAGCCTCAAACATCAAGCCAGTGTTCTGTGCAATGATCAGGACTCTTACTGTGCACTCCATCTGTGAGTTGGTAGACAACAGGGACGAAACCGGGACCCAACTGGGGCAGAGACCTGGAAGAATGAGGCACAAGAAGAAGGTGGTCAGAGGGAGGATAAAGCCTCTGCTTGCTCCTGAGTGGAGAACAGGAAGTTAGGCCAATGTAAGTTTAGAGCTAACTGAGGAATCCTTAACTAGGAGTATGAAACTGAAGAGAATAATCATGTGAATCAAGTGTGAGAGCACTAAAATAGTATAGCGAGGCTAGAAAGCACAATAAGGGTTCAAATGGTCCTTATTGCCACCCCTAAAATACCATCTCATCCCGCAACCTGGACCCCATTAGTACTGGTCATAATTCCTCTTTTCTTTTGCATCAAAATCATGTTCATCCTGTACTTCATACATATGAAATAGAGCTTAAATGAATTAGACTAATGTTTTGAACTAATTCATGGTAAAATATTGATAGCAAATGAATGTATGTATTATCTGTCTCAGAAAACAGACTCTTCCTGATAATGATGTAAAATAATAGTTCTCATCTATGGATATAACAGAGTCATCGATAGTACTATTTAGAAATTCTAAGTTTTCCTGTAAACTATCTGAAGAAACCTTAATTAGTGACTCTGTGATGTGGGCCAGGCATCTGATTTTTTTGTGGATACAACTATGTGGCGAAAAAAGGTGGGTGAATAAAGAGAGATGGGAGAGTAGATGAGTCTCCTCCCAGCTCCTCTAGCCTGTAGCTTCTTTGTGTAATTGACTATGATAGTTACTGCTTTTATCTCTCCAGGAAATTTTCTATGCCTGTGTTTTGATTTACAGCCACCCCTACCCAACTTGCAGTAGCCCTGGGAGACCTCAGTATCTTGTCCTTCTAGATACACATGACAAGCAGAATTGCAGACTCAGAGACTTTCTCTGAAATTCAAAAATAGATCTAGAAGTCGCAGTTTACAATGAGTTTGCTAGTGTAGTATAAATTTCAGATAGTCATCTTCCCAGATGTTGGTAAAGATTTGTCTACCAAACAAGCAGAACAGAGACAAACAAAAAGAACCTGAGTTACCTATTTGGGTTCTTGCCCCTGATTTTGGTTTCTGAGGGTCTTCCTTTAATCCTTTGCATTACCCCCAATATCCTTCCAAGTTATGAGATAACAGTGTCAACATCAGCCACTTAAAACTGACAAAACCCTGATTAATACATATACAGAGTCTGCAAATATATATTGAGAGACACTTCAAGAAAAGAAAAACTTGTAAAAATATTTTAATATTAAATTTATTAAGATATCATGAGATTAATTCAAGTTATCTTTGGCCTCTACAATTTCAAGAGGTGCTCAAAGTGGTGGCCATTAGCTTGCAGACATTTGTTAGTACAGTGGACTGCTGCTTGGGTGACCTTGGTCATTGAGACTGCTGCACATGCATTTTGAATCTCTTCTCCAAGGGCCAGCAGTGTAGTCGTTTTTCAGCAATATATGACTTCCTCTAGGGTTCCTCATATGAGAGTAGTACCATCTGTTGAAAACACAGCATGCTGTTTTTCTTTTCTTGAAATTTGTATACATTTTTTGACAGATTCCCTCATGGAAGGCAAATTCTTCCCAAGTATATCCTGTTATTAATTTCCTGAGTTCATGTCTCCACATAATTGGGTAATTTACATGTATCATACTGTAGCAAAGTAGAATAGAGAGCCTCATTAATGGACTATGGGCCACAAAAGCCAGTTTAAATTAGAGATAAGGTCTAGATTGTGGAATGTATCCTTCCAAGAGTATCATGTTTAGGAATAAAAATAGCTAGAACCGATGTAGGAGTTTTTGAGATCCTGTTTTTAAAGGACTTTGGAAATGTGGTTTCACATAGTAAGTAATCTGAGGACTTGCCTTCTAATCTTAGTTTTGTTGTTATTCAGCTCCATGATCTTGGCTAAGTCTTGGGGTTCTTTAAAATCTAGTTTCTACTGTAATATATAAATTATGTGATTTTGCATTTCTAAAAATCAGTTTCAAATTGTCAAATAGAAATGGACAATTTTCAAGTATTTAAAGTTACATAAAATTAGTTTGTTCTTATTGAAATACTCTTTTATCTTTATTGTAATTTAAATTTTGCTAAGCAAATCATTGTTCTGTGAACACCTACCTACTGCAGCCTTGTCCCAGTCTGAGTGTTCACAAATTAGGGTCTGAATCAATGAACTTGGGACAGACCCAAGTGAACAGGTGGATGTGGTACTGCCAAAGAGGGAACTGGAAGAAATCTCTATCAAGAGCCAAAAACAGTAAACTCACCATTGCTGCTTATTCCTCCTAGAGACAAAGCTAGAGAGCAGAAGCTCTGAATTCCCCTTTAAATTGTCCCCATGAGATAATTAAACACAGATTCTTTATTTCCTAGGAAGATTCCCATATGGGTAAAAGATGTGAAAGATCAAGGCAACATATGTGAAAATGTGTCAAGTAAAAAGAAAACTCACTTATTTGAACATCTTTAAAAATCAAGATAAAAAAGAGAATACCAGGGGAGTCATAAAAAGTTAGCTCTAGGCCAGAGAAATGTTGCTTTTAATTTCTATATAGTAGAAGATAATTTAGTGTCATGAATAACATTTCATTAAAATGTGTACCCTTAAAGATTTATATTATCAAATTTGAATGGGAGAGACAGCATAGGGTAGTGTAAACTGTTTGATACATACTGATTTAGCATTTACTCAGTAAACAAGGCCAGATACTTGATGAGAAAAAAATATATAGGGCATCTCTTTAAACATGAAACAGGGTCAATTTCCAAGGGATATGAAACCGGGGAGGAAAAAATAATCTTCCATCTTTTATATTCTTCTACATCTTAAGACTGGGGTGGGAGGCTTACTGGATTATGTACAGCTGACTATGATTGTCTAGCGATCTCATCACTGTGGGCACTGAAACACAAATGCACATACAAAGAGTATAAAAGCTAAAAGTGAGAAATGCTTCTCTAACCTTTTCAACAGCAACACTTAAAATAAGAAAGCCTTTTCCTTCATTCTATAGTTCAGGTTTAACACTATATGTGGTGGTTTGATTGAATTATGACATTCACAATTCCTATAGACATTTATACTCACAGAGGCTTATTCCTCTGATTTAAAGCTTACTGTATGGCATCAGTAAAAATAAGCAACTGGAAAAATATAAGGCTCACTATTTGACAAGCATGTTGAACTTTAACTTGGTTAATCTCACTACATTTGCTCTTTGGCTTGAGTGGTTTTTTAGCCCTGGCTGTATGCTAAAATTATCTGGGGACCAGCGTTAGGGGACTTTTAATAATGCAAATGTTCTAGACCAGTGAAATCCGAGACCCTGGTGGAGGTGGTCAAAGTGGAGATGCCCCATAATTGTGGGCATTTGCCTTCCTCTGACTTTGACCTTTCCCAGAGTTGAATTTTTCTCTCTTCCTTCCCCACATGCTCAGACCCCACTGCATCTTTTCCACCATGATCCTCCTGATCCGTACAACAAAGCTCAACTCTGTTCTACTCTGTTCCCCACAGTTTCTGCTCTCATGGAAAGAGCTAGCCAGATTGTTGTTGCTAAATTTGGAGTTCCAGATCTAAACTAGGTCCTATATCCTTCCCAATAATGCTTTTAAAGGGTTTTCTTTTATGTGCCATTTCCACTTTTCAATCAGCCAGGGAATATTTATTGAACATTTATTTGGTAATGTTTTAGATATGAGAAATACAATTTCAAACATGATAGTCCTGGTCTCTGGCTTTAAAATAACCCACATTATGTAAAGGGAAATGTACAAATGTAAACAAGTACATAAATATGAAATTGTAAAGAGCGACTTCACTGACCTAGGAGCCCTGGTTGTCAGTTTGAACCCCAATACAATAAAAAATAAAAATAAATAAATTTTTTAAAAACAGTAAATTCTCCTAACTTACACTGAGCCTAGGAAAAAATATTAACTGAAAACTATCTGTGGTACTTTGGTGAAATGGGAGCTTAAGAAAATGAAGTCAAGTTACAAAATACAGAGACTCCTTTTGTATGCCTGTGTTGTAAACTGAGATTTGTCTTACTCCACTTATTGTTCTGAATAGCAATCATCTATACATTTGTTTGTCAGTCTAATAAGACTATAAACACCTTATGGTATCATAACCAGAGCATAGAGTCTGGCTAATAATGAGTGACCAGTTAGTATTTGTAAAAAGAATAAATAAGTGAGTAAGTAGTTCTGAATCAAAAATGAGTCAAAATTAAAAACTGAACATCTCAATGTATTGGGGAATAGACAAAGGTATAAGAAACTATGAGGCAGTGGGTTTTAGGGGAAGAGGGTTCAACAAGAATACAGGAAGGAGAAACTAAACTTTGTGTTGGGAATCTAGGAAGGGCTCATAGAAGAGATGACATCTGAGCTTCAATGCAGAGGTAAAAAACAAGTTCTGCTGACCAAGGCAATATCACATCAGGCCAAAAAAGGAAATCTCCCGTTTACAATTTGTATGTGCACCATCTCTTCTGAAGGAAGAATAAAAGGAACACTGAATGAGGCCCTAGGATAAAGCATTTGTAAAAAGTCTAGCACTAAAGTACACTTGAATTAGATCGTGTTCTTGCTTCATCCCCTTTTTTCACCTCTCAATACTATTTCCTCGCTCTGCAGTTACAGTTATACAGTGCATTCTAGTTCCCAAACTGTGTCCACTTGACCTCTGCAGGGAATGGAGTATCTCTAAGGTTTAAGGAGTGGTTTCAAAATTCAGAAGCCAAACATTTCAAGCTAGATTCTCCCTACTTTCTCTGCCAAGGTCTTTTTCTACAGTTAATTAAGCAACTGCAACATATGCTTAGTGTGTAGCCAGAGCTGAAAAATGAGGGCCATGTACCTTGCAAATGTACAATCCTGACTCAAGCCAGGCCTGATTCAGGGAGCAGCCAACTTCTTTATTCTTTAGCCTCTTCCTCTGCACTTCTACAAATCTTTCCATTTCTCCTTTTTGTTTGTTTGTTTGCTCTTTCCTTCCCCTTCTTTTCCTTCTTTTCTACTATCCTTGTCTCCCTCTTTTCAAGCAGCAGACAGTGTGAGTCCCGGTGCTACCGGTAATGGCTTGATGAACATCCAGACCAAGGGTTCTCGTACTTCATTACCATATTTTCACACTCTTTGAGCAAATTCTCATGACCTCCTCTCTAGAGATTTGAATTCAAATATTCTGGGATGAGGTGCAAGCATTGCTATTTTTTAAATGCTTCCCCAAGAAATATTAAAATGTATTCAGTATTGAGAACCACTATCTAAACTCCCTCTGTTCCCCTAATTTGTTTTCTGTGAATAGACTCAAGACCAAAAAACCATTTAAGAAAAATGCATTTGGTAAGAGGAGGTAGAGAACTAAACTCAAGGCGTTGTCCAGGCTTAAACATGTGTTGTACAACTGAGCTCTAATTTAAGCAAACTTTAAACTTTCGAGGGTGTGAAACCTTTTACTAAGACTTTATTACCACAGACAGATTTGTTCAGGACTGGGAATAAAAGAGGATAGGGAGTAAAAATGCAAGGAAAACAGCCAAAGAGGAAAAAAGGTGACTTCTCATGGCTCTGTCATCTTAAGTTCTGATATTTCTAATAGACAGATTGTGTTTTGTTTCATTGTGCTTTGTTCTTCAATAACCCGATTTTCTTTGAGAAAAGAACTTTTTCAATCATATATTTAGATATCTGATATAATTTAAATCCTCTGATTGTTTTGTATTGTTTTAATATAAAGTCTAGAGTCAAATGTCCAAGGGAGTTTTCCAATTCCATTCATTTATATATTTTATATTATATATCAAGAATGAGGATAAATGATTCCTGGAGGCACATACTCTGAGCATTCTAAAGATGAAGATGGATGCCCAGTATTTCTTGGTGAACTCCAGAGATTTCTTCTCTTTCAGATCTAAGACAGGGCTTAACAACATGAGGAACACTTCTAAAGTCAAGAAACATAAACAGCTATGACCTCTAGTATTCACAGAGGTTTATGTTTGACACGATTATCTTGAATTTTACATATCAACACAACTCTAATTAATTTAATGTGTCAGTGGATATCAGATTGGGCTTATTACAGGCTAAAGTAAGTACTTCACACTTGGGGCTCAGCAGGTTTCAGAAAGCAACATGCTCTTTAACAAAATATTCTGCTCTTCTCTGTTCATCACAAAAACACTAAGCAAATAATTCCATCAAAGAAAGCATCTTAGAGTTTCTGGATGCACAGAACAGTGTGCATGTAATGGGATTTATTATGAAATCTTGGTTCACACAGTAGATGTTGAGAAGTGCCAGCATCTGCCACCTAAAATCTAGAGGCTAAAATTATGGCAGAATAACTAAGTCTGAATCAGAAGTTCTGAGAGACCAGGCTTGGTGACACATACCTATAATCACAGCACGTAAGAGGTTGAGGCAGGAGGATTATGGCAAACTTATGGCCAGTCTAGGCTACATAGTGAGTTCAAGTTTCCCAGTACTTATACATTGTAACCTTATTTGAAATGCAATGTTACTTGTAGATGAGTATATTAAGATTAAGTCATTAGAGTGGGTCCTAATCCAATATGTCTTCCTCCTCATAAAAGGTGGAAATTTGAACACAGATACAGGTACAAGTATAGTATGTGCAAATGGAAGACAGTGTGAAGACACATGAAAAGATGGCCATCTACAAGCCAAGAACTGTCTGAGACTACTAGAAGCTAGAAGAAAGGCTGGAAAGGTTTTCCCTCAGTCTTCAAAAGGAACTGAGCCCACAGTTACAGGATTTTGGGGTGCTGCAGTCTCCTTCTAGTTCCTTCTGTCCTAAACAAAGAATTGATCATGACAAGTGAAAAGAGTAGCAAGTTTATACATTTAGTAAAAGCAGGAAAAGAAACACACTCTAGTGAGTGAGTGTGGCCCAAGAAACAGTAGAAAAAGAAGTACTCTATACTGCAGAGCGAGACTGGGCCTCTGAAAAGGAACACAGACAAGAGATCTCCTCTTGTATCACCCAGTCTCTAGCTGAGGTCAGGTCGAGGCCACCCTAAAGAAAACCTGCACGAGTTCTCACGAGAAGTCCATTTGAAGAGCTTTGGAACTGTTCTCCACATGTATGCTGGGATTTCACAATAAACAGGTCACAGATACTTCCTGAGAGAGTTCAATGCATCCTATTCTCCTGATTTACTGCTAAAACTGATCTCAACCTTTCCAGCCCCCAGAATTATGAGAAAACAGCTTTCTGCTTTTAAATTACTCAGTTTATGATACTTGGTTCTGCCAGCCCTAGGAAATTAATACAATATTATTTCCAGAATACCTGAATGTCTTGCAGTTATGATCTAAGCAATAACCTTTATCACCTCCAGCAGGACTGTTTCCAAGCAAAATGAGAAGAGGAGGTCATTACCTCAAACTTGCTGCCTTTTGGTCAGGGTCTCTGGGGTTTAGACAGTTCACAGTGTTTAGCTAAACACATTTTTACTCAACTGACCTGTAGAGATGCCGACAATGTGTGGATATGTGCGGTCTGTGGGCCCTTACCTAGGCTGCCAGATTTCATACTGGCCAATTTGGCTCCGTGAATGCTTACAACCAACAGTGCTTCATTCTTACTGGAAAACGCTGCAACTCAAAGTGCTTAGTTACATATTCTTATAGTTTTTTAAGTCTCATTCCCTTGTATTTGCATGATGAAACCATTATGAAGGATTACTGTCAAATATACAAGGAAGATTCGTAAAACTTCCACATGCACATGACTCAGTTTTGAGTTACAGCCATTCCTCATCCTGATTCTTCCTGGTGATTAATACAGAAGTCTGTGTGCTGCCTGGTTACCCAACCCACCCTGCACATTAGTGCCACCTGGAAGTTTTAAAAATCATGAATGCCAAGTACCGCCCTCAAAAATTCTATTTCTGGTTTTTGTTTTTTGTTTTCCTAGAGAGTATTGTGGACACTGGGATTCTAAAACCTCCCAGCCTAAATAAAACTATAACATATATCCAACAATCCCACTAGATTTTCCAAAGAACATAAAGTTAGTATGGCAAAGACAATACACTCTCTTTATTATGACTTACTGACATTAGCCTATATATGTGTCCATCAGCAAACGAGTGAACAAAAACGTTGTACATAAACACAGCAGAATGTTACTCAGCTCCAAACAAGGATAGCATGTCATTTGTGACCACATGGGTAAATCTGGAAGTCACTTTGGTAAGCTAAATAAATCAGGCACAGAAAGACAGCTACCATAGAGTCTCTGTTATATGTAGAACCCTGAAAAGACAATTTTGTAGAAGCAGAGAATAGAATAGTTTCTGCAAACTAGGAGTGGGGAGGAAATAGGGGATATTTATCCAAGGATTCATAATTTCAGTTAAATGGTCCATTCTGTGACATTGCAATTATATTATGTGTGAGGTAATGGTTATGCTAATAAGCTGTAATTAACCAATGATAAAGCAGAGGTTCTAGAGTCAGTCACATGACTCCACAGTCCCTAAACAAAGCCATTTCGTCTATACTTCCATTTCCTCTTCAGTGATAAGCACAATAATATATAACTCATAATGTTTATGTGAGCATTAAAAGCAATACATGAAAAATGCTTGGCCATATTGAGTGTTAACACAAATAAAAATTTCCTTTAAACTGCCTACATATAGATTTCTGGCCTTCAGTGTTGAGAAAAGTCAATAAATTTGTCCCTAAGCGAACACATCAGGAAGGCAACACAGACAGCTAATCATAATTTAGATCTGGATGATATGAAGTCTTTACTCACACCTTGTGATCCATCTGAAAATAAGTCCCTAGAAAGGGCTAATTTGTTCAAAAGGAAATTACAGAGCATAGACCCTTGAAACATATCCATATTTCTCAATCTGCTAGTATATCTTTTACTCTGATTCAACTCACAATGAAAATGAGATCAACAGAAAATAAATGGCTCCACCTTATTTACAGTAAGGCACAGGGAAGTAAAGCAAGAGATAGGGAAATATATTTCCATACTAACCACGTGACCCGTCATCTCACTGGAAAGGTACTCTAGGAAAAGAGAAGTGTATTATAGTTAAGCAAAGTGAAAAACATAAATATGGAGACTCTAATCACTCTCCACCTGCCTCGACAGGAAACATTTGCCTCCTAGTCCCTTCAACCTTTATTTGCCTATAAGCAGTATGTTATAAAATATACACAAATATACCCAAAAAACACATACAAAGCAAAGCACTAATGCCCAGGTGTGGTGGTGCACACCTGTAATCCCACCACTAAGGAGGTTGAGGCAAGAGGATTGTGCAAACTCAAGCCCAGCCTGGGTTATATGGTGAGTTCAAGGTCAATCTGAACTAATATATAATAAACCCAAATCTTAAAAACAAAGATAAAACAGATGAGAAAAAGAGTACTAGGAAGAAAGACGTGGAGTAGTTGGTGATAGCCTCCTTCATAGTGAACTCATCTTCTCAGAAAACTGTCGCGTTTGCAACTGAATAATTTGAGAAACCTGCTTTGTAGAGAGAATGTATGAGAAAAATGAGAGATAGATTATGTGATTTCCATTATAACTTAATATGTGTTAAATATTCAGTTATAAAAAGTCCTCCCTACATTTCTAATTATAAACTGACATTCATTTAAACATTGTCAACAAGAAATCAGAATTCTCACTTTTTAATGCGTTAGTAGGAAGAAAGCCCTTAAGGTTTGATATCACTCACTTTTGAAAAAAACACATTCCTCATTATAAAAGGTATATTAAGCCTCTATTTGCAATGAATTATAATGTTTGCCATTCAGTAATGGCAGCCTAATATCAAGGATATAGTTGTTTGTATGTTATAATAATTTGAATGATTTTCATTTTCTCTTTTTATTTCATACTTTTGAAAAACATACCATGCTTACAGTAAGATAAAGAAATTAGGGAAAAAAACAATGATTGGCTAAAAACAAAATCCATATTTTTCTGTTTTCCAAAATTTTCATAAAAAGCAAGCTTTATAAACAAGAAATAGTCAAACAAGCTTGTTTCCCATGAAACTCCCCACTCAAACACAAGGCATCTAGAGAGGTAGGTACATCAAGGTTATTGTATGAGTACAGCAAAAATTCTGTAATTAAAATAGTTTGAGCTTTGTGAAAAGCAATCTTTGTTACTATAGGAAGAAAGGGCTTTATAGTTTCCTCCAGTTATTTTATTATTACCTTCAACCAATCAAGGCTCTTATCTTCGTTTTACCTAGTTTGAGTACTATACTCGTTGGCCACATTCCTTTTTATTTTCCTTTTTAAGCTCTTTTTGTAAGGTGACCATCCAAAGAAGCACATGTCTGAGAAATGGCACGGCAGTGCTACCTTAAACTTCAAGGTATCTGTACTATTTCAGAGGCCATGCCTGCACAAAGAATTGAGGGATGTTTTAGCACTTTACATAGTGAAAGATGTTTTGGTCAGTATGCTGCCAAAATTGCATCATCAGTGTACACCACCAATAGATCAGAAAATTGCTCTGCATCAGCTTGGTTTAACTGAGAATAGGGGATATGATTTAAAGGAGAAAATAAATATACAGTTGTAGATAGGTCAAAAGTGTTTAAGCTAAGCAATAAGGGAGTGAGAAAATTTTTGCAGTTTTATTTTTCAAAGATGCTTTGAAGCACTTAGAAATTGTAATTTTATGAATAACAAAATGACCTATAAGAAATAAATGTACAGATACATTTTAAAATATAAGATCAGTGATAAATGTCAAAGCAGGATTTGCAATGGCTTGTCCCCCAAAATGTTCAGGTGTGGGAGATTTGATCCTAAGTCTAGTGCTATTCAGGCAGGGAGACCTTTATAAGTGGAGCCTACTGGTAGACCACTGGGGATTATGCCCTTGCAAGCTGTTCGGGTAGTTCTTGTGGGACCCTGAGTTAACTCTCGTGAGAACAAGTGATTATACAGCATTGTTCTACACTCTGACTTTCTGGGTCACCTTGTGATCTCTCTGCTGGCAGATAGACACACCATCACAATGTAGTCATCCACCCTGAGGATGGCAGGCCTTCACCAGAGGTCATAATGTTTGGACTCTCAGCCTCCAAATCTAGGAACTAAATAAATTTCTCTTGTTCATAAATTACCCAGAAAATTATTTTGTTATAATGACAGAAAATTGATTAATACAAAATTTAACCCATTTTATATTTCCTAAAATGATTACTAAAATAGAAAAAAAATGAGAGTAGGTCCTAAGTTTTCAACATATAAAAAAGAAATACCTGGGAGGATCTTAGTAAATAGAAACAACACTTTAAAAAACTGAATGGCTGAAACGATGCATCATTTTTGTCCATTCACATGCATAAGTATGAATGCCGGAAGTCAACAATTTGGAGCTCCTCGGTGTGGTTTTTCAGGAGAAATGTATATGTATACATATATGTATATACATACGTAACCAATAATTAATAATTAAAAATCAAAATTCACATAGAAATAGAATTTCTGCCATCCCTGAATAAAGTGCAAGATATGGTGATATGTGGGCTCCAGTTTTCTATGGCAAGGACAGTTGGAAGCTTGGTAAGCCATTTCCTTTTGGGAACCCCCCCTCTCCCACCAGCAGCCCTCCCACTTTGCTTAAGGCTGATGCTGTTTTCCTTTCTATTACATTTTCTTACACTAGAGATATATATTTCTTTCCTTAATCTTTAACAAGGCTGGGGGAAAATATGGGTGGTATGGAGACAAAAGATTATTGTAAACCAGAAATATGAACTAAGCTGTCTGAGTGGTTGCAGAAAAATGAGAGAAAGGGAGATAGTTGTATTTTAATCCACACCTTCCCCATCTTCTTTGCACTATGGTGCTTTACTGTAGATGCTCAGTAATTGAGCTTGCAATCCCTAGGAGGCATCTGGCATTTATTTTTATTTATAAATTCAAATATTGATATATAATATATAATATTGATATATAATATGTGATGTCCTGTCTTTATCAGATACTTAATTTTTAAGACCTTTCAAAGTTATCTGAGCTATGTTTTAGTAGCTTCATAATATCTCATTTTATAGATATAACTCTGGACCATAGTGTGTATATATGCACGTGTGTGTGTGTGTGCATGAGTACGTGTGTGTATGTGTATTTTTAAGGCATTTTAACTTGTTGGACATTGGTTCTAATAGTATTCTATGAATATTCTGCTACTTAAATTTTTAAAAAGATGTCTTTTAGAAATGAAGTATCTGGATCAAATAGTATGTAGATTTAAAAAATAATTTTTCATACCTACTACTAAATTGCTTTCTGGATTGCAATTTCATCACTTAGGCATATAAGAGGGCTTGTTTTATTGTAGCTTATTCTGTAAATCCTTTATGCCTCGTAAAGATATTTACTAGTGTAGTGAGTAAAATGCTTTATCTTGTATTGAACATATATATATTCATTTGATTCTTATGAAGATAGCTTTTATATGCATGTTTCCATTTGAATTCCTTTTTTTCTGTACATTTCTGGTTTGGGCATTTGCATACATTTTATCTATTATTGCATCTACAGTGTTTTTGCTCTTTATTAGGTACAGATAATCTCAATTTGTCTTTCCTATCTTAATGAAATGCAATGTTATATGATGTTCTTGATAAATGGATTCTTAGGACTCAAGCATGTATAATTTTTCTTTGTATTTTAATAATCTTTTATTTTAAAATTTCCTTTGAAATTACTTTTTCTTGAAACATAGAAAGAAAATATCGAGACAAAGACTTACCACCCTGTATTTTCCTTTAATTTTCTGTGGTTTTACTGTTGCATTTAACTGTCAAAACTATCTGGCATTTATTTTGACTTCTAATATGAAACATCTTAGAGTTCTCACAATTTTCCAAATAACATCAATGGAATAATAATTCTGTTTCTTGTATCTGCCATTTTTTTTCATTATCTGTTAGTTTTTTCTACTCAAAGAATAGTGTAAATTCTGAGAGCCATATTCTATTCTAGTAATGCATTTATTAAATTTTGTGCCAATGGAGTACCATTAAAATTATTGTCACCTCAATAGGTCATTTTCCCCTAGAAATGTCTCCTTCATAGATGTTATAGGACCTACTTCAATATGGACCCTAAAATTGTTCTATGAAAGTCTCTATAAATTATTTTCTTATTGTTCATGGATACTTTTTATCAGGGCTTCCAAAATATAGAAAATAACACTGGTCTCTGGGTCAATTTACAACAATTAAAATAAGAGTTTGGGAATGCATAGCAATTTGGCCATGTAATTTTATTGCTATTAGCCTAATTTTCTTTTTGAAAACAGGGCTTATGCCTATGGCCATACTACCCAGTACAAGCCAGATCTCGTCTGACCGTAGGCTTGTATTTTGTATAAACTACATTTGTTTATGTTGTTTATTTTAGTAATTTAATTTCATTGTAATTTACAAATGTATTGGTCTACAACATATTGGAAATTTTCAAAGGAAGGAAAGGAAGAAGGGAGGGAGGAAGACCCTTCCCTGCAGTGGAAAGAGTTGCCTTGCCAGATGGACAGACAGGGAAATGTTTTCACATGCTAAATGAGTTATTTCATTGCTAAGTAAATACTCATACAATTAGTCAATATTTTTGTCTGTTGTGGTGACCACCTTGAGTTAAATTAACAGGTTAATAACTTTCAATTCAGTGGTATTAATAGAAGGGTTGCTTTCTCCTCTTTGTGATTCAGGTTAATATTCTAGGCTAGGCAGTCCTTTCTGAGCAGATGTGGTTTCATTGACTGGCAACTTGGTAATTACATTTGGTTTTCCTTTAAAATTTAGGTTTTCCTCTTAAAACCAACAAGGACACAAAATCCAGAGGAATATAAAGTTATCATTTAAATAAAAAACTAAATGAGCAAACAAAAAAGACCAGAAGATCAATTTTTCAAATTTTTATTTCCTGATCTAAAATAGAGAAAATAATCTGAAAAATGTATCTTTAATACATCTTTCACTGGGGCATTCCTTTGTCCCCAATGGTGGAAGCCATGTACTAAATAAAGGCTGGCTGGAAATTTAAAGGACATTACTCAGCCTTGAAAACCTCGACTACTCTAGCAGAACAGGAGTTAAATAAAGCTCCCCCCCACCCCATCGTATGTACTGAATTTGGCCTGTGATTCCTTTGAATGGCATGAAAAGCAGCCAGCTGGGTGTGAGTCTCCTCCCTCTTTCTTCCTTTCTCAGTTTTAAAATATGTCTGGCTCTGATCCAACATCTCCCCTCCCCAACTCTAGCTTGTTTTGCCCTGTTATTCTGCTCACCAAGATTTCAAATAAGAAAGAGTATTCTTTCCCAATCGTTAGGGTCTTGGCACCAGGGGAAAACACCCTAATATACATGTGGACCCTGAATGGCATATTGGGAATGCAGGTGGATCATGAATGACACATCAGATATTTTGACATATTTAGCAGGTTTTGACACCATCTCTTTAAATGCTTTCAAGTTTTTTAATGTATGAGGTATCCCATAATGGCAATTCTCCAATCTTCAACAAAGCGCTAAAACCCATACCTTTGCTCCAAGGCATTTCATTGTATCAGGTATTTTGAGCAAGACAGGGAAAGCACTTGAAATTCCATTAAAGTTACATTCATTTATCTAAAAATTAAAAAAAGCCTTCTTTGGAAGTTTGTCTCTACAGATAGCATTAAAATGGATGTATATATAATACACATTTTTTGTAACTGAAGATTAACGGTTAACTCTTCAGGTACAGATTTCATATGGTAGGAGTTAAAGCTTAGTACAAAAGTAAGAAAATATAACAACTAATATTGATCGTCTTTTGTAGACAAGATGAGCTCTCACTGTTAAGTTGGCCTCAGGTTCCTAGGCTCAAGTGATCCTCCCAGGCTCCTGAATAGCTGGGACTATAGGTGCAAGCCACCACACCCAGTTCTCTTAGTATAAAATTCATACTTTCAAAATGTCAGCTTCAGTGCTTCTCAGAATACCAGTGTTATCCATTTTAAAAAACACATCCAAATAGCCAATCTTAACATAAGAAGACTGCTCGAAAGTCTGCTATTTCTAGTATTTGAAGATATAAGTCTCCTTGGATCATTGTCATCGCTTTATTCAAAATGAAATCCGACATGGAGCATTTATATTTGCCTTATACAAACTAACTGAATAAGAAGCTTTAAGAACAAATAAATATATTTTGATGCCTTGTCAATAACATCAAGGGTACTTTCACTAACCTTCCTAAATGA
Organism: Cavia porcellus; assembly: GCF_034190915.1. Taxonomy (NCBI): domain Eukaryota; kingdom Metazoa; phylum Chordata; class Mammalia; order Rodentia; family Caviidae; genus Cavia; species Cavia porcellus. The sequence continues at coordinate 43,103,949 of NW_026947496.1, read as the reverse complement.
AAAAATAATCATCATAGTGATGTTGCTGGTTTTATTTAAAAATCAGTAAAAACACAGGGTTGCCAGATTTACCAAATAAAAGCAAAGGGTAAAGTTAAATTTCAGAGAAAAAGCAATAAAGGTTTTAGCATATCTATACAATATTTGGGGTGCATACTTATTCTAAAAGAAAAAGCAGCTCATGCCTTGTTGCTCTGAGCTTTAGCTGCAAGTGAGCGTGCCGCATTTTATCTGGCAGCCATTGGCAGTGGAGTGGCCACACCATAGTTTGCTACGCGAAGCATGTAAAGCTGCGTCTTCTTCCCAGGGTCAAGAACAAGTGTGGAGACTCTTAGCTCCTTCCATCTGGCAAATTTAAAACTTTGGCACATCAACAAGACCAATAAGGCTTCTTTTATAGCAGTGGAATACATTTCCAGTTAGTCATTCTGCATTCTTAACTGGAGAAAGAGCTCTTTCCCACTCCAGGAGAAGGTGAGAGCTGGCAGGAGAAAAGCCCAGGTCAAGCAGGAAAGGAGAAGATCTCACCAAGAAGTGACAGAATTGGGAATAAACAAGGCTGAAGCAAGCCTTTCTGAAACAAAACAACAGAATTTTAGAATAATCAGATCCCTAAAAAGACACTACAATTTGTCAAAAATGAAATAAATTTAGGAAAAAATGAAAAACAGGAAAAGATAAAGAAAATTTATAGTTCTTTTCTTGCAAAGCCCTTTTTTAAAAAAAATCTTGCTTGCTAGGATATTAAGCATTTTGGGAGATTTGGTAATATGTCATACTTGTCTTTCTGAAGTTTTATTGTATAGTGGTGGGTTTAATGAACAGCTATTGGTAAACACTAGGGTTTTTTTTTTCCTTATTTGACTAACTTATGCCTACTTCTCGTCTGACTGTGTGACAAGCTGCTAGACTTTTTTGTCTTTGGTTCCAATCCTATGAACTCTCACCTGGGATGCTACTGACCAGGGCAAATGTTCTGCTTGCTGCCTTTGACTTCCTATATTGGCATTTTCCAGGGTGCTGGGAAGCCTAGTGGCCTGGGCAGATTTCTGACTCCCAGCATCCTCTCCTGCCTGAGACTCTGCATTTCCACATGACTGTAAGTCTAGTGAGTACAAAAACCATAGGCTCAGGGGCTTTGTTTGTTTGGATAGAGGAAGTACAAACAGTGGATTTCTTTTTTGTTTAGAATCAGGTTGTAGTTTTGTTTTGTTTCTTTAACTAAAGAAAGCAAAGGAAAAGGGAGGGATATCACAGAAAACTTAGTTATTCAAAAAGAACTAGGAGTCTTATTACTATTATGATAATAACCAGGACAATCAAGAATATCGCATTCTGTGCACTGAAATCTCTCTTAACAGATAGGTAATATCCTTGAGAGCTGTTGAAAAACCATTACAAGCAAGAACAAAATAATTTAAGGTAAAGGGGAAAATTTATCAAAATTGAGGAAAAGAAGACAAAGAAAATGAACTCGCAATTCAAACAAGGATGTGAAAGAAAATAATATTTTCGGCCTAAGTTTCTCAAGACTTAACTTTTGACTTTTATGAACAAAAGCATATTGTTGCCTTGCTGTGTTATAAATATAGTAGTTGGCTTATAGCAGTTTTGAACCAGACAATAATTTTGATTGTTTTTAGTAAGGACTTTCAGAATTCTGATGGCCTATCTTAGTAGAAAATGGATTCATTTGGTATGATTCATCAGGAGGAGGAACATAGTACTTAGTAGAAAAGGAAAAGGGAAATTTCAGTATATAAAACTGTAGAATTGATGTAGGGTATAAGTGTGAAAACACTTGGACTGCAAAATTAAGAAAAGAGCAAAATATTTAGTTCTTTTACAGCTCAATACATCTTTCAAGAGATAATCTACAGATATTTTCAGGAACTAAGTTTTAAATGATACCCTCTCAAATGCTAGGTTTTTCTATAGTGCCTTAACAGTGAGAGTAAGGACTCAGGATCACCCTTAAACACCCCAACTTCAGCTCCAGCCCAAGAAGATATGCTCTGCTTGAGTATTACTCTTCAAAAAGGAGGGAGTAGTAGGCAGTGGTTGCTGAGTTGAGTTTCATGGATTTACTTAAATTCAATACCCTGGAGTTCAGGCTGATTTCTTAACTTGTCCATGCTAAAAGTCTTCATTTATATTAACACAATGAGAACACTACTGGTCACTTACTTTTCAATTAGTTATGAGAGGTGAAGGAGTTAACAGACATAAATTAGAACAGTTCCATATCTGGTAGTAAATGTTAGCTATTTTAATCTTTTGTGTACTTGGGATGGGTGCAAGGTTTTATTTGAAGGAAAAATTTTACTTACTGCCTTTAAAAAGTTTTTTTTGAAAAGACTACTTACTGCTCCAAAACATTATTTCATAATTTAGACACATGGGTTGTTTGTCCTTTGGTCCTATGACCAAAAGCCAAATCCCTCTCACTTTTCCCTATTAGCCCGGAAGTCCAGGCAGTAACTCCTCCTCCTTCGCCCAGTCCTGAGTGTGTGCTCTGGCCTAATGGTGAGGATGATGTCATTACAGTTGAAGAAATTATTTCACTATAATCTTTTTTTCTTTACTTTGTAAAAGAAAAAAAAATTATTAACTGAGCACTCAGAATACTTTGGAGTATTCCACATATAAGCTATCACTCTCACCCACATTTGGTGAAGCACTTGGAGATGAAAAGTGTTATGTAAATGTTTATGCACGATTGCCATGTGGCCCAAAATTCACAGTGGGACAGTAAAAACAGCCCAGGGAGAGGCATGAAGGACCAGAGAGGCAAGGATTTTTTGCACAAGGTATGAAACTTTCTTTTAATTTTTGCATACAGATAATTGCACTTCTGAAAAGTGGTCATTCACCACCATTAAGGAAAGTACATATGGCTGTAAAAGAGAAAGCAAATTTAAACCAAGAATTGCTGACTATTTTAAGATCAACACAGTCTATGGAGAATAGGAGAGTAGGGAAGAGATTAAAATGCTGTGGGAGGCATTGGGAGCGAACAGAACCTTCTAACAGTAGGAGCAGTGATTTTTAAAAGCTATAGCCATAGTGCTCCTCTGAAGAAAATCAGAAAAAGAACCCAGATTCTCTTTTGAGGGGTGAAGTGGATAGGTTCTTCCTAAAGGTAAGAAACAGGGATTTTTGTTACTACTGCCTAATGATCATAAGTAGTAAGGACATTATAATACACTGAATTATGTCTTAACTATTTCTTCCTTACTTCTGAATGCAGTCTCCTGGTAAAGCCAGTATGTCTTTTCTCTCTCTCTCTCTCTCTCTCTCTCTCTCTCCTTCTGAGTCTCTGTCTCGGTCTCCATCTCATCTTGTCTCTGTCTCTCCTTCTCTGTCCTGAAGATGGAACCGTGGGCTACACTCCATCCTCCAAACTCTTTTTAACAAAAAGGACTTCTGTGGGAGCCTGTGTCTAGGTACAATAGTAATTGTTTTCTTTTACTTGTTCCCTTAAATTCCTTCTACCAAAGACCTGGGAAGCTGATTTTCCATTTATGGTAACAATCTAAAAATTTCCTTTTAAAATAAATGTAAGAAAAGAGGATTCTGACATAAAGAAAGAATGCCAAGTGAAGCTCACGTGGCACAGAGCAGTAACAAAAATCTTGATAAGTCTGAGCGACAGGGCCTGGGAACCAGGGGAGATGATTTCAAGCTCCTGTAATCCCAGGATCCTGTAAAGACAGAAGGAAAACAGGACTTTACAGGGGAAGCAGAAACCCATGCTTAATAGGCAGTGCTTATGAGTATTACAAATCCTTGGCCTCACAAAGCACCCATGCCAGTCCAGGGAATAACAGATGAACCACAGATATTATAGCAAACGATAGTGCTCGGGATATGTTTTAACATCTGTTACACACAGTTCCAGATGATTAATGAAAGGACGTTTGAACTATACTCAAGTGAAGGGAGAAGAGCCCACACCTTTTTCTTGCTGCTTAGAGAGATTCTACATCTCCCAGTTCATGTTATATAAAAACACAAGAACCAAAGAGAGGAGGGGAGGAGGGAGGGAGCATTGTAGGAAAATTTCTGCCAGAAAACACACAATAAAACCTAGCTTGTTAGCAACTCGGCTCCAAATTATTTTTTAAAAACAAATCCTAACTGTAATGTAGTTACAGCCTCGGAGGGAAGCTCTAAGCCCTGGGTCAGCGTCCCAGAATCTAAGCTCCGAGAAGAAAGGAAAAAGGAAACCTAACCAGGCATCTGCCAGGAATATGAAAGCAAAATCTCCGAGGCAGGAGAAACCCCCCAAAGGAGGAGAAGACTGCAGCCTGCAGTAATCTGTGAATGATTGCTGGTAAAGGCTGGAGGCTTCAGGCTTGATCTGTGTTTGTTCCCACAGAAAGCCAAGGAGGACGGTGTTAATAAAGAGAGATTTAACTGAGAGCTGTGCTTGGAATAAAGTGGGCTACAAAAAGGTCAAATTTGATCAGTTGGAGCAGATTACAGGGGCTTTAAAAGGTGGCGTGGAGAACTCGAGCGGGGCTGGGAAGTAATATAACGCAAGATTGATTTGGGGGGTGGAGAGAAGCCAGGACGAGCGCTTATCAGTCCTGGAAGGAGGAAGAACCGCCTGGGCTCGGAGCGCTCCAGCCCCAGCCCAGAAGCCACCGCCCGTCCCCCCACTCCTCCGGGCCCTCCGCTCCAGATTCGCCTTCGGCAGCTCCTAGACAATGGTTTCCCTAATCTCTGACTTGGACCCCCTGAGAGACTGGAAAGTTTTAAGGTAGGCCTGCTTTGCTTTCTCTCCCTTGGCTGTGTGAGTTTCTGGCCAAGTTCCTGCCCGCCCCCAGCGCACTTGAGGACAGCCTGGTTGGCGTGTGCTGGAATTCGCCTGCCTGTCGCGGGCATCAGTGACAGGCAGATCTGGGGGGAGGCAGGCTGCGTTTTGACAAGGAAACAACTTCAGGCTGCTGAAGGCAAGCTTGTGAACGTGAAGTCCTCAAGTTTCACTACTGCCCGGCCGGTACCAGTGCTCCTGACTCTGGCTGACTGGCAGCTTGAGTGCTGGAGTTTCACTACCAGGCTTCAGGGGGCATCGAAGGGGTGAGGTGGGAGGTGCAGGCTTTCTGGGACTTCAGCTAGAAAGGCAGACTTTTCACAAAGCTTTCTCAGTGCTCCTCCTTGAAGAGGACTCATGGGTGGAAATTTGTTTCCTTCTCAATGACCTCTCCCTTCTCACCCACTCCCAGGTCAAATTTGGAAAAGCAGGCATGTGTGACAAACTCAGCTGGCCTTAATACCGAGCCGAATTTATGGAATAAATTCATCCTCTGAATGCCCCTAGAAAGGCAAACTCTGACCTCATCATCTCTCAAAGGGCCCAAAACTTCAGAACTCACAAGCTGAAAGTGTCCAAATTCAGACATCATCTCCATTTAAGTCTGAGCTGATGCCTTTGGTAGAATGTGCAATGGATTGGAAGCTTTAAACTAATTCCAAGCGGTATTAAGTGATATTTCCTAATGAAAACATTTGGGGCAATTTTTAAAATACAAAAATGTTAAATGGAGGGATTTTCATTAAACGTAGTTCTACATACTATAATATGTTTTCCCAAATACTTATGACAAATCATTGTTTCATAAGAGAGTCGAGAACCCAAGTAAAGAATACCAATGAGTAGAAGAATGTGTGTATTCCTGGGACCTTTTTTCCTTGACATTTTCCTTGTGTTAATTAGCTAAATCCTTATCTCCCATTCATGATTTCTGCCTTAGTGTTTGTCTAATTTTATTATTTTTTAAGGCAACATTCTAGAACAGGGCAAATACGGGGGGTGGGGACCAGTATTCATCCTAATTATTTTAAAAAATCATTATATCTTATTTCCTAGAACTTTCTGTGTATGCATGTGTCGTGTAATATGTGCTTTCTGTGTATTATGTGTCGTGTAATATGTGCTATTATGTAATCTATTTTTTCTAGTTTCCATGTTTCCGCCTACCTTTCATAACCATAATTTTAATGGCTAAATGAAACATCATTTTGATAATGTGTATCATTTGTTATAATTACCATGTTTGTTGAAAATTTAGATCATTTCCCCTCCATGATTTGTATTAACAACACAATGAACATCTTTGTGTCTATAGCTTTTCATCTTCATTAAAGATTCCTAAGAATTTCTCAATGAAATGGTACAAACATTTTTATGGATCTTTCAGCAACGATTTTAAAATTCATTTGCATGTTTAAACTTCATCTTTGAGACATGATAAAATACTTCGACAAATGTTCTCACGATTCAGTTACTACAATGAGCTTCATTCTCATTTTCTCTAAGTGAATTACTAACCTGTTTCTAAAACTGAAAGATATCTTAAGAGTTCTTTCAAAAATTCTTTTTGGATGATTAACCTACTATTATTGTGTGAGTAGATAAGGCAGGCTCCAGCTCAAAAATTTGTATGAGTTTGGTTACGGTTTTTTAAAATGTAGCCCCCAAGGGTCTTTCTAGATAATGATCTCAAGTCTCAACCTATTTTAAATGCTGGCTTTCCCTTAAATGTGCCCCTGTCATAAGTGAAGTATACTTTATGATTAGAGTAAGTAAAGCTTCACAAACTTGTCGAGACTCTGGAAAGATAAACATTTTTATAGGGACTACTTTGGGTACACTGAGTTCATTCAGTCCACCCTCGTCTTGGCAGACATTAATCCATCAGCTTTTTAACTGGATATAATTCTTCTTGATATAAGAAATTTTATAATTTATGAATCAAATTTTAAATCTCATAGTTGCTTACAATAAAGCATCCTTTGGGCTAATTTTGATTAATTGAACTGTTCACACCTATAGTAAGTCTGTGCCTATAATATATAGGAGAAGCAAAGATATAACACAACCTTATGAATGGATAATCTACAAGGTGTATACTGTAATGCCATCCTGGTTGTCTCTCATGGGTCACATCAATATAGTGAAAACCCAGAGAAATGGGGTGAAAGATCCCAGGGAGTTAAAAAAAAAACACAGTTGTTGCCCTTGTTGAGTAACAAATGAGTAGAATACTTAGAACAAAAAGAGGAAAAAGATCTTTCAATCCACATAATCTGGAATATTTTTAGGTGCTAGATCAGGAATGTGGCCTGAAGTTTTGCCAAACCTGTTGTTCTGAAAAGGGATCAAGAGGCACAATTTAAAAATCTGTTTATGTTACAATTTGTTATCTTCAGATAGGATCTACTTTTGGATCATGAGCCTATACCAAGAAATATATATTTCACTCCGTACTAGGTCCATTTTATCACATATGAGAACAAAATCAAGAATGGGAATAGTGCTATTGGTTGTTTTAATTACCATTAAAACATTACCATTACTGAAGGAACATAAACCTAACAGCCACCAAAAAATACACTAACAATTTTCAACAATAAGACTTCTCTTTTCACTCCTAGGAAAGCACTGACACAATGACTTTACTCAGAAAAGAATCAAGATAAGCTAAATCTGTAAAAAGTGTATATAGTATATAGGAGAAGAAAAAATGACAACACATGAGTAAAAGAATAAAACAAACAAAATAAGCAATGTGTTCAGTACGTGATTTGATGTTCATAGATATTACTTGAGGGAAAAAAGTTGACAGTGAAGTAGATTAAATGGGGCATGGAAAGCAGGCCACCTGGCCTCTCCTTTCACAGCCCTGGCATCATCTTTATGAGAGGGTCTTTAAAAATCCAAAACTGATTGAAGTGTCCCATTTCCAGATGAGAGAATCAGGCACAGGAGATGGAATGACTAAAAGTCACAGGTTCCTTAGAAGGACCAGCCAGCTCCTTCAGCTTCCAACTCCATCCTATCTCCTGAGAGATTCTATTCTCCACCTTCTCTTCTGTTCCTACGCCTTGCCTCATGATTGAGTCACACAGACCTCTTGTCAGCAGAGCCACTTGTCAGAAGCTCAATAGGATATAACTGTGTCTCTAAAGACCACCCAAGTCCTTGTTTTTTGTTTTTGTTTTTCCTGCTGTGGGGAGCTAAAAATCATGTGCTGTTTAGCTCCAGCAGCAAAGCTAAGCATCCTCCCTTGCCTCTCATTTTGCTCTCCTATTTTACATCCAAACTACTGGCAATTCTTAGGGACATCATCCACTGTCTCCTGACTCCCACTGCTAACATTTACACAGAGCTCACTTCCTCCTGATTCATCTTCTACTCTCTCAGTCTAAACATTTCAAAAGCTGTCTATTAGAACGTGATTTTCTTTCTTACACTTTTCTCTTTTATTCTTGGAGGAAAGCCGGTGTCCTCATCCTAACCCCACCTGACCCAACCCTTTACACCTCTCCAGAGATCCCAGCTGCCACTCTTTCTCTTCCTCTCACACACAGCCAAGCTTATTTTGACTTTATGTGCACTAGCTCCTCCCTCCCCCACCTGGAAATCTTCCCTAAGTAGTGGCAGGGCTTCTAGCTGCTTGTCACTGAAGTCTTAACTCAAATGTTATGTATCAGTGAGCCCTTCCCTGGCCTCTCACCTTAAAGTCATTTAGAAGTCACTCCTTAGCTTATCTCCTGATTGGATGAACCACAGAACATTTTTAGTATTCAACTACTTTTGACTTACAAAAACATCCGTGCCAGAATCCTGCTATTTTTGCATTTATTTGTTGATTATCTCTTTCTCCCATTAGAATGTATGGTTTGTGGTTTATACCTAGTAGCTAAAATATTTATAGGCACATGGCAGACATTGAATAAATGAATGAAGAATGGATGAATAGATGACATGTTTGTCTCCTTCATCTATCCATCCACTAGAACAAAACATCCACAGAACAAAATACATTTTGTTCACCTTCTAACTCTAGTATTTACCACAGTGATTCTGTACTATTTGTATTCAATGAACTGATTAATGAATTAATGATTCCTAACTTCCACTGTCCTGTTCTGTCCTACATTTGTTATTTCTGTGCCAATCAGCAAAGCATCTGATTTAATAACATGGAAAATGTTTAAATTCTCATTGAGAATTTAATATGCATCTATTATTCAAGTGAAATTCATTCTTTCTAGACAAGAGAATGATCTAGAGCAAAGGTTAGCAAATCTCTTCTATAAAAGGCCAGATACAAATACTGTACTTTGAGTTTTGCTGGCCATACAATTTCTGTTGCCACTACTCAACTTTGTCATTACACCATGAAAACACCTATGGGAAAAAATGTAAACAATTTAGCTTGGCTATCAGCCAATAAAATTTTACTTACAAAAACAGGCAGTAGTCTGAATGGATCATAGTCTGTCTGTCTCTCTCTCTCTCTTTCCCTCTTTCCTCAGTTATCAAAATTAATGATGTGACTAACAAGAAAACAGAAGTGACTCCAACAGGGAGTTGGAGGGATGTTTTCAAGTCATCTAAGACAAAAAGGAATATAATAAATTTGACTCATTATTTTAAAAAAAATTAAATGTGCCTGGGTAACATTTCAAAGTCAAAGAATCTTGAAGTCATGACCACTTGATCTCACAAAGATGATTATAATCTGAAGAAGGCTTACAGTTTACCAAAACCCTTAAATGTTTGGATGAACCTCAAAGCCATAACAAAACATACTTTTACCTGTTCTATTGTTGAATGTATAAAAATTTCTCATTAATGAGAACAACATACATGCTGATGGAAAAAAAAAATAGATCAGACCCTAACATGTTTTAATTCATTGCTTGGCTTTGGTTATTTTTCATCGGTTTCTCTAACTCACTTAGTATACATTTCCCTTTCACATGGCTGATAAAGCTCTTAAAATGAATTCCAAATTTATGCTAGAAGCATGCCAAGTATTTCTGAATGCAGGCCACATGAAGATTCTTTTCAGTTCAGGCTCCGTAACATCTTGAAGGTGCATAGAGTTGGGGAGAGATTGCTGGAAGCTCTGTGGGTATCCACTGAGATTGAGCTGGCCATCTGAAAGTCAGGCATTAGTCTTCTTATAGAATCAAATGTAAAAATCATTCATTCTTGCTACATGCCAGGTACTATGCTAAGTGTTTCACATATACAGTATTGTATCTTTACAACAACCTATGAAAAGGTAACTGGTGTTATTGCTTTTACTTTGAGAAAGTAATAGTGACAAAGTTCCCCAGTTTACCTAAGCACACACGTATCATAGCATAAAACCACTATGTGGGGTTGGGTCCCACTAACCCTGAGTCAAAGCATTTTCTAAATTATTCTATGTACTTCTTTACCTAATTGTTCCTTTTCCTGGTATATTGAAAAACTCGATGAAGTATGTTGCCCTAACAGCATCTCAGGAAATATTTGCATCACGTAATCTTCCTTTTCCCTTAGGAATGTTTAAACTTGTGAGGCAGTTAGTACTAGATACTTGAAAAAAATTTTAAAAAACAACTTTACAGAGCCATGAAAAAGAGGCTATTAAAGTGTAGTGAACAGTTAGTAACATTCTTTAAGTATTCTGAGTTATCCATTTGTGAAAATTAATACAAGTCTTGATCCATTAAAATAGTTTATTAAATTGAAGAATAATGTATATTTTTAACAAAACATAACTAATACAGCAAGGACACAAACTAATAATGAAAAGGTTATTTTAAGATCATATGAAAAGGCAAAGTACAATTTTTTCTGTACATTGTTCTTCTATTTCATTGTATTTTCATTAAATTCTAGCATTTATAGATCAAAAACAAAAAACTGCTATTTTTTTTTCTACTCCATAGGTTTGAATAATCAGCAGAAAGATATTCACTAGATGGTTTGCTTTTCTGTTCTTTTTTGTTTTGTTGTGCTTTGCTTTATTTTTTTTTTTTGAAGTGTACATTTTCAAATCATACAAGACAAAAGGTCTTGCTCTATAATTCTGGCTGGCCTTGGATCACTGTGTAGCCCTGGCTGGCCTTGAATTCCCAGCAATCCTCCTGCCTCAGCCTCCCAAGTGCTGGGATTATGGGTGTGCACCATCATACTTGGCACTATTTTTTTCTATTCTTGAAGGCTCCATGCTTCTTTACCCAGCTGAGCCAGCAATGTATCAAGAACAAAACCAATAATCCAAATCACTTGCAGTTCTGTTAGATGATCCATAACAGAAAATTCTTCATGTAATCAGATAAGATTACCCCAAAAATCAAAGACCACAGGAAAGGCATTTTCCCAAAATACAAAATAGAGGAAAATCACATGTGACTTTTATACCATTCATGATGTCAAAGATAAAGCCAGATAGTTTCAGTGTTGAAGACAGATTTCAATCAGTCATGTACTACGGCAATGGAAAGAAGCATGGACCAAACTCAGCTTTTGATTTGTAATAGGTTAATGAGTATTTTTAAGGAGAATTAGGGACTGAGAAAGGGCCCTGCAGAGCCAAAGAAGTAAAAAAGTACAAAGATCAGTCAGTGTAGGTGCCACACAGGCCAGCGGGGTCTGAACTGCAAACTTTAGCTGTGAGAAGTCTCTTTGCCCTCAGAGGCTGGAACAAAAGGGCCTTACCCTTCTTGATGGGTACATTTAAAAAATTTTTGTTGGTGTATACTTGTAATGCATAATAATTATATTTGCTTTGAAGAATTGATAGATCATTTGATCATTCATCATTTTTTGAAAAATTTTTTGACCATTTTTTGAAAAATTTTTTATCTCACTGTCCCAACACCTTTTCCTCCCTTTTCCAGATTCCCTTACCAATCTCCAAAACATCTACCTTCTGATTTCCTACCATTTCTACTTTATTTTACTCTTAAATTTATTCATATTTTTGCATTTCCCTAAAAGAAACAAGGCAGTATTTAATCTTATGTCTAACATTTCACTTAACACTATGGTCTCAAGATCCATCCATTGTCCTACCAATGACTCAAATTCTTCTTTATTTTTATTCCATTGAACACATATAGCACATTTTATTTATCTGATCATTATTTTTTATAAAGAAATAGCTTTCAGGCCCTTGAGAAAGACACTCTTGCATTGTAGGAGATATGTATTTTAGAGGAAAACAGAAGGACAGACTTGGGAACCCTTTCTAGTCAGTGCTCTAAAAAAGTGTGTCCAAGGGCAGCCAGTCAGGTGTTGGCTGGAACACACAGTAAATTCTTCTGGCAGCCTTGAGTTTTCTCAAACAGGCAGCTTAAGAGGGGCGGGAGTCATGCTAGAAATGTGGCCTCGAGCTGCTAGAAACTATGTTAGCATTTGTTCAAATATTTTGTTAGCAGAAAGGGGAATAGGCAAAATCATCTATGTGGAATCTGTAGTTTTCATAGGCCAAGGTTGAGGCCTACTTGAGAAGTGGACTTAGAGAAGCCTGACTGGAGTTTAGTCAGAGATAGACTGTTTGCCCGTCCCCCCTCCTATGCAAGGAAAGAAGAGACACTCTGCTTTCCTTTGAACAATATAAACTTATTTTCCACTTGTTGCCATTTAATCATTAAGGACTAGTTTAAACCATCTGTTTAGACTTGGTTGCTAGTCAAGGATATTTGGTAGATGGTGCAACTGATCAAGCATTTAACAAGGGACCATGCTATGGAAACCGAAAGGAAAACAAAAATTACTGGTAGAAGCAGACTAGAAACTCTTTTGAACCTAGTGAGTAACTAATTGAAAAGATGACTGGAAATTTAACCTGTATGTGGATTTGATAGTGAAGGGAGGACAGCAGTGGCAATCAGATAGATTTTTCCCATTTACAGTTTGCATGTCCTGGCAATGGTAGAGACATTAGTGTCACAAAGTGGTTATTCCCCAAACAGAGCACAGGAGACACAAGACATCCTGAGACTTTCTGAGTGGCCCGTACAGCAGCAGCCTAGGCAGGAAGTTTGTTCATTACATGACTTGCTGTGGTGATGACCCTTTTGAAATTTCTGTCTTAGTATGCACCACTTTTCAGATCATGAAGCAAACGGGAGCTATAAATCAAGACCTTAGTCCTATTTAGGATCTGGGAGGTCAGCTTTTAGTTCTCATCAGTACTAACTCAGGAGGGAAGGGAAAAATTGGAAAATTTGGAAAGATGTAGTTGAGTTTTGAAGGAAAATAGAAGAATTGAGGGTTTGGTAAGGATTACACGTCAATGGCAGGATCCATTGTGCACATATACCAATTTAAGGTAAAAAATATAGCCTCAGAGACAGTGAACAAGACAAGAATATCAAATTTCTCTGTACGCTTACCCTCCATCTTTAGTAAAAAAAGAATATATGTTATTCCTATTATAAAAGAATTATGATCTCATTCAATATGTCCTGATTATTTCTTTAAGCACCAAAAGAATGATAATTGGCCACATAAACCTTTTCTAAGTTTGCCTCACAGGAAATTTTAATAAAAAATTTCAGCTTAGACTTTTAAAATACTCTTGAGGCTAGAAAGCCAAGTCAAGAAGTTGACTTCAAACCTACAGTACATATAGATTTGGGTAAATTCTTCTGTCTTTGAGATCCCAAATATTCTGAGGTTCCTAAAGCCTCAGGAGGAGGGGAGAAGGAGAGAAAAGGAAAGGAAGGGAGAGATAGAAAAAGAATGAATATGTGTCTTGCATATATTCTAACTACCCACAAAAACTGTATCCATTGTGTACCGTAAACATATATAATAGTAAATACATAAATAATAAACATTACTGTTGAAATGGTTTGTCTGAGTAAATGCCTAATTTGATTCAAATAAAATGTGTTTTATAATCTTAAACATCTATTAACTGTGGCATTAATTTCTTTGACTAGTAAACCCAAATAAAAGTATATGCCTACATTTAATGTAATGTTGGTGTCCCTGAAAAATACCTGCTTTATTAAACTAATCTCACTTACTAAAGGTTTACTCAAATTACATAAAGACTTTTGAATTGGTTTCTATTTTTCTGGGAGTTCTAGGAAAATTTAATTTATATAAGTAGTTATTTCTTGCTAAGCCAATGAGGTTAGAATGCCTTTGAAGAATATTATACATGAATTTGGTATATAAACTCCATCTGGGGTTAGGGAAATATAAACATGTAGAAAATAATACATAATATAATATAGATACAGAAGCAGAAAGACCAACCCAAACATATTTTTCTTCTCCTTTTTCCCCTTCCCCTTCCCTTCCCCTTCCCCTTCTCCTCTTTCCTTTTCCCTCTCACTGTTTTGAGTCGTCTTGCTATATAATTGAAGCTGGCCATGAACTCGCTGTGTCGCCCAGGCTGGCCTCAAACTTGCAATCTTCTGCATCACTTTCCTTAGTGGTCAGATGATATGCATGTGCCACCACACCCAAGTCTTTTGGATTTTAACCTAAAATTTTAGTCATGAGTCAGTTACAAATGTAATAATACAAAATAAACAGTTAATATGAGTTGTTACTTATCTTTATTTCATTGTACATGTGAATCCAAATTGTGTCTCTGGCAAATGGGGCAACTTAAAGTTGACCTGCTAAAGATGCAAAGTTTCATAGCAAAATTTATAGAAGGATTTTAAGATTTCCTTTTCTCTCGGATATAGCACATTATGGAAGCTATGAGCCAAATGGCTGCTTCTATTTTTGGCGGAAGCAGATTTTTTTCAGCCTGGAAAAGTTGCTTTTGGGGTTCCCCAAATCCCTCAAGATACCCTACCCCCAGTGTTGGGAACCTAAGTTCCAGGGACTGAAGGTGCTGAGGGCTGAATGGAAGGGAAAGATATGCAGGGGTGAGGTAAGGAGGGGAGGAGCTGGGAGCTTACTGAGAACACACCATGGGATTCAGGAGTGGGGGCTGAAAGAAAAGATGGAAGGTGGGGAAGGACAGAAAGAAGCAGTGGAAAAAGAACGAGCTTATGGAATCACTGTAGGGAGATCTTATTTCCCAAAGAAACCATCAGAGTTCCAAATTATCCATAATGTTTTGACATCAACAAGAAACAGATGTTGGTGCCTTAAGGAGTTGGTGCCCTAGTGGTGGGGCTTGTCATCAATAGGAGGTCAAGAGGGAGCATTCAGCTGGCTGGGAAATTCCCATGGGATAAGCAGAATCAAATAGAACAAAGAGGCCTTAGAAGGAAGCAAGAATAAAATGATCTCAGCTCAGGAGTCAGGGAGTGAATCCCCTCTAGAAACAAATACTTATTCAAGAGGAAAACTCAGCCCAAGGGGTTCCTTTGAGAAGCTGTCTAGGACAAACCTGACTTCAGAGAGTACAGTGAGGATGGTGAGAATAAAATTTGTCCTCACTGTGCTTTGGATCAGGAGACAGATTCGTGACAGGAGACTCAAAGGAGGAGGTGACCAAGATAAAACAAATGTCCCTATGCATGCTCAAGGGCAAGGTGTCACAGGCCAAGATCTAAAAGCATCAGATCCAGGTCTGAGACGCTGTGTCAGACGACCATCAAAGATGAATCAAAGCCAGACACTAATGTATTAAGGTCAGACTTTAATCAGCAATAGGCTTCTGCAGTAGGGAAGAACATTGAGTACGGCTTACCTTTGATTTATACAGAGGTGACTGGGCATTTTAAAGAGAGAATTAGGGAGTTGGAGTAGAGTGGTGAGCAGGGACTCAGTCAAGGAAGCAGAAAGTAACAAAGAGCTGGTTAATATCAATGCCCCATAGGCCCAGTGTGTCTGAACTGGAAGCTCTAGTGTTAGGCGTCTCTTCTCTCTCAGAGACTGGGAGACAAAGGCCCTACCTTTCCTAATCAGGACATTTTAAAGGAAGAGATCTCAGGTCCTTGAGAAAGGCACTGCTGCACTACAAGAGGTATGTATACATCTCATAAGAACAGAGGACACAGACTTAGGAGCCATTTCTGTGCTCTAAGACTTGTGTGTCCAGGGGCAGCCAGTTAGGTGTTGGCTGGAACATGCAGTAAATTCTTCTGACAGCCTTGAGCTTTCTCAGACAGGCAATTTAAGAGGGACTGGGGTCATGCTAGAAATGTGGCCTTGAGCTGCTAGAAACTATGTTAGCGTTTGTTCAAATATTTTGATAGCATGAAGGGGAATAGGCAAAAATCATTTGTGAGGAGTTGGTCATTTTTATAGGCCAAGGTCAAGGCCTACTCGAAAAGAAGACTCACAGGAGCCTGGCTAAGGTTTGGTCAGAGAACAGAGAGCAAAATGTACTCCTGCTCTCTTCTGTTCTCCCCAGATGGTTTTAGACTGAAACATCTCCCAAAAAAGAATTGCATTGTTTAAGTCCGTACTGTGAAGAAATAAACCAGTATGCAAGCTTGTCTGTTTTCATACAGAGATGCTGTTTGCCTCCTCTCTCAATTTTACAGCCACAGAGTTAGAAGGGACTCCAGAGATCAACTACTCAGTCTCCAAGTTTACAAAAAAAAAAAAAAACAGTAAAAAACCCCTCCTCCAAGGCAATATTTTTATGAGAACAGAAACTATCTTTTGCTCATCACTATGTCTCCAGCATTTTCGGATACTTTTTTCAGATTCCAGACTTGAGTGTATCCTAGTCTTACCTGAGAACATGTTACCCTGCTCCCTTCCTCTTGCCCAGGCACTCCCATCAAAAGTAATGTTTTCTTCCTCTGAATGCTCCAGAGCTGAGTCTAAACCTCAGTGTTTAACTGTAGTTGCACATTTTCTGCTTGTAAAATTTATCTTTATATCTCAGTTTCATTAGTAGGTTCTAAAGTGCCGTAAGATATATTGGTCAATATCCGATTCATCTTTATCTCTGTCTGTATCCATTGTATTTCAGATGGCATATTTTGCTGAGCCAGTATGTAGATGGATATCCATACATCCCTAATATCTAAGATGAAACATTGAACCAGATTGTAACTAAAGCTCTTCCATCTATAAAATTATATGATCAGTGTAGGATAGAACAGAGGAGCACCTTCCCACCGGATCATGAATTCCACCTGTAAGTGATATTACGAATCCATTTCCTATGCTGTCGAGTTTTTCTCGCAGCAAAGCAATTCTCTTTATATTGATCCTCATTTTCTTTCAAGGCTCCTTTATCCCCAGTCCTTCTGTAGAGCTCATGGACTAAACTACAAATCTGTTTTCAGATGTTCTGTCTCAGAACTGCAGCAATAATGTAAATCAGCTGTTCTGGGGATGAGTTGTGCTGACATGCACTGACATTAGCAATGGCATGACTTGTCCTGTGGGCCCAATATTGCAATCAATCCAGGCTGCAGGTGTTCCAGTTAACCATGGCTATAGAACTCCATTTTGTTTCTTCGTTGTGCTAGTTTTTCATTCTTATAGAGACACAAATGTCTAAGCCAAAAAGAATTGTTCAAGGCCTATGGAAACAGCATTTTTATCTATTTTATCGTGTTTCCTGCTGGGTAAAGTCAAAGATTTTGTGAACAAGAAAAATGTGGCCCTCATTAAAGTTTGTTATTTACAAATGATGCTTAATGTTTTCTCTGAGCCTTTTCACATGTTATTCCTTCCCCTTTGCTACTTTTGTCATTATTGGACATAACATATGTCGCTAAATTTCCCAAAGCAGGACTGCTTTTCCCTTCTGCCCCAAGTCCTGTGGATTTAAAAGGTTTGTTTTAACTGAATGTAACCATCTCTGATAACCCTGTTTGAATTATCAACTTGCCTTATTACAAATTCTGCAACACTTGTTCACTTAATCACTCTGCAAACAAATGTAGTTATGTAACTATTGGTGAATTTTAGAGTGAATCTATTTTTTTGCATTCTAGATTATTCTCCATAGCAAGCAGAACTCTTGTCCCCATTAAAAGGTCCATGGTGATGGGTATTTTTGAAATATGTACATCTGAATGACATAGCAAATGTAGTGTTTTCCTAGAAAGATGAAGCCTAATATTGGGTACGCTAGGCTTATGGAGCCCTAGAAAATTTTTGTCCCCATATAGGCCATAGCTACAGATTTCCAGAAGCACTAAGATTGGGACCACAACTGGATCTTTCAGCTTCTGAGCTGAGGATTTGAAATTCATTTGCTCAGGACTTTCTGAAGGATCTAGAATGTTCTATGCTGCTTAGCCAGAATCCTATACTGCCAGTTAAGGATAAATGTGGGATTCTCAAGGCACTTCAGACAAGAGGGAAAAAGTGGCAAGTTGAAACCCAGTAACAGTTTATATCAGATGTAACTGTGATCTTATAACCCCGAAATATATCAGTGTAATGATTTCTACTGAACTACATGAAACACTAAATACTTTTAACCTAGATAGCCCTGAATAACTTCAAACCATGAAGCTTGCTCTGTGAACACTGTACAGAAGAAGAATCACTAAATCCTTGAGAAAAAAATAGTGAAACTTTGGTCTAAACTGAATATTTTAGCTTCAGGTAACTCAAACCAAGGATCAACAAATTTTTTTTCTATAAAAGTGCCAATGAGTAAATATATTTGGCTTTGCTGATCACCCTTACAATTTCTTTAACTATTGCAGTCATCCCATCATATTTGCAAATAATTGGTTTTAGAACCTTCCTGAGATACCAATGTGTAGCTGCTCAAATCCCTTGCATTCAAACTACATTTTTGTATATTTTTAAAATCATTTCTAAGACACTTATACCTATTATGGTGTAAATGCTATGCAAAGAATTGTTTTATATTTAGCGAATAATGAAATGAAAAGATTGTATGTGTTCAGTACAGATGCAAGCCCCACCACCACCACCAAATATTTTACATTTGTGTCTTGTTGAATTACACGGATGCAGATCCCTGGGATATGGAGGGCTGTCTCTGACTCTGCCATTGTGGCACAACAGCAGCCAGTGCAAAATGAGTCGCTATGGCTGTGTGCCAATAAAACTGTTTACAAGATCAAGCCGAGGACAGGATTCTGCCCATGGCCATGGTTTGCGAACCCCTGGGTTTGCTGCAGGACCACATTATACTACATTGAATTTTAGGCCTTTCAGACCGAAGATGGGCTGGACAACAGAGAAGAGATTGAGCTTGGAGAAACAGCAAGAGAGAGTAATATTTACCAGATGCTGTGCATTAAACAGGCTGAAGCTGTCCTGGGCTTCCCTATGGGAAGAACACGGTATACAGAGTGAGGGAGAGAGAATTGGACTTTTTCAGACCCCATATCATCTTTTGTCTTGGCTATGGTGAGGCCAAATTAGAGCACACTTGACCTTTTTAGGAAAGCCCAGCACTTGAGCAAATGCCCTTTTTAATGGCTCAGAGTCTTATCAGTCCATAGCTGGAACTCATCTCTTTGAGCAACAGATCATGACACGGGAACAAGAGAAGAAAAGCAAAGCAGATCCTTAAAAATCCTGCCCTGAAAGGACTATAGAGATCTGTGAGGGAAAGGCAGCTGGGATCATTTATTGACCTGAGCCCAGAAAATGACTTCTGAAAAATGTAACTTGACTCTTAGAGCATTAAGTCTGTGTTCAGGATTGCAGGCTTCATTGGCACAAAGTTCACCTCTTCTCTTGGGTGTGGCCACACATCTTACCATTGCATGAAAAAGCTCATTCACCAAGAGACTGCTAGTTTAAACAGATACATGAGCATAGCTAGCTGTGAGATTTGGCATCTCTGGGACTCCCACATCTCCTACTGTGATAAATGGTGCCTCTTTGCCCCCTCCATGATGGGCCATTAACCACAGTCACTATGAAACAGAAAGAGTTGCTTTGAGATGATTTAGAACAGAGGGCTGGCCTGGACCAGATGAGGTAACATGGCTTTCTTAAGTTTCTTCCTGTAGTTTGAGACTCTTCAGAGAGTGCAGCCATTCACAGCTCATTTTAAATCAATCAACACAGTACCACACCATAGTACTTACATTTTATGACTTCTTTCCACTTAAGCAATGTAGGATAGGAGGGAGGAACAGAATAATTCAGGAATAAGAGGTTTGATGAGTTTTCTCTATCCCTGAAATCAAGCCCCACAGGTTCTATCTGGAAGACCCAGGGCAAAAAGGCAGAATGTGAAGTGAATTACTTCCTGGTTATGATAACTCTTCGCACTATTGAATCCTACTTAATAAATTGCCACTTGACCGTAAATTGTCCTGAAAGTACTACATCAAAAGTGTCAGTCTGCCTTGTCAAAGAGCTAGAATTACTTAAGAATGAGAATTGAAGAAGATCACTGGAAAGGAATGTGATTTGACGCAGAATTTCTTTGAAGGCCAGTTTCATTTATGACTTCTTCCTGATGGGTGTGAAGCCTTGGAGGTAGTGGCTGGATCTTAGCACATTCCCTCCCAGCTTTTTGTCTCTTTGTGTCTGCCTCTCCTCTTGGATCAAGAAGCAAAGTTTGCATTGGGCCACCACCTGTGAGATGAAGGACAAAGGTGGCAGGAAGACACAGCATCAGATGAGGCATGCCTTAATTAGTATTTCTGGAGAAAAGGAGGAAAAAGGGTTTTATTGCCACCTTTGAAAGAGAGTGTTTGAGGGAAACAGCTTCTGGGAACTTGAGCTTTGTATCCCTAAAACCTACTAACCAAATTGGAGAATAAAACTCGTTTGCTAGCTTCCCAGGCTTCCAGAACTGCAGTTGCTTTTCTGCCATGGCTCATTACAGAAGACAGGCAAGCAAATGTGGTTTTCCATTTATTGACCATATCTTGGGCAAAAGCCCTTAGAGGGAGACCAGCTTGTTGTGCTTTTGAATCAGGCTTTTAAGCTGTCTGCAATCAAGCACAGATCACCAGAGGGTAAAGCTATATTAAGCTTTAATTCTCTAGTTATATTATTTTTTTTGATAGCCATAAAATTAGCTTCCTTGTCTTTTGCTTATTCTCTGCAGGTCACCATTCAGTAAGTCAGCAGACCTCTCTTAGCAGCCGTTAGTGAGATTGAGAGCAGAGCAAAATATTTGCATATAAACGTCCAACTCCATAATGTGAAGCAAGAGATAGAAAGAGGACTTAGATACTGGAGTCTATATTCTGTAACCTGAGTCTTTTGCTCCTTAAATTAGTCTAACTCCCTTTCAATCATCATTACTAATTTTTTGGTACATCGTACATTTCATTATCTAAATAGTGAAAAAAATAAAAGTTAAATTTCATCTTGAAGTGGTAAGTTTCTGTATTTGCCCTTGGTATGAACAATGTACAGAAACCCCATCACTACCAGCACCCTTAGTACTGCGGATTGAACCCAGAGCCTTCATGCTAAGCTACATCTCTAACCACTCTTTTTGTGTTTATTTGAGACAGGGTTTCACTAAGTCATTAAGTTGCCCAAGCAGGGCTCAAACTTGTGATTCCCCTGCATCAGGTTCCCAAGAGTGCTTAAAGTATAGCCATATGCCACCACACCCAGCTCCGAAACTTTTGTTAAGTGAGAGTTAAGAGACAAATAAGCCTCTTCTGAAAGGTTGCTGAAGGTATCCTAAGAGTACATAAATCCATTGATTTACATTTTATTTCTTTATATTTAATTTAAAAAAATAATCAGGAGTAAATATAGTTAATTTTGTGCTACAGAGTAATTCTGAGAGCTGCCCTTCTGTTTCTGACTTTAAATAACCCTCTGTTTGAATAAGTATTTGCTGAAAACGTAGTCTACCTGATTATAGCAATCAAGCTGTTTCAGGTATATTGAGTATATTTTTCAAATGTACAGTTTAATTATGACATTCTTTCTGTCCCTTTTCCTATAATTATTTTTCCCTGTATTATGCACATTCTGAATAGCCAAAGAGCTATCTCTATAAAGGGGAAAATGAGTAAGTGGAAAATTAAATGTCCAGTTAACTAGAGACAGGCTTCTGTGCAGATATGGAAAACAAAGTGATGTCTTAAAAATACAGTTCATTTTTCTAAGGGGCCTTGGATAAACAAATTTAGTATTACTAAAGCTAATCATATGGTACTAATTCACTGCTTTGCTTTTCCATTAAACTCTCCACAGGTGACTCCATATAACAATTAGGTTTAGTATATTCCAGATTCAGGTAATGGATTAAAGTTAAGCAGATACTCTTTTTAAAAGACAGCATGTAACCAAAGGCTATACTAGAGTTTGCAATACAAAAACCTCTAGTAAATGAAAGATAAAATATGCTAATGAGTGCCACTACTCTGATTCTTCCTTAAGGAAGAAGATTGAGAGTAGGAACAGAAAATTAGAAGTCTCCAGGTCAGTGTATACCTTGTCAGTAATGTAAAGAAGTACATTGGAAATGGGACCCAGAAGTTTCCATATGGTGCACAACAAACATGGCAGGCTGTGGAGAGCTTGAGAATGCCTGAAGGGAAGGGCATTTCACGTGGAGGCAGAGTTAGAAGAAAGGAAATGAAACATCTGTCTATATCAGACTTTCTGTATTGACTAGTATGTAGTGAAATAATAGGCTAGTGAATGTTCTTTCTTACTCAGCAATGCTTGTTCTCATTTTTTCATGAGACTAAAATTACTAGGTAAGTGGGTTTTAGAGTAAGGTAGACTCAAAATTCTAATCCAGTCTGTCACATCATAGTTGCATGACCTTGAGCAAGTATTAAACCTCCCAAATAGCCTACCTGGCAAGATTTCTGTTTAGCTTACAGGTACTCTTTATAAAATCCTGGCACAAAATATTCACTCACTCACTAAACAAACTGGTGTTTTGTTTAGTGATTAATATCATCTGTACCAGAAGCCAAACCTTTTTGAATTGTTTAGGCAGCAGCTATTCAGAAACTGTATTCTGAGGCTATCATTTTAAAAGGTAATCATATGTCATTAGTTTTGTGTTAATAAGCATTTGTGATGCTTACCGGAGTACCTCTGGTGACCCTCACATCTGTTCTGCCAGAAAGAGACAACCATGTATCTGGCATGTACATATCGATTACATGTACCAGATGCCAAAGGCAGAGGACTCCAGCAGATCCACTGAGGTTGCGTCTACAGAAGTGTTTCCTCATTAGAGATGAGATTTAGCTTCTGCTAATGTCACAATCAAAGTTACAGATCACAGACACATGACCTCACTTACAGAGGCTGATTGGCCAGAAAAATCTGGCTACCTTATTCCTGAGCCTCATTCCTAATATCTAAAGAAGCTTCCAATGTTGGGTAGCTCTATCAAGCAATGAACCTTCTTTCAAATGGAAAAATGAACTTCTGAACCACTGTCAACACATACTAGCTGTGTGTGTGTGTGTGTGTGTGTGTGTGTGTGTGTGTGTTCCTACTGTTAGAATATGATGCATTACAATTTATTACTAGGTAAACTATCCAGGAAACATCCAGCATAGGGACATGGGAGGACACTGGATCTTACCTTGGCTTAGAAGCTGGACACTATGGATTTTAGCATCAATTAAGCATGAAAATGGTCTTTCTAAGATTACTGATGCCAAATCCTAGTACTCATGGCCAAGGGCTAATGTGAATTCTCATCTTACTCTACATTTCTGGAGCTTTAACACCACTGACTTGCACCTTTCTCTTTGGGAAGTTTCCCCCTTTGGCTTCCACTGGTTCTGTGCTAATCCTATGGTCTTTATTTCCTTTTCATCTTTGCTGGCTCCTCCTCTGCATATCTAGCCTTTTAACCTCCACCTTCTTTCCCTCCGTTCTCCAAGATGTCAAATAACCCCCACCCAAAAGGACAGAACGAAACTTGTTACAAGTGTTTTGCTTTGCTGATAGATGTTTCTTTATAAATCTGATCTTGCATATTAAAGCACAGCATGCCCAGGCCAGTGAAGAGAGTCACATGGGCTGGTACAGTAGCAATGGCATTGAAGATAAGTGGACAGAGTCAAATGAGATTTAGAAAGTAAACCTAAAGATATTGAGGTGAGAGAGACTGTGTTTGCAGGTGGAAGGAAAGAAAGTGTCCTGGGTGACTCTTAAGTTTCTGACATGCTGGGGAGTCATTTGAAGCTGGGTCTTTGCAGATAACTAGTTATGGAGTTCAGCTTGGATATATTGGGCTGAGTTGTTGCTAATGTGCCTAAAAAGAGATCTCAAGCTATCAGGTACCTGCATGGCTCTGGGATTTCAAGGAGATGGCTGAAGAAATCTATGTATGACTCATTGGTTGAGGGGACGTGTTTGAATACAAATGAAGTCACTGGACATTTAAATGTGGCACAGGAAGACAGCTAAGCTATTGACAATTGGCCCAGAAAGAGAAGAGCACCAAGGACTGAGCTAGACAAATGCCAGCCATTACATATTTCACTTTCTCCTTGGAAAAACCTGTGAGTTCAGGTCTTCCTGATCTCTCTGGGTCTACCTCATCTGTTCCTTCCTGATGCTCTTTACAGGGCTCACTGGCACCTTGCCTCCCAAAACTTAGTTCTTCTTTAAGTTGCTACTGGGTTGATCTGAGGAAACAAACAAGCATGATTCTGTTTCTCCCTCATCCAAAAGCTCTCGGGGCTTCCTGTTGCTGACAGAATACAGTGAAAGTTTTGAGCTGGCATTCAAGACTGCTAACAATTGAATCACTCCTTCCCCTGCTGGCTGTTTTCACAACTCCCTATTCCTGGCTGCCTGGAGAATATCACAGTGCTCTGGAGCTGCTTAGCCAAGAGCCTCTGTTTCCTTCCCAGCTGGAATGCAGTCAGCTGTCTGACCAACAGGTTGGCTTTCCTCACCTGTGCGTGTCCAAAGCCTAGAAGGGCAGTTGGCCTTAGGGAGCATGCAAGGGAATGAGCTCAGCATGTCCAACACTGAACAAATGGTGATGTTGCTTCTGCCTTCCTTTCCCTCTGTACAAATGTGGATGAAAAGTGTTTGCCTCTTACCCACTCAAAGGCTCATCCTGCTGTTAGTTAAAGAATCTCCTTTTCTAACAAAGGCTACGGTATAGTGCGGAGAAGAATAGTGAGGCACATGAAATCATGTATTTTAAGTCAACAGTCAAATCTGCATTACTAACTTAGGCATGATATTATTTTTATTCAAAATCAAATGCCCTCAAACTCCATTGGATTAAATTCCTCAGATTAATTATATGTTTTCAGTGAGAAAAAACTCAAACTTCAGTTTGAGGAACCTCAGGGGAAAAGATGTCTGTTTAAACAATTAACTGCCTGTCCTTATACATAGACCTAATTTACTATTTTGCTTTTTCCTCTAATTTACCTTTTTTGTTTACTGTTTTCATATGCCACAAGGAGAGGGAAGGAAAGAGATGGAGTGAGAAGGAGCAGCGAATATGTTTTTAATGTTTGGAAACCTAGTCATTTGGAGTAAAGAAAATTGGATTACTTACAATAGTTTTTTTTTAAATTCTTGATTGGAACACAACTGACTGGCCCTAACAGCCTGCCCAGGATTGATACATTCCAGAGAATCTACTTCAAAAATAATTCTGCACATTTCTAGAATTTTCACTTGTGAGGCAATGCTGAATCAAGGTAAATCCATACTGGAATCTGTAGAAATTATTTACTTATTTTTTTATTAAGTGCCTAGAGGTATGTGGGCCGCTGAGAATAGAATATTTTCTTGTGATGGAACAAGAAGGCCCTTAAAAATGATATGTGTAATCCTATTCTTCTGTGATTTCCATGGGGGTGGGGTGGGAATCGCAACCACAAAATGCTTGTTAAAGCTTATAAGGGAGGATGTGCATAGAAACCTGGAAAAAATATATACTGGCATGTCTCATGCCTTCTAGAACTCCTTTGGGAGCCTGTAGTTGAATATTGTGTGTTTTTTCTAAATATTACATTATTAAGTAAAAAATCAGTATCTCAACACTGACTCATAGCATTTTGCATTGAGCCTACATTTACACTGGGCCTTTGTGCCACAATATGGTGGGGCGGGTGAGGAGTAAAGATCAGAGCACTGGCAGGGATGGATGCTGGGGTCTGGTTGTAGGAATGAGGAGTCATGATTCACCTCTTAGGCTTAAGGGTTCCCTCTTTTCTGTGCATAATGACTTTTAAACTGTAGACAAGATTCTCTGTGTGTGTGTGTGTGTGTGTGTGTGTGTGCATGTTTATATTTTCTTACAGATATGAAATAAAGAGGCTAAATTATGTGAAATTCATGTAAAAAATCAAAACAACTTTGTTTAAAAATACTAAACAGTATGGGTGGAGATTATAGCATGAGTAATAAATCTTTTGTAAATATGATTCTGTCTGCCACCTGAGTACTTATTGCATGCCAAGCCCAATTCTAAACATTTTACATCTATTAACTCATTTAATCCTAGGAGCCTTTACAGCAAGTGTCATTATTATACCCATTTTAATGTTAAGAAAAACAGGGGGCTGGAGATTTAGCTCAGCGGCATAAGCGCCTGCCTTGCAAGCAGGCAGTCGTGAGTTCGATCCCTGGTACCGATAAAAAATGAAAAAGACAAAAAAAAAAAAAAAAAAAAAAAAAAGCATAAAGCTTGCTCAGATGCACAGTTAGTGTGTATATTTGTTTCAGATCCTTCAATAAATGGACAACTACACTAAGTACAAAAAAGCAGATATATATATACACACTGTTATAGATAAATATCAGTAATGTGTGTGAATATGTCATTTAGGTACATATATAGATACCTGATACAATTGAAAAATATCTGAGATGTCAAGGTTCATGTTTGTCTTCTAATTCCACTTGGAACTTGTTCCCTTTATTCAAATAATTTTAGTTATTCAAGTTTTAATGTAGAGGCTGGGGATCTAGCTTAGCAGCATGGTACCTGCCTGGCAAGTGTGAGATCAACTTCGATTCCCAGGATAAAAAAAAAAAAAAAAGATTTAAAGGTAGAAGGTCTAATGCATTAAAATGTAAGTAAGAACTTTATGAAATCCTTTGTTTTTTTATCTAGATAATGAGCTGTGTTATATGGGTCAACCCCACTTAAGAATGCTGTAAATAGTATGTGATTCTTACTTGACCAGCAAATAGTTCTAGGATATCCCATTTGTCTCATCACACAGTATTTTTACCTCTCAGTTTTGTCCACATACTTCCCAGATTCGAAGGCATTTCTGGATCCTGAAATCTTCAGCCAAAACTCAGAGGGAAAAAAATTAAAATCAAACCAAACTACAGTAGATTTGAAATCCTCATCAAACCAGCCTTCAGCATACATCTCAGATATCCCTTTTCCTCACACTATGGCTCTTGGATTATAATTACAATCTCCAGCTGAAGCATTAACACTTAATGTGAAGCCTTCGTTTTAATAAGCATGCCAAGTGTAAACTCGCTTGGAGTAACTACATTCTTAAGCACTTTCAGAAATATTTAGTCTCTGTTGCCCAACAGATTGTGAGGGAGCAGCAACAAGAGGAGGTCAGCTCAAAAATGTGCCTGCACATTCGCACTGCCAGAAAACATTAAGAAAATGTTTAGAACAATGAATTGTAAGTTGATGGCTTTAACTCACGTTAAAAATAAGCTCTCCTGCACTCATTCACACCTCTTTTGTTTACAAGGAAAATGGGGAATGAGCACGGAAATGGACTGCCTGATGGAAATATTTCATCAGGCGGGGTGACCTTTCTGTTTGTCATGGTTTGTCCTCCCTCCTCCCTGGCACATGCTGTTTTAATAAGTATGTATAATTTTATTCTTCACAGACATCTTACTGTTTTCCAAAGATCCTTGGATACTTGCTGAACTGTTTCACAATTGGAAATGGGCGTTTATTTGGAAATGGGTTGAGCAAGATCATTAGATCCAACTTCCCAGGTGTTCCTCTGTCTTAGCTAAATAGGGGAGACAATGTTTGAGACATCCAGGGGCAACAGTAAGATTTCTATGTTTCCTTCCACTTTTATATTGGCAAAATTAATATCCACATGTGTGTTTAAATATGCCTAGCGCTTTGGCTTTGTACGCTCTCCAGAGGATATACCATCTTTAAAGGTAGACTATTCATATATGACTGCTTTAAGGGTAACAATAATGTACCTACTGTGGTCTGGGAGCCACACTGAGGACTTTAAGTACAATCTCTGCTATGGAACCTAACAACAGCACCAGGGGCTGAGTCAGAAAAGGAGCTGTGCAGCCAGATGCCAAGATATTCAAGCTGTAAGAGAGTTAGTCTCAATAGAATGAGCATTAACTTTGTATTAAAATTTTTAAAATACTCCTATTTCCACTAAATAAATTTCACTCAAATATTTATTAATGACTTGGTAGGGCAAAAACAATTATTAGCTTTTCCAGTGTACCCATTGTCCTTTGAAGAAGATTATTGTGATCCATTGAATAGATGAAGAGATGTCCCATTAATGTAAATATCTCTCCCAAATAAAATAAATGCCTTCTTTAAAAATAAAATTAATTTGGATAATAGAAATGTAGAAAATCACAGTGAGTTCCATCTTATATACTTTAGGATGGCTAGTATTAAAACAAACAAACACAAAACCAACAACAAATAAATCCAGAAGTAACCAGTGTTGGCAAGGATGGGATGAAGTTGTGTGCTGTTGTTACAAACTGTGTGGCCACTATGTAAAAAGTATTTTTTTCTTTCAAAACATCAAAAACTAGAATTACCAAAGGATACAGCAATTCTATGCCTAAGTATATAGACAAAATAATTAAAAACAGGTATTTGTACATGTGTATTCATAACAGCACTATTCAGAATAGCCAAAAATTGGAGTCAAGTGTCCACTGACAGATGAATGCATAAGAAAAATGCATATGCACATAACTGGATATTATTCAGTCTTATAACGTAAAAGAATTCTGATGTGTGTTTCAACATAAATGAGCAGTGAGGGCATTATGTAAAATAAGCTAGTCACAAAAAGATGAGTAGGGAATGATCCCACTTACAAGAAGTGCCTAGAGTAATCAGAGCCCTAGAGACAGAAGCACAATGATGGTGGCCAAAAGGTGAAGGAGGGGAGCACAGGCATTGTTTAATGGGCACAGAGTTTCTGTTTATCCAGATGAAAAGAACTCTGGAGATTGGTTGCGTAACAGTATAAATATAGTTTAGTGCTACAGAACTCTACACTTAAGATAGTTAAGATGTTCATTTTTGTATTATGCTTAATTATACTGTAATTAAAAATAAATAAGCTGAAACAAGTAATTTGGTCATTTACTCATGTATTAACCCATTAATTATGTTTCAAACAATATGTTAGACCAAGAATGTTCAGGGCTAGATGGGTATTTTGACATACATTACTAGATGCTCAGAAACTATTCTTGGGGTGAAATAAATGAATTTTACAATGAATGAATGACTATATGGGCCCCTGGCAATGATGCTGATTAGGAATGGTTAGGAATGTTTATGGTTGGCATGGAGAGAAGAAATGGCACTTAGCATCACTCTCCATGAAAATAAGAAATGCTAAGTAGTACAAGCTTCCAACAAACTCAAACGTTTAGAAAAGGAGTAGAAAATGGAATAAAAGTAGATTTACATAATATCACACAGAGAATAACTCACAAAAATGATCTCCTGAGCTGAGGGATGGTTACTTTTATCAATTTGATCTTCTCACATTTGTTATCGTACAGTGTAACATGACTGTATCTTGAATATTGGTCTATAGTCTTGACATTTATGTCCATTTTTGGCCCATTTTTTAAAACAAGCCAGCAAACAAAGAATGATTCACAATAGTCAAAATGTTATAATTATTTAAAAACAGAGTTGTTTGCAAGAACTTTTGATTAGAAAGCCATCCCTAGTCCAAGGGTCAGAAGTCCTGCATTCTTATCCCAACCTAGTCATTAATCTCAAATCACCAACCGTGACTAGGTGTGTCACCTTGTCTCTGAGACTTATTTTAATATCTATGTGTCTAGACTTCCAGAGATTTTTTTTTTAAAGAGATGACTTTCTGTGAATTTATGAATGTGAGATTTCGATCAATTCTAATCAATTTGATGTTCCGTTGGTATTCGTGAAGGACTGATTCAGGACTTGCCAGGAATACCAAAGTCTGAAATCTCAAGCCCCTTATACAAGCTGTCATATTGTTTGCATGGAACCTACAAGCATCATCTCATGGGCTCTAAATGACGATCTGATACAATACAAATGCTGTGAAAAGAGTTATACATTTTGATGTTTAGGAAATAATGACCTCCCAAAAAGGCTATATATGATCAGTATAAATGCACTTCTTTCAAATAATTTTAATCCATGGTTGATTAAATCTGCAGAGGCAGATCACATGAATACAAAAAATCATGGTATGCAGCTTTTTAAAATCTTTAATCATTTTATGGAATTTGGGCTTAAATATCTTTATTCGTTGCTAGAAGTTATTCCAAGGAAATTGTCTCATCAGATTTGTAGGCTAAGCAGTCTTTGGGGTGTAAGATGCAAGGATTTCTCCTGGATGCCTTTCTACTGAACATCCTTAAAATGTTCATCTACCTCTAGCCAACATTCCTAGAATAAGAAACCACACAGAGAGCTTTGGGTGACTTGGATACAGTGAACCTTGCAGAACTGAGACAGGGACTCTCATCCCTCACAGAGGTCAACTCCTGTATACTGTGTTGTACTTACGGAATCCCCCAGCACAGCATACAGGTTGTTTTGGGAACTGCTTTGATAGCATTATTCTGCCTTTTTTTCCCCCTCAGTACTAGAGACTGAACCCAGGGCCTTTAAACTGAGTCACAGCTCCAGCTCCAGCCCCAGCCTCTTTTATTTTTTGTCTTGAGACAGGGTCTCTCCAAACTTCCCAGCCTGGTCTCAAGCCTGTGATCCTCCTGCCTCAGCCTCCCAAAGTGCTGAGATTAAAGGCATGCATTACCACATCCAACTTGTAACAGCGTTTTAAACAGATAGCTATATTTCCTAAATCCAAACAAGCAAACTTTAGCCCACTGAACAAATTTTAGCTGTTTCTCTCACTTCCATTTCTTTAGTCCTCTATGATATTTTCTTCTTTGCCTATCTTGGCATCGGTGTAGAAAGTTTACTGAACTGTAACATAAAGATACAGCAATTTCTGTTGAGAAGTTTTATAAGACTTCTTTCTTTAAAATGCCTGGGTGGTATACAGTAATGGAAGTCTCTCCACTTGGATGCATAAAAGCAATTGTTTAGCCTAGGCTGTGAAAAGATTCCCAAAGAGCGCTACAAACTGTGGGCTATTAAATCCCATGGATTAAAAAAAGGGCGATATTGTGGAATTATAGTAATAATACAAACAGTATTTATAGCAGATTGTTGGAATTTGAGTTGCAATGTAATCATAGCTATTTTATAGCAATAGTCGTTACTTCAATGCCAGTC
The DNA here is from genome assembly GCF_034190915.1 of Cavia porcellus. Taxonomy (NCBI): domain Eukaryota; kingdom Metazoa; phylum Chordata; class Mammalia; order Rodentia; family Caviidae; genus Cavia; species Cavia porcellus. The sequence continues at coordinate 43,072,816 of NW_026947496.1, read as the reverse complement.
TATTTACTGAAAGCTTAAAAAATGTAACATAGTTCATATAACATGTCACTCCATAATGAAGCTTAGATTGACTCCTCATTTGGTGTTATTCTTCCTTAGATCCTTAAAGGATTTTTTTTAATTTAATAGCTTCTAATTCACGCTTTTACTTTTTGCTGAACGGGTCTCACTCTATCCACCCTGTGGGAAAGATTAACTGAGGAAAGAAAATAAAAGGACTTTGGAGAGAAGTCAGTCAAAAACAAGCCCTCTGAGCTCAAGGGGCTCTCTTTCTTTTATTTACTTTTCTTCTACATGGAGAGCATTCACTAAAGAAAATAAGAGATTTATAATTCCCATAATTTGGCTAGAAGAAGCATACAGCGACATACTTCCTGTGTGTTAGTCATTTTTGGTTGCCTAGCTGCAAAACACAAATATATTGCAAAACTATTTTTTCATCACAATTGTACACATCTGTCAATAGATCTACTCCCTTAATTTTTTAAAAATGTAGTAGAAAACAATAGACATCAACATATTCCAATTTTTTTTTATTACTCTAGTCTTTGTTAACTCTATGTTGTCTTAAATGTTGGGCTCATTTAAAGCCAGATGAGAGAAATGCCTAAAATAAATCACAAAGTGCTGTAAGTTGATATTCTGGAACCACTTTTTTTCTGAGTCTTTTAGAACAAAAAAGAAATGCTCTTTTATTCCGAAATGAATTAAATCCTCTATTGCAAATTTTAAGAATGTTAGCAGTATTCTATCACACACAGGTCCAGTGCTGACTTCTGATAGTACAATGAGTACCCGGAAGAACTTGAATATGACCCTAGATTCCTGGTATTTACCTCGTGGGATCACAAAGGTTACAAAGGCATTTTTGGAACAAGTATTCTGAAGCACTTCTGGCTTTCCTACAAAGCCTAGGCTAATGCTCTCGACTGGTGTGTAGGTGTTGAAAAGAAGGGTGAGGATGTGCTTATTGGCCTGGAGCTCCTGCGACTTGTCCTGTCCACAGGGTAAGAGACAATGTCATTCCACCAGGCACAAGCAAGCCCCAGCTCACAAAGGCATACTGGGAGCCACTGACATCCCACAAATACCTGATCTTTTCCTACTCAGCCTGTCCCATGCCATTGTTCTCCTAGGAGGAACTGACATGACGCCCAGCACATGGGAGACATTTAATGAATACTTACTAAGTGAACAAAAACCTAGAGATTGTTGCACAAATAGGTTCATTAATGGAAATTCAGATTTATTCATGGATTTGAATGTCCCTGGGGGCCACTTATAAGATCCCAGACAAGTAAGATAGCCCACAGGACAAGAATCATTTTCACAAGCCAGAATATAGTCCAGATTCTTCTGCATTTCATAGTGGATTCAACTTCATTGTAGGTTTCTTTCCAACAGTGGAAAGGAACAGTACCCGTTTCTCAAAGAGCTTGTAAGTTTATGATGATGAGCGGGGAAATTTGTTCAATAAAATATTGGTAATCAATTCATTGGCCAAAAATGATTTAAGACTGAAGACCCATCTTGTTTTCAAACACTGGTCTCTAAGGTCCATTATGATCATCTCCAAGTTGTTTCTCCCTGCTCCAGAAAAGTTCTTAAAGTGTAAAGCCCTAAGTAAACAACCCTTTAAGAACATGCATTTTTCTCACTGGACTTGGAGGACAGAAAAGGGAGAATACAAAGTCAGCCTCTCTCAAAAAACAGTAAACAATATGATGCTTCAAATAACTAGAAACTACTTTCTATGCCACTTGTATGAACTGACAATTTTATGAAATTTTTCGAGCCTCTTACATACACAAAAGAGCTTGCTCATCTGTTTTTGTTGTTTTCTGTTGTTTGTTTTGGATTTTTATGGTGGGATTTCTTTATATACTCAAGGCAGGCCTTGAATCTACTATTTGGCCCTCAGGCCTCAGCCTCCTAAGTGCTGGGATTTCCAGGATATGTCACCACTCCTGGATTTGCATGTACTTGTTAAACATGAGTTTGTGAAGAAAATGTCTTAGCAAAGAGGAAAAATGAAGACATTTCTTACCCTTCATACTTTTAAGATTATAATCTCATGCATCACACTTTTTTGTGATTAATCTCCAAATCTATTGTTTGTCTTCTCTCCGAAGAACTTTAAGTCTTTTCAGGATTATAGAATATAGCCCACTTTAATCAACGTCATTAATGTAAATGAAGAAATAGCACTCATAACTCAAAACCAAAATTTTCAAAGACATTTATGCTTGATTTTGGAATGTGCATAGTATTTTTCCTTACCAACTGTGTTCATTAGACTGGTTCGGTGTGAACTCTTTTTTCCATAGCAAAGACCAACTGACTGTACAAAAAAACTACCCAGATGTCTTAAAAAGTCAGCATGAGGCCAGACCAAGAATAAGAACTTGCTGTAAATAGTGTACAAAGTACATAATTAGAACCAGGCAGCCATTATCTCATTTATTCTCATACCAAGCTCTGAAACTAGGTAGGAATTAGGGAGATGATGCCTGGAGTATCACTTTTGCCTTCTAACTTAACTTTACATCTTGAAACTTTACAGATCTTGCCGTCAATTTAATTTATAAATACTTAAGTAGTCACTATGTATCAGACTTTGGGCTTACGTGTCATGGTAATAAGAGTCATAACCCCTATCTTTTGGAGCCTATAATGAACCCAATGAGGCCCACAGAAAAAAAAATAAATTCATAATTTAAAGACCACAGAGCTTAATTGGATGATTAAGGAGGCATGGGTTGGAGGTGAGGGTAAAGGGCATAATCAAAGGTGACCTCCAGGTTTCTGTACCGTGCTAGGAAAATGGTAGTATCATTTATGGAAATGTGGGATGATTGGACAAGGGATGATTGGAAAAAGGGGTGATTGGACAAGAAAGGAAGGGAAAACTGAGAGGCCAATTGTGAATCTGTTAAAGTTGATACAGGTTTCATTTAGGCATCCAAGTAAAGTATCATATAGACAGCTGTATCTGTAAGAGGAGAATGCAGAAAAGAATTCTAGGCTCAAGATATAAACTGTGGAATAAAAAACAGATGGAAATGATCAAAGCCCTGGAAATGAAGTCAAGTAGGGAAAGAGTGTGGAGAAAGAAGTGGGAGAAGGATAATTTAAAGGTTCCCATCAGCTAGAAGTTGCATAAAGCAGAGTAGCCAAAGAGAGAATCAGGAGGAGTGTCATCACAAAGCTTACGGAAAACACTGTGTCAAAAGCAACACAATCAATAGATATGTTCCATGCTCCTGAGAAACAGGAGATAAACCTGGACATGAGTCTGTGTGCTATGATGGCACTGGAATAGATAACAGCCAAGGCAGTAGGGGCTGGGCAGAAGTGTTTCTGGAATGGCCTAGGTAGGAGAGAAGGAAGGGGAGACAGTGTGAAGGCAAATCATTAATTCCCTTATTGCATTCTGTGGCATCATTATTAAGAAAGTGCAGTATTTCCCCATTGTCTGTAAAATAAAATCTCCACTCCTATCCTCATTTTTGACCTAGTTTCCATATGAATACTCCATTCTGGTCAAGCAAATTTAATTCTTTCCCTCTCTTACTCTCTGCTCCTGCCCGCAAGGAGCCCTTACACCAGGAATCTCTTCTCATTGCTCTGTATCTCAGGTTCTACATGAAGTCCTTCACCTTCATTCCCATTTTTTTGTTGTTGTTCTATGAAATTTTACACCTTGGAAGTGGCATTTATCAGATCCTGGGATTATTTATGCATTTTCTTATATATAGATAGATAAATACATAGATCAGTGCAAAAACTAATCGTCTGACTGGTAATGATCTCCATTCATTTATTCCTAATATCATCGGGTGACATTAGAGTCACTGACAAGTGAGAAAGGATCTACCTGTAAACCTCCCTCAATGCTATCCGAGGACAAATGATGGTAAGCTGACAAGATCCTGATATTTGGGTTTCTTTGCATGTGTTTTATTTGCTTTTGCTTGCAGTAAACTTTGCAAGTTTTATGTTTACAGGAAGATTGCAAAGATAGTAGAGTTTCCCTACACCCACATCTAGTTTACCCTATTTTTAATATATTGCTTTATTATAATACATTTGTCAAAATTAATGAGCCAAAATTGATTGATTGATATTATCACCTAAAGCTGATAATGTATTCTGATCTCCTTACTTTTTACCTAATTTTCCTTTTCTGGTCCATGGTCCCGTTCAGGATGTCACTTTGCACTTTGTCTCCTTAGTCTTCCTTGAGCTCATCTTGGCTGTGTTACTTTCTCAGACTTTGGTTTAATTTTTATGACCTTGACAGTTTTGAGGAAAATGGGACTGATATTTTGTAGAATGCCCCCTGTTGAGATTCATCTAATATTTTTCTTATGACTGGACTGGGATGATGGGATGTAAGGAAGAAGAGCACTGAGATAAAATGCCAACATAATCATCACCCAGTAAGTGTGCCTACTAACTATCAAGCTGGCTTGTCATTGTTGACCTCAATCACCTAGTGTTCATCCTTTTGTTTAATATACAGTTGCTCTTTTCTCTATTTCCACATTGTACTCTTTGGAAAGAAGTCACAGTGTACAATCCACACTTAAGGAGTGGGGAATTATGTTCTAACCACCTGGGGGGAGGGTATCCACAAAAATTATTTGGAATTCTTCTGCATGGAAGATTTGTCTTTGGTCCCATTTTTAATTATTTAAATTATTTAAATTAATTATTTAAATTATTGTTTATATCATGGTATTTATTTTATACATGGGATTATGATAGAATGATCTTTCATTTATTGTATTGTTCAAATTGTTCTACATTTGACCATTGGGAGCTCTCTTTCAGTTGTGTTTATGTCTCCTTTGATTCAAAACTCTTGTGGGTTGGCTGGTTCCATGAACATCTTGCATATTTCCTACTCTAGTACTAGAATCAATCATTTATCTAAGAAGCCTGTTTCCATTTTGGAGAGTGGTAGGAGTGATCAAATCTAGATACTAGATTCACTTATTACTACTGGGTTATTATTACATATAGGCCTCTTCAGCTAATATAGCAAGGAAATAAAAGCATGTGTATGTTAGCTCATTCACATATGTACACCTCTAAATATTCTATGTGCAAACATTTATATCAATGTTAAGCTAAGCATAAGTTGATACTGATATCAACAACTCAAATCCATTATCTTCTCTCCTTGTTTATTTGGAAATTCCCACTCGAAAGGTGAGACTCTTGACTCTCACCATACGCTATCAACTTATTTAAGCATTCAATTTCATGCTCATGGTAGGTCAAAATGTTGAACCATACCTATATCTCACTGGAAACAAGTTTATCGACCACAGGACTGTACTTTTCCTTTTGTGTCTGGTCTTTATGGATTCTATTCATTTCCAAAGTTAAATAGGTCAGACTTTTTCTCCTTTATCATCATAGTGAAATTGTTTCAAATGCTTTTGATAGAATAAGATTATTTTATCATATTTGGTATTTCATCTCCAGGTCTGCTGAGATCCTAAATCAATTTTTTACATGAAATTCTTACAAATTGAGCTTCCCTCTTTGTATTATAAAGTTCTAAAAGTTTCTACAAATGCAGTGTCATATATATCTACTTTTATTCTCATGCAGAATTATATTTCTGTCCTAAAATCATTCCTCTGTTCTTCGTCTATTTAACTTCCACATCCCAAACCCTTACAACTACTGATAAGTTCATTGTCTTTGCCGTTTAGGCTTTTACAGAATAGTTTTTATACAGAATCATATAATATATAGCCCTTTTGAACTATCTTCTTTCATTTCACAATATGTATTTAAATTTCATCCATGTATTTGCATGGCTGATAGTTCATTCCTTTCTATTATTAAATAGTATTTCATTATCTGTATGTATTAGTTCATTTACCTATTTACATATGGAAAGGCATTTTGGTTGCTTATCATTTCCTCTAATTATAAATAAACCTGCTACAAGTATTTATGGTAGATTTCTATATAGATATAAGTTTAGTCATTTTAGTAGATACATCATTGCTTTAATTAGATTTCCCAAATGACAAATGAAATTTGACATCTTTTCTATACTTATTTGCCACGTATATATCTTCTTTGATGGATGTCTATTTAGATCTTTTCTGTTTTTAATTGGGTTGATTGTTTTATTGTTGTTATTAGAGTATTTTGTATATTTTACATATAACTCCTTTATCACATATATGTCCTACAAATATTTCCCCAATTTGTGGCTTGCATTTTCATTCTCTTGGATGTCTTTCTCAAAGCAGTTTCTCTTCTAATACAGTCCAAATTATCAACTTTTATTTTCAGTACTAAGGATTGAACTCAAGATCTTGCCTTTGCTAGGCAAGCACTCTACCACTGAGCTACATTCTTAGTACTTTTTTATTGTAGTTTGAGTGAAGATTTCACTAAGTTACCCAGGATGCCAACTTGAGTTCCTCATATCTTTGCTTCAGTGTATCCAGATTACAAACATGCACCATTGCAACAGGCTCATTGACCCTAATTTTTATATTTCAAAAAATTGTTACAAAACCCAAATCACATAGTCTGCTTTTTGCCAAAATTTCATAGTTTTGCATTAATTTTGTGTACTATGTATGTGTGTGCCCTGACTCATATTTGTATGTATGAATATTTAGCTGTTCTGTTAACCATTTGCTGAAAAGACTTTTCTTTCCTTCCACTGAATGACCTTTACATCTTAATAGAAGCTGTTGACTTTCTTTGTATCAATCTATGTCTAGGATTTGTGATCCCTTCCATTTATGTATGTGTCTACTCTTTCACAAGTAACAAGCTGTTTTAACTACTTTAATAGTAAGTCTTGGCATGGAGTAGTATGAATCCTTCAACTTTCTATCTCTTATTCACTATCATTTTGCTATTCTAGGTCTTTTTCCTTTTCATATGTTTGGTTCTGAGACAGGGTCTTGCTATGTAGTGCATGCTGACCTGGACTTACTATGTAACCCAGGTTGCCCTTGAACTCACAATAATCCTCCTGCCTCAGCCTCCCAAGTACATGGACTGCCATGGCAGTGCACTGCCATCCCAGTTTGCCACATAAATCTACACACACTTTATTGATATTATCAGAATAGCTTGGAGGATGCTGATTAAGACTGCTTTAAATAGATGCTATAGACAAAGTAGAAAACAATTGACCTCTTTACAATATTGGAACTTTAAAATCATTCTCTTTCTTCTTTGATTCTTTTATCAGTGCTTTGTATTTTTCTGTGTACACATATATATGGGGTACACATATATATGTGTGTGTACATCTATTGTGAATAGTTAGATTTATATGTATTTCATTTTCTTTGGTGGTACTGAAAATATTTTTTATTTCAAGCTTGAATTGTTCATTGATATATATGGGGAGAAACTAACATTTATAAATTGACCCTGTATCCTATATTCTATATGCTTCTTATATCTACTGATTTCAAGAAGAAGTTGTAGACTATGATGACATCTGAAATAAAAACAATTTTGTTTCTTCTCATGCAATCTGATCACTTTTTTATGAGTGCGTGTTTGAGTTTTTCATATTTTTTTCTGGATCAATTGTTACAGTCATGTGATTTTTCTCTTTTGTCATGTTGACACTGTGGGTTACATTGATTTTTTTTTAATTGAATCAACTTTACATACCTGAAATCCAACTTGATCATGGTATATAATTACTTTTCTACATTTTTGTATTTGATTTGCTATTGTTATATTGTGAGTTTTTACGTGTATGTTCATGAAATATAATGGTCTGTAGTTTTCTTTTCTTACAGTGTATTTATCTGGCCTCATGGGAAATAAGTTAGGAAGTACTCCTTCCGCTTTTATTTTTCAGAAGATTACATGAATAAAAGGTATAAGTTCTTTCATAAACACTTAGTAGTTTTCACAAGGAGAGACATTTTAGCATAGTGTATGTCCATTAATGTTTTCGGTTATTAACTGCAGATTGAAATTTTTAATAGATATAGGGCTATTCAGGTTGTCTGTTTCTCCCATGATTTTTGGTAGTTTGTATTTTGCAAGATATTGGTCCATTACATCTAAGTATTCTAATCTGTAGCCATAAAGTTGTTATTTTTGTATATTACCCTTTTAATAATCACTGGGTCAGGAATGGTGACTCCTCTTTTATTTCTGGTACTGCTAATTTGTGACTTCTCTCTTTTATTCTTATGTGGTAAGAGATTTATCTATTTCATTGTTCTTTTTAATAATAAGAGAAAAAAATAATACAGAATTTCAAGACAAAATAGTAGATTAACACGAGTTAATATATTGCATATTGCTATCTTCAAAGAAGTTATTGAGATTACAAAATAAAGGCATAAAAATAAACAAACAAAGCACAAACTTCTCTTTTTGATGAATTAACAGAAATTAGTAGTATAACTATCTATCTTATGTGTGTGGATATATATATAACTTTGTTGAATTTTCTTAATGAGCACAAAAAGAATGTCCATCATGCTGTTGTTGGATGAAATAGTCCATAAATATCACTTAGATCGAGTTGATTGGCAATGCTATTGAAATCATTTATGTTCTTACTGATTTTCTACTTAACTGAGCTGTGGGCTACTGCTAGAGGGATACTGAAACAGTGATCATATTTAGTTCTTTGAAAGAAACACACCCCAACACAGCAGACCCAAATTCTCTCTGTCTACCTCACTTGTGTTTCCATGAATTATAAAAATGGGTATCTTTGAAAAGTAACCATAGTCAATTCATTACAATTACTAAACAATTTTTTCATTAGAAGTATAAATATATCAGGCCGAACAGCCAGTTATAGATAATACTGTGGAAAGGAATCAGGAAAAAATTTAAAAATTAAACCATTGTTCTAATTTCCTTTTAACTCTATGATTCTGTCTACTTTGATGCTTCTAGAGTCTCTTGATGACAGTTTTTTCTTGACTTTTCTACTTCTTTACTTTCATTCTTATTACTGTCTCACAGTCCTTGCTGTTTGTTCTCAGCAGTAGAGGTTATCCAGTAAAATAGAATTAATTTGTGACCTCTTACCAATGCATAAAAGCATATTTATTGAAGGACTTGTGGAAACATTCTAGTTTCTCCCCAAATCGTTCTCTAACATCAAGTGCCTGTCTTTAAAACATTCAGACCCAGGGCCACATTCGCTTCCTGTGGGCCAGGTAAAGTGGTGAGTGTGGAAAAGTTCGGGAAAAAGAAGCAGTATTTAACAATACTTTCAACCAAAACAATGATTTTTTTGGATGCCTTCTCCTGAAATAAAATTGTAAAGGAGAAAATAAATGAACTGTCCAAGATACTTGAGCATGGATAATATAGAAGAGTCTGCTAATTAGTTAGAGAGTGTAAGAAGACTTGCTTTATTGCTATTTTCAGTTCCAGAAAAATAAAAAGTCTGGGGAAACTTTGACAAATGGCTCTTTTACAATGTCTGCAAATCACTTGTGCAAATTAGCATATGCCTTGTGCTTCCTACTAAAGAATTTCCTAAGCCTTTCCTTTGTATTTACTCTTTGTTGGGTTTTCTTAAAAATTTACTTTAGGAAATTTTAACTGTTTATCAAGACCCTAAATAAGGAAATTTTGATTGGGATTAGCAAAAAATTCTGACGCAAATTTTTATTTATAGTATATAGTATAATAAAGGGACAGGAAATTTGAAATCAAAATTGTCATGAAAAACTAAGTACAGCTATTATTTGCTGTTCATCTTGTCCACAAGGACTTTCATTTAAGAAAGAGGTTGTGACTATTCATTAGTTCTCAGTGCTTCATGTTAAATGGATGAATGACCAGAATTTTCATTCCATTTTTGTAGACAAGTGTGAGAAAAAGCAAGGTTTTAATTATTTGCTCAAGGACAAGACTGGTCTTCTAATTCTAGTTCCTATTCACTGCCTAAGCAGTTTCATAGCCTGTAGTATTTAAATTACTGCTTAAATGTTTTATTTAATGATGAATGGCTTTTGCCATCATAGACAGGAAATAGCTTGGGACATTTTCTTGCTTGAATAACTGGTGTCTCTGAAAAGATGGACTCATTGCTTTGAGAACCTCAAATAAGAGATTTGTTTTAAGCATGCTTATATGTGTAAATTAGTTGTCTTAAAGGAAGAAAAACACAGTCTCAATATCTCATACATTAACCTCCAGTTCATTGCTTCAAAGAAAACAGTAGCTGTTTTTACAAATAACCCTATGTTATTTTGACAAATCTATAGGAACTCTCCAAAACTTTTTTTTAAAAAAGCCAGAAAACAGTAAGACAGACAAACAAACAAACAAAAAACATACACACACACACACACACACACACACACACACACACACACACACATATGCATGCTGCATGGAGTCATAGCTAGAAACCTGCTAGGCATTTCTGAGCAATGTTTTCCAAGAAAATAATACAAGGTATGGTTGAAAGTATAGTGTATATTTAAATTTACAGAATTTATTATACAAAAATCACATTGCCACTAATCCCACTCAAAATAATCCCCTCACTTTGAACACACTTTTGTACTGGTTATTTTTCTCTCATTGCTGGGACAAACTACCTGATGCCCAAAATGAAGGAAGGAAAGGTTTATTTAGCTCATAGTTTGTGGATGTTTCAGTCCATACTCAGCTGGCTCCAACACAGAGTGGCACACGGCAGAGGGCAACAGTTCATGATGGCAGAAGATGGCAAAAGCAACAAGAGCAAAAATAGAAAAGCATGGAAGAAGACTCTTTTCCTCCCTTATATTGTATGTAGGTTACCCACTCTAGGGTAGGTGTAACACTCACACCCATGTCCCAGCACTGGACAATGAATCAATCACAGATTCTAGATTTAGCCACCTCCAAAAATACCCTCACATGATTGCATGAGGCTTTGGGGGAATATCCAGACACACTCATAATATTCTGCCACTGGTCCCTCTAAGACTCATTCACATCACTTTAAGCAAAAGACATTTAGTCCATCTCCAAGAGTTAACAAAATCCTAAAAGTCTCAACATTGCTGAAAAGTGCAAACTCCAAGTCTCTTCTGAAATTTAAGGCAAACTTTTAGATATGAGCCCCTGTACAAATGAAAAGAAATTTAAACACTTCCAACATTCAATAGCACAAGATAAACATTACCATTCCAAAAGGTACAAACAGGGGAATACAAAGGATGTGGACCAAAGCAAGTCCAACATCTAGAAGGGCAAACAGTAAGTCATGTAGTTCCACGTGCAGCATCCAAATGCAACTTCAGCCAGTTGTGAACTCCACAGGGCTTAGTTAGTTTTGCCCCTATGACATTGTGGGTGGTAGCTCCCACAGCTTTTCTCGTGGGCCTGTTCTGCTCCTTCTTTGAATTTTCCTCTGACAATCCATGTTTTTGGCTTCTCCAAACTTCTGGGGTCTCCACTGCACCTTTGGCTTCACACACATAGTTTCACACACTACCCTCTCAAGGAAACACTGCCTGTTCTCTCAGATCTTCTCAAATTGGAGTGGAAGCCCTGATTTCTTCTTAACTTCATAACTTCTTAGATTCTGCACGCACCTAAAATCAGTGCAATGTGTATGATGCCAAGGTCTACTGCCAGGCTTCCTTCTCTCTATAGGTCAAATGCCTGAATAGCTGAGGACTGTGAACCTGATTCTGAGGAACAAATTCTTATGCCACTGCCATTCTGGAACACAGTGTGTCTGGTGCCATTTTGGAACATGATGCTCTGTGGCTTTCTCCTAAAAAAACAAAAACTCTTTCACTTTATAGTTTTGAGGCTGCAAAAGACTTGACGCTTCTTCCAATGACCTCAGGCAATCTTTTTTTCTTTTTTTTAACATTAGGAGTAGATTCTAACAAGCATTGCAACCTTTTATATTCTTCTGTTTTCGCAACAATTGAGATCTCCTCAGCTCTGTCTTTGCAGTCTACAGGTTTGACCTTTTGTTCCTGGCCAAACTTGCACTTTAAGTTATGCTACTGGGCTCCTTACTCTTGATTTACAACATAAATCAGGTTTAAAATCCCATGCCACAATTTCAAAATTCTACTGCCTTCAATTATTTTTTTGCCAGATTTATTAGTCTACTGCCCTAAATCTCAAACTTAGCAAAAACTCTGGACACAAGCAAAATGCAGACAAATTTTCTGCCAAGCCATAACATATCATTTAGAGTCCTGCAGCCAATGCAGCCATTCTTACCAACAGAAACTCCCAAGCATGGACTTTACCAGCAGGATTTATATCAGCCTTCTAGTCTTCTGAGTTCTGATCAGAATCTCCCATACAAAATAGCCTAAGGCATTCTAGCACCTCTCTTTTAGGTGACATCTCTGAATGTTTCCAAACTCTTCCCACAAGACATTCTCAAAGGCTCTTGAACCACACTGTCAGGTATAGTTACAACAATGACTCCATGTCTCTGGGAAATTCTGTCTTCGTTATTTTCCTTTCTCTCATTGCTGGGACAAAATACCTGATTCTCAAAATTAAGGAAGGAAAGGTTTATTTAGCTCACAGTTCATGGAGGTTTCAGTCCATACTTGGCTGGCTCCAAGACAGAATGACTCATGACATAGAGCAACAGTTTATTGTGGCAGAAGACAGCAAAAGCAACAAGAACAAAAAGTGAGGAATGCAACAGAAGAGTCTTTCTATCCCTTATATTGTATGTAGGCTACCCACCCTACGGTGAGTATAGCACTCAGCTATAGTCCAGCACTAGATAATAAATCAGTCACAAACTCTAGATGTAACCACTTCCAAAAACACTCCCCTCATGACTGCATGAAGCTTTGGGGGACATCCAGACACAAACATAACACCTGTCATTCTTGTCACTTGCTAAAGCAATTCTGGAAGTCTTGTCTCATGAGTGCCTTTAGTTGCCTTGTCATGACTGCATTTATATCGTAAATTGATTCAAAGATTTATCTTTCATGGTCATATTGTCCTTGGGGAGGACCCAGAAGTCTTACTATAACAGACCCAATGAATAAGGTGAGGGAGGATGCATCCTAATATTTTCATGGACCTATCTTTCCTTTTGATGGCACTTGGCAGCAGCATTTACTATATTTTTTATCACACCGCTTAAAGATAATCATGAAAGAAGACTTCCAGAACTGCTTCAGAAAGTGGCAAGAACAAGGGATAAGTGTGTTTGAAGCAAGGTGGAATATTTTTCAATGAGATCAATCATAGTGTGTCTTATTGTAACAAATTTTTAAAAATTTAAACATTCACATCTTTCAATCACCAGTTAACATATGTTAGGGGAAGATGTAGAAGAAGGATTACAAATCCAGAAGATAAATCTCAGTATTCTCTGAATATATCAGTTAGTTGGATTTAATAATTTTATAATGTATACGTATATTTAAGTATTAAACTATATGTCATACATATATGTAATTTTTCTTTGTCAGTTATACATTATTATGGCTGAAAAACAAAAGCAACTCACCCAAATAAAAACCTAGATATGATCCAAACATTTGTTCTAATGATGAGAAAATCTTTAATTTAATAAGTCAACATGCTAGTGCATTTATGTGTCTCAGTTTCCACACTTGTAAAATGACTCCTTGACCTGAGACACTGCTTTTATAACAGACTTTTGAGATTTGTTCTGATCCTTCTGTGCTATCTGAGTTCAAACAGGAAGAATTTCCTTTGACAATATTTGGGGACCTCACTATTCACAGTGAGGAATCAATTTCTTCTTTCTTTTCTGCTTTAACTGACATTTTCATGGTTAGTTGTACATAGATAGTACACCCCCATAAAGCAGGTTTCAGTGTTGCTTCCCAGCTTCTTCATGCTTCCTGGACTTTTTTGCTGATGGTGAAGCCTTTCCATTTACTGCTCAGACTGGTCCACAGATGTTCCCTGTATCAACAGAGCAGCAGCTGCTGCCCAGTCAGAGAAAGCCCACAGAATCTGCTGGTGTCTTTTCATCTTGGCAAATATGATTCAGACAAACAAATAACTTTCCAAAAATCCCAGAAGAATCCATGTATGTGATTGTTCCCCTGTCACTTTCTTTTCAAGAGCTTGTCTCCTTTTTTGATGTTTTTATTATCAAAGATAAAGATTTAGAAGGAATCCATAAATTGCAAGCGAAAGCAGTAATTGCCTTCCTAGTTGAATGTAATGTACAAAGCCAGGGTAAAACACTGAATGGTCCAGATCTTAATGGATGCGCTCTACCCTGAGTTCACATTTAACATGGAGCAGGAATACACCTTCGCAATTCTGCCTACAAGCAGAGTGCAGTGTATATGAATCTCAAGATTGAGCCTGCTGAAAATGAGGTTAGAAAACTGTCTAAGAAACATTACATTTTCCTAAAATAAAAATTGAACTTTAGCATCAAACTGCTCTACGTGCTGTTTAAATAAATAAAATTTGAGCACTTCCAAGTGATTGCAAGTTTTGGTTTTCTGTTTGTGATTCCTTCTGGCCCTTTCCCTACACCTGTCATCCTAAGGTTAAGAAGAAAGATATATCTGCTATGATTTTTTTTTTATTTCCTGCATGTGGTATACAATTTCAATAGCTGAAAATTTCAATTTTCATTTTCCATTAGTAACTTTAAAGAGAACCAGATAACGAAGTTAAATAGCTTAATTTTTATCTTCAAAATACACACACACACATTTGTTTTCATACATATTATACATATCTATTAATATATAACATATAGTACACATTGCATACTAGTATATATCATGTATCATATATCATGTATATAATATGTAAGTAATAAATGCATAAACAAAATATATAGAAACTATATAAGTAATCTATGTAAATAAAAATGTGGGAAGAAAATTCTTGCAGTAGGTGCAAAGAAGCCTGTACTACAGTCTTGTCTCAAAAACTGTTTTAAAATGTCATTTTAATCCCTCCCCCTGTTTCCTCATCCATTGTAATATAGTGACAGTGTCATCTGACTTACTTTACAGGCTCAAATGAGAAAGTATTCCAGGAAGAAAAATTTAAAACTAGAGTCTGGGTGGCATCCCGGTGATACACATATATAAAGAAGAATGCACATTCATTTTACCTTAGGCTCCTCTGTAGATAGTTACATGATCTGAAGCCAAGTACCACATGTAAAAATTCAGATACTTCTAAAAGGGAGGATAATTTTCTTGCATGACAAGCATCATTATGAAATGAGTTTAATAGCAAGTTCACAAGACTTTTAAGAGATTTTCATTTAGAAGAATGTATTTAGTGTATAGAGTAGCCTGTGTACTTTAAAGCAGTGATTCTCAGCCCTTATTGTAAACCAGAGTCCCCTAGTCCCATCGCAGACCTGAATTTTTTAGTTTGTCATGAGACTCGACTGTGATTTAGCTTCCGGTTTCCTAGAGATTCTAATTAGCTGCTAGATTTTATAGCATTGTCTATGAATTCAAAAATAAAATATTCCACACTCTCAGAGAAAGAGTAAATATATTAAAATACTACATTCAAGCAAATATTGTAAACATTTAATTTTAATCATTTAGGACACTTTCAAGATGCATATATAAGACAGTTTCTCTCTCTCTCTTTCTCTTTCTCTGTCTCTCTTTCTCTGTCTCTCTCTCTCTCTTTCTCTCTCTCCTGCTCTTTCTCCTTCCCTCCTTCCTTCTCCCTCCTCCTCCTTTCTCTTATCCCTAAGGTATACAAGTCCATCCAATAACTGAAATTACAGTCTGCTGTATATTGTGTAAATCAGCTCAGATTAAATTCTTCAAAGCAAATTTCATTTCTTTTCCTATATGAAACTGCCCTTTAAACAAGTACATTTTTGGTAAAAGATCTTCTAGTTGAACTACTCAGTTGCTCAATAAAAAAATGTGCAGTCCTGAAAAAGTTTGAAAGCTTGGCTTTTGGAACAAAACTGTTTGGTGCATACAATGTTCATTCTGGCTTCTCCTGCTTTTCTGAACCTCAGCAGTTAAACCTCAACAGTGCCTTGAATATTAAGGTATAATCACTTTATATATCCTGCTCTTTAAAAGCATGACATGTGAAATTAAAAGCTGTTAAAATGTAGTAATGTTGCTTTTGACCAACATATATTTCATGGAAAATTAAAATTTGGCTTCAGTTTGTGAATGGGATTAAGACAGAAGTCTTTAATTAATGTAGCTTAGAGCCATGCACTGCAGAAGGCCAGTTGAAACAGGAGTTCTGCTTTCTCACCAGGACGGCTCTTCTAGTTTTGTGGGATTTTGCTGATTCCTTTCCTTTCAGAATAGGAGAAGAAGTATTTGTTTTGGACTTAATGTGGGCCTGGATGGCTGTCATAGACCAGTGAGGGAGATGGAAGAGAAAAATCAAAAAAGTAAATTCCTATTCCCGCTACTGTCAACCCAAGAAATTGAAAAAGCCCTTTCATTTGTCTGAATTGAGTTTCTTCAACCATCTAGAAAATGGGTATTATAGCACAAGGTAGTGAGGGAAGTCTCCACAGAGCTACCTACATACATAAAAACCACGATGAGAGCATCCGAAACAGGGGAGATCTGATGACCGATGGATTGAAACAATATCATTATCATGGTCGTGAGATCATAGTATACAGTTTTGCAAGGTGTTACCACCGGAGAAAATAAGCAAAGGACATACAGGATCTTTCTGTATTATTTCCTATCACTACGTGAATCTACAATGATCTCAAATTAAAATGTTTAATACACACACACAGAAAAAGAGAGAGACAGAGAGAGAAAACATCACGAGATTAAATGCCCTTATTTAGGTTTTCAGCTTTTTAAAGATGACTTTTAGTATTTTTTTAAAGAGGCTTTAAGAGATTTATTGGCAGAAAGATAAAAGCATACACTCAAAGAGTGGGGGCCCTTGAGAGACAGAGGCACCCTACAGTTTGGAGCTGGAAATATTTGTTTTTTGGTAGTGGAGGTCAATCTGTGGAATTTGTGAAGTTCTGTCTTGTTCTTGTCTTGCAGGTAAAGGATATCCCAACCACAGAAAGATCATGGCCCATTTCACATTTGAAAGGCATAAACTGCCCCAATCTTTTTCAGATGGATGATATAAAATGTTTTACCTAAAAACATTCCTTGCACTTTCTCAATCTGTTTATCTTAAAATTGGGCTTCTGAGCCTTTACTTTGTCAACTAAGCTAAATCTATGATCTTAAAATGTCTTTATGGGATTTGGAGTGTGATGAGTTTAGAAGAAAAGAAGCATAAATAAACCTAGGGGATATTGCTATCAATAACTTTAGATAGCTTTGTGACCTGCAATTGCACTCTTCTTAAAAGTGCAATTTTGAAAGTTATACTTTTCCTTGTCTCTTTCCTACTTATCTTTATTTCTTCTGTCCTATCTACCTCCCCATCTTTAAACCTTTGATCTCATATTCTGAAAGGGTGTAAAAGCCAGAGGGTCCACCTTATTATAACCACAAAAGCTGACTTCAGAAGGGGAAAGTTTTAGAGAGGTATATAGAGAATGGCTGGTCAGATAATGAGCAGTGTTCACCTCAACAGGAATGATAAAGTTAGGACACACCAGGGCTGGGGATTTAGCTCAGCAGCATAAGCGCCTGCCTTGCAAGCAGGCAGTCGTGAGTTCGATCCCTGGTACCGATAAAAACAAAAAAGACAAAAAAAAAAAAAAAAGAAAAGAAAAAAGTTAGGACACCTTGGACATATACACAAGTCAGGAGTGTGGTGTTTCCAGCTGCCTGGCCCTTTTCATTAGTCACTGGTCCATGCGGCTGTTGGGCACTTGAAGGAGGACTAGTTCCAAATGAGATGTACTCTAAGTGCAAAACACACACCAGATTCAGAAGACATGCCAGAGAGGAATGTAAAGTATCTCTGAAGTAATTATGTTATACTGCTTGCCTATTTAAGCAATATTTTGGGTTAAATAAATGATTAAATATTAAAAAAAAAACTACCCTCTTTGTATAGATTCTAAAGTTCCATCATTCCAGATGCAATTTACTGGGTCATGAATATCTATATCAGGGAATCAGATTTGTCTGGGGCACACTTGGGAAAGCACTGTGTCTAGGCAGGAGACTAGAACCTTAAAATATGGAATTTGAGGGCAACTTATCTTCTTACAGGCTGTGAACAATGACAGTGTCAAGCAGAATGAGGAGTCAAATTATGCATGTGATGTGACCAATAAGATGTTTTGACAAACTTGAGAATGACATTTTCTGAATGGTCATTACTTGAGAAATGAGTTTCTAGGTACTTTCAGCTAAAAGGCTAAACTACATATATCCTAAAATCAGCATGGCTTATAATTGGCACCATAACTCATTCAAATGTAGTCTAATACCAAAAATTAATTATTGGCAAAAATAATTCCACAACCAGATGTGGTATATGCCTATAATCCCAGCACACGGGGGCTAAAGCAGGGGGATCATTGTGAGTTCAAGGCCAGTTTAGGCTATATACTGAGTTCAAAGCTAACTTGAAATACACAGCAAGACCCTGTCTCAAAAAAAAAAAATACGATTCCAGTTTTATTAGCATTCACTTTCCCAAAATAAATGAATTGAGTTCATTTTCCAAAATTCCTCTTTCTCTATTCCCTGGGTCTTGCATACATAGCAAAGCTGAAACTCCCTCTTTCTCTCTCGAACTTTCAACTCTCAATCTAAAACCAATTGGTAAAAAGTAAAATAAAATTCATTAGTTCCCCTGCCCTTGTGTCAATTGATTTTTAATTTTCACCTGTAAAATATTAAAATGTCTGACAGGAGCACATCCTCTGCAAGTTATCACCCTTCACTCA
Organism: Cavia porcellus; assembly: GCF_034190915.1. Lineage (NCBI taxonomy): Eukaryota > Metazoa > Chordata > Mammalia > Rodentia > Caviidae > Cavia > Cavia porcellus. The sequence goes on along the minus strand of NW_026947496.1, from coordinate 43,054,002 downwards.
CCCCTCTCTTCGTCCCAGGGTGATTTAATCATATGAGGAATTAATCCTATGTAACTGCAAAGATAATGAGTTCCAGGTGAGAAAAATAAGGGACAGAGACTCTTCCCATCAAGTTTGGATGAGCAAGTTGAGATTCCCAACATAATGGTAACTGTGCTGAACAGACAAAAGAAGGTCAAGGTTGGCCTTCATCTCCTGGGAAACCATCTCTGGATCTTTACCAAGAATACCCTCACCCACCTCTCTCTGCTTCCTGAATTGCTTATCACTGCATGCTGCTGAATTCCAGGCACAGTGAGAACCCATGCACAAGCTTTATGTATTGTCATCAAGTTCACATGAAGGGGCTTCAAGCTCCCTCTGCACATCAAGATGTCCATTTGGCACCTATTCCCCCAATCCCTTCCTCCAGTCTTGTTACTCACAGGTGCTTTTGACTTTCCCATCTGCAAGTGTGATCAGGTGTAAAAGAGGATGTGGTACCAACGTGACACTGCTGTCACCTAAGATGAACTTCCTGCAGCTGACATATGTACTACAACAGTGATGCCCAGGCTGCTCATCTCACTCCACTGGTATGAGTGTGGGAGCCAGGGATGGGGCTTGATATCAGAGAGTATAGGTCCCTGTCACTAAAGGCTATTGGTGCATAGATAGATATAATCCTTTCAATAGCACTGGCACATAAATCCTGCACAGATTGTGCCTTTAAAAGGCTTAGCTGACAGACTTATGATACAACTTATGATACAACGGTTGTGGAATGAAATTTTATATATATATATATATATATATATATATATATATATATATAATTTATAGGATGAAAATAAATATATATATATATTTCATTCATTATGTGACAGAAAATCTTAGCATAGAAGAAAGGAATCATGGTGATTAACACATCAAGATATTCTCTATGACAAGAGTCCCCATAATTAGTTTCTGGGAATGCTTCAAATTATGCATAGGCATTAATACTCAACAGATTGAACCAAAATTCCAGATCAATGTTAAATGGGTACCCACTATGTTTCAGGCATGATTCAAAGGACTACAGATGCAGCAGTGAATCAAAGAAATAAAAAATAGGAAAAGTAATAAAGGGGTATCAGTTTGGGATAACTGGTTTTAAGTAGTCCTAATAAGGGTGATCATGATTTAAAAGATATAAATTCAATATTTTTCTTTGGTGGATGGTATCTAATATTATCTTCTATAAAAATAGTTGCTGTTCATGAAGGAGAAAATAAGAAAGTTATTTCAGTAAGAACCATGTTTGTCATATTACCTTTTATTTAAATCCTAGCATCAACTCTGTTATATGGATATTAAACCCATTGTTATGTAAGAATGTACTGTTATATTCTAAAACAAATAGAATATGAAAGTTTCATATTTTAAAAATAACTAATTAAACAGCACCAAAACCTAGACTTTATCCAATCATGTTTTAAAAATCTCATTTGATGTGGGGGAGGCTGTGGGGGAAAAGGAACACTGCTCCACTGAGGGCAGGAGTGTAGACCAGTGCAGCCACTGTGGAAATCAGTATGAAGACTCCTCAAAAAACCAGAATTTGACGTTCCATTCAATCCAGCTATTTGTCTCCTGGGTATTTTCCCAGAAAAATTGAAAAGGTCATGTCTCAGCAACATTTGTGTACCCATGTTTATAGCAACTCAATTTGTAATAACTAAACAACCAAAATGCCCATCAACTGTAGAATGGATAAAAAATGTGATATTTTATACAATGGGATATTGCTTAGCTATAAAAAGGATGATCTTGAGGTTTTTATAGTAAGTGGAGGCAACTTGAGACTATCATAAGTAAAATAAATCAGATTCATATTTGTAAATATCATATTGTCTCTTTAGTATAAAAATAGTAATAAAAATTGAAAGAGTAATAAGATCCAAAATGTATAATAGATATTGAGATAATGAAAGGGAAAGAAACTGTTCTAAAAGATATAACTTATGTATAAGTGTGCAAGAGAGATAACCATACTGCTAAGTTTTTGTTAGTTCATCAAACAGAATAGTTGGTGCTGTCATTATTTGATTGTCCACTTTTTATGCTTTTTGTGACTTGAGCAACTACTTCTAAGATAATGTGTAATTTATCAACTAGTGATGTCTTACTTTTTTAAAATTCTGTATTATTTCTACCCTTTTTCTGTTTTGCTTTTTTCTCTAAATAAAAAAATTAAAAATTATAATTCTCATTTGATCCCTCTGAGTATGAAAATCCTCAAAAGAAATATAGAACAATGAGATTAAATATTTAAAGGCATACAATATGGAAGGAAAGATGATGTCATTTTGACCGCAGAACAAATGCGTTACATGTTTGTGATTCTGCTTACTTGACTCACTTGATCAAACAATAATTAATGGAAATACTTTTCCTTAATTTTGCTTTGTATTCTGACTTCATCAGCATCTTACCTAGATGCCCTTCTACACATGCAGTTCTGTGTGTCCTTTCTTACTGTCATCAAGAATTTGTTTCTGAAATATCACTTCTCTAAAGCATAACCAGATGTCCCTTCACTGAATCATTCCCAATGGCATACAGCATTGCTATAGCATCATTTTTCTTCACTTTCAAACAAACAAATCAATAAATGACAATTTCCTGAACTTCACTTCTATGCTGAGCAGGGTAATTAGTACTCAGTATAAACAACTAAAATATTGGGCAATATATATAAAGTAAGTTGTTTGGACATTGGGCAGCAAGCAGTAAGCAGCACAACATACTAATCGCTTAGAGATGGGAGACAAAGGAAGTAAGCGCTCACAATCTTCCCAGCATTCTGCCTATCCTCTTTTAGAGACGAGAGCCCAAAGTGCAACCCCAAACCCACACACTTATTACAAAGTGCCCATTCTGCAATTAACCTTGAATATTGATGCTTTAGTTAGTTAGTTTAGAAATACAATTCATATATTAATATCCTCTGTCTTTAACGGAAAAACAAGTAGCAAGTGTGTCATGGCTAGGTTTGCCACTAGTGGATTCTGGGCACGTTCCCGCACAGGATGGAGAAGCCCAGTGAAGACCATTTCCCCTAGTTGAGTAGATCAAGATTTGAGTCTGGAGACGCTAAGTAAGTTGCATTTTCCCAGGAAGAGTATCGTCAGTGAGGGAACTTTACAGAGAAAGCTCTAGAAATGCATGTTGTCTTGAGTCACTACTGAAATTTAGGTTTCTCATGCATTGCAGGAATCTCTGTAAGGTTAGAAAAAGACCAATCAAGAATCCCAAATGCTAAAAGCCTGATGAACTCTCAGGATGTTGAGAAATGTTTGAATTCTAACCTGGTAGAGTTAAGAATCTCATGGAATAGCCAGATTATCCAGTAAAGACCTCAAAATTGTTATCTCTCAAGAGTTCCACTGAACTGGCCCTTGAGTAAAAGCATATAGAATCACCATTAACACAGTTAAAACAAGTGTCAGAAGGGCCAGTATGCCCCACAAGTAACTTAATTGTTTGCCAATACACTCTTTATAAGAAGAGAAGTAAATAATATATTTACTTTTTAAAGAAAAAAAACAACTTATACATATTTAATGCAATCCCAATCAAAATACCATTAACACACCACACAGATATAGAAAAAACAGAATTCATTTAGAAACAGAAGAGACCTAGAATAGCTAAGGCAATTCTGAGCAACAAAGGAAAAGCAGGAGGCATCTGAATTCCTGACTTGAAACTATACTACAAAGCCACAGTAATAAAATCAACATGGTACTGGCAAAGAAATAGACCTGAGGAACAATGGGAACAGATTAGAAGATGCAAGCACAACTACAAAGACACTCAGCCATTTGATATTTGACAAAGGGGCTAAACATGTTCACTAGAAGAAGGATAGAGTCTTTAATAAATGGTGTTGGAAAAATTGGCTCTCCACATGCCAAAGATTGAAACTAGATCCATGCCTGTCACCATGGACAAAACTAAAGTCTAAATGGAGCAAAGACCTAAATATTAAAACAGAAACACTAAATCTCCTGGAAGACAAGGTAGGTAGAAGTCTTGAAGACATAAGAGTAGGCAGAGAATTCATGAACAAAACATAAATTGCACAAGAAACACTTCAAAGAATCAGCAGCTGGGATCTCATATTATTGAAAAGTTTCTGCACTTCAAAAGAAATCACTAACAGAGTGAAAAGAAAACTCACAGAATGGGAAAGAATTTTAGCCAGCAACCCCGCAGACAAAGGACATATATCCAGAACATATAAAGAATTTAAAAACATCAAGCCCCCCAAAATTCAAAGACCCTCTCCAAAAATGGGCATGAACACATAGTTCTCAGATGAAGATACATAAATGGCAAAATAAATACATGAAGAAATGTTCACCATCACTGGTCATTTGAGAAATGCAAATTAAAACAGCACTGAGATTTAATCTCACTCCAGAAAGAATAGTTGCCCTCAAGAAATCAACTGATAACAAATGTTGGCGAGGCTGTGGGGAAAAAGAAACACTGCTCCACTGTTGGTGGGAGTGTAGACTGGTGCAACCACTATGGAAATCAGTATAGAGAATTCCCAGATTAGGATTGGAACTTCCATTCAATCCTATTCTCCTCCTGGGTATTTTCCCAGAAAAACTGACAAGGTCGTATCACAGTGATATATGTGTACCCATATTCATAGCAGCACAATTTTTAATAGCTAACTCTTGGAAACAACCAAGATGCCCATCAACCTCAGAGAAGATGAAAAAGATGTGGTATTTTTATACAATGGAATATTACTCAGCTATAAAAAGGATGATCTTGAGGCCTTCATAGGTAAAGGGAGACAACTTGAGACTATCCTCATTAGTGAAATAAATAAGAATCATATTTATAAATATCACATTGTGTCTCTAGTATAAGAAGTAGTAAGAACTGTAGGAGTAATAAAACCCAAAATATGTAATTGCTGTTGTAAAAAAGAGAGGAAAAGAAAGTGCTCTAAAGGACATAACTATATGTATATTTAAATGTGTAGGATTAATAACCATATTACTAAGTTTTTGTTGGATTGTTGAACAGAAGTGTTTGCAGTCTCGATGTTTGAATGTCCACTTTGTATGCTTTACTTTTGTAACTCGAACAACTATTTCTAAGATGACAGTATGTAATTTATCAACTAGTGACTTCTTACTGTTTGTTTTTTTTAAATTATGTATTATTTCTACCCTTTGTCTTTTATTTTTTTCTCTTTAAATAAAATTTTTAAAAGGAGAAAAAACAATGAAACAATAACAAAATTTCAAAACAGTAGGAAAATAACAATGGTTAATACATTGCATATTGTCTGCAAAGTAGTTGCTTTGATTATAAGTTATAAGCATGAAAAGTTGATCAAACAGTAAGCACAAACCTTTTTAAATTAACTAATGGAAATTAGTAGTGTAACTATCTTAACTCCCATATATATATATATATATATATATATATATATATATAGATAGATAGATATAGATTTCTTATAAATTTCTCCCTTCTTTTCTCCTTTACCCCTTCCCAGTTTCTATTTCCTTTTGAAAACTTTCTTCTCATTTCACACTATTGTACATTTTAAATATTATTCACACTTTCAGCTTCTTAGAGTAACAGACAATATGTTTATACGTATGAGTCAGATTTATTTCTCTTATGAGTATGGTCTCAAGTTGCACCCATTTACCTATAAAAGTCTCATGTTTATCCTTCTCTGTAGCTGAATAGTGCTCCATTATATAAAAATACCACATCTTTTTTTATCCACACTAAGTCAATGGGCATTTAGATGGTTTCCAAGATCTAACTATTATAAATTGTGCTGCTATAAACATTGGTGCACATATATGGCTGTGGTATGATGTTTTCAATTCTTCTGGGAAAATATCCAGAAGGAGCATAGCTGGGATTAATGGGACCTCTAATACTAATGTTTGGAGGAATCTCCACACTGATTTCTACAATAACTAGATCAGTCTACCAACAGTGAAAAAGTGTTCCTTTTTCTCCACAGTCCCCCAAGTATTTTTTATTGATTTCTTGATGATAGACATTCTTTCTAGGGTGGGATGGAATCTCAGTGTTATTTTAATTTGCATCTCTTGAAAGGCTAATGATGTTGAATATTTTTTCATACACTTATTTGCTATTTGTATTTCTTCACTCAATAAGTGCCTATTCATGTCAGATGCTCATTTTTGGATTGGCTCATCTTTGAATTTGGGAGAGTCTGATTTTTTTTCAATTCTTTGCATGTTCTAGACATAAGTCCTTAGTCTGAGAGACAACTGGCTAATGATTTTTTTCCACATTGTGGGTTGTCTTTCACTCTGTTAGCAATTTCTTTTGATATACAAAGCCATTTTAATAAGACGAGATCTTACCTGTTTCTGCTTTGAAGTGTTTTCAGGCAGTTTAGGTTTTATTCATGAATTCTCTACTTACACCTATGCATTCAAGATTTCTAGCTACTTCTTTTCCTGTTGATTTAGTGGTTCCATTTTAATGTTTAGATCTTTGATCTGTTTTGACTTTAGTTTAGTGCATGGTGATAGACATGGGTCTAGTTTTTATGTTCAGCATGTAGGGCCAGTTTTTTTAGCTTCATTTATTAAAGAGGCTGTCTTTCTTCCAGTGAGCATGTTTGGTCCCTTTGTCAAAGATAAGGTAATTGAATGTGTTTGAAATTGTATATGCATTTTCTAATCTGTTACACTGATTCCAAGATCTGTTTTTTTGTTTCTGTTGTTTTGTTTTGCTGCTAGTATCATGCTGATTTTATTATAGTAGCTTTGTAATATGATTTCAAGTCAAGGATTGTGATGCTTCCTTCCTTGCTTTTGTTACTCAGAATTTCTTTTCCTATTCTAGATCTTTTCTAGTTCCAAATGAATTTTTAAAATGTCTTCTCTAGTTCTGTGAGGTATGCTAAGGGGTTGCATTGAATCTGTACAATTTGGGGAATATGACCTTTTTCACTATGTTGGTTCTTCCTATCCATGAGCAAGGGATATCTTTCCATTTTCTGATATCCTCTTCAATCTCCTTTTTTAGAGTACTGTAAATTTTCAATATGTCAATCTTTTACTTCCTTTGTTAGATTGATTACTAAGTATATCATTTTTTAGGATGCTATCATAAAGGGTGTGATTTCCCTGATTTTTATTCTCAGTTTGTTATTTGTGTACCAGGGGTACTACTAATTTTTTAGTGTTGTCTTTGTATCTAGTTATACTACCGAATTTGGTTATTAGATCTAGAAGTCTTTTGGTGGAGTTTTTTGGAGGTCTTCTATGTAGAGTATCATGTGATCTGCAAATAATGATAATTTAACTTTTTTCTTTCCTGTCCTTATTCCTTTTATTTCTTTCTCTTGTCTAATTGTTCTGATCAATGTTTCCAGAGCAATATTGAATAGGAGTGGTGATAATGGGCATCCTTGTCTTGTACCTGATTTTGTCCATTTAGTATGATGTAGGATATTGGTTTGTCATACATGGCTTTTATCAGACTGATGTAAAGATCATCTATCTATTCCAATTTTCTATAGGTTTTTTTTTTTATCATGAATGAGTGTTGGGCTCTGTCAAAAGCTATTTCTGCATATATTGAGGTGATAACATGATTTTTATCATTGACTTTGTTGATACGGTATTTTATATTTATTGAATTGTGTATGTTGAATCATCCCTACATTCTTGGGGCAAATCCAACTTGGTCGTGGTATGGAATCTTCTTAGTGATTTGCTGCATTCTGCTTGTTAGTATCTTATTGAGGATTTTTGCACATTAGGGAGAATGGCCTGTTTTTCTATTTTTTTGGTTGGGTCCTCTTTGGTTTTGATATTAGGGTATTACATGCTTCCAAGAATGAGTTAGGGAATGTTGCTTCCCTTTCAATTTCATTAAAAAGTTTGAGGAGTATTGGTATTAAATTTTCTCTAAATTTCTTGTAGAATTCAGCAATGAATCCATCACCACTTGAGGTTTGCTTTGTTGATAAGTTTTTAATTACATTTTCAATCCCATTAACTGTTAATCAATTATTTATAATTTCAATATCTTCTTGATTCAGTTTTGGCAATTCACATGTATCTGGGAATCTGTTTCTTTCTGTGGTTTCCATCCTATGCGAGTAAAAATTTTTGAGGTCCAGGGATTTAGCTCAGCAGTATAAGTGCCTGCCTGGCAAATGCGAAGTCATGAGTTTGATCCCCGGTACAAAAAAAAAAAAAAAAAAAAAAAATTTCAAAGTAGGTTTTTGATGATCTTCTGAATTTCCACAGGATGTGCAGTAATTTTACCTTGTAATTCCTCAGCACATTAATTTGAGTTATTTCTTTCCTTTTTGGATAAAGTTGTCTAAGGGTTTATCAACTTTATTCTTTCAAAGAACTGACTCCTCAATTCATTAATTCTTTGTATCGTTTGTTTGCCTCCATTGTGTCAATTTCTGCTCTGATCTTTATTATTTCCTTCCTTCTATGGGATTTGAGCTTGTCTTGCTCCTTTTCTAGAAGCTTGAGGTACAGCATTAGGTTGTTTATTTGTGTTCATTCTGTTTTCCTGATGTGAGAATTCACAGCTATAAATTTCCCTCTGAGGACTGCTTTCATTGCATCCTAGAGGTTCCAGGAAGTTGCATTTGAATTTTTGTTTGATTATACATATTGTTTAATTTCTTCCTTAATTTACTCTGTGATTCATTAGTTATTAAATAGGGTGCTATTTGATTTCCTTGTATTTATGGAGCTTCTATGATTTCTTTTGTCGTTAATTTTCAGTTTTAGTGCACTATGGTCAGATAATATGTATGGGATAATTTCAATTTCTTTGTATTTACTTAAGCATGGGTCTATGGGTTAGTATATGGTCTATTTTGGAGAATATCCCTGTGCAGCTGAGAAGACTATATTCTGATGTTGTTGGATGGAACACTCTGTACACGTCTACTAAGTCTATTTGTCCAACACTTTGATGTTGCTGGTATCCCTGATTACTCCACCAGCCAAAGGCACAGGTGTGCTCACGCACCCACGTGCTGCCTGGTCTAGGGTCTCTGTTATTCAGTCTCTCCACTTGCCAAAGATTTGTGGAAAACAATATATTTAAACCACCAAGCTGCCAGCCAAAAATTACTAGATGCCCAAAGAAGCAGGAACATATAATCAGTAGCCCCTAAAGATAAAACAGTCAACAGAAAAAGACCCAGAAATAACAGAGATGATGAAATAAGAAACTATGAGAAATATGTTCAAGCATTGAAAGAAAAATATGGAGGTAATGAGGGGAGAAATAGAACAGATAAAGTATTTCCAAAGAGAATTTCTAGAATTGACAAAATTAACTTTTAAAAATCTCTGAATGATACTGGATGTAATAGTGGTACAAGCCTGTAACACCAGCATTTGAAAGGTGGAGGCAAGAGAACTGATGTAAGTTTGAGACTTCGTTGGGATGTATAAAGAGTTTAAGACCAGTCCAAACTACGGTCTCAAAAAAAAACAATAAAACAAAACAAAATACACACAGACAGACACACACACACACACCTCTAAATGGACTCAACAGATAGAAACTGCAGGGGAAATATCAGTAAATAGAAATTAAACAAAGTCAGAAAGAAACCCAGAATAAAGGCTCAAAAATAAATTAGCAGAGCCGAAGTCAACTAGGGGTCAATTTTAAGTGACTTTAATTTGAATTCTCTGAAGTGAGGGCAGAATAAATATTTGGTGAGATAGCAGTGAAATTTTTCAAAGTGTGGTGAAGATCGCAGACCCAAGAATTTCACAAACACGAGGTAAGAAGGAGGAAGGCTGGAGCCCATGACTGATCTCTCTTTCTTCATCCCATCTTTAGAGCAGCTGTACTATGTTTCCACAGTCAGGGAACAAGCAAGAGAGGCAACACCCCTGTGGCCAGTTACTCTTCAATTGTCTGCTACATACTATTTTCCAATGTCCCATTGGCATGGAAGATCACATAACCTTGACTAGATTCAGAAACTAGAGAAATATCATCCATTTTTGATGAGAGAAACAATAAAATCACATCTCAAAGCAGTAGATATAAGATATGGGTAGGAGGATGTGACCATTTGCAAACAACCCATCAAAGAAGCCTATTGACTGTCCTATCTAAATCGTTCCATCACTCTGTGTTTTATTTTTCCACCTATCATTTATAAGTACTCAAAATTATGTTGAATACTAACTTAGCTATCTATTAGAATATGCACTTTATGACTCTTTTTCAGTCCATTATCAAGTGTAGACAAATGCTGCTTGGTCAATAAATCTTTGTCGACTAAATGAAAGTACATAGAAGTAGGCACATTTTCTAAAAAGTGCATTGGACATACAGCCTCTCTCTTTCAGTAGGCATTCATTTCAAAGACTGAGGAAGCAGAAGAGTTTACAAAGTAAAGAGAAGTTGTAATTTTGCCTCACAAGTCTTGATGAGGCGTTGTTTATAAAGGTACAGTTTAATATTATTTTAATAATAAATTGTTATTTATTATTTATTTTATTATTCAATTTACCTAAAAACATGTTTCAATATAAATATAGTAAAAATTGAAAAAATAATGTTTATTTCCTCAGATAAATTCCTAACACAAAAATTTCAAATATTTTGGCCTCAGTCCTCCTTCATGAAATGTTTTTAAAAATTTTTATGACGCTCTCAAACATATTTGTTTATATGTAATATAGTACCAATGTTTACCTTATAAAATAAAACTGGGAAAATTTTAAATGTTCAATTCATTAAAAATAATAAGTATTCCATGTTGACATAGTTTTTATGAAGATGCACCTATTATTTGTTAATACTTTTATAAATTAGCTTTGTCTCACAGTGGTGAAAATGGCTTTTACGTGTTCACAAGTCATTTTTATATCTCATACAATGGGTTCTCCTTCATGTATTATTCTGAATTTGACCTGTTACAATATTACATATCATGTAGGCTCTAGAAAACTCCATACTACATTCACAAAACAATGAGATGAAAAATATCAAAAGAAGTCTTAATGCTTTATGAAAATAGTTTTGATTTTAGGCTTTCTGAAAAGGTTTCTGGAATTCCCGTGCATGTCCAAGGCACACATTTTTTAGATTTTTATTTTTATTAGTACATATTTGCAGTACAAAATGATTACATTCCTCATGGGGAGTTGGTACATGCATATAACGTATCTTAATTCTTATTTTTATCCCTCTCTCTTTTCTCCCTTCCCCCTTTTCTCTATCTCTTGGTTATCTTCCCTTTTGCAAAAGAACTATCTCCTTGTTTCCTATTATATATGTCTTATCTTGCTCTTGGTTTATATTTTAGGTGATTTATATAAAAGCAATCATGCACTATTTAAGCTTGTGGGTCTCATTAATTTCACTTAACATTATGGTCTCAAGGTATAAGGTCCTACAAGTTTGTCTTTGTTTATTGCAGAATGATATTTCCTTGTGACTAAATATTACATTTTCTTTTTCCATTCATCTGTTGGTGGGAATATAGGACACTTCCAAAATTTGCTGTCATGAGTCATGCTGCTATAAACACAGATATGCATGTGGCACTGTAACATGATACCCTTAAATCTTTTGGAAAGATACCTGAAAGGAGAATGACTGAGTTGAATGAAATTTCTGCTTTTAGTTTTTTCAGGAGTTTTTATACTGATTTGCATAGTGGTTGTACTAGTGTACATTCACATTAACAATTCAGAAGAGTTCCTTTTTCCCTATATTCTTGCCAGTATTTGTTATTATTTGATTTCTTAATGAGAGCCATTCTTTCTGGAGTAAGATGAAATCTCAGTGTTGTTTTACTTTGCATTTCTTAATGGCCAGAGATGTTGAACATTTATTTGTTGGCCATTTGCCTTTCTTCTTCTGAGATGTATCTATTCATTTTACTTGCCCATTTTTTGACTGGGTCTTTCTTTTGCGAAAATCTAATTTTTTTGAGTTCTTTCTATATGCTAGACATTTGTTCTTAGTCCAAGATATAGCTGGAAGAAAATTTTCTCCATTCTATAGATTGTCTGCTGATTCTTTTCATTGCTGTGAAGAAGCTTTTTATGTGATATAGTTCCATTTCTTCATTCCTGCTGTTATTTTTGTGCAATTGGGATTCTGTTCAGATAGTCCTTGCCTATATCTATGTCTTCAAAAGTCTTACTGTTTTATTTCTCAATGTTTTTGTTTTATTGCTTAAATCTTTGATCCTTTTTATTTTAGTTTAGTACTTGTTGAGAGATGTGGGTCTAGATTCAATGTTCTGCATGTGGACAACCAGTTTTCCCAGCAGCGTTTTTTAAAGAAGCTATCTTTCCTAAAGTATATTTTTAGCTTATTGGTTAAGAATAGATGGCTGAATGTGCCAGGGTGGTAGCAGGATTCTGTCTTCTGTTCCACTGATCTACCTATCTCGTTTTGTGCCTATGTCACACTATGAGAATGCCTGTTATCATAGTTTAAAGAACTGTCCCTGACTAGAATCAACAGATAGAAATTGTACAACTCAAAAAAGGAATGAAAAGTTACCAAAAGTATTAGGGGGAAAAATAAATTTTATTCCTTTCATTTCCATGACAAAACTCAATTTGAAATCAATTGATACATTTTATGTAATGAGATGGTGCTGTTGAAAGAACAATTTTAAACAAATTAATGCAATAGACTTTATTTGAACAAAGAATGACTCATGACCAAGGGGGAGATCCACACAGCTACTTGGACAGACAGTATTTATAAACAAACAAACAAAAAGAAAGAAAGAAAAAAGAAGTCTTAGGAAACAGCTTTGTTGGTTATATCACCCTACACTCTTTGCCTTATTTGGGCATGAGATGATCAGTTAGCTGCCTGTAATTGGCTGAAGCTTTAGTGCTGTGACTGAAAGAGATTTAGCTACTGGTTACAAGAATACCCTCTTAAAATAGATTGTAATTTGTTTACTTACTAAGTTAGGTTGTAGTCCCCTATGTGAGAATTCAAATTAGAAGCTAGCTTCTTGTCAAGTTTAGTTTAACAGTACAGTTTTATAAAGAAAAAATATATTTGCATGATCTTATAAAAGTCAATGATCCTCAGAATATTTCTTAGCTTTGAAAAGTAATTCAGGTAAGTTCACCAAAAAAGTTAACCTCTGGCCACTCAATAACTTTCTGCCTTCCCATCTACCCCCTTTTGTATAAATTCCTAGTACCTTGCAAGGATAAGATCTTTATATCTTAAAAATCATGAAAACAACAAGGTAAACCTGTTTGAAGTACATCTGTTGAAAATTCTGACTGTCCTAGAACACATAGGTAAAAATCACTCACATCCTTGAGTTTATGAAAGGAAGATGGAAGGTAATTAACATACTCTAAGTTAGACAAAGGCTGTTAACTCTCTAACCATTATATAATTGTAACAGTCATTTTAAAAACAATATGTAGAATAAAAGGAATTAGTAAAGTCATCATATTTTATTTTTTATTCCCGTTGTGTTTACTGCTCCAAAATGCTTACAGACAAGGGTTTTAGGGGCATTTAAATACAAATGAAGTTAGTTCTTTATATTAATATAAGACTTCTATCTGCAAAAGTACATGCCTTAGCAAATATTAATATGCCATTGCCAGGGCTATAAATTAGACCAGGCAACAATGCATAGAAGACAGTAAGGTACCTACAGACTCTACTATCCCTGTGTTCTGGTTACTAGCCATGTAACAAATTATCACTGAGTATAGCAGCTTACAATATTTTGTTTTGATTAAAATCATTTTTTTATTTCGCTCACAGTGTTATAGGTCAGGAATGAGCAGCTGTCACTTAGGTCTCTCATGCAGCTGCAGTCAAATGTTGGCTGGGCTGCAGTGATCTGCAGCGATCTGCAGTTCTTTGGGGTATGTTTCCAATTTGGCTCACTCACCTGGCTGGCAGTGGGTTCTGTGTCAGCTGAAACTCAGCGGGGCTGTCAATCAGAATGCTTTTACATGAGCTTTCCAGTATGACAGCTTCAAACTGCTTATGTGGCACCTGGTTGAATTACCCACATATAAGCATCTCCAGAGAATTAAACAGAAGCTACTTGGTCATTTCCAAGTCAGCCTCAGAAGTCATTCAACATCACTTTCATTGTGTTTATTTATGACCAGAATGTCATCTGGCAGAACCAGACTGAAGATAAAGGCACATAGATTCTCCCTTTGATGGAAAGCATTTTCCATAATTTGTAGATGTGCTTTATAATTTTCATATCATGTAAAGTTGAAAATACGTGCTTTAATATTTTCAAATGAATGAAAATATTGCCAAGAAAACTATACAGTATTTGTAAAGTTCATATATCTTCATTTCAATTGAAGTATTTATGATCACTTGAAAACCAGCTATACATAAAATTCCTGTTTAAATTCTGTTGAAAATATTATAGTCTGTGCAAGAAGGTAACCTTTTTTAGAAAACAGATGGCTAAGAATTCTTTGACTTTGAAGGTAATTTGCTAAAAGCTGCAGGTTGCTAAGATATTGATCACTAGAGTTACTGTTCAACCATATTGTCTTAAAATTGTTCAGATAAGCTCTGAGTCAAGAAACTATTGAGAAGGAGGACCATTTGCCTTTTGATTTGTGAACTATGTATATGAATATAAAGATATGTATATATTTTTGGCAAAGGTTTGACTAATATAACCTCATCTTTTATATAGGAATAAAAAGGAGCACAGGAAAACTAAAAAAGAAATCAGTGTGGGGGCATGTCAGACTAAGCCTGACTAGTAAAGCTAAAAATGCTCATCACCTATAAGCTAAAAGAAACTGTAAACGCTTTTGGACACTTATTACTGTGTTGGCCTAGAGTTAAGTATTAAAAATCTAAGACAGATTAACCACCATGATAGGATTTAGAGCAGATAAAATGAAACACAAATGAAAGGCTCAAATTTTGGACTGAGAATCAGAATGATGTTTGGCTGAAATTCATAATAATAGTACAATATAAAGTATAATATTGGGAATGATGGCACACCTGTCATCTCTGCACTAGGTAGGCTAAGATGGAAGAATTGTCACAAGTTTGAGACCAGCCTGTGTTACATGGTGAGTTCAAGGCCAGCCTGAACCATTAGAAAGAAAGAAAAAGAAAGAAAGAAGGAAAGAAAGAAAGAAAGAAAGAAAGAAAGAAAGAAAGAAAGAAAGAAAGAAAGAAAGTCATCAGGGGAAATGTAAAATTCTCAGTAGCAATCATGTTATGCAACTGTGTCAAATTTTTTTAATCTTGAATTGAGGAGAAATGAGAATGTGCTATTGACTTGATAACTGAACAACTAAGAAGTTATGCTTGGAGTTTGAGATAATTTTGGTAGCCATTTATTGAACCACCCAGGTAAATTGGTGTTTTAATATATTATAGTGATAATAACTTGTGACTTAGTGTTGTTTTTCTTCAACTTTTCCTAGCTGTTCAGATTATGGACCAAAGAAAGAGGGTGAAAAAATTTATTTATTTAGAGTTCAGATTTTTGTCACTGTCAAAGAACAAAACAAATATTCTGTACCACCAAGCTTTAAAAAAAATGCAAAATCACTCCAGTCCAGAAAACAGACCAGTGAACAAATTCACTGAGTAGTTAGCCAAAGGGAAGAGATCATTAAGTGTTGGAAGTCTGGACAATGAGTAGTGATTATGCTAATTAAGAATTAAAAACTAACACTGTGTATAGGATGAAAAGCGTCCATTTGTCTGTACAAAGTTAATTTTTAAAAGTTTTTTTTACTTACAAGTCAGGAAAGGCATTTCTGGAAGATCCAGCATACTCTGATTTTCTAAGCCACTCAAGGTTCTTTATGGGCATCAGCAATTGAGCCCAATTGTGATGAAACACAGCCTTTCATTATGATACCTGCTAGGCCAGGGCAGCTCCAAGCAGGGAACTTTTCTTTCTACCTTTTAACATGAGGAAGGAAGAAAAGGTGAAGAGGATAATGAGAGGTGGAACTTGAAATATAAACTGAGTAAACAGGAAATCAAAAGAGTTGAGATAGAAGATACCCAGTGTGATGAAGAGTCCTTCATTCCTTTTGAGGCTCTTTAAACAAGCAATCCAAAAGGAGAGGGTGTTGTATCTGAAGAATGCAATGTGTCTTAGTCCATATAGGCTGCTATCACAAAATATCATAGATTGAGTAGTTTATAAACAACAGAAATTTATTTCTTATAATTCCAGAAGCTCTGATATCTCAGGTCAAGGAGTTTTTGTATCTGGTAAGTGCCTGCTTTCTGGCTCAGAGGTGGCATCCTCTAACTGTGTCTTCACAAGCCTAATCCCATTTTTGAGAGTTCCACGATCTAATCACTTCCCAAAGACCCCACTTCCCATCTCACCTTTGAGGAGTGTAATGGCTTAAATCCAAAATATACCCCAAAAGGCTTATGTGTTCAGAGTTAGACATCTTGGAAGGTGATTGGATCGTGGGGACGCTATACCCATTAACAGATTCATCCACTGATGAATTCAGCAGCTGAAAGTGCTGAGAGGGGTTAGGGCCTGGTTGGAAGTGAGTCAGTGGGGGAATGACCCAGCTGCCATGGGTTGAACAGCTTTCTTCCACCATGCCATTTCTGTCCTGGTGGTAACCAACAATGGATTATACTCACTAGAAACTGTAAGCCAAATAAACCCTCCTCTTTTAAGTTATGGATGTTGGATGTTTTGTCTCAGTGATGGAAAAGCTGACAAATGTGGGAGGGAGTAAAAACATTCAGAAAATGGAAGGTACATAACTTATGATTCTAACAAGGTGCAGTGGGTGGTGGCAGTGCAAATGGCTGAGTGGAACAAAGGAGCTGATAAGATGAAACTCAAGAGCCAGGATGCTGGATGTATTGTCTATGAAGACATTCTAGTTCCATGAAACTATGGCCTCAGTTGGTGTACCAAGCAATGATAGTACCAGCTGTGGTGAGAGGTTAATGTAAGCAGAAGCTGTCAACCTCAATGAAGGAGGTTTTACCAGTCTGGAAAGGGAATAGAGGAACAAGAACACTCACCCTAATCCCAGATTACCCCCACTCTCCCCAGGGCGAGAAAGAGGATTCTTCTTTACCATAGCATCTATTAGGAAAATATTACCATGACTTTATTGATGAGAAAATTATGTAATTTATGTATTTTCTTCAATGCATATCATGTGGAAGAAGATACCAGATGGTAATTACTTTTGACATTGAATTTCTTCCAAGTACTTATACTATCTTTTTTTTTCTTCATTTCTTTTTGAGACAGAGTCATGCTATGTAGTTCAAGCTAGCCTTGAACTCAATGTGTATGCAAGCTCACCTTGCTCTCACAACAATACTCCTACCTCACCCTCTGAAGTACTGGGATTATAGGCATATTTCAATGGGAAAGGGTTTGGGGCCTGAGCTCCTGCCAGGTATCAGTCCCTCTCACTCACTAAATTAAAATGGGGACCATGCCTGAAGGATACCTGAGCAGACAAGCTACTCAGGTCTTATATATGATCTTGACCTTGCTTGATTTGCAAACATAAGCAAAATATAACAAGCTATTTCTTGTAAATGCCAGTATTAAAAAACAAACAAAAACCAGAATTTGAGCTCATCCAAGCAAAAGCAGGAAATTAGCTTATATCACTACGGACTTTCCAGCAAGATAGAACAACTAATGCAACTTTATCATTGTAATGATGAAATATTCTCTCTCTATTACTTCTGTGCTTTCTCTTTACCTGTCCTTATACTCCTTCGGTATGGTCCCTGGTTGACTTTAGTTTGGAACTGCCAGACTGATGAATTATTATTTGCTCAGACAAATTCTTCAAAACATATTTAACTTCTTTGATAATTCTAATGATTTATAGTCATTAGCATATACTGAAACTCAAAAAATTCACTAAATGAATGGGTAAAAAATGTATTACTCATGTATACATATTATGTGTACACATAAAATTTGGGTAATATCTTGGCTCTGCTGCCAACCAATTTTTGGCCCTAGGAAAATCACTTTAACATGTGATCATAGTTTTATCACCATTTTATGTGCTAAATCCCAAAGAAGAACTAGATTGTCTTGCCAGTGCATTGCATTAGCACTCTATATATAGCTCTGCTATAGTGTGGGAATCATCTGTATATTCCTTTATCCCTCTGGACTGAGCTCTTTGAGGGCACAGATTTTGTGCTAATCACCTTGGGCTATACAAAATCTCACAGACTAGTAGCTTAAATGACAGGTATTTCATTTGTCAACTCCAGAGACAAAGTCCAACATGGAGGTGTTGGATAATAAATTCCTGGTGAGAATTCTCTTCCTGGTTTGCACATACCTGCTTTCTTGCAGTATCCTTGCATGAGAGAAGGAAAGGAAGGAGGGAGAGAGGGAGGGCCGTGAGAGGAGAGAGAGCATATGCACAAAGAGCACTCAGGCGTTCTTCTTAGGAAGGCATTAATCCCATCATGGGGAGCCCATTCTTAGGACCTTGTCTAAGCTTGACCACCTACAAAAACCTCATCTCTGAATACCACCACCTTGGGTATTAGGCTTTAACATGTGAATCTGAGAGAGAAACGTTCCAACATTCATTTTGTAACATTCCATGTTTAATCTCCACATTCACATGTACTTTCTGTGGCACCTATTTCTTCTGGGAAAAGTTTACTGAAATTTTAAAGCCCCTCTTGTTGCCAAATTTTATCTTCTAGGACTAATGAAAAATATATATCCACAGTCCCCTTATATAAAATAAAAAAGTCTTTTGTATTTTCAAAATCTTATAATGTGTTATTTTGATATAGCTAACTTAATTTGCTGTACCATTGCATATCTATTTTTAAAAATCCATTTTAATAAGTGCTCTTGAAAGGAAAAATGAGGGAAATGATTCTTCTCTATTAGGTAATTCTCATTCACTAAACAGAATCACCATTAAATAGAATCTACTATGTGCCTCACTTCTCATCTGTTCTCAGTAGGAAGTGTGGTCTGATCCTACTGTATTCAAGGAAAAATATGGAAAGAAGCTGTCCAGTGACTAACATGGCAACTGCAAATGCCAAATGGGATTATCACTGAAGCCACTTGAATAAAGAATGTCACAGAACCAAGTTCAAGTTGTATAGAGATTTCGTTAGTGTTTTTTTTTTACTTTCAAAAATATCACCCTGCATTTCAATAAATTATTGCATATTCATATTTTCTAATTTCCTCCCAAATAAAATACATTAAAGTGTTCCTGTTTAATAGAAACAAAACAAGCTAAAATGCTTCTAATTTTAATGAAATCTTTCAAGTCAATATTGCAATTCTGAGTGAATCACAAAGAGCTTTATTACCCTCATAGTCATATCTAAGCCATTCTCAATCAGTTTTTATTGCATGAGTGGGAAAAATATTAATATAGTTTAGCATGCTAAGTAATGGCTCAAAATTCTCAGGTTTGCTTTGCACAGCTGATAAAAGTTTTGTGCCTTATTTCAAACCCACCGTATTGAAATCCTCAGAGGATTATGTTTTCATTCATATTTCTAGTAACCTTCTCTTTTTGTTATGCTAATTTGTTCATATTTGTTACTATCCTCAAGCAAAATGAGGTAGAGAGAGGAATGCAGACTGTATTTGGAAACTGAGCTGGAAATAAGTATAAGAGGATGGGGGAAGATGCCCGTCTCGCCCTACATTGTCATATACCAGCTACACTACTGGGCACATCGTAGGTTAAATCATTTTGTAAAAGATTGATTATTTAGGGTGATCTCAGTGTCTGTGTCATAGTGTCTGTAAACCAAAGGCAGAAGAAAAGGCAACCCTTTGGGGGTAGGTTTTTAGTCTTATGGTTTAGTCTTATGCTTTAGTCAAGCAGTGTAAGTGAGGCTGTTCACATAGGCTGAGGGAAATCCTGTCCCTGACCTTTAGTTCCTCCACCGCAGGCTCATTGAGGAGCCAAGAAAAAATGCATGGATTTTTCTCTTTGAAAGAAACATTTCACAGTTACTTCTCTTTTTCCAGTTCCACATACCTGAATGGGGCTCATGTCTTCACATAGCTGAACTATGCTTACTTGAGCTTGTCTTGTTGCCTGTTTACTTCAGTATTGGAATGTCCTGGCATAGGGAAAAGGCAGATGTATGTCTTCACAAGTAATAAATCACTTAAGTTGAATCTAACAGTTGTGCTTCATGCAGCTAGAATGTTCCATTTATTTCCTTTGGGTACCATTCTACAGATAGGGCATAAGTTAATAGTGTACCCTGATAAGAAATAGGCAAAATGAAGTTCTCTTTCTTGTGATAAGCAGGGTATAGGGAAATTATGAATGGTAGTATGCTGGTAAATGCTTAACAGACTACTCTCTGGAAACAGAAAGCCTTGATTTATAACATCTATAAATTTCTGTGATATAAATTCTCCCACCATGGCCAATTTCAAGCAACCAGTAGGATATCACTGAATGCAGATACAGAAAGAAATGTACACTGCTAGCTCTTATAAATCGATCTGAGCCAGCTCCACTACACCTTTGGCAATGAGCAAGTAAGACCTCAGTCTGACTGTGGTGAGCATCCTTCTAACCAGGGACTTTGCAAATTACTGACAAGTGAAAAATATTAGCTGTTAATGAAATTATTCTTTAAATATTTTATAGATAAAACTCTTAATTACTAGTGATGTCACAGATCAAATGAGTCAATCATATTTCTCCCAATTTTTCAGTCTCTTCACTCATTTAGCTGATCTTACTGACCTCAAATTTCTGCAATTCTTTTATTTTGTTTCGTAGACATTTCCCAACTTCATTTCCTTTCCCATAAAAGCTAAAGCTATTGCTTCAACTATCATCTTCCAGAATGTCTTGCTCTCTTTTCTTTCTACACCTACATTTATAAACTGTAATCCAAGATCAGTTCAGTCATACACTTTCCATGTCTAACCTAAACAGCTTAGTACAGCTGGGTAAAATCCCAGCCCCATGCAGATGGTATTCTTCACATTTATAGTTTACAACCACAGAATGGGCTTCAAGGATGTCACTGACCTTTCTACTGGGCTCTATCTACATGTCTGCATATCTGATATTCTAAATATTTATTCTTTTCTTAAACCCACTGTCCCGACTGTTTCTTAACCAAGTAATGTTGCTTTTAGTCTCACCTACGATTTTCTATCTGACTTCAAAAACAGACCTATAATCTCACTTACTCTTCTGCTGTCCTCGCTTTCCTCCTGATAAAGCCAGATTCCAAAATCACTCTTCTGGTACCAACCACAGTTATTTGTTCCTGGTTAGCATGCTACCCCACAATCACTGGAATTAAACAGTGGTTTATCATTATCTCACATAGTTTTATGGGTTAATGGAGAGTGGCTGAGCATCTCACACTGAAATCTCTGAAACAACTGAATTTGGGTTTTGTTCAGGACTGCACATATCTGAGTTCTTGATTGACATAAGCACATCCAAGATGGTACATTTACGTGACGGGCAGGTGAGGCTGATGGGAAGCTCAACTAGCATGTGACCAGAGTGCCTGTATGTGCCCCTCCATGTGACTTCAACTTCTTATAATCTGAGAAAGAATATACCAAAAGTAAAATATTCTAAGAGGAAACAAGAAGCTAACAAACCAAAGGTTGTGTCTAGAAATAGCAAAGTAGCAGGTCTATTGGTCAAAGCACTCACAAAGCCCACCCAGATACAAGAAATAAACTCTAGCCCTTGATAGGAGAGTAGAAAGATCAGACTGCAGAAAAACAGATGGGATGAGAGATATTATAGCTGTCTTTGGGACGGATCTGTCGCAGTACTAAATCTCTCACAGTTTTCATCTGTTCTTTCCTTTCTGGCATCTCTCCGCCCTTGGCCTATGAGCAAGCTCTTATGTTGTTAAAAACGTATGGAGAGGTCAATTAATGTCTTACTTAAAATATATGTACTTCTCTATTTTCATGTCATACTTAAATAAAAAAAACTTACACATGGCAAGAAAAGGTAAGCTTTTATGATTTACTGCTAGTGACATGTGAGCCTTCATAGATTGAATCTTTGATACCAATTTTTTAATTTTATTTAGAGAAAAACAAAACAGAAAAAAGGTAGAAATAATACACAATTTCAAAAAAAAACAGGGAAAAATGACTAGCAAAAAAAACAGCAGTAAGAAATCACTAGTTGATAAGTTACATACTGTTATCTTAGAAGTAGTTGTTCAAGTTACAAAATCCAAGAATAAAAAATGGACAGACAATCAAACAGTGACAGTGCAAACCATTCTGTGTGATGAACTAACAAAAACTTACTATTATGGTCATCTATCTACACACTTAAACATACATACAGTTATATCCTTCAAAGCACTTTCTTTCCCTTTCATTATCATAATGTCTATTATACATTTTGGATCTTATTACTCTTCCAGTTTATTATTATTTTTTATACCGGAGAGACAATATGATATTTATAAATGTTAATGATTTATTTCACTTATGAGAATAATGTTAAGTTGCCTCCATTTACTTATAAAAGCTCAAGATCATCCTTTTTATGGCTGAGTAATATTGCATTGTATATAAATGCTATATCTTTTTTATCCATTCTGCAGTTGATGGGCATTTTAGTTGTTTCCAGGATTGAGCTATTACAAATTGAGCTGCTATAAACTTGGGTGCACATATATAGCTGTGACATGACATTTTAATTTTCTGGGAAAATACCCAGGAGGGGAATAGCTGAATTGAATGGAACTTCCAATCCTAGTTTTTTGAGGAATCTCCATATTGATTTCCACAGTGGTTGCACCAGTTTACACTCCCACCAACAGTGGAGCAGTGTTCCTTTTCCCCACAGCCTCGCCAACATTTGTTATCATGTGATTTCTTGGTGGCAGCCATTCTTTCTGGAGTGAGATTAAATCTCAGTGCTGTTTTAATTTGCATTTCTCAAATGACCAAGTGATGCTGAACATTTCTTCATGTATTTGTTTGCTATTTGTATATCTTCATCTGAGAACTGTGTGTTCATCTCAGATGCTCATTTTTGGAAAGGGTTTTTGAGTTTGGGGGGCTTGATGTTTTTTTTAATTCTTTATATGTTCTGGATATAAGTCCTTTGTCTGAGAGACTGCTGACTAAAGTACTTTCCCTTTCTGTGGGTTTTCTTTTCACTTTGTGATTTCTTTTGAAGTGCAAAAACTTTTAATAAGATGAGATTCCAGTTGTTGATTCTTTGAAGTATTTCCCATGCGGTTTGCTTTTTGTTCATGAATTCTCTGCCTACCCCTATGTCTCCAAGATTTCTACCTACTTTGTCTTCCAGTACATTTAGTGTTTCTGTTTTAATGTTTAGATATTTTATCTATTTTGACTTTAGCTTAGTGCATGGTGATAGGCATGGATCTAGTTTTAGTCTTTTGCATGTGGAAAGCCAATTTCTCCAACACCATTTATTAAAGAGGCTATCCTTCTTCCAGTGAACGTGTTTATCCTCTTTGTTTAATATAAGGTGGCTGAGTGTCTTTGTAGTTGTGTTTTCATCTTATCTGTTCCATTGATCCTCAAATTTATTTCTTTGCTGTTCCATGCTGATTTTATCACTGTGGCTTTGTAGTATAATTTCAGGTCAGGAATTGAGATGCCACCTTCCTTTCCTTTGTTGCACAGAATTGCTTTTGCTATTCTAGGTTTCCTCTGTTTCTGAATGAATTTTAGGAATGTCTTCTCTAAATCTGTAAGGTATGTTAACAGTATTTTGATTGGGATTGCATTAAATCTGTGTAACAGTTTTGGGAGTATGGCCATTTTCACAATGTTGATTCTTCTTAACCAAGAGCAAAGGGATATCCTTCCATTTTCTAGTATCTTCTTCAATCTCCCTTTTTAAAGTAGTATAATTTTCAGCATGTAGATCTTTTACATTCTTTGTTAGTTTGATTCCTAAGTATTTCATTTTTTTAGATGCTATTGTGAAAAGCAATATTTCCATAGCTTCTCTTTCAGTGAGTTTTTTGTTTGTGTACAGGATTGTTATTGATTTTTGTGTATTGACTTTGTATCCAGCCACACTGCAGAATTTCTTTAATAACTCTAGTAGTCTTTTGATGGACTTTTTAGGATCTTCTCTATAGATTATCATGTCACCTTCAAATAGTGATAATTTAACTTCTTCCTTTCCTATCCTTATTCCTTTTTTTCCTCTCTCTTTTGTCTGATTGCTCTGCAAAATGTTTCTAGAACTATATTGAATAGGAATGATGATAGTGGACATTCTTGCCTTGTTCCTGATTTTACAGTGAAAGCTTTCAGTTTTTGTCCATTTCATATAATGTTGGCTGTTGGTTTGTCATAGACGGTCTATATCAGATTGAGGTAGATACCATCTATTCCGCGTTTCTATGGGGCTTTTATCACAAACAAGTGTTGGACTTTATCAAAAGCTTTTTCTGTGTCTATTGAGATGGTCATTTGTTTTTGTTTTTGTTTTTGGCTCTGTTGATCTGGTGTATTACATTTGTTGATTTGAGTTTTGATATCAATTTCAACACTGGTAATACCCCAAACCTAGTCCTTTTCTGTCTGGTCTAGAGAACCCATTAATGCTTACCATACATTTAAAGAAACATTTTAGTGACACATACAAGCAAACAAAACTATGATATATACTCATATCTATCTATTGCTGTCTTTGTAGAAAGCAATTCTTTCATTTAATCATGCCTTTCTTTAATAGCAAAATGGTACAATCAATTAACTTCTTAACTGGGTATTGGAGGAATTACATAAGATCTAGAAGAAGTTTTATGGTCTTGGAAAAAGTCAGGAAAATACATTTGGTTTCTTTTATAGTTTCATAAAAGTTAGTTTATACCCTATTCCTTAGAAATTGAAACAAAGATTGCCTAATGTGTATTTTTTTTATTTTATTTAAGGAGAAAAAGAAAAAAACAGAAAAAGGGTACAAGTTATACAGAATTTCAGAAAAAATAAACACTAGGAAATCACTAGTTAATAGATTACATGTTGTCATCTTAGAAATAATTGTTCAAGTTACAAAATTAAAGCATATAAAGTGGACATTCAAACAGTGAGACTGCAAACAGTTCTGTTCAATGATCCAACAAAACTCAGTAATATGATTATCTATCTTATACACTTAAACATACGTTCAGTAATATCCTTTAGAGCACTTTCTTTTCCTATTTTTTCACAATGACAATTACACATTTTGGGTTTTATTACTCCCACAGTTCTTATTACTTGTTTTTGAAGAGAATAAAACCAAATGTGACAAAACAAAACAGAGTCAATCAAATCAAAAGGATGGACATAGTACATGATGTAAAAACAGAATACAAGGTGATCAACAATGGTTACCATAATGCCTCTTGCTGTCTTAAAAAGAATTGCCTATATCATGAGTTATAATAAAATTGAACAAAACAGTAAAGAACAAAACCAATAAAACAAAAACATTGGAGACATTACAGGACTTCAAAAGAAGATAATAGTCAAACCAGAATGGGCGTCATAATGAATCTTATTGTCTTCACAGGCCTAACATGCATTTTAAAATGGTGCTTCTATTCTCCAGGCAACTAAGACAAAGGATTTTCTAAGCCCTGGTTTTAGAAAAATAATCACAAAATAGACACTCTTTTTTTTTGTTTTATCTTTTCATTTTTTTTCTAATATGTAGTATTTAATTTCTCTGTACTGTTCCACCAAATTGTATTCTTTTATAATGTCTGATTAACAGCATAGATCCTTTAGAAAACCATCTATTTATCAATCAGATAATTTCATCTTGACATGTAAGTGTATTTCATGTGTCAGAATCTGTTCGTTTAGATCTTACCAATAACTATACCATAGGTGTTATTATTTTTCCCTCCCATGAAACAGCAATTAGGACCTCAGGGAATAAAACATATGGCCTTGTGGGAAAGACTCACCCTAACAGAAACACCTCTGAGGCTCTTTTTGTGACTCCATGTTTCTGGAAATACCAGCGAAGACCTTAAGGGATTCACCCTGACCAAGCATTCCTATGAGAATCAGAGTCAAGTGTGAAGCTCTATATAAATTAACCAAAAATCAGACAGCAGTTTTCAGTTCATAAAAGTTTCTACATACAAAATCCCTAGTTTCTTCTTATTTCTGTTTTCAAAATTTCAACTTCAAATCCATGTAGTCCTTAACTCATCACTGCCTGGTCTTCTGTAGTCATTTATCAGCTTCCTTTTGCCACATCTAGGACAGAACTAGAGCACGAAGGCAGCTATGCTGGCGTGAGAGCAGCCTCTAAACAGAAGAAAAAAATAGTAGTTTACTGCATCCTTTCTGTTAAAATTTCTTAGTTGCCTTTAGCCTTGTTGTTTTCTCCAGACATTCCTGGACTTCATAACACACTGGTCTGGAGGAGACAGAGGCAAAATACACCCATCACCACCCCCAACTTGCAGAGAAGAGCAACTCCATGCTATTGCTCCATAAATAATTAAAGAGTCTCTTCCAGGCAACACAGTCAAGATGCAGATTGAATTTATTCCCTAGGAGGACTAGGGGTGGCTATGTAGACCCAGTTCACAGTCAAGCTGAGTTGGGGACACTAGCATGATTCAAAATGTGTCAAACTTAGAGAGCACACGCCCTCGGGTTTGGTGCCAGACACCGTGCATGGCAAGGAGCTCTTGCTTTCCCTTTTGCCTGGTTTTGTTTTGTTTTCCTGTTGTACTTACTATTAAGGAAAGAAACTAATTCCACAGCAGAAATAGAAATGATACCTGTGTAACTGGGTGGCATTTTGCATATCTCTAAATTCATAGGAAAATGTATGCACCAATTCAAGTATTCTTGATAGGTGATTGTTTTAACTTACTTCTTTAGATTTCTTTGTAAAACCCTTTTGTGATTTGATAGGTGGAGTTAATGCAGCCTGAGAAGACACATGGGAAGAACTATATAGCATCTTTGCTTATGTCAGAGTTCTAGCAATCAAGAAGGGAATGGGAAAGGAGAGGGGGAGAGAAAAAGGAAGGAAAGGGAAGGAGGAAGGAATTAATCTCAACTTAGATGGATCAAAAGACTTTTAATGAACCCTATACTGGGTATGGAACTGGAGAATAGAAAGAAACCCATAAACCAGCACCAGAAGCGAGGAGAAGGCAGAGTGTTTCCAGAGGCTGTTACGCTAAAGCCACACAAGAGTGGAAGTAATGGAGAAAGGCAAACATTGCCAGAAACTTGATAACTCACACCAAGCCAATTTATCATTGAAATATACACTTGAGCCCTTAAGTTTCCTATTGTAATAACTACAATATTGAATAAATTGATTTTCACATATCACATTTCATTATCTGTTCTGTAAAAACTTCTCTTCATTTCAAAGAAGGCTATATTTTAAAGATATGCTAGTCTGCCTTTTAATTAGTCATCTTAGAAATGCTGTAACATTTTCCTTTGGAAAGCATCCGTCTTTCCCTTCCTCTTTCCTTCGCTTTTTGTAGAGGGCATCTGCAAGCTATGTAGCGTGCGGTTGGAATCTTTTCAACAGATCTTTTTTTAAAAACCGTTTTATTAGCACATGCTTGCAGAATATCATTAATACATTCCTTGTGGGAAATTGGCGCATGTACATGTAATGTCTTAGCCCTTTTTACTTCTTCTTCTCCCATGCCCAGATCCCCTTTCCCTCTCCACAAAGTCAATTGCCCTGTAGCATGTTCTCTCTTTTGTTTTGCTTTCTAAATTGCTTATAATTTGGGTTTCCTATAAGAAAAATCATGCCATATATTTAACCTTCTGTGGCAAATCTTTGCTAAGACTCCAGCTTTGTTTTCAAGACTGGGTTGCTATGATTGCATCCCTAAGGAAGTTTATTAAGTTCTGGAAGCAATATACAACTTGGAGGTCTGAGCTGTCCCTCTGACCTCTGAGGTGATTTTAGGAAATGAAATGACCTAAGCAAGTTAGCTTCTCAATTGTTTCTACATGATTTCGAGACACAAAGGAAGAAAAAACTGGCTGCAAAATTTTCAAGTAATGATGTTCTACTGGACATTTTACATATTTTGAAGCAAAAATGTTCCAAATTACAGAAAAACATTCCAAATAACAACAGTGTCCTCTGATTCAGGACACACCACTGACATCTGACTCCAAACATTTATACTTCCCAGTAAGAACTTGGAGGACCCAGATAAGAATTCTTTGTAGACCATTGAGACTGATAACAGTTCCAGACTACACAGGCCCTAACATAAACATGTAAAATAACCCCCCTGAGGCAAACACAGTAAACACAAACACAAAAGAAAAATCCCTAATCATAAAGGCTATCCTGTAAGCTGATGGATTTAAGTAGCTTTCTAGGCAGATGAGACAAGGAAAAAGAATAATTTTGTCCTTTGGCATGCATAATTTGTTACACATAAAATTACATTATTTGTGGATCAATGTTTTGTGTTTTGTATTCTACACACAGATTTTAGAGAGCGAACACCTTGGTTAGCAGGTTCTGACATCATGTCTCAGAGGGTG
Source organism: Cavia porcellus (assembly GCF_034190915.1). NCBI lineage: Eukaryota > Metazoa > Chordata > Mammalia > Rodentia > Caviidae > Cavia > Cavia porcellus. The sequence goes on along the minus strand of NW_026947496.1, from coordinate 43,025,420 downwards.
GGTGTTTGTTTCAAGAGTTTTTGGGTGGCCCTGCTGGCTGGTTAAAATAAAGGAAAAATTCACACCATTCTAGTTCCCCATTGCTTGCCTGGAGATAGCTTTACCAGTTCCATGCCTGTTCAGGTAAATGTATATACATATACTCATTGACTTATGTACCCATATACATTGTACTCAGCTGGCCATGCAATATTTATATTAGTACTTTGAGCGACCCAAGGTTTTGTCATAAAATCTAAGGCTGCTGTAGGGGAGAGAGTGCATAAAACTTTCATGACTAGTATAAAAAATACAAAATGTTATCATTAATATTTAATACAATTTGTAGCAGTCAATGAGCAAAATCAATGTTTTTTAATTAAGTTATTCATTTGTAATACAAACTGTGCCTTGTTGTGCATTAATACAGAATTTAGTATGTTGAATTAAAATAAATAAATAAACCTAATTTTAGCCCTGAGTGTAATGGTATTAGTAATAAAACTATTAATTGGTTGCCTTTTCTTTGATAAGCAAACAGGATTTCTTCAGGGACAACATCGCTTATTCTAAGGTACTTGATGATTCTGAAGTTGACTCAGTCCAAGGTGTTTAGTAAGATTAACTGCAGTTCACACAGTTTATAAGAGGCACATTTATGCCCTGGCTTATTGTCTGGTCTTCCCAGGTCCCTTTGATTAGAGATTAAGACAGCTGAGGGTGGACATTTACATAACTTGAGTGGGTTTTCAACCAAAACTTTAGGATTATCCTATATTGAAGAATTTAGTAGTAAACCAAAGGAGTGTTAATTACTCACTTCCACTTTTCCCTGAAATTCTTTTTCCAATCTGTAGTCCCTGGGCAGGTCTCTCCTTTTCCAAAGTCATCATGTTGATTTTTACACCCATGTCTCTTAGTCCAGGCTTCTTTCAGAGGGTGCAGAGGACAGAGTTTCCTGTAAGCAAAGCTGACTAGGGCAGCTGGTACATTGTTCTTCCTTATGGCCACTTAAAAATACAAGTTTGATTGGTATGATGTTAACCTCAACTCTGTACTTTCCTCAAACCGAGCTGGTATAAATAATACATTAAAGTGCATAATAAAAATACCACTGTATTTACAGTGTGCATTACCTGGATGGCAGAGAAAAGGAAGGAAATAAAACAAGTCAGCTATACTGTACAATGGTGTACATACCAGTTGCTAATCATAAGTTTGAAAATAATGTAAACATCTTCAGAGGACTTCTGACATAAAATTTTCAGTATTCAAAGGAGAAAGGGGGCATATTTTTACCATTGACTGTAACTATTAAAGAAAACAAATTATTGTTATAATTTCTAATTTCCAAAAGAAAGTGGGCCCAGTGCTGGAGGTGTAGCTCAGCGCTAGACAGAGTACTTGCCTAGCATGCATTGGGTTTGATTCTCAGCACCACGAAATTTTTTGAAACATTTAAAAACAAAATATTACAGAATTCTTATTAGTAGGTCACTGAATAGTAATATATTGCTATTCATTAAATTTGCCTAATGGAAGAGTCACGAAAGTTCTGACGGCTCAGTTCAAACAAAATAACTCAAAATGAATGAAAAATAATATATGTTGGTAAGATGTGGTATAATGAATCTGGGATTAACTTTGTAGTGTCTAAGGAATAAGCAAAACGAGAACTTCACCTTGGTATATGTTCTAGATTTGCTAATATGACATGGGAGCTTTGAGCAATATGGGGAGAGCAGACTTCGCAGGGTACCAACAAAGAAAGAATTGAATTTCAATTTGTTTTAAGAGTTTCTAGAAGTAAACATAGATCTAAACTTGATTTAATTAAGATATATCAAAGATGATTTCTTTATCAAAATTATCCATAATAGTTAATGTGGACCCTTAGGGGATTTTGGAGAGTGTGGGAAAAATTTGTGCTAACTGGTAACATGCTTACCTTTCTTTGTTGTTTATTGAAATGTGTCAGCTTTATTGCTAATATTTTACTGATGGTTCATTCTTCATTTCTTCAATATAGAATTCAATTTAAAATAAAATCCGATATTCTGTCTGCAAATTTCAATTCCCACCAGAAATATAATTCAATTAAATTCCAAATATTTCTTTTAAAAATACAAAATAAAATCATTCTCTCTACATATGCTATTTCTGCTCAGTTCCAAAAGGATGAAAAACTGCATTTGTTTAGTTTTGGTTCATCTATCACTTTGTACATTTTTATGGATTTTTATGTGTAATCACATTTTCAGAGGGATTTTTTATATAGTCTGCTCCATTTCTGCAGAGTTATTATCTTTCAGCCCTAAAATTATAAAAATTGATACACAATCTTTGGTTTCTTTCTTCCTAGAAAAGTGATAGGTAGCCATTCATCATGCACTGTGACAAGCTGAACCTGCTTTGTTTACAGTAGTGAAAGATGACTTTTATTCTTGTTTCTGTTCTTCTCTTCTTGGTAACAATGATGATGGTGATCATAGTGCCTTTGATGTGTGCTTTGGGGTGGGATGTTGGAAGATAGATAGCTTATTTCTAAACCTAGGAAAGAATCTGCATTTTTATTTTAAGAGCTTAATAAACTATGTTGTTTTAAAGGAATGTATGAAAGAATTGATCTTTCCACCTGCCTCTCCTGTTGAGGTGTTCTCCATACATCTCTTCCCCTAACTCTCTCTTCCAATTTACTGTTTGCTAGATGACTGTTCTACTAGATATAAAGTGCTGCTTTTTTCACTTAACTATGCAGCAGGCACTCTCTGTACTTCTAGGGCAACCTTAATGGTGCATTTATATTCCATTCAAACTTGAACACAGCAAGAGAAAACCTACCTACAGGGATCATAAGTACTGATGGCATTTGCTGAGATCTGAAAGCCTTGCATATGGCATTATATTTACCTGAGCCATTCCAAAGTGTTATCATTAAAACACAATTGTGCTTTACAGGTGTCAGCTGGGCATACGTAAGGTTTAAAATCATTTTTATGTTCCTTCCCTATGGTTTTGTTAAGGCTCATTTTAATTCCTAGGTTTGTGCAAAGGGCCATATAAAAAAGCTGTACATGCATCAGTCTCTCTGAAGTGAACCAAATGTCAGCTTCCATTTGAATGCCAGCTGGAAAAATAGCTTCTCCCATAAAGGTGGTAGGAGAAATGAGAGTAGAGACAGAGCAGGCCGATACTTTGGAGGAAAGCACACCCAGTGCATCTGTCTCCAGAGAGAACTCCCTCAATCCTCACAGTAAAGTGTTCAGAGATACCGTAGTCCCAGTTTGAAAAAAAAAAGTCTTGCCACTGATCAGAATATATGTGCATCACTTGTGCCCTTTTAACTCTGTCCACTCACACAGCAGAGACTTCCACATACACAGACAAGTAAATCTACCAAGCACAGCAACAAGTGCTGTGTAATAGGAGATGAGTCAGTTTTTATGGGTTGGTGGCTCAGATTATCTGGCAGCTGTAAGACAAACGTGCAATCTGGAGATGCCTGGTCACTGATTCCCATCCTCCCTATATAGGTTGGTTTTCCAACTCTGTGGACTATGCCTCTGCTTGTAGGATTAGTTGTCTTACATTCTCCTCTTCTCCCCTCCCACTGCCAAAACTTCCTTCCAGGATAGAGTTATCGTCATGCATTCCTTCATAGTAGAATGACATTTCAGGTAAATGCTGACATCTTTTTAAAAGCATAGTGATGTTTTTCTGTGTGTGTGTGTATGTGTGTGTGTGTGTGTGTGTGTGTGTGTACAGGTCGTTGCATGCATGTAGTATTTAGGTCCACAGCACTATTCAGATGTCTTGAAGTCACATTTCCTTAGCCAATGAGCAACTCAAAGATTTAAATAAACATTACATGTTTGCAGTTTTACTTTTTTTTTTCTTTTTGGTGATAGAGAGTGTAGGACTAGGAAATTAATCTAAGACTTTCCATATGCTAGACAATTGCTCTACCATTAAGCTACATCCCCAGTTCTTTACTTTCCTTTTAAGAGTGTCAATCCTTGTATACATCTAACAAATTCCCAGTATGGCTCCATAAAAGTCAGCAACTAGTGTAGGCTCTGAAAAGACATGGGGGTACCTGGTAATCTGGAGTAGGAAAGTTGGTAAGGTGGAAGGAGAATGACTGAAGCAGAAGACTAGGAGCAGGGAACCGTCTCACTTTTACCTGTAGTAGAGTTGAATAAGTACCTTATTAATTCATTCACTTATCTATCATTTCTGTTTTGTGTGTCTTATATTCAATAAACCTGGCACAACCTCTGACCTCCTGTAGTCGATAGTATATACCTCTTTAATTCCTTCAGTCAGAAGCATCTAATTTTCTAGCACTTTGACCCAGAGAAAGCCAATAGAGTTGTGCTCTTCAAAGACCAAAAAAAAAAAAAAAAAAAAAAAAAAACATAGCCTATGATGGATAGCTACAATACAAAAGACCAACTGGATTTCCTTGCTTTCCTAGGAGGCTAAGGTAATCTAAAAGCTTGAGATTGCTGGTATGCCAGTTGAAATTTCCCAACTGGACATAGAAATGATTGCCTCCCTCCCCACACACATCGTTTTCCAATATGAGGAGTTCAGAAGGCCATTGGTGTGACCTCGTGGTGTTTCCTCACCCACAACTAGCAGGAAGAATACTGTCTCCCAGGTTAACCAGCATGAGCTCAAGAGCTCTTCTTTCCTTTGTTACCTTGAGGTGTCCTCCTGAACTCATCTAGTGACCTACTACAGAAGGATACAACCACAGGCCATTCTGTGAGTTTCTGACGAGAAGTCTCCTTCAGGGAGAGGAAGACACTGAGGAAACACCTGTTCTATGAGTAAACCAGTTCCTTTTATGGGAACCTTGAGTTTACTCTGTACTTATGTGCTTTTCCACTGTTGTATGCTCCCTTGTTCAAGTCTGAGATTTGGGGCTTCTGTCCTCACTGTGAAAAAAGATGGTGCTTAAAGATTGGATGTCCAAATATCAAGAGGACCGTGCTGGGCAAATATTCACAGAAATTCCCACATATCAGCCCTGTTCTCTGGGCATGGTTGTTGATGCTGACAAGACTCTCCTCATCTTGGTAAGTGAAGGGTTTTTGAGTGACAATACATAACTAATGGTGGAGGACAGAGTGTTTGTTTCCAATGCAAGTTGAAATCACATAATTGTTTATGGCAGAAAACATGACTTTCTTTTCTGCAAACACACAGATGAGAGCTTATTACAGCTTGTCCCAGCATCTTCTTGTCTCTGTCATGCTTTGGGTGCAGTGCAGGGTCAGAGGAAATGAGGGCCTGGGACTGCTTTGCAGCTGATTCCCTCCCACCTCCCTCCAATGCATTGTCTACAAAAATAAACGAAGATTTTGTGTTTTACTTTTCACACTTCTAAATCCTTGGGCTATTCTGGTTCTTTTTTGTTTTGTTTTGTTTTTTTGTTTTTGTCAGGAAGCACAAGGGACTATTAATTACTTGTCTCTTTACATGCAGGAGAATAACTGGGATGATTGTACTCACATCCCAGGAGTTATCCTTTAGGTAATCAAATGAAAACAGTTAATTCCAAGCCTGCACAGCAATGCACTTCCTGCTAATGGAAAGTAAACACCGTGTCACTTACATAACACATGGAAAGAGGCCTGATGACTCCAGCTCTTCACATCTGACAGGGATGGAAAACACGCTGTCTGCTCTAGTTTCTCTCCAAACACCCTCCTGGGCCCCTCTCCAGTGTGCAGCAGAAGCAGTGCCACACGCTGGCTAAAATTTTAAAATACATCCTAGTTAACGTGATCCAGAATTTCATTTCAACCTATGTGTTTTAAGGGGAAATGAAATTGTTCAAAGTTGAGTTGTGGTGAAACTCATTCTTGACTCGATCTATTTGTATCACAGAGTCTCAGAAATGTAAATAAAATCTGTGTAACTTACCAGTACGCTCCCAGGAAGCTCTGCTTTTAAATCCTTTGGAATCAAGGCAGTTCTATTTCAGAAGCTCTCTAGGAAAAGATTCTGCAGGGCAACTAAGTCATTTAACACTGATGGTAGGGAATCCCTCCTTCAGCACATTTCCAGTCAAATGTAATCCCATTATCTCGAATCCATTCTACTTTCTGTGTGGAAGAAAGGCCGCCTCTCTCCAGCTCTTCCTCATAACCCACAGTCCTGTTCCTATGCTTGACTTCAACGGTTTGAGTAATTCCAGTGTTTTCACATAGTGTTACAGCTTCTACTACTCAGCCTCACACCTACATATAGTCACACACACACACACACACACACACACACACACACACACACACTCACAGTCTGTCTCTGTCTCTGTCTCTCTCTCTCTCTCTCTCTCTCTCTCTCTCTCTCTCTCTCTCTCTCTCTCTCTCTCCTCTCTTGTCTACTCTGACAGTAATGGCACCCCAGAGGTGACTGTCTTCCTAATTATAAAACCTGGCATCTAACCTCTTGAGAAATCTGACACAGGGTGAACTCAGCAGTTCAATTTTCATTTTTAAATCCATTTAGCAAATATTTATTCAGCCTGCTAAGTAGGAGTAAATGTGCTCAATCTAATGGGAGTCAAGAGGGGGAAGATGGGGTTCCTGCCTTCAAGGACCATAAGTCTTAAATCTCCAAATAGCTAAATAGAAGAACATGATAACAATGCAAGGGATAACACGGGGGAGGCAGTTGCTTGCTGTCTGATGAGGATGGATTCCTATAGGTCCTGCAGAGACAATGAGGGGTTGGGAAAAAAAAAAAACACAATAGTGGGATCTGAGCCTGAGAACAGGCAGATTTTCTCTTATGTCTACTGGAGTTGGGGCATACGTGATAGTTGGCATTCTCTTTTAACCTGCAAGTCACTGGAAAAATAAAAGCACCAGGATTTTGGGTCTGAATAGTACAGGTAGAGATATAATAGGGGTGATTATGGTGATCTAGGCATACTCTGGCTTCATTTCTTAGGATGGTCAATTTAAGAAAGATGTTGAGTGGTATAACTCTCTAACCAAATCCTTTCAGGGCAGTGACTCTAACCTGAGATGCCTTCAAATGAGAGGTGGGTTATAAAGAGCCTGGCTGTAGGCTCTACTACTAAAATATGTGGAACCTATCTTCTTTACAGAGGAGCTGACTTTCAGATGCACAAGGAGTGACTAGAGGGGGAGAAATACAGAAATCTGTTGTACTATATACATTTCCCAAGGTTACCACTCTTCTGTGAAGCTGCACCAGGAAAGGGCCAAAAGAAGTAAGAAAAGCCGCTGTGTTTAGAGAGAGTGGTACTAAAGCAGATACCTGGGCATAGGAGAAACCATACTTGCCCCCTTCACCCAGTACAAATCTGAATAGCACCTGCTGTCCATGCAGTGACTGTGTAGGGTTAGGGTTAAACAGGGAGAGGTGTCTTTGGGGCCTGAGAGGTTGTGTAGCTCAGGACTGAAAGGGAGTTCTCCCATACTGACTTTCCATTGTAGCACTTTTTGTTTATTTTTGCCTGAAATTGATAATGATCATTGACTGAAATATAGACTTTTTATTACTTTAAGGAAGATACATTTGACTCCATTTTATCTATATCTTTTTAAACAACTGTGCAATCTGTTCTTTCATAGGTTACCTAATATATTCCTTACCTCTTGGTGGCAAAGCCTGAGAGTTCTTGACTTATCATTCTCTTTATTATTTTAACTTTTTCCTTTTTCCAATTTTGAAAGTTTTTTTTCTTTTACTTTCACCAAATATCCTGCTAAGCTTTTTTATTTTTCTATGCTCTGAAACAAATCATATAGCAGAGACTGGTCACTTCCTAAACCTTTGTTGCTATTTTCAAAGGGTAGATGGCTTAAGGCGGATAAAAAAAATCTCACCAGCAATTTCCCATGTTTCTCTCTAGTTTTTATTTTCTTTATTTGTTTTTTTTACACATAATCAATTTATGAATTTATTTCTGAATTTGTGTTTGTTTCTCTTTCTATAATTTCAGCCATTTTTGTGTCTTCTTTTTTCTCAATCATTTTTTACTCTTGTGAACATGCTATCTCATTTTTTATTCATTATTTAATAGAGCTACCTCACTCAGTTTTATACTATGTTCAATATTTTTATTCTCCAATAATTTAAAACTTCTGTATTTTATCCTTAATTCAAAAGTTATTTAGTAGGGGCTTATTTTGGGGTTTTTGTTTTGTTAAGTTTTAAGGACTGATGATGCTAGCTTACAGTTTTACCACTAATCTCTGGTTTTATTGCTTTCAGGTCAGAATCTTTGACACTTGTCTTTGTTTTTACAAGTAATGTATTAATTTTTTGATAGCTTATTTTTGGACCAAAGGTGTTTTTTTTATTTTTATTTTTTTAATTTTTTTTATCGGTACCAAGGATTGAACTCACGATGGCCTGCTTGCAAGGCAGGTGCTTATGCCGCTGAGCTAAATCCCCAGCCCCTGGACCAAAGTTTTGTAGCAATTTAATTATGGTTGCTTTGTACCATTTTAACATGTTGAAAATGTACATGTATTCAATCTCATATATTTTATGATATTCAAATTTTGTTTGTACTTATTAGTACTCTCCATCTATCAAAATTTTGAGAAGTACAATTTTCACTGCATTTTGATTTTGATTTCTCTCATTTCTGAGTTTGCAATTTTTGTACTGAAATGCTGACTGATTTCTCATCTAAATGTTTAGTACTTTAATACAGATTTGAAATTTTAGTAATGAAAATGGTACTCTTTATCATTTAATGTTTCTTATGTTGGAGTTTTTCCTCTGTTTAATTTGACTTAAAATATTATTGGTGCATCTGCTCTTTTATCTATAGTTGCCTAGTGATTATAGTTCATCTTTTCTTTTAAGTTTTTAACATTTTCTGACCTTTTTGTTTTCTTTAATGTTAGCTTGCAGTTGTATTTTTAAAAGAAATTCTTAAGTGTGTTTGTTTTTATAGGAGTTTCTAACTTATTGAAACATTGATTTTTGTTAGCCAAAAGGTCTAGACTAAATTCTATTGTGTAATTTTATATATCCTGTATTTATATCCCTTACTGCTGCCATAATTTCTTTTTAATTTTTTTCTGAATAATGAAAAGGTATATTTCTGAAAGGTAAAAATTTGCTCTGATGACCTAATCTAAAACAATTACCTCTGTTCTTTATTTGTTCATGATGAAAAATTTTAGTTTCCCCATTCATGCTCCAGCTGATATTTGTATGATATAGAACACGACTGGTTATTATTACTTTGTAATTTTTATTACTAAGTTGTCAGGTTTTACAGTAAATAGATTGTCTTTCAAAAAATATTTTTAACACGCATGTATAATTTTGCAATGTTTGAAAAAATATTTGGATGCAATCCTATGAGCTTAACTTTATTACAATTGTCCTTTTATGATTGTACTTTCCACATTTAATGGCCTTGCCTTTGATTCTCCTCTTTTACCACTGAATATATTTACATATATTTTCAGAATGGGTACATAGGTGATATATTTTCAGAGACCTCTCTTGTCCAAGTGAGACTTCCTGTTTACTTAAAATACAGAAACCCTTTGGCTGGGCACAGAATTCATGAGTAACCATCTCTTTCAGAGAAAAACAATATTATTTTTGAGTTTCCAGTTTAAAAAAAGATATCAGCAAATGAGGCCAGCTTTTATTAAAATATGAAATATTTCAAACACATACTACAGTCCAAAAATTATTACACAAACGTAAATCCACAATCCAGCTTTAACATAATGAAACTATTTTTCAAATATACCTCAGATCTCTTTCCTTTCTTTTAAGAAATAAAAAGTTGGAGGTTAGGGATTTAGCTCATCGCAAAGCACCTGTTTGGCCAAGAGCAAGGTCGTTGAGTTTGATCCCCCGTGCCAAAAAAAAAAAAAAAAAAAAGAAAGAAAGAAAGAAAGAAAAAGAAAAAGTTAAGCTAGCTACATTCCTAATCTTAGTTTTGATGACAATATTTTGCTTTAGTTTTGACATTTGAATGTCTCCATACTGTATAGGCTTTGTGCTTCATTCCTTCTGGAAAATAGATACATTTTCTCCTGTTGATTCAGCTAGAAGGTTTGTGTTAATTCTTTTTTCTATTTTAAAATAGCATTATTATAATATACCTCAATGATTTAACTATATATCTCTTTGCTATCATACATATGTACATATTTAAATGTATGCATACGCATACATTTGTACGGTGTGTATATAGGACATATTTTATATGTATATATCTTCTATATACAAATATATACAATAAAATATATAAATATATTTTTAATTTTAAAGAGAAAAAAGCAAAACAGAGAAAAGGATTGAGGTAATACAGAATTTCAAAAAAATTAAACAGTAAGAAACCACTAGTTGATAGATTACATATTGTCATCTTAGAAACAGTTGTTCAAGTTACAAAATTAAAGCATACAAAGTGGACATTTAAACATTAAGAGTGTTCAATGCCCCAACAAAAACTTAGTAATATAGTTATCTCTCTTATACACTTAAACATGCATGCAGTTATATCCTTTAGAGCATTTTCTTTTCCTCTCTTTTTTACAGTAACAATTATACATTTTGGATTTTATTACTCCTACTGTTCTTATTCCTTTTTTGAAGAGAATAAAACCAAATGTAACAAAACAAAATTGAGTGAAGTCAAAACAAAAGGATGGACATAGTACATGACATAAAAACAAAATACAAGGTGATCAACAATGGTTACCACAATGCCTCTTGCTATCTTCAAAAGAATTGCTCATATCATCAGGTATAACACAATTGAACAAAACAGTACAGAATAAAACCAATAAAAATGAAACATTGAGGACATTAAAGGACTTCAAAAGAAGATAATAGTCAAACCAGAATGGGTATCATACTGAATCTTACTGTCTTCAAATTAGTTGCCTATACCAAGACTTGATACTATCAAACAAAAGAAATTCGAATAAAATCAGTCAAAACAAGCCAGTAAACACAATACAGGGCTTCAAATCAAGTTAATAGGAAACCAAAAATGGTTACCATAATATATCATGCTATCTTTGGAATAGCTGTCCATGCCATTAAATCTAACACAAGAAGACAAACTGCAACAAAATAAAACCAAACTAAACAGAATGATGAAAACAATATGGGTTTTAAATCATGATAAAAGATTAACAATGGCCACTGCCTTCCCTATTTAGACAATTCCTCCCCTTTCACTTTCACAGGGTGCATTGTACATTTTGCATCCCACTAACTCCTTTAGTTTTTAGATTAGGGAGGCAGCCCACTATTCACCTAAGTGATTCTGAACATTTTTATCCCTGAGTTTGGTCTCAAGTTGTATCCATTTACCTACAACAGCCTCAAGGTTTTCTTTCTTTATAGCTGAGTAGTTTTCTATTATATAAAAGTGTTATGGCTTTCTAGCCAATCTGCAGCTGATGGACAAGCTACCCCCATTTTTTCTGGTTCCTTGTCACACAGAGCATTGTTTTCTCATCTTTGACTTTCAGCCTATAAATACTTTTTTGGGGTTAATTGTATTTCTTAAATAGAGCATCCTGATGTATCCTGTCTCCTGATCCACTCTGCCTATGTTTCTTTTTATTAGTATATCAAGGCCATCCATATTAGTGATTATAGCCACCCTTCTCTGCCTCATCTCTGCCATGTTATTTTTCTAACGTTGGTTGTCTACTTTTCCCTTTATTCCAATGTCTGCCCTGTTCAGTGAGCCCCCTCTGCCACTGTTTCTGAAACCATCACCTTTTTTCTCTCTCTCTAGAATGTCCTTCAGTATTTTTTTATACGGTTGGTTTGGTGGTCATGAATTCCCCTAGCTCCTCTTTGTCATGGAAGCATCTTGTTTCTCCATTAATTCTGAGAGATAGTTTTACAGGATACATCAGTCTGGGTTGGAGGTTATTTTCTTTCAGGACTTGGAATACTTCATTCCAAGCTCTTCTTGATTTGATGGTTTGTGTCGAGAAGTCTGCCATGATTCTGATGGGTTTTCCTTTATAGGTGATCTGTTTCTTTTCTTTGACAGCTTTTAATATTCTTTCCTTGTATTGAAGTTCTGGGATCTTGATTATTATATGTCCGGGTGTAGATCTATTTTTTTTTTTTTTTTAGCTGGCAGGAGTTCTGTATGCCTCATATATGTGAATATCATTTCCTTTTCCTATGCATAGAAAGTTTATTTAATTATTTCCATAAATAGCCTTTGTATTTCATTTGTGTTTACCCCTGCTTCTTCACTCATGTTTTTCATTCTTAAGTTATAGATCCTTTTGTCATCTTCTAGCCTTTGTATTTTTACTTCCTGGTTCCTTGTTATTTTTAAAAGATCTTCCCTTTCACAATCGCAAGCAGCAAATCTGTCTTCAAGGTTTAATAGTCTGCCTTTAGTTTCTTTCAAAGCAGTTTTTCTAGCTTTCAACAGACTTTTTAATTTCCTAGTAATTTCTTTGAATCTGTTTCATGTGTTCTAAATTTTTTTTATATTCTTCATTGAAGGTTTTCCTCCTTTTTCTATGCTCCTCTATTCTTTCATCTGTGTCTTCTTTAGGGGTGCTTAGCAGTTCTTTTGTTATATTTCTCATATCTTCTTTTACTTGTGATAGTATTTCTGTTCTAAGTTCTTTTATAGCTCCATGGAGTTGTTTCTTTATTTCTGTTGCTGTTGCTTCAAAAACTGCAGGTGTGCAACTCCCATCTCTTCTGTGTTTATATCTCCTGGTCCAGTATGCTTGGGGTGGAGGCCAGAGACTGCCTTTTGCTTTTTCCTCTTGGTATGTTCCTGGTTTCTTTTGGACAAGTGGGTAGCAGGATCCTTGGCACTTCCCGTATTGGTTATAATTACTCTGAAATGTGTTGGCTAGATATTTCTGCCGTTTGCAGCTTTCCCCAGTGTGCTGGTGGCTAGTGGAGTGTGTGCAGAGGTGGGGCAGGCTTGCCCCTCCCCTCCTAGCTGGTTGACCACAGGGAATCTTCACCACTGTTTGCCGGGGACAGGGGGATTGGTTGGGGATAGCTTTAGGACAACCTCAGTAGTGGCTATTGGAATGCGCAGAGGGACAGAACTCAGCCCAAGCAATTTCCACTGGTCTGCTCCAAGCTAGGAGGGGCTGAACAAAGCCAGCTGCAGTTCTGTCTCCAGGCTTATCCTGCCCAACTCCAAAATGGTGCCCAGCCAATCTCCCACTCCCGCAGGAGTACTGAGTTCCACACACCACCAGCCAGTGCAGTTCTCTGGTATGCTGCTCCCCTCTGCCACTGTGTCTCCTCACCAAGGCCTTTGGGCTTGCCAGCCACTAATTTCACTGTGCCCATGTGTCTCTGCGTTCCAGCAGCGCTTCTTGCACAGTGGTTCTGGCTCCAGTGAAAGCACCACCAGCGACTACCTTCTTCTGTTTAAGTTTTTCTTTCTTTCTTTCTTTTTTTTATTCTCTCAGTGGGCTTCAATTGTCACTTTAGTTTCTTCCTGGGTTGAGGGGACCCACTTCTTTCCTTCTTGTTTTCTCCAGAATGCTATATTCCAGCATCTGGACTGTTTCTCTCAGAGAATCTATTTACTCTGCTGCTTACTGTTCTGCCATCTTCCCAGACCTCAATATAAATATACTTTATGTTTATAGATTGCAAAAAAAAAAAGAAGATAACTTACTGCTTTCACAACTATTAAAAAGAATGTGGGAGAGAAGAAACTCTGTTAGTATCATGTAGATTAGTATTGAATGTCTCTGAGTTTGTTTTGCTTTTTCCCATCTTTCTCCTTTCTGATTTCTTTCTTGGAAATGTGGATTTGCAGTAGATTGGATTATCAGGGGTTTTTTGTTTGATCTCTTAATGAAGAAAAGGAAGAAAAAGGAGAACAAGAATTATATAGCAAATCTTGTGGGCTTAGTTTGTTGCAAGGGCATTTTGTGTAATAATTCACTTAATCTTCATAGACCATGGTGCTAACATCTTTTGAATTTCCTAGATGAGGAAATTGAGTCCTGCAGTTTAAGTAAGTAGAGATAAAACAGCTGAAATTTTAAGTTAGAAATTTGGTTTCCCAAACTCAACACTTAACCACTGGAAGTATAACTACAGGTTGTACTCTGTATACTTCCATTCTATCTACAAGATGATGGAACCTTTATGTCAGTGATATAATTTTTCTAGTACTAATATTTAGAAATATACCCTTAATGGGTTTCTAAGTGTGAAATACAATATTGCTATCTATCTATAACTAAAATTTTATACTTATTGATTTAAAAGAAAATTCTGCAACATGTGGCAACCTGGATGATCCTTAAGAACATTATGCTAAGTACAATAAACCAACCATAAATGGACAAAGATTACATGACTCGGTTTATGTGCCATGCTGGTGCCTCTTTTCATAGACCCTGCATTGATTTTTCTTTGGTTCTTTATCCTAATCTCTAAACAAAGAAAGACTGCCTCTATGCAGCATTTATCTAATAACAGATTCATCAACATTCAGAATCACCTAGTCTTGCTCAAACTCTTAGATTTGGAGCTTGAGCACAAGTTGTGCCCACATCTAATGGTTATTTACATAATATGACTATCCTATGTTGAGCTCCATAGCTGAATGTTGCTCTTTCTTCAATATAATCCTCTGTTTTGCAATTGGGGGCATTTCTCTCAAACATTAATAATAGTTTTAGTTGATAACTTTCCTACCGAGTGCAATTGCACTTTTTCATCTTTTAATGTGTTTGTAAAATCATTGCCAGAGATACATACAAAAAGTGGATTTAGCACCATTTGCACATCACCATCCTAATTCTGAAGAATGCATTATTGCCAAATCTATTTATTTGGCCAGTTTTCCTATTTCCCATAGAATGCTCATCGTCATTGCTGTTGGCTTGCATCTCAGTACTCATGCTTTCAGTCTTAGCTCATAAAATAAAGCAATTAGCCAGGAAAGAAAGTTGAAAACCCATCATGAGAGGAGAAGGGAGACAATAAGAAAGAAAGCACAGAATCCCTGGAGTGATCCAGTCTGGCTTCAATTGCCGTAGAATAGTAGAACCAAAATGTGGTTTCCCTCATAGTTTGTTTTCTTAAATTCATCTCCACTCTGTCATTACTTGACCACAAAAGGGAAGTGTTCTGTTGTCACTAAATTACTTGCCTGAGAACAGAAGGCATTTATATGGTTTTGTCCTCATTCATAGAAGGAAAAATATGTCCTCTCTCATGAAACTCAATTCATTACTGAAAAATCCCGCTGCTAATATGAGTGCATTGAATTATCCCATTGAGTTTTATTGCTCTGAAAAGCAATTCTTTCATTGATGAGAGAAACTATGATATATTAACAGAGGGGAAATATTATACTTAATGACAAGAAAGTCTCATGTGAATTTCTTCCCTAAACATTTTCTTGTGACTTGGACCCTTAACACTAAGGCATACTTTACTACTGTGCTCTTATTATTTCATTATTCTATTATTCCAAATTTTAAGACACTGGATAAAAATCAACATGTTCTGGGTGTCACACTAAGTCTGGACCCTTTTCATCTCTCCTCCATACAAACTCAGGCTAAGTATACTCCGATATAAGCTGTTGTCCTGACTCTTGAGTAAAGCTCGTTTGCCCCTGGTTTATAACCTCTGGGTGACAAGAGATGGTAAGAGTGGCCATTGTCATTCTTCCTATCTCTTGAAATATCAGTTCCACACTTTTTAATTTACAGATGAGAGCTCTGAGAGTTTAAAGAAAGTTGGCTTTCATTTTTATTATATTTTAATAGGTGTTTATAAAGTGTCTACACTACACTATCACCTCACTAACTTAGAAACAACACTTTCTTTCACAAACAACATGCATATCCAGTTTTCTTTTCAAGAGAAATATCTTCATAAAGCTTTGTAAATATAAATACTACCAAAGGAAAATACATAAATATATTATCCTTCTGAAGAAAAAGGTGAAACTATATGTTAACTGAGCTTTATTGTATTTATTTCTAGCTTTAAAATTGTCCCATAGAAATTGAGACTTTAAAAAATAAAATTTGAAAAGCACAGCATTTTTCGTGCCCCAAGCTTTCATATCATGTATTATAAAGAGAAAAATGTTTTATTCAAGCTATAATGTTGTTATTCCATTGCAGGTATCTCACAGATTCCTAGTTTAAATGCATGCTCGCAACAAAAGCTGCACTCTTTGTTCTTTGTCTGTGTGTTACCAGCGCTCTTCCTGGATGCTGCTGCCGAAAATAGCATTTCTAGACTGTGCTGAATGGAGCCCCGTGCTCCTCATCCAGGTCCCTGGTGAGCCAGTGTGACACTGTGTCAGGAAACCCTCCACTGTCAGTGCTGTTGCTGAACCCATCTGCTGTTCTGACATGACGCTGTGTCCTGAGGTGTTGGGGGCAGCTCATCTCCAGCAGGCAGGAGAAGAAGACCATGGCACCAGACCCGCCTGCTGGTGTTCGGCCAGGTTTCACCTACGAAGTGGCAGTTCATATGTTTAGTCCAATACATTCCCCTCCTGTTGCTGGTTTTGAAGCAATGACACAGGCTAGTACGCTCATGATAATCTTCCTCCTCTTCCCGTGTCTTCCTCTTCATATTGTCCCTGTCCCTCTTCATCCTCTTCCACCTTCCTCTTCATCTATTCTCCACTCCTCTTTGCCCTTTTAATCTCCTTCATGCTCCTTCCTTCTTTCTGTAAGGAGCTGATTGAGAACATGGCTCAGGAAGTTGCAAAGAGCCCGCAATCCTCTATCTTGTTTTCTGTTTTTTTCCCTTTTGTAGCTAACCAGCGTTGAGGGAGAACAAACACAACACTGTTGACAACCATCAAGGCTGAGTAAACAATCATCTCTAAGGTCCTCAGAACTCTGTAACAGCGACTCCATGAAGGAGAATTCTAACTAAATTGAATTTTATCAACAGCTGGAGCTGAGTGTTTCCAGGAGCTGATGTGAGAAAGTCGAGCTTGCACATGCTAGCCACTATAGGCAGTGGATTGCACAATCCAGAAGGACACATGGCGTCTCTCACCTCCATTTTGAACCTAGCTTTTGCTAACACTGTAGGGCTTTTAAATATAGAAAGCCAAGGTTCTCAGTTGATACATCTGAATGACTCTGCACTCTGGGATTTTCCTGATTTTTATTTCATTGTGTAAAAAGTCCACATTCTTTAGTTTGACTTCTATTACTATGAACAGAGCTTATGCTACCCTTTATGTATTTCATAGGTGCTGCTCTTTGCCAGCATACACAAGCATACACAAAGGTACACATACTGCTTTAACCACTTCTTGTCTTGTCACCCTTTGTATAATATGTCTTGTATTTATATGACCTCAACCACTTACTCACAGTGTTTTCTTAGCTTGAGGGAGTAAAACAGATGAAGTCTTGCCTTTGTGAAGATTTTCTCAATAAAAATCTACAACAAAATATTAGGAAAATATTTTTGCAATAAAAATTAGTGCCATGTGACTATCAGTGTATATGTCATATATCTCTAGTTTATTTAATGTTTCATTATTTGCCAGTGAGGCGGTGTCTGTGATATACGTGCTAAGTAAGTGATTTCAAACATTAAAGGACAGGAATTTACCAATTATATGTAGGTATCTGTTTCACGCTAAGGAATAAATTAAAGGAAAAATGTTTCTACAGGTGCTAAAAATAAAACAAAAAACAAAGTTTCAAATCAGTAGATGGCTGTTCTCAATTACATAAGAAATACCATGAATACAGTTCCCATCTGAATCTAGAGTCTAGTTTTGAGATTGGCAAGAGACACACAGAAATTAAGAATTTTATTATGTGAACTGTATTCTGAGATTCCTCTGACATCCCAAAATTGACAAAAATAATTATATTAAAGAAACCATCTCAGTCAAAGAAAAATAGTTTGGGAGAAAAAAAATGGAAATGTGTTGGAATAATTTTTGGGAAAAAAATCACAAAAATGGCTCTATAAACCCCTGGAAAGCAAAATGGAAAGCTTATGTTTTACTTTACTATTCCTAGTATAACAAATTAACACACACACAGTGGCTGAAAGCAACACAGATTTATTATCTTACAGTTCCAGAGGTTGGATGGAAGTCCTTCTGTAGGTACCTCCCTACAGAGGAGGAAATCCATTTCCTTGCCATTTCTGGCTTCTCAGGGACACTTGTACTTCTTGGCTCGTGGCTCCTTCTTCAGGCTTCAGAGTCTACAGTCTTCATAGTGAACATCTCTGCGGCTCTCCTTTCTCTGTCTCTGCTGCTCTCATCCTCACGTCTCCGCCTCTTAGTCTGCTTGCCTGCCTCCTGTTCCCTTGCAAAGATCTCTGGGGTTGCACTAGGCCTACTGCATCATTCAAGATATGCTTCCAGCCTCAAAATCCTTTCCCTAATCATGTCTTTAAAGTCATTTCTGTCATATAAGTAACATATTCAAATATCACAGAGACCAAGTCCAGGATATCTTAAGTCTGTAGCATCTCATGAGAGCAAAAAGAACACAGCCTTCCCAGGTATCCTAAGTATCAGGACAGATAATCCTCTATATTTTTTAAGCAGTGTTCTGTCCAAGGGAGTTTTACTTCCTTCCTTCTTTCCTTCCTTCTCACATTCTTCCTGCCTCCCTCCCTTCCATACCTTCCTTCCATTTTTCTTTCTGTCTTTCTCTCCTCTGTACCTTCTTCGTTTTCAATATTTGGTAGATAATTCTATACTAAAAATCAGGCACTGATTTCTAGGCCTGGTTAGTGGTACCCATAGAAGTTACTTGCCCTCTGTTTCTCCTTTATTCTTTCTTTTCTTCTGCTTTTTCTTCAGAATACATCTCAATACTCAACAGTCTTTCAAAACATAGTCTAATGGATAAGCCTTTCATCAACAAATTTGAGCACCATTATTTTAGAACATTTGTTGAAAATGTAAACATCCAAAATATGAGCAAAGTACTGAGAGAGGCACTGCCCTCTTGATCCTTATATTTTTTGACAGATAAGACTGTCGCAAGAACGGGTCTGACAACTGAAGAAGTTCTGTGCATACATGTGCGTTTATAAAAGTAAATGAGTAATGTGCTGACACTGTTTATAAGTTATTTGTGGTGTCCAAGCAAGGAACTGTTATAGGAACTGCATTTTAGACAGGGTGGAATTGGTGGTGGTGGGGTATGCGTGGGTGTCACAGCGTCCTGCATTTGCAGTTGGGAATGGAGGTCTTGGCACCCTCTCTTATGCCTTAAATTCCCTGTCACCAGGTCTAAAATAACTGGGGACTGGCAGAAGCCTAGAGCTATTCCTTCCCAGATTTGTAGCATTGTTATTTTTTCTAAACTCCACTTGCAGAATGTTTAATGCCAATCCAACTTGCAAAGCCATCTGATACGAGCATATCATCCCGTAAGCATTTCTGACAGGCAGTGTCACTATGCATCTTTTTTATCACCCTCCTCTTTACAAGGTATCACAGATAGCACACGAAGTTCAACTGTGATTAATAGGACTCTTTCACCATTGACTTCACTGGGCTCCGGCCTACGAAGAAAAATGTGGCTGCTGATAAATCTCATGCGATAAGAGCTGTGTTATGTAAGCAGTTCGGGCAAACGTTCCAGTGCATATTATTATGACAGGGTAGTAGTTTGCAAAGTTCAATTGAATCAACTGGGCCTCTTGTCCAATTGATTTTGCTGCTGCAGAATGAGAATAACAAATGCTGCTAGGACTGGTGTTTGGCTGTTCGTGTGTGTGTGTGTGTGTGTGTGTGTGTGGCTGTGTGTGTATCCACTTTCAGAATATTGTATACACTTTAAAAATATTTGTCTAAGTTTAGTGCTTGTATTATTTTTTCCTACAAATCAATTTGTCAAGCCAGTCAGGTGGCGCATGGCTTTCCAACACTCTGGAAAGCTGAGGCAGAAGGATTACAAGTTTGAACCTAGCCTGAACAACTCAGAATTTTAGTGGTTTAGAAAGACCCTGTCAGAAAATAAAATTTAAAAATTAAAAGGGGTTGGGGATAAAGCTCAGTGAAAAGGCCCCAGGGCTAACTCCATGTAAGAGAAGGAAGGGATAGAGGGGAAAGAAAATTAAGTTGAAAAATTAAAAATCATTTAAGTAATTCTTTCCAGTAAAGATGGACATAGAGTTGTTCCAGGTTGACTTTCGATGTACAGCTGTGCATGTAGGGGACAGTTTAGCCACGTAGAGTTGTATACATATGTAAGATTTATGGATAAAATAGGTGATGATTTGGAGTTTCTAAATTTCTAAATGAGAAGATATTCAGATGGTACAAAAACACCTCAATTTGACTGGAACATAAAGAACACAAACATGTCTTTGAGGCATGGCTTGTCTACTAGAAATACTCTCAAGGAAATTTAATTGTGAGTGCAGGGTATTACAGGACATTGAATAGATTTTCTTGTGAAATGAATTCTTTTGTAGATGGAATTGGAGGAGCAGTTCCATCTCACACCCTAAGTTTAAGCATATTTAAAAATATCTCTCAGTTACAGAGTAGCAGGCTGTTGTAAGGACCGGTAAAGTCAATGGTTCTGATTCTTTATAAAGGTAAGAAGGAGACACCAGGAGCTTTTTTTTATGTAAGACACCTTTTGTGTTCAAAGAGAAAAGAAAAGTTCACCCTGTCCAGCCTCCCTTATCAATTCTTCTCTGTGCTCCATGAACTTGTGACTTGAAGCCACAGTGGAAACTCTCTGTCCCCCAAACTTGCAAAACTTTTTTTCTGCCTTAAAGTCTTTGCTTGAGCTGCCTGAAACAATTTTTTTACAGTCATCACCAAAATCAGTAATTCTTTTCTGAAAACCTTTATTTTTCTTTTAGTTTCAATTCTTTGTGTTCTTCAGCCCCCAGTGGACAGGGAGCTTCTTGGGGAGGACACCACACCACTTTCATCTATAGTCTTCCTTTACTTTGTCCTACCCAAGAAGAATGTAACCGAGTAAGTGCTTATTAAACAACTGAATGAATTTGTACCAGACAAGACACCAATCAGAGAGACAACCTATCATCCTTCTGTATATTTCTCACCTAGTTAAAGGAAGTAAAACTGTTAATGTAAAACCTTCTCTGATGAAAAAAGCAGGAAGAGGTACAAACCTTAAAATCCTCTAATATAAAATGTTCATATGAGTAGATCCAATAGGAAAAAAAAAACAAAACTAAGCCCCAGGGATTTTCACTCTGAAATACATGGATTTGTTTTCTTGTTGTTTTCAGCTCCTCCCAGGAATTCCATGTGTTGGAGGCATTTTGCAGGGGTTAATCTACACGTAATGAAGTTTCAAAGAAATCATATACTGTGCTTTACTTATTAGGCTCTGAGGTTTTACTTTTCCAGGCAACATGGGACGAAAGTGATAAATAAGCTGATGTTTATCACAGCAGTAATACTTTTTCCTCCAGGCCCAAGCAGGTGTGTATTATTGTGAATAGTTACTTCATTAAAAGCAGAGATTTTATACATGCCATAAGAAAAGAAGGATCTGATCATCAGAAATATGCAACACCCGAAGGATAAGTTTTATTTCAGAAATCTCTGGCTGAATGTTCTTTCATTTAATAAAAGTAACAGGTAAATGTCCAGACCTAGCTGGACATGAAGAACTCAGTGCAGTCACCACCAGTCATGGACCTGCTGACCAGGAAAGCCTAAAGCATCTCTCCAGTCTTGGAGGAAGTTTCAGTGAGATGGAACACCAAAGTCACACAATTCTGGATTCTTGCTTCTGAGACTAAAGAAAAATTAAGCAGCTCATCTGGAAGGAGTGATTTTTTCCTTGAAGACTGTATAATCTTTTCTATACGGGATAAATCTGGGGAAGTAGTTAGAAGAGTCCCTAACAAATTTCAGTCAACTGTAAACTTCAAGGTTAAAATCCAAGGCATGCAGATTTCTGATATATAAAGAATATAATTGGGGCTGGGGATTTAGCTCAGCGGCATAAGTGCCTGACTTGCAAGCAGGGAGTCGTGAGTTCGATCCCTGGTACCGATAAAAAGGAAAAAGACCTAAAAAAAAGAATATAATTGAAGTGATAAGTTTTTCCCCAAAAACCCAACTGATGAGACTTTAATGCAATATAGATGTGCTTAGTACTCATGACTTTTCTCTATTGAGTTCAAAATGAGAGCAAATTTAATAGCCAAAGATAATGAGCATACCATAACTCAAAAGAGCCAAATAATCATTGTCTAAATACCTAGAAATCATACCTATGCATGGATTATTCAAGGGTGACTTGTCCATATCACAGATAATAAGGTGTGTAGGAGAGACCACAGATTTGGAGTTCAAGGTCAGGGGACTGCCATCTCTCTCTGTTACTTAGCAGTCACATCATCTAGGCCAACTTGCCAGACTATCTGAACTTCACAGAATATCACGAAAACAGTTTTTCGAGTTAAGCAGTATAATATAAAATTCAGTTGTCCATTATTACAACTAATTCTGTGGACCATTGCTTTGTAATGTTGCTGATGTTTCCAATCTGATTAATATGGATACAATTTTTATTTGAATATTATTTTCTTATTTTTTGGAGAAAAATAATACTTTCGAACCAAGCCCTGTCTACCTTGGAGGTAGGGTGTTTACTGAGGGAAATGAGCTCAGATTGTGGCTGTTGTTCATATCAGTGCATGAAAAATAGCTTCCAAAAAATGATCCAACAGAAGTACATAGTAGAAAAGCTGAACATTCAGTATGTGTGTGCATGTTTCTATTTTACTTGAGTTATTTGCAAAAAATTAGACGTATATACTCTAAATGAGAACAAATGTAAATAATTTGGGATTATCTCTGTAGAATTATTCATATTGTTTTTCCCATAAATTAATGTGAAGAGCCAGGCACAGGCTACACTATTTTTAACCTTCCTGGATATAAGTCCTTAGCCAAAGAAGGTTATTTGGGTGGTAAGCTGTACATAACCAAGTTTGTAATCCAAATCCATGGAAGAATTGGTATTTCTTCCTCTAAAACAGGTTTGAAATAGTAGCTGTTATTATTGGATATGGCAAAATCTAAAAAATTATCTAGTATAAATTAATAACAATAAGCACATTTTTCTTGTTTAAGTATATCATTTTCAATTTCTTTTTATTAGCATATGCTTGTACTATGTAATAGTTACATTTATCTTAGAAAATTGATACATATACCTATTCCATATTAATCATTTTACTGCCCTTCACATTTAACTGTATTTCTTCTATGTGTCACATGCAGTTCTAGATGTTTACAATAGCTCATTTAATTATATCCTTTCCACAACCTGAGAGGTCTGCATCACATTTCCCATTTATAGATGAACAAACAACAGTTCAGATAGTTGACATAATTTGGATTGCTTTTAAGACACAGAGCTGGACTTCACCCCTCGTCTGACTTCAAGCCTCATTCATTCTAATAGTTGATGGTGCAGGTTCTCTGTTTATTAGCTAGATGTGCAGCTGGCTGAATTTACAGAGCAGCAAGCCTTGAGGTCAAATCACCTCTGGCTTTTTGTCTCATTTCTGTCACTTATTACTTCTGTGATCTTGGAAGGGTCTGTTAATCACTTGGAGCCTCTTGTTTCATCTGTAAAGTGTTGCTAATATTGGGCCATCAATCCTCATAACATCCTTGGGGAGAACCAAATGTCACGATCTATACTGAGTGCTAGACAAATGTAAGGTCTTCTGACTATTCCCTTTTGGGTGGTATTTTTGCAGAGTTTGTTCTTAAAAATTAGGTTTGTCCTAATAGTTTTGTATTATTTTAAGATGTGGATGCTCATCTAGTATCCCAGGAAATGGTATGCAATAAAACCTTTATTAAATTAGATCCTCCACAAAACAGAAATTTTTAATTGTCTACACTGGTTTTTGTAATTTTCTTAGACTCCACTTTTCAGATAAAGACACAATTAGTAAGTAGAGAAGTAAAAGATCATGATTTTACTAAAACTCCAGTTCATTGATAAGATGCTTTAGGGTTCCAATCGGAAGTTGAGCAAGAGATCACAGAAGTCAAATGACTTGTCCAAGATCATTTACCCAATTGAAGCTTGGCCCCAGGTTCCCTGCACTCAGCCTGTGTTCTTTCTGTCATCCCCTCCCTGCCTACACCTCCATCTCCATCTTGCCATGTTTTAACCCTGACATTAACCACGGGGTTTCAGAATGATTCCTTTCATGTCCCTCATCCACAAGGGAAAGGCACTCCTTTTCACCCCTCTAGACTGTGCCCATTCACAGTGCATTACTTCACTTTCAATGAAGTTTCCTCCATCAAGCCTAGGAATAGTAATTTCAGATTACCAGAGTGTTCCATTACCCAAATATTTTTATTAGTGGTTTATTCACACTGTTCTCATTTGCCTTATATAGTAATTAAGAATAAGCTCCTACTGTAACTTGAACTATGTGGGACACGGCGAATTTTGACAACTAGAAGCTCCCCCAGTCTATCACCATTCTCTGCCTGTTGCTTCAGTACACGAGGATGCTGACAGTATCACTCCGACATTATGTGGAACTTCCATGGAGAAGCACATTGGGTACCAACAGAAAAGATAAACGTACATTTGCTTTTATGTGAGACAGACACCAGAAGATGTTATGTTTGTTTAAAAGGATTAGGTCCTTTCAGATAGTGATGCCAGTTTTGGAAAGAACAAACGAGAACATGGCAAAGAGGACAAGGCCACTATCACTCTGTCATCTTTCATTCCTTGTATTATTTACTCTGTGTGCTTTGTGATCTTACTTCCTTTTGGACATTCCAGGTAGCATTAGAACAGAGCAATCTAATATTCTTCTTTGAAGCAAAGATTAGAATTAACTGCCCTTTAAATACAGCAATAAATTAATCCGGCTCAAAGCCCAATGAAGGAGGTCAGTGTGATTTTTCTTATGTCACAGATGCAAAGCATTTCATGCAGAGATCCGAAAGAGGGTAAATTACTAGCTCAAGGCCACACAGCAAGTTACAGAGCAGTTTGGAAGCAATTACATGTATAGAAAGATCTTAATTATTTGAGCTCTGAGCTTATAGAAGTGTCATGATATCTGAGGCACCCAACAGTTACTCCATCAACCCAGCGGTTGCCGTATCAACTGCCATGAGGTCAAGTTACAACTGAAAGCCAGAAATCAGGCAGGAGAAGAATGAAAGATTTATAAGGACATTGAACTACCACTGTGCTTATCCAGGGCTTCAGGACCCCAACACCATGGCCTTATATACTGCACAGGGTTTTCAAAGCAAACCCAGTTTAGGCGGGTAGACTCAGGATGTTCCTCATGACAAAGTTCTTGGACCAGAAAGACTGTTAAGCATAACAGTAATGAATGGGAGTCAGGTCCTTAAGGACAACTCCAACAATAAAATGTTTTTAACCTGATTCTTGTAGGGCAGAGAAAATCCAAGTGATAGATTTTTTTTCTTTTATTTTTGTCCAAAAAGAATTTGAGGTTGTCTCTAAAGTTTTCCACTTTGGGCCAGAAGCTAAATCTTATTCTGCAAAGAGAAAGTATAATGGAAAATTTAACACAAATTATAAAGAGCCAAAGAGAATAAAATTAAGGTCTGTGTATAAAAGTTGATAAAATGTTACTAGATTTCCTAAGACAAATAATCTGACCAGTTCAATAGTGCCAACATAATGGCTTTAATATAATGTCTGAAATTCCTAAGGTTTGATATTGTAAGGAGCTTGACCACATAATCTAAGAGTAACTTGATTTTTCTGCTATTGTTCTAAAGTGTATCCTCTTTATTGAAACCACAAGATATATGGGGACTTTTAAAAGATAATGTGAAAATTCTTGTAGCATAGAGATTTATACTTACCAGTTTATATTATCAACTTTCCATCATTCCAATAGGTCTTATTCATAGGCAGTTAATCATAGAAGCCTGTCTGAACAGAGTATATATGATTAACTAGAAGGAGTAATCTGCTGTGATCAACTATAAAGTACACCACCTGAAAAAAATAATTTGTACTGAAAACAGGCAGCATGTCAGGAATAATGTCTTAAATGGCACCAAGCCCATTTGCAAACTTGTTCTGTACCAAAGTCTTCCTGTCATTCTTTGATGATGACTTCACAGGAAATCTAGTATGATTTCAGTCTGTTTATAAACTGGAAAATGCCTGCCCATCTAGAAACCTAGAGCTGTATTTTTAAAGACTTTCTGCTACATTGCTCACTCCTGCAGTCTCCAGGCAAGAATGTCCAACAGATGTACTAATAAGAGCCAGTGCTGATTAAGAGCTGAATGCACTGACTGTTCCCTGCCTGTCACTGTGCTAGGGGGTGGCACATGAAATCCTCCCAGAGTCCAGAGGTTCGGGTATATGCATGGCCCAGATGAGATCCTGAGTTAAAAGAGTGAGAGAATCTGCCTAAAGTCATACACCTGAGAGGCGATCAGGCCAAGATTTGAGTCCAGCCTAATGCACTCCTGGGCCCACATAATGCTACCGAGGCCTTCATGACCATACTCTATAAAATATTTTCTCTACAAGGAGATGTCAGTTTTCTCAATGTGAATTCAACAGTGTAACCCACCTTAAGTTTTTGTTTTGTTTTAACAGTGCTGGAGATTGAACCTAGGGACGTTGTGCTGAGATTCACACCTAGCCCTTTTTAAATTTTTTTTTTTTTTCTGAGACAGGGCCTCACTAAGTTCATAAATTGTCCAGGCTAGAATTTGTGCTCCTCCTGCTTCAGCCTCCCAAAGAAGTGGGATTATAAGCATGTACTACCACACCTGGCTCCCATCCTACATATTTTAACTTTACCTGTAATTGTGAAGTTGAATACTTATTTTTAAGTGTTAAAAAATCATCTGAGAGATTTCTGCTTGTAACCAAGATGGAGTAAAAGGGACTCAACTTTCCCTCCTGTCTGATAAAACAGCCCAAAAAGGCAAAATACATTGACTCTATTATCAAGATATAAGAGAAAAATTGTGAAAAATAAAATCTGTTGTTTTGAAGATATTTAATTTCAGATTATTAATATTCTTAAAATCTAGTAAGTAAATTAAGCATATATTTGAAGGAAAGTAGTTTGCAATGCATAGACACCAGACAGTGAAGGACAATGATCTTTTAAAGATAGAGAATGAATGAAGGGAACTCTAAATCGTCAGAGTTCACTGTCTTTTAAAAATTTGTTTACTTGACACATAATATTATACATATTTATGGGGTACAGTTTAAGAATTTGATATATCGGCTTACTGTCTTGAAAGAGTTTCCAGTCCAAGACTCAGGAAGTGGGAGGATGGGGGAAGAAGCAGGAATTTGTTGGAGTGGCTGAACTGAAATTGAAGCCCTGAACCCAACAACAAGGTGGCCAGAATTCCCAGGAAAGTCCTGAAGAGCTGAGAGATATACAGAGTAAAGTCTCTGGAAAGTCCCTCCTCCATAGTCAGTGTAGTGCTGCCCAGTGTCTGCATGGCAAGAATCTCCGGAAAGCTGAGAAGAGAACAGTCTCAAAGTCTAAAGGTGACTGTGACTGGTGCCCACACATAGCTGAAAATAGCAGCTGTGCCCATCAGCCTGACAATCTTGAGATTCACAGAACAATGGGTACGGGACTTTAAAATATCTTGCCTCCAAAATGGGGAATAATAAGCCATGAATGGAGCAAGAGCCAGCTACTACCTATACTGCCTGCAAGAAATCCACTGCCAATACAAAATCACAATAATAGGTTAGTAGAAAAGGGATGAGAAGAGGTACACTGTGTGCCCTGGATGGGATAGAGTGTGCAGGAAACCTGTGTCTCCCACAGTCTCAGCATATGACCTTTTCTGGTAGAGTCTTTGAATATATCATTGGTTAAGATGAGGACATTCGGGGCTGGAGGTTTAGCTCAGCGGCGTAAGCACCTGCCTTGCAAGCAGGCGGTCGTGAGTTCGATCCCCGGTACCAATAAAATGAAAAAGACAAAAAAAAAAAAAAAAAAGGAGGACATTCTAGATTAGGGTAGGTCCTAAATCCAATAAAACTAGTGTTCTTACAAAAAGTGGAGAAGAGTTGCAGATTCCCAGAAAGAAGAAAGCATGACAACAGAAGCAAACTATAATAGTTCAGCTACAAGCCAAGGAATGCCAAAAATTGCGGGCAAACACCAGAAGGTAAGAGACAGCAAGTGATTCTTCCCCTGCATCATCAGACAGTATGGCCCTACCAGTGCCTTGATCTCAAATTTATGGCTTCCAAAATTGTAAAGAATAAATTTCTTTGACCTAAGCTACCCTAGTTGCTGGTAATTGATTATCGCATTTCTAGGAGACTAACACACATTTGGTACTGGGGAGTAGTACTATTGTACACATATTTATTGGCATGGAAATTGAATTTGATATTGTGTAGAAACTAGAAGAATTTTAAGGCAAGTGACAGAAAAAGATTGCTTTTGAGATTGTTGGTAGAAATGTGGGCACTGAAGATGACTGTGGTCAGGACTCAGAAGGAAACGAAGACCATAGTAGAAAAAGGTCCCATCATCTTGTAAAATGTATGTGTCATAATAAGCAAAATATTGGTAAAAATATGGATATTTTAGGCACTTATGGTGAGGTCTTGGGAAAAAAATGAGTTATTAGACACTGAAGGAAAGGCAATCCTCATTAGGAAATGAGGAAACTTGGAAACTTGGCTGAATTTCCTCATAAGATTTAGTGGAAAATAGAATTTATAAGCAGTGAATGTGAACTTTTAGCTAAAAATATGGCCTGATTTCCCCCATGTTGCTTACAGTACAATAAGAGAGGAAAAAGATATGTTAAAGGGGGAATTGTTAGGCAAAAACAACCAGCACTTAACGATTTGAAAAACCCTTAATCTTCCAGAGAGTGTGTTCTGGAGACAGGGCCAAGGGTGGGGCTGGACAAACCCTTACTGAAGAGATTAGAAGTATGACGCATGGGTCCAGCCATCCCAGCAGATGCCAAGAATAGAGAAGGGTTATCCAGTGAGGATCTGCGGCCAATCCTATTGTGTAATGACATGGATCCCCTGACATACACAGAAGATCAACAATTTTGAGAATACTGGATCCGCAGAAACACTGACAGTTTGTGCAGAGGGAAAAAGAGACAGGATGAAATGAAAGAAGGCTGTCAGACTTCTAGGATTCTGCAGCCAGGAATCAGGCTGCTAGCACTAATCAACTACAAACATGTTCTTCCCTTCAAGGGAAAGGAAGAATGGCTGCAGAAGCATAGCTACAGAGGGAGGAGCTGGAGAGGCAGGCCCAGAGGAGGTACCAGTGTGCTCTCCGCAGGCCTAGAGGCAGAGGCCGGCTTAGTGTCTGGTGGCTCAGAGGATGGAATGTACCACAGAGAATTAGTGTCAGGCCCTGAAAGTGTATGGAAATTCTCTTGCTGAGTTAAGAATGTAATGTAGATCTATGATCCCTAAGTTTATTGTCTTTTTTCTTATTTTATACTGGGGATGTCTATTATATGCATGATTTATCATTGTCCTTTGAAAGCAGATAATTTGTTTTCTAGTACCACAGAACCACAGATAGGAATTTTCCCACACTGATTATGCTCAGAATCTAACCCATCCCTACCTAACTGACATAGTTGGTATGATGACATCTGAAACTTCTTCAGTTCACATTCAGAGAGAATGCAGCCATGCTGACACCCTAATTTTGGAATTCTGGTCTCCAAAATTGTGAGAACATAAATTTCTATTGAGTTTTGTAATCCTAAGAAACTAATGCACCAAGAAATGAATACATCTAATCAAAATAGAGTGACTCTATTAATTGCAGACAAAGTAGATTTCAGGGCAAAGACTTTTGTCTGGTAATGATAAAGCGTTTATTTTTGCAATTTATCTAGTGGAAATAATAATTCTAAATTTTTACACATTTAATAGTAGAGATTAAAAATACAAAAAGCAAAAACTGATAGGAGAAATGGACAAATTCAGAATAGTAAGAGATTTCAACATTCTTCTCTTAATAACTGATAGAACAAATAGTCAAGACATCAGTACAAATATAAAATATTTGGACAACACTTGAAACAACTTGACTTAATTGACATTTATAAAGCATTAAATATAGCAACAAAATACATACTCTTTACAAGTACATGCAGTTAACAAAAGAGACTATATTCTAGGCCACAAGACAAGTCTCAATGAGTTTTAAAGTGTTCAGGTAATGCAAAGTATGTGAATGAAAAAAATAGACTCAGAAATTAATAACAGAAAATTTTGAAATACTTGAACTTAAAGTAACATGCTTCTAAATAATCAAAAAATCAAATAAATAAAATGAGAATTAGTGTTTTGAACTAAATAAAAATAAAAACACAGCATAAAAATTATAAGACTACATTAAAGAGTAGAATGCAGGAACCTCTCAGCATTAAACCCCTATTTTAGATGCAAGTAAAATTCATGAATCAATGACTTCAGCCTCCACATTCAGAAAAAAGAAATTAGAGCCAAATACACAAAGGAGAGTAGAAACAACAAAGATCATAGCAGAGTACAAAACAAAACAATGAAAAAATTAATGAAACCAAAATCTAATTTTTAGAGGTCAACAAAATCATTAAACCTCTAGCTAGATTAATATGGTAGACAAAAACATAATTAATATTAAAAACAAAAGATATGACATCATTAGGGTTTCTACAAATATTAAAAAGCTAGTTATGTAACTTTATGCCAGTAAACTTGACAACATTAATCAGAAGCATCAAATTTTTTCTATAGCAGCATAGATAAAAAATCTTAGTCTTTGAGGGTTATATATGGTTTATGTCATATTTTTTAACCTTTAACTGTAAAAAATATCCTCAGCTTTCAGGTGATATGCTTATCCCTGACTTAGATAACAAGGACAAATTTACTAACAGACACAAATTTTTTTTCTATCCTTTAACAAGAAATGGATAACCTGAATTGCCCCTTTTCTAATAGGAAAAAATCTGAAATTTTCTCACAAAGAAAACTCCATATTAGTACACTGCACTGATAAATTCTACCAATTGTGGAAGACAGAAATAATACCACACAGCTCTTCCACAAAATTAACACACAGGAAAATGATTCCCAACTTGTATTTGAGACTATCATCACTCTTGCCACAATCAAACAAAGATACTATAAGAACAGCAATAGCACTTGTGACCGCGTATGTAAAATTCTAAACAAAATTTTAGCAAATTAAAT
Organism: Cavia porcellus; assembly: GCF_034190915.1. Classification (NCBI taxonomy): domain Eukaryota; kingdom Metazoa; phylum Chordata; class Mammalia; order Rodentia; family Caviidae; genus Cavia; species Cavia porcellus. The sequence goes on along the minus strand of NW_026947496.1, from coordinate 42,994,209 downwards.
ACAGCTATTTAATAAAAGGAAGATCCATCATGACTTCATGAAGAATTGTGCCAGGAACTCAAACTGAGTGTGAGTCCAAAATGAGTTTATATAACTCACTGTCTTAACAAACTAAAAGAGAAAAGCCACATTATCATTTCAACAGATGGTGAAAAGATTTGAAAAAATTTCTGCTTCCATTCCTGATGCAAACCCTCAACAAAGTAGGGATGGAAGGGATTGTTCTCAATATGAAATGTTCTCAGTCTAGTAGCAAAACTATATACTGCTGATACCACATTTACTAATGAGACACTGAATGATTTTCTCTAAGTTAAACAAGACAATGAAGTCTACCCTCTCTATTTTCATTCAACATTAAACAGGAGGTTCTAGCCAGTGCATTCATGGAGAGCGCAATAAAGTGATGTTTACATTGAAAAGGAAGAAAGTGAACTGTCATTTTATAAACAATATTTTGTCTATGTTGAAAGTTCAATAAAGAATTTTAAAATTCTACTAGAACAAATAATTGATTTTTTCAAGTTGGTAAGATACAAGATGTACATATGTATGAAAGCAAACTACATTTTGTTATAACTACACCAGTTGAGGTGCCATCCAAAGTATTGTACTTAGGGATAAATCTGACAAAAAGGGATAGAAATTTGTACACCAAAAACACAGTGGTGAGAGTTTAGGGAAGGTGGATTTTGGGTCAGAAAGCTCAGTATTGCTAAGATGTCAATTCTCTCCAAATAGAACTATCAGTTTAATGCAATAAAAATCATGATCTCGCCTGGGCTTTTGAAAGAAATTGACTAAACTTCCTATAGAAATATGAATAATGTAAAATAATAAAATATCTTTGATGAAGAACAAAACTGAAAGTCTTCTTCTAAGGGTTTTAAACATTATCGAGATGAATAGTCAAAATTATGTGGTACCAATACAAAAATGGACAAATAGATAAAGGCAAAAAAAAAAGAAAACATACATATATGTTAAAAAAAATTTTTTAAAAGCCCTCAATTTGAGCATGGTTGTGCACATCTATAATTCCAGCATAGGCAGGAGGATCTCTTTGAGTTCAAGGGCATCCTAGACTACTTAAGTGAGTTCAAGGCCAGCCTGCACTACATAGTGAGAACTTGTCTCCAAATTTTAAAAAAGTCCTATACATATTTGAAAAATTGATTTCCAACAAAGATACAAAGGCAATTTGCTAGAAGACTAGAATTTTCAGTATATACTACTGGACCAACTGGACATCTATATACAAATAACAGATTTTAATCCTTGCACCATTTTAAGGTAAACTAAAGATAATCACAGACTCAAATATAAAACTTGAAACTATAACATATCTAGAAGAGAGCACTGAAGAAAAATTTTTGTAATTTTGGATAGGCAAAGAATTCTTATCAAAGAACTCTAAACACATGAGCCAAGAGTGGTAAATTGCACTTCATCAAAATAATCTTCTCTTTGAGAGGTATCGCTAATAAAATGAAAAGACAAGACATAGACTAGGAGAAAACATTCACATGTCCATCAAGATGAGAATGCATAAGCAAATAATGGTAGTTCATACAATGGAATACTGCCTAGAAAAAGGCAATACACTATTAATACATGCTGCAACATATGTGAACCTCAAAATAATTATGCTGAGGAAATGAAACTAGGCGGCCCCAAAATATATACTGCGTGTTCTATTTATATAAAATTCTAGTGAATAGAAGCAGGTCATTAGTTACTGAGGGACAAGGGAAACATGGGAGGAAGTTATCATAAAGGGACAGATGGAAACTTTTGGGGTACATTCTTTATTTTGATTGTGGCAATCTTTTCTCATGAGACAAAATTTGAAAATTTGTACACTCTAAGTATATTTAGTATATTATCATGAGCCAGTTACATTAGCAGAACTGGGAGAGAAAGAAGGGGAGGGAGAGGAAGGAGAAAGGAAGGTGGAAGGAGGGGGAATTTTAGTTAAAGAAGTGATCTGGGAGGTTATGCTCCTGAGAGGAAACTGACAATTCCTTTGAGGCTCCTCAGTATCATTTGCCAATCTCAGTAAGAGGACCTGACTACACATGTATAATGAATGTATGTACCACTGAAATGCTTGCTTTTGCTTCATTCATTTATTTACTTATTTACAATTGTGTAACACTATTTCTGGGACATCCAAGTTCTACCAATCCACCATCAGTAAAAGCCAATCTTCTCCTCCTGGGAATGAGATAAAAGAGCAAGCAATTACTTAAATAATTCAGGTCACTCTTGTCATCTAGGAGTTAGTTTTTCTTAGCAAAAAAATACTTCTTTGTTTTCTGCTTACTCTTTACTACTAAAATTCTGTTAATGACACAACTTTCCAATAAGCAAGCCCAAATTATGAAGGAAAAAATTTATAAAACAAAGAAAAGATTGATTACATTCCTTAGAAAACAGTCTTCCTGGGCTACTTTAATTTGGCAGGCTTCTTAGGGCATCTATGAACGAGTCAGTATGTAAAGATTGGGCTGCTAAACATTTCAAGAATCTAGCTATGTACCTGTAAGCCAGCCTGAGAAAGTTAAATGAATTTTTTTAAACTGTCCTTGTTTTGGGAAAAGCCTTTGTGGTTCCAGGGCTCTGCTCTAAAGAACAGGCCCAGTCTCCCCGTGGGGGCCCTTAGTGAAGGATCCCTGGAATGCCAGAGTAGGACTGTGCGTTGCAGTGATGAATCTGCCTGCACTGGGGTCTTGTGTTCTTCATAGCTCCCCTGGAGGACATACAACCCATACACCAAGTCGGGGGACCAACCAAATTCCTGGCCCCTTGCTGGAGTCAGATGATGTCCAGGCTACATTTACTGACCTGTGATACAATGGTCATGTGGCTGGAGTTGGCCTAGCACAGTGAGTGAGGCAAGTCCTTGGCTGCCCAGGGTAGGAGGCAGGTTGCTGGCACAAGGCACTGGGGGCCCCCTGTATCTTTTCTGTAGAAACCACCTCTTAATACAGCTGCTAGGTTTCCTTTCAGGCCTGTGTCCAGGTTTAAATATATCAACAGAACATCTTGCTATGTTTTTTTATTTAAAACATAAACATCTTTAAATTGAGACATATTATTCTATGACTTATTCTTTTTATTATTCAACATGCTTTGTAGTTCTGTCCATTTTAAAACATTGACATCTACCTCATCTTTTTAACCACACCACAGATTGATTATTCATCACATCCACAGTATAGTTTATTTAGCCATTACCTTAATCATAACCATTTAGATTGTTTCTCTTACAGACTGTGCCAAACAATGTTCATGTCCACACCTTCTTATACACTCAGGAGGGCACATATCTAGGAGAAGTTTAAACTAACACTTAATTCTATACCCTATCCTGAAAAATACCATTTGACCCCTGTATCTGTTCTCAGAACTCCTAATACACACAGATTGAGATGTTCAGTTTGAGTCAACTTGATTACCTTGGGAGCCACCCAGGAGATTACTAAAGCAATCCTCTGGGTAAGTCTGCATAGGTCATGAAGGGTGACCCTGCATACTATATAAGTGATCCCTGACACCTTCCTCTAGATTTCTGCCTTGGAGCCAGTTGCCCATAGACTGAGTCCCTTGAAACAGTGAACCAAGTTAAACCTCTCCTGCAAAACCTGAGTGTTGGTTACCGTGTCTCAGTGCTGGGAAAGCGACTAAAATGAAGACATTTTCTTTAGAAAATTTCTGTACTTGAGAACCAGTATAGATTTATAAAATAAAGTTGGAGAGTGGAACTTTTTCTTAGATTCCTATTTCTCTTCTTTTGGCTTTAAGACTGCTATAAATAGAGATTCACTCAGCTTAGTGTCCTATTTTTGGTGTCTCTTGACATGACTAGAAATGCTTTTTTCATTTTCTTGTTTTAACCATGGATTTCCGAGTTGAATGGACTCTTATTCTTGACTTCTTGACTTCTCTTAGCCTCAGCTTCCTTACCTGAAAGAGCATAAGGATTGATAGCTATTTAATGTGTTATGGAGAATTTAAAATTTATATGAAGTGATTAAAATATAGTAAGTACATAGTAATTTGTAGTTGTTATGGAATAAATGATAAATTTTACAATATAAGTATCCAAATCTTATTTCAATAGTTTAAATTTTGAGGGTATTTTTCACAGCAAATTTCTCAGTGTATTAGTATTTTTGTTGTCCATGTCCATCCCCTGAATAGACTTGTTATTTGTCCACCCTTAAACAACCATACAGGCTCAGTGTTACCTTTTGTTAATTGTTGTTAGATCGTGGTCTAAATTTGTAGACTATTAAGTAAGCTCAAGGTTATAAAACCTGAGGAAATGATTTGTTCCAGTCACTCATTCCCAAGGTGCACAGACTTTGCCTAATAGTTTTTTCCCCCCAAGACTTCTAATTCAACAGGATCAGTAATGAAAAATATTCTTCATTTACAAACTCATATTATCTGATTTGCTTTTACTTTCAGAGTCATCCAGATGATCAATTTGCAGTTATTCCCAACATAAATAGCAGAAAGTTCTTTTCAGTGACACAACATGTTTGCTTTATTGGGTGCACTGTATCAGCCTTTCTTTGTTCAGATCACTGGTGACAAAGACGTGTACAATTAGGTCCCTACCATTCTGGAATTTTCAGTCCAGCACAGGTGACAAACACCAATGAAGTAAAGTTATGTAGCAATCTAGATTTAGGAGAAAGTAGCATTTCACTCATCCTAGGTAGGTTGATTTTGATCATGCACTCCATGAGTTTCTAAACTGTGGGGAAGATTTGTCATGATGCAGGAACTCTTGGTTTGGGCAGTGTATAAATGTGCATTAAATAAACAGACAGCAGTATTCTGAAACATATAGAGAATATACTTTTCTTATAAAAACAACTTTACTCAAAATCATTTTTTATTTTAAAAAGGAAAACAGAAAGGATAGAAATGATACAGAATTTCCAAAAAAAGTAGGAAATTAACACTACTTAATATATTGCATGTTGTTATTTTTAAAGTAGTTGTTCAGGTTACAAGATTCAGGCATGAAAAAAATGATCAAACAATCAAACAAGGAAACCACAAACTATTCTTTTTGATGAACTTACAATGATTAGTAGTATAGTTATCTATCTTGCATATATACACATACATACACATATACATGTAAACCTATATACATACAATCTTTTCCCTTCTTGCTTTTCTCCTTTCCCCTATCCCAGTTGTTTATTTCCTTTTGAGTACTTTCTTTCTCTTTCAAAATCTTGATGAGGCAAACATTCCCTTCAAATAAAGCATTTCTTTTTTATTCAGAAATACATGTACTCCTGGGTACATGCAAACACACACAAAAAGAGAAAACATTTCATAGCTTGCAGTGGTCCCTAGAGATTTAAATACTGAAAAACTTCAATTTGTACCAATAATTCCTATACAGCTATATAGGGTGAAAAAGGTTAATGATAGAATTTTTTAAAATATATTTCATTGACTATAAATGGCAGCTCTGACAGTTAAAATGAAAATTGTTCCAGAAGAAACTTTAGTCAAACTAATTATTTGAGACGTTATAAGGATATGTAATTATATTCTTCACCTTTTAAAAAAAGTTTTATTACAAATGTGCTTTTAAAGAACAAGTAGAGACATAAAAGCTGTAATTGTTCTTAATTATAGCTAACTGTAATTGCACTCAATTGCAATATGCTGAATATCACCAATGGCTAAAGAAATCCTGGCATAGAGACAGTGTGCCCACATTCATGAGATGAGGTATAGTTTTATGAGTATTCTGTTATCTATAATTTAGCTCTTTTACTGTTGATTCCGTTTCAGTTGGTTTTATTTTATTTATTTATTTTGGTGATTGTAGAGATATAATTGTCATCTGTGAATGCAGTGAAGGTTGTAGATTTCATCTGGGATTGGTTCAAATTTCCCATTCATGTGCATGTGCATGTGCATGTAAACCTATATACATACAATCTTTTCCCTTGTGTGTTTATGCACATAAACACACACACACACACACACACACACACACACACACACACACACACAAAGAAATGCTGGAAATGGTTAATAGGAGAGTTAGACATGACCTACCAATATGAAAACACTGAATGCATAGATTTGAATTCTCAGGGGTAGGGATGAATATTTATTTTATCCCTCAGGGTCTGAAAAGAAACCTGGAAAATTTTGAGGATCTAAAATAACATTAGCATACCTCTACAGATACATCTCAGAATAATGTTATTTCAAATGGGTTAAAATAGTTTCCTGAATGGAGACTGCTCTGTCTCTACCTTTCGTACTAAGACTATGCCTGCCTGAGGTCCAGGAGTTGGGTTTGTAGCCCCATGAGTGGCCAGCAAAACTGAAACCCACTCCCCACGCCCGCCCCACCATGCTCCTGTTTTGAGATGAAGACTGATATTATCATCTTGGTTCTTGTCAAAAGCTGCATGAAGGTAGATTTTTAAAAATAAATACACTATTGGAAGAAAAATGGATTCTGTATCTTTGGGCAAGAAGAGCATTTCATTATGTGTTTATGGACATTGTTCTGACAATAAAAAAATAAAATAAAGTAAAATAAAACAAAACCCACCCCAAGATTCTCTCAAATCACCTAAGAACAATTTCTTTTCTTTTTTCATGGATATATGCTAACACCTTCTGTTTTCAGAGTGAGCTGTGGTACAATTTCTGGTGAATTTTCAGAAGAGACTGAGTTCCACTCCCTTACTGCAAGTGGGAGGGTAGCCCTGGAGGTCTTCTGAGGAGACATCCTTCTGGCCACAGCCACTCTATCCCTCAAATATAAATGTACCTTATTTCAAGTTATCTGATGAAGGTAGACAAGGCCAGGTGTCCTTAATTCTGGTTTGTGTTCTTCTAAGGCCTCACAGCAGAAAGTAATAACGTGACTCTTCACTAACCTAGAGTTTACCAAGAAGTCCTAGGTACTTGGTGTAGCCCATGTCTTCATTTTTTCTCATTGAGTCGCTTTGTATCAGTGAGGTCTGACGATAGCTAAGAGGCTCCTCTGCCTCCTTCGCTCCTCCCTCTTCCTGATCTCAAGTACTGTGCCCGTCCCCACCCCAGCAAAGCACTCAAATCTCACACTCACCTCAGACTCTCCTTTGAAGTCAGTGGTTCTGACATTTTAGATTTTTAGAAAGGAAAGGATATCTAAGACCACATATCCTCCCTCTGGATAATATTATCTGCTTTATCAGTCATGACTTTGATATTTGTTATGCTAATAAAATCTGTCTAGATTCTTTTTCACCCAAAAATCTCTTTCCTCCCTCCCTGGAAGGGGTCAGGTGGGATAGGGGTGGAGAAACTTTCTCCTGCGTGCACTTGTGAGAGAAGTTGGTAAATGAAACAACTGTGTCATGTCTAGGTTCAATGACTGTCCTCCAAGGATGATGACATTTGCCAGTATTTGTGGTTTGTCTTCTTACTGCATTACTAATGTCGTGGAACAGGGGTCCATCTGTAATGTTAGTTCCCTGCTCTACTTCTGCATTTATGGACTACCACATAGTAGGAGTTATTGACACATATTTTTAATGGCTTCAGTACCAATGCTTGTTGGTTGTTGGGTTAGACCATTCATCAAACATTGTAGCACAGGCTGGTATTTGCCTATCCCTCTTTGCTCCAGAAATTATCAAGAGTAAGGATGATTTTCTCTAATTAAGAGGACTTATTGGGAAGTAATAGAGAGAAAAAATAGATATTGTTGAAAAATGGCCATTCAGTGCCTGCCTGGCAAGCACAAGTTCCTGAGTTTGATTCCTAGTACCACGAAAGAAAGCAGAAAGAGGGAAAGAGATGGCCATTCTTTTAAACTGACTTACCAAAGAAAAATTTATATTTTTTATTAATATTTGTTTTGTATTTTTCCCTTAAGAAGCTCACTTATGAATTGTGGTATAACTTAACAAACAATAATTCAGTAATATTAAGTGTAAAGAGCTCTTTTAATAAACCAATTTTGTGTTCCTTGCAGAAGCACAATATTTGTAGAAAATGTTTGTTTGTCGTTTGTTTTGGAGATATCTCATTTGGCTAACAGAGCTTTAAAGAAGCACACATACACAGACTAGGGATGTAGCTCAGTAGTGAAGCACTCGCCTAAGATGTGTGAAGGCCTGGTTCAATTCCCTTGCACCACCAAAAAAAAAAAAAAAAAATCTCTCATGTATGCAAAGGCTAATGTATGCACTGTCTGCTTTTCATGGTTTTAGTTTTGCATTTGCTTTTAACCTCTGAGAGTAGAAGTTGGTAAATGAAACTTAATGTGCCATTTCTAGGTTCTGTGATTGTTCTCCAAGGATGGTTACATTTGCCATTGCTGAAGTCTAAATAAATGAGTTTTAATGAGCAGGAATTATTACTAATGACCTACTCAAGTACTTAGTAGGTCACATTATTTAACTGTGGTAGAATCACAGAGCATAAAGAGTACAGTGATTAATACACAAACCCAGTAGTGTGTGGAGGTTCACCTACTCCACCTCCTAATTCCACTAGCCATGTGTAAAACAGGACTTCTTCGATGGAGGCCTGAGCTAAGTGTCAAGATGACATTTGTGAAAGAAAAGGAAATAAAAGTCCTTAGTGTCATCTTAAAGTGACAGAAGAGACAGCAGTGCCATTTGAACAGTGATGTCCCTTACAGCCCACAGTAGGCCACATGGGCTCTTTGCTGAGCTGGTTAAGAGAAAGCTTTGACAATTTGATTTTTCAAGGCATTTTGAGCCCAAGGACACAATGCCATGCAATTGTGACTTTTATACAAAGAATAGCAAAATTATACAAATAGATCTTAAGCCAAATGAAAGTTTAGCTAGGACTCCCAAAAATGAAAGTGAAAGACAAGAGAGAATTTGCAAGTCAGTAATTAGATTCAACTCATCTTAACTGGGCCGGCTCTTCTGACAATTTAGATCACATGCCTGTCTACTTTCAGATGCTCATTCCAAACACCACCTGGTACATCCCTAAGTGTTGCATAGGAGATGCAGGGGACAAAAGACCAGGCTTCCATGGAATCACCTCTTAGCTGGTCTGAGCCTGGGTCCTGATTAGATATTGCTCAATACCAAAGTGTGGTGGGTGATATAAAATGAAACTCTACCTCATAGTCTTCTTTTTTTTAGAAAAAGAGTGCTATAGAAAGATTAGTCCCCGTGAATGCCATCTAGGCAGGGAAACTTTGGACTGGCACCTCAAGACACTAATCTAAAACAAGGGCAGGTCTAAGAATGCTGTATTCACTTGTGTACAAGATTCCATTGGAAAGGCTGGCTCTGTACTGATGTGAAGTATCTCGTGAAACCCACTTTTCCTTAAGCAACTTAGTTCATCAAAATGCTAGGTTCCCCTTTTAGTTTGTCAGCATTTTGAACTTACAGAGCCAGGCAGCCTGTGCCATTTCCACCAATCCCACCAATACCCAGGGTTAGGTGCTTCGGGTAGGAGCTCAGGGATTGGTCCATGAAAAGCAGAGGGAAATATAGTGGTACATGGAGGAAGAAATGAATAAGAAACTAAGGTGAGAGTAGAAGTCATTGTATTAACATGTCCCCAAATTCACTCAGTCATATCCTCAAAGACCTCCCAGGACCATCTATATATAAGGTGTGATCGAAATATACAGTGAATGCTTAAAGACAATTATTACAGAAAAGGACACTTTATCATTAATGCCCCTCAAAATACACCCCCCCCACACACACATATACATATCCTGTATACTCCAAACACACTTTTCATTCTTGCCACTTTCTGAAGCAGTTCTGGAAGTCCCTTTTCATGAGTGTCTTTTAAGAGGTATGATCAAAACTAGTGTAAGTGCTGCTGCTGAGTATCATCCAAGGAAAAGGCAGACTCGTAAAAACATTAGGGTGCGCCCTCCTCTATCTTATTCACAGCGCAATTTCTGGTTCTTCCTCAAAGACAAAATGAATGTGAAACAAAATGTTTTGACTCAACTCAGCCCTTTAAGGTTGCTATGACTGTACAACTAAAGATGTAAAGAGGACCTCCAGAACGGCCTCAGAAAGTGGCAAGAATGATGGGACAGGTACTTATTTTTAAAATGAAAGAGTGTATTTGAGGGAGATTAATGGCAGTGTGATTTTTACTGTAACAAATTTTATATTTAAATACCTTAGCATTTGATTGTGCCTCCTAAAATAACACCTCCATTTCCCTACTTTTACTCTGCATCAGCCTGTATGATTTCATTCTTTACAACATCTTTGTGAGGGGTAATAAATATTGATTTGCATTGGGATTTTTTTTCAGTGTCTCTTTCTCCTCCAGATTGTAAAATTTCTAACACTGAAGTCTTTTTTGTTGTTGTTCACTGAGGTACCACAGAAACCAGAATGAATGGATAAAGTTACCGTGTGTGTGTGTGTGTGTGTGTGTGTGTGTGTGTGTGTGAAAGAAAACATCTCTGTAGCTTACATATACTGGTGGCATAATGGTGTGGTGATTTACAACACGGGCTCTGGAGCCAGAATTCCTAGGCTCGTTTCTAATTGTCATTCTATCACTAGCTATGTGGCTTTAGGAAGTTACTTAATATTTTCCTGTCTCATTTTCTACTTCTCTTTCATGGTTTAGTAATAATAATGACTACTTCATGAAGCTCTAATAAAGATTAAGTGAAAGAATACCTGAAAATAGCCTAGAGCAGTGGCTGGTATTAAATAAGACCCCAATAAATGTGAATAATACATGTATGTGTGTGTGTTTAATTGTAGTTTTCACCATGTGAGACTAATAACTCATGTCTATGTTCAGACATGCACATATACACATTGTGATGATTTAATCATGTGAAGGAAAATTGAGGACAGTTGAAAGTGGAAGAGAGAAATTTTAAAGTGGCCAAAATAAAGAAAACATAAAGAGAAATAAAACATCATAGGGAAACTGGAGGAAGGGAACAAAGCAGTATTTTTAGACTTTATTTAACAGAAAAGAAGCATTACTGTCCAGGGAGTTTTAGATTTCCTGAGGTTCATAATCACCATATATTTTTTAAAAGTTAACTTTCCTGAATTAATATATGGATTTGTAATAATGCCTTTAAGCTAACTTTTTGTGTATCTATCATAAAATAAATCTAACGTTAAAGGCTCACAACTTTCCCCAAGCTGATGACCATAAAAGGGAGATGAGCAAGGGAGGAAGGAAAGAGGGAAGGAAAAGAAGGAAGGAAGGAAGGAAGGAAGGAAGGAAGGAAGGAAGGAGGGAGGGAGGGAGGGAGGGAAGGAGGGAGGGAGGGAGGGAAGGAGGGAGGGAGGAAGAAAGAAAGAAAGAAAGAAAGAAAGAAAGAAAGAAAGAAAGAAAGAAAGAAAAACACTTGATCCACTACTTTCACCTGCTAAGCATAGTGGCGCGTATCATCCCAGCACTCTAGAAGTTGAGGCAGAAAAATCACAGATAGTTCAAGACCAAGCAGGGCTACATGGTAAACTCAAGGCCAGCCTGAAAGCATAACATGACGCTATTCTGAAAAAACAAAACAAAACAAAAAAACCTTTCATCTTAATTAGAGCAAACATAAAACTTTCTACAACCAAAACATTACATAGTTCAGAGAAAAGCAATGAAGATAAAATGTATTTTGCCATTTTTTAAAAGTTTGTGTTTTTGAACATTCAAAGGTACCTACCATTGGAGAGAATCACTTGAAGCGTTAAACATAGTTCTTAAGCTGACACACTGTTAGCATGGGGGCTTGTGCCCTCTGTTGTGTAGTTCTCAACTAATTTTGGAAGCTGGCAAGCTACGTGGAAATAGTATGCTCCTGCTTCAACACTTCCTAAGAAAAGAGCTGTTTGCATAGTTTAGGGATGAGAAAGAATAGAAGATGATGAGGAAGGGTGTTATTCTAGACAGTTCATAAAAGCTGGTATCTTTGGTGAATGTGTTGTACATTTAACATTAATGTTTTTTGAAGGGAATGCTAACCAATCTGTAAAATATAAACAGCATACATGTCTGCTGTTGAAAGGTACTAATCTTTTCTATATTTCTTTTTCCTTTGATAAAGTTGTAGTGCGCTTTCGTATTCATTCATGTCAAGGATGATACTAGGGAACTTAGTTCAAAGGACAGTGTTCTTACTGCATTCTGGGATGTCGAGAACTTTCGAGGGGAAAACAGTTGTTGAAACTGCACAATTTAGCAAATGTACACAACTTCCGTCATCTCAGTCTGCTTTACACCCTTAGGAAAACCTGATGAAGCCTGGTAATTTTTTAAACCTAGTAATTGTTCTGTGCTGTTTCCTTCATCAATATTTTCATTCAATTTTTAGCATTCTGTCTTCTCTGGAATGCAAATTGTCTTGAAAGCAATAACCGAGGAAAGGAAGTTAGTGCAGTTAAAACTCCAGATACCTATAATAGTCATTCCTAAAAATGAATTTAAGAAGTTAAAATTCTTTAAAAGTAGAAAACATTCCACTCTATTGTATCCACATTTACTGTTTGATGTGAGCCAGGTACTGGTATTCAGAATTTTGTGGGAGATTTAGAAGAGTTTTCAACAGTAGAAAAACACAAAACACCCATCACTTTATACCTTATTTTTCATTCTTTCCTGCAGTGCAAACACTTTCAAGAAGGATCAGGAGAGTCTGAATTCATCTTGGTTCCTCTGACAGCAGGCAGTGTCGCCTGGGTTGAACATATTTTAAATGCTCAGAGAATGTGTTGGATGAATAACTAACAGTGAGTGAAGATAGTTTATGCTTAAGAAGGAATGCCTAAAATGGACATTTTGACCTAAAAAGCCCAATGAGAAATGCATGGTCTTTATGTTACCCTCAACTGAGTTACTACCAGAAGCATAACTTGCTAAAATTACTTTCCTGCTTTATGAAAGGTAGAAATTCGTGAAAACATGCAATAATTCATATAACTTTAGCAACAGCAAATGGATAACAATAAATGAATCATTGCTGTAAAAGCTCCAGTGTTTGCTATTTTCTTAATCTCAAACATGGTGATTTGGTAATCCTGGCTGCTGTTGCAGCCCAGTGCAGACGTTCCTTCTTTTGTTTTGCTTTGTTTGTTTGCTTGCTTACTTGTTTGTTTTATTTTGTTTAAATCTTGGAAGTACATGATCTAATGGGATGGAATTATCAAACTTTTAGTAATTATAACTTCAAGCCCTGCCTGTACATTTTAAAAAATGTAAAATTTTGAGCATACAGTTGTACTGTATAAAACATTGTTTTTTACTTAATATTAGTCCTTAGTATGTGGTAGAACTGGACTTTTTCTCCAAGCATCTTTGTTATGAAGCTAAAACAAAGCCAACACTTTCCTTTGAGATAGTGGACCCACTAACTCTCATTCTGCACTATTTTGTGCATAACTATACCCATCACTCACCATCTTGAATTTCCATGTTTTTTTTAAAGAAACAAGAATTTAAAGACACTTGTGAAAACTGTTTTTTTCTCCAATTTCTATAGTGTTTGTGCCCTAAGACCTAATTCAACATCAGTTTTTCTTAAGTGATTTGCCATTTCTAGTCTCTCCAAAGTATCCAACTTAATTTCTATAGAAATAAAAACTTTTCCATACTTATATTCTTATCAGTTTTATATAATATTTAAGAAAATTAAAAATTATAATGAGTACCACAGTATAAATGGATTGAAGAACAAATACAAATATACTCGTATTAAGTACAGAAATTTAAGTGTCCAGAGCCACAATAAAAATGCCATTTTTAGGGAAATGTCATTATGTTTTTTCACGAGACTGGAGAATGGTGCTTAATCTGTGATCTTTTGAGGTACAGATTAATTATGGACACTTGTATTGTTCTATTTTAGTCACTCGCAGTTGTGGGTAGTTTTGTACTCAGTAAACATTTGGCAATGTCTAGAGATATTTTTGGTAGTCATAACAGGGGTGGTGGCAGATATTACTGACATTTAATGAATAAAGGGCAGAGATGCTGCTGAATGTCCTACAAATCCCAGGAAAGCACCCCTTCCACACATATATACCGAAAATTATCTGACCCAGAATGTCAGTATACAGCCAAGCTTGAAAGATTTTGCTCAACTACAATTTAGGTGGGCTCCTTATAATATATGAATAATAAAGTTTAAAAAGATACCAAGAGATGCATAATTTTAAAGTGCTGCAATCTAGAAAAAAATAGGGGATTAAAAGATGAGAAATAAGAAAACATAATGTACCTTAGCTTTAAGTTGTTACTGTTGTTTTGAGCTGATACTAAACGTAAATCTAACTCTCAAGGTCAGCAAGAAGATCACAAAAGTTCATTAACTCAATCCTGACACACTGAATACATATTTATTGAGTGCCAAAATATATTGGTCTCAAGTGACAAAATGATAAATAATAAAATGGATATTGAAAAGCATCTGTTGTGATAAGTGCTATAAGGGAAAACTAATGGAGGTACTCCTTAATGGGTGCCTACACATGCAAATTCTGTTTGAAAAGAGAAATTTCTTATATAGGCACTAAGATGCCTATATAAGATGCCTATATAAGGCACTTAGATGCATTAGAATGTATGAAGCATTTCACAGTATAGTGGACAACGCTTTCAACATTTTGCTGAAGGAATAGAACCTTGCTTCTCAAAGGCAGTTTCTATAGCAATAAAAGCTGAGACTTACTACTGTGTGACTTACTGGGAAAGAACATTTCTAAAGGAGTTAACTCATAATCATTCGCTTTTTAAAAACAATTTATGGCTTTATAGGAATCACTGCTTTCCTACAGTGCTTGAGTACTATCACAGACAGTTTAGTAGAGGGAGAAAGTTCTTAAAGTTGGGAAGGTCAAAAAAGGTTCTTGAAGCAGTAAGTCTTTTATTTGGAGTGACAAAATGAGTAGGAAAATATTAGTTTAAAACTGAGGTTCCTGGCCACAGCAGCCACATTCACTTTATGAAGGCCACGAACCATCAGTAAGCGTGCACCATATTCTGTGTATAAGTGTAGTTACACTTCTTTGTTCATATCTTTAATGACAGTCCTGAGAGGTTTTTAACACTAAGAATATTTTGCCGTATGATTCCTAAAATTCATTCCTTTAATCCCTCAGTCTACAATTAAACCCTCCTCTTCTTTTAAAATGTCTCAACATAAAGTTTCTGTCTCTTCTTATCACTCACTGCTCCCTTTTATTTCCAAGGACACATCTCTAATTGAAAGACAGGATATGGCAACTCGGAAAAATTAGTTTTGAAGTTTGTCTCTGGTCACTTTTATTAATACAGCCTTTAATTAGTAATTTATCTTTTATGACATTTGAGTTACAGCATATCCCCTCAGAAATCTCAGATGATACAGCATTATGATAAAGAAATGAAACACAGCAATCTGTTAACCAAGAATTGCATTTTGCACTACCTGTGCCCTTTCCTAAATCTTGGGTGATGAGATCCACATGAAGAAACATCTGCAAAGGAATCTATTTCTGTATGACTGCTGGGAAGAAATTATAGATGTTTGTTGAACTGCAAATACCTAAAAGATGGTTTGGGTTTTTCCCCTCTAATTTCCTTTTGGATGTTATGCATTACATAATTATCATATTTTAAACTCTGTTAAAGTCTACCACCAGAAAACAGAAGTAGGTATGTTGCATGTATGTAAAATTTCCTTTGAAAATATTTCTGAAAACATTTATGAGAATAATCAGAAATGTCATTAGTCAGTTTTAATTTCCTAAAGATTGATGTAAAATACCTTCTTCACATATACCTGATGCATTATGTTATATAAATTAAACAAATTTTTATAATTTACCAAACTCAGCTCGTTGATTTTTATCTTCTTTTTCTTCAACAGAGAGACTGCCTCAGAGTTAGCTGGGAGTCCACCAAGGTGAGTGACTGCCTTTGTTTGTTTTGCACCTGGCTTTTACGACACAGAAAGAAGTACTGCGTCCTCCTTAAAAAGGTTTTCATTCTCTTCCTCAGACCTATCACTGTGTACATGACAAACGTATTTATTAGTCACATATAAATGATGTCACCAAGAAGTAATGAGACTAATGTTCATAAATGACTTAGAAAAATCATTCTCATTTTCTTTGACGTTATGTTCTATATTTGGAGATCTGTATGTTAGCTATATTTCTCCCAGAAATTATAAAGATGTGGTTTCTTTTATTACACTTATGGGAATTGGCAATCAGAAGACACTTTGAATTATTTTTAATCCTCAGTATACTAATTCTAAGTGTTGTATTCAAAATTTATAGATTTATGAAAGAATTCTGAGCTTTTCCCTAAAGAACCTACATCATAGTTTTAGTGGTATAAATACATTTTTAATTCTCTATATTTAAATACCTTGTAATGTTTCAAGAAATCAGTATACAATTGGTCAATGTATTTATATGCTTTTATGTTTTATGTCAGTATATAAAGTGATTACTACAATACAGACTCTAGACAGATAGCTACCAAGAATGTTTAGCATTGTTTAATGGAAAGCACAAGGAAAGAAGGGAGGAAGGAAGGAAGGAAGGAAGGAAGGAAGGAAGGAAGGAAAGAAGAAAGGAAGGAAGGAAGGCATTTTGCTTATTATTGTCTAAGCATCTGGTCTTTGTACCTAGAATTGTACCTCAGTCTCCAAAGGTGCTCAGAAACCATTCGTGAATAAATTAATATGTCACAGGGTGTTGCCTGAGAACTGTTGGAAATGAAAATTAAGAAAATCTCAGAAGAGGAAAAAAGAAGAGCAAACAATGTGATCATGAACAGCACTTGAGAATAGGGAAAAGTACAAATCATCACCATCTGGCATAGGAGATAAGCACATTTGGTTGCTTTTGTATGTAAGGAAAACCTTTGCTTATAGACTCATGATTAATATTGCCAAAGAACTGTTTATTGTGATCCAAATATTTAAATTACTGTATATCTTCATTCTTTGGGCAACATCCCAAAGAAACATTTCAACCATGTGCCAGTTTAGAGTTACAAGCATGCATATTTTTTGGTTTTTGTAATCTTGCTTGGTTTGTGTGTCCTTGGACTTTCACTCTGGAAAAGGTGCATCTGAAGTTCTGAGCATTCCGTCATTTGCATAGTTGTGTTTGTGGTGAAGAAGTTAACCCTGAAATAAGAGTTAGGAGTGACTTCCAAACATTCATAGAGTTATTAAGGAGTGGACCACCTCTCTATTGTCAGAGCAGACCCACACCATGCAGTAATCATGCAGAAGAAAATTACTCAGATGTCTGAGATTCTGCAGTCACCTTCTGAATCTATTAAGTAGTACTTTATAATGAATACCAAAGCAGCCATTCACATATTCCCCAGGAATGATCTTGTTTCATTGCTGGTTTATTACTCAAGGGACAATCTGCTCTCTTCTTGTGTTTGGTGGGTGGTATTTTGGTAATGAGCCTACTTATCTTGTATCATGAATTTTTATTATTCTAATGTTGAATCATGTTGAAAATAAGTAACATGCCAACAATTCCATTCTAAGTTTGACTCACAATCATTGTGGTGCATGACAACAAGAGTGTGAAAAAAAAAATAAGTTATTTCTCAATTGTATTTCTAATAAAACATCAAATACTTTTTACTTTCCCTGGAAGCAATTTGGGACATATCTACTGTCAGGTATTTTCTTTCTTATATTAACATAAAATAACATAATTATTTGATGATGAAACTTCCTTGATTTCCATACTATTTCTTTAAAGGGCATTTTGTTTGCTTGTTTGTTTGTTTGTTTGTTTGTGCAATCCTGGAGAATTTCATCACTTATTCGATTTTTCAGCCAGGTTCCTGTTTTAGGGGGGCTTGTCACCACAAAAAACAAATGAGCCCTCAGATACTTGGGTACTATTTAGAACAGGGCATAGGTAGTTATTTGATTTGTCTACTAATGACTAGTGTAGCATTCTGAGGTTTTATGCTTTTAGTCATGAAAGCTTGCTTATTCTGTGACATCTAAGAAGAAAATGGAAAATTACAGTACAGGCAACTCCTACCTAGTGACGGGGCTAGGAAGGAAGACAGTGGCATTTTGTAACAATTTTTTGGTTTGATTTTCATTGACTTTGACTGTGTTGAAATTTTCTGAAAGGCCATTATTGTGCAAGACTAGAGTATTTCAACTTCAGTTGCCTTATGTGGCATTAATTTCACATGTCTGGCCACTTTTTGGTAATATTTTGTGAACATGTGCAAATCTTGTAAGCAAAGAATTGTGCCTTGGTAGTAAAAAATGCTTTAAAGTTGAAATGAGATATGTGCCCAAGGTGCTTGAACAAGCCCCAGGTTTGTTTTTCATTACTAATGATAACCTAAATGTGTTTTTGAATTCTTGCCATTGCTGAAATTAAAGCTTGGTAATATGTCACCAGGAAAAAAATTAGATTATAGGAGCGACATGCACTAAGCATTGTAATTATATTATAAATATTAAAACCCATGATCTTGTCAGTATTAAAACAAATATTTAAACTAACTGTATGTACAACTCATGCTGTTATCTATCTTGAAGTGTCCCAGAAATGGGATACAGGATTCCATTTCGTGATCTCTGAAAATGATCGATTTCAATACTGTATATGAATCCTTGTTTTTATTGTGCTCGTAGCAAAAAAACAGCTTAGCAATCTCAACAATGTTTTCTCATTACAACCATGTTATTTAAGATCTATTTTTCATGGTAAGGAGTATTCAGTTTAGGTAGATATGTTTAAGTGACAGTGAACCCCTAATTATTCAAATGGAGCAGGGCACTAAATTAATTATGGTAAGCAGGGTATAAGTGATGCCTATATCTTCAACTTCATTTTGGATAGCAGAATAAAAGTATAAATGAGGCTTATATCCACAAAGGTTTTATTGTAATCATGCATCATTAACTTTTGTTTTTTAAAGAGAGAGCACTTTAGTATCTTGTTAACATAGTCCACTATGTTAAGTAAACTATGGAACATAAAGGAATTTAATGGACCTTCACAGAAGTATCTTAAATATCACAGGAGAGATTCACAAGCTGGTTCTTCATGCTCAGAAGTCAGGATGCTCTTTGAGGAGAAGTATTTGTAAATGAAGCTTAAAATAATTGTGTATATGAATCAGATGTCATTTTGTGCAGGATTTCAGCATCAGTGAATGGTGGAAAGAGCCAAAGGTTAAAATCATGAAAGAAAAACAATGTTATCTTTTGTATTTTAATCCAATAACTTGATTTTTTATCTGTATCTTCTGCACTGGGGTTTGAGACATAAATGCACTTAAAATGATTTAATTTAGAATTTTTCTACTTGGAATTTTCTGACTTTATGATAGTATAAAAGTAGAAATTGTACTTTGAATTTTGAATTTTGATCTTTTCTAGTAATAATGAGAAGCAATGTGCTACTCTCTCAATGCTGGTCAGCATCCCACTTGGCCCCCTGTCTACGGGGGTATCAGCTGACCCTCCAGTGAGCTGTGTTGCTGAGCTGATATTCAATAGGTTAGGTTATTATAAGCATTTTTAAATTACAATATTTTCCAATTTATGATGAAGTTATTGGGACACATCCCTATCATAGGTCGAAGACCATCTGTATAAGCAACTCCTAAAATGTCACATACACCTTAGAATTCATGTTTAAGACCTTCTACCGAAACATAAAACTGAACAGCTTGTATGACTATCAGAGACAAAAGTCATTCTATTGCAGCTTTATGTATGGAATTTTGATAGGAAATTATGGATCTCTGTTACATGAAATCTGATCAAAATTGATGCCATTTAAGGGAAGGCAAAACTGACCTTTCTCATTGACCATATTTCTCAGGCTATGGCTTTGGCGAACCTGGTAACACTGAAGGAAAAGAAGGAAGCAAAGAGAATTAAAATAAGCTCTGGAAGATTACATTGCTACTTGTGGCTCTAGGGGGTTTTAGGTTTGGTCTTCAGTCCCCTGTGGCGGAACTGAGTAGGTAACACAGGCTCGTGTTTCTCGTTGTCCTCAATACAAAAAGCTATCTTCTGAAAGAAAGTTAGAAATGAAAAGATATAAATGTTGGTACTTCCAGGCCAACCTCTTACTAAGTAATCAAGAGAGTATGGACACATTCTGTCTTTTTTATAATCCTCAAGAAACAACTCCTTCACCTCTCCTGTGACCTGAATCTAGTGCTGTTCAATATTGACAAAATTCGTTATTTATTCATTAATTCAACAAAGGTACATCGAGTGCTTGGTGTAGTTGGAGGCTCTGTGGGAGGAAATAGACATACGCCCTTTCTTTTTGTAAGTGGTTTAGTCTAATGGAAAAGGTTCAAATCGTTCCAGTACTAGTGATGATGTGTTTTATGCTATAAAAGAAATAGAAAAACATCTAAGCAAACCAAGGGCACTAAGGGACTCCAGCAATGAGAGATGCTACTTTTGATTGGAGGCATCAAAATGGGCATCATGCACCAGCTTCTGAGCACGATTTCAGTGGCTAGGTCAGTTTAAGCTAGTGGCAGGAGGTCCCTGAAGAGATCCCCAGACCTTGATATTCCCAGAACTATCCTCTTTCAGCTTCACCATTTTGCTGACAATGAAGAACAAGTCCACTTGCCTAAGATTGGTCTCTGTCTACCATACAGCTCAATTTCCTACTGCCAGCCTCCAACTGTTACAGTGCACCCTAACTTTGAGGTCACCCATAGTTTCAGGTGATAAGATATGTTCTTTCTTCCTCACCTTTCATATGCATCTTGCACTCCACATCTATGGCTGAATTTTTTCTTGCATCTTCCTTTCTTTTATAATATTCCCCTTTATTATTTTTTTCAGGTTGATCCACTTACATGCCACTGTAGTTACATCAACCTAGAAAGTGTAGATCGAAGCTGGTTATGGCGATGCATGCTTGTAATGTAACACTCAGGAGGCTGAAGCAGGAGGAGGATCACTATGAGATAGAAGCCTTCATGTGCTACATAGTGAGTTCACAACCAGCCTGAACTACAAAGACTTTATCTCAAAAACAAACAAACAGAAAGGAAATAAAAAGAAAATGCAAATTTGATTTATAGGTACAGTTCAAGAGGCTGGAAGGAGTCCAGGGTTGGTTCAGCACTGCTGTAGTATGGATGCATCCCCCCAAAATTATGTAATGAGACTGTAATCTCCAACACAACATGTCAAGATGGCCTAATGGGGAGGGCTCTACTTGGTGAGTAGGTTAGTAACACTTTAAAACACTGGTTATAGTGGTGCACACCTCTAAACCTGACTATCAGAGGCTGAAGCAGGAGGATCAGGAGTTGAGGCCATTTTAGGCAATTAGATAGATAGATAGATAAGATAGATAGATAGATAGATAGATAGATAGATAGATAGATAGATAGAATAGGGCTGGGGATGTATCTCAATGATAAAGTGTCCTTGGTTCAATTCCAAGGACCACAAGAAACTTTAAAAGTGAAATAAATTAATAAACTGATAAATAAAAGGTTACGAGAATGGATTCCCAGTCTTTTCTACACTTCCACTATATGAAGACACTTCTGCCCCTCACGTGTTAGGACACAGTAAGAAGGTTTGTATAAGATGCTAGCACCTTTGCCTTGCACTGCCCACCTTCTGTGAGGAAAATGTATCATTCTTTACCAGTTACCCAGACTGTGACAGTATGATATAAAAACACAAAACCAACTAAGACAAGTGCCCTGGCATACGCTCTATCAACCTCACTGTGTGGGGACGGGGCCCTTCATGCTTACTGTATCACACAGAGATGCAGCAACATCCTATTTATTCGCATGTGTCTTGTTTTCAGGGAAAAATCCCCTGCCCATGCCGAAGCCCATGAGGAAAAATAGAGTTTCTTGCATTTTCCCCCTTTGTAATGAGAGGTATATCCTGCCAGTTGTCCATAAGTACTTATGGTATGAATGATATCCACATTGGACAGCCGTCCTTTCATTTTTCTCACTGGTTTACCCGAGGAAGGTTTCTGACCGTTTCATACCATGAAACTGACTTGGTCAAGGTCAAGCTAAGCCTCTGTATAATTAAACCTGACAGACCTTTATCTGCTCTTCGGCCAATTATTTAGTGTCTTTGCTGCATTCAATCCAGAAAGTACTTCTTCCTCCCTGAAATACTTTCTTAGATTTGTGGATACTAAACTCTCTGGGTTTCTTCTTCTCCCACTGGCCATTGCTTCCCAATCTTCCTTCTTGACCTTCTTCTTCTGTGTATTTATTGTCCCCTATGTGTCAAAATACCCCAGGATTTTCCTTAGAAATTGTTCTCTTCACTGCTGAGGAGGATATAGAGCGATTTCATACATCTCCTCAGCTTTAAAGATCACATATATGCAAATACTTTCCATTTTTATGTCTCCAGCCCCAACTTCTCTCTTGAAATTCAGATATGAATATCTGACCACTAATTTGACATCTTTACCTGAGTGAATAATCTTAAACTTGATGTGGCTGATAAAGAGCTCTTAAATCCTCCTTCCACCCATTTTATTACCACATACTCAACTGCTGGAAGGAGAGATGCTAGTATCATTTCTACAACCTCCCCTTTTCTCTCAGTTAACAGACAGCCCACTGACTGACTGTATTGACTCACCCTCCAAAATCTTCTTTAAGTTATACAATTTATCTCCTTACAAGCCACCATAAGTGCCCACCTGTACTCCTGGCCCCCTCTTTGTCTCCTCACATCTTCTTTTGCAGTATATTCTCCAATAGCAGCCTGGGTTACTTCAAAACTACACCACAGTTTCCTAAAAACAGAATAGTTTGTCTCCCAAGGGTCTCTCTATCTCTCTCTCTCTCTCTTTCTCTCTCTCTCTCTCTCTCTCTCTCTCTCTCTTTCTGTCTGTCACTCTCTCTGTCTCTCCCTCTCTGTCTCTCTCTCTTGCTGTGTCTGTCACTCTCTCTGTCTCTCCCTCTCTGTCGCTCTCTGTCTCTGTCTCTCTCTGCAACTCATGCTCTCCCACTCTCCCTCACCATGACTCCACCGTGTCTGCCTTCCCTGCTGTTTCTCTTCCCTCTCTAATCACCTCTCATGCATTCTTCTAGACTGCAACTTGCAAAGTACTGCCCATAACAGAATTCCAGGCTGAGGCCTGTGTGTTTAGATCAGTTTCACTGGAATACAGCTGTACCTCATACCTGTATGCTATCTCTGCCTGTTTTTGCACAGCAACATCAAGGTTGAAGAGCCATGTCACAGAGGGTGTAGCCTGGCAGGTCAAAAATATTTAATGTTTACTTGTATAGAAAGGTTTGCTGACCCCTATCCTAGCCACATATTAAGTATTCTTTGTTTTTTGAGGATGTCCTCTCTGCCTTGAAGAGTTTTATGCACCTTCTATTTGTTTGCAAAGCCCTCTGTGCTAACTGCTCACCTACCATTTGCCTCACTTGATAATGTAATTTATTATAGACTTATATAGTTTTTCCACTAAGGAAACATTTTGGGATCCCATTACTATTCACTGCTTATCCCCAGTGCCTAGCACTGCCTGGAACATAATAGGCGCTGCATAAACATTTGCATGTGTGTTTGACTGTCTGGAAGAATAGCTGTTTGAATTAACTAACAAATGTTTGAATGAAAGAATAAATGTTTGAATTGGGAAAAGAAGGAAAGTATCAAGGAAGCTTTTTCCTAAAGGTTCAGTGGTACACCATGTATATGATTTTGGCCCTGTCACCCTCCTTGGCCAGGCACGGTGATTCAAATCTCTAATCTCAGCACTCAGGAGGCTGAGGTAGCAGTGAGTTCGAGACCAGCCTGGACTACATACTGAGTTCAAGTCTAGCCTGAACTACATAGCAAGAGTCTGTCTCAAAAAAAAATAAAACTTGTCATTCTTACTACTCTGCTCAATAATTTAAAATCCTCAGTATACAGAAAATTTCATCTAATAGGCCAGGGTGTTAAATATGACTTTTCCTGAACTGCCCGGAGCTATTGCTGTTGTGTATATGTGTGTCTAGAGGCTAAAGGGACCAAAGTTGGGCTCAGACATACTTGAATACTGTATCTGACATTTCTTAATTGTGTGAATTTAAGCAAGTTAATAAATATCTCTGCCTCAGATTTTTGCTTTTAAATTTGGAAAAATTATGGTGCCCTTCTGATAGAAGGGCTACAAGGAGATAACCCCTGTAAAGTATTTAACTCGGTGTCTGGCACACAGCAACCAATCACCACATGGTAGCTCTTGTTGTTTGTTCTAAGACAGCCTTTTATTTTTGACATGAGTTTCACTGTGCTGGCCAGGCTGGTCTCAAATGTATTGGCTCACATGATCCCAAGCTCAGCTTCCCAAGTAGCTAGAACTAGGCATACAACAACATGCCTGGCTCAAAGATATCTTTATTATAATTATTTTTTTACCAAAAATTGAGTCACATTGCTTTATAAGAAATAGTAAAGTGATTTGGCCCATAGCCCACCTCCAACCTGTGTTCAAATCTCAGTTCAATCACTTATAAGTTCTGTTACCTTGTGCAAGTTTCTTGAACTTTCTGTACATCATTCTCTTTATCAGTAAAAGGAAATAATAATAGAAGCAGCTATGTGTAAAGAATTAAATGTAGCGATATCTGTAAAGCTTTCATATGACATTTCCTTTGTTCTTTTATTATAAGGAAGTTAACATTACATGTTACTTGAATTTGAAGTAAAGAATGAGAGCATACCAACCACTTGGACATATAAACCTGTTGTTCAGATTGTAATTATTCAGGGCCTAGATTTTCTCTTGTTATGAATGGCTGTCAATGTTTTAAAACCAAATATTCTAAGTTAGATAAAAATAATTTTGCTATAGTTCATGGAAATGATGTCTCCCAAAGAAAAGATACAAAGAGATACTGACTTATAATGGTTCAGCTTATAATTTCTCAACTTTACAATGGTCCAAAAAATTTACCCATTTGGCAGGAACTGTATTTTGAATTTTGATCTTTTCCTGGGCTAGAGATATTTGGTCCAATACTTTATACTGGGACTGGACAGCAGCAGTGAGCTCCAGCTCCCAACCAACCACACAGCCATGAGGGAAAACAATAACTCTGTAATGTAGCTAGCATTTTTGGGTACAAGTATTCAATAATTGCATGACATATTCAACACTTTATTATTTTACAAAGGCTCACTTAGGTGACTTTGTGCAACTGTAGGCTAATATAAGTGTTACGAGCATGTTTAAAATAAGCTAGGGTATTCTATGATATCTGTTAGGTTAAGTTTATTAAATGTATTTTTTTTTTGCTTTAGGATATTTTAAACTGATGGCTTATCGAGATGTGACCCCATCAGAGGTCTATGAGCATCTATTTATGCAAATACTACCCGTCTACCGCAGGCAGCTTTAGCAGAAACATGGTTTTCATTAACTCTCTAAATTACCTAAATCAAAATATTTCATTCTTTATAGATGTGTATAATAGTCTGTAGTGACTGAATTAAATTACACTTGTTTTATAATATAACGTTCTGATGTGTAACAGACTATCAAAGAAGGATCTTTACAAGGAAAACTTTAGAATATTGTTAAGTTACTCACTGCATGACCTATTTAGACTGCTCAAATTCTTCTTGTAGTAGACTGCATAATTAAATTTTAAATGGAACATGATAAAGAAATTATACTGGTGATCTCCAGAGATTTGATACCCTATTTGGCTCTTTATAAGAGTATAGCAAAGACATCGTTTAAAATTTAATAAAGGCCTGCCCTAATTTTTTTTCTCCTTTTGGATTTTCCTTATCTGCTCCATAATTCAAAGCAATGTTATATGATCCACAAGTGTTACCTGAAATAAATGTTCAAAATAAAAGTTCTTTAAAAGCACATTTATCCTAATTTAAGGATTCCATTATTTGTGCATGAGAGCTTTTATGAAGCAGCTGAACTCCTGTAAGATAAAGCCTGCCATTTCCTGAATTTGTCACCATAGAGGATTGGAGTGCTATTCATTGTTTGCGAAGGCATTGATATCATCAGAGTTTACAGGGCAAAAATGTAGAAAATGGTTTCTGTGCAAGAAATAATTTGTAGTTAGAATTTTTTATTTGCTATGTAGCAGTTATACTACTTGAGAGTATTAAAAGGGACTCACACAGAGCCTTCAGGAAGTAGAGCCAATGAGACGAATTCCTGACTTGAATATCCTAAGAACCACTGTAGGCTCTTGGGTAAATAATTTTTGTTTAATAACTGCTTGTCATTTTTTGGTATTTAAAAGAATACTATCAATATATAATTATATGTTAAATATAACTCTCATATCATTCGGAACGTTAATAACATTTTTTCATATACAATAACACCATGTTAGGTGACCAAGATTCAGATTGTTTCCCTGAAGGGTTTCAGATTTTGCTGCTCTCTGACAAGTTTTACAGATGGGGGAGTTTTCCTTCTTGCTCAGATTTGGTTCATTGTTTATACTGTCTTAAAGTTTTGCTTCCATCAGTGTTTGGAATTGTTAAGCTATCAAGATTGTAAATTAATAAAATTTATTCTCATTTATGCATATAGCTTTAAGCCTATAAGCCTTTTTTTCAGATTAGGTTTTATAAATATTTCTATTTTCCTTTCCCTTCTTTTTGACAAATACACAGATTTCCTTTTGAGCCCAAACCACTCAAGCATCCTATGTTGTTTTCACTTTTCAGATAAGCAATATTACATTCAGAAAACAAGGCATAAAACCAAACTGAGTCAATAACACAAGCCTACAGAGAAAATAAATTTACAATTAAGCTTCATTATTTATCCTTAACTCACTGCTTGTGGTGCTTCGGGGGAAGGTGTGGCTTGAAGGAGCAGTGCTGAGCTACATAAAGGATTCCGCAGAGTAACTCAATCTGAGAGTTACACATTATCTAGTGAATAGTGGGCATTTTTCTTTCCCACCTCTACACAACATCCAAGACTCTCTTCCTCACCCAGGTCGAGGACTGTAGAACCAGGCCAACATCTATAATAGTGACACCTGATAGTCCCTGGTTCATTTCAGGGACCAAGACTCCCTTCCAGAGGAAAGGAAAATCATTCCCAAATTAAGCTTCCAACGAAACAAATTTTTGGGCAGAGTGCATGATTTAAAATGAAAACAATGAGTAAAGAATATGCTGATGGATATAACAAACAATAAAACATTAAAATGAATCTATTGGCATTAGGAACATCATTACTACCTTTTCCATCACTGGGCACCATCATGAGCAAAGAAGCATATGGGATCGTATGGAGGATACCAAGTATGGTCCTGACCTCAAAGAAACAAAATATTCTACTCATGGACTCATATAGTACAATGCTGGCTAAAGATGAGAGCAAGAGAGAAGTAGGAAGACCTTGCTCAAAGGGCACAGACTTTCAGTAGGATAGGAAAAGAAATAACTTTGAGAAATCTAATGTACAGCATCGTGATGATATTTAGTAGTAATGTATTATATATCTGAAATTTGCTAAGACACCAAACTTTAAAAACTCTTGTCCAAAGTGATAACTAGATGAGATGATGGATATGTTAGTTAACTTGATTTTATCATTCCACAGTGTACACATTTATCAAAAAAGTGCCCTATGCCATAAATATATTTTTTATTTTGTCAATTAAAGTAAATTATTTAAGTATGTATAAATAAACAGATTCTAAAACTATTTAAATTATATCTGATAATAATTTAAATTATGATAAGAGAAAATACATTCTTCCTTAACAAAGTCTATCACATGATAAGTTTAAAAAATATTATTGAATACATTAAGCACAGCAGAGAGAGAACATTTTTGTCTGGCAATTAGAAAAACATCACAGTGGAAGACAGATGTCTTCTGCAGAAAGAAACAACAATCACAAAGCAAAGAGCAAGGAATATGGAGTGTCTCACAGTGGAATTTAGCCAATTGGTATCACTCAGGCAGTCTGTTAAGAGAAAAATGAACTATGAAATTAAAGAAACAGGCAGAGAGCAGGCTGCACAACTTAATATAATTAAAGACTTTGGCTTTTGATTCACTTGGTTTGTTTTCAATGGTACATGAGCAGCACTTGAGCAAGGTAAAAATGATATTCAAAGAGCTGTCAGCAAGGTCACCATGGTGGTGTCCTGAACAATGCATCATGGTGGGACAAGCCAACATGGAGGATTAGTAGACACCACTTTGTCCCCCATGTGGGTTTTGCTGTTGTCTTCTCATGGTGTCATTCCTTGAAAAATTAGACAGAGTGTAAATTTGATAAATACTCTTCAAAGACAAATAATGTTGGTACAGATTTCAGCATAATGCTCCAATGGCTTCTAATTCATTCTGGCAATTTCTCAGGAGAAAAAGAAAAAAGTTCTCCTTGGAGTGTTTTCTGTGTTGATTGCTCACTTCAATTTTCATCTTTTCCTGACATTCACTATAGAAATTTGGTATGTGACACTGTTAGAGGAGCTCTCTTGGCAACAGAATTGTGTGCATTGCTTATTCTTATTTGGCCTTTCACATCTTGGCCTGGACCTCCTTGGCTGATTTCATCATGTATGAGGTTTCATCTCCTCTGGGTTCTTGCCTGATGCTCTGGCAGTTTGATAATGTTCAATTGAGAAAGTCCTATCTAAGTTCAACTTCCATGATGCAAGTTTCTCTTTAATATTAGAGTGAATTGAAACCCAGTTTAATGTGACATTTTAGCTTTCATTTTGTCATCTAGCTTCTGTATTGACTAAATTTTATAAGTTTCACATAAAAGTGTAGAGGTTAATTTGGTGGTGCTTTGGGACAACTTTAGGTATAATGTCATAAAGTGACTAACTCATAACTAACACAGAGAATCATCCTGGTTTGTCGAACCATGAGGGTTGTTAATTTTGTTTGTTAATGTATGTAGCCACTCAGTATCATACAGAGATGCATGTCAAGTTAAAGGAGCTATACCCATGTTCTCATTATTAAAAAGGGCAATAGTATTTTATAATTGGGAAATGAACTGCTCAAAAGGAACTAGGACTGGAAAACAAGGGTGAATAAGAATAATTTGCCAAGATTTTTCATAATCTAGTGACTCTACAAAATTTATTATTTCCTTCACTCTTTTCTGCTCTGTTTTTGGATTCTCTCCCTTCTCTAGTGTGCATAAACCTTGAAGTTGATTTTTGTAAAGTAGAAAGAAGCAGTATGGCCTTTGGAGTAAAAAAGAGTTACAAAAAAAAAAGCAACTATCTGTGAAGCAATACTCATATTTTAATATAAAGATTGTCCACAAGTTATCCACAAAAAAGTTTTGCAAATTTTATCATGGTAGGTGATGGTTCTCCCTACATAAACCTGGTGTGTGGGCTTCATGGAACTTGTGTTAAATTTTCTTGTCCTGATTATCAAAGAATCTAAAGCAAATCCTTATAGTTGCTAGTTGCTGGGCAAATAGAAAATTGCATCATATAAATAGAGTCTAGTTATCATTTCAGGGTTCATTCTTGGGGCAAAAGAACTAACAACTCCAATAGTACTTTAAGATTAATTGTATCTTTTCCCCTCAGAGTTCTTGACTTGTATCTACCATTCACCCACCCCTTGCACCATAATCTTTTTCTCTCTGAATAAAAACAAGGTCCCTAAACAAGTATTCATGTTATCCTAATCCTGGTGTAGAACAGTGTTTGTCAGCTTTTAATGGGAATGTAAGTCGTCAGAGAATTTTGTTTAAATGCTTCTTCTGTTTCAATTAGCCTGACAGAGACCTGAAATTCTGCATCTTGAACAGACTCCCGTGGTTCTGATGATACTGCCTGACAGACCATATTTTTCAGTAGCAAGAATGACAGGCGCAGCAGTCACATTTTGTTTAGAAGTAACAGTCACTTTCCATACCTTTAAAATCATTCTGTACTTTTAGGAATAGAGTGCTTCATTATTCTACCTTATGTCTGGTCGGTTTGCTCCTATTTATTCTTAAGAAGATGCTATAAACCATTTTAGAAACTGCCTCTGCAAGAGTAATCTCTTTTTAAAACTCTGTGTTAACCTTAAAACCACTGTATAAGCCTAAAGAATGAAAAGAACTCTATAAAGGCAGTATGTTATTGAGCTGATATGAGTTTAGACTATAATATCAATCAAGATTTGAATTTCAATTCTGTACTTTATGATGAGTAACTATCATTGAGAGACCAGAAGTTTTATACCACAAAGACTTTATTTTGCAAATGTGAAGCATTATTTGCATCAAGCAGCTGAATTCTCAGATGTCCTCTGTTTTGACTGTGGACAGTACAAGTCTAGATAGCATGACAGTGTATACAGAGGTGGAGGAAGAAAAAACAAGAGAATGTGAATCTATGAATTGACTATATTTTTGAAGATGATTTCTGGAAACTGACATTTATTGACTGCAGATTTTAAAACTGTCTTAGTTGTATTTATTCCATAAGAAAATGAAAAGTATTTTAAAAAGCAATATTAGTTTTCTACTTTCACCTCTATTCCCAATCATCCTGTCCCCTCTACTGAAGTAAACTTAGGTGTCTTGGACAGAGCAATCTAATTTGGAATGACTCAAGAGAGATAGAGAAAGAGAGATAGGTAATGCTGAATATTCAGAGTCCAATAAAAAAAATAATCACTTTAGTGAAAAGCCAGCTGTTCTTTGTTTTCTAATAGGCATGTGATGCTGATGAAAAATAGCACTCAAATAAAGTTTACCAAAGTAGAATTGGTTTGATTCAGAATATTATACTATTTTGCAGAATAGGAAATGTTATTTACATTTTACGAAAAGCTGAAGAGTACTGCCAGTCCAAAGACCCAAATACCAAAGGATTATCTTTAAAGATAGAGAATGAAATATGCTAGTGCATTATATTAAGGCATAGCCTGGTAATTCTTTCAGAGAATATGCCTGTGTTTTCTGTGTCCTTCAAATTTCATATGAATGAATGCTTTATGGATTTTTGAGATGCTCAGGGATATGTTAAAATACCACTGCAAACATATCAGGCAACTTAGGTTTAGATAGTTCTTGGCTTGAATTATTTCAGCATCCTGCAATTTGAATTACTTGAGAAACAATAGGAGTTGCATGACAATTCAGAGGCCCCTTTCTGTGTTTCTCTTATGTGTTTGTAAGTTCAGTGAATTTTCCCAAAGAAGACCCTGAGACTAAGATTTGAGTCCAAGGACAAAAGGCAATAGGAACCTGGGACAGAAGGGAAGAAAGGCTGTAAATCATGTGCATGAGTTTCTGCTGGGCAACTGGGACACCAGGCCCTGAGGACCCTGTGAAGCATGGTCCCATGGAGGGACAAGAAAGCTACAGTGTTTATTCTTCATACCCAAACACTCACTGCTTCAAGATGCTCCAAGGCTGTTTGTTCTTGGGTGCTCCTGGTCCTGCCCTTGACCAGGCCAAGCATTGTAAGGCAGAGAAAATCCTCTCTTAAAGAGGAAAAGGTGTGCATCCACAGGCTGCTTGGAAAAGAAGCCGTAGGCCAGCTCAGGGAAGGCTATAAAAGCAAAACTCTGACGTTATGTGGCTTATCAGTGTGACCACTGTTGAATTCCCAGCATCTGTTACAGTGCCTGGTACCTATCAGATGCTTTAAAAGTGTTTATTTAAGAAAAGAATGGAGAAAAGAAAGATAGAGAAAAGAATGAGTGAAGAGGCTAGAAGGGAAAATGAGCAAGGGGGGAGAGAGGAAAAAGAGGAAATGAATGGTTCAAATGGAATTTGAAAAAAAACTCACCATTGGCAACACATCTGCCAGCAACACTATAGAGCCAAGATTAGAGACACTTTCAGAAAACAGTATTTCACTTCTGACTTAGGTCCCCTAGCTAAGATTAAAATGTTATGTTTGCCAGACTTGTTATGCATAAAAAGATGGGGAAAAAGGATAGGGTTGAGAACGCAAATAGCTCTATGTATCAACTACCTCAACTCTGAAGGATAGGACTGAGGGGGCTTAGACTTTGGATATCAATAGTTATATCCCTCTAATTCCTTAAAAGTATGTCTACATTTTATTATTAAGACTATGTGAGTTCCCAGTGTTCTCAGCCATTCGTAATTTTCAATGAATTGTTGAGGTGCTACCTTGCTTTGTGGTCTTGAAGATGGGGAATACAGTTAGAACAAAAGGCATGTCCAGCATCCAGACAAAAAAGAAAAATTCCTTTAGTCACTTGGATTTTTGTTAATATCAAGATGTCAAGCATGACACATACAACTTTGTTTATATTCTGCTAGTGTATTTTTTAAATTTTATTTAAAAGGAAAAAGAGAAAAAACAAAACAAAACAAAGCGGTGTAAGGGTACAAGTAACACAGAACTACAAAAAAAAAACAGTAAGAAATCACCAATTAATAGATTACACATTATTGTCTTAGAGATAGTTGCTCAAGTATCAAAGCATACAAAGTGAACATTCAAACAGAGAGACTGAAAACAGTTGTGTTCAATGATCCAAACAAAAACATTAATATGGTCAGCTATTTAACACCCCTAAACACACTTGCAGTTGTATCCTTTAGTCTGCTAGTGTATTTTAAAATGAAAACTTTTAGCATGAAAACAATCAATCAGTAAATCACCACTTATGTTCATGGCACTAAACATAGAAATACCTAGAAATAGCGTGTGATTGCTTCCATTTATTATTCTGATAGCTTTCATTATGTGGGTAGTTATAACCCTAGAACATACCTGTGTGGATTCGAATGTATTTATATGTGCAGTGAATGTGTGTGCAACCATGGGAATGGGGGATCTGGAAGGGCGGTAGGGAAGGTTCCCTCCTGAAAATAGGTATTTATGGGTTTACTTTCTGATTTTGGTCAATCATGATTGGTACATGCTTCTGTGAGGCGCTCTGCAGTGCTAAAATAAAACTTCAGTAGGACATTTCTCTGCAGAACAAACCCCTCTCTAATTATGGCAACAATGCTACTGTCATAATTCTGCCCTCTTCTCTGGTTCATGAGTGATATTGTTCTAGACAGATGGTACCGCGGGGGACAACATGTATAGGAAGGCAGCCTAGTTTGTGCCGTTTGAAAGTACTGCTTCAGTAAAAAGTTAGTAAGTTAGAAATACTGTTCCCTTCCAGAAACAAGAGTGGATAAACCTTGGCCAGAATTGCTTTTTTTTTTTTTTTTTTTTCCTGGAGGAATGAAGAAATGTGCTACTGAGACACAGGGGCAACATGGACCTAAGTGTTTTCCTACCCCAGGAGCCTGATGCTGGCCACCTCACTGGGCCTCCCATGACCCTGCACTGGCCAACTACAGAGGAGTATGGGAATTCAACAAACAAATGCTTGTTTTCTTTTAACAGGACTCTGAGCTCCTCTCAACAATTTTCTCATACTGATTTATTGATTTAATTTTTGGTTGGCAGTGGTGGTAGTTATAAAGCAAATTTACCTCAGGAAAACAGGATATTTTGGGAATTCATTAATGCTAACACATTGCACTTGGATTCTAGATCCACTACTTTGGATCTGCCCAAATCAGCTACAGCAGGCAAACAATAATGACTTGTCATTCCATTGATTTAGTTGCGATGGTAGGAATAGCTGACAGGAGTTTATTTGCATCTTAATTGTTAACCTTAAAAATCAAAAATTGATGACTTTTACTAATGCTGAGTTTCTCATTGTGTTTGAATTTTGGCAATATGTTTTTCATTATGGATGTTGATTTAGCCTCAAGGGAAGAAATCACCATAGATATATTTTTCTTTTGCTGAATCATGCGATACTGGCTTAATGCTATGTTGGGTATCTGTTTCGATGAGCAAATTATCCCAAAATTTAGCTTCTTGGAGCAACAAACGTTTGTCACCTCAGTTACTCAGAGCCAGGATTTAGTATGGCTTACCTTGGGACTTGTACTCCAAGGTTTCCAACAAAGTTGCAATCAAGGTTTTGGCTGGGCTGCAATCTCATATAAAACATGACTGTGGAAGGATGTACTTTCAAGTCCATTGTGATTGCTGGAAGGATTAAATTCCTTTTGAATTCCCAGGCTGAAGGCATTAGCTCCTGCCTTTCTGTTAGCTGGGGCCTCTCTCATTGCCCTATAGGCCATTCTATAGAGAAGCTGCCTTGCATTGTATCAAACAAGAGAGACCAAGACAGGCCAGCAAGATAGAAGACATAGTCACTCTATAACTCAATCTCATGGCTTCCCATCATTATAACTGTCCTCTTCAGTACAAGTCACAAGGAACCGTCCATATTAAAAGGAGGGATTATACATGGAAATGAACCAGGAGTTACAAATACTAGGTGCCACTTTGATTTACTCATACTATTATACGAATACTTATACTAATTTGAAACATGATAGAGATATTTTCCTGCAGTAGATGCTGTGCTCTAGAACAAATTCTCAATGATTTGTGGTGATATGGACTAATACCTTGAGGGAAAAGCAGAAATTATAAGACCAAGAAAATGTAAGCAGATTAAGAATTTCTTTGATAGTTGAAAACTGTCCCACTGTGGCAAAGAAGGATCCATGCTAAGCTAGCCAAGTTCTAGGCTCCAGGTATCCCCACATATGCCACTATCAAATGGCTCTTTGGGAAGGGCAGAATTCCCACATGGGGCTGAAAGAAGAGTTACTTTAACTCTGGAAGGAAAAGACCATGTAAAGCTGTGATTTAGATAAGATAGGAGGAGCCAAACTCAAGTGTACTTGCAAAATTGAAAAAAAAAAAAAAAAAGACTAGATTGGAAAGATTAAGATGCTCTACAAAGACTCTGGAACCTGGGAAAAACTGTTCTCAAAAAATCTAGTTATATGACCAATCCAAAACTGCTCCTCAATAAATTAACTCTGTAACTTGCCCATTTTAGGGCAGGCTAGCCATGCCTTAAAGCAAAGTCTTCTGCTCTCACAACAGCAAACTTAGTCCATGCTTAGTAAGAAACAAGAGTCAGCATATCTTGGGCATCTAGCAGACTTAAAAGTTGTATTAGTGCATTTTCTGTTACTATAAAAAAAAACTAAGATAATCAGTTTATAAAGAGAAAGTGTCCCTTTTAGTTCATAGTTTTGGAGTTTTCAGTCCATGATTTATTGGCCACATTGCTTTTGGGCTTTAGTAAAGCAGCACATCATGGTGGAAACATGTAGCAAAACCATTCATTTCATTTCTGGGATACAAAATGAGGAAGAGATCAATGCTGCACAACCTGCTTTGACACTAGTGTCCCCTTTTAGAATATACCTTCTGTAAGGCTTCTCAAAGGTATCTACCACCTTCTAAAGCACCAAGCTAGGCAGCCAAGCACTAATGGAAGCCGAGAACCCCTGTTCTACTTCTGGGTCTTGATGTGTGACTTCAAGCTCAGTAATTTAGCTTCAGTCATTGATTTTGAGTAAATAATTTGCAAAATAACAGGTTCTATCTTTCCTCACCAACAAAATCTTATAAATATTTCCAGCAACCTACATATATATGACTAAATCCATAGTATAGACTCTAGGCAAAGTTGATATTGTTGGACCACTCTCTTACTCCTTGTTGAACAACTGTTCTGTTGGCTCTAGGAATAATTTGGAGTCATTAGCAACCACATTTGGCCTAGAGAAAATATTTTTTACATGACAAGAGCAGAGGATCTGGACTGGCCCCACAATGATCACATCCACACAGGAACAGGAGAGGAAGGTACCCCAAAAGCAGCATTGGCCTGAGATTTTCAAAAAAGAAACCAGATTGAGAAGGTTTAGAAGTAAGTTGATAACGAGCAAGTGAAGGAAATTTATTCCAAGAATATCTTCTTCAAAAGGGACAGGAGAGAGAGGTAGTAGTGCGAAGTGGAAACAATGGACTTTGAAGTAGGATGTTTCTTAAAGATGGGAGAGACTTGGTCGTGATTAAATGTATAGGAGGACCCGGTACCGATAAAAATGAAGAAAAAGACAAAAAAAAAATTAAAAAAAAAAAAAATGTATAGGAGGAATTAAGAGGGATGGAGATTGGAAGTAAAGTCATCAAGAACAAAGGTGGGATAGGCCTAACAGCAGTAAATTTCATCTAAACAGGAAGGTAGAAAATGTGCATGTGTTCACATCAGCTCGTAAGACTGGGGCTCAGTGAGCCTCCTACACTTTCAACTTGTGAGTAGGCTAGAATAAGAGACACCCTAGGAACAAGGGATGCTGCTAACTGGCTACGCATGGGTAGAGAGAGCAAGGCTGGAAGACAGCTGGTGGGGAGTAGCAACAGTCTTTCTCCTCTGCCTGCTCCCTAATTCAAGGGGTAGGGAGTTCCGTGCAGCAGCAGCAGTATAGACCCAAAAACATGGAGAGGAAGGGTTGAATAATGTGGACAGGAAGTGCGAATAGCCAGCTGGAGAAGACCTCATGCAGAAGCCTTGGGCTGGAGAGGGTGGTCAGAACTTACGTATTCAGGAGAGGGGAGAAAGCAGGTAACATGCGCTGACAATCTGCTCTCTGCTGGATGCTGCGTATGTCACCTGTCTACCCCCACAGCTTTGTGTCAGAAAAATGACAAGCCTTGCCTGTGGCTTTCCACTGGCAAGTGGAAGAGTCAAAATCTGCACTGTGGCTGTTTGGTTTCTAGTATGTTCCATGCTGTGTCTCTGAGGCACAGGCAAGCCAGAAACTACCTGGGCTTGAGTAAGGATTTAAGTGGCTTTGCCAGAACAGCCTCTATATTGGCAAATTCCATACTTAGCTGACTAGACAGTGTCAGAGGCCTGAAAATGTCACTGGGGATAATTGGAGGATGACCAGAGCTCTAGGAGCCGAGCTCCATGTGTATCCAAGCAGCAAGTGGTGTTTGTAGCAGTCACTAGCCTTGCACACCATGGTGCTGTTGATTGCACGCACCAAATGTCCTGAAGGAAGCAACAGCAAGGGCCTGTCAGCAGCTGTTCCCAGACAGAAGCCGAAGGAAGGTGGCAGTTAACGATGTTGACAAATTTCTGACGGGGCTATTACAGTGTGTTAATGTGCATTCTCAAACAATATGTTTCCATCTTCCACTTTTTTCCCCTACTGGTTTGATTGAGCAAACCATAGCAACCAGAAGGGCAAGATTTATACAGATAGTATAGCAGGGGCTGGGGGCACAGGCAGGGAAGCCCCCTTGGGGAGGAATTTACCTTTTAAAACTAGAGGGGAACAGGTGCTTTGGAACTGGCATGTAACTGCGAAAGGGTGGGGATGGCATTCCTGAAGGGAAAGGTTACTCAGATTAACAACACTCTGCAGAAAATGATGACATCCTGGCTCCGTCATTAAAACAGGTGGCTGTCATTATGGCTGCTCGCTCATAATGGGAAGATAATACAGGCTGAGAGAGATTTATATGGGGCCCAGAAAGATAAAATTGCACATAAAGGAGGAAACAAGGCATAAAGAGGGCTAATTTGGGGAATTTTCTTCCCACAGGACTGCACGTGATACTCATTAATGGTGTAAAATTTGTGTCACTGTATCCAGAGGGTTAAATTACCTACAGCACTTTCATTTATTCAGGTTTATTCAAGTGTCCTTTGGGGAAAAAATTTTTTTTATTCTTTGCATGTTTTCCTTTAGTTTAAGGGAGTGATAAATATAGAAATTTACTGCTTTTTCCCAAGCAAATGATGTTGGCTACTCAGTCGATGGTTAAATCAAGAGGTGAGCACAAATAATAGAGGTCAGAGGGTTTCCCATGCTGTGTGAGGTTAACAGTGGGTCTGGGCACCCTTTTTTTGTTTTCTTGAAGAGATAAAAATTTTAAAAATTAATTCAATACACTTAATGATGCTAAATATTTCCCTGTAGTATCCTAAGTACAGTATCTCACACGTATGAGCTCAAGACTTATAACACTTCTAAAGAGAATTCATTAATTATTCCATTTCAAAATGAGGTAGAGAGAAGCTACTTAATCTCCATAGTTTCCCAAACTTATACAGGTACAATACTGTATAGTTGGGGTTCCAACCCAAGCACTCTTTCTCCAGAAACTATGCACCTAACTTCCACAATTCTCCCGCTATATTATGCACTTTTTTGTGTGTACTGGGAATCAAACTCATAACCAGGCTCTTGCCAGGCAGGCACTTACACCTTAGAGCTATGTCCCCAGCCCTATTATACACATTTTGTCCATTTTGACTTTTAAGGGACATATAAATTACTCATTTCCCCTATCTTTAAATTTCTGTTCTGGTGAGAACACACTTTAAAATCTCAGCTATATAAAAAGTTGTTGCATTAAAGGTTGGTAAGATAGGAGAATCACATTTGTGCTGGAGCCCATGATGGTGTTTTCCATTTCAGAGGGCATCTTTAAAACGCGCATCCCTTGTCACAGCCAGGCCTTGAGAGGCTGCTCTGCTTCCTGTGTGTACAGTCAGAGAAGGCAGGGTAACCTTTTAAATCCAGTAGAAGTTCACACACTCGCTCTCAAACATGAACGATCAACACAAAATTCCAGCTATACACACTCCAGCCAGTCCCCTACCTACTGTACAAAATCTTACCCTTGCGGCATGGTTGGGAGGATATTTCTTTGGAAATTCTGCATGTCTTTTTTCCTGGAGATTTACAGCTGACTGGGCATAGATGGGAGGCAGGGTAATTTACCCTTTCCCTCCCTCTTTCTCTTCTTCATTTGACACAAGACATGAACAGCCCTTTTGCCTTCACAAGGTATAGCCAGATTGCCACGTAATTATCTTGATTTAGGAGGGAAGGAGTAGCAGAAAGGGAAGGGAGCAGAAAACATAATTTTCAACCTAAGATGACCAGATTACCAC
Source organism: Cavia porcellus (assembly GCF_034190915.1). Classification (NCBI taxonomy): domain Eukaryota; kingdom Metazoa; phylum Chordata; class Mammalia; order Rodentia; family Caviidae; genus Cavia; species Cavia porcellus. Next base: position 42,955,387 of record NW_026947496.1, on the reverse strand, counting down.
TCCCGTATCTAGCAAATTATCTCATGTTGTGTTAGATCTCTAAGGAATGTGTTTAAAGGGGGGACAACATCTGATTACTTTGGGGTCCTCAGCGCCTAAAATAATGCTTATCTTTCAATGTTTATTGAATAAAGGAACAAATGCATAAGTGAACACTTACTATGCACTCCCTGTGAAACATGTTTTCCCCTTTCTTCTCCAAAGCAATAAGATGTGTAATGACAAATATACTGATTTGTACCACATATAGGCGAGGGAAACATGGCCTTTTGCAAGAGAGAGCAAATGCTTCCAGGTTTAGGGAACAAGAATGCTTTCATGAATACTGCATTAAAGAAAACTTGTAGCAGACCAGTTTGTTGAGCTAGAGACAGAAATGTACAGAACATACTACAAAAATCCCTATTGGCCTCAGAGTGTTAGACATGCACAGATGATGTGTGAGGACAGGAAAGCTGGATGTGGATTTGGACACAGTGTGGGAAGTACTGAATGCCATGCTGGATCTTGCATGCGTGGTTCACCAGATAAAGAGGAACAATTGAAGACTTGGAAAGGAAAATCACAACTCCCTTTTGGCAAGGTCAAGTTTATAATAATGAGGTGTGAATCTGGACACAAGGCAATGAGTTGAGAGGCTAATGGGTTTGTTCAGAGAAAGGGCAAATATAAAGAAAGATGTTGGAAGTGAGAATCAAAAGAAAAGTTGTCTCCTGGGGATTTAGCTCAGCAGCGCAAGCACCTGCCTGGCAAGTGTGAAGTCCTGAGTTCAATCCCCAGTCCCAAACCAAAAACAAAAGAAAAACAGTGATCTCAGAGGCATAATTTATAAAAATCAGAATTATTTAGATGACAGAAAAGTCAAAGAATGACTCAGAATTACAATTACATATTTGAACCAAAGTAATTTGTGGTTAAGAAATGAAGCGAGGAGGGGTCAAAAGGGAGAGACCTTGTGGGAAGAAGCCATGGAATTGGTTTGGGTGGGACAGGAAATAAGGAATTAGAAATTGCCCTCTCTGGGCTGGAGTTATAGAGCTGCCAATTGTCTCCATGGAAGTAAGAATTGAAGAAATGAAAATGAATCATACCCTAAGGAAAAATAAGTGAAGTGAAATATTTGAGAATAAGTCAAGAAAAATATTTATTAACTTTTTGTGAGCTTGAGCTATCCAAGAATAGAAACCCACATTTCTTCCTTCATGACCAGACTCTAGCTCCAGCATCTCCTGCGAGTCCACAGGTCACACAGCTGTGCATGTTCATCCCCTTGAGCACGTCTACAGTCATCATTCCAGATGACCCCTGTCTTTGGCCCCACAGCTCAATGAGAGTAGTGGCAGTTGTTAGATTGTTGGAATTTCCCTGCTTCCACCCTTTAGGTACTTAGTCTATTCCCAGCACAAGCTACAAGAATAATGTTTTTAATATAGAAATCAGACCATGCCAGTTCTCACTTCAGACTCACCAGAGCACAAACCACAGCTCTCATAAGCACATCTAAAACCCAGAATGCTCTCTGCCCTCCTCACAGGCTGCTCCAACAGTCAGTAACTCTGCCTCCCTACACCAGCCACTCCGCCCTCTTTAATTCTCTCTCCCTCCGGCCTTAGGGTCCTTCACAATTCAATGAGTCTCCTCCACTTGAACTTCTGCCTCCATCCTCAACTCTCTGCTGGCTTTTGCTCAATGCATTTTGCAGTAACATCCGTGTTAAAATCCCACTTCCACTTGAACCCTACCCCAGCACTCCTTCTGTAGGCCCTGCAGTATAAAAATGACTGTGACTCTGCAGTCACAATCCCTGGGGCAAGTCTTGGTTCTCCTGCTTCCCAGGATGTGTCTTTGGGCTTCCTTCTTCAACTTCTCTGAGACCTTACTTAAGCACTCAGTCACCACAGTGATAAGCACTGTTCTCCGTGCTCTGAGCCTCCCTAGCAGGGGTGATCTGGACCTGGCTTCTCTTTCCATTGTTTCCCACCCTCTGCCTGACAGTGTGTGAAGATACCTAAATATAATGGAAATTACATGGTTCCTGAATTGATACTGACTGCAGGCACTTAATACTCTGATGGGACTACAGGTAAGAGAGACCTAAGATCCTAGCACACCACTGCCCTCCTGCCACTTTTCTTAATTCCAAAATTTAAAAATTTAAGAGAAAGCTTCACCTCTGTCTTTTACCAGAAACTTAACCTCTTCCAACCACACAACTGGAAATCAGGCAAGTAAACGCATATGGAGAATTAATGGAAGCCACTTCTGTATTACAGCAAGGCTTGCACTTTCTTGTGTGTGTGTGTGTGTGTATTTATGTGATACAGGAAATTTCAGCAAGAGTCTTCACATTGAGCTTCATCCCCAGACCTTTTTTTTTTCTTTTTCTTTTTCTTTCTTTTTTTTTAATCAGGATTTGAACTCAGGACCTCAAGTTTGCTAGACAAGCACTGTGCCACTGCCGAGCTATCTCCCTGGCCCACATTTTTCATTTTTTATTTTGAGTCAGGGTCTCTTTAAGTTGCCCAAGCTACTCTCAAATTTGTAATCCTCCTGTCTCAGCTTCCCTGAGTACTAGGACTATAAGAATGTGCCATTATTCTCTGCTGATTTGTAACTTCTTTAGCACTGTGATAGCACAATTTTGTCTCCTTGGGCAGACCCAAAATACAGACCTTGCTTCCTGGCTAGGCCCCAGCTGTTCAATACCATTAGGAAAATACATTTCTTACCTAGGATTGGAGCAGGAAATGAAGTAGCCTCTCAACAGTGTGCGGTAAGCTAGACCTGGAAGAAAAGTCTAGGAACCCAGAAGGAAAGGGGATAGATGCCACCAAAGCAGCATGTTATGATGGCATTTTCTATTTGGGACCTAAGTTTTCTTATTTTGCTGCTTTATTAAGCCTCTTACACATACGTGTGTCTCCATCATTTTTTCCTATGACTGCATTAGCAGTTTCCAAACATTTGAGGAAGCTATGAACATGTTTAGAAAGCCAAAGCCAAGCTGCACACCCTCCAGCAAGTGACCTCATTCTCTGCATCAAGCTCCAGACTTCCCCTTAGGTACAATAGTTTGCACCTCTGAGTTTACCCTTCACTCTGCTCACTCCTCTCTCAGACAGACACACTGGCTTGCAGAGAGATTCTCTTGTTCGATGGCTTTTTAAATCACAGACCCATTCAAACTCTCACCATCCCTCTTTGTGTGATCAAACCCCTGTTCATGCCTCTGCTGCTGGTATCAGCTGACTGTGCTCTTCCAAATTCTCTTAGCTGTCTCTGTACCAATCTAAAGGGTACTGCCTTGACACAGGCTCCTCAAAATGAACATACACACACACACACACACACACACACACACACACGCACACACACACAGAGTAGATGAAGCCAGTATTTACTCAAAGAGCATAGAGGGGGCATTTCTGAAGCAAGGAAAGGAAATTCAGGTGAAGTATGATGCTAGCATTGTAATTTCTGGAGAGGGAAGGGACCACATATATGTGCACCCTCCTCTAAAGTTTGCAACCCATCCCTGTCCTGTATTCTTCCTTTGTCCTGTCATCTCTGTCACACTGCCATGCCCTGCATCTTTTGAAACAACACATCGCTTCCCATCTGTGTCATGTCAATAACAGCTTCCCAATGGGCTGTGCCTCTGAGTGGTTTTCCCCAAGTCTGGTTTCACAACCACGGACAAGCAGGAGTGGTTACTGAGTGCCACTATGAAAGACAGCATAAGGTGGAGGAGGATACAGAATCTTCTCAGTCTGTTTTGTGGTCACTTTCATTGGCTCTTTTCATAATCTCTCCTGAAATCCTGTCACTTCATGCTAGTAAGATCTGTCTCTGTCTGAAAACCTTTATCTTGTCCACCAAAGAATTTCACATTCTCTAGGTTGATGGAACTCCTTCCCCACCCCCACCGCCGCCACCTTTTTATTCTAAAGGAGAGTATGTCCCCTTTCTAGCCCTGGGTTTCTCGACAATCTTCTCTGATTAACTTGGCCATATAGGGGACCATATGTCATCTTGCTTTCCTCTCCTCATTGCTGTTTGTTTCCAGCAACAGGAGGGGAGGCACAGGATGGCTGGCATGGGATTACACATTCTGTGTTTGTCTCTAAATTCATCTTGTGTTCTTCTATGGAGGCAGGAAGCTTGAGTTGAGAAGGCCCTTGGTTTGAATAATAATTCTGGGTGTGTCCTGTATCTTGTGTTGTCAGAATCTCATAGAATTTGACTAAGACAGAGATAATACAGTGTGTGTGAGAGGACAGATATCACAGGTGACAGAATGATCACTATGTGCCAAAAGGGACTTCAGCCCCTTGGGATCATCTGCTTCTGTCTGTGGTAGCAGCCAACACTGGGTTTGAGCAAAGGCAGCAAGAAGTTTAAACCCATCAAGGTGTCAGAGATCTGAACAGGGACAAAGCAATTGGGCAATGATCTTGTAAATAGAAGCCACATAGGAATTGATGGTGCAGTTCTTAACATTCTGCCTGTTGTATTCTGTGTGTGTTGAGGGTGTACATACATGATTTCTTACAAGCATGTTACCCAGGGACTGCCCCACTCAGTCAGGACAAAAGAATGGTTGAACTGAAGACAATTCGTGATGGCAATACAAAGAAGGACTATTTCCATGAGTCTCTATTGCTGCTAAACTCTTTTGGAAACTGGGTACCACTTATTTATTTATCATTTTTGCACATCAGATTGCAACTTTTGTGATTAAACTGCCTCAGGGTACAAACACAAAGTATGAAAGTGTAGTTAAAGTATGTAAGACAGAACAGCAGCAGCTATCGGCACATATTAAAATATCTGCTGCTGAATGCCTTTTAGAAAAGTATGTCATGTATGCATGTTGAAATCTAGGACTATGCTGAACAAAAAGCAGAATTTCCATGGAAAGCATCCAGTGAGGCCAAATCAAGAGCAGGAAAACTGAAAAGTTGTCATCTATTTATGTGGCAACAGTTTCTCAATTGGCACAACTGAGGAAAAGTTGTAGGGAAAAATATTCATATCCAGTCTCCAAAATGCTATGCACTCCTTAAATTAACAGATACCCCTTCAATGTCTGCACACTGAACTTTTGGTGTTGGCTGACAGGCCACAGGGCACCTTTGGTACAATTGTCATAGAATGGTAAGAGAGTACATGCAAACAGCGCCTTATGGCACTAAGCACCAACAACATGTTCTGGGCCCTTCAGGGTGCATGGCTGCCCAAAAGCAGGGGCAGAGAACTTGTTTGCAGACATCCAAGGAGCAGATCTTTGGAAATTTTCAAATGTCAGAAAGTAGCAACAGGGAATTACTAGGCCAGAATTACTGTCTTGGTTATATGCTCTGAATAAAAAGCCATGTCATAACAAACCCTTAAACCTTCCCTGCTGGAGTTTTGCACCTATTATGCACTTTTCTCATCACAGCTATGCGATCCAGACCAACTGTGAAAAGAGCCAAACTCCCATCCCTTTGAAAAATTAAGTATTGGACCAAACCCTAGATACAGGAGCTACACTGGCACATGGCTTCATTGTCGGAGCCTCTTGCAGCAGAGGAAGAAATCATGGAAAGAGTGGTCAGACAGTGAAGGAAATAGGGTGACCATGAAGTCTTCCATATTTTGGACTTGGGAAATACATTCTGAAAGAGACCTAATCACTGCACAGTGTCCCTTTCTTTATGCAAATGAGGATTTTGACATCTGTCTGTATCTACACCTGTGTCTATCCATATCTATTTATTTATAAAAAGTTAAGGAGAAGGAGATGGTTCAGGAAAATAAAAGATGCTGGGAGTTATAGCTAAGTGACTACTTTGAAGTTATTTTTAGGGCTGGAGGTTTAGCTCACTGGCACAAGCAGCTGCTTGGCAAGTGCAAGGTCAGGAGTTACATCCAAAAAATAAAGATAAATAAAATTATTCTTAACCAGGCATTTGAATAGTATAATTACTATGGGGGGAGATATAATTTAAAAGTTAAGCAAAAATCAAGTAGATAAATAATGCCATGATTGTTGTTCACCATTTGGTCCATATGTAATTAATTTTCTACGTTATTCCTATATTCTGGCATCTAGAATTATCTCTACATTTTTAAAGGGCTCAGGTTTGGTTGAAGTAAAAGATGATGCTAGATGAAAACAGATTGGTGAGTTGGTTCAGATGTCTACATAATAGCAACACAGTAATAAAAATGCCATCACCTTCACATTGTAAGAAGATAAAATGCAGTGTTCATCATGGATGAATGGTTCGTCTCATTCTATCCTCGAGCCACAATCAATTGTACATCATTAACAAGACACAAAATCTTTACTAATTAGATTTTATGATTATATTGTTATTGCATGGAGGCTTTTAAAGCATTGGAAATCAGGGAGCTAGGATACCCACAAAAAAGAGCCATGTGAAAAAGAGGGAAATAAAGCCCAGCAACCATGTCATCATCAGAAATTTTCATTCCACTACCATCTGTAATTTTAATTCAATTCACTGTTAAGCTTAATATTTTTAGTAAGTGAGTGACAACTGTTGAAGAGAAAAAGAATATTGAGTATACTTTCACACCAGGAAAACTGAAAGAAATTCAGCTGCTGAACTGATCTAACAAGAATAATTGTTCATTTCCTCTTTGCTTGAAATTAAAATTATTTTTTAACTTGCATTGCTTTCTTATATATTGTTCTTTAAATATAAAAAATAAAATCTGTCCAATTAGGAAGAAGTTAGAGCTTTACTTCAAAGCAGGATATATTTTAAATAGATCAAAAATTTAAATGCAAAATACAAAGTTAACATCAGAAAAATCACTGGAGAGTAGGTAAGCCATGTAGAAATAATCATACTAAACCCAAGAGCCATAAAAGAAAAATTAAATAAATGTATTAATGTAAGAAAAAAATTCCACCGTGGCAGACTAAGATATGCAGAACAAAGTTAAATATTAATGACAAAAGAAAAACTTTTGCAACTCTTATTGTAGATGAAGACCTCATATCCTAAATACATAAAGAGTTGCTATAAATCAAATTGGCAAAGCCAAAAAAACTATGAAGAAACAGACAAAATATATGAATAATCATTTTTCTGGAAAAGGATGTTACATTTTTTTCTAAAACATGTACAGCACACTCATGATAAGGAAATTATAAGCTTTACTATATTGAGATACTGCCTTTTGATTATAATGGATAAAGGTCAGAAAATTTGACAGGAGACTATGCTGATAGTGGGGTGAAAACTGGGCTCTCATTGTTTTAGGGGGAGTTGTTTTGCTTTGTTTGGTTTGTTTTGTTTTGTTTTGTTGGTGCCAAGGATCGAACTCACAACCTTGCTCTTGTCATGCAAGTGCTTATGTCACTGAGCTAAATGCCTGGCTAGGCTCTCATTGTTGACTGGAGTATAAATTGATACAAATCTAAAGAGGGCAATTCAGCAATTTCTAATAAAATGACAAGTGTACAATCCTTCTGAACTAGCAGTTCTACTTCTATGAATTTATCCTACAAATGCATTTGTATGAAAAGAATTATTTAAAATTTACTCATCCTTGCATTGTTTGTAAAAGTAAATGCTAGAAACTAGCTCAAATACCCTCTATCAGGGCCTGATTAAATTACACAACATCAGTTCAGTGGAACACCATGATTCTAGAAAGAAAAAAATGAAGATCTGTCATATACCAATCTGAAAAAATCTCCATGTTGTTAAGTAAAAATAAAAACAGTATATAATAAAGAGTATATAAATTTTCTCTGCCTTTTGTCTGAAAAGGAGAAAAAAATGTACACAACTATTTGTCATTTTTAAAAGATAAATCATAATTCACTGTTCTTAAAAGATCAACTGCCTGTTTCAAAGGCTCCAAATATCTCAGCATTTTTCCTCTTTGTGTGCTCTTGCCTTCTGGTTTGAGCAATCTGTATAACGATAAGTATACATTTTTTAAAGTATCATTTATTGATTGCCTGCCAGGGCTTTAAATTTGTCATTGCCAATCTTTCTTTAAACCTCACAACAACACTGCCAGGAAGATGATATTCTTTCCATTTTACAAATAAGAAAACTAAGATTCAGAGATGGTAAGTAACTTGCTCCAGGCCATGTGGCTGAGAAATTACAGAGCAAGTGTTTGAACCAAAGACTCTCTAGATCTCAAGCTGTGTGCTCCACACTCTACCATGTTGTGCAGGCACACCTTGCCTGCCTCTCAGGTCTCATGTGAACACACAGATGGAGCTTTCACCTCTAGCCGTGCATCTAAATCACAGGCTTTGCAGCTTCCGAGGCCCCATCTCAGATCTATTGAGCCTGACTCCCTGCAGCAGAGCTTTTGCACTTAGGCTTTTCAGAGCTCCTTTCATGAGTCAGATACACAGAAGTTCCAAAGCACTGATAGTAATAACGCACACAATTGGTAGGGTAACTCATTCGTTCAACAGATCGCTGAGTGGGGAGGTGCTGCTAGTATCCCCACTTCACAGATGCAGAAGTGTAGGGCTAAATACTTTGCCCATCTCATACTGCTGGTAAGGGGAGCAGAGGCTGAGATTGAAATTACCAGGTATCCTGTCTCTGCGGCTTATAGCCCTGTCCTGTGCTCCTATACAATAATTTCAATAAGATAAATAGACATTGGAAGTTGTTGCAGGGACATTTTGTGTTCATATAGAGTGAGATCAAAGGGGCCACAGGGATTTGTTTGTATTACTCACAAGGAAAGTAATGCTCAGATTGGCAAAGAGACTCACTGCTGTCCCATGCAAGTTTGCAATAGCTTAAGTGCTTTGCCAAGCTCCCCTGCTTCTTTCTAGGTCCATCACGGCAAATCAAGTCATCATTTGGAATTGTTAGGACCTAAGTTAGGAAAGATTATACTTGTTAGAAAGAAACAGGAAAGAAAGGGCAGCTGAGAATCCATTTGCTCTGGCTTTTAAAGTTGTCTTATGTGGATAGATCAGTTTACAGATGTTTTTATAGCAACATCCTTCTTTCTTTCTCTCTGTTTGATGGGAAAGCTTACCAGACATCGATAGTGAGTTATTTTCCTTTATTGCTGCCACAAAACTGCCCTTAATAAGAACTGAAAAAGAAAAATGCAAGCCTTTGGTCTACCTGCTCCATTTCTTCCACAGAACCCCATAATCAAAGATTTGGGGTTTTTAAATTCTTTTTAGAGAAAATATTTTTCTTTTACAAGTGGAAAATGTTCTAGGTGCTATATTGACTTGTAGACTTATCTTCCTTGTTGGCAGTTACTTTGCCTTTAATGAGAACTGTCAAATGGGCACAATCTTGGGAGTAACTCAGACTTGGATATAGTAAGTCTATTTCTGGATGCATAGAAATAGTGTGCCTTGAAGCACATTTCTTAATCTTTCTGAACCTCACCATTAGCTTCTATATGATGGTGGTTAAATAATATTTACTAGACAAAATTTTGAGATGATATAGTGACTTGCTGCTTGTAAAAGTGTCCACATAAGTGGTTTACACATAGTGGTTTCTTCTTAAATCTTACATCTTCTTTTAATGAGCAAAACTCTGCCTCCCTATAACCTCAGTGAATGGCCCCAGCTCCATCATCGAACCATTCAGCCTGAAGTGTAAAATCTTTCCTTAAAGTATTCGAGGCAACCTCCTTCTTTCCAATCTCTTCCTTTACTACAGTGTTCTGATGTAAGGATTCCACATGTGATCATTCTTAGTCTCTTTACCACTGAACCAGTCTTTCCACTAATTCACTCAGACTGGTTTATGTATTTAATTATGACCTAAGGTACCAGTTCACTTATTGGAAGAAGTATATTATAGGTAATGGGCCATTAGCCTGTGATACAATTATCAGTTTGAACACATGTATCTTCTAGGATTCATTCACTCTCTGAAGGATGATTTTTGGATGCTTTTTAGTTGAATAGAAGAAAATGAACCAATTCACTGTGAGTGAAGACCTTAAGGAACTCTAGTGGAATTATTCAGTCATCAAGCATTTGCCCAGTGAATTCTCTCCTCCTTTCTCTCCCATTTCCTCTCATTGTCTCCTCCCTCTACCCTAACCGCCAGCCCAGAAAATGGAATGGAGGGCGTTTAAATCAAAGTCAGTGACTGACCTCACACCAGGAGAATGGTTTGGTAATGACTTCTGCTCTCCTTGTCTCATACCAAAATGCCTAATTGGTGAAATTTCCAGCTTCAGATTGTTCCCGTGACTTCCTAAGCATCGATGCCTGGTATGTAGAACTTGTTTGAAGGTCAGAATAGGCACAAGGCCCTTTAGCACAAACCGAGTTTTTTTGTATGTTTTTCCTAACTTCCTGACTAGGATCATATTCTCTGCTGCATCTTCTTGCCACTCCATGGTAAGATTATAAGATCTTGTGAGTATTGTTGCTTTGTTATTTATTTTAGAGGCTTGCTGAGACTTAAGGAACCTTCACAAAGTTTTCAGCTGGCTGGGATGAAGCAGACATTAAATGTCAGTGATTCTGTAGGAGTCAGTCACTGAGCCTATTGATAGCTGTACTTCATCAGAGAAATGTTTAAACTAAAATAAGCATGCATCTGTCTCTTTAGTCCTCTGTCCATCCGTCGGAAAGGAAGAGTGTATATAGGGAGTTTGACAAGTTGCAACAGGAAAGGAAAAATTATTCAAGCATGAGGGAGATGTTTCCCTGAAATCTGTGCTTGGCTTCTTCCCAGAGATCTGGCTTCTCCTGGGCTTTGCAGCTGATTTCTCAGGAATCCAGCCTCAAAAGTACTATGTGTACCAATTTTGCAGGCACTAGAATGAACTAAATTTTAAAAGGGGGAGACAGAACAAAATGCAGAGTCAGAAAGACAGAAGTGAGAAAGCCAGCCATCTGCCCAGGAGATTTTGTGCCCTGGCCTGGGGTTCTCCAGAGCCAGCTCATGGGGTATGGAACACCCTACTAAAGTTGTAGCAGATGATCTTTAACTTTAAAAGCCTACTGCTCTGCATTTTGAAGCATCTCCTGTTCAGTGTCTAGTATATGCTAAATCAAGGAAGGAACAGGGTTTCAACATCACTATGTATATATATGTTCTGGTTGGCTTGTTAACAGATGAGGCTAGACTTTGTTCCAATGCAAAAAGTCTTAGGTTTATTTTAATACCTTTGTGGCACTTCCCATTATGAATTCCTACATATCAGTTATCAAAGTAGGTATAATTCTTTTAGGACTCACCAATTTCCATATGGTACTTTACCTTTCATGGGCGACTGTGACCATCTTCCACAAATACTCAGCATTTAAGATACTTGGGAGTTCTGCTCAGAAGAAACCAAATATTTTCCTAAAATGAATTTTGTATGAGTTTTACAGAGAATGAGAAGGCCCCAAATAGATGATTTGTCCAACATGGAGAACCAAACTGGGCATATTGGAATGTTCTTGAAGTTTTAGCCTGTGTTAATCATCACAGTTCTACCTCCTTCCTAACCTGAATATCACATTTTTTTTCCTTCTCGGGTCTTTGTGGACCATTAGCAGAAGGTACTGTAATCACATGAGTATTGCCTGGCCTTTTCAGAAACAGAACGACCTCATTCCCCAAGTGACTGTACCTAAGATTGTTTCCCTTTGTGAAAAAAAAAAATGTTTTTCACTCTTCTGGATGAAAAAGTATTGGTATCTGCAAACTGTTAAAATATCGAATTATCATTTTCCTTTTCAATTAACACCAGTTGCTGTCACCGTGTGTGATCCAAACTGAAAAAGGACCAGCATCAACATGCGCATAAACTGTCAGAATGCCTGCTGCAGGTTCCAAAACTCTCCAGCCACTCTGAATGGCATTCAATTACAGTTAGGATGTCAAGCTCCTAACCTAGCTTTCAGCCCTGGGGATTCTCCACCTCCTGAGGAAACTGGCAGGCATGGGCTGGCCGCAGTGGGAAAGCTCAAAGGACAACTGTGGAGGTCTGGAAGCAGCCTGTACTTCTCTTCACCCCTACTACTGTACCTTAGGGACAAAGTCCTCTTTATTATTCAGATCCTTTGAGGACAGCACTCTTTTTTTGAGGCATTGAACCAAAAGGACTGTTATCCAATGCAAAAAATCTAACTGATTGGTATTCACATTTTGTCCACTACGCGCCCAGTAGAAACAATATACTGTTAGGCTAGTTGTCAGAACATTCTGTGAAATGGAAACTTCTATTAATTGATATAACCATGCTTCACTGGGCATAGTGAAAATTGAGGTCCATAATGGTGACCTGGAGTCAATGAAACATTTGTAATGCTTTGAATCATCAGAGAAAGAGTAAAATACACTCACTGTTTGTTTCAGTGTGAAGTGTATTTTATTGTATTCTGTGCCTCACAAATTGGTAATGCATACCTAGTATTTTTGATAATACTCTATTAAACCAAGTGATTTGGCACGACATCCCATTTCTCAACACAGCAGAGTAGTGGGATCTTCTTGTTATAGCTGACTGGTTGTTCTGCTCTAGGCACAGTTAGGTCATTCTTATTTTTTTATAGAAAAATTAATAGGAATGAGTTGGAATCTACATCTTTTGCTTTGTAATTGAACATTAGCTTTACACATTTAGGTATGGTATGCACATTTTAGAGGAAGTAGTTTAAGTAGTCTTGCCCCTAGAATGTGCCCTTAAATTTCTCCAAATATATCATTCTCTTTGGCAAATGAGTTTCAAGAGGACACAGGAATAGGATTCTTTCATTGCCATGCTGTGTCTAATTTTTTTTTTTTTTTTGCACTTCCATATACTTTGAATTCTGAGATGGTATTTTTACAAGAAATTTGTATTTTTAGGCTTGATGAATGCTAAAGAGTTAATGTGGAGTTAAAAGACTTATGTACCTCTCTTCCTTTAAAAACATGTTTTTAAAAGAAGAGGTAAGTCCTTTAAGTAGGTGAGGGGATTTAGAATAAGGAGATAATGATTTTAAGTTTTAAGGGAGACCCAAAGGAAAGCTGACCTCAATTTATTGGCAGAAGATTACACTGCATATTTATAGTTTGTGATATTGAGTTTCTGAAAAGAAAAACTAAAAATATATTGGGAAATGTTACCATATGAAAGAAGGAATGAGTGACATTCCCACCAAGGTTAATCTGTTTGCCTAAATAGTGGTGCCATTTTGGTTTTTAAAAAGAGATGTTTGAAATCTTGTCCACATCATTTGATCTGGGCCTCTTTTGTTAATCTTTCATAGTCATCCTGAGTCTTCTGTTTGTCTGTCCACCTGTCTCTTTTCTTTTTTGTAATCAAAGTAGGGAAGAAAAACAAAGCAAAAAGCCAATCTAAGATTTCAAAAATCTTTCCTTTCCCATTTATGTTGCCTATGGTGCCATCTGGTAGCAAAAATGGCTGTTAGGTACCAGTCCTGTGTCTCCTGTGCTTTTCTAGAGCCCTTCACAGAGTGAAGGGCTTATTATAAGACCATAGTTCTGCCAGAAGAGGCTTATATCAGACTGGATGTACTGTAACAAGAAATTTATTTTCTATAACTAATGTGAGGAAAGGAAAGAAGAGGAAAATTTTCAGAAAAAATAATTTAACACCTCTTCTGAGCCCCCCAAATATCACCCAAGCCCTTGACTAACACCAAAGAAAATTCTGTTTGGTTGCACAGCCATATGTTGCCTGTGTTCCAAGTGTCATATTTTAATGAAATATGAAATAATACCATTTTGGTAAGTCAAACAGATTAACCTTCTCTATGAGTAAATTCTGTTTTAGTCAACACTGAAAAAAATTTTCCTTACATTTCATACTTAAGGCTGTCATCTTTAACCTTGTCTTCCTAATGGGGTCTTTAACATCTCACCATGGAAAGTCAGAGCTTTTCCTTAAAATTTGTCAGAAATACATGTACAAGCAATCCATGGGAGCTAAAGTCTGAAAGAACTGGTGGTGAGCACACCCTGGCTAGCTTTTGCCTGACAGTACAAAATCTCTGCATAATTCCTGCATATGCGGACCTGCATTTAAAGGTCCATTATAGTTTTTAACCATAAATGATTACCTATTTGAAATGTTTTCAGTCATTGGATTATTGAAAAATGATAAAATAGCTCATTAACTGAATTTAATTTTTACTTCTGAGTAAGATTACCCAATTGAAGTTAGAGTTAAGATTGCCACAGGTAGAAAAAGGTACCTATCTAAATCACAAAAAAGGAACTTATCTTCCTTGTGTCATCATTCTGGACATATTGATACAAATTCAAGTGCAGCTACCTTTCTATCCTAGTGAACACATCTATCTACTCCCTCGAGATATCTCATGAACACGTTTCCTGCCATATTCCCAGCTAGCCAAAAATATTCACAATTCTTTCCAAGCCCAAAATCTAAATTTTAATACCATGTACTTTCACCCAACCTGAAAGCATAAATCATAATCAAATAAGTATAAAAATGAACATCTTTATTAGCATTATCAAGTGTGATTAACAAAAAAAAGCAACATTCAAATAATTTTGATGTTTCAATTATTTGGCAAATTTATAGTTCAAATGTTCTTTGAAACTATGGTTTTATTTTATAAGAGAAGTTTTAAAATCCATTTCTCAGTCTCCCTTCCCCTATCCTAAATATCCAGCTGAGAATAAATTTAATAATGTCTATAAAAGTATTTTATGTTTATTAGAACCTAACCTGAAAGAAATTGAAGCTATTTAGACTGATGTTATCAGTGATTAAGAAGTAAACTGACCACCTTTTGAAAGTGATTTAACACTTTAAACCTCTAAGATATCATTTAGTGCTGTTGAAAAGGTAATTTACTAAATAGTACTTTTGTGACTTAAAAGAATTAATGACCACTGAAAGTGAACAAATTATCAGCTTTTTAGTTTTAGGGTCAGGCTTATAGGACTTTATGTGAGGCCATCCACCTTTCAAAGGGATTTGATTTTATGTCATTTCAGAAACTTCAAAAAAGTCTTGAGGACTCAAGAACATCTTGGACTTTTGATTTGTCTCTTGATCATTTTCAGACACATTTACAGAAGCAATAAGAAAATAGATTTATTTTAAATTTTAAAGTGAATATGATCCTTTCTTGTAGTCCTATTTTTAGTCAATGAAATCATAAACTGTATGCAAAAACAGTGCAGCTCTTTAAAAATAACAAATACAAGTTTAGCATAACATTTTAAACTTTAAAAAATGTTTTCATGTCTCACACTGTCAATAATGAGCTAGCTATAAGATTTTTTTCTGTTGAATGGGAAGAGATTTCAGCTAAACATTTTAAAACTTTCTTGACTCTCACTATAGTGATACCTTTATGGTTTAATGAAAAAGTCTATGGAATCTTTGTCTCTAATGATAAAGCAGCATAGAAAAACACAATTAAATTTACCCCTAACCTAATTCTTGGAGTCCAGGAAAAAAGATTTACTCTCCTCTTTTTCGTTTACCAGAAGAAAATGTGTCTTTCCACCAATATTAATTATATATGTGTAAGACAAATGTTGAATCATATCCAAGTAGATATACTGCTCTGAATCTAGTCTCCTTGCATGAATATCCCATGGTGCTGATTTGTATAAATTTAATTATTTATTGCTCTATTGGTTGTCTATTAACCCCAATTCTGTGAGTTTTGCCAACTTGAAGGAAAAATCTTAAAAGACAAGATTGGTTCTGGGAGGTATTTTAATACTGTATTCTCTACAGGGAGTATCATGTATAGGACACTAGAAACAACTCTTAATGATCCATCCTTGCTATAATTCCTACTTAAAGATAGTAGAAACATTTGGTCCCAAATTTAAGCATGGGTCAGAATCCCCCAGAGAGCTTTTTAAAACACAAATCTAGGGCCCATCACCAGAATTTTGGAAGTAGAAGATATGGGTGGGATTGCTAATTTGCATTTCCAGTAAATTCATTTATAGTTAGTGAATATTGATACTGCTGGTCCTGAGATCATATTTTGAGAATCACTGCATCAAACTCACCTAAACCCTTCCCCAAATTTTCTTTCATAAGATCTAACATCCCTGTGTACTTTTAAAGTGGGATTTAGGAGCACAAGACATTTCATAGAAACAGAAATACTCAAGGAACTTAATGCTAAACCCACAAGTTAAAAGAAATCAAGCTGAGCTCCAAATATATCAGGCTATGAATGAATAACTCTAACTGATTAATGACAATAATAATAATTTTCTAAATGAGGCTATATCCCACTTCATTAGCACAGTTATTACTCAGCTTATGAATGGATCATATTGTACAGTTTATTTGGAACCTCTTGTTTAGAGCTTAAAATGTGTTTGCCACAGAAGAATTGTGATAAGCAATGGTAATGCATGTCTCAGTAACCCAGAATTCATTTAAAGATAGTTATAATAGTACCATTGGTTCTGAGACTGTGTTACTAGGAGGAAAACTTCAGAATTTATAGCTATTACCACCAACTGACATGGGATATCCTGGGACACAAGCAGGGAGGGAAGAGGTCATAAATTAGTATTCAGGTGATGTACACTGCAGCGTTGTGGAGATATCCTACACATCCTCTCCTCCAGTGAGGTCAACTCACAAATCCTTTCTGCTGTTTTTTTGTTAATCAGACAGGAATAGAAGAGATTCTGGTGGTGTCTTTCTTCAATAGCTGGGCCAACAAGACTATCACTGTTTGGCTGAAGAGTTCAGGAGATGCTGTGTATCATGTGCCATAAATAATGATGTTTTTTATCATCTACACCTGCTGACATGTTTAACCACATCACCCGAGCTTTGCTCCAAACCTACCTTCTTCTACAGGTTTCCCACTATACTTCAAGCCGTGCGATTTTCTTTTGTTATTTAAATTTGCAAGAATTTACAGCTAATCAGAATGGGATATGGGATACTTAATCACTTATTATTTAGGGGAAAATCCAAGCCCCTGGATCTGAGCATGAGTTCTATACTGAGAAGAAAAAAAAAAGGGACTCATTCAGGATAATGAACTGAGAAAAGGACAGAGAACAGGACCAGGAAACTAGAAATAGGACAGAGATGGCCACGATAAGTCAGCAACTTATCATCAGTTCTACCACCTTACATCACTGCCTGAATCACCCAGAGCCAGCTCTGGAGACCAGTGACAACTACTTCCTTCTCATTTGAGGCTAAAGAAAGGAGTACGAGAACGTAATCATTATTGGAAAATCAGAGAAAAAAGTAATTCCTGTAGCCACCATCTGTATTGTCAGGGATGAACAATGACAGGTATTCCAAGTTGGCTATTTTGTCAAGCAAGGATCTCATTAGTATATGTACACACACACACACACACACACACACACAATGAAATGTCTAAAAGGGTTTCATTGCTTACTAACTCAGGTTTTGCTACATCTTTTTTGCACATAGAGTTATAGGCTGTAGGAATCCTGGCACTTGGAGAAGTCAGCACCAAGAAGGAAATTAGTATGAAAAGATTGAAGAATTGTATCAGAGGAAATACCTATGAGAGAAAATGAAAATCCCCAAAATCCCAAGGAGAGTGATCAGGCTGCCATGTATGCCTGATCTTGAGGGAAAGAAGTCAAGTGGAAGCATTTTAGATGGTTTGCACTCTCAGGAAGACTGAGTGAGGTCACTAGACAGTCCTTGAAGCCAACATGACCACAAGTCACCTTGTATCTCTCAGGAAAGAGCCTGCCAAAGAATTCCTGCTGAGCTCAATCAATGGGGAGGAGCAGACAGTGGGAGGCTTGGCAAACAGCCAAAGTGTCAGGATAAATGTAAATATAACAGTAGTGTTTTGCAGTGGGGATGACATAATATTATTAAATTTTTTTAAAAATTGATTCCATTATCATTAGTACTTCTTAAAATTATTGAGCCAAATGAAAATCATTTAAAATACACCATGATCTGAAAATTTGCACTTTAAGCTGCTAATTTCCACCACTGGCCCTCTGAACTGGTTTTAAGATGGCGAAGGCAGAACAAAATGAACTATGTTGGCTTCACTTTCTTCTTGGAGATTATTGAAATGGCAACCACATGGCACAGAATAGGCAGCCAGAGGGTTGGAGGAAGGTTGGAAAAAAGCCTCACTTCATCACTGCTGCTACATAAGAGTCGAATGAGCATCTTTTTCTTTTTAAGATTACCAAAATCTTTACTTTTTTACCCAGAAAAAAAATTTTTTTTCATTTTATATAAATAATCTGTGTTCCATTCCACTGGGTAGAATGTATGATGATGTTTCAAATACCAGCTGCCACCTAGCGATGTTCCCAAAGTTAAATATGCATAGATAATGCTATATCTTAAATTATGTAAATAATTTGCCTCTATTTCTTCTGTCAAAAATGGAGAAATGAAGAGCTATTATTTCCCAAACTTAATGAGTACTGTCTATTTCACATGGTCCGTAAGAAATGGAAGCATACAGAGAGCTAGATTGCTTTTACCTAACTATGAAAATCCTAACTAATGCAAAGTTTTCTGCGATGGTATATGTGCTTTGTATTGTAATCCAAATGCATCATACTTCAGTTTTTGTTCTTTTATATTTAAAATGATCTTTAACAAAAATGACAATATATTAATAGATTTTACTAAAGAAGTGATTAAAAAATTTCAGTTAGCAGAAGGATTATTTCTTATAGTCAACATTATTTCCCCTGAGGAAAAATACATAGACTAAAGGTCAAACCATTATGGTTACTGGTAAAATTGTCCACCATGGTTAAGGAGATATACTTGTAATGACTGGATTTAAAATTAATAAGCTAATGATCCTAAGAATAAAAGTCCCTTCTTCTTGCTCAAAATGAAAATGTATTAACTAGTTCTAATGATATATTAACAAGATTAAGAAAGATATGGGGTTTTCTGATAGGAAGAAAAGCTGAGATTATGATCGTGATGATGATTCTAACAAGGATATTCAGGGATAGCTTCAAAATGTGGAACTTGGCACAACCCAAAGACATGGAGTGAATTCCGGTAAGTCTCAGGCTACAGGCAGGCTTTGAGGGAAAACAGTGCCGAGGGGTCTAAGAAATGTGATGAGGAGGGATTTCCAGTATTCTGAGGAGACAGAACCTCTCATGGGAAATAGAAACAGCCCTAGATAGAACAATTAACTGTCTGTAGGTCAAGTAGTCTATTGCTCAATTTATATCCTAATAATAAACAACCTTCAAGCATTTCTATTTTGCTATACAAAGGCACATGCGTCTCTCTCTCTCTCTCTCTCTCTCTCTCTCTCTCTCTCTCTCTGTGTGTGTGTGTGTGTGTGTCACTCACACACACACACACCCCTCATACTCCACCTCTTGCATACGTACCTGCTATAAGAAATAAAGAATTACGCACTATTGTTTTTTTTCAGCAGAATACATGTCAGATAAAGGTGAACTCCCTAAAATAATACGTTCAAGTAATGTGTTATGTATGTTAAGATCTACTTCTATAAACTTTTTCCTCATAAACAAAGCTGCATAGCCCTATAACCATGGTAATTAAAGACATGTATCTTTAAATGGTCCTGTTCTATCTGTAGGATGTTGGCTGACAGGTGATGTCATAGGTTACCAATTTCCTACCTACTAATTGCTCTTTAAATACTTGTTTGGGACAGGGAGTCACCTTTCTGTAGCTACTAACTTACACTAACAATGATGCTTCATCAAGCCATATAGTAGGGCGTCTTCTAATTAAAACAAAACACATTTAGAGAAGAATAATTTCATTTCTGCTATCATTTTTTTCAGGTGACTGGCTAAAGAATTAAAATATAATGTTAAAAAGAAAAACAGCTAAGAAGCTTGTGTTTATGCAGTAGGCTTAAAACAAAACTGTTTTGCATAAATTCTTCCAATGCACCCAAGTCCCAATATTCATGAGAGAGAGAGAGAGAGAGAGAGAGAGAGAGAGAGAGAGAGAGAGGAAAAAGAAGGAAGAGGAGGAGGGAGGTAGAGAGAGAGGGAGGGAGGAAGGGAAAGAAGGAAGGAAGGAAGAAGGGAGAGAGAAAATGCCTTCTGAGATCTTGTTTTGAATATCACAAACATGAAAAACTCTTGAAGTAACTGTTTTAGAAATATTTTTAAAATATTGACAATTACATATCTTTAAGTGGTAAACAATAATCAGTAATAACAACTCCCATTTTGTCTGAAGAAGAATATCATTCTAGCAAGGTATAAAACATAATCTTTATTCAGATATATTATATAATTCCAAATTGTGGTCTTGCGTAAATCCTTGACAAAATTCTTCATTCCAAATTTGCAAAATGAATAACATTTAATTCTTTTACTCCCAAGGTTTTGGGTTTTACCAGCTTATCTAAAAAGACTTCCACTCTTCAATTCACCTGAAGTTACCTGGGTTTCTTTATTTTCATTTTCCTTTTAACTGAAAATTCTGTATTACTAGATAATGAAGGTCCAATAATTTATAAATTACTCAAAGAAAAAACAAAAGCCAATGAATTCTACAGTTAAGTACACCTTCTATCCCATAGAATCATGGAATTCTTTCAATAATGAAAGAATTAGCTAACAATGGAGCATGCTGGAGTTGTGGTAGGTACCACGTACCCTTCCTTGGGTCTTTGGGTCCTCTCTGATCCTCAGTACTGCTCCACAATTTCTTGTGGCTCCTGTCCTTTAAGAGGGCCTCTATTTTCTCTGTCTCTCTTCTCTCTGGTCCTCTGCCTGTTCATCTGAAGTCCAAGTCAAGAGCTACCTCTTGAATGGAGCCTTGCCCGTTCCCCCTAACTAGTATTGTTTTTCTTACTTTATATTTTCGTAGATGGTCACTTTACTTTTATACAAGCACTGCTCATATTTCATCCTACACTGAGTGTCTCTCTGTAATTTAGGACCTTAATCCAGCACTTACTCTTCTGACTCTACCACCACTCAATATTCTGAGGGTCTCTCTCACTCTTGTTCTCTCTCTCTCTCTCTCTCTCTCTCTCTCTCTCTCTCTTTCTCTTCCCTTTTAGCCTATATATTTTCACAAAACTCTCATCTGAAATGTCCTGTAAATAGTACATCCTTCATTACATTCTGTGTTTTTCTTTTCAAATCCAAGTTTCTTGACAGACTTACCAACATCTATGATCTTATATCCTCATTTTTAAACCTTTATTGAGATATAATTGGCATAAAAATTGTATATATCTAAGATGTACAATTAAATGCTATGACAGAGATTTATCATCCTCAATACTTAGTTAATGCTTTGCCACCTTTCTTTTGTCTTTACTCCTTCACTAAAACTGCTTTGATAATGTTAATCAGTGAATGATTTTGTAAGTCAAAATTTCCCCTATGGAGTCCTCCTCATACAAGATCTCTCCATCGCACTGATGTCACAGACAATTATTTTTCAGAGAATTTACCACCTCGGATTTCCCAAAACATGCTCCAACAGACACTGGTTTTGAGGGATATGAATAGGCTTTATGTAAGAATGTGAGAATTCTGTGGTCAATTAATTTTAGAAAACTGCATTCTGTAATCTTCTTTAAAGATTCACAGTACAAATTAGCAAGCCAGTTTTACTTTAATTTATGAAACGCATTTATTATAAAAGTGAGAATGCATTTTGGGAAATTCTGCTTTTCAAACTTAATTTTTCTGTCACTATTTTCTCTCTGAATCTCTGTCCTTTTACTTTTTAAAGAAATCTTCTCTCTCTCTCTCTCTATCTCTATCTCTGTGAGATAGGTTCATCCTTTCGTATTTTTTATGTTTAGCTCCAAATTATTGATGACACCCAGCCTAGATCTCCAATCCTGCCCTTCCCTTTCCTGCATACTCACATGTGAGTATGCCCACCTGCATACTCCTAGATATTTTCTTTCCCTCAATGTTTCTCAGCCACTGTAAACTCAACATGTCTCAAGTTGTTAAGATCATTTCCAATTCTGCTCTTCACTATTGGTGTGTTTCTTGTTCCTGAGTATATGGTATTACCCTTACAAGAAAATATGGAATACGGTGGATTTTACCTATCATTTCACTTCTAACCATCCACAGTGCAGGCATGTCACAATGGGATGAGCATGTGACGGATGAAAAGATATGAACTGAGGGTTGAAGATTTCCTTATGGCAAAGGAATATTGAAGCACAGGAAGACAGTTAAACAAAGGGGAATATAAAAGAACATACTTCCAGATGGGAATATGACTTCTGTGTCCCTGGCTTCCATGACGTGCCATTTCAATAGAGCAAAGACTCCACTGAGTGGAAGACTTTTCCTGTGACATTTTAAAAGGGTATCATGCTCTCACACCCGCCCACACTGGGCTCTTCTCCAGACCACGCCTGAAAGCCTGCCTACTCACCAGGCAGATGAGACATGGTGTAAGTGGGAAGATCAGTTACTAGCTCTTTAAAGACAGTCATGATGTAACAATGTAACAGTGTCACCCAGATTTCTTCCGGGTCACCAGATCCTGCTGCCTTCCTGATTTGGGTTTTCACTTTACAATTCCCTGTTGAGTGCCTTCTTCACATTTCATTCTTATTTACTAATTTAGATACACAATAATTCCAGGACAGTATAGATAAATGGAACATCATAGACTTTGCTTTAGATACACTGTATTTAAATCTCCACTCAAATGACTCTGAACAAGACATTTAAAATTCTGTATAAATTGGGTATAAAAATATTTACCTGACAAGGGAAATGTGAGGATTACATAGATAATTCATGATGCGTGCCAAGCATCTGGTTGTCATTAACTAAACAGTGGCTGAAGTCAAATTATGTTGGGTTCATCTTTATTTTATGGACCCATTCCTTCATAAACATTAGCAGATCACATGTATAAATGATATAGGGCGTAATTCCCCCAAAATATTCTCTTCTTAATTTTGAGTTTTCACATGATTTCTTCTCTAAATGTGGTGAAGGGATTAGAAACAGTAAGCCTGAAATTCAATACTTAGATAAACAAAAACATACAAGGTGTTTAGAGTCTTCACAAGATAGACTGGATTTGGGTTCTAAAGTCTTATTTGAGATTCTTACATAATAAAAAAAATCTATGAAATTTAATTGATCAAACTCAAGAGATGAAGAGTCATACAGACTCTTCTGGGATTAGAACTTGAGATTTTAAGCAGCCTACAGTAGCAAACCTGAAGCTTAATTCACTAAGCTATCCCCTCTGGCTATGTGATTATGTGCAGCAATTTAGCACCAGTGAAAGGAAGAGAAATGCTCACTACATTGCTATTTTCCCCAGCCCCATTTCTTAACTCTGTTAACAAAATTGAATATACCATTTTAAAGACATATTGGGCTGTGCCTCATCAAATTCTCATGAACCAAAACTGAAACTAATTTTCACTACATGTATAGAGGTGAACTTTTGGTTTTCCCATAAAGTCAAAGCATATACCAATTTCACAATGTCTGACTCAAAATTTTATCTCCTTATATTGGCAGTACACCGTTTTGATATTTATCTACAAATGACTGGTCGTCATTTATAATCCACAGAAGGTAGACAGTAAGGCAAATGTCAGCAATTTTTAGTTTTCACGGGTATAACAGAAAGAACACAGGCTTTAAAACTGGATAGTCCTGGTGTCAAATGCTGTCTCTCACCCTCTTTTTAGCTGTGTGACTTAGGATACAATATTTAAATGATTTATTTTCCCTAGAGAAAAGATCCAGAGATCAACAGTTCAAAGACCTAATTCCTAATGACAGATTTAAAGAGTGACCACTCAGTTTCAATTTTCCTTACTTACACAATGGGAGCAACATCAATTCATAGAGATCCTAGGACTTGCATTTGTAATACAGAGAGACATTTGTAGGTGACTGATTCAGAGGAATCTGATTATCATTTTAAGCTTGGCTCCTAAGTGGTAAGCAATACTATAAATGCATTTGCATACATAAAAGACAGATCCTATTATTCCTATTTTGCAGATAAAGAATCAGGGGCCTGAATATGTTAAATGACATTGCCAAATTTACACAGTTGGTAACTTACTGAGCCAAGTCTAGAATGTGGGTCTTCTCACTGCAGTCAAATACTTTTTCCCAGAACCAAAGCTTTGCTGTAGACAGAATTTGTGCCTGCATATATCTTCACAAAATTAACATATTTCATCTCACATTAGATTTGGTGATTCTGATTCTCTTTACATTAAGCCAGTTTGCCATATTCCTTTCCTATACCCTTAGTTTCAGCAAAGAGTCTTAAAGTTATTTTTTTGCTCCTTTTTTCTTCCCTTTCTTCCTGTAATTTCACAATCTGGTTCTATTTCCGGGCTCAGTATTCCTAATCTGTTAAGTGACACAATTAACCTACGAAGGGCTTTGGAAACAGCAAAATGCTTATAGATATAAAGTATTGATGATAATCGTCTTTTTAACTAAGCTTGTAATTCTCAGTTCCACATTTCTTCATATTTGATGTCATTTTCTCTTAGCTTTCGGGATCTGATCTCTTGAAATTTCCCCTCTTTCCTTAAAGTAACTGGAAATGCCACTCATTTGCAACGTGGAACTCTCTCTCTTGGCCCCTGTCCTGTGTCATTTCTCATCAATCACTGTAGGATTTCCAGGTAACTCTTCTGCCTGAATAGTTTAGTTACAGCCTTTTCTACTGTCCTCATCAGTGATTTATTTTTGAGTGCAGATTCTGCTTATATATCTGTGTCCCAGAAAGAAATTCTGACACCTAAAACAGTTTCTGCCAGTTAATACCCTTCTGTCAGTAGCTTTGCCCTGATTTAGACCAATTCCTGACAGCTTCCCACAGGCAAACACTGCAGAAACCTGTCAGTAGCCACAGGTAGATTCCAGGACCTGAAGTTGGTCTGAGAATGAGAACCCATGGATTTTTCCTGAACTGATGTGGAAAAGTAAGGGGGACATCAGCGCCCCTAGTCATTTTGTTATTCAAAGGGAACAGTAAGAACCCAGAACATCTGTTGTTTCCCCAGCGTTTACGGAGACACTTAGCAATGCAGCAGGTCCAATGGTGTTTGCTGGTTATTTCCAAATACTGTATCAGTAAGAAGTATTTTTAGTCTTTGGGGGATATTGTACATGGCAGACACATTGTTGACATCTGGCAGGTTCATATGCAACCACTGAGATCTTTCAAAACAAAACTGTTGCAAAGGATATTTAAACCCAGAATGTCAGTTGGGAATAAAATGTTCCCTTCTTAGACTGTCTTTCCTGGTGTGAAATGCACAAATTTTAAAGATTAACAGTGAGTCAATTTAGATATTCTGAAACACAGAAATGGAAAGAAAGCATTTTTTTTCTGAATGTCATCTGCTCTAAAATTATGGGGGGAAACTTTGAAAATTTTTTAAAGAAAAATGGGAAAATTTTTGTACATTTTTTGACTGGACTCGTCTAGGCATATAATTGTCTCCAGGGCAGTTCGCTATCATGTGCCCTAGCACTGGAATATGTTCCAGTTCTGCTTACACTGCATTGTGGCTAGGTGGCCTTGAGTGCCAGGTATGACGATTCAGGGCTCAGAATCTTCCTTTGTCACTTTGTCAAGCAGGGATACTAATTGTCTGCATCTGGTAGGACGGTTGTAGGGAATAAATGAAATACCAGTGAAAAGCTAAAGCCAATGCCAAATAAAGTAAGTGCTCAGTAAATGTAGCTGATGTTTTTCTTTACATAGAAGTTAATATTCTAAGGAATGCATAAGGACATTTGCTTTGGGTTATTATTTTTTTTCCAGAGAAAGATAGTTCACATTAGGTGATTCTTTTTTGCAGTTGACAATAAATTTTTAAAAATGTTACTCTGACATTACTGTATTTGTCTCATTGCAATTATGTAATTCAAAAATCAAAGCTGAGCAACCGCTCTCAAAACATTTCTAGACTTTCCAAGTCACTGGTGTTATATCATTGTTCAGTTGTCTAGAAAGTGAATATCCAATTTTTTAGCTTATACTTAGATTAAAAAAACATAAAACCCATCTCTGTTATAGTTTAGCTGTTTTATAACCTTCCTGCAGTTCTAATAATGTAAGCTTTGAGTGATATAGGGACAATCAAATGTTGATTAAACGTGATTTTCTTCTTTTCAAAATGGTGTGTTAAAAAGTTTTGTCTGTATCTGTTTTTACTGATGACTCTGAAGCTTTTTTACTGTGTATTTCCAAGACAGAGGTGATAGGAGATTGGCAAGTAGAAGTTAGTCAGCTTTAAACCCTAAGCTATTCCTTGCATTCTGAGAATGCACTAAAAAAAACTGGGAAGCGAGGTGTGGAAGTGCACATCTGTAACCCAGCACTCTGGGAGGCCGAGGCAAGAGGACACCACTTTGAGTCTAGACTGGGCAACACAGCAACTAAGTAAGATCCTGTCTCAAATTTTTAAAATGAAAACAAAAAAGGCAAAATAAGAATTTTAAAAAGTAAAAATAAAATGGGCATGGCTTAGTGTGAAGGCCCTGGGTTAAAACTGCAGTACTATCATAACTTTTCAAAATATTGTAGTAGCTTCTGAATGGAGCACTAGAGGCATATCTAGTGATTGCCTGAAGGGCCAGGAGATGGGCACAACTCAACAGCTACTAATTGTTTATGTTGGAAGATTTTTGTCCTAAGCCTCAAAATTGAGTATGACAGAGAAGAGCAAAGGTTATGAAACAGAAAGGTAGAGTTGTAAAAGCCCGGTGGCCAAACTATTTTTATCACGGATGAATAGAAGGAATATTCACAAAGTATCCATTAGCTAGGAAGAGCTTCCTGTAAGCACGGCATTTGGCTTTTTAGAAATCTGTACAGTTTGGCTTCCTGGAAGGAATGAGCTCTATGTTGGGCTTGTAGCCCATTGCCAGCTTAGGATTTTGATTTCCAAAACCCTGTAACCAATCTAGCACCTTCCAGTGCCAAAGCCAGTTCCTGCCCTGCAAGTCTCTTTCCTCACTCTCTAGTCCCAAATTTGGTATCAGTTTCCAGGAGAGAAAGTGGTTAACAAAGGTGGCTTGAGTGTATGGAAAGGGGGTAAGTGAATTTGGGGTCCTTCCAGTCCCACAGTTTTTATGCTATTAATGTTATCATTTCTGTCATCTTAGTGCCATCATGTGTCTTAGCTATGCTGTTATCATGTAGCTGAAAGTCATAGGCCAAATGGATAAAGAAAATGTGGTTTTTTTATACGATAGAGTACAACTCAGCCATGAAGAAAGATAAACTTGAGACATTCATAGGTAAAGGTGTGCACCTAGAAACCAGACTCATAAGTGAAATAAATCACACATGTAAATATCACATCGTTTTTCTGGTATAAGAAAATGAAAGTGTAAATTAGGATCAAAATTTATAAGAGATATTATGAAATAGGAGGAAAACATTAAATGGGAAGGGGAAACAAGGGAGTGCGGAGGGGGAGGAAGGAAGGGAAAAGAAAAAAATGATACAATAAAGGTAAAGTGGAAACAAAAGGTAAATAAGAAGGTGATCAGAGGCAGAAGGGAGGGTAGGGGAACAGGGAAAACATTAGAACCTGGGTATATCATGTGCTGGTCCAAGTACCATATGATGAATAGAATTATTATGTATATCTAAACTGTACCAATGAACTCAATTAATGATAAAAAGAAAAGAAGAGACATAGGTCAGTGAACCTTGGCTCATAAAGCCAAGATGGAAGGACCGGTGAGCCATGGGAATTGCTTACATAATGACTGATGTTCCTTAAATACACAAGATCACTTAAACTACAACTTGACAAATTACAACGTACTACAACTATACAGAAAATCAAAGTTGATGGTGATAGGTAAGAGGAAAACTCTGCAGTTGCAAGGACTGTAGCTTGTACTGATTTTTATTGTGCCTTTTTTTATAAAAATAGATTCTTTCCTGCTAGCATATTTGTTTTAAGGAAGTGAAAAACCAGGCATGGTGGTGCATGCCTATAATCCCAGCATTCAGGAGGCTGAGTCAGGAGGATTGCTTTAAGTGTAAGGCCAACCTGGATTACAAAGTGAGTTCAAGACCAGCCTAAAAAAACAAGTGAAAGGCATTCTTTTTAGAAAGGACTTTGACAGTCCTAGAAGCAGCAACATAAAAGGTGGTAAAGAACACAAAGTGAGGTTAACACTCAAAATTCAACTGAAAATTATCTGCTTCTTTTTCTAATAAGATGTAGAGAAACAGAAGGAAGAAATGAGAGAAAAGGACAAATAGCAACACCTTTCAGTGCTGAAGAACAGTCAGCCTCGGGGAGCCTCCCTTTCAGGTGGCCAGCCTGGCTTCCTTCTCCACCAACTCTCCTGACGCTCTATTTGGTCACATAAAGTTTTTCTCCCAAACTGTAGAGTTGTACCTTTGCACATGTATATGTTTATTTAAAGAAAGCCGTTTTCCCTCCCAAGATGGTACTCATCTCATTTTAGAAGGAAGAGCCCTATCTTCTAAGATGTTTATGGATCTTGGATTTTGGTGTATCTCTATTTTAGTAGTCTTTTAAAAAGTCCACATTCCCTGACCACTTTTAGTTTTCAGTAATGCGGTGGAATTCAAGGCTATTACACCGAGCTATTGAGCTACACCCCAGCCCTTCCTTCCCTGCCCCCGCCCCCAGCTCACTAAGTCACTTCTTTTGCCAGCCTGGGCTCAAATTTCTGATCCTCCTGCCTCAGCCTTCCAGAGAGCTAAGATTACAGGCATACACCATGTCAGCTTCCTCTTTTCTTACAGCACTCTGCATCAGCTGGGCTTGCTTTCTTGCTGATTTTCAAAACTTCATAGCAACTAAATCTGCCTCAGAAGTCTCTTTATTTGCTCTTCCTGCTAATACAAGTGTTTCTCTAATGGCTGACACATTTCTCTCTCTCTGTCTCTCTGTCTCTCTCTCTTCAGTTGCTCCAATGCCACCTTCTTAGAAAGCTGTGCTTTATCGATTTATATGAAATGATATATAATACTCGAACCAATGTCCACTCCCTCTCATTTCCTCTTTTTCTTTAATAGCATCTCATTACCTGGTATAAGATCCAGCATTAATTTGTGTGTGTCAACACAGAGATTTTTACAGTGAAGGTTGTCAGTGCATGGAGCTGTGTTGTAGGGACACCTGTACAGATTAGGCGCCCGATAAATAATGAATAAATGAATGTGTTGCCCACTTATTTCTTGTTTCTCACTTGAATTCTACTTCATTTTCTCAACTTCTATTAAATTACCTATGATCAAAGATCTCTTTAATCAGTGTGGTTGTGAGAAGTATATGATTTGTTGAAAAGCCATGTGGAGAATGAGCTCACTCTACCCACCTGTCAAAACATTTGTAGGATTTTACCACACACTTAATACCCTATTGCTGCTGTATTTTAAGAGCACTAAAAACTAATAGCCAGAAGAAATGCCATGCATATGCCTAACATATTCAAGGCTGGAGAATCAGTACCTAAAGTAATTTGCACAAGTTAATAAGAACTTCATAGGTTGTCTTCTATATTTTTAAAATAAGAGTTTCAATACCTGTTATATAAACAAAAAATAGACTAAATGTTCTAAAATCTATGCACACAGTATGTTTTCAGGGACTTAAAGAAAGTAGGCATTAACAGTGACATTTTCCAGTGCTATTCCACTTTCTAAGACTCTGCTAAGTTTATTACATGTTTACCGTGATTTTTTTACTGAGATATTATCAAATGATATGAATAGCTAAATTTTATTGGATAATTTCTGTGTGCCAGGCATTGTGCCAAGCCCTTTCATGCATTTTCTTATTTAATCCTCTCTACCCTATTAGGCAGGTAAAATTATATCATTTTTCATTGATAAATGAAAAAACTGAGGCTTTAAGAAGCATAGCAGATTTGAGGTAGTTATGAACTAGAAAGGGAAAACTGGCAAATGCTTCATAAATTAATTAGCTTCAAAATGGCTGTGAAATCTGTGGAAACAATTGGATAATTCTCAAAAGCTAAAACTAGAACTATCATCTGATCTATCTATATCACTTTGAAGGAAATAAAGTCAGCTTACTAAAGACATAGATAGCCACAGACTCATGTTATTGCAATGCATTTCACATTTTTGGAAATCGCCTAGGTGCCAGTCAACTGATGAGTGGATAAAGAGAAATATGGTCTATTATGTATCCAAAAGATGAAGAATATCATGCCATTTTCAGGAAAATGGGCAGAACTAGAGGCTACCATGTTAAGTGAAATAAGGCAAATGTAGAAACTCAAATACTATATTTTTTTTCTCCAATGAGAAATCAAGGGGTGTTTTGTTTTCTTTTAAAGCAAGATGATACGAAAGCAGAAGGAGGCTTAGAGAAGAGGAAGCAGATGGAGAGGGAGGCTGGGATGCAGAAAAATGATATAGTAATAAAAAGGGGGAATGATCAGTATGGTATGTGTTGTGTGCACATGTGAATACACCAAAATGAAACCCACTAGGTCGTGTAACTAATACACTCTAGTAAAAAAGAGAATAAATTAAGTGATTGTGAAAAAAAATGTAATACTCCAGTTGTCTAAATGAATATGCCTTAGGTCATAAAAAAACGTAGTCTAGCTTCTGCCTTCTCACTAAAGCTGAAAGTATAGGGTAATAAGAAAAGATTAGATACACAGATAAATATTCCTGTCCCAAAAGTCCAAAATCCCCAAGGATCCAAAACCTAAGAAATTTTTTGGTCTGAAGATTTTCAAAAGGTAAAGTCAGACACATGGCTCTGTACTAGATGAAAATATTAAGTAGAATTATACATTTGAATATTATATTTAAATATTTTTACTTAAATACTACATATTACCACATAGCAATGTTTATACACATTCTAGTAAAAAGAAAAGAAGCTACATGTGTTTAGGGGAGTGTATTGCATAAGCAACTTATACCTAACTTGTCACATCTTCCCCAGTGTAACCTAACCTAACAGTGTACTTGGTTGACTTTCTTATGGAGTGTTTAAAAATAAAATTACCCTTGGCAAAGAGCAAACACATATGTAACATGCTTATTTCACTGGATTCAATTCAGTCTGCATTTATTGAATATCTACCCATGACCTATGCTGTAGATATATAAATATAGGCTTTGATTTCTCTCACCCTCAAAGATTTCCATTTCAATTTGCATGTAGCATCTGAGCTGAAATATTAAACCAGTGCACATCCTAAAGATAAGGAAAGGCACACTTCAAGGATGATCCCAGTTGTGTATATTCAACAGTCTTCAGGGTAGGCTTAGTGTTCCTCCCTTAAAGAAGCTCTGCACAGAAGTCAAGGTTACAAAGGGATAAGCTAGGAGGGTATGATTTCATTATAAAATGACTCCTCTCTTTTGAAAGATATTTTATTCTTTCACTAGGAAGACTTTCCAATATATTTAAAATATTATTTTAACATATGAATGTGAATTGCACCTCTTTTTGAAGATATATCTGTTAAGTAAGGTACACCATGCCTTGCATTGATTAAATGCTTGCCCTTATTCATTGCACAAGATGTTTTTCTAATTTATTCTTCTAATAATTTCAAAAGCAAACCAAAACCATGGCAAAGATGAAGGAAATAACAGTGAGTATGGTCTCCTGAATTTATCCTAATGACTACTATTTTAAATCTGCTACAACTTCTTGAGGAAATGAAACATTAAGTTGCTCTCACTCCCTTCCCAACTTCTGAGGAAGCATTTTTGACAGGGAATCAGGTAAAATTTATTCTGTATATAATATATATATATATATATGTTTAAACTGTTATTGTGTGGTAACTTGAAAAAATGTACTTTGGGTGGAATAAAGATTGACCTATTCAGGGAAATTAAGAAGTACAGGAGTTCACATTTTTGCAATAATATTTTATCATTGTGAAAACTTATTCTTAATAGACCTCTACGCTACATTTCAGTAAAGTGGTTTCATTTTCTTTAACAACCATTAATAGCTATTAGAGGTTAAAAAAATAAGGCTTTATATAGATCATTAAAGTATACTTAAGTAATTTGTAATTGACAATTAAATCATCACGGCAATGCATTATCATAAGTTTGATAGATCTGCCTCTTTTAAAGTACTGAGAAGAAAGGCCCTTTTGTAAGACATCCCACTGCACACTATTCTTGCATTTTAATTGATCACAAAGCACACATTGTCTTGATGTATGTGCTTGGTAATCATCTTTTACAAGTTTCCTTTTATGAGGATTTTGGTGTTATATGTGGAGGAGTCTGGTTCAGGCTAGAAATGTGGTGCCCTTGGTGAATTGTGGAATCAAAAACTGTCTTTAAAGCTTTGTCCTTACCATTGTTGTAATATATAAAATAAGTGTTAGACCTTCTCCTTTGAAAGCCCAGATTCCTCATTCTCTCATTCCCTTTCTTTTCCCTTCGTCTTTCTAAAGATCAATAAATAGTGTCTACAAAACTCTCTAAATGGTCAAGCACCCCCCTGCCCAAATGTGATGGGTATAGGAGTGTGTAAAAGGGGAAAGAAGGTCCCTTGACCTGGAGGAATTTTGCAACATAATAAGAAGGCACAATCTAAGGGATAATTGATGAAAATATTAAGGGAATGCTGTAGAAATGTATAAATTGTTTATTTTATGGGAGGAAGTTAAAGTCAGCAAGAGAGTTTACTGAAGGTCAGCCATGGACAGACTACTTGACAGTAGTGATCTTTAATTTTGGTCCCGCCATCTCAATTTGATTCTACTGCTTGAAACATGTCTCAAGGTACTAATGAAAGAAATTAAGATTGGCAAGGCCATGGAAACTCTTGATTCTAAAACGCAAGCAGTAAAATGGTTGATAACTTTAAAATATCCCATCAGTCAGCAGCGACAACCAAAGATAGAGTGTATTAAAAGAATCATACTCCACAACTAATTATGGTTTGGGAAGAATAAAACAATGTTTAGTTTCTAAAGTGTAGTATAATTAATTAATCACCTTAGTAATAAGAAAAAGACTCAATGAGTACACAATAAAATTAAACCCTTTTCCCAGCAGAGAATCACAAAAACCTGGGAATATAAAGGAGTTTTTGTTTTTTTTTTTTTTAAGAGGGTAAAATTAAACAGAACAAAAAGATCATACGATAACAATGTAAGAGATTCAGGTTTCAAAGCAAGACAACCAACAACCGGCGCTCTTTACTGTCTATCATACTGTCTCTTGTTTTCTTCCAAATAATTGTCCATATCTTCACATACAATGAATTCATACAAAACAAAATAGTATAGGACTGAACAGAACCGGATGATGAAGGCATTTTAGGTCTTCGAGACCAGACAAGAAGGAAGTCAACAATGGCTGTCATAATGTCTCTCATTCTCTTCAAAATAGCTGTCCATGCCTTCACGTATGCTGAAATTAAACAAAACAAAACAGAGTAAAATCACTCTGAACAAAGAATAATAGTATTGCTGGATTTTGCATCATGGCGCTACAGAATCAGCACTTGGGTATGTAATAAAATACAACCTCCCTGCCCAGTCACTCACTGTATAAGAAATGGCTACAAATAATCATGACTCATTGAATAATGTCTGGGAGGTCTGATCATAGCAAGAAGACAGAAGTAAAATGACATATTCTAACTGGAAAGAGCAAAAATATATCATTGTACAAGTTGAATATAAACATAAAGATGGAAAATAACTATGATAATTCAAGAAGAGTGTAGAAAGTTTTCAAACCAATAACTTTGCCTTAAACCAATAGTCAGATATGGAAACTATTTTAAATAAACATGAAGTCTCTCTCAAAAGAAAAACATTAGGATTTTAGTAAATTTAGAGCTAACCTATTATTCTAGATGCAAAAGCCAGTACCATGTTGTTGAATTTTCCCAAATCCAAAAATTCAGTATAAACACCAATCAAAATCATAATACAATGTTTTCTGAATAGACAAGATAATTCCAAATCTCAGCTTAAGCTCCCTTTGAAAAGAAAGAATAGTGATTAGGAATATCGGATACTATAAAACACTACAAAGTTTTCAAAATTAAGAGAACGAGGTATTCACATGAGAAATGATAGATTCAGTGGCATAGAATCTGATGCATAAACACACACACATCTTAACATGAAGCCCATGAGATAAGGTTCATATAATAAACAATAATGATGAAACTACCTTTGTGGGAAAAAAGGAAAGCTCAAAAGAAGTGGAGCCTCACTTCATCCTTCGCATCAAAATAAAGTTTACTTGAATACAATAGTAAAAATAAACCCAACAAAACACAAAGGTAAATATCAATCTTTGATAATCAGGGCAGATAAAACCTTTTATGTATAGAATAAAAATAACTGAGATATTTGGCTATATAGAAGTTTGTAAATTCAGGATCTGGAATTAGTGGTCCAGAAAAATTTTAAAGCCATTTTTTTTTAAGAATTAAAAAACTTATGTGGAACAGCTACAACTTAATTTTAAAAATTATTAGTTTATAGCTGAGGTATATATGCTGACCCTAAAAGGAAACAAATAACAGTAGATACTGAGGAAAATATTTATCTTCACTAGTATGTGAAGAAATGCAAGTGAAGCAATGAAGTAACATGTTTTCATCCATCACATTTGTAAATGTAACATTAGATAACTGTACCTTTGGAAGCTTGATGTGGTGCTACAGGACTGTAATCGCAGTCAAAATCTGGGATGATAATTCATGCCTGTTACCCCAGCACTTGGGGAGGCCAAGACAGAAGGACTGCAAATTTGAGCCCAGCCTTGGCAACTTAGTAACTTTAGCAAGACGCTATCTCAAAATTTTAAAAATTAAAAAGACAGGGAATGTAACTCAGTGTGAAGACCCTGGGTTCAACCTGCAGTGTCACAGTCATTCAATCAATCAACCAATCAATCAATCAGTATTTACTCCCATACATGGAGAGTCAACAATTGCATGTTGTGTTAAAACCTAAAGGTATTCTCTTCTCTCAGAAGAAAATTAGAAATGACTCTCATGTTTGAAAATGTTCAACTCAATACTACATATATATAGTATATATATTATATAGTATATACACAGAAATGACTCTCATGCTTGAAAATGTTCAACTCAATGCTCTATATATATAGTATATTTAGGATATATATATATATATATATATATATGTCTGTGTGTAAAAAATAAAAACTCAATACTGTATATGTGTGTGTGTGTAAAAATTTAGAAACACTTAATATCTAACCTTATGGAAATAGTTAAATCAATTACAGTATTTTAGTGAAATGAAATAATATTTCATTTATTTCTCCAGAAAACATATTTTTCAAAAGTCATTATTCATATAGGAAAAATGCCTCATCTTGTATTAAAAGGATTGCAAAATCAATGATGGATACAACCTCAATTTTATACAAAAAGATGAGCTATGTGCTTTGCAAATGACTAAAAGAAAATATGCCAAAAGTTTAAAAAAATATTATTTTCTAGTTGTGTTTAAGAAAGGCTAATTCTTTTCTTCATATTTGTTAGTATTTCCAAGCAATATTGCAAGCATGGATTGCTTTTTAAATCAATAAATGTCATTTTTTAAAGAATCACACTTTTTCCAAATTATCACTAAATCTGAGTTAATGCCATCTAAATTAGGAACACTTTAATAGTAAAGTTTTAGGAATATAATGTTATATGCTCAGTGGGAATTCAGTAGATTATATTCATAAGTTTCATATATATCAAGATGCTATATATAGGATTTAAAAGGAAATGATCTTGCAAAGCTTACAGGATGAATAATTGTCAAACAAGTTTTGTTTCAGCCATCTATAGCCAGAAAGTAGGATTCAGTAAGTTGCTCAGCAGTGCACCAAGTGACCCTTTCTGACTTATGTTAACATGGTTTGGTTATTGTTTGGGACAGTTGTATTCTCAGTGGCTTTGCATAACCCCAGTGATTTTGCAGGTGTTCTGGCATCAACTCTGATTTATAGAAAAGTGAATGAAATGCATGCAAGTACTTACAGCATCTTTTTGAAGCCCCTGTGTTGCATGTGTGTGTGTGCGCACATTTTGTTTGTGCGTGTGTTTTCCCTATAAAGTATTCCTTTTGAAGTTCAGAGCTTAGGCAGAGAAAGTCTGAGTTTGGCAGGTGTAACTTTTGAATGCATTAAATAGCAGCTTTATTCTCCAGTTATGATTGACACCAAACAAAATGCATATCATTTCTTTGTTCTCCAAAATATAGTGGGAGACATGGGTATCTGTGGAGTTGGGTGTGCACACATGTGCCTATGTATGTTGTTTGCTTGCTGTAATAAAAAGATTTATAAATTTACAGTGAAGACACTTAATGAATTTGGCATCCTTCAGGCTGTCTCCTAAGGAACAATTCTAATGACAAGCCAAAGACACATGCACTAAGGGAATGTGACAAGAGTCTTAGTTGGGGCAACCAACTGCTAAGGAAAATGGGCTGCAGAGACCTCTGGTGCCCAGGTGAGCCCAGTGTGTCTCAGATATGGTGTCACATCTACCTGTAACTGACAAAAGCCATCAGTAGATCATGGGGGAGATAAGCTGTCCAGATCAAATTAGATGATTACACAGAAACAAAGTTATGTGAAGGAAAATTAGGGAAGATTTATTTCCCAGTGAATTTGTTTTCTTGAGTTTTTTGGAGAAGTCTGGCTTTTCATCTTTTGTCAATTTCTCTATTATATATGGCCATCGACACAAACAGTAACTGTCCCTCAGAGACTTGTGAGAGTAAAGAAATGCTCTTCAAAGATCACTGGAATAGCTGGGGGTGTAGCCCAGTGGTAGTGTGTGGTTAGCATGTGCAAGACCCTGGACTCATCCCCAACACCCTCCAAAATATAAACCCTGGTGCCTTTCGAACCCTAGATCATCAGAAAACAAAAGACAAATAAAGGCTTACTACAGTACTTGCTCCCAGATGCATTTCCCTCATTTGCATCCTCCACATCTTTAATAGTTACTACCTTGTAACACACCACTTAGCCATGTAGTCTCTCATTGTAATTCTTAAATCGTTTGGTCATCGTTTTATCCTGCTATGTTATAAGCATTTATTGAGGACTCAACTGTGTCCTCCCAAAATTCATATATTGAAGTCCTAATCCCCAAAACCTCAAAATGTGATTGCTACTAGAGATACCACTCTTAGACAGGTAATTGGAATTTCATACATGTGGGGCCTAATCCCCTAGGACCACTGTCTTTACAAGCATAGGAACATAGCCTAGGGACCTGCAGGCATTGAGCAAGGCAAGGAGAAGAGCCTCAGGAGAGATCCACCTTAGTGACTCCTTGTTCCTGACTTTCCTCTTCCAAACAGGGAGAAAGATGTTTCTGTTGTTGAAGCCACCAGTCTTTGGTTTTTGGTTATGACAGCCACAACTGACAAATACAAGTGTTTTGGTCATTTTAAATCTAGAGAGCAGAACAGACTAGTATTGTCACTGATAATGAAGCATTTGGAAAAAGGAAGTTTTTAATGATTTTTTTTTTTGAGGTTTGCTTTCCTTTAAAAAAAAAAAAAAAGGAAAGCACCACCACTGTCGCAAGTCTGATTATTTTTCTCTTCAGCAAGAGTTGTTTATATTTAGTTTGGAACATTATGTTTTACCTGTCCGCTACTAGCTGCTGGATCTTTTACTTCCTGGATTTTGTATTCGGAGAAGTCTCTCACTTACTGATGCAGAGGTTACATGGAATCACTATCAATTCCTATTGTGCCTGATTTACAAGATTGGTACTATGGCCTCAGTCTTCCTAATATCTCTTTCTCTATCTTTGTCAATCCATACTATCTATTATTTTTGGGCTTGCTTTCATGGTATCCCACATAATCTACACCAGTCTCCTCTGCATGAGATGATGTCCTCACACTATTCCTCCATATCCTAACCAAATGACAGCGTGCCCTGCAGGCTCTTTGAAGTTCTGTCTCACAATGAAAGTTTCCAGTAAAATTACTTCAGTAAAATCTTATCTCTCTCCTATCTTGGAGCTCTTATGGTTCATAAAATCCCACAGCAATAGATACTATGTTGGGGTTTTTTGTTTGTTTGATTCACTTATAAATTGTGTCAGTCTGACTTGATTATCAATTTCTTAAGAGCAAGGAATACAAATATCTAGTGTTTCTTTTGCATCCTCCATAGTATAACTCAATTTTAAATAACTAATGCTATAATTTGTCAAAAAGGAGGGAGCTCAGTTTGTGCATTATGGGTTTTTCAACTGAGAATATTATGGCATCTTTATATTTCCTTTGCTAGTGAGTTGATAACCTCAACTTAATCATATATGCAGCCAGAAGTATTTCTAAGCACCTATTTTTATGGTCAGCACTTTGATATTTAAGCTGAGCTCTGAAGATACACAGAAATAAACCTAGTGCAGGGGTGGTGACCATTGGAATTTTGCATAAGTAGGAAATGGCAGCAAGAAAAATCCTATCTTTAAGGAACTGGAAGAAGTTCAAGGCGCAAAAAGCTTATTGTGCCTGATGTAAAAAAGTGCAATGAATTGGAGATGTGGGCGGATCTGGTAGATGTACGTGTGTCTGTGAGCTTGTTATTACGTGGCTTGGCCTCTATCTGAAGAGTTTGAGGGAATCTTTTGTAAATCTAAGCAGGAGGTAAGACCATAGTTCAGTGTTACAGGAATCTAGCTGAAATGCCCAACAAGGATCAGAGGCAAGAGATTAGAAATACGGGTGTCCTTTAGGAGGCATGATGGCCATGAATTAGGATAGTGTAGATAGTGAGAACTAGGAGCAGTGCAGACAAAGTGTTCTTCTGACTCCCATTGCTCCTGCAGCGAATTTTACTCACATGCATCATAGTTCATGCATATTTATATTCATCAAATCATGCATTGTTTATAAAATTTAAAGTGGACACAAAATATGTTTAGTCTGGGTGCTGATTCCCTGTATGTGTTCGGTCTGCAGATATTCAGTAAATTAAACACATTTCTTGAAGCATATGATGCCTTAAAAATTTAGTTAACTCCTCCTGCCAAAAAAAAGTAAATGTTATCCAAATCCAGAATTTATAATTCCTTACAAATTTTGGAATCTTTGCTGATCAAAATTCATAGTCACCTTCAAAAACTACTTATGCTCTTGCTCTTTGGAAATACTGGCTCCAGCCAGCCTATTGGAAGCATATGAGTTTGTTCTGGACCGTTGCTCTCTGATTCTGAAAGCCCGATATAGTCCCCTTCCCCTGCTATCTTTTTAGTTGTGCATTGGAGGAAATGGTGAAAGGCAGCTGAACACTTTCATCTCTATCTCAGAGGTCAGGGCAAGTAGCTGCATGTTTAGGTAGAGTCAGTGCAAGCAAGGATGCTGTCTGTAACTTCGAGGGTTTGCCTCTGACCCCTACCCTTCCTTCTCCTTTTTCGTCAGGTATACAGGCCCAGAAATAGATTGCTTCCTGTTAAAACCAGGCTGCCTGTTAGGGTTATTGCACCAGTTCCCAACTGATTTCTGAACTGCCCTGCTTTTCCAGTTAGCATCCAAACAAATAATTCATGATATAATTTACAGCAAGGCAACTCAAACTTAATGTGTATATATTTTCTCTCTTCAGCTAGGTTTAAACCCTTTTGTGATGTGTTCAGCTGTCATTTTCACTGGAGCATCTTCCTTTACCTCCCCCTCAATTTTTGATTCACCCTAGGGTTCTGGTCTTGGTCCAATCCTCATTTTTCACCCTCAAATTTCTTCCTGGATGATCTCATCTCCTGCAGTGTTTCTAACTGTCTCCTGTACTTGGAAGATCTGCCTACAGGCATCTCAAACTCCAGTTTATTCTCAGTGGAATAAGTTGTCTGCCTCATCTACCCTATTTTACTCTCGTTTTGGTTTCTTTCTCAGTCAGCAATCTGATTATTTGCCAAACTGTCCATGTTGAAAACGTAAGAGTTAGCTTCAACTGCCATTTTCTTCATTCCACCCATTTAGTTTTCCATGTCATGATTCTACCAATAAGATATCTTTGACTCTGCTTCCTTCCTTTGCAATTACTGCCTAGGCAGTATGGGATGGTAAAAAGAACTAGGGTTGTTGGGGCACAATTACAATGTAGGAAAACATTTATGTGATGCTAAACTTATAGATACTTCATGATCAATTAGAGGTCTCTGACCAAGTTACTGTTCCGTTTCTGCTAAATTCAATTGACCCTGGCAGTTTCTGTAGCCCAGCTGCATTCCTCTGATGAGTACTGAGTCAGAGTAACTGTTTATACCTTAAAGCACCCTGGGCTGATTCGAGGACGCCCTTAATTGTGTTCCTTCAATAAAGGCCTTCTCTCCGGATTATACTGTGGTAATGCCCTTAACGATGTTCATTCTATAAGAGCCCTGTCCCCATGTTCCTAGAGTGTTTCTATTGTTTCAAGAGTAGCCTGTCTGTCAATGTGTGACTCAATATATATAACCAATCATGTAACATTTTGTCACTTCCTTTGTACTTCCCACTTCTAAATTCTATATAGATTAAAATTGTCCCTAATTCAGGGCTGTTGCCTTTGTGAAATTATCCCACAACAGTCTGTTGGCATGAAGATTAAATGCTGCCTTTTATCTCCTTGGTACAAAGAGTCTTCCACTGGGCGTGGTTTCCATTTGGCTTGGCTTGGGAATTTTCCCAAAACAGATCTCTTCCATTCTGGCAACTTACCGGGTTTATCATCTTGGGCCTTTCTTAATCTCCAAGGTCCTTGATTTCCCCATTGGTGTAATAATGGACAGTAATGGTGTCACTGGGCAATAACGTCAATTTACTGGATTGCACTGAGAATTAGTTTGTTCTTAAGCATCTTGCACAAGTCCAACAAACAGACAGTGGCTGATACATAGAAAAACTGCCCTACAGGCCTCATCACCTCTTCCTAGCACAGTGGCTGCCTCACTTTCTGCCTCCTATTCAGAGTTCACATTCCATTCTTAAGCATTTTATCTTTCTAAAGCCCAAAACTTTTGGTGACTTCCTAGTCTTTACCATGAAATGCAATTTTCTTCCTCATTCAGCCCCAGATTACATTCTAACTTGTCTCCACTATGTCTATGTCCTCCATTTACCTGCCAGGAACTTTCTTTTAACTATCATGCCTTGCAACATTTATCATATGCATCCTAACAGTGTTAGCATATTTAATAGGAATAGAGAAGTCAAAGTACTTTTGCATGTCTATTTCTGCAATGTAAAACAAAATAAAGGTTAATGCAGTTTACAATGTAAGGCTACAAGACTTTAGGAACGGATTTAAGGGAATATATATGGCATTAGTAGCATTTGCTGTTTTGTTTTTAAGAGTAGACAAAGGTTAGAAATAATGAGAATGCCACATGCTGTAGATCTCTGTATGGTGAGAGGGGAGATACAAGATTCACTGGAAAAATGAAATAAAGCCCACAGTGGAGACTGTGGCACAACTAACTAAAGAGTTCAGTACACAAAATAGGCCTGTTCCTGAAAACAAAGGAAGTGAAAATTAGTCAGACTTCGGATTTCCCACTGTGCAAGGATAGTTGCTTTTGCTAAGATACCACAAAAATTCCCTTCACACTCCCATTGTTCCTGATTCTGAAAGTATTCTCTACTTATCTCCCATGCCCAGTGCTGCCTGCCTGCAGTTTTTTGATCCCCAAATCCACATTTATGCAAAGTAGTGTGTGAAATTTATAGTTTTATGTTTAATTTAGATATAATTTTATCACTATTTTCTATGCACCCATGTAAATGAACCCATATGGACTTCTAAATTATGATTTTATTTTATTAGTACATGTTTGCAGTACATGATGTTTCATTCATCCTGGGAAGTAGGTAGAGGTA
Source organism: Cavia porcellus (assembly GCF_034190915.1). NCBI lineage: Eukaryota > Metazoa > Chordata > Mammalia > Rodentia > Caviidae > Cavia > Cavia porcellus. Next base: position 42,913,580 of record NW_026947496.1, on the reverse strand, counting down.
TATGATATGGCTTGTTTCTTTTTAATCCCCTTCTGCTTTCCCTCCCATCACCCTCCCTCCACCACTAAATCCCCTTTCCCCATTTTTCATTCTTGTTGTCATTATTATTCTTAGGTCTTATTTATGACATATAAACTTTATACTTACGTTGGGCATGGTGGCTCACTCCTGTAATTCCAGCACTCTGGAGACAGAAGCAGGAGGATCACTGTGAATTCGAGGCCAGCCTGGGTTATAAAGTGAGTTTGAGGACAGCCTGAACTGCCTAGTGAAATCCAGTCACAAAAAGATAAAAAATAAAATGAAAATAATAAAATAAAGTTTACATTCATTGAATTATTAGGTTCCTGTATCTGGAATATCTTAGTTCTTTCTCTTTCCTGTTCCTGTCTCCTTACCCCTCACTCTCTATCTTCTGGACCTCTTCCAATCTGTAAGAGACCTATTGTTTCCTTCTATCCATTCTTTGTTATGCTCTTTGTACTTTGCCTTTCTCAAATGAGAACTACCAGGTGTATTTAAATTTATGTCTTATCTAGATCACGCAACATTATATTTTCTAGATGTCCATTTTCCTACAAATGTCTCAAATGTATCCTTTTTATGGCTGAGTAGTATTTCATTATGTATTGATAGTACACTTTCTTTATCTATTTGCCTGTTGATAGAGTTCATATAAAGTGTAAAAGTTAAAAAATGAAAATAGCAATTTTATCATTCCATCTCTAGGAATGTATATACTCACCAAAGTTAAGAATAGGCCCTTCCTAATCTTCTTGTCCCTCTCATTTCCTAGCCTAATGCTTTAATAACTACTTCTCAACAGGCTTGTTATTTCCCAAATTGTATGAAATAGCTGTCAGCCACCAAGACTATGTAAGTTAGCAAAAAGATGCTTAACAAATAAGCCCAGGAAATGTTTATGAAGAGTCTATCATGTGCTATATCATGTTCTACAGTAGGGATAACGTTTCTGCTTTCAAGCGACTTAGGTTCAGGATTAGATAATGAGTAAATAACTATTTCAGAAAGTGATATAGAAAGGAAGGTAACATTTGAGTTGCCTAACCTCTGTAAGAACTGTTAATATATACAGAGGTTTCCAACCATCTTTCTAAGGTTGTCTGGATCGCTCTTTCATTTCTGTCATGTAATAACAGGCATCTCCTTACATCACACCTTCCAGAGAAGAAGAATGGTCAGCTCCACCTACAACCTTTGCTAATGTTGTGCTATTTATTTCTCAGGACTTCCTAGGATTAAAATTTCTAAGGAAAAAGAATCCCAAGTACATTCAACACTACATTCCCTCTTAGGATGCATAGATAATGATCAAGTTATATCATTCTCTGATATGCCAATTAGAACAGGCAGAAAGGCAATATTTGTGTCTCCAATAAAAACAGCAATTGCATACTTGGTCTTTTTTCCAAGCTATTGTTAATATCTAACTTGTGCACCTTCTCAGGGTTTTTCATCTGCCTAAGAGTGGCCCTTGGCAAAACTTTAGCCCAAAAATGTCAGCTCAGTTCTGAGCATGTTGTTTATTTACTAAGTCATCAGATTTCACAGGTCACAGCTAAGGATTTTATCAACTAGGCTATTATGGTGATCAGTTTTAATGAGAAATGTTTCACTTTCTTCATTTTGACTTGATAGATGTTTTTCTACATACACAAACTCTCTAAAACAGTTTTTGGCATCTGCTTTCATTCACAGCAAGCTGACATTATTACCTTTTATAATACCTCTTAAGTTTATTTAGTGGCTTCTAGCAGTTCTAAGTACTTCATGACTTGTTTTTTATAAACTACTTATTGACAAATATAACATTTTATCATTTAAGGAGTTTATAATAATTCTTGCTAATTTTTTGTCTGTTTGCTTCATTCATCCTAGAAAATAGATCATACTGAAGATGAGTAAAAAGTTCCATAGTTTGTGGAAGGAATGTCCATCTGGATTTTAGGGACCTTGTGTTTGTCACTGGAATAGCTGTGCCCTGCTTTCAAAGTGTGACTTGGAGGTAATATTGAGTGCTTAAGTAAAAAGAATTATGTTAATATGGTTTATAGTTTCTTGGCTTACCATCAAACTCTTTCTTTATATGGCTAAGGTTTTATCTGAAGCCAGCTGTCAGTTTTATATACCAGGTAGTGATTGTGATACCTGTGTCCTTCAGGATTTGGAAGTTTTTTCCTCCCAAGGTAAGAAGGAACAGGGAGATCTGGAAAGATAAGATTGCGCCACATTCCAGGAGCTTTCAGTGCTGCTGGGGCTCACATCTTTCTCTGCCTCCTTTACGCGTGATTAAAACCCTTCCTCAGGCAGGGTGTGGTTGCACAGGCCTATAATCCCATTCCTTTGGAAAACTGAGGCAGGAGAATGGCAAATTCAAGCCCAGCCTAGACTATTTACCAATTTAGGAAGACCTTGTCTCAAAATAAAAGGTGTTTTCGAGGTAATTCAGTGCAAAGTCCCTGAACCTTAGTGCTACAAAAAACAAACAAATGGAAAAAACCTTCTCCCCTGAGGTTGACAAATTTAAATCAAAGTGACTTTGGACACTGTCTTCCACTCAGTATCAGCAAGGAAGAAGACAATCTATACATTCACATATGTGTTTATCAACTTTACTGAGCATCTACCTTGTGTCATATACTGGAAATTGATTTATTTTGGACCTTGATTATAGCTTCATACTTACTTCACAAATTTTCTGCATATTCTTTTCAGCTTTAGTAACAGTATGGTATGTTTCTAATATAAACCTAGCAGCTAAAAAGATTGAATGTCTTTGGTGTTCCTACATTCAGGATTATTCTTTTAGTAAATGGACCTGAGAAGCAAGGGAGATTTTTGTAGTGCCCCACCCAACAAAGAAGGACTTTGTTCCACAGAAACCCTGCATACCTAGGTCTGCTTACATTATACATTTCTATTGAAATAGTATTTTCTATTACTTTTTGCAGTATAAATGTCAAAATGCAAAGACAAAAAAAAGTCAGAGTCATTAATGTCACATTTGAAATTTTAGCTTTTGATTTTGAAAATTGTAACAGCAAAGAATACACCTAAGTGAAATAATTTTTTAAGAATGTTTAGGCAGTTCAGAGCTAGAAAGGTCAAGAAACTGGTTTGATGCACTGGTTTGATTCTTAGCTACGCCCCATTATTCCTAGATAGCAGCATTTCTCTAATTTCTGTTTTAACAAGTTCAAGTTATTATCTAAAAATTTAATTTATACAGTTAAAAACATCTTTTGGGATATAGAAGATATTGAAACAATCTAAGTATTTGTTGTTGTTCTTTGTTAATTGCTGATATACTTTTTTGAAAAATACCCTCTATCAATCTAATTTAGTAATAATCAAGACAATTAAAAATTAACTGTTGCTGTTATTAATAATTTGCCCCTAAAAGTACTTTGTCTACTCTCAAGTTTCATTTAGAACACAGTTAGAGAGGAATTTATATAAAGATATATTAGTCAAGACCTAACCTTTCAACTAGTTTTTCATTAACTTATTATCTTCTCAGGTTAATACTGTCATATTAAACGAGACGGGGTGCATTCAGGGTGATATGGTGGTAGACATTACTTTCATATTAGAAAATACCAGGTTCATCCACTAAACACACCAGGTTCATTCCACTAAACAAGCATCAGGTTTATTCCACTAAACATTTCTTTTTAAAGGCCATGTCTTGTCTGGTGTGTCTTTAAGCTGCTGTATTTGTAGGGTGCTGGATAACTGGGTCAGTAGGCTGACTTTTCAAGCTCGGTCATTAAGTCACCCCAACTTTCTGCACTTGACCTTTTTCAACTGACGGGGCAATAATACCAACTTTGCCTCCTCTATAGTGTTGTGGGGACTAAACAAACTGCTAACTATGAAAATGTAAAACACAGTAGCCTGAAAAGTATATTTCTGCATTGAAATCTGTTGCTGAGCAGTATCTGATTTGGAATTTAAAATTTTCCATATGGCTATAAAGGAAATGACATTAAGACATTTTGAAAATAAAATGACCCTTTTCCCATAATTCTAATTAAGGCAAAGGTAGTCTATTGAGTGTATCAAAAAGTACAATTATTTATTCAATGTGCATTCAAAGTTGAAAATGTATATAATATGTAAATATACCAAAAGCATGACTTCTTTCTGTCCACTCACCTTTATATATCATATTCCCAAAGATTCTATTTATGCACAAGTGAATGCACTACTGTTGTGTGCCAATGCTTGCCTCATAGTTTAATCCCCATTAGAAATTGTATGGAGGTATGCAGGCTAGAAGTTTATGTCTGAAATGTATTTTAGTGGACAAAACCCATGCCAAATATTCATGCAATCATACCACTTTTTATTAATATTTACCCTGACCAAACATACCCAGTTTCATTACAAGATCTTCACAAATTAGGATTCATCACCTCCATTTAACTGTGGGGTAAGGAAAGCCACAGAGGGATTAAGAATCTTGTGCCCCAGTACTCAACACAAGCCAGGAGAGGAAGCGGGTCACAGTCTAGCTTCCTAAGGTCTCTCTGGTTTCAAGCTCATTTACATGGTGTTTTTCTTATGTAAAGGAATATCTCAGATTTTATACGATATTCTCTTTCAAAATCATTTGTTTTTATATTTTCATGTGTTTTATGCAGCAAGAATATATAAAAATGGAAGGTTTCAAGGACAAGACTCTTGTTTTCATGATTTGACATTTGTCAAGTGATTCATTGTGTCTTCTTTTGCTATCTAGCTATAAAGGTAACGATAGCTAGCCTTTGCTTTCTTCCCTTCAGTCCAAGTACTACTCTAAGCGGCAGAGATTCAAGAATCTCCATCTCACCACCCCAAGAACATTCCCTAGCTGAGGACCAAGACCAAGTTTAGAGATCAGAAATCTAGCTAGATATTAGGGTGTGCTCTAGATCCTCAAATGTGTGGCAAACAGAGTCCATCTTTATTATCTCCTCTTATCATTCCCACTAATGCTTTAACTTCAGATTATTACTGAGAGGCCACTGTTATACTGATGCAGAACATCAATGAGACCAGTATTCAGAGACCCAGGTCTGTTTCAGGTGTTCTAGGTTGTTACATCCAAGCTGAGTGTTCTTGACTTCTGGTCAGTATACACTTCCTGGAGTCTACCTTGGCTTATACTTTGCAACAACTGATTGCTCACTCCATATCATCTCATCCTGCCTATTTTGTTTGTTTAACTTGATATTTCACTTGACTAATATGCCTGGAATTCTTTTAATTTCAAGAAACAAAAATACAATGTATATTTTCCCTGAATAACTGGTATATGCAAAGTCCAGCAAGTATCAAAAAGGAGGGAAGCAGATTTTATTATTTTAAAAAAGACCAAGTCATTTATATTTGAAGGGTGCTACCCCCGGGTTTATTAGGAATTCAGGATGACTAAATAATCTTTGTACTGCCTGCTTTTTCAGATGCTCTGTTTTGGGGGAAATGTTCTGATTTATGAGAACCCTGGTGTGCACAGAGTTAAAGCATTTCTAAGTTCCTCGATCTCTGTCCTCTACATCTCTCATTCAGGGTGGGGCTAAGGGTCTTGACCTTGTCACTCTTCCTGAGGAGAAGAGGAAAGGAACAGATGAGTCCAACTGTGAATGCAGTGTCCCAGAAAAGAGAGGCAAAAATCCTTTTCAGCACACTGACCTATCCTAATCCTTCCTTAGTTGCCAGAGATGCTTGCCGATAGTTGATAGCAAAAAGAAACTGTGAGACTGGTGTTGCTATTATTAAATGTATAAGAAAAAGGTAATTGAGTTGCTTGTTTTTTTTTCTAATATTTTAAATATTGTAATTAGGAGAACTAACACCAGCCAGGCTTGAGTGAATGCAAACAAGACCCCTATAGGCAACAGAGTGTATTAGTGTAAAAATATGCCTAGATAACATAACTTGTCAGAGAGGATTATTTCTACTTAGTGAATCTGCAGGAGCCCCTTTGCTCTACTATTCAGCATTAGACTAAGGAACAGAGCAGAGAGAGAGAAAAAGCAACAGAGAGAGAGAGAGAGAGAGAGAGAGAGAGAGAGAGAGAGAGAGAGCGCATTAGTGAACAGCGACTGTGGCATTGATGTTTGAGCGCACTTCTGAACTGGCTTTTGTTGAGACTATCAGTGTAGAAAGCATGCGCTGTCCCAAATCCGCTGTTACTATGAGAAATGAGGAGCTGCTTTTAAGGTATGTTGTTGTATGTTCTTTGTTTTTAATGTATGCTTTTATAGTTCCTAGGGCTGGCTGAGACAATAATCATGCTCTGAATCAAGTAGCTTCCTTATCTTAGAAGGGAAAGGGGGAAAAAAGAATCTAAAGAGAGAGAGGGAAAGGAAATTGAGACCAAAAGATTGGGAGAAAGAGCAAGCAAGCAAGAGAAAGAAGGACCACTGTGAGCGAGTTGTATTCGTACCAGTTGCCTTTTAAAAGCAGATCATGTATTTGTTCCCTGCTATTTGTGAATGGCCAGTGGATCATTTTAAGGTTTCTGAATCTGGCTCTTGGTTTGTCTTTTCCTTTGCAATGTCTAAGCCTCTTTCATTATTATGCACTCTGCATGGAATAATCACCGAAAAAGGAGCTGAGGAGACTCCATATTAGACTTGCGTTCCAAATACCGCTCTAATCTGGACTTAGCCTACCTAAACAGTCCTGCTGTGTTACCAGGTTTGGATCACTTTATCCTGTTTGCCAAAATGTGTACCTGTTTGGAGACCTCTGTTCATGCATGGCGTCCTGGGCCCCCATATATGGAAAGCAAATATTTGTTTTCTGCAATGGTGTTAGGGTCCTATCACATACCAAGAAGGAGGCACCACTGACCTTTTGGGAAGCAGAGAGAAAATTATGATAGAATTGGCATCCTGCTTTGAAAAATGTAGCCTTTTGTTTATTTGCTAGCAGACATTGTAGTACTGAATACATCTTTGGGTCTGACAATGCGACTGGTTGAACAATGGAGCTGTCAAACTAGCTTAATGCATGTCTGGGGCTTTTTTTTTTTTCCTCAACACCCTTTTTATCTCTTATAATCTTGTTTGTATAGACTATCAGGATGAAGAGCTTTTAGAACTGCTTGTTTGTGGTTTTATGCTTTAAAAAATTGACTATGTACCTTTCATAGAGCTTTTTGCATTTTGCAGTTATGTTGGTTGGATTAAGTTAGAGATTTATTGCTTACCTCTCTATTAACTACAGGAAGAAAACTTATTGATTGCAAATACTTGTAATATTATTAGCATTCTGGCAAATTCCTTCTGATCAGATCTGCTTCTACAGTATTTAATGCTCAAGGTTTTAAAATTTGTTCTTTTGGTGGATTTATGAAAGCAGGGAAGATAAAAAGGAATAATTTAATGCTTAAATTATAATTTCTAGGCTCAAATTTCCCTTTTGGCATCTTTGTAAGTAAATAGTCTAAAAATTCAAGGACAAGTAAGAACTTTTGCCCTACAATTTTGGTCACAAACTATTATGTATAGCCTATTGAGTTGTTAAGTTAAAGGTCTCTGAGAAACATACTGATTTTTGATTTATGCTTATGTCCTTAAAAAATACATTTGGATGCAGGATAAATATTTCTCATGTCTTTAAGTATGTTTCATTTTATATGATAAGCATTGACTTCTAAGGTGACAAGAGAAACTGTGAAAAGAGAACATGGAAAAATCTATTTCAAACTTCTCAAATATTGAAACTGCTTTTATTCTCACTTTAGATAAAAAAGAACTGTCCTGAAAAGTGTAAAAAATGACCAAGTCACAAGAAAATCACATTACTAATGTTGATTTCTGTGAAGAATACTATTTAGCTAATGTTTAGGTGTTTTATTTAATTAGCTATTTATGCTACTGTGATATATCAAAATATACTAGTAAATTCATGGAGAAAGATTAAGGATCTGATTTTAAAGAACAGAAAGGAAACTGATTTAAAGGGGAAATTTTTAAAAAAATTATCTTCAAGTATTTTCTGTTACAAGTTGGTTCAAATTTTTGATGTTCTGAGTAAAGAACCAGATGTGGACATGTCCAATTTTTTAAACAAGTTGAAATATAATTAACTATTCAATGCTGAATTATCTAAATAAATGTTACTGACTAAATAAAATTGTCTTCTCAAGTAGGAATTTTCTATTGATATCTTCACAACCTAGATACACCCAAATCATATATATGCAGTGTAATAAAATTTTAATACTATTTTTAAAGTCACCCATTGTGAATTGAGTAGATATTACGTGTATACCTGTTATATTCTCTTGTAATGGGATCTGAACTCCTCCCTCCATTGAGTATACCGATATTTGCTTTAAGGATGAGCTCATAAAAGGTAATGGGTGAATGAAGCTTTATATCAGAAGTTAGCCAACTGTTACCAGCGTAACCAGAGCCTGCTTTTATGGTGTATTTTTAATCTAAAACAAAGATTACAAGTTTTTTTTTTTTTTCTGTGATCTGGGAGTAAAGTAGTCTTCTGAGATTGTTAGCTAGTTGTCATAAGCTCATTTAAATAAAAAATCACTTGGAAAGCTCCATGTCGAAGTTTTTTTTTTTTTTTTTTTTTTATTAAATTACCAGTTATTTAACTGTTACCTATCCACTTTAATTTCTGTATGGTCATAGGTCTAGAAACAATCTATTCTCAGTTTGTCTCTCCAATTGCTTGATCTATTACTAACCTCCAGAATCTAGAGACACCCCCTCTCCCATTCCAGCTTCCAGCATACAGATGCCTTTATTCTTTAGCCGATGGGGAAGCTATGAGATTGCCAGTAGTTGGCAAACTTGTCTGCACCTATTTCTACAATAGCAACAAGGTAACATAGTCTGTCTCCTGTTATAAGCCTCTGTGTGTAATAATTTCCCAGGATAGGGACCTAAACAAATGTAGAAATGTAAAATTTAATGCTAAGCCCAGACCTTCAGAAAAGGAAAAGTAAAAGATTCAAACTGGGCAAATGGTTTCTTTCAACAGAGAGTAATGATTGCACCCTAAGCCCCTTTACACATAAGCCGCAGGAATATTCATATAGATGTATTCAGCAGACTGCAGACTGAGATCTATAGCCTTGGTGTATTAAAGCTCTTTTATTTGTTAAAATGAAAGACAATTTTTCTTTTTCAGAATATGAATGGATCCAATTGCAAAATATCCTTTGGGGGCTGAAAAACAAAGGAGAGCATTTGATTAATATTCATACCTAGAACTTTGTAGCAAGTACAGATTGTGCTTGGATACCTAGCAAGTCATTCAAAGAGTGAATCAATACTAATTATTGTAATCAGGGGGTTAATTAGGTGAAAATGTGGCTGATGGAAAGTTCATTGCTCACAGCCCTGGAAACACCCAGGTTGATGGTAAGAAAGGTAAATGCAAAAGGAAAGCAGGAATGATCACTTAGTATTGAGCTATTAGAATTTGTAGATTTTTAAAAATTTTTGATTTTATATAACTGTGGTTGTGAGAAAATTAAAAATATCCAATCTAGTTGTTTAGAGACCTGTGTGTAGTATTAACAGAGTGCAGCTTTTTCTGTGGCATCTTCTGCTTTGTAGCATTTATCTATACTTCTTTGAACAATGAGGACAAGTCAGTTCAGTGGCAATAATGCCTTCTTGGATCACCTCCATCAGCTTTCACTGAATTTTTTTCTACATTTTGGTAATTCTTAAAACTATGGATTGCTTCTGTAATTGTGATTGGATTAGGGAGGGGTCTTTTGTTGTTGTTTATATTTTACTTATTTAAGTAACAATGACTTTTATTCTGTAGGAAAGATGGCTTGGAGTAGGTTAATTCTTTTACTTAGCTGACATTAGGAAGAGACTGTCAGAGAAAGGAGAGCATATGTGAAACTTTACACTGTAATCCATTCAGAATAAAATGAAGTGTCCAAGACTTGGTGTACCTTTCATCACATGGCACTAACCTGTGTCAGTGGTGCCAAGATGGAAGTTGATGCATTTGCATGTGTGCGTGTGTTGAACCTCCTCTCAACTCAGAAATTGTGTTAACCCAGATTTGAAATGAGGTGCACTTTGTGTCTAAAGATACCCTTCTGCTTCATGGAAAGTCATTAGGAATTATCACATACAGGTGTGCATATCTTTTCTTCACTTTCTTCCAACTGTGTGACCGATCCTGGCACATTCTCTTGTATGTCAGGATAATCTAAGCTAACAGGAACTGGCATCTGTGGAGAGAAGGTGACACCAGCTCAGAGTGACATGTATTACAAGGGCAACTTGAGCTCCTGCTACCTCAGCCCACAGCAGGTTGACCTATCCATGATTGGCTGCTAGAATCATGATGAATCACTTGAGCTTATGAAGCAGGACTGCCAGCATGCTCTCAGGAATTAAAAAAAAAAATCTAGAATTTCTCCATACAATTACTTAGTTCAATAAAGTTTGTTGTCATGGTAAAGAAGAAACTGTATAATGGCGATGCACCTTGGATACTCATGGCTTCATCACTTTTTTGAGAAAGCTTGCAGCTCTAATCAGTAGCAGCTCTGTTAAAACTTCTGCACAGCAGTGGTGGGTTCTAGCAGGTGTCTCCATACAGAAATCCATGAGGGCTTTTCACCTTTCCTGAAAAGCTGTCCTTAGTCCCAAGAAGGGTCACAAGCTTTGTGCTGTTCATCAGGCATTGCTCTTTGCATGTGTTGGTCCAAGACTTCGCCTCTCTTTTTCATGCAGTGTTTGGCTTATCTCCTCATCCAAAGACACTTTGAGAATCCTCTGCAAATGAAAACTTCCTGCATAGGTGGTGGTGGTGTGCCTTCTTGGTGGCAGTGATCAGGATTCATTTTGATCTCTTTGAAAACTAAGTTGATAAGGAACAGAACCCTTATCCAGACCACAAAATGTTCCATGTCTGCTCTCTATAAATTGTAACTTTCTTCCTCCCTGTGACTGTGCTGCAGATGTGAGCATCACTGAAAGCCTTAATGCTATAAGGATAATAGGATGAAAATTGCCTTTCTCTCTTCATTCTCATCTGCCAGTTCTTGGTTCCAACAAAGGAATATAAGGACAATATGAGGACAAAAAGAAGGAATAAAACTAGAATTCATTAACATTCCACACTGTATCTAGACCACACTGAGCATTTACTTTTATAATTTAATTCTCACAGATATCCAAAAATCAGTGTTAGTTGTATTCTTATTGTACAGATGAACAAACAGAGACCAGGAGAGGTAAAATTATAGGGCCATACACACACAGGACATAGTGGGAGGATCTTATAGCTTAAGGCTCAAATTCCTTTCCTGGTCAGGGGGAATTAGAACCAGAGAATGTTTGCTATTTTAAAACCATGTCTTCCTCTAGTGAAGCATGTCACTGTAAATTTAGATTTGGATGTGTCTCCTTATTTTATCAGAAAGGAAACTGTACAATTCAGTAAGGAACCATCACTTAGGATCTGAGATCAAACTACTGGTCACTGTTTACAGTAGGAAACAGCAATTTTATTTCTAAATCATAATAACTCTTTTCTGTACCCTATCTTGTTCACTTTAGAATTCATGCATTTCCAGCCTCACTTCTCTCAAGCTTTGATCTATAAAATGGAAGCAGAAGTTGAAAGGAATAATGTAGGATTTTAAAACACTAAGAAAAGCAAGACATGAATTTTTACATATATGAGTTGCCAAAAAATGTCATACCACCATCCTAACCAATCAAGGAGCACATACATATATTTGCATGTATATAATGTTCAATAAAAGATATACTCTTGACCATAAGCAGATCAGCATCCTCTAAGGGATTAAAAAAAGATCAATAGTAAAATGCAGAAAGAAGAAAAGTGAACCAGCTCTTGAAAGATGGCAGGGCACAGAGGAGTGAGGGAATGAAGGAAAGTGTCCTTAGTACATCATGTATTTATCTTTGTTTTTAAAAGCAAACCAAACAAAATATTTCACCTTATCACTTTTCTTTCTCATTTTCAGAATAATTCACAGCTCTTCTCCTCTATAACCTTGCCATAGTGTTATGAAATAGGGCAAATACACCTCTCACATTAGTAGAAAATTGAGAGACTGAGCACTTAGGTAACCAAGTTTTACACTCAGTCATGGAAGAAGACAAGCTAGAACCCATTCCACTCAGCTTGGCGAGACAGCTATACTACTTGTCCATAGTTTTTTTTAGTTCTTTTAAGAGCAAGGGAAGAAAATTTGGATTTAGTGAAAATTAGCATTGAAAACAAGCTTTAAAAGTCATTTGAGGTTTCAAAAACCATTTTTATAGGCTGAAAATGGTCCATATAATAAGGAAAAGGTCCTATAATAAGGAAAAAAATTCCCTTGCTCAAAACCTTGATGTATTTTCAATCTACATGTCACTGTAATAGCTTGATTATATAAATGCTACTGTAATAATTAGGTTAACGCATTGTACTTCTTATCTGGGGATCATGAGAAGTTTTGATTTGTCAGCCATTCATCACTATTAAGGAAGTAATAGCACACATAAGACAAAGGTCTAGTTGATGAATCAGAAAATGTGAAGACTTGTTTCCAATATCCACGAACTCTGACAGAACAGAATGCAGACTCCAACAGGTTTGGTTCTTAAATGTCAATCTTTCTCTGAGTTTGAAGTAGCACATATCCTAAAGAGTCTGATCTGCATGCACCAGATCAGATGTCTTCTGATCTTAGAAGCCAAAATCTCTTGCTGGGAAGCACTTATTTATGGGTAAAGTAGGTTCATGTGCTTTATTTTGCAGAAATCTAAGCTTTTGCTCTCATAATCCTTGCTCTTCTTCAGGGTGTATTTGCTCAGAAAAAGGAGAGGCATTCCGGCAAATGGAGCCGATTCCCTATTAAATGGAGAATTTGATTCTTGCCAGATTTGTTTTACTCAGAGCCATGGTAAAACTCACCACGTCTGCTTCTCCTTCTTTCACACACACACCTGTTGCTACTTTCTCTGGGGCCTAATGTTATACCCGCAACTGTGTGCTCCCAGCTGTTGCTGCTCAGCTGTTGTACTTTGTCAAGTGGTGATTTCTCCTTTTTTAAATTTAACAACACATGACAGTAAGATAAGAACTTCTGGCTGATCAGGGAAAACATTTGGTGTGTGTGTGGGTGGTGAAGGGTTGACTGTGGAGGGAATTAGAAACTTCATTCTGATAAGTATAAATTTTGTCCCTGCCGCCACACTGGCACCAGATAAGGGCACCTGGTATAGTTTGACAAATCTCGGCATCTTCAAGAGGGCTCTGAAACATTCCTTCAAAGGCTTTTATTTTTCCCCCTGAGGGCCTTCCATGTGCAAATCACTGTGCTAGACAGGGAAGCCTTTTTGTTCTCCCCATCATTTCCCCATACTTCTTCCCAATTTTCACATCCTATTTACTCCCTTCATGGTTCCCAATCTTCCATCCCCCACCCCCACCCCGTAATGTCTGGAGAGGAATCCAACTGCTGATGGCAGAGACAGCTGTTCCTAGTTCAGAACTCAGCCTCGTCAAGGCCAGTGAAACTCGATTTCTTGTGCAGATAAGAAACCTACAGCTCCTCCCTGCACTTTGGTGGGCACCCACTTCCTCAGACACATAGCTCTAGAGGGGTGCCCAGATATTGTCTGGCGTCCATTTGAAAGAGTAGCAAAAAATGAGCAAGAGAGACAGACAGACAGAAACAGGGACTTCGAGAGACAGAGAGAGAAAAGGCTGCAACAGTAGTGGTGTAATGGAGAAAGGAGAGAAAGCAAAGGGCAAGTTTGGGAGGGAAGTAATGAGGTGGTTGGGCTGTGGATCTGAGGGATCCACAGGCTTAACATTTCCTCCCCTGGGAATGGAGGCTCCAGACAGCTCTAGAGGAGCATCACATTTTCCTGTGCGAAGGTATGTATTAAAAAACCATCCTCAATTGGAGGGCCTCTTCTGAAGGAAGATAAATCACCATGCTGGGTTTTTTGGCCTTTTTGTTTCTCTATTAAAACTCTATAAAAAACTCTAAGATCAAATCTCAGATAAACACAAGATTGCAGAAAGTGAGTAGAAGCTGTTATTGAGAGTGACTCCTTAATAGTCCCTTAAAAATGTAAAGTCAGAGTTTAATAACTGTTTCACCCATATAGGCATTTAATTTTACTTATATCAGTTTGATATAAAAGCTTCCAAATGAGGAGAAAATAAGTTTTAAACCTGTATTTACTTTAAGCCATACTTTTATGGAACTAAGAAAAGATGTATTTACAATGTGTCACTTAAGAACTTGTTTGGTTTTTATTTTGAGCAAGTTAAAAGGAAAAACAAACCATTGTTTATTTTTTTCAAGTTGCTAATGAAACTGGAATAAGCCAAGAACAAACACATGGCCACAAAGTCAGATATTCTCTCAGGTACTTAAAATTCATGTGGATTTCAAATTTATTGCCTGGAAATGATGGGAATTCCCATTATACGGTCTGTATTTCGTGCTCCAAATGGCTCTGAGCACATTTGGCTTGTTTTTTGGTTGTTGTTGTTGTTTTGTTTTGGGGGGTTTGTTTTGTTTTGTTTTTTTTAACTGAAACAGCTATGTTAATAAAATTTGAATTTGAAAATGTGATAGGCAAAAGATGTTTTGGATTCTGGTAGGTAAAGAGTAGCCAGGAGAGGGAAGTAAAGGTGGCCTTTTGAGTCAGCTGAACAGTGCTTTTGCATTTTGTTCTGTGGCTGCCTTGCTAATGCTACTGTTTAAAAAAGACTGCTATGTGAGAAATTACAGGAGAAATGAAAGTTAGCCCTAAAATACACAAGGTTATCTGTTGGAGAAAATGAATTTGCTTCATTATAAACAATAACATGACATACCAGGCCCCAGTGTCTCAATTATAATATAAACTTTGTGCAAAAATGTTGAAAGATCTCTAGTCAATGGACTGAATTCTGGCTCACTGATTGACTGGGTGACAGGAAAAGGATTCTTCCAAATCAAGCATCGTGTACTCTGTGTACAAATGCATTTATTAGCACTCTGTTTCTTTGAGTGTTTTTTTTTTTTTTTAATGCTAGTGATAATTCAAAGCTTAAACAATAGCCACTGGACAAAACTCAGTATGAGATGAGGGTTGAGGAGGGAAGTGAGGGAAGTGAGGAGCTGAGACAGCACAGCACACTGCCTTGCCTTGGAAGGCCTCATATAAAATGAGGTCATTCAGAAACTTTCCCTTGAAGTGCTTCCAATTCTTGAATTGCCTTTTGTTTGGGAAATGAATAGCAAGTTGATTAAAAAAAGGAGACAATTAGGGGAGGTAGGGGGATGGGACTAGAGAAGAGCTTAAGGTTTTTCTACAGTGGAGGAAGCGTCATTGTTCCCCACAGCCTGGTCCCCAGTGATGTCAGCACAAGGTGGTGTCATCAACCAGTTCATGTCCACGAGAAGGGCCCACTGATGGTTTCGTTCCTTTTTACTGCTGTTGATAACATCCTTGGCTATAAAACAGCTCCACTGAACCCAAGTACTCAACTGCAGCCCAGTGGAGCTGTCTGCCAGATAACTCCAACTGCCAAAACATGATACCTGATGGCTCGTTACTGCATAAAAATTAAAAAAGAGACCCTACTGAGTTGTTTTTAGGGTTTGTTTTTTCTCTTCTGCCAAAGCAATCAAATGAGAAATTTAAGCTTTTTATCAGGTGCTGTTCGTTTAGATGTTTTTGTTTTTACTTATCTCTGGATTGGATTTTTTATTTTTAAAAATGCCTAGTGCTAGTGTGTAGTGCGATCATAGAAACTGGATAGATGTTAGAAATGAGAGGTACAATTGAAAGGCCATCATGAATAACCTATGGCTGTATGAGACAGCATTTTATTTCCCTTTGGTACCTACATCAAGTATGTATACAGTCACTACATTATTTATATATTTGACAGCCACGGTATTTATATTCAGCTACACCCCATAAGCTTTCCTTAGTTCATGTTACTGTATGTCATGTGGAATGAATTTTCTTTTATATTTGACCCTGGTTTTTCTTTTAGCTTTAAATAGAAGAAGCAAATGTGCTTTGAAAACTATGTCACACTGTAGTTACTAAATATGGCAATAACCTATGCACTTGTAATTCTGTTTCTATGACCTACTTACATACCACTTCACCCTCCTTATAGTATGATTAAAAGCTGCTTTGAATCCACTATTGCCTCAAGGGATTTGAGGCTAGAATTTAACAAACTGCTGAGAAGGCTTAAGTCAGTAAGAGGGTTTTCCTACAGCTTCTTCTAACTAATTCACATGCAATTAAAGAGAAACTAAATATTTTACAAGTATACATGTTGATGAGGCATTTTCTACTTTATAGAATATATATATATATATATATGGAGACAGAGAGAGAGAGAGAGAGCTCTTGATTCCATCAGTGATTTGAAAATACTTCTCTTTGATTGACATGGTTGTGTTTTGCTTCCATCTTGGGGGCTAGTTCTGTTTATTCTATCTTAAATTTGTTATATAGTCAGCTCATTGTATACATTGGGGATTTATGTAAATGACATATGGAAACCCAAAACCCAGCAGTTTGTCTTCATTTATCCAGCTAATTATTTCACTAAGGTAATTAAAAGACCATCCCAAATATTACAATTGTAATGGCAACTGGCAATAGCTAAGGGTAAAGGGTAAACATACTTTAGTATTATGAAGAAATCATGAACATTTTTGTATGTATGTAAGAATTCATTTTATTGCAAGTTTTCCTCAATTATTCATGAACCTAGACCTGGCTCCTCAGGAAAGGCAGTGCTTAAAAATGAAGATTAGTCTAGCTCTGTATTTTAACTACTTTGCAATTAGAAGATCAAAAGCCAGATACTGTATATTGTTTAAAAGGAAATTATGTGTGTAGTTAATTGTACACCACAAGATACTGTATATGTTTAAAGAAGTCAATTATGTGTGTACTTAATTGAATACCACAGACCTGTGACTCTATAATGTTCAATGCCCCATGTTAAGATGGAAAATTGATAGGTGGATTTGAAGTTGCTATGTAAATATTTTCTTTCATAATTCCTAAAGATCTCATTGTAACAAAAATTGGTGAAAAATTAAAAGTCTTCTCCATATTATGGCTGTTATATTTAACTACTCTTGACTTAGTTGTTTAACACTCTATGACCCAGGAATGCTTTGATTTGTGAGGAAAAATCCACCTCCTTAGCACAATGTTGTTTTTGTTTAGAAGAATAACACAATAGAGATCACATTTTTCAAACAAAAAAGTAAAATCTATATGAATGGTATGTATACACATACTTAAATGTGTATATACATTGCACTTAAATTTAAGATCTGTGATTATAAAACAACGTGATGATTATTATAAAAGGCAAACTAGAAACCTCTGGTATGTAATTTATATTGATTTAGAATGTGAACCATACAGTGAAGAAAAGTTTAGTTCAAATACCAAGACAGTAAGTAGTACGCTAAATTAGAATGTCATCTTATGAACGACTTATCTTTCAGAGACTTCTGAAAATCATTTGGAAAAACTACCTGCTTCTGGTTCATTCGTAAGAGTTTTGCCACTTTTTTCAGTTTCTATTAGCAATTCAGTCAGATGTGAAATCGGTACCTCAGCGTCGTGGCCATTACAAGTACACACCTGAACTTTTGTGTTGGTTTTTAATCAACGTGTTAAATAGCAGGAAAAGACAAGTTCACAATTTATCATTTTTCAAAAGAAGTGCTTAATTACTTTTTCTTATTTTCAATCCCTTTTACTTTTAGCATTTAAATTGATACACAAGGCAAGCAGAGCTGTGCGAAGACTGTTCCATCTTTCTCCTTAAAGCACTGCCATAAGTTCTTCAATGACATTCGAACCATTTATCTGATACTTACTTTGCTCAAACATCGAAGGCTAGTGTTTCAATGACCGTTAGTTTGTCACTGGGAAGCGCGTCTACCGCGCTGAGGGGCGCTGGAACAGACTCTGGTGGCCATGGTCGCCCGCGAGCGCCGTCCCGGACCTGAGCAGAGTTAGGCTCTGGCTGCAGAGCGGCCCCACACCCCAGTAGCAGCGGCCGTGGCGGCCTGGCCCAGGTGCCGTGGGGGTGGCTGCGGAGAGCCCCGGGGGCCTGGGCGGGGACCCGCGCCTCGCACGCTCGCGGACTGAGGAGGTCTGGCCGCGCCGGGAGACCGCGCTCCCGGCCGGGCGGCTCCGGGGCGCGCGGGCCCGCAGGGGTTAAGCGGAGGCGCGGCGGGCGCCCGGGGAGCTCCGCCCCGCCCGCCGCACCTGGCGCTCGGCAGCCGGCCGCCGCGGCGCGGGCCTTCCGAGGGGATTGGCG
The DNA here is from genome assembly GCF_034190915.1 of Cavia porcellus. Taxonomy (NCBI): domain Eukaryota; kingdom Metazoa; phylum Chordata; class Mammalia; order Rodentia; family Caviidae; genus Cavia; species Cavia porcellus. Next base: position 42,895,229 of record NW_026947496.1, on the reverse strand, counting down.
GAGCGCGCGCGGGAGAGAATGTGACAAGAGCCGGCGCGGCGGCCGCCGGGGGAGGCCGCGCGCACCTGTCCCTGCCAGTCTCGCGCCGCCCGCCGCCCGCCGCCGCTCGGACGCGCGCAGAGCCGTCCCCCGCCGCCGCGAGCGCCCGGGAACATGACTTCTGCCTTCAAGCTGGATTTCCTCCCGGACATGATGGTGGAGGGCCGCCTGCTCGTTCCTGACAGAATGTGAGTGGGGCCGGGAGTCGCCGCGGGCGCGAGGCGGGACGGGCGGCGCGCGTCAGCCGCGAGGGGTCGGCTCTCGGAGGCCGGCGCCGCCGGGCGCGGGCGGGACGGACCGTGTGTGTGCCATCGCGCTGCGCTGAGGCGCGGGGCGCGGGACCTGGACCGGAGCTGGACCGGACGGACCGCCGGCGGGACGAGCTAGCGGAGCCAGGGCGAGACGGCGCGGGTCGGTGAGGACCCGGGTCCGGGGCGGGGTGGGCGCGTGCCACCGGGCACGCTCGTGCGGTTTGAAGCGCGAGGCTGATGGAGCCTGGTTCTAAATTACTCGTCTGATTTGACATTCGCAAAAATTCCTTTCTTGAGGTGGGAGCAGAGGAGAAGAGGGAGGGAGGGGCGGACTGGAAAAAAGAGATAATTATAAAGCATTAAACTAGCCAGGTGTACTCTTGCAGAAATTAGAGGTAATTTTTATGTAATCACGATAGTTTGTCTGATACACAGTCTGTAATTTAATAATTAATGCTATTCTGGTTGTTTTACATGTCGTCAAACTAGGGTAGAGAGGTTACTGGAACAAGTAGAGAGCTAGGATTCCTAAGGAATGAAAAGTATGTCTAATTTTTATTTGGTTCTTTAGTCTTAATAAGGAAGTTTTTCTTATTAGCTCGGGGACTGTCCACTCAATAGGATCTACATGTGTTTCAGGCATGTTATGTAAAGAAAATCTAGAGAAGTGAAACAGAAAGATGGGTCCTTTCAAGCCATGGAATGTATAAAATTCTCTCTGATCAGGTGAGAAATTTGATAGTGGATCTAGGCTACAATTAAACTAGTGAGAAAAAAAAGGACTGCTGTCCTAAGAGCACACGAAAAACATTTTTATCTATTCTACCCCCTGAAAGATATAACATCCATATGCTTCCTGGTACCTTATGGCACTCTTGGAAGTGTTTGGGCCATTCTGAGCTTTATGATCCATTTCCCTGGCAAATAATTTTCCCCTGTGATGCTAGATTCTTTTCTAGTGTGTTAAGTGTTTATGAGTCGAGATTCTTGAGAAACACCGCTGTGACCAATTATTCAAACCCGTAAGAAAAAAAGTGGGTGAGAGGAATGATAGAATCTGTTAAAAGTGAATTGTCCTTTCAGTTCATATAAAGGCTGCTCACTTGCTTAAATACCACAATTGGGTTCAGTGTTACAACTGAGATAATCAGATAGCATAAATTAAAATACTATGTTTCCTTTTGGCACTTTTCTTTGAGAAATCAATCTTGATGAGTAATATTCCCATGATATTTAAGAGATCTCTATTTCATCCTCCCCTTACAGTATATCCCTGTGAGGAAACTATAATACATGTTTGCACATGAGCTAGTTTGAGGTTTTATGTTTCCTTCTCTATATGTTATAGTGTCAGAGCTGAGTCAAAGTGAATTGATGGTGATTTTGAATTTATGGTCACCTGCTACGTAAGTGACCTTCATATATCTAACTAATGAGCATTCTGTGAATTTAAGGCATTAATGGCCTCTGAAAGATGCAATCTCCTGTCAATTAAATTATGAATTATGAAAATTTGATTTGTCTTTTTCATTTGTTAGATGAATGTGGTTTGTTCAAACTCCTTGCCCTGAATAGAGCCTTTGTATCTTAGTCATGGAGTTTCCTATATAAATCCTAGTATGACTTCTACCTTACTTCTCTTCCAAATGTTCGTTTTCAAATGATAGCCTTTGAAATCAAACCCAGATTGTTTGCAGTGCTTGCTCACTATTGCTTAATTGAACTAAAAAACAAAGGGAGACGCTGTGTAAATAACTTTATTATTTGTTTCCAAGATAACTGTTGTGTGTCTCTATAACCCTAGAACATTTCCAGAATAGCCTGTAATTAGTTCTTATTAGCGATTATATTAGATAGAAATATATGTGAAAAGAAACATAACTTGAAAATACTTGCAACCCACCTAGGCAGTGTATTTTATTGCCATACTCATGCAGTTGAGAAGATATCTGTAGATTTATTGTTTTGGGGACTAGTTGTCATGTATGGTATATTGCTGTTTGAACTAAACTATAGTCTGCTGGATGTTGGCCTATTCCTAAAAGGAACTTAAATAAAGCATAGGGGCTTTTCTAGTGTTGATTTTCTAAAGCAGTGGAACATATTTCCAATGACATTTTCCCACAAGAATATATTAGATAAGTTTGCAAGATGTAATATGTTTGAGTCCTCAAGGCAGATGAACAAATAGCTTTTGAGATGAATTATTATGCTTGATGTCCCCATGAGCCATCCGGTGTTTAAAGAGCCCAGATCATCCAAAGCTCTGTAGTGGGAAAGAATTGCTATAACATATGTGTCAGTTAGGGGCGGGGGTTAACATTCAGTACCAAAACTGTAATTGGAAATGGACGTTTCCAAATATCACTTACAATAGGCATAGTCTCAATGGGAACTTTTTTCCCCCTCTTTAATTCTATTTTAAGTGGAGACAGTTGAATGTAGATTGTAGATTGAGATGTTCAGTTTGCATTTTTTTAACTGATCTTATATACAGAGTTTCTGAATATTTTTAAGATTTTAAACAACTAAGAAATGTCCTAGAAATAAAATGCAGGTAGAAAAGTGAAGAAATGCATCTCAAAAATATTAGTTTAGATTGTCTTTAAAATAAGTACTGAATATAAATATTTAAAATGGTGAATAACTGGAAAAATGTTTATCAACATATAAATAAACTGAAAAATGGACCCAGTGACATCATTGTTAAAGCTGAAAGGAACTTTAGAAAATTTTTTTTATCAGAACTCTTTATAGATTAACAAACTGTCAGAGGGGCAATGTGAATAATCCAATAAAAAAACACTTCCCATGAAAATGATAATATATGAATCCTTTTTAAATACCTGCCATGTACCAGGATGTTATTTAGGCAGTAATATCCATGGTTGATGTATAGGGTATTACTCCCATTTTTCAGATGCTGCATGAAGAGCTTGCACATAAAACATAGGGGGTAAGTGGCAAAGCTGTATTTTTCCCATAGTATATTTGTGGAGTATGTAAATGTATATTTATATGTCAAAGGAGAGCAAAATTAAAAAGTATACAACAGATTTTTATGAAATCAAAAAACCAAATTGCCCCACAATGAGAATAACTGAATGTTAAAGAAATATTATCACCTATTTAGGATTGATGTATAAGATGTATCATTTTATGCTCTCTAATTATATTCAAATTCAGTTATTTTTGGTGTACAACATGCCAGCTATATGAAGATTGACAGCAGTAGACCCCCCCCATTCAGCTTGGAAAATTAAATTACAAATAATATATCCAGATAACTGACATTTATGGCTAGTTTCATGATGGCCATAAAAAGAAATTAAAATGAATAAAACAAAAATAAATACTATGTATATGGTTCCTTAAGGAAATTTTAAAATTTCTTTCAGGTGAGATTTCAGTTATCAGTACTTATTTTAAAAGAATTATTAGTACATGTAACAGTACACATTGTAGTATTTGGTGCTTTCTGAGACCAAAAATTTATCCCACATTGGCTTTTTAGAACATGAATGTTATCTTTGATCTGGGCAAAGGTATTATTTTAGTTGTTAAGTCTTGCTATTTAATTGTAATGTGCTGGATTGGGATTACTTTGGCATCTGTTGATGAGATGCAGTGGAGTGGGGAAACAAGTACTACCTTGAAAGACAAAATAAAAAGAAGATAGGGTTTTCAGGCATGAACCTAGTAATTAAGATTTCATGGGATCATTTAGAATGTTTTCAACGCCAGAATGTTTTTCTTTTCCCCCTAATATCTACACCAACACTATATTTGACCTCTAAAGACTGTAATCTCCTCCTTTTTACATAAATCCCCCAATTTTTCATTTCTTTTTATCTTTCCCTTGTGCTTTTGTTTCTTAGGAGTTTTATTCATTTCTCATAAAAAGGTAATATTTTGGCGTGTAAAATAATTTGATGCACTTGAGTGTAGCCTATGATATGATCCAGCTATTGTGAGAAATTCAAGGAAGTGTTCATTGTTGAATATGTGTGTGTGTGTGTGTGTGTGTGTGTGTGTGTGTGTGTATACGTAGACATACACTCAGGAGACCAAACACCATAACAGAATCAGATGGAATCTGATGTCACTGTTGAGTTTACAAAAAAAGACAATACAACAAAACAAAACCCCTCACAAATGTTAATACTATAAGCATCCTTTATCTTATTTGCATTTAAATGGAAAATGTTATATTTTCAACATGTTTCAGGCAGGTAAATTGGTAATGTTGTTTATTTTGAACATTAAACTTTATCTAAATAAAGTCATCATTTCCAATTTAGAGTATTACTATTGGAGACTATTGTTTCTTTATGGGAAGGTCATGTTTTTGGTTCTTGTTTGTGGATTAGGTCATCACAAAGGATTAAGTATTTCTCAGTGTAATATTTGCTTTGCAAAACTGCAAAAGGGAGGGTTTAGAAACCACTAATGATTTCCAGTTCATTAGCACCTACAAGTTCTCATGCCTTCCTATTTGTTTCCACTATCAAGGAGGTACCAAGTAATATAATGAAGCCAGCATTGGTGGTGTGCTACTTGTGTAGCAGTGCAGAAAATGTATTTTTAATTTTTCCTTAAGAAAAAGCTCTAGCTAAACCTAAAAGAAATGGAGCTGCGCATTCCTGAAAAAACCTATGTGGGAAACAAAAACTAATTAGAGCAGTAAATGTGATGCTCTCAGGTAATTGTAAAATAATTATTCCCCGTTAGCATCATCACCGTTTAATTGTGCCATCCAATATCCTCATTCTTTGAATCCAGATGTGCTGGGTGGAAGCCTCCTCTCTCTCCTGGGAATGTCTTTTTCATTTAGTGTGAGCTTTAGACTCCTCCTAAAGGACTTCTAAAAGAAATGGGGAAACATTTAGGGAGATTTTGAACAGCTTCATTCTTCCTGTTCTAAATCATGACAGAAAGTGATTACTGGAACTATTTTTATAGGAATACAATTCCAGTTATCCACTTGAAATGCCTTGTGTGAGCATATTTGAGATTTACACTTTTGCAGTGCCAACATGAAGTTTTATGAATGATTTATTTTATGAACTGCAGATTGTATATTATGTTCAGATACTGAGAGTGATGTTTCAAAATCAGCTGATAATTTAAAATGTAATCCTAATAAATATGTAATCACATGGCTTTCAAAATGACAAATGGGTGCAAACTCAGGTTTTGGTTAAAGTTTAATTACTACATTTGAATGAATGCCTCATAGCCAACTTACCAGCAAATTACTAGGTACACCTTTTTTCTCCTAAAGATTTATGTAAATTAAGTGTAGGTGGTATTTAGACAAAAATACATTTTGATTTATTCTATACTTTACTCCCAGACTTCAGATCAGATTTCAAATAAAGAAATTTATTCTGAAGAGATCTTGGTTGAAATCATCTGTGATTCCTATAGGTTACCAGCAGAGTAAGAGTCACGTATCTGGTTCCTTTCATAATGCTAAGTGTTTTAAAAACGGGATATGCGTTATATTTTGATTTTACATTTCAACAATTAAAGAAGTTCAAGAGGTTTGTCTCTTTGGTCACACTATTTGGCTTTCTGTCATAATCCTGGAAGTGAAGCTCCCCCAGTCCCACAGCTGCTTTATCTGACATTTACAGGCTCAAATGGGACTAAAGATTTCCTACTTTCACAGAATGAGGTGATGACTCACTACTCAGAATGCAATTAACTTCAGCTGATTTATTTGACATTTTGACATAACTTTTGGACAGCTTAAATTTTTTTGTAGTACCATCCAGTGTATACCCAAGTACTTTGACTTACATACTGAATCTAAAATTCTGTGATTTTTATGCTGAAAGGCTTGATTTTCATGTTCTTTCTTTTTAGGCTCATTAAACTTTAAGATGATAATTTTATATCCTTTTGCATGAGTTGTGTCTTTGCTTTTTCTGGTCTCCTCCTCTAGCAGGAGACTTACACTGCTTACATTATCTTTATCTGACATAAAGGGAAATAGTTTATCCTTTAGGCTAAAATTGCAAAACATTTTGTTTTCTCCATGGTAGTGGTCAGAAGCATTGTGTGTGTGTGTGTGTGTGTGTGTGTGTGTGTAAATGCATATTTATAGGAATCTATTTTATCTCTTAACGGTCCTTGGTTATGAAAATTATGAAGTTGTTGTACAATATAACATACGTTTACAGAATAATACATTTATAGCTAAGGAATTTAAGATTTCGAACAGTTTCACATCTTGACCCACCATATACTGCAATTTATTGATTGTGGGTCCGAGGATATAACTCACCACCATAAGCACCTGCCTGGCAAGTGCAAGATCCTGAGTTCAATTCCTGTACCAAATAAAAAAAATTATTGATTGTGGTAGAAAAAAGGTCTCAGGACTATGTTTCAACTCTTCTTGCTGCTCTTAAATTTGAAAAAGTTCACTCTGGGGATCCTGTCACATCTTACTGGTAAAACACTGAGACCCTGATCTAGTGGCTTCTATGCTTGCTGCAGTTTTGAGACCTTAGATCCTTCTTTTTCTCAGTTGTAATTGAGATATTTCTTCTCTCAAAATATTTTAGATTTAGAGTAAGAAAGAAAAAAAAACTCCATTAACAAAATCAAGAAGGTAGATCCTAAACTATTGTTTTTTTCTCTGTGGTTACATTTGACACTGTTAGCCAGTACTTTGCATCTGCCATTGCTTCCAGTTGCTGGTAAAGAGAGTGCTTGAAATTTTTATTATGTAAAGGAGTCCAGTGTATAAAATGAACATTTTTGAAAGCTGAACATTACAAGAGATTGAAAAGTTTATTTGGAGGGGATAAGAATAAGTTGGTTTAAACCAATTTAAAAATACACATATTTTCATACCCAGTTGTCTGTTTGGAATACAAAGGAAGACATTGGGTATCAGGTGAGAGAAACAAGTACAAGTTGAGATTTGACATTTCATTTTATTCTTGGAAAATCTTAGGGAAATAATAAATGATAACACGAAAAGCATAAAGAGAAAAAGCATTTAGTTGGGGACTACTATAGATTTACTTAGCTATTATTTTACTCTTCACTTCTGATTCTTCTTATCTCAACCTAGACACAGTGGGAACACAAATAGCACAGCTTTTCCTGAAGTTTCATGATGCTTTTATGTTTTCCTGATTTAAACCTTTTATTTTAATCTTCTCTGGTGCCTGTTTTATTGTGCTTTTCCTGAATAATTTACTAAATTTCAGGAGAAGGGACGACATCTGTGCCTAATTTAGTTCTCAGGTCAGAACCTTGAAAGGAGAGCAAAATCAAAACACCTGTCTCATCACTGGTATGAATCCTACTGAAGCAACTGCATGTTTCTATGCACACAACTGTATTTTGACTTCCTGCATTATAGAAGGGGTGTTGAGTTTTTGGGTTGAGCATAAGGGTAGCATATTTGAGAATGATTAACTTTATGGATGTCTTTGTCTTGGGCAGCTATATTTGGCTATGCTGCAGCTGTGTTTGCCTTCTCAAAATTGTCACCAGGAGGCCTCCAACTGCAGTTATTCAGTTCAGTTCAAGCTGGTAACATCTTTCCTCATGACTCCCATTGTCCATCCAACCATCCTTTCTCAATGTCAGGATTTAGAGATAACACAGAAGTCTTTTGAGAAACCTGACTGCTATTGACTGCTATAGGCAGCTCTCTCAAAGAGATTTCTTAATATTAAGTCTGTCTTTGTATTGCATCATAATGTTATCTGTCAGGATTCTTCTTTCTTTTCACAACTAGCTTGTATTTCTGTATTTTCCTGACTTCCTTGTTCCTCCTTTTCTTTAATGTTTAGATGTCAAAAAGTTACTCCCAACATCTGTTGATGGCTGATGTATTTTCCTCCTCGGTTTTTACATGCTTTTTCACCGACTTTGCTATGTTAGAAACTCCTGACACAGTGTGTTGGAGAGGACGCTAAGAGGCAAATTCATTTTTTTTTCCTTGATTGGCAGTTGGCACAGAATTTACTTTTCTCCAGGGAAGAATTTAGGAGATATTTTCCTTAATAAAAAATGATTTCAATTCCATTGGTCATTTGTGGGCTTTAGTTTTTAAATAGAAATAACTTCTTTGATATTTGCCCTGGATGTACTAGAATGAAGTCCTTAGAGACACTGGGGTCTCTAAGCAGCAGTGCAGAACATGTCCTTTACTAGGCAGCTGCCTCAGTTATACTGTTTGGCTTATGATTTGTTTCATGCCGGCTTCTTGAAGTCTCAGTTAATTTATCAAGATTCCCCATCTAGGAAGTAAGGATAATAAAATATGCTTTTCACTTATCTCACAATATTATTGTGAGACTAATATTGGACAAGGAATGACAACATAAACACTTTATAGTTTCATAGTGTTTGAAACTGACCATACTTCCTGAGAGAATCAAATATAACGGAATTTCATTACATTGTAATTTCATTACATTGAGCAGTTAATGTTTTCTACTTCAGAATGTTCATGCTTTGAAGACTTAGGGAAAGACGTGTAAAGCAGTATTGCTTCCCCTATCAACTTTCAGAAAATGCCAAGTCCCCAGGACAACATGATAAAAACTGATTTTTCCCTCTCTTTTCCTCTTTTTGAAAAATGATTGAGAAATAAATGCAGCTCATATTCTAACTGTGAACTTTGGTCAGACTTTCTGTTCTGGGTTGGGATGAAGCAAAAGCATATCTCCATTCCATATCCCCAGTTGTGCATTCTGAACAACCCATCTCTGCATCCACTGACACAGATTTTGATTCACCTATGACAAGAGAATTGTCCACACAATATGAAGGCTGGTTTTCCCATAATGAGACTCCTAACCCTAGCAAAAACTCAGCTGTTAACGTAGAAGTTTTAATGATACAAATATGGAGAGAGAATAGTGTAGACCCGCAGCCTATTGGCCTCATCAGGTGCTCTGGCCACAGAATACCTGTGGAGAGTATGTGAATCTTTGGAGAATTGCTTTCTAATGTAGCATAGGGCAAGATGGTGGGCATCATGTTTTTGTTGTCTGCATCAACTAAATGGTGCCCAGCTGCAGGATGAATCCTCCTTATTCTCTTTTTGTTCTTAATAAACAGGCACTTCCTTCTCCTGCCAAAGCTGATATGCTCCTTAGAGTCTGAAGAGGTAAGAGCAGGAGTATAGGTTGTAGCGTTGCTCCTAATGCTGTTGGTCCCTTGCTTTATCAGATGTGACCAGATTCAGTTTGGAAGTCTAAAGCCTGCTGTGGGAGTCCATTGATTGAGAAATAGTCTTCATGATAGACTGGGGAATGCTTGATGCTTGCTAAGAGTGATATTAACTGAGGAGAAAGTCTCTAGGTGAATGTGACCTCCAAAACCCAGAATCCTTTGCCTCAGAGAGCAGAGCACTATGCATAGGGGTGAACCAGGAATGGACTTGGCTGAAGGCAGAGGGAACTTTGGCAGTATCAGCAATTACGTTGTTTCTAGGTTTTTTGGGAAAGAAAACTAGATCTGTGGCCGAAAGCTGGCCAGATCTTTAGAGAAAAGGGCCAGCTGCACAGATACTACAACTGTTTCTGTACAAATTAATTGGTACGTTGTAATCAACGAATTTTATTGGTGGCAAAAAGTCTAATTAGCCTTATAGGCAGATTTTCCATTGTGCCAAGATTTTGTGACCAGTTATTGTGAAAAGGAACCAAAATTGGGTTATTGTCAGCCTCAGAAATTGTATTATAGTCACACCTTTATTTTGTTTCTCTTGTTTTTCAGATCTGCTTAGGACTTAATACTTTTGATCCAAATTTATTTCCGCTTCTCTGTTCAGTAATTATGCAGACCCAACAGCCAAAATGTTTCCTAGCATCAACAAAACTAATTCTTTGACAGCCATATACTTCCTTTTGGTGTGTTTCTTTTAATTCTGATGATCAACACTTTAAGGGATGTCACCATTCTGTGAATAATTTTCCAAACTATTTTATTACCTTAGTTTTTGATTTAGGATGCACCAGGGGCTAGCCATTGGCTAAGGAATTTATCTCAATAATCTTCAGAAAAATTTTGCAAACTAAGTTGTCATTCCAATTTTTTAAATGAGAACCTCAAGTTAAGGTTGTATAAATTGAGGGTCCTGCATCCCTGAGCTTGTACCTCTTCCAGATATTTACAAAGCCCAAAGTCTTTCAACTGTATCTTCTTGCAGTTTGGCCTCAGAAGTGGCCTATAAATATTTTGAGGGATTTTTCAAGTTTAGCTGAATGTGTAGCTTTTGAACATGAAATACAGTTTCTTATCAGTGACCCTACAATCTTCTGCTTTTTATATATTCTTTCACATAATTTACTTTTTCTCAGTTTTATTTTTTTATTTCATAGCTAGATTGATCTGAGTCTAGAAGGCCAAGAGTGCTTTAGGATATATATTAGTGCAAAGGGAGCCAAAATGATGTCAAGGTCTTTTAATGCCTTAGGCAAATTCTCACAGAAAAAGAAGTGATTAACATTAAATGCTAAGGTGGATACTTAGCCTCCCTTTATAATAATAATATGTTTTATGAAGAGGTCTCTTTTGAGGATTTCACTAGACATCTGATATCTTTGCCCAACTTCTTAATTTGGCAAATTATTTAGGTGACCACAAGGGATGCCTATAACCCATACTATGCCTTCTTGTGAATTACAAAAGGCTCTCAGGTATTGTTTGATCCTCACTGTCTTCCTTAGTAGATGATTTTATGCAGTATCCTTTTATCCACTTTTTCTTTAGTGAGACACATAAGCAAGCAGCATAATAATTAAACCGTTAAGTGAGATAGGAATGGATTGTAGGATTGACAGTTATGACCAACTCATATATGGCAACTGGTCTACTTTACCTGTCACTTCTCTTTCAGCTTCTGCGTAGCTATTGCTCATTTATACAAATATTTGATAGGATTATCAGTTTTCAGCAAATCACATTTCTGCCTCATGTAGATACCCAATATAAAAGAAATGATGATAGAAAAGTCTAAGTAGAATTCGTACACGGGTTAATCTAACCCATAAACAATTTCATACCAAATATTAGCTTGTTGAAATGCCTTTACTCTTGGCAGAAGACAAATGCTTGTAACCTCAGAGGATATGATTTGAGTGGAGTTTTCATGCCCCATGTGCTTATTGTATTCTTGCTACTGATGCAAACATTATCTGTAATTACATTTTCAAGTGACTGAAAATTGCAGGCTTTGTTGAACAAAAATACAGCCAAAGAATGGGATGTATATCCACTCCACACTCATTATAAGGCTTTCAGAAATCAGACTATAAGACCCAATACCATGGCTTTCAACTACATGATACCAACTCCATTCTTTGATGTTTGAACACTTTGTCAAAATGCTGGGTTTCCAATGATGATCATATAATTGAAGAAAAATGCTATTACTCTTTTAGCACTTCATTTGCCCCATTGTTATCTGAATCATAGTAGCATCTCCTCTCATAAATCCTGTTTCCAGGACGTAAAACAAAGAACTATTTGATTTATATCTAAACTTGAAGGACAAAGTTGACAAAGTTGGTTGAGGTAAGCATATCATTGCCTTTCAGAGGTGGGTACACATATATTCCTGTGATAAGATGCTATCCTTACACTGTCAGCCACCTGCAGAGGGCTGAATTGTAAAGACTTGTTCCTGTGGGGAATTGCTACATTATGGACATTTCCCTGGACTGTAACCGGGATGTGGTACAAGATCTTGACCAGTTTTATTCTTTAAGACAAAAGACCCTCTTTCTAACTAAAGTGAGAGCTTAAACCACTTAAAGTTTGAAAAGAATCTGATGTGTTGTAGCTTATTCACTTAATGAAATGTTCTCTAGTTTTTGGATGGAAAACTAGTTAGAGGAAGAAGTTATGATGACATTGTTGTCATAGTTTTGTTCCTGAGGCATTTTAGGTTTATAATCTCCAAGTAGTATTTGGTGTTTCCCAATGTTATATATAACTCATTTTCCAGGCCCTGGGAGAGCCCAGACTCTGACAAAGTAAAAAACAAAACAGAGCAAGAACAGTTGTGAAGGCCTTACTACAGAATAGAAGTGCAGCAAACACTTGACTAAGGTTGCTCAGAAAACCCACAAGCTATTCTATTGTCGTCATAGAAATAAATTTTTACTGTGTCATAAATCATGAACAATTAAAAATCCATTTGGATTGGGGCTGGGGATTTAGCTCAACGGCATAAGCGCCTGCCTTGCAAGCAGGCAGTTGTGAGTTCTATCCCTGGTACCTATAAAAAGGAAAAAGACAAAAAAAAAAAATTCATTTGGATCTATTGTATATATAATGAATTGCATATTTCCCAGTATGTATTTTGTGTTACTTTTTCTAACATATTTCATAGACTTTAATGTATGTGGGGTCTTACACAGACCACTCTGGGCTCTAACATAAAGGTTAACAGTTATATTCAGTGTTTTTAGTATTTCTGGAGCTGAAGTGAGGTAACTGAGGTTTAGGTAAAAAGTCTATGCAATACCACACAGCAAGGTCTTTGCATTTTTAAAAATGTAAATGGATTGTTGAAACTTTGCAAACAGGTCTTGGCAGTGAAAATTATGAAAGGTAGAAAATCTCTATAATATAACTGCCCAATTGTAGGATATAAATAAGGGAAAGTCAATCTGTATGTTTAATGAGTTCCCGCTGTAAATTACAAATATGTTCTTTAAGATTTAGGGAACTTTTGTTGTTGTTGTTGTTGAAAGATTATGTTTATAAGTGCCTGAGCTTTTTATGGCTTTTCTTAGCCAATCAGCAAAACTTACTTTAAGAAATTTAATCAGCCCAGAACCAAAGTAAGTTAGCTTTTTAAGTTATCTAATGCTCAGGGTTTTTTTGTGAGCCTCTACAGTAGCAAATTGATTCTACTGTGGTCATGTAAATACATTGCCAGTCAAAAAATACATGGCAGTTGTATAGTTTCTGTGGCAGACTGAATAGTTAAAATTAAGTTGGACAGTTGAGTTTAGGATTTGAGTCACAACTAACCTATTATTTTCCTGAACTATCAGTTTTGTTGTCATGTGGAAACAGCCTACACATTTTCTGTGAGTCTGTTCTGTTTTGTTTTGACTTCTTTTGTACAGTATCTGTAGTGAACAAAAGTTGTATGTTATTTTAAGCATGATTATTAACAGATTTTCATAGTCTGGAAGTTTTATAATGGACTGTATTTTGCTGGCTGATTTAGATGTTACAAAATGCTATAAGGTGTAACAGTTCTTAGATTATAAGCATTTTACATTGGGTTGCTCTCAGTGATAGCATGTGGCTATTTTTTGTCTATTTTTCCTTCAGGGAGACACTAGTTTTAAAAAGAAGGATGTACACTTTAGTGTTCTTTTAAGCTGTGTTAAATTAAATAACCCATTGGGATGTAAATATTTAACTGTTTCAAATTTCCACAGACCTCCATTCCTCACTATATAGCTGAGTTGAGGAATGTATTACAGTATTGCTGTATCTTTTTTTATGGCTACATCTAGAGATCCTTTATATCAAATATTTATGATTGAGTACACCGGCAGAAATATAGTTTCTTGGTGGAAATGTGCTTATATATTCATACTTTTGTGATCTTGGCCATTGAATTGTAGAATTCAGTTTGCTTGTGGTGACAGAAAATCAACATTAATAAAAACAAGTGACAGCTTTTTTCTGTATGAAAAAGCTACAAGAGTAAGTAGTGCCAGATTGGATCTGGTATGATTCACAAAATTAATTCACAAGCAGCAAAGACTAGATTTTTATCTCTTGGATCCTTTTGCTCCCTGAACTTTCTTTAGAAGAGCTCTTTAATTTGACATCATATTGAGATAAAAAGTAAATAGGCACAGGGGAGTGCAAATAAAAAGATGGGATGGCAGCCACTCAGTTGGCATTCCAGATGTGACCTCCAGTTCTTTTTCATGGTCCTGTTAGACAAGATTCAGGATGTGTCCTGCTTTTGCAGTGATACTCCCAGTTTAAACCTATTGTCTTGTGTCATCATCAATAGTCATTTACTCTAAAAAGTGTCCGAGTTTGGATGATAGATTATGTGGTCCTTCCTTCACATTGTCTGACACTATGTCACTATCTTTCTTAAATAAATATGTGCCAGTTATTGAAAGTCTGTATATACATACAAATAACCCAAATCCTTCCATACAGATGGTTATTTGTGTTCTCAAGTAATCAGGAGAAGGAATTTCTAGTCTCTCCGATACGTTTCCTTACCTAGATCTTAGTAAAGAGAAAAACTATTCACAGTATATCCAGCTTTTGTTTAGTATTTCTAATGTGTTAGCACTCTTCTGGCTACTTTGGGAAGTGTGATTATTAACTCAGGGTTTTCTCTAATTCATATCTCATGTGCTGGAAATTGTGTGTACCATGGTCTATGAATGTCTTTCAGTGTTAGAGGACTAGAGATAAGCGATTCGAAAGACCTTTTCATTCAACTCAGTTGAATTTATGAAATAGTATTTCTTAATTCTGGAAAGCTCAGATACTTGTGATGACTTTCACCTCAAGCATGACCACATCTAGAAAATGATCTGATGATATTGCCTTTGTTTGGGTTCACACTGCCTGTTGTGAAACAGAAGAGCTCAGCACGTTATATGACTCCAGAGTGCTCAGATATATTTTTGAATTTAAATCTCTGGGATACTGTTTTGCTCTACGATGCTGTAGAAGTGCTCTTTCTCAGATAGTGTTAGAATTTCAGAGGATTTGTTGAAATATGTGTGTTTAAAATTGATTCCTGATTTTTACATTTATACCCAGCTGTTTGTTATTCAGTTCAGCCATCAGCATCTGAGTCTCAATGGACCATGTAATGTGCAGCTGTAGCCAGATGTAATGCTTCCTCTCCCTAAATGTTTCTGTTAGAAGCTTAGAGAGGCAGTCTAAATACTGCTGATAACTGTGTTGCCTGCATTAATTTACTCTCTAGAGCTACACAAATTCTGTTGAGCAATTTTATTTCATGACCAACAAGCAGAGCAATGTTTGTGATCTCCAACCCTAGTAGTAATGTTGACACTGTGTATATCAAGTCTATCTGCATTGATATGAAAGGTACTTGTATAGCTAATTCAAACTGCAGGAAGCTGTCTGATCTGCATGCATAAATACTCTAGAAGCAAGCTTGTACTTAAGAAATAGCAGCCAGGATTCAAACCAAACCTTTCCCTAACTTAAAATAGGTCCATAAACTAGTCTCTTGGCAGAAAATTTCTTAGGAAAAATAATTTCAGTATCATTTCTCTTTAGCCTGTAGTCAAACCGATTCTAATTTGCATTTATTATTCAAATTTGTGCTTCCTTTTGTGTTTGTATGATGTATCATTGTTTAGAGGCTACAGCTTCTACTAAATTTAATTACTTCCCTTCAAGGCCTTAAATTGAGGGCAGCTTCTATTAATTGTTAATTACTTTCCTCCTCCATTTACACAGTAAAGGTATAGTTACTAATTGAGGGTATGTGCTGTATGATGGCAAGAAGTTCCTTCAGTTTCAGTATTTACCTTTCTATGGGGACCAATTTTTATTTCTCTAGTCTTATCTTTTATTTAGCATAGAGGTAGGTACGGCACTGACATGTTGGCCCTTCTTTTGATCTGATATTATTATACATCCTAGGTAAACAGGAATCCTATTTGACTCTGTGTTGCCATCTGGTGGTGCCTTGCTCCCCTTGGCCTCCTTAGACCAGTCTCTGAAGGGAAGATGGCATTCCATTGCTAGTTTCATCCCATGTTCTCTCTGGGGATTTACAAAGACCCTTGTTCTTCTCTGCTCACTGCGGGAGAAGAGTCAGTATGACCTGATACTTTTCTTCAATATCATTAACATATTTATTGTATGTCTTCCACATTTGGACAGTTAAAATTCTTACCTGACCTCTCTACTATGATTCTTTTTCTGATATCCTTCATTCCTCCATAAGCCCTTATTTCTTCTACCTCCTGATTGTGGGCATCCTGGGTTACTTTTCTGCTCTTGGATTATCTTTCTCAGCCTTCACTTTTTAGAGACTTTGTATCCTTGAGTATCATGTCTAGGTTGGAGGGGATTTTTACAAAGCTAGCTTTCAATACTTGACCCTTTGTTTTCATCTGTATGCCTACTGATGGGCTTGTTTTTCAGCCTCAGGAACCTGGGCTGTGTTGGTCATGGTAGGTCATGGAGTCTGTCTGCTCAGTGTCTGCCATAGCCTGAAAGTTGCACTTATCACAGTCTTGCTTCAACAGTATATTAAGAGTGTATTGAACTTCACTCAAGAGTCTTACTCAGAGAACAATAAGAGTTGTTTATTAGTTTATTACACTCAGTATTTCACTAGAGGAAGGTACTTCCTAAGCTTTGGCTATTTAGTTTGTTGCTGACCTTTTAATCTCCGCTTTGAAATGAGTTTGCAGTGCTACTGTAACCAAGAGGGCAAAATAAACCTTTAAAAAGTAGAATTTTTTTCTTTCAGAGGAAGGCTACTTCTCCAAGCTTCCTGAAGATGAATGTAAACTTTCATTCCCACCCCTTCCCCTAGGTGTGATTCCCGAGGAGGATTCTATACTTCTGGCCTTCTGGGCCAATGCTGGGCTAAATCTACATTTGCAAGTGACTGGTTTTTGTTTTATAACTTCTGTGAATTGGAATGTAGAGGAGACTAGCTGCCCTTCTCAATTTGACTAAAATGTAAGTAAATTAATTTTGCCATTTTCATAGGCTTTTCTCATAATTGGTTGCCAGTGGGTAAATGAACTCAGAATTCCAGAGAGCTGGGTCCCAGATTCAGCCTGACTGAGCATCTGCTGGTAATAGAATGATGAGCTGTTGTGACACCTTTAGGGCCATCATCCATGACTGTTCAGCCCTTTAAACCAGTGTTAGTCACCCATCCCTGTTCCTAGGCAAATAGAAAGATGAATTTTTAGGAATCTGTGGCTCCAAGGTTTAGAAATCCTTGGTAAGTTCTTACTAGAAGTGCATGTTCTCCTGCTCCTAATTTTTGTGGGGTTTTATAAAACTGTGTGGGGCTTCATCTTGAGTCATTTTGGGGGCATTTTGAACCATTCTGAGGATTCTTCAAGAGTCAGTTTGGGTTTCAAGATTCATGAACCATTTATTTAATGAGGAACTTTGAAGTTTGGATTTGTTGCCAAGTTGTTTGGGAAAAACAGTGAAGGCTAAAGAATTGAAACTGTGATTTCCATGATAATAGAAAGCACTTTGGGCTTTCTCAGTACCCACTAGAAAAATTCTGGTAACCTGTAACTTAGAAAAAAAAGATTTTTATTGTGATACAGCATGACTTAGAGTCTTGGCCTGTAACAATACTAGGTTTTTGTGTTATGAAATGCTTTTATTCCATAGTCCTACAATTTTTAATTTAATTTTAAGTACTTATCAAGGTGAAGAGCAAAAGAATTATTGGAGAATGGTTTGAATTAAAGCAGTGACAAAGCAAAAAGTTCATTTCCTCATCATTGGGAAGCTTAGGATTATGGCAAAACTACATTTTTGTAGTTAGTTTGTAGTTTTTATTAGATGTTGTAAAAGTGTTCTTCACTCTTGCAATTTCAGGTAGGTAGCCATGTAAAATGCTAAAGATACCCCCATGTCTGCTAGTATTGCTAGGCAGAGGAGCCAGAGCTTGCTGTGTGTCTGTCTCTTTGTTTCCTTTGGAGGTGCTTACCTCTGAGAAGACCAAGCCACACCAGCAAGCTGAGCACAGGTTAGTATTCCAGGCAAGGACATTTCAGCTCATTTGAGAAATGACTTTCCTATTTCCCACCTGTACCTGGGTTGTTCTTGAAGAATCCTCTTGCATAGTCTGTCAATTATATTCTTAAAAGGAAAATGCTTCTAAGAAAAAATACATCTAGAATGATTCACACTGTATTGCCAAATTGTACCAGTGGAAGTATGTGATATGTAAAACTGAATGGTATTTCAAACGATTGTGCTTATGTATTGATACAGAATGATTGTCAACTTAGGGAAGATATGAAGATGATCCTAACAGAAAGTGATTACTCTAGGACCAAAGTGCATCAAAAGAATAGTTATGATGCTGAGATGGTGGGAATTCTGACAGCATTTCTATTATCAGTCAAATACTATGCAGTACATAACTATAAAAATAGTCATATGAATAGTGAGGTTGGGAATTAAATGTATAATACCCATTTCAGCA
Organism: Cavia porcellus; assembly: GCF_034190915.1. Lineage (NCBI taxonomy): Eukaryota > Metazoa > Chordata > Mammalia > Rodentia > Caviidae > Cavia > Cavia porcellus. The sequence continues at coordinate 42,876,722 of NW_026947496.1, read as the reverse complement.
CTGATTTTGTATGCATTACACTATGAGTTTTTACTCATCATATGTAAATTATAAAAAGGTGAGATAAGACACTCTTAAGGATTATAGTTTTTTAAATGTATTATATAACCTTAATATAAATAACTCACTTAAAACTTGTAATATTCAAGCTTGGAATTTAAATTATATTGGTTGGGTTCACTTTTATTAAAATATTTCTTGCAGCAGTGAAACTTCTTAAAAATGATTTTAGAGTTTAAAAGTGGAAAATTTTACAAATTCTTTGAGATGTATGACAGTTGGAACTTTGTGTAGAAGCCAATCCCTTTGTCTTCTCATTTCCTTCTCCAACTAGCACTCTAAACTGGATGTTTGCTTGTGCGTGGTGTACTGGACATGTGTGAACATGCACACGTATGTCCACAACACTTTCTCATGGCATTGACTGTGTAAAGACTGCATCATTCTAGTACTGTGCACCCTCTTACTTAGTCCTAACATGAGCCTTGTAATCACAGCTCTTGACATTGTAAGCATATCAAATGAAAATAATCATATTGCAAATAAGAAAATAAAACTGACAGAAGCTCAGGGAGCACCTTCAGTATGCTAGCTTTTAGAATGTAGAGACAAGAGGTGTCACCAAAGCTATCAGCACCTTTTGAAATATTCCTCTTACCTACTCCCTCTATCAGCTGTATGAATTCAGACTGAGGGCAGCTTGCTCTAGTTGGAATGGATTGAGAGCACTGTAAAACTAGAACTCAGTGCCTAAACTGTCGGCTTATTTATCTCTAAAGACATTTCTGTACTTACTCCATATTTGCCCATATACGTGGTTTATGCTTTTTTTTTTTTTTGAGCTTTATAAGATTCTGCATGCATTGAAGAAAAACTTGTATAGTTTAAGTTCATCTGAGCTACTCATTGGAAGATGTATTAAGTGTGTATTATAACTTTCATCATTGAAGTATGAACTTGTTACTGTTTTTAAGACTAATTTTGTTATAAAACAAGGAATAATTATGTGTGACTTTATACATTTATGCCATTGCTAGAGGGAAAAAACCATGTGATCAAGCAATCCAAATACTTAGGCTGATTTTTTTTTTTTTAATTCCAGGTGATTTTTGGTTGTAGTATCTATTGAGGTAAAGTGAACAGAGACATAAGTGTTGGCTTCCCCATTTTACTTTTGTCAGACAAGTATTATCTATAAAAGATCAAAAAAAATCAGAGAGACTAAGGAGAATAAAAAGTGTTGATAATCTGTGTTTAGGCTATGGCAAAGTGATTATTACTTGAAGACTTCCCATTTTCAGAGTAAATGTAGTATCCCTTAAGAAAATAGTAAAGTTTGAAATTGTTTACTGTTTATAATGTCATGATAATGAGAGCACCTAGTTTGCAGGCAAAGTGGGAAGAAAAGTTAAAAAGTTCCCATAGCAGTGCAAAGCAAGGAAAGAGTGACATTTATGTATCTGCTTGAGTCTTCATCCTGCTCTCTATGTGAATTGCCTCCAGTGATATGGAGATAACTCAAAACAAGCCTTAACAAGACACACATAGTGTTTTAGAGGAGAAATAAAATAGGCTGTCTGTTTTATAAATTCAGTCTTATGTTTACTGTTTGATAAGACCTTTATCTATGACATTTTCATATCTGATAAGCTGCATCATGTAATAAAAGTAACACTAGTTTATAGACACTTTGAAGATATAACTTGTATAGAATTTAAATGATGGACCAATCAAACTCTGAGTCACCAAGAGAATCTTCTTTTCTGTTGTATTTCCTATCCAGTTATTTTGGCAGTTATTAGGTGCACTTGTCTGCTTGGTTGCTCCTTTTTCTTTAGATACTGATTTTACTTGTTACTCTTTGCTTCACAAATATTTTTGATGCCTACCTGTGTGCCAATTATTGTTCATGATGCTGGGAAATCTAGCATTTTCAAAGTTATATTCCCATTCATGGAAAAGATATTTTTTACTTCCTTTGTGTTTTATGAGTTTTCTTGCAGTCATTTTATCCTCCTATCTTTTAAGGTTTTCCATTTCTAAGGGCAGTGTTAAAGTTTCTGTTAGCTCCATCTTTCTAATGGGTTGTTTTAACTGCTCTTGTCTGGCCTACCACTAATAATATCTTAGTCTTCTCAGATTACTGTTAACAAAGTATTGTAGACTGAGTGACCTAAAATGACAGGTATTCATTTCTCACTATTCTGGAAGCTAAGAAGTGTAACATCATGTATTTACAGATTTGGCTTTGTGTGTGTGTGTGTGTGTGTGTGTGTGTGTGTGTGTGACAGCACTGGGGACTGGAACACATTTTGCTAATACTGAGCCATTTTCTTAGCACTTTTTGTTTTGGTTTTGTGGATTTTTTTTTAAAATTAAGGTCTCACTGAGTCCCTCAATTGCCCAAGCTGTGCTCAGATTTGGAACTCTCTTGCCTCTGCCTCCTGGAGTGCTGGAATTATAGCTTTATACTATCACACCCAGCCTGGTTTGACTCTTGATGAGTGTTCCCTTACTGGTTTGCAGACTGTTGCCCTTCACCTGCAAACTCACATCGCTGAGAAGCTTTGATGTCCCTTCTTTTTCTTGTAAGGAACTGACTCCACCATGGACACTTTACCTTGATAACTTCAGCTACACCTGATCACCTCCCAGCGCCTCATCTGCTGTCACATAGAGGGTTAGGACTTCAACATATGCATTTGAGGGAGTAAGGACCAGACATTCATCCTTAACAAATAGTGGTACTGTCAAGATATACAATCAGATCTGCATATCTCACACACACACACACACACACACACACACACACACACACACACACACACACCTGAGAGAGACAGAGACTGTGACTGCACTCCTAGTAGAAAAGTGATAAGACAACATCAAGACACATAGCTGTGAATAATGCTGTCTATAAACATGTGCCTTGGGATTTCTCTTTCAGATTCTGAACAGGAGAGCTAGAGAAAGTTCCCAAAGCCTCTTGTGTGATGAGGCTTTCAAAATAACATGAAATTTCAGGAATAGATGGATTCAAATTTATAAAATTTCATATTAGCAATGACTTGTGTTTCTCAGTTACTTCTCTCCACACATTTGAAGTATCTACTCAGTTTATATGAACTTTTCTCATCTAGGTTTTCAGACCATTGTCCTGTGAAAATTACCTTACATATCTTTATATATCAATAAAGAAATATAAATAAAAAGGTGAGCTCTTTCCCATGCTGTTAACCCGGTAGGATAACCATTCCATGAAGACAGAACTATTAATACTTTAGGAATCAAATGTATCCTGTGAGTTGATAGAATATAAAACATTTGATATTTTTTTCCTGTTAGCATTATTTGAATTTTTTAATTGGTACATCCCTGGCTCTAGATTTGTTTGGTGTGGATACATTATTATATATCTTGATTTTACTAAAAATATGTTATGACCCACGCATTTGACTCAGAGGTAGAATTAGGATAGATTAGAGTATTGTGCTGTACTATGTTTACATGATCATAATTTAGTCATTTGAAATGAAAGGGAAAGTTGAGTCCTAGTGCTGTGTTGGTGTCTCAGGAGATTACCAAAAGTTCAAGTATCTGTTGTGGTAGAAAAAAATTCATATTTACCTCTTCTCAGGTTTCCATTATTTCTTTTTTAGTAGATGTTATGTATAATTTGGACCTTTTAAGAGCTTGGTAGCATTGCTCTGTATTCAATGACTTTGAGTGCTCAAAGAAAGGCTAAAGTTCTTAGGAAACAAAGGTCATAGTAAAAGTGGAAATGAGAATACAACTGGCAGATGTCTTGGCCGTCACCACTGGTCCCTTTTTTGAAAACTCACATTGGTGTTTTTTCTAACAAGATAAGACTTTACCTGTTTATTGTTTTTTTCTTCTTCTGTGAGAAGGTGTGATTCTGTCATTTTTTAAATAAGATATAACTAATATATCTTAATAGTCATCTTTTTAAAATATGTAAGTCAGTAGTTTTTATAAATATATTCAGAAAGTTGTACAGCATCAGCATTTTTATCTCCCCCGGAGGACTCCTTACACCCCCTCCCCCAACTCTCCAACCCCTTGGCAACCACCAAAGTACAGAAAGTCTCTGTGGATTTGCCTATTTGCTTGTTCTGTAATTTTTAAGCAAATGTAATTATGCAAAAATGAACTGTTTTTATTTACATATGTAATATTTTCAAAGATTCATTCATGTTGTAGAATGTACTAGTACTTCATTCCTTTTTTGTGGCTGAATATTATTCTAATATATATATATATATATATATATATATATATATATATAGTATCACAATTGTTTATCCGTTGGTTGATAAACATTTAGGTTGTTAAGGCTGCTGTAAACATGTAGAAGTATCTGTGTGAACATTGTAGTTTACTTGCATATATGCTTAGGACAGAATTACTTGGTCATGTGGTAATTTTTGAGAAACTGCCAAACCGTTTTTAAAATGACCGTATCATTCTATCTTCCCACCTTAGGTGTATGAGATTCAGCTTCTTGGCATCCTTGCCAACACTTGTTATTGTCTCTTCCAGTACCATTATTAATTATCTTGATTTTATAGATGGAGGAGTAGGATACAAAAAGGAGAATGGAAGTCCAGAGAGTCATAAATGGGATAGAATTCATGTTTCCTGGGTCTTATACTGTTTTTTTCTGCCACACTGTTTCAGAAAAACTAAGTAAAGAGAGAGACAGACAGCCAGAGAGAAGAGTTGCTCCAGAATTATCTATTTTCATTGTTTCATAAAAAGTAGAGTGTTTGATTCTTTGTTATCTTTGATCACATTCAGTTGTGTGAACACCAGAGTTGAACAGCCAACCAGTCACTTGACTGTCAATGCTTGTACATACATTGGGCATGTCCGATTTTACGTGTCCCAAACCAATCTCTTGATTTCCCTGCCCTCCCTTACTCTTTCACTAAATAGTAGCCAGCTTCTGAAGGCAAGGCCTGATTTTCTGTCTCTCTTTCTGTCTCTGTCTCTCTCTGTCTCTCTGTCTTTGTCTCTGTCTGTCTCTGTCTGTCTGTCTGTCTCTCTGTCTCTCTCCTTCTGTCTTTCTGTCTCTGTCTCTGTCTCGGTTTCTCTGTCATGTCTGTCTGTCTCTCTGTCTCCTTGTTCATATCCAGTTCATCAGACACCTGGTTAGATCTATGTTCAACACAGTCATTCCTATACAGACCACTTCTGTCTCAGTGTGCTCAGCAAGACACAAACATTTCACGGGTGGACTAGTCAGCTGTACAGGTTGTTGCTCAGTGTCAAGAGTAGCATGTGCTTTTACTGCCCAGGATCTTGGGTTCCATCCTCAGGGAAAAAAATTACTGTCCATCTTCTCAAATCCTGCTATTTTGCTGCTTCCACTCTGCCCACAGTGGTTTCTTTGCTGATCTGCGGTGGTGCCCATGTTTTCTCAGGTTTTCTGTACTTGCTCTTCTCTCAGCTCTGAGCCCCCTTCTCCCAGTTGTTTGCACTGGACTATACTCACTTTAAAGATTCTGCTTGTGCGGCACCTCATCAAAAGACTACCCCTCCCCACCATATCAAAAATAGCCCATCTCATCACTTTCTGACCTTTTACTCTTTCATGACTTGTTGTTGTTTACTATTTCACAGTATATCATATGCTTATTTTCTCTTGTCTGCTGAGTTGTAAATCTGAGGGCCTTTGTCGCTTTGGTGTACTGCCCTATTTGCATCACATGAAATATTACTGTGTTCATAATAAGCAGTCAATAAATTATTGTTAAATGACGAAGTATTTTGAGAGAGTTTCTTTTTGTTGTTTTTGTTTGTTTGTGTGTTTGGACAGTCTCACTATGACTGGTGTCAAACTCCTAGGCTCATGACTTCTTAAGGAGCTGAGACTACAGGTGTGCCATCACACCCAGTTCAAATATTTCATTTTTTCTTCCTGGCATCACTCAGACTCTTTTTGCTGTCAGCGTGTATTGAGTGAGCTTTTAGTCTTTCATGCATTTTGCGAAAGACTTCCATATATTTTTGCATAAATTTGTGTAGGTCTATCTGTAACACAGTTTCTACATATATAAATTTGCAGTAATGCTAGGCAAGTGCTTTGAGATATCATTTGAAAAATGTTTTTCCCCCTAACTACCAAAGATTATGGTTATAATATTGTCATTTTTATAACCCAGTCTGGTTTTAATACATTGTAACAGTATGGACCCTATTAGCCAAGTACTTGGTAATAGCCTTTTTTTATGCTACCCTAGGATATAATATCGTAATGTAATAATATCTTATTACTGTGGTTCTGCTAATAATGATCTCACTTATATAAACATGTAGCTCTTATAGTTTTATGATAAATATCCAAGGGTAAGAATTCATTATTGAAACTCTTGTCTTAAACATAGGAAACCACAGTATCCAAAGGATTATCAACAAACTATGTCTATATATTTAAATTGTACCTGTGTAATTTAATTCAGTGTTCTGTGTTGCATATTTTTACCTAAAATTCTTTATTATTTAAGTGCTTTTCAGTTTTTGTCTCATCTGTTTATTCCATTTTATCTACTCACCAAAACTAAGGCTAAGTTAACCTTGCTGAAGATAATGTTCCAGTGATTGCCAGTATGCTAAATAATTCAAGAATATATGGGACAGTGGCTAAGAACTTGGACTCTATAGTTAAGTCTACCTGAGTTTGAACTTTAACAGTATATAAAAGGTACTGTTTACAACTGTCTTTCAAATCTTCAATTTCTTCACCTGTAAAATGGGATAACTAACCAGTTATCCACAAAGTTATACATAAATTAAATGAAACAATTTGTATGAAGCACCTGACGTGTGGTAAAATGCTCAATAAATGTTAGCTGCAAGTACTACTACTGTTATATTAAGCCATTTGAGTGCTATGTGTTAAGAAATATGCTTTGGCAAAGTGATGCTAAAATGACTAACAGGTAAAGAGTTTAAATAGAGCAATAAAATGTAAATATATTACCTCTGCATTTTACCCCAGAACTATCTCAATTTGTTGAAAAGGGAACTATGACCTTGATCAAACATAAAATGATGCATATAACATAGAGACTCCCTAAAGGGGCTGTATTATATAGGTTTATAGCCTATTTAAAGAACAAAAATGGACCTTTCTGTAGTACTTAATCTAACTTGGGCACGCAGAATACTCATTAGACTGTGTGTTCATTTGAGAGTTTACATTATTCTTTTTATTTGAATTGGTTGGCGGGGGCAGGGAGAGAGAGAAAGAAAAAGTAATCTCAAATGCTCTGGGTTTGTTTTTAAAGGCAACAAATTGATCAGAAAGGCATTTACAGAGCCTGACTTTGAGCTCTACAATTTTTATGCCCTTTTATTTGTTACTGTTTCTGTTGTGTTTTCCTGGTTCCCCACCTAAGCTATAGGCCACTGGTTCTCAAATCCCTGTAGAGCTTCCTGAAACAGAATTCTGTGTCCATCCCCAAACTTTCTGATCCTGAGGGTCCAGGTAGGCTGAGAATTTGCATCTGTAACAAGTTTCCCAGTGATTATGTTGTTGATACTGCTGGTCAGGTAATTGTACACTGCTGACCACTGCTGTATATGATTTGGGTCTCTCCAGAGTGTTTGGCCTCTCACTGGCACAGAGTATATGCTCAATAAATACTTTTTGGTTCACTGCGTCTAATGACACCAAAATGAAATATAAAGGGAAGATGAAGTATATTAAGGTTTCATTAGGCGTACTGCCTGATTCTTATTAAGACTGTCCTGATTTCTTTTATGTCCTGGGCATAAAGGCTCAGTGCTAATTTTCATGGCTTCTGTGGTCCCTGAAGTACTATCATTTTCAGTTACTGTAACATTCTCATTTACCCTTTCCTTTCTTGACTCATTTTACACAGAACACTAATAATAGCCAACAGAACTCTCAGGTCTAATATGTGAATGAGAATTCCTGTACTTGCCAAAGAGTTATTCGAAATCCCTTATTGTTAATCTCATTTTCCTGTAACTTTCTAGTTAGCATGAAGTTGAAGTCCTCATCTTGTTGATTCATTTAAAAAATTTTTAAATTTAATTGTAACAGACCATCAAGCACTTAGTAACTACTGCACTTAGTAACTGGGAAGAGGAGATATTAAGTTCTAGAAAACAAATTAGACTCATAAAGGAAAGATTGTTTAGAATTATTATATTGCCAAATTCTTTGTTTGCTTCCCTCATATTTTTATGAATGTGAGCACTTGAGTATTTCTTCACCAGAAAATAATTTTGGGGGATGGTTTACACATCTTTTAAAATCTTTGTATTTTGAGGTTGGGGATTTAGCTCAGCAGCATAAGTGCCTGCCTTGCAAGCAGGCAGCTGTGAGTTCGATCCCTGGTACCAATAAAAAAAAAAAAAATCTTCATATTTAAACAATTTAGCAAAAAGTAATATTTTCCTTAATTAAAACAGAAAAAAGCCATCTCTATAAATTGCAGTTTTTATTGACCCATTACTACATACATGGTAATAAAATACTATATAAATATATTTAAGGTATTTTTTCCCACCCAATTTCTGAATCTAATTTCACTCTACTCACAGCCAACATGAGTTCAATTTTTGATGTTTTCCAGAGCTGATTTCATGGAACATTAGTTCTTTGGCTGAAAAGGACTTTGGCAAAAAATACATTTTTTTTTTTGTACCGGGGATCGAACTCACAGCTGATCGAACTATGAGCATTTTTGTGCTATATTGCCTAGATTTGCATAAAATTTTATTGTCTAATTCACCCAATAAACTGTTATCACCAGATGCCTTTCTAATGTGGAATACTGCAGGGCAGTCATTGGTTTTTTTCTCACTCCCATTTGTCAACTTTGAGAATTATGGAAAATTCAACTAAATATCAATTTAAAACTCAGTCAGTCATAATTTAAACAAACCTATAAAGCTATCTATCTAAATGTAAGGATTGTTCTTGCCAATTTGTACTCTTTTCAGGTTCATTGTTCTCCTCCATCCCTCCTCCATCACTCCCTAAGGGTATTTTCCAGTTAGCAATACACTCTGCCTTTAATGTCACTTTTCCCAGTCACTGGAAAATGTCAAGGAAGTGTAGTGTGAACTGTGGAGACTATTAATCTCTAGACACTGTCAAAGAAAAGAGTAAAGTTTTATAGCTGCAGGTTATTAACACTACTGACAATAGAAAAATTGACATTTTTCTTTTCTTTGCATTTGGACTCTTACTGCTTGTATTTTTTTGAATTGTCAGTGAATGGAATATGATGCATTTTTGGTTGAGAGGCGAACTCAAACATTTTATAATCTGATTATTAAATTTCTGAACATAGGGCTTCCTCAGTTACTACTTACTATAGTTTTAACTCCAGGGAGGTTATTTTGTGACAATAAATGTTTTAGTGCCTCCATTTCTTGCTTTCTATGTCATCTCCATCTCCACCCTCACATAAGGAATGTTGGCATCTGGAAAGAGTTAGGTCACTCTCATTTGACAGCAATGTTATACTTATCTTGAGATACACTGAGCTGTGAAAGCACATTCTTAAAATATCTAAGGTAGAATTAAGGAAGATGATCTCGTCCTTTTCTTTTCTTGAAGGATAATCCAAACTTTTTGACTTAATATATTGCAGAGCACTGTCATTTTCTGTTTCAGCCAATCTGGTTCATATTCACTGACTGTAATTACAAGTGTAGGTGTATGAATTAGTTGGTTTAAAAACTCCAAAGCTGGCACACACATAAATGTGTTGCATGTAAATGTTGCAAGTACAGAATACCTAATTTAAGTGAATGACAGGAAGCACAACATCATTGAAATTGTCAGGAAAACAAATTAGGTACTTCACAGCCCTTTTTTGTCTCTGTATGCTGCAATTGGGTATTAGAAGCCTGAGAAGCTGCAAAATATGTGGAGAATTGAGTGGGATCTTGGGTGTAACCTATTACCATGAAAAATTGGCAAGAAGGAAATCACTTCTTGTTTTCTGTGTCTTCTTATGTAACCTTGAATAAACTTTTTTGTTGGAGAATAAAAGTCTTTACTTTTCCCTTGCTAAAAGAAAAAAAAATCAAACTTCAGCCTTCCAAATATTTCTGATAGCTGCATTTATTTATGTGCATCCTTTATTTAAAATAGCATCTTGTATGCTTTTTCCTCCCCTCACAATTTCCCAAGTGTTAGATTGCACTTGAAAGCCTGGACTGACTCTTAGGAATTTGACTTTTAGCAATATTTTAGTTATTTGGGAGATTTCACATGTTCAAGTGTGCTGAATTCTGTTAGCACTTTATTCCTACATTCTAATATCAACAGGACGTTACTAGACCAGATTCTCTCTGTATCCAGTTGTTTTACAGTGAAAATAGATCAGGGAGAGGTTAAAGACAGTCTGTGAAAACAGTGTGAGCCAAGATTTCTGATTTTCTGTAGTCTGAATTGTTTTCAGTAGTGCTTGTCTTTCTCTCTTTCTCTCTGTCTCTCTTTCTCTTTTTCTGTTGCAGCTTATCCTGTCCTTTACTTTTCTGATCCCTTATTTTTCCTCAAAATAAACGTTAGCATTCTGTTTCTGTACTTTTTGTTTGCTGCACTGCTTCCTGTACATATTTTGGCTCATAGAACCGGAAATAGAAATGCCCATAGAAATACTGTTGTTCATAATGTCTTGTCTGTTTCCTTAGGGTGATCCTTTTTCCCCTTTGCATGAGTTTAGAATGCATTGTGGATATTCTGGAGAGGAAAAATGCTAAATGTGATAGTGCTTACAGAATGTATCTTCAGAGTTGGGAAGAGAACGTCACCAGTAGAGAGGGCTGGTAATGTCCTTGTGAATCAACATTGTCTGTGTGCTTTCTCAGGAGTATAATAATCATTTGCTGGTCTCACATGCCACCTGTGGCCTGCTAGGTTCTCAAAGCGCCTAAGAGGCAGACACAGCTTGAACATCTTCTTCAGGATTTGCTGCTCAGCTGGGCTGCTACAGTTTCTTGCTCCCTCTGGATTTCTTGACAAACTGGCCTCCTGCTAAGGGCAGGGAACCAGACAGCAATGGGAGGAGTTAATGAGCCACAGAAAATGTGACTCGCTGAGAACAGAACATTGTTTGAATCCTGAACTCTTTGTCCCTGAAGTTTTCAGAGAAATCCAGTGTAATGGGTTTAAAAACATCCTGTGTTGATCTCTTTTGAATGGGAAAAGAAAATCGGACATTTAAAAATCATTAAACCACTTGTTTGAGCATTATGTTGCGCTTGGGTTTTAAATACTACTGGGACATGCATGAGATGATTTGTCACTACTAACTGACAGAAATTGCAATGGATAGAAGATGTATTATTAGAATCCAGAATGTTGCTTTAATTTGGTTTGGCTGGGCAGTACTGACGACTGCAAGGGGGACCATTTCTCACTGACACTTGGCTGTGTGTAAACACATTGTTCACATTCTTCTTGTACCATTTTTTCCTTTCATAGTGAATTGAGCACTTTATGCTTCACAGCCCGTCTCCTCCGACTCTCATTGGGCTTTACCTTTACATTCCAACATCTCCATTCTTCTGGATTATTGTGCAAGCCTCTTGTTGTGTGTGCATTACCTTTCTATCCAAAATATTGCTTTGTTTTGCTAAAGTAAGTCTGTGTACTCTTGGGTAAAGTCTAAAAAGATTTAAACAGTAGACACGGTTACCTTTTCTCAGAGCTGTTACAAAATGTAGTTTAGATGATATATTTCTAAATTATTATCCAACTTTGCTTGATCCAGATCCCTGAGATTGAAGTTTCTTTTTTGCTGTTACCAAGTTCTAGGTTAGTTTTATCTGAGTGTAATGTCCACATGTATTTCCTTAGATGATCATGATCATTGTTACAAGGATTATGAGTACTGTCCTGGAGATTATCAGGTAGTCTTTTACCTTGTTCAGAACCAACCAGTGCTGTATTTAAAAATGGGAAGCTAACTGCAGATAGAATTTATTTTCATTTATCTTGTGTTTAGTTGGCACTTCTCTGACTTTTCATAAATTTCTCTGACAGTAACCATAGAAGATGTTATTAGTGTCTGTCTTTCTTTCTCCCTCCTGGCTCCCTCTCTCCTTTTCTGCCCCCCTTCTCCTTCCTGCCCTTCTCCCTTTCTCTCCTTCTTCCCCTTTTCCCCACTCTCTTCTTGTCTTCCCCGCTCTCCCTCTTCTAAATGTCCTGTTTGGTACAGTTAGTAACTCTGTGAAGTGGGTACTCTGCTATTTTAATGGAATTTTCAGGGGAAACCAGCCTGAGAAGATGAAGTAAATGGATTCAGGGGCTAGAGCTAATAGGTTGTTTGTAGGTTATATTGCTGTTATGAATACTAGAATGATATTTGGTTATTTGGAGAAATGAAAAATATCTCATTTTGATATTATCCAAACACCACAGTTAACTTTGATATATAATAGTTAATGTTTTTAGAAGCAACAAGTTCTTCAATTTACCTCTTTAAATTATTATAAAAGGAGAACTTTGAATAGTTTAGTTTACCTAAAATTTAAATTATCAACTGTAAACAGTGTAATTATATGATATAGTCTTTGGTTTTGTTTTAACAGTTACTTTCCTAACAAAATGTCACATGACAGCATTCTTTTGATCCTTGGATCAAACTCTCTCTTCAGTTAAGTAGATGAAATGTCCTGATCTCTTCTAGTACTTTCTGTGTGAGAATTCTCTTTCATATTGCCATTGGTCTGCTCTTTAGCCTAAGAGGTATATTTAAGGAAGTAAAATGCATTTGAACATAGTTAGCATCACCTTGAACTGTATGCTATGATGAGTGGATTAGAAGGAAATCTCTTTTCTTTCTGCACACTCATTTTTAGACTTAATTTTGTTTCTGCATCAACAAATTTGTCATTTTTGTTCCAAAAAACACATTTTTCAAAGATCAATTTTAATATTTATAGACATTGATTTCTCTCTGGTAACTTCGTCTATGCACATTTGATGATTTTGTTTATAGGTTGTATTTCTGTTATAAATACTAGAATGACATTTGATTATTTGGAGAAATGAAAAATATCTCATTTTGATACTATCCAAACAACCACAGTTAACTTTGATATATAATTGTTAATATTTTTAGAAGCAACAAATGCTTCAATTTGCCTTTAAGTTATTAGGAATGAGATAATGTACATGAGACAGTATAGAGCCTGGGTTACTTTGAGTGCTCAATAAATATACTCTGTGATGATTATTGTAAAACGGGTGCAGATTTGTATAGCACTGTAAAGTATTTGTATAGTATATGCAGCAGTACCTTGTACTCCATTATATTCCTGTCCACAAAACTTTAATTTTTTTCATCACTGTTTTTTTTTACTGATTCCGTTTCACAAAAGCCTGGAGGAAACTTGCTAACAGCCCTGTCGATTGTAAAGTGGTACTTACTGACTGACATGTAAAATGAGAAGGTCAGGACCAGAGAACTGAGACCATTCAGAAAAGACTACAAGCACCCTTTTCTAGCATATGCTGTGAAATACAAATCTATGAGCTATTTTAGAATTCCAAAGTTGATTTATGGACATTACTATAATAGTCATAACCTATGTTCTATGTGTTTATCAATCATTTATTCAGATTTCCTGTTGCACAGACAAACTAAAAAATGTTGATGAGAAAAGTATTAACTCATATTTCATATTTTTCCTCCCTGTGTTTCATACTAGTCGGCATGGATACAGGTGAAAGAGAAATACACATTCATAAAAATAAATGGGTAGATTATTCATTTCTAGAATGCCTCTAAAAGTCCAAGTTGATATCCATCATTATTTTACCATATTTAGTACTACCATCACATCATAATTAAAGTATGAGCAATATGAAATTTATTTCTTCTAGACTTCTGAATTTGAGTGACAAAGAATTATTTTGCTGATGAAATATAATCATTTTATATAGAAAAGTTTTCTTGATTTTGGACTGATGATTGAACCCAAGATCTTGTACATGTTAAGTGAGTACAATACCACCAGTAAGCTATTCCCACAGCCATAGAATAGTTTTAGTAGAGTTTAATGTGCATTTAACAGACAATTCTAGTTCCTATAAGAACCTTTTCTCTTTTCAAAATTTTTTTTTCATTCACATTCTTTCAGATTTCATGCATTACAAGTGGGTAAATAGGGATATACTTGATTCAGCTGCTTTTTAAAGATGTGTCCTAAACCTAGTATTCTCTGGAATGGCATCATGAAGAGGAAAAGGTTATTTTTTTTTTTTTTACATTTTTTTTTCCTAAGTGTGACCTAATTTTGATTCCAACAGCTTTCCTAAACTCTTGATAGCATCTGGAATGTGTGGCAGATCAAATAGACTAAGTGCAAATGCTATAGCCACCATCTTAAAAGCTTTTACATGTGAATTTTTGCTGCTTTTCTTTTTTCCCCATCTGGAGTATCCCCTATCTAGCCATTTCTAAAGGTTCTTTTTTCAATCCCAACTGCTGTATTATTTAAATCCCATCTACAGCACTCACTACAAGCAATGCTCAAATCTGCTTTTGTATTGGAAAACAAAGCTTTAAAAGCAGCAAGGGGAGCCACACAGAAGAGTAGCGATTTTGTGACAATGGCCTAAATCCAAGAAATGCATTTAGAAAGAGTTTTTGTTTGTTTTAAGCAGAATTGGTTTCAGCATGTTTGTCCATTGAAAATTGAGAATACTAAGCCTATGTATATTTACACAGATCTTAGTTATAGGTAGCGTATGTGTGCCATAGTACTCCATATGTATTCCACAATCATAAAAATAATATATATTTTTAATTAGACAAATAGTTCATTCTACATTTAGAATATGCCCTTTTACACTGCATGATATCTGTAGCACTAGTTCATAAATGAGGCATTGTTCCTTTAGGAAATGTTTTAGATACTTTTGAAAGTAATGTCCTCCTTTTTAAAATGCATAGCTAGGATTATGTAGTTACATAATAGCATGCTCTGCAGTTTGCAATCAATCAAGTAGTGATGATTTATTATACTTACACAAGATTCTCAATGCTGACAGTCTCTGTATAAGATAAAGAAATATAAGATGTAATTATAAGCATAAATTCCATAATCATTTTACAGTGATGTAAAATGAGGGGGAGATAGATGTAACTGAATCTTGAGGAAACTTACGTAGGAAGATACTTGAAGTGTATAGCAAAGAAATCCAGAATTATAAATTTTAAGGATAACAATGAAATGTTTACAAAGAGTGCTGATTTATTTCTTGATGAAAGATTCACAAGACATCAAAGAGGAAGGTTGTAAGATTCATTTTCATTAAAATAGTAGACAACCACTTCTTGAAGCAATGAAGAGGACTATAAGATGAAAAATCAATCTCCAGAGGCAGTAGATACAACCCCTCAATGAACAAGAGGTCCCAACCTGACTTCTGTGAGATGCCCTAGTAGCTAATGAGCTACTATGCATAAACGAAATGTGTCCAGGCACGAGAACACTATGTGGGCCTCTGGGAGGTAGCCGGTATGGAAGGGAGCCTGCTTTTGACGTCTCTAAAGTATGGCTTTATGAACCCACCATCCCATCTTGTTATGATGTTGCTCTGTGACGCAGTGATCTCCTGAACACCTTACTTTCCAGCTAATCAGCTGGACAGGAGTTTTGTTTTGCTAAATGTTAATGTATTGGGCAAACATGAGAAAAAGGAAGACAAGTTAATGGTGTGCTAAATAACTACTCAGTATAGAAACTTTCACAAAGAAGACCTAGAAATGACCTTGTCCAGGAGAATGCCATTTGTACAAATGTTAATACAGGAGAATGCTTGGCCTTTATGGATACAAGCCCTGATTATATGTTCAAAGCAATTGATATTATAGTCTTTTCCTCCTTTTTTTTTAACCTGTCACTTGATAATACACTTAAAAGCTGCCTTTTTAAATGTGAAGACACAGTGTAGTAATGGTGATTATCACTTTTTGACTTAGGGAATGCAGGAGCCAGAAAATATTTTTGTTTGCTAACTTATCTTCCCAAATCCCAACCTCGTTCCTTTAATTCATGTTATCAGAAAGATGTACTTTAAATAGTGGATTCAACAAGATTTTATCACTTGCTAGCAATCTGCCACAAAGAACAGTTATACTCAGCAAGGGAAATTCTACTTTTTTATAATTAGCGAGACATGTTAAAAAGGAATTTTTTTCTTCTTCCTTTTTTATTTTTTTTTTCCATCTAGGTTTTAGATTGCCTGGAAAGAAATAAGAGACTGAGCAAAATTCAGATGCCTTAATACTTCCCAGCCAAATGGGAATATATTATCTGAAGGAAGAAAATAAGTCTGAATCTAATGGTAAAGCCCTCGCCTCTGGAGCAACTAGAAAATCTCATGTTTCAGTATAATTTAAATGTGATGCAAAAAGTACAAAATACTAGACCAGGTTAACCTAAGCTCAGCCATGTAATGACATTTTAAGTTTTATTCGCTCAACAAAGTATCCTTCTACATCTGAAATGTGTTCACCTGTAATTATTCTTGTGTATGGGTCTTTGATGAAAAAGATTCATCTCATCTCACCTTATAAAGGAGGTACACTATGTTTCTTCACACTTCATTTCTGTTGGCTTTAAGATCCTGCTTCAGTGTGTTACATTAAACTATAGAGTATTATTTTTCAGTAGCCCATGGGAGCACATTGGGTGAGAAATTGCTTACTGCCTTTATTTTGTATGTGAAACAAGTAAGCCATAGTGAAGGTTAAAAGAATTTTCAGTGTCCTACACTACCAGGAGTCTGACTCTGATTTCATACCAGTTTCCCTTGTATGACATGGCTCTATCACATGGTTTTAATGGTCACGCTGTTTTAATGATTCAGTTGGCTATATATTCCTTTCCTTAATTACTGTTTTTTTCACGTGAAGTCATATGACTATTTTAGGATAGAGATCTTATTTTTACAGTGACCTAATAAGTTGTCTAATAGGGAAGTGGGAATATTTGAGAGCTTTGTTAATAAGGTGTAAATCAAATTATTAGGAATACTTACTAAATAGATACTCAGGAAAAAATGGTCTTTGTCTCCTAATGAGGAAAAGTATGGTATTTTTGTTTGCATTTTTGTTTTCTTCTTAAGGCTAAGCCTGTTGGAAGGAGAAATCTAGTGAGGTGGTGAAAACGTCCCATGAGACTGCGTTTGGTTCTTTGCATCAAGGATTTTAAGTCTCCAGAATCCAAAAAACAGTTGTGCAACTGCAACAAATTTGTGGTCATGTACTCTAAGATAGAACAGTCAGGATTAGAAGATGGGAAATGCAATGACTTTCTAGGGACCAAAGGCATGCTTGGCCTCAGGCACTGTAAGTGTCAGAGTAGTGCTTTCATTTTAGGAAACTTAACTCTTTACAGACCCTGGCCCATTTTGTTGAGTATCTGACAGATCAAAGATACATTTCCCATCTTCTGACAGTGTGATGAATGAGAGCATAGAGCCTTTGCATCTAAAATACTGGAGTTGTCTGATTAATGCAAATTTCAGCCTTCCAATACTGAAGCTTATCATAGTAGATACAAACAGTTGAACTGGTTGTAGTTCTAGGTCTTGAAATCTTTTCATATAAAAACTTATCAGAAATGATAATCTTTGAAATTAAAAGCTAGAGTTCTAAACGGAAGAGGAATAAAAGAGGGATATACCTGAATTTGTGCTGTTGCCTGATTTGTAAGCACAAGAGCAGAGCGATGGGTGTTTGAAAAGAATCGAAGTCCAGTTTGTTCATCAAATTGCTGAGCAGCCCTGTGACCTCCAAAGGACCAGCTGAAGTTTTACTCTGTTGTCTTATGTGAAATAATGGGGAATGTGATTTGCAGTTTAGTTTGGCTTGTTGGTTCTGAGTTAACCTCATTCAAAACACTTTCTACCCACATAAGATAGTTGTAAGTACTCCTCTTCCAGAGCAAGAAGAGCCTTCACCATCCAACAGACAGTTTTGCTGACTCTCTGAGAAGTAAGGTACCTACCTAATGCTAGAGTGGTCATTATAATAAAATAGGTAATCACAGTGAAAATACAACTTGGGAGTAGGGAGTAGTTTTGTATGATGGAGTTTTAATATTTCTGAAGTTCCTGTATAATACAGCTTCAGTGCTGCAGCTTTACTCTGTATTGCTACTCATAATTATGGTATCAGCCTTCTCTGAGGTGCTTTTAGACTAAGTATTTAGAGTCATGCATACATATATGTATATGTATGCATATACATATATAACTTTTTATATGAATAACATGTAAAAGGTTAGCTGTCTGTTAAATATTTGCTCTCGACTGGAATCAATCTGCAATACAGTAATTTGAAGTCTTTTAACACATTTCCCCCACTTTGACCCAGCTTTAGTGCATGCACAACTGTCCCATTGGGTGGCTTGTACCACTGGTGGTACAAGCTATCTAATCATTTTTATCAGTGTTTTTGCTAATAAAATTAATAAAAAGCTACCCGATGGGATGCTCATGCATGCAGTACCAGTGGTTCAATCTGCCTGGGAGTGAGACACATGAATTACAGCCTCATCATGAGTGTGGTAAATGAGAGATGTTGAGATAGGCAAGCAACTATTGTACTTGTGATTCAACTATGAAACCTTGGAATAGAAACATGTACGTTAGTATTGCTGCTGTAGACTTCCTATTTATCAATTTTTATTTGAAGGCACTACTGTGCTTTGGGTACTACATGTGGCTTTTTTTTAAATTCACAGTAATTTGGAATCATATTTTAAGTTAATAACAGACAAAATGTTTTGTTTTGTTTTTGAAACATGATCTGCTATGTAGGTCAGGCTGGCTGTCAACTCATCATGTAATCCAGGCTGATCTCAAACTGGTGGCAATCTTCCTGTTTCAGCCTCCCAAGTGCTGGGATTACAGGCATTTACCACCATGACCAGCTCTGACAAAAGGTTTATTTTTTCACTTAATATTAAGTAAAATATTGATAGGATATATGTTCATATATGAACTTATAGATAAGTTCAAAAACAGATTGTCTTGAAATGTCACACAAGTGTGGCAGGCATCTTTTATATAAGAAACTCAAAAGTTAAAGAGCAAAATAAAAAGGTAGATAATAGAAAATAGAGAAATGTCTTTTGTATATGGGAAGTTGATCAAGAGATAAAGGGGAGAACAAGGGATGAACAAAGAATTAAAGATGTGTTATGTACATGTACCAACTCCCCAGAGGAATGTAATTATGCACTGCAAATATGTACTGATTAAAAAATTAAAAATTGAACAAATAAATCACATTTTCTCACCTATCAATAGTAATGACATTGTATAAACATATTTGAGAATGCAGTGTTTTGATAGATCTGTGGTTGTCATTTTTGTCTGCACATAATCACTTAAATGATTTTTTCCTTTCTTTCTTTTTTTTTCGTATCAGGGATCGAACTCACAACCTCACACTTGCCAGGCAGGTACTTAAGCCACTGAGCTAAATCCCCAGCTTAAATGATTTTAAAAAAAAAAACATTCTTGCCTGGGTCCTTCTGTGATCAGATAGATCACAATATGTTTGGGCATTTTTCTTAGATGGGCAGAGGTAGGAAGGATGTCTACATACCTTTTTCAATAGATAATCTAAAGTTTTGTAGCTTCTGCAGAACTGTTCACTTAGTGGAGTTGTCACTCAGTTGAAATACAGGAAAGCTTGTTCATTCCTAAGTTTGTTCAACAGATAGCTAAAGTGTCTGCCCTGCCATAGATATACTGACTTTGAGCTCCTGCTGAGGAAAGATTCGACTAGGGTGTCCCGGCCTGCGGGTAAGTCCACGGAAACCCTAGAGGGGGAGCGGGGATGAAAGGGGACAAGAAGAGACATAAAGAATGGAGACAAGTCAGAAGTCTAATCAAGCCTCAGGTCTTGAGGAGGAGGGAGTTGGGTTCTAGATGTCAGCAAGTAACTTAGCAACAGTGGCAAGACTGAGGGTTATAGGTTAAATCAAATTTTCAAATTTCCCACACGTGGGCTCATAAGCACAATCCCTGAATAGGCCAGGCCAAACAAGCTAGGCAAGGTGCTGCTTAACTACCAAACTTAACTTCTAGAAGGAGTTACGGTGGTACAGCCCGCAGATATAAGGTGGCAGCCAATTACAGGGCTTCCTACACTAGGGGATCTTCTTGGAGTTTGTATGTCTTAGTTTTGGTAAAAGAATGAGTGGTTTTGAAGTCACCACTAACAGAAGCATATCATTTCTTTGGTATATTTAGACTAATTTTTTGGTCCAGACTAGGTTTTACATATCACTTCATACTGCTTGATGCTTCTTTGCTTTTTAATTTTGTTTCTCCTCGATTATGCTCTATATTTAGGTTAACTCACAGTTTTCAGCAGGTCAGTTCCATCAGCTCTTTGCTCAGTGTTCTGTGGTCATGAAGCCAAAAAATTACTTTTGCTTGTTTGTTTTAAACAAACAGTACATTATTTTTGTTTTTCTACAACCCTAACCTTCAAAGTTAAAATTAAATAGCATATCTTTTTCAGGAAAACAAAAAAATGTTCAACACTGTGGAAGACATAGTAGCTAAGCAAGTAATATCAATAGATGATGGTGATACGGTTTAAAATAACACTGAAGACTGAAAGATTTGAAATTATTCAGCTATTTTGATCTGTTCTGCTTCAAATGGATTATATTGTCACAGTTGCTTCTATAACCTGATACCAATCTCTTCTCCACTCCCCAGTAATTACCTAAAATCTTGATATATAGAGCATGAAGAGCATGAACATCAGGGATGAAATGCACATTCAATTAGGCCAGAGCCTCTTTACTGACCTAAATAACAGTTCATTCATGAGATAATGTGACCCACAGTCCAAGAAGAAATCTGTTGCTTTAGCTGGGGAAGCCTAGCATAGAATAAACTCTCCAGTGATCAGGAAATCATCTAAAATTAGATCATGCGGAAAAATATTGTACAGCTTTATAGGCCTGCTCTCAGTTTCAAAAATATTTCTTTCTTAAAATGTGTATGCAATATGTTACCTAAACTATCCTTGGTAATTCCTTAATGCACATTTTTATTAGTGTAAAGTGCCTTGCTGTCAAAGAAATTGAGCAGTTAAGCAGTTGATATATTTTAAGATTGATTTTTCTCCCCCATTTATAATTTAGGGAGCTCACCTTCTGTCAAAGAGAGCTTCCTTTTTGGAGAGATGGTCAACACGTCATGGAATTTTTGGATAGCCACAAGTTTGGCAACCATTGCCACTACAAGAGCATCAATTCCTGTCCTAGATATTAACATACTGTATTGTATATGCACGAGTTCATCTTATTTGTAATGATTTGTTTTTAGGAAATGCACAGTTATCCTGTTGTCAGGTTTCTTTCAGTAGGTCTGACAGTAAAGTCCTCTATTACTAAAAGAAAATTCTTACTATTGGAATGATCTCAGATTGTTTGGGGAAGAGATTGAGACAAAGTTAGTGCACACTTTGTAGTCAGTGAAAAATCTTATGGGTTTGAAGTTTCCTGGGTCATTTGAATTAAAAGGGATTTCAGTAATAAAAATCAGATATTTTCATGTTAATAAGGGAAAAGGATAAAGTTGTAGTTTTCCATTTTGGACCAGTAGGGAAAAAATTTAAAAGTAAATCTAAAATATTAAACTGAGATTTTATTCTACAAATGTTTATGGAGCATCAGTCAAAAATATGGATAAGCCCATTTCCCCTATAATTTAGTATAATCTAGTGGGAAATAAAAATAGATACTAAGTGTAATAATAATTTAAATTAGAAGGTGCAGTGAGCTTGGGGTGGTATGCATATAACAGAATGAGGGCTTTGATTGAAAGAGGGTTGCAGTTTCGGGGCTGGGGATTTAGCTCAGCAGCGTAAGCGCCTGTCTTGCAAGCAGGCAGTCATGAGTTCAATCCCTGGTACCGATAAAAAGGAAAAAGACAAAAAAAAAAAAAAAAAAAAGAGGGTTGCAGTTTCAAACAGACTTATCAAGATGGAATTTATAGAGTGGGAGTATTGGGAAAAGAAAATACAGAAAGTGAGTAAGAGATGTGCCTAATGTAGGAGTTGTAGTCTTGGCAAAAGGTATGTCCTTTGAAAATGCTCTGTGAAGCAGAAGTATGCCTGGAAATGGGAGCACCTGATAACTGGTGTGGCTGGTGCAGAGGAGAGTGGGAGGGTGGGGGAGAAGGAGAAAGGGCAACACAGACAAGAGCCGGACTGCAGGGGACTTTGTGAAGACTGAACTTCATTGCAGTGACACGGAAAGCCTTTGGAGGCAACTGAGCAGAGCAGACTGATCTGACCTGTCTCTGTGTTGTGGCATTTATTAAATGTTTGAGTATTTTTTGTTTTTCTTAAATTTTACATCTTCTCTGGAACCCCAGCAATCTTTTCCTTCATTTTTATGGCTCTAGAAACTGGAAGGATAGCTAATGCTGGCTTTGTTGAGTATGCTGCCAATCAGTGTACATTGATTAGCCCTATGCCCCTTACAACACATTTAAGTGGTGGGTGTTGTTATCTTCATTTTATAGGTGGGGAAACTGAGACTCAGATCATAAATGACTTTCCCAAGGACTTTGTGCCTTACAGGTAGCAGTGTCATTATTCCAGAGCCCAGCAAGAGGCTTTTAATTCTTAACAACAGTAGTAAAACATTCATGCCTTAACACCCTAGGTCATTCCTAGACTTACGACCACATACTACACTTACTCCTCAGCCTCAGGCCTCCTAACCCTCCTAAGCCAGGTCCCCATATCTGGCTAGCTGGGAGATTTCAGGTCAGCCTAGAAATACATGTGGGTTAGAATATTTAAATCAAGGCGTATATCAAGGACTAGGAAGGAGGGTCAGTTGCTGCTTGTGTCACACTTATTGTGGAACTTTATCAAATTATAATATCCCAATTATAACGTAGTTTTCTATATGCCAAGAGGTAAGGATAGAGAGAAAACTGAGGAATGTGTGTGGGTGTCTGTACGTTAATGTTGGATCTTTTACCTCCCCACTGAGACCAAGGCTATGGATGTTTTTGGATCGAAACAAAGCAATGTGTCTTTAGTAATTATCTTGGCTTATTTTTTGAGACGGGGTCTTGCTGTTTAATCTAGGCTGGCTTTTAACTCTGTACGTAGCCCAGGCTGGCCTTAAACTCATGTCGCTCCTCCTGCCTCAGTCTCCCTAATGCTGGATTATAGGCATGCACCACGCCCAGCCACAGTAGTTATTATGTGGCCCTGATAGACACTTTTAGGTAAAAATTATGAAGAGTTAAATTTGCGCTTTTGACTTCATTCTAAGTTCCCTCCCACATCAAAATTATTAGTTGTTTAATGTCACTATAACCTTTTTATGGACATTAATGATGTTGCCTTACGAATTTTCTGTTACATTTTGAGAGAAGGAACCATAGCCTGTTAATAGAAATGTATGAGTGAAATAAATTCTGAGGAGGAAACCATTATAACCTCTTATATGAACACATAAATATCTACATGTTTGACAGATCTGAAAACACAGAGCTTCTTTTAAGTCATATTTTATGGAAACAAGCATTGTGATAGTCAGTGGAAATACATTTTTGAGGTGCTGGTAATAGGCAAATTCTCTTTTAGGGAATTTTCTTACCAAATGGGGTAAGGAAAACTTTGCTTGTGAATGTGTAACACCTATCACCCTTTTATTAACATATTGGAGCTGACTTTCTGTTTTCCAAGGAAAATGAAAATGCTTTTCAGTACTTGTGTGGTATATATTGTACTTTTAAACAAGATTCTACACAAGCCAAGGAGACTACAAGTTTTTGAGAAGAAGAAAAAACAAACAACCCACACAGATAAAGCAAATCTAAATATTGATTTTAAAATTGAATCATAACTCTGAAAACAGCACTTAGTACCCACTGTCTCCCAAACAAGAAACTCCATGTTCTGGATAGCTGTAAAAGAAACAGAACATGCTTCCCCTGTGTGTTTCGGTGGATGGAAGAGAAAGAACATAGGTAAGAGGCAGACTGGGCATGAATTTAAATTTTTTTGTGTGTTTATCAGTTCTGTGACCTTGAGCTGGTTGTTTAAATTCCAGTTTCTCATTTGTAAAACTACTCTGAGTAATAGGTATTAATTTTACAGGACTTTGAGAATTAAAGCAGAACAATAAACATTAAACTAACCCTACTAGGTACATATAAAATATTTCCTTCACACTGGTCAAGAATCACCTAGAAGGCAGTATGGTAAGTGATGAAAATTTATATAATGATCTCATAGGAAAAATCATGAGGCAATAATGGGTAAGTACAGCATGTTGTAAAAGTGTTTTACATAGTACGAATATGAAATTAGGGATGGATCCTTTAGGTCTCCACTGAGAACCTACTGTGTGCCGTCCTTGATTGTAGAAGCCACTGATGACCAGAATCTCTGCCTTCATAACCCTTGGTTTTGTTAAGAGGACAGACATTGATTATGGAGATTAATCACACCAATAAACAAAGTGCAGCAATGCTTAGCGCTCTCAAACAATAGAAAATGATGTATGAAACTGTATAATAGGCAAATTTGACCTAGTTAGGGGATGCCCAGAAAACCTTCCCCCCCCCAAAAAAATGACAATACTGATACCTTAATGGTGAGTAGGTGCCTTTAATTCTCAATATACCATCAGGGTCCTTTGGGCCTTATTTTAGTGTTTTTGTTTTGGAGTTTCTTGTTTGAAATATCTTCAACTGTTTTTAAGAATTGTCTTTCCTTAAGTTTTGTCTTTCTTATGGTTTCTGAGGGTGGGAGTGGGTGGAGAGGGAATTTACTTAATTTAAGGCAGAAAACAACTCATTTTGTCACATCATTATGATATAGTTGGTTTCATTGGAGTCTTTTACACAGCCAAGATACACTGTGGCATCTTAATGATCTTATCTTTCCTTTGTCCTGAAACATTTTCATGTTTTACCATCTGAGAAATTAGTTAATTTTTGCTTGTAAGATTAAAAAAGCATTGATTGAATCATCCTAAGGATGATGTAGAATATAAATGTTTACTATTTTATTATTTTCTTGATTAAAAAATAACTTGCATTATCCACAGTTTTTATATCATCTTCAAGAAGGTAAAAATAGAAATCTGGAACTGGGCAGAGTGGTGCACATCTGTAATCCCAGTATTGTAGGAGGCTGAGACAGGAGGATTGTACTTTGTAGCCTAGCCTGGGAAACTTAGTGACTTAGTGAGGCATTGTCTCAAAAATAAATAAATAAATAAAAAGAACTGGGAATGCAGCTCAGTTTTTGGGTTTAATTCCCAGTACCCCCTAAAACTCCTGAACAAAAAGCCTGGAAATACTGTTTTTTTAACCTAAATTAAAAAAAATCTTTAGATGAACATACTTGAGAAGTCAGAAGTTTTATTTTTCCTATGCTAACAAAAGAAGAAAACTGATAAAGATGTCTTTATGATCAGGCATGATTCAGATGTACCGTCTCTGGCAAAATACTTGTCTAACATAAGCATGGACCTGGGTTAGTTACTGTGCAGGGAGTAGAGGGACAGATAAATGCAGAAGATGGGTAGAAGCTCTGTAGACTATAATGATACTGGTAGCAGTCTTATATTATGTAAGCAAGACATAAGACTGTTCTTCAGATGAAGATATTTGGGATGAATTTTCCTCAAAAGAATCAATGAGTCAAAATATATTATTCAGTAGAAAGCATTTTATCATATAACACTTTGCAACAAAAAGCTGGATCATCATGTTTTTGATAAAAATACATGTGACAAGCTGGATATGTTGGTATAGACACCTGGAATCCCAGCATTTGTGAAGCTGAAGCAAGAGGATCATTGTGAGTTTGAGGCCACTCTAGGCTACATGTTGAGTTCAAGGCCAGACTGGAATACATATGGAGACTTTGTCTGAAAAAAATAAAAAAGAGCAACAATATTCTTTCATCTTTTATGATGAATGTGTACCAAAAATTTACTTCCTGTAGCTGACCAGTAATCCATATGTCTATATAAAGATAACTGGAAAGAATACATGATATAAAAATGAAAAAAAAATCAAATGACTTTGCTAAATCTAAAAGTGAAATTGTTCTGCAGTTATTAGGCCAAGAAGGTGGTGGTTCTCTTTTCTGTAAAAAATGGAGCCATCAAAGCATTCAGATATTGTTCAGTGATTCATCTGCAAGAAGAACCAGATAATGATAAGTTAGAACCTGTTAGATATGTATTTGAATCCTGGGATCAGCAGCTTGGGTCTGTTCCAGTTTCATTTAAGAGAGATGATCAGTTAGTTGCATTCAGAAGTCATTGCCCATTTTGAGTATCTGTAGCTATAAAGCTTAGCATGTAACGAATAAATTTTAGATTTGCTGTTTTAGTTTTTATTAACATTTCTAAAAAATGTTTTCACTCTTTAAACTTTTCATTAAATTTATTCTTTAAAAAATTAAAGAAAAGGCTCATTGCTCCATGTGATAAGCAATGGAGACTATCTTCTGGTATACAGATTTCAGCAGCCAGATATCAGAAAGTATAGAGACAGAGGAAAAGACATGAAAAGGCCCTGATGTGGGAGAGAGAATGATTCACAAATGAACTAAATGAAAGTCATGTGCCTGGGAATGCAGAGGGAGAAAATTGGGTCAGGATGAGGCTGAAGCAGGAAATGGGCATGCATGATGCAGTGCTTCGTATGCATGTGAAAGTTTATGAGGGAAGCCAACAGAGTTTTAAGTAGAGGTTAAGTATTGTCACATGTGGATTGGGTTTGAAATGGAAGGTTATAGTTCATGTGTGCTTAGTTTCAGTCAAAAATCTTGAGTTAATTAAAATTTTGACCACTAAATTTGATATAAACTAGATGAGAGTATAAAATGAGAGAGGACCCACACTCAGTCTCTGGGATCATCACAGTTTCTGACCCAGAAAAGAAAGATGAACCGACAAAAGGTGGTCTGATGACATAGAAAAAAACCTGAAGAGTGCTACATGAAGAAAGAAAGGAGAGGGAAATATTAGGGGAAGGGTCTATAGCATTGATTGTTCCTACGGAGTCAAAAAGAAAAGTTTTTTTTTTTTTTTAAATTGTTCTTGAATTTAGCTACATTGAGATATTTGGTAATCATAGGGAAAGACAATTCAGTAAAGAGATGAAGTTACAAGCTGGATGGGAAATACTAGCTGTGAAATGGGAGGTGAGACAATGGATATAACATAGATATTTGTTGAAAAATTTGGCTTGTTAAAAGAGATAGAGAGAAAAGATACAGTAATATGAAATGGCCAGATAAATAACTGTCAAGAGTTTCCTTGAATTTTGTTTAGCTTTTTTTGTAACAAGCTCTGATATGAAGCAGGTCACTGGTCCTTGTAATCAAGTTGAAGGGCATGAAGTTTTGCTGAAGCAGACATCCAACATTTGTTACTTCAATGAATTCTTCATAGCAACCCTGTAAGATTGATTCATTGCCTGCATTTTATAGATGATGAAACTGAGGCTCAGAGAAGATGCCCTGAAATGGTCAAATATCTAGAAAGGGGCAGAACTAGGGGTCACCCCCAGATAAAGTAGGACCTATTCTTCCTGATAGGACTTCTACACAAAGATGCCTCACAATTTAAATAACAACCACTCTTCACAAAAGATTTCTCACATTGAAACCTAGATTCTTGGGATTATTTTTATTTCTTTTAATACAGTCATGTCAATGAATGATGAGGCTGTATTCTGAGAAATGTGTCTGGAGGCAATTTCATCATCGTGCAGACATCACAGAGTCTGTTACACAAACCTGAATGGTACAGGTCAACCACTTGATTTTTTAATGTAGTCAAGAGATATAAACACAACTGTGAGATACTGTTGGTGTAAAACAGCATGCTGTTTCTGATAAGCTTTCCTTTTATAAGTAGGAGTACTGTACATTCTGAAATAAAGATGAATGTATAATAAATACATGAACAATAACAGCTGTTTATTATCTAGGATTAGGTACTATACATAACTTTATATGCTTATTTTATAGCAACTTTTTTTGTTGTTGGAACTCAAACTCAGGGCCTTGTATTTGCCAGGTAGATGCTTCCTGCTGAGCTGTATCCCTGACGTTTATGTGTTATATTTTTATATAAATGGCAGTGCACTAGATTTGTCTATACCAATCTCATCACAAACATAGGAGTGTTGTATTATGATGATACTAAGCTGTTACTAGGCAATAGGAACTTTTTAGCTTTGTTATAATTTTATGGTATCAGCTCTATATATGTGGTCTGTTGTTGACTATGACAAACGATTGTATATTCCTACAACCTGACATACAGAACCAGTTCCCAGCTTCTCAATCATTGCCTCCCAGAACAGTTCTTCAGTCTGTCTGGTGTTTGAATTAGTCCTTCTGAAAGATAAAAACTGTAAGCCAAATTCTCAGAGGCTCTAGAGAAAGATGTGAAGATCCAGGCTATTTTTCTATACCCTTACTATCCTAGTTCTATTATCTTAGTGCTTTATCTGGGACCCCCCATGCATGCAAACAGCAAATATGAAATCTTTTCATATTGACCCCCCCTTAAATCCTGAATAAATAAAGTCATGTTGGTGACACACTTTGACATATATTAAAGGAAAATCTTTGGTGAACAAAAGTTATAACCACCATTGTTATAATGCTAAGTTGATCCTGGTTTACAATAAAAATATTGAGTGTTTGATGACAGCTCTGGGCTTGAAGATTACCTTGCATGTTTTACTGTTAGTATTGCACAGAGGGGTCAAGCTAATCAAGAATGTGTATGGCTGAGTTACACATTTCCAAGTAAAACAGAAGAAATGGTTGATAGAGGTGAAGTTAAGCCATGTTCTTTTGTCAGTTTTTTTCAAGATCAAAGTCCTTGTTTGATACATGGAAGGCACCGATCTGAAAAAATTATGCATTTTTCTCTTCTGGGATTTTGTTCCTTTCCAGCACCACTTCTGGTTAACTTATATACATTCTTATAAGTGCATGTGATAGAGTTGTTCATTCGCCTTGAGGGGAAGGTTCTGATATCATAACATCAGAATCACGTCTTGATGTTTAATTTTATTTTAAGCAGACCATAATGAGTAGTTTGAAGAAGGTAGGCATTTGTTTTCTGCACATTGCCAGGATCATTACTGCAGTATAAACCCCTAATGTCTGTGCCTACTTTGTGAGGCTGAAATGTGACCATTGGCTCTGGAAAGCCATCGCAGCCATGCCCTGTTCTTTCTCAGCCTCACATCTGAGCACAGGTGACACTGGGTGACATTTAAGACTCTGAGGCAGTGCAGTGTTACTGCCTCAGCAGATATGCACTACCTCTGAATTCTGAAGCAAGAGCATATAACAAGAAGACCTTTCTGTAAGCGTGGCCATCTACCTCATAGAGTTTGAAAGTTATGACTTCCAAGTTCAGAATACTTCAAATTAGCAAGTATTGCTCTTAATTTTGTGGTAGGTATTTGGATGACATTCTTTTAGGTGAATACTATTTTCTCACTCCTCCCGGTTATACCACAGAGAGGCACATAAACTGAAGGTGGCAAACGCATATACCTGAAATAGAAGAAAATTCATTTTAATATGTAGAAAAATTAAAATAACATTTATCCAATTAAGACATATTTTGTTATTTATATTACTGTACTACACTATATAAGTTATGTATTGTAGAAGTCATAAGATGAATATGTTATACAAGCCAGCCACCAATACAAGTTATAAATTATGAAGAATATAAATATAATTAATATTAATGTTAATATAGCAAATTATAGTAGTAATATTTTATATATTATTTTTAGGTTTCTCATATAAGAGAAAATGTGATATTTAACTTTTTGAGACTGGATTGTTTTGCTTAACATGATGGTCTCCAATTCTATCCCAATTTTATTTGTTTTCCTGCATTTCATTCTTTATGACTAAATAATACTCCATTTTGTGTGTGTCTGTGTGTGTATGTGTGCTATAATTTCCATTCATTCATTACTTAAGGGTGTCTAGGCTGTTTCTACAGCTTAGCGATCATGAATTATGCTGCTTTAAACATCAATATACATGTATCACTACAGTAGACTGTCTTTAATTCTTTTAGGAATATACCTAGGAATAGTATATCTACTTTTAGACTTCAGGAAACTCTATGCTGATTTCCATTATGGTTGTAGTAAATTTCATTCTCATCAATGAGGGAGAAGAGATCCTTTTTCCTTGCATTCCTGCCTGCCTGCCTACCTGCTTGCTTGCTTGCTTGCTTTCTGCATTCCTAATGATAATCTTTCTGAGGTGCAGTGGAGTTTCAGTGTAGTTTTGATTTTCATTTCTCTAATAGGAAAAAATGTTGTTTATAGGCTTTTTGGTCATTTGTACTTCTTTTGAAAAGTGTATAGTCAGTTCAGCCCATTTGTTGATTGTGCTATTTGGTTTGTTTTTTGTGGAATTTTGCCTGTGCCTATCATCTCAAGTATTGACCCTATATTTTCTTCCATTAATTTCAAAGTTTCTTGTCTTATGTCTGTGTCTTTGTTCTATTTTTATTTTATTTCAGTACAATAATTGTCCTACATAAGGTTTAAATACAAGACTGAACAATAGTGGTTCCTGATTTAAGAGGAAATGCTGTCAGTTTTTCCATGTGCAGTATGATGTTGGCTGTGGGTTTGTCATACATGGCCTTTATCAATTTGAGGAAAGATCTTTACATACCTATTTTCTTTTTTGGTTGTTGTTGTGTGTTGTGTAGGAGTATTGAGTTTTGTCAAAGGCATGAATTGAGATAGTCATGTGATTTTTTTTTTTAAATCCTTGCTCTACTTATGTAGTGTAGTAACACTACTTGATTTGCCTATGTTTAACTATCCTTGCATCCCTGGCGTGAAACCACTTGATCATGGTATGTGATCTCTTAAATGTGTTGTTGAACTCTCCTTGAAGGAATCTTAACGAGATTTTTTTTTTTTTGCATTTATGTTCATCAAGTATTTTGCTGTATAATTTTATTGTTGAATCTATCTACTTTTGGTGTCAAGGTAATATTGGCTTCATGGAAAGTGTTTAAAAGCAATCCCTTTGTATTTCAGAGAACAGCTCAAAGAACATTGGTGTTATTCTCCTTTAAGGATAAATTCAGAAGTAAATTTATCAAGTACTGGAGTTTTCTAAGTTGGGAGACTTATTGTTGGTTCAGTCTCTGCTTATTGCTGATGTGTTAATTGTTTTTCTTCTTGACTCGCTTGCTTGACTGGCAAGTCATATGTGTCTAAGAATTTATTTCTTCTAGATTTTCTGATTGAAATACAGGTTTTGAAGATTGTTTCTAATAACCGGCTAGTATATGTTGTAACTTTGTCTTATTTTCCTATATATAATCTTAGTAATTTGAATCTTTTCTCTTGTGGTAAATTTGCTAAAGATTTGTCAATCTCATTTATCTGTTTAAATAACCATATCTTTTATTCATTAGTCCGTTTAATCTCTTTGTCATTAACTGCCACTTTGATCTTCATTATTTCTTTTCTTCCATTGGATTTGGGGTTGGTTCTTATTTTGCTAAGAACCTAAGGTGCATCATTAGTTCATTTGTTTGGGATCACTCTGTTTCTCTGATGTAAGCACTCCTAGCTGTAAACTTCCCTCTTATAATTGTTTTTGTTATGTCCCACAAATTCTAATATGTTGTGGTTACGTTATCATTGGGTTCTAGTAATTAAAAGTTTTTTTCTACCTTGATGTCTTCAATGATTCACTAATAATTCAGAAGTATGTTACTTAATCTATGTATTTATTTAGTTTTTGAGGTTTCTTTTCCTTTTCACTTTTGTCTTGATTCCACTGTGATCTGATAGACTGCTTTTTGCCATTGTGACCCAATA
Source organism: Cavia porcellus (assembly GCF_034190915.1). NCBI lineage: Eukaryota > Metazoa > Chordata > Mammalia > Rodentia > Caviidae > Cavia > Cavia porcellus. Next base: position 42,844,768 of record NW_026947496.1, on the reverse strand, counting down.
TATATAAGATTACTTCAGATTTTTGGAGAATATTTTTGTACTTACTAAACTTACTTAAAGCCTAAAATGTATTCAATTTTGGAGAAAATTCCATGGGCTGCTGAAAAAGATATTCTGCTATTTTTGAATAGAACACCTGTGATCATCTAAATTCATTCAGTCTATAGCATAGGTGGATGCTGATTTTTCTCATCTTGTTGATTTTTTTTTTAACTAGTTGAACTATATTTGCAAGAGTAAAGTATTGAAATCGCATGGTATGGTGATTCGATCAAATGGCGGCTTGCTAGGGGATCGAGCGAAGAGTCTCTCCGGAGAAATCATACTAGAAGCTAGAATATGACAACATGGAGAGGGCCAGACAAATCGATAGCGATTCTTATTAACCAAGACAGTGCAGCTGGAGGATTTAAAGTCGTGCTGAGACCGTGAATGCTGATAACGGGAGGCTGCAAATCCTGCGCCTTTAAATCAACAAACTGACCCGTGGACCCAGCAGGAAAAGCTGTGTTGCTTTTGGTGACTACGGGAAACTGAGACCCGGGACTCCGAGTAGCAGCCAGGACTGCACCGCTGCACCAGAGGAGATCGCATAGGGCTTTAGAGTTCCAAATCTAAACGGTGCGCAGATTTCTGACCGTTCCGCACTGTGCCGGGAGCGTACGCTGTGCACCGTTCTGCGCTGTGCCGGGAGTGTGGGAAAGGTCGGGAGCTTGGTGTGCGGTGCACCCGGAATGAGGATCTGCTCCGGACTCTGGTGAGTACTGGGAACCCAGCGGCTGCTGGGGTTGGTCAGAGAACATCTTGGAACTGGACAGTGCCCGCCACCACGGGGAAATCAATAACACAGAGTCTGGTGGCAGACATTTTAGTGTTGGGCAGAAACTACAGCTCGGTGACATCACCAGGTCCCCCTGTAGGGAGGGCTGGTGGAAGACATCTTGAAATTTGGCAGAACCTGATTACGTGCTGGCTTCAGCTCCACACAGAGAACTAGTGGGAGACATTTTGGATTTGGGCAGATCTGCTGTTCTGGTGCTCCTGTCACAGAACAGCTGGGATTTGGGCAGAACCCTGTGCCATAGTGACCGCCCCTACATCCCAGCCTACCCCAGATAACAGCAAATTGGGGAGGACAGCAAAAACTCAAGCTAGCATGCTTCTGAAAGGCCCTAAGCAATTCGGAAAGGGCCAGAGAACCCCAGGACAGTCTGAAAGAAACCAGAAATATAACAAGAGATAAAAATAAAAAAAAATCTCCAGCTGCCCAACATGAGAAAATAAGCCCAGGAGAAGTAAACACTGAAGAGAACAAGCACAGTAACCATCCATTGCTCGACACAGCATCAGCCGAAATTAAAAAGTACCTACATGATCTCATAGAGGAATTTAAAGCTGTACTCCTGATCCAAGTGAGGCAAGATATAAAGAGATTAATTAAAGAAATGACAAGCCCCGCCCAAGAGAACACAGATGGAAGAACTGAGGAAATCAGAAAAGAAAGAGAAACTTCTGAAGAAGAATTTAAACATAACTTAGAATACATGAAACAAATCCAAAGAGAATACCAGGAAACTAAAAATTCCATTGAACACTGGCAAAATGCCTTGACAGAAACTAAAGACAGCCTTCTGAAACTTGAAGAGAGATTTATGGCATATGATCGTGAAAGAAAAAGCCTCTTAAAAATAACAAGGAACCAGAAAGAAGCAATTCAAAAACTGGAGGATGACAAAAAGATACATAACTTAAGAATAAAGAATGTGAGTGAGGAAGCAGGAGCAACCAAAAATGAAATACAAAAAATATTCACAGATATATTAAAGCAAAATTTTCCATGTATAGCAAAAAGAAGTGATATCCAGATAAAAGAGGCATACAGAACACCAGCTACCTACAACCAAAACAGATCTACGCCTAGACATATAATAATCAAGATTCCAGAAATCCACCAAAAGAACAGAATATTAAAAGCAGCCAGAGAAAAGATGCAGATTACCTACAACAGGAAAACTATCAAAATAACAGCAACTTATCAACACAAACTCTTAAGTCAAGAAGGGAATGGGGAAAAAATATTCCAAGTCCTGAAAGAAAATAATATGCAACCAAAGTTCATATACCCATCAAAACTCTCTCTCAAAATTAATGAAGAAATAAGATACTTTCAAGACAAGGAGGAACTGTGGGAGTTCGTGGCCACCAATCCAACCCTACAGAGAGCGCTGAAGGACATTACAGAGAAAGAGAGGAAGAGATACCAGGATTCCAGCAACAGTGGCAGAGAGGCCTCAGTGAACAGGGCAGACAATGAAATGAGGGAATAAGGTGGACAAATTATAGCAGAAAAGTGGAGTAGCAGACATGAGGCAGAGATGGTAAGCTATAGTCTTTAGTATAGACAGCTCTGAAACTATATTTTAAAAAAAAGCAGAGGTCATTGTTAATGGTGTATAACGATTTAAAAGACACAGTAGTACTATCGCCATATTTAGTTTGAATTTAATTTGTTCTGGTCTGTCCACTCATGTCAGATTTGAGGGCACAGACCTCTTGAACCAAAAATAGCAGGTTATACCATGGTAACTATCCTTACTTTCCTATTAGCTTAAACTGAAATCCTGTATTACTTACATTGTCTTACTATGACTGATCTTAATTGAATCTGAATCATAAGACTATTGGTTGGCCTTGGCTGATTTTATTTGAAATTGGTATGCTTATTAGTATCAACCCTAAAAGTAGAGGCAACTACTCTGAGCATGACAAGATGTAAAGGATATCCATACTGGTATTAATTAGCAACAGCTCTCAAATCCTACAATGCTGTCAAAGTTAAGTTTTTATAAAAATAGGTGATACTATGTTTAACTATAATAAGCCAGTGTTGTGGACAAATCTATTGAAAATAACAAGAGAAAACATAGTAGCTACGGAAGATCATTTATATTGTAGTCTTATATGTCTTATGCATTGCATGTTTTTCTAGGAAATTGTTTTGCTGTCTTGCTATGACTTGGTTTTCCCTATAATACAGAGAGGATAGATATATATGTAGAAATTCACACATGGGTTTTTTTTTAATTATTTACGGGAACAGACTATATAATGCAAGATGTAAGGAACAGATACTCTGAGGAAGAGTCGCTGAGAAACCTGAGGCTTATTTTGTAGCAATATAATATAAATTCTAGCAATCTATTGTTCGCTGATTCGAATGACATTGGACTGGTATCTTGACATTGGACTATGTTGAAGTTTCTTCAACTTCAGCATATGTAGATTTGGGGACAGCTATCACAAAGAGAATGAGAGATGCGATGGTAGTTACTATTGTCTTCCCTAATTTGGAACTTGAGGACCTAAAAAGACTTCATCATCCTGCAATGATTTGATTAGTTCTATAATATGCAATAAGTATATAAAGTGGGTGAAGATAGGGACAACTATTTGTAAGACACTAGAGACAGTTAGATAATGAAGATCTCCAGTGGACTTGCTTTGAAATCTGTATTTCTTTAAATTGTTTTTTTTTTAATGTTCTGTTCTATTTTGATATGTTTAATCTTACCCTCTTTGAGATGTAAAACAAATGTGTAGGACTGATAATCATATTACTGAGCTTTTGTTCGATCATAGAGCAGAATGGTTTGTAGGGTCACTTTTTGAATGTCATTCTAAATACTTTAATTCTATAACCTGAACAGCTATTTCTAAGATGACAATGTGTAACTTATCAACCAGCAATTTCTTACCGTTTGTTTGTCTGTAATTTTGTATTATTTCCTCCCTTTTTTTTTTATCTCCATGTATTTTTTTTTGTTTCCTTTTCTTTAAATAAAAAAAAAATCGCATGGTATGATTTTGTTGGAGGTCTATCTGACCATTTAATTCAAATAGTGCTTGTTTTATAAAATTAGCTGTGCAAATACTCAGTTCATAGATATTTACAATTGAGATTTCTTCTTGGCGAATTGTTCTCTTTGCCAATATGTGGTGTCCTTCTCTGTCTCTTTTGACTAATTTTAATATGAAGTCTACTTTATCAAAAGTATAGGGCACTGCTATTCATTTTTGAGCTTTAGCTCCTTTGAGTATCATTTTCCATATTTTCACCGTTAGTCCTTATATGTCCTTGCAGGTGAGGTATGTTTCCTGCAGGCAACACATAATTGAATCATATTTTTGATAAGGTTTGCCAGTCTTTCATTGGGAGAACTAAGGTCATTTACATTACATGTTATTATTCAAAGGTATATACTGATTCATATCACCTTGTTTTTGAGTATTCCTAATATTCTTTAATTTATGTACTTTCCCAGTGAGGTGTAGTCTTTCCCTTTGTCTTGTGGAGATGATTGTCTTCTTCTGTGTTTGAGATTCCTTTTAAGTACTTTCTACAATGTTAGCCTAGTGGTCATGAATTTATTTAGTTTATATTTATCTTGGAATAAAAATCTATTTCTCCTTCAAATTTGTAGAGGGTAATCTTGTGGAGTGTAGCAATCTAGGTTGCCAATTAATTGTTTTCAGAGCTTAAAATGCATCAAACCTTATATGCCTTCAGTTTTTCTCGAGACATCTGTTGTTCTGGATTTGTCACTGTAAGTGATCTGATGTTTCTCTAACCACTTTTGCTATTCTAGCTTTGCTTTGCATTTTTGGCAGTTTGATATGTCGTGGAGTTCTTTTCTGGTCATATCTATTTGGTGTTCTGAATGCCTTCAGTACCTGTATATCCATCTTATTCCCCAGATTTAGGGAATTTTCTGCTGTAGCTTTAGTGAATAGGCTTTTTTGTGCCATTAGTCTATACTTGGTCACCCTCGTCAATGTAAATGAAGTCATAAATTTGTTTTTTAAGAGTTTTCCAACAGCTCTTGGATAATCTTTTCAGTATTTCTTATTTTCCATTATTACTATCTCAATACATTGTCTTCAAACCATAACATTTTTCTTCTGATTTATCTTTACTTATCACTAACTTTTAGTTGAATATTTTATTTGTTCATTTCATAGATTTCTGTTGGTTTTTTTTCAGAATCTATATATCTTTACTAAAGTGATATTTTATTCTGTTTTGGCTTTCTTAATTTATCCAGTTTTTTGTTTGTATCATCTGTGAACTTACTGATCACTTAAACTATCAGATTTTAACTTACTTGTCTAAAATTCTATCCATTTAATATCTGTGGGATCAGTTTTTGGAGAGTTATTTCGTTTTGGAAGTATCGTCATATCTTGTTTTGTTATGATTCTTGTGTTTTTATGTTGAAGTTTGCAGATCAGTTGCCATGGGTGTTTCTACTTCTATTGTGTTAAGATCTTTTTAGTAAGTGGCTTTCTCTTTGTGATATGCTCTAGGCTGTGAGTATGATGTCTCAGTATAAAAGCACCCACTCAGTGTATTCAAACTACTAGATCCAATGTCTAATACTGCTTTGTAAGGAGAGAATAACTACCAGTGATATCAAGATCTGACGAACCAACCTTATCTCAACATATAATTTAAAGCTTGTTTAAAAATTCCTCTAGTATTTCACTAATACAGGAAAAGAAAGGGAGATCAATAATGTAAAAATAGGCTAGGAAAGAAAAGGATTTCAGTGATACCTATATACAAGAATATAAGGGGTGAAGGAAGGGGAATTTCAAGGATATAAGGAGCAAAGGAGGGAAGAAAAGGAAATATAAATGGAAAGTGAGAGAAGATACCAGGAGCTAGAATATAATGAACTAACAAACACAGTTAGAAATCCTATGAAACAACCTTAGTGTGAGAGAACCTGACAAAAGAAGATAAGAAACTATAGAAGCTCGTAGGCACACCCATACACATATTCCCCACATGCATTCATGAGAAACGCTGCCCAAATTCAGGTGCAAGGAGACAGTTATTTCTCCCACATATCTACTATTCAATTTTTTTTTTTTTTGAAGCCAAGAGTACTTTACTTTTGACCAAGGAGGAAAAGCTGTGTAGTCAAAGCTCTCTAGTAATCTCAGGGTGAGCTCTAACCCTCTGTGATTTTTGGTGTGTTTTATTTGTTTTGGTTTTTTTTCAGACGGGGTCTTACTGTATAGTTTAGGCTGTCCTTGAACTCTCACTATGCAGCTCAAGCTGACCTGGGACTTATAGCAATCAGTAGGTGCATACTTGGGCTGTTTACCAGTGATGTAATAGGCCCACATCTACCAACTGAATCTCTTCTGTATCTGGGAGAATCAGCCCGTTCACCAAACCTCTCACTTGGTCTGGGCAGGTTTGGACCATGGACCAGAGACCCAGATCGTGCTCTTGGAGGTGTGGCTAGCCAATATCTGCACACTACCCTGTTTATGCTGGATGCTTCCAGGGAGAGTAGAAGGTGTGGGTGCACAGGATTGAGATTTGAAACTGCAGGCCCAGCCTTCCTCTAATTCCCAGAGCTGTGCCCCTAGATTGCAACCCAATCACACCACAAAACTGCACACATGTAAACTGTTTGTGCCACAATATTCAAACCAATGTTTGCCACTTCCTGCCTTCTTCTTTTTGGCATTCCTTCCACCTGGCTGATTGTGCTCACAGCTGAGTTTTCCTGTACCTGGAGTTTGGTGTCCCAGGAGCCAGACTAGGATATTTCATCTAACCTCATGACTTTAGTTTTTTATGGCATAGTCACCATTCTCCTGGGCACACATTAGTTGTTATGATGAGTGTCTGCTGTCTTCTTGGAATGAAAAGGTAGTTGTGTCTTGGTGACATAAAATGTGCAGGGATTTTTCTGTTCTCCCATGCCAGTCACCAAGGCAGAAGCAGCTAACATGGTTTTCTGCCCTGTTTCTATCCAAGTCCATTTCCTACTTGTTCTACCAAGGCAGAAGCAGAGAAAACTTAGATGGCTCTCCTTCCCCAGTCTATCTAAATCTGAGAGAAAGCTGGGAATGATCACTTCTGTTCCTGTTCGCTTGATTAAACTCAAGTCTTGTGACTGCCTATGCTGTACCTCTGTCCCAAGTAGCCCAGTTAGCACTCAAAGAAATAGCTGATTTTTCTTTCTTAGAGAGGAAATACCCCTCCCCTCATTGAGCTGCTAAACATTCAGGGTTGGAGTGCATTATTTCTATTACTTCACTTATCAGTATTTGTAGATTTTACCTGGTTGCCAGCTTGTTCAACTTGCAATTCAACCATTTCCTATAGTTCCCTTTTTCCCCTACAGAGTTACATGCCTGTTGGTTTCAACAAATATCCCAGAGCTGAGTGACTTGTGAATGCTGGCTACCTTTAGTCTGCCATATTTTGGAACCTGTAATTGTATTTTTGCCAGCAATTTTTAATTACATGATATTTAAAAATTTAACAGTTGAAGCATAACATAATATGTTTACTAGCAGTGTGACTGAGTGAATCTTACGTATTACTCTCACTATAGAAATGAACTTTGGCAACATAGTCTCAGATTACTGTGTTTTCTGCTTAGAAACTTATTTTATTTTAGTGGAATGTGACCCAGACACCCCAACCCTACACGTAATTTAGTCTTTTCAGATAACTAATTCTGGAATATGATACATTTATTTTAAAAGGAGAAATGGCAACAAGTAACTGAAATATTCCAGTTAATTTTTAGGAATGCTTATTGCAACATCTATAGGTCCCAGTGGTTTTCTAGCATTTAGCATATATGCATTTTTAATGAGTTACTAGCTTAGAATAGTTACAAAAATAGTGAAACTTGCTGACACTTACTGTACATAAGACCGTGTATAGTAATGGTTTAAAATGATGGCCACACATTATTTGGCTTCAAATGGAATGGTTTGTATATTTGATTCAACTGTGGATTTTGAGTTAAAAATTACCACGTCAAAAATGGCCTTGAGCTTTACAGAGTACTGAAGTTATCACCAGCCATAGGAAAGAGGACAGATCTTCCTAGGTACAGGTAAGGTAACGGGCACAGGGAAGTGACGTGAGAACCCACAAATGTACTTCTGTGTTTTATTTAGTTGTGCAGTAAAGTGTGTTGTGAAGTACAGTGAGGATTTAATTCAGAATTTCTTTACATTTATTGTTTGGTCATTTTAAAATGATTAAATATATTCACAATGTACCATCAAATATAAAATAGATCATACTGTCATAATGACTGTGGAATTTCGAAGTTTGGGGTTTGACAGTCATCTAGAGAAATGATTACTGGTCTCTATGTGGCAGATCCTTAAGGGACTGCATTTGCTGTCAAAATATCTTAATCCTCGAATGTATCCAGCTCTGTCAGTAAGCTAGAGAATCTTGTAGTATGTATGGCTGTGTGACATTTATCCGATTTGTTTTGATCAGTAAGAGATCAAATAATTTTAAAGCATATTACTAAATTTAAAGTAGCTCTATTTTTTACTTTTTTTCTTAGTCATCCAGTACCAGAAGTTCAACTATTAGCCTTTAAAAGGCTTAAAAATTTTAAGTATATTCAAAAAGGGGGAAATTGTTCTTCAAAAGAGTTTTAAAAACAGCCAAATATTGGAAAGACTTTGGCATCTAGCATGGTTCTTCTAGTCTTAGAAAGTGTGTCAGTTTGTACTAAATTTCGTCATGGAAATGAGTACCTCTATTCTCCAAATGTCTTAGTATTGCACTAGAAGCAACATGAAACAAAAAAGATTTTTAGTCCATGCCTTGTTGCTGTTCTTTGGCTTCTGTAATTAATATTCAGTGTAAAATAAATTACCTCTGGTCTTAGAATCATGCTGAAAGATGCCTTTCAGTCTCTACAGTCATTCTGTGAACCGGTGTTATTGGCAGCACTTGTGTAAGCAGTGACAACCATATGGTACCAAAATGTATCAAGTGGAGTTGACAGAGTAGTGGTAAGTCTAAACACCAGAAAAGGTGTAAATCTGTATACAAATCTGAAAGGTCAAATGAATGCAATTCTAATTGTACCTCCACCTAGTAAGCTATTCATTTCTTTACAGTATTACCCAGGTACACAAATAATGGGTTATTCTTACATTTAAATATCTAAAGCACATTAACCTGATCTTTAAATAAAAAATTAGTCAAAAGTTTATTTTCAGCTTTTTGAATTTGGGGACTTATTTGCTTACATAACTGATACTCTGCATGTAGTTTTTTGGTTAGGTTTAAAAAAAAAAAAAACAAACTTTTCAGACTCAGAATGGAACCAAAGAATGTTTTTACAATATTCTCATTTTTGTTGTTACTATGGGAAAATGTTTTTCTGTCCTTACCGTGAAAATGAATGATCTTGCCACATGCCATGTGTAACTTGATTATCTTTCTTTTCCTATGCTCTTTCTGCGTGGTAAAGGCATGGAGTTGATTTCACTATAGGATCCTTCATGTGTAAGGGAAGTTTAGAAGTTATCTGAAGTGTGTTTATATTTCTTTTATTAAAACCTAAGAACAAGCCTAATGCCTACTCCATTCCATTCTTAAGACATTCCTCCTAGTTCACTCCCTAACTTTTAAACAAAAAAAGAAAATGAAGGTTAGTATGAGAATTGTACAATAAAAAGTTACATTTATCATTCAACAACTTATGAAGGGTTAAAAATTCATTAGTAGTACAGAGTGGTCCCAGAGTATGCATATATATAAGGTGGGATAAGGACAGTTTGTGAGACTTGGTAATTTAATCTTAAACCAGTATGTTGAAGGTGTTTTATTCAACTTATAAAGACCCAAAAGAAATTTAAAAGATGAGTGCTGTGGAGTAATTCTATGAAGATAGGTATGGATTCAGATGCACAGGGCCTAATAAAATGAATATACATTTTATCTCTTTTGTTTCTATTTGGATTAACATTTGGTAGAGACTCCTCTTTTCAGAGATAAAATATTTGTAGCCAACAGGTAACATGGGAATGGGAAATTATGAATATTTAGAAAATAAAGAGTGATGTTCATAAAGGTCCCGGGCAGGCAGATACTATGGCACGATATTTGGAGAATTCTCAGGCACTATAAAATTGGATGGAGTAACCAAAATCTTCAATATACTGCTCACAGTAATATCCTAGGATTAGCAAAATTAAGAAAACTTCAATAAGACTTAATGATAGTAAAAATGGATTATTTAAAAGCATTAGGTTGTTTTAAGTAATCTCTTTTCAGTTAAAAAGGAAAAGACAAGCTGGACATGTTGATGCATGCTGTAATCCCAGCACCTAAGAGACTGAGCAGGAGGACTACCGTGACTTCCAAGCCAGTCTGCAGAGACTGCAGAGAGAGTTCAAAACATGCCTGAACTACATAGTGAGACCCTGTCTCAAAAGAAGGAAAAATAAGGATCTCTTAAAAAAATAAAATAAAACAGTGTCAGCAGACATGGAAAAAACAGTTCATATAAAAGAAATGAATGTAATATTATCAAATGGAGACCCTTGTTACAAGTAACATTAGCCTCATAGAAGCAATGCGTTAAGAAAAGTAAATTTTACACATGATTGAGGAACAATACTGGGGGATAAGAAGAATGCCTTTCTCTTAAAATCCTGATAAGAATCCCAATTTAACAATAAATAAGCCAGGTGCGGTGGTGCATACCTGGCACTTGGGAAGCTGAGGCAAGAGGATTGCTGTAAGTTCAAGCCTGGGCTACAAAATTCAAGGCCAGCCTGAACTACAAAGTGAGACCCTGTCTCAAAAAACCAAATACATGGGGGCTGGGGATTTAGCTCAGTGGCATAAGTGCCTGCCTTGTAAGCAGACAGTTGTAAGTTCGATCCCCGGTACTGATAAAAAGGAAAAAAAAAATACATGCATATGTATACATACATACAAACGATAAGCAAACAAGGGGCAGAAGGTTTTGTGTGAACAGTCACAAGAAAAGGCAGATGTTCTTGGAGTACATTAGCATTACAAGGATGTATGCTTCATACTCAGCAAGAATTGAATAAATGTGGCCTGAGAGCTTTAAATGTATACTGCTTGCTTTAATATTTGTGGACAGATCCAAATCTAGATCCAAATCCCGGGCTACTTGTCAATGTTTGGATGGTTTTTTAGGTGAGAGCCTTGTAAGAATGCTTTGCAACCCAGAATTAAGCAAAATACTGATTGGTAACAGAGTTTGAATTAGCAATAGTGACACGTTCCATACCTAGCATTCCTTTTAAAAAGAATGCTGGCCATAGCTGAAATTGTGTATTTAGCCTTTTTTTTTTTTTTTTGTACATACTAAAATGATGTGAGAAGTAAGAATCTATAGTAAGAAGCATTTCTGGGATCCATAGACTTGGCTCTGCTTTGAACCTGACAAGCCTGAGGAAAATTTAAATCGGCTGATTTAAGCTCCACAAAACAAGGCATTGGTAGTCAGTAGTAAAATTTCCGGCCTATAGGGAATTGACTCCAGAAAACTTGCCTTCCAAATTTTACCTGGTTATTGACAGCATATAGCTTCACAAAAAGACAGGTTAGACCTTAGAGAGGCTGTGAAAGAAGAATAAGTCTTGTAGGTAAAATCTGACTTTGAATTATTGTACTGTCATTTATTGCTCTATAGGCTTGGTCAAGTCACTTTATTTTTCTGAGCCTCAATTTCTTTACCTCTAAAATGATAATTTTTGGAGTCTTTTGCAGTTTTAAAAACCATTAACTCTGAGCCAAGTTTACTGTTTGGTGATTGTAGTTCATGCAATGCCTAGAGTTACCATTATAAATACTAGATTTTCAATCTACTGAATAGATGTAGGAACAGGATTGGAGGATTAGGAAAAATGTGTGCTAACACCAGAATACACCACAGCAAAATGCTGCTTATTTGTTATGGGGTTTTCAAAATCAGTTTTTTTATAGTGAATATTATTACTAATATTTTATTCTTTCTTAAACCAAAGTTCAGATGAAGTGAGGAGGTACAGTATGAAAAAATTTCTGAACGTAAGTTGGTCGGTTCTGATTAGCCCAGTGTTTAAGGTGTGGTAAGGCTTTTATAATTAGATATATAGCATTATATGTGTGAGAAAAATATCAAAAGTAGTTAGACAAATTTGTTGACATTAGAAACTTTTATAGTCCAGATATGCAGACTTGAATACGCATTCTTCTGTCTTCTGTAAAATGATGCAAATTCTGAGGCATATAAATATATTATATCTATTAGTTTTATTAATAAAATTTGAAGTCAAAGCTACAAAGTTATTAGAGTCAAAGTTAGCTACTTATTTTTGACTGTATTAAATATTTTGATACCCTGTAAGTGAGATATATTGAAGCAGAAGGGGTAAACCTCTTGATAGATAAATTATGAACAATTCTCCCATAATTATAACCATATGATGCACATAAACATAAAATTAATTTCACTTTTATGGACTCTAGTCCCACAGCTCTAGAAATTGTTATGTGAGTAAAAGTAAAATACGTAGAGTGAAAACAATTGCCTCATTTTCAAACTGCTACATCAGCAATTAGACATACATTAATACCTATAAAAGCACATTAGGCATTTTGCAACTAAAGCCCAAAGTAATCCTAGCAAAAAGCATACTAAAGGGAATAAAAAATATAAATGAGAATTGGGAAGTGACCGGCTTACGTAAACTGGAGCAGACCATTTTCTGCTAGGTCAAAGTAATCCCTCTTCCTGTGCTTTGTATTGTATCCACTTAAGCTTTGAATGCTTTCCCCTTGAAGGACAATTCTATAGTCTGATGGACACAGGTATTTAAAGGCTTTTAGAAGATTTTCAGCGCTAATTTTTTTCTTTAATTTTTCCTTGTTTCTATGTGATTGCCTGCCCTTCCTTCCTTCCTTCCTTGTTTCTTTTTTTTCTCTTGAAGTTAGGAGGATGCTATAACAATGGGAAATGGATTTCACTGTTTATCTCTTGAGTGCTATAAATTTCACTTTTGCTAATTTATGCTTTGCTCAGAGAAAGTGATTACAAAGGGAATGAATTAACTGCTTTCCTACAGTTGACTGAGCTCTACCTGTAACAAAAGTGCCTGTAGAGAATAAAAGAGTCTCAGGTTGTGGAAGAGAAAGATTCTTTAAGTATGTTTTTCTCTGTCCTCACTTTATGCACTGACCCATTTCTGGAGTCACCAGTGTCATAGAGCTAGGACATCCCTGATCTCCAAATCCCTCATCCTCCGAAATCTTCTACAAACTAGTCAGAAAGTCAAGATACACTATAACATTGCGTATTTCTATTAAGTCTTGGTAGGTGAAAATTATATCATATAACAAAAATATGGGTGGTTTTGTCTCTTCACTCACTGCCTGCAGAAAATAAAATATAAGTCAAAGGATCCACTGTATATTATCTTGTATCTTATATATTCTTGACCTATGCAGGGAAAGACTTTAGATGCTTAATAGTTGTTATCTGAAGTGATAATCCTTTTAGGCATAGCCATTTCCTTCATTTGGAGAATTATGCTACTCCTTTCTTTAGTGTAAGTATAGTATGATTAAAGAATTAAATAAGAAAATATTTGAATCAGAAAAGATTTATTTCACAATTGATGAAATCATTCAAGCAGTTCACATTCTCCTGTTATATTCCATGTATACCACTGAGGTATGGATGCGTAAAAATAACCTTTTCTGTTTTACTTCCTTGTTGTCTTTATAATCTTAATGGCAATCTTTATTAACCTAGAAATAAGATTACAAACATCCTTCAATGGATTCAGAGTCAGGACAGGCATCTCAAAAATGTGTAAATTTCATTAGATTTAGGACTCACCTAAAAGAAAAAGTATCATCTCCTAAATTATTTCTTTTTCTCTAAGTGCTTTATATTCCTTATATAACCCTTGTTTTTAGTATATGCCCAGCTTTTACATTGAAGAACAGCTGTCAACTCAATAAAAGTGCAAGGTAAGTGCACATTTTTGGCTCAGTGGAATTCAGCAGTTCTAAATAGAGACATCATCACCCAGCCTTCCCTCTTGGGTCAACTTTCGAGATCACCTGGCAATTTTATTGTGTGTGAGCAGAATAAACATAGTACAATGCAGACAACAATAGCATTTTGTAAGTGGAAAAAAAAAAAAAGAAAAGGAAAACAAACCAAATTGCTTTGGAACCTTTTACTACTATTTTGTATTATTCTTAGAACTAAGAAAAAAAATCTGTGTTAACCATTAAGATTATAAACTACTTTGTATTGTTCACTGGTTTATACGTGTTTTAGCTGCATTTATGAAAGGCGGAAGGTTGACTGCAATTTTGCCCTTAATAGACTATAGTTCAAATGCTTATGTGTTGGTAATAGTGACCCTGAGTCGGTCATTTACCTTTTATAACCTCAGTTTCTACATCTAAGAAAGAGAAATAACATAGGTTCATTGTGAAAATTAAGTGGGGTCAGCGTGAAAGATCGAAGTAGGTATCCCATTAATGTTAGTTCCCTTTGCTTTTTCTGTCTTAAAGAAATCCTGTATATACAACTTTTTAAACATTGTTAATGCAGATAATTTCTTAGTAAATGGTCAGTTCCTGGTCCATCCTGCTTGCTCAGTAAATGTGAGTAGGATGCATTGGTAGATGCTTACAGTTAGCAGGCTGTCATTTCTTCTGTTAGACAAAAATTTACAGTTTATTCAACATTATTAAAATAGATTCACTGACTACATAGGCATCTAGATGTGTAAATTACTGACAGTAAATTTCAGGCAAAGCCATTATTAGACATGAAAGTTCTTGAATGTATTAGCCACTACCTTCATCTATTATCAAACAGTCTGTGAGAATGCAATTTGTGCATGTACCAGTTTAGATGTTTATTGGCCTTTTCATTCTGTGTTAGAGAAGGAACCTCATTTAGGTGCTTAATTTAAAACTTATGTGATAAATACTGTTCTGGAGGCAAAGGAAGATGGTAGATAGCCTTTGCTGGGACAGTCTTTAGTTTGAAGTCCCATTATTCACTTAAGGAAAAAAACATTGTATGAACTGCATTGATCCACGTCTGTTGTCATTAGAATCAAGGTTAGCTGGGGGCAAACTTGAGTTGTCTGTTTCAGCCTGCTTCTGCTTCAGTTTCTCAGTTGACTTGGTGAGAGGAAACAGTCTAGTACTCTTTAAAAATAAGTATCTGTTGAATTTCTAAAGTGTTGCTTTAACATCCATTTTGTATAAGTCAAACTTTTCAGGAATAAAATTATTCTTTAAATTGAAATGTGTTTATTTAGGGGGAGAGGATAACACCAGTTTTGTAAGAAACTATAGCAGAATAAGAATGATAGTTTACGTTTTCTTAAACAGTTAATTTTCATAAGTTGCACATATTTTCATGCCAATAGCTGCATCTATATAGGAAGATTCTTTGAAGAAGGTAAGTTGTCTGAAGTGATTTGCTATTTACCTGGCTGATAAGGAGACCAGCATGAGGAAAAGAGAGATCTCAAGGGTAGTTTCTAAATCTCAGTGTATAATGGAAAAGCACCTCTTAAAAATTCAGATTTAACTCTCATCCAGGTCTCTATCTGGGTCTACATCTAAATCACACAATTTAAATTTTAAAAACTGGCTCAGAAATGCTAGGAAAAGAGTGTTGACCTTCCCGATATAATTTGTCCACAGAAAAAGTGGAAATTCTGCCATTCAGGCCTGCTTCCTTGTTTTGACACTGTGGTAAAAATCTGGAATCATTGAGATGGGATTAGGGGAGAAGAACTTAAAGGATTTGTAACATATATCAATATGTAATACTCTTAAGAAGGGAAAGCTTTTAGGACACAATTATTTACTTACAAATTTTTCTGAACAATAATTTCCTGCTTTTATTGGTGTTTTAGTCCGTACATTTTTTAACTTACGGAGAATAAAACACGCTTTTTTCTGTGACTGTCAACCACCTGGTCCTAGTTTTTTTTTTTTCCCCCCAAAAGAGAATTTCAGATTTGCCTATAATTTGGCTGGCTTATCAGAGGTTGGCCAGTATTCCTATGGATGGAACAGAGGCTGAAGAGGCCTTGTTCCTGGTTGGACCAGGGTTCTGTGGAAGAGGAGAACAAAGAAGTTAACATGCCTTATCCACTCTCTTCTGTACCCCAGCTTCACTTTACACCCACTCCAAGTGCTGTCTGAGTTCAAAACTTCAAAAATGTGTCAGGAAACACATTTAAAAATGATAAGCTTATTCTGACTGTAGCTGCTAATGAAAGACCTTAAAGAAAATCTGCCCAGCTTTAGTGAATAGGTGAATTTCTTTCACTGTGGTAATGTCAGGGGTGAATTCATTACTTGGCCCAGGCAGTGATGTCCCTCATGAAACTATATTCTCTGTAATTTTCCTGTATTTCCAGATGGCTCTTTTCCACATGGCTCTTTATTCAACAAAAGTATACCAGTGGCTGACATGGATAAGACAGTGTTGCTAGGTTTGCCTGAAGATAGTAATTTGGTAGTATAGGAGACAGGAAACTTGGACTACAGGTTTCACTTCATTTAGAGTAACAAGGTCTGTCATTTGTAAAATAAAGGGGTTACTTAAATGAGCTCTGGTAGCTCTTCCAGTTCAAAAATACTATAAATTTTTTTTATCATAAATCTCTAGAACTAGTATTGTACATTTTCATAGTTAAGGGGAAAATCAATTTCCTACAACTCTGGCTGGGAAGCACATGGTGATCTATGAATAAGTACATGGTTTGTGACTTCGTTATCTCATTTATGGTAGAATAAATTTACTGACTTTGTGATACTTAATTATGGAGAAAAAACCAAACTTCTGAGCAAATACGTCTGAATTTTGCAGTCTTTCAGGTAATAAGGGTTGAATGTCTTTTTGCCTATAGTAACTACTTGTTATGAAATACCTTGGGTCAAGTTCTTGTTGAATCATTGAGCAGAACTGTTTGCAGTGTCATTATTTGAATATCACTTTGTATGCTTTAATTTTGTAACTCGAGCAACTATTTCTAAGATGACAGTGTGCAACTTATCGACTGGTGATCTCTTACTGTTCATTTTTCTGAAATTCTGTATCGTTTCTACCCTTTTTTCTGTTTTTTTCTTTCGCTTTAATAAAAAAAAATCTAGTATCTTAATACTGTTTAGAATGGGATGATGTTTTCCCATTTTTTACTAATATCTTGAAGATGAACAAACAGATACCAGATGAAGAATTCCATTAACACAAGTAACATGTTTCTACTCTTCCTTCATGGAAGAGTTAGCCATGAAGATGGATTTTTAAACCCAGGACTGATCCCAATATGCCCTGTTTCCTTTGGTTGTGATTTTTACTCTCTCTTGACTGACAGTGAGGTCAGGGGTCATAATGACCCTCTGCTCCTACCACAGAATCTTTTGACAGCTGAGACCTTTGTCAGGAAAATAAAAAACGATCCAGTGAAACAGCCATGATCATTTTGGCAGATGCCTATTATCAGGGGCTATGCCAGTTGACAAATTTCTAATAATAGGGAACAAATAGATATTTTGGCCTCTAGATTTTGCTCTGCGACTAGTTTATGAGAAGGAACCCTTAAAGGTAAATGTAACTGAATTTAAAGAACAGGAGAAGCCAGTGAAGATTGACCATAATGATTGTCTGATGACTGTGATATATATTTCATTCTGTTAAGGATATGAATGACAAGGTACCAACTAATCCCACTATGAATGATGAAAAGTATTATTTACAATTCTCTGGATCAGGGGCTGAACCCACTGGTGGTAATTCAGAGCAGTTGCCAGTTCTCTGTGAAGATCAAGTCCGTGCTGGTTGTCAGTGGTCTGAGTAAATAACTTTTGGACAAACGCAAGAAATACTGTTTAGATAATTCATTTCATTCAATACCTCCCTTCACTGAACACTTTGTTAAGCTCTGTCTTCCCTTCTACACCTTGTCCTAGTCTTTTTGTCCCAGAGAGAATGACTTCAACCAAATCAACAACTCAGGGCACACCTGCATTTACTTTAAACCACTGTGAGCCATTTTGAGTTGACCTTGGATGTCTTAAGAAATTTTTGATGTGCTATAAGGTTTGGGTTTTTTGCATGAGTATTTCCAGTTGTTCCAGTATATTTATTGAAGGTGCAATCCTTTCTGTACTTAATTGCTTTTGCATCTTTGCCAGAAATCAATTGTCTGTTATGTTGATGTCTATTTTGGGACTTTATATTGGTACTTTGGTGATTTGGCTATGTTGGTATCAATGCCATTTTGTCATGATTCATGTAACTTTGTGATAAGTCCTGGGATTGGGGAGGGTTGGAGCTCTAAATTTGTTCCTTATTAAAGTTGTTTAGAGTATTCCAAGTCTTTTATATTTCTACAGAAATGTAAGAATCAAAATGTTAATTTTTATGAAAAATGATGGTGGCATTTTGATAAGGGATTGTTTTCTGTTCTTTATTATTTTCTTCTATTTGTATTAGGTTTTATTCTACCTTTTATTTCTAATTTATTAAGGAAAGATATAAGGCTATTTTATAACTTTCTTCTTCTCTAATAAATGTATTTGGTGTTTAAAAAAAAGATAATCCATTTTCTTCCAGAAGATAAAAATAGAGATGAATTCACTTTGCTTTCTCTGGTTATAAACACAAAATTATAATTATTTCATTCCACAACTTAGATGAGCAACATCTTTGTTGATGGCGTATAACAGATCCAGTGGCAGAAACCAACATGAATGAAGCCCTTATACTTGAGACCTCAATGGACAGACAGAGAAATATATTGGCACGCTTTTGAGTATATTTTGGGGCAAACTTTGATTTTTAGATAAACTCTGTACTTATGATCTTGTGTAGTTAAATGAAAGAATGCACCAGCATACAGCTGTGATGTGCAAACTCTTACATTTGAAGTATAAATAGCTTTTGGGAGTATAAATAGCTCCTGAGAAGGGAGAAACAAATGTCATTTGGAAAGGTTGAAGGTAATGATGGCTTGGATTTTGACTTGGACCTGAAAAAAAGATGCATCTTCACAAGATGGAGTCAAAAGTAGGGATGAGGGAGACAAATGTGAAATCAAGCACTTGAATTCACAAGTGATATAATCCACAAGCAATAAATGGAAAATAATATTGCTTGAAACTTACCTAATTTGCTATTGATGTAGCTATTTCTCTATTTGATACTCAATAATATCTCCTTGAGAAAAGGACCAAAAGGAAAAAACCTGTAATATTATCATCTAAATTCTGACAAAAGAATGTGGGAATTATGGTCTAAAAATTCTTCAATAAAAATATCATTATCTGTTGCCGTCATTAGTATATGTAGTTTTAAATAAACCCAATGATTCTCTTAATAGCATCATGAAAATGCAAACTCTGGCACCTTAAAAGAATCATATTGGAATGTTCTTCTATTCCTATATTTTGCCAATATTTTAACTTCTGAATATTTCTACAAGTAAATATCACATAGTCTCAGTATAATTAGTAATACAGTGATGTTCTAAATATTCAAATTTACCTTTGTTGAGGTTTTTTTGAATTGTGAGTTTACTCATAATTCTGTTTTTCTGCCCTGTTTACAAAAAGAACAAATATACTTTAAAGAATAAACATAGTCATTGAAGACATTAGAGATCATCTTCCATTTCATTAGAAATAGGACAACTGGACTTAAAGGAATCAAGTGTCTTGACAAATATCATAACATTGCTTAGTGATTGACATAGGTATAGAAGTGAGATTTTTTATTCCTTAATTTGGACCTCATTCTTTTCACCATAATCCTGAGCACTGAAACAAAATTGGAATTTGAAATATACTTGCTATATTAGACCAGCATGAATTAAGTTTCCAAGAGATCATCAAATACATTTTGACTGTCAGTTTTTCTGACTCATTTATGAGAATGTTTTTATGTGATAACCTGTTTAATCCATCACAGCAATCTGTGTCACTGATACTGTTTTCTCCAGGTTAAGGATGGACCATTGAAGTACAAACAATTTACATAAATTGTGTGAGTTAAATACGGTGGTGTTGCAGTGTGGTCTGCTTAGAGTCTTTGCAGCTGCTTCCCCAAAATGCGATCTGGTCATTGGACCTTTTTGTCCTCACTTCATCATCATCCTTGCATCAGAAGTGGTTTTTGTAATTTCATATTAACAATGTAGTTAGTAAAAAGATCATGCTCTGTCCTACTGAAGTGTCATTTAAATCCTGGATCTCAGTTCCATTTCCACATGTACAGAGGGTATAGAACTGTCCAGCATTAGTCTAGACATTCAGAACAGAAGTACATTTTCACTGCTATCTGTAATAGCCCCATAGCTATTGGGCAGTTCTACTGCAGAGAAAATAGCATCTCTTTGGTTGAGCATGTTTTAAACTATCACCGCATTTGCAGCAATAGCACCTTTGTTTTTTCTCACCATTTAGGCTGTTTTTTGACTTTGGAAAGGATTGTTAAGTGAACAGCACCTCTTGTATCTGTTTCTGTGTCACAGAGTTTATAAGCCACACACTGTCCACCCTGGTCTAAAGGGTATTGGGGAAGAATACACCCCTACATTATTATATAAAATAAAATGATATCATTAAGAAAGGTGGGCTGAGCAGTCCAAAATATTTGATAACATTGAAAGCACTTTTTTCTTCTTCTACAACTAATTCATGTCTCCATTTACATTTGTAAAAAATTCCTGACAGCGCCAACAACACAACAAGAGAAATGCACAGTCTGAGTAATAAATCTCTTGAGGCATTCAGCAAGTGCCACAGGGCTCATTAATCTTGATTATTTCCCGTAATAGATAACTTCACAAATCAGCTATTATTCCTAATCACACACATAAAGATAACAGATGGGTAATAGCTTCCTGCATGGTTAGACCAAAATAAAATTCCATTTAAAAATATATTTCTATGAATTTCAAGGAAAGGTATATTTTATGCTCTTGAAGAGGCAGGAAGAGATGGGAGAAACAAACACTGAAGGAAAAAAAAATTAGGTTTTAAGAAAGCACTATTTTTCTGGGCTGTGGATTTAGCTCAGCTGCATAAGCGCTTGCCTTGCGAGCAGGCAGTCATGAGTTCGATCCCTGGTACTGATAAAAAGGAAAAAGACAAAAAAAAAAAAAAAAAAAAAGAAAGAAAGCACTATGTTTCAATGAAGATTTTCACTGGCTTGTACATCAGCAGGTGACTGTGAGGTGGATTTGAAAGACTTTATGGCTACCATAAATGACAAAATTGTGCAGATCCACTCTCTAAATGGTGTTTAAGAAGGATATTAGGAAAGAGTAGAAAGTCTTGTGATGTGCAGGCTATCATGTCTACAAATGTGGCTTTGGTGTTTGGATAACCTCATGCATGCTTTTCAGATGTCAACTACCAAATGGAAGAATAAAAAGGTTTATAGATGAATAGAAGTACATTTAGATTTTGTGTTGATGATAAAGTGAGTTTCATTTTGTTTGGTTATTTTTAAATAGGTAACACTAATGTAAACCTATTGTAAAACTAAAAACTTACAGATCTTTTCTAAGGGGCAAAATCATTTGTGTTTATTCAGTGTTCAGAGGAGTTCTAGCTAAAATTGTCCAGGTGAAGGAAATTAGCAACTGGCTTCTCCCTCTATAGAAATTATGTATTTCTGAAGACATCTCGATTGACATGGGAAATGGCTTTGTTTCATACAAACAAGAATCTGAACCTGTCCATCATTTTCCTCTCAAAATTCTAGTGCATATGAGTAGGGCCTAGAATGAGATGCTTCACTTTTATGATGGGATTTGACTCCATATTATTCAGTCAGCAGGAATAATTGGCCTGTCACAACAAGACATACCCACAGAAGCAGTGTCTTATAACTCATGCTTTTTAAACTGACCACATCATTTGATGGTACTAGCAAGACTCTATTCATTTACAGACCTCCAGGCACCTAAATTTAAAATTCCACTCTAAACTTTTCTTACCTATTCTAAGTATTTCAGCTTTCTCCAAACTTGCAAGGAAGAAATGGAGGCAGCCCGTTTTCCATGTCCTTGCACACTCTTCATATTTGTTAAATGTTAAAGTAGTGGAACTGGGATATAGTTTAGTGGCATATGTACCTGCCTGGCAAGGTCCTGAGTTCAGTCCCCAGCACACACACACACACGCACACACAAACACACACACACACACACTCAATTCAGATTAATATTTTTCTGATGAAGTTTACAATAGACAAGATAGATGTGTTTTAAAATGTGATCTGACCTTTGAATGAACATTGCAGTCCAGTAAGGGAGGTAAGATGCAAAAACAACTATCTTATTTCTGACATGTCTCATCTTTGATGTCCTTGGGATAAGTTTTAAGGACACTTAGGGGTAAAGGAGAATAGTGCTTTCAAGGAAGTATAAACTTACACTTCCTTGAGAAGGTCTATGAGAAGAAAAGACCTGAGGCAGAATGAACTACATAAGCAAGGCATAAGAATGGAAAAATTAGGGATAAGGATAGTAACTAACACAGTTGAGTTGGAGTCCAAATAGTATATAATGGGAGAACAAGCATTAAGCATAAAATTAGACTATATTTTGCAGTACTTTGCACACTGAACTAAAGAGTTTGAACTTTGCTTTCTAGACATTGAAGATCTATTGTAGGTTTGTAGCGAGGGAATGATATGGTTAAAGCTGTGGTTTAAAAAGATTTAACTCAGCAATGAATAGAATGGATTAATGGGGAAGAGCCTACAAGCAGAACCAATGTTTGGTTTGACTTTAAAATGATGGTCTGTTTTAGCTGTGTAAATGGGTAGAGATAATAAATGTCTGGGAAAGGCAAGAAGAATTGGTGGTTTTGTTGGAGATATCAGTTCTCTTTTGCTGCATAAGTTACCATCCCAAACATAGCAACATGAAACAACCACTTCATTAGGATTTTGTAAGTCAAGACTGAGCATAAAAGTGATGGCCTATCTCTGCTACACAATATCTAGTCTCTGCTGGGGAAATTCAGATGTCTGATAGCAACTCAGCTGGTTGAGGAATGGAATCATCTGGAGGCTCCTTCACACACATCTAATATAGGATAAAATTATTAGAAAGCCGGGTTCTGTTGAAGCTGGTGACTAGAGCATGTATGTGTGTCTTCAAGCACTTACTCAGTATGGCTACTGGTTTTTGAAAGGAGTGAACTTCTTTAGAGGGTGCCAGTAGAACCAGGTGAAAGTTATGTGATCTTTTCTAACTTAGCCTCCAAGTCAAAAATTGCCACTTCTACCCCATTCTGTTGGTTGCAAGAGTGTCAGAAAGGCCATCTGTATTAGTCAGTCGTTTGCAAAGGAATAGATTCAATATAGGATACAAATGTATGGTTATAATACAAAAAGTCAAATGCAGAGAATGCAAGAGATCTCTCTGTTTGCTAGAGACCTGAAGAATCTAGCCTAGGTCCTGGATCCCACAGCAGTGTACTGCATGAGTCCAGCCAAAGGCCTGGATCCCATGGCAAAGGGCAGTATCCTTCATGAGTTGAACATGAATCCTAGAGCCCTTGGCAATGTCTCTTACCAGTCCATATAAAGGATCTTCAGCCTAAAGGCCAGTGATAGAAGCTAGAAAGTCTGTGCCAGTGGGATGAAAGATCTGTGCCAGAAGGCTAAATGATCTGCACTGCAGCCAAGAAGCAATGCTGACTGTGAAGACCAGAGCTCTCCAGAAAAGAATAGCAGCCATCCTTTACAACGGCAAGGACCAAAGCTCCTCCTCTGTCAAGAACAACTTGAGTTCACATCAGGAAAACCAGCCACAGCAAAGCTTCTCCTGGGAAATATACAGCATATAATCTTCCCTCCTCGTTCTCATTTTATACCATTGGTAACAATCCTCAAAGGGGTCTTCCATGCCCAGAACCATGCTGACTGAGGTCAGCTGGGCATTCCCACTGAAATTGACCATTAATTCACCACACCATCTAAAGTTCAAGGAAAAGAGAGCCGACACTTAGTAGAAAAATGGCAAGGTCACATTGCAGAAGATTGTTGAATAGAAATTATTGCTGAGGTCTTCTTTGGAAGACACAATCTGCCAAAAGTGGAGTTGGCAGCCACCGGCAGCAAAGATATTGCAGTTTCACATTTATGGTGCCTGTAGGACTCTGGAGGTCAAGAGGGAATAGTAATTGAAAATACAGGAATTGTACTGCAGCCTAGAGGTCACAAATATTTTTAAGAGCTGGGGTATGTATAGAGAAGAAAAGGCAAACAAAGAAAAGTATTGGAACTTCAAATATTTTTGCACTTTGAAGAGCAAACGGAGCAACCCAATCAAGAAGGAAATAGACTCAGGAGAACATAAACCATGGAAACCAAATGAAGAAAGTATTTACAAAGATGTTTTGGAAAGAATTTTGTGACTGGTAGAGGCAGAAGCCAGATGGCCAGTTCTTAAGGAATAAAATAAATGAATGGTAAGAAGGCAAAAACAATTAGAAAGTGACCTATGTAAGATCTTGGAACTCTCTGGTGAGGTAGGGAGAAATCAAATAATTTAAAAGCTTGCTGAATTAAAGAGAAGATTTTTATGTATCTTTGCACTGCAAAGAGTAAATTGTCAGTCATGGTGGTACATGCATACTATAATCCCAGGCACTAGAAGGCTGAGGCTACATGGGGCTACATAGTATGTTTGAGGCCATCCTAGAACATGGGAAGACCTTTTCTGAAAATAAGAAATAAAATAAATAGCTTCCCCGCCACACACACCAAGGTTGAGAGGCTTGCTATTTTTGACCTTGGGAGTGAATCATGTCTGATTTTGGATATCCCTCCTCTTAAGTATTTTATGGGTTAGAATATTCAGACATTTTAACACTCATCTGATAGAATACTGAATGATTGATTTACAATTTAGAAACATAGATATTGAAATCATAGACATATACTCATGTGCCTCCTAATGACATTTTTAGATAATGGTCCTATTCTTTTGAATAGGTTAATTTCAAGAAAAAAAATATATATAAAGTGGTAAGACTACAGTTTGAAAATTTGGTTCTACTTTATTGTTTAGCAAGCTTCCTAAAATACCATTAGAACACAACTGTCTCACGCATATACCCCCAACCAAATTCAAGTTTTGTCATCTTAAAAAGCTGTTCTAGACTCAGTTTGTGCAAAGATACTTAGGAAGTAGAGGTAAAGCTTTTCTCCCCAGGGAACTGTTCAAGCAAAGGAATGAAGAAGAGTTTGGGAAACATGGCCTGTTTTATAGGGCTTTTTTTTGGCTTGAGAAAATACTGACCCATATGCTCTCGACCTAAAATCATTGAGGCCATGGGTATTTGACACAGCCCCCCTTCAGAGAAAGTTAATATGTGCTGCCTTTAAAAAAAAAAAAAAAACTACTGCATTTCTTAACTTTTTTAAACTGGAAAAACAGTATTTGTAAATAAGAAAACATTGGTTTATGCAGCCAAATGAGCATGCCATCTAAATGTACTTGTAAAAAAGTAACCTATATGCTGAGAAGTTTGAGGCCCTAGGCTATATAGCCTGACTCTGTATAAAGATATAACAGAAATAAACTACAGAAAAATTTAACTTATAAAACAACAAAGAGAATTCTACCAGGTGACAATAACATTGTCAAAGTTTCAAAAGTTAAAAATACTACTTTCAAGGGTGAGTATAGCTTGGCAGTAGAGAACTTGCCTAGCATATGCAACATACTGGTTTCAATTGAATCCCAGCACTACAAAAAATTACTCTAAATTGCTTATAGAATAAACACTTGTCAAATATTTGTTTAACTTATTAGTAAAAAAAAAAAACAGTAAAATGGTAATTATTAATGAACTTTTAAAGAACTGAGTGTTATAAGCATTTGGAAATAGCAGAACTCAATTTCTTCATCGTGTATATAACTAATTGGTGTCCTAGAGAATCATAAATCCACAGTCTTTGTTGGTAATTGTTTGAACCACATGAAAACATAGCAATTAACGTGTTAATTTTAATCATACACTGAGTAGGAAATTCAGATTAAAGGTACATCCTAAAGAATTGAATTGTCCTTGGACCGGCCAGTTATACATGTCTCAGTATGACAATGGAAAAACACAGTGAACTGCCACCCACCTTTCCTTATTTGTAAGTTTCAGATAATTTTCCTTAATACCACATAATTTTTAAGAATATCCTTCTTGCTGTCTTAAATAGTTTAAAGACATTTAATGAAACTTTGAATCACAATTAGTAGCGGTAGTCAAAATCAAGTATACTAATAGAAGTTGTTGTTGATACCACTTATCCTTTATTTCAAGTGTTGACATCCTCATCAGGCTATTGTAGAGGAGAAAAGATTTCTCACCCATGATAATTCTTTTGACTGAACCACTTTAACAAAAGGTAAGCTAACAATAGAAAGCAAACAGATTTATTTAATTCAAGTTCTAGGTGACTCCAGGAGCTTTTGTAAGGAAAGGAAGTTCCGAGAAAATGGCGTATTTTTTTTGACAGTCGTGCAGAAATATGATCAAGAGACAAAGGAGTATGATTTAGTAGAAATGAACTGAGGAGACTTAGCAAGGGTTGTTTATTCAGGTTCTTCTGTATGTCTCTATGTCTTCAGATACAAAGATGTTCTTTCCTCTGTTTATACAGGAGGACTTCTCACAGGCGGGTCTTCTAACCCACTTCTGTAGGAGGCACAGAATTCTTGACTTTCTGATCTGTTTTTGTGGGAAGGGCAAGAAGAAATGAGAATGACCTTGCTGCTCACGCTGTTTTCTTAAATGCTGTGGTGCCATGTTTTGGAGTAGCGAGTTTTGAAACCCCATTGACAGCTTGGACTAACATATGAATACTCACCCTCACAACTGAACAAACATTCATCTAGTCACATGTGGGACCCAGATGTCTTATTTTGTAGCTGTCTCTGATTTTACCACTTTGTTTAGCACTCATCTATTAGGAGAGGTACTTTTCCTGGCTTTTTGGATGCTGCCCAGTGCAGTTTTATTCATTCCAGTGTTAGTAGCCTGAAGCAGTGCATGGTGAATGGTATCAGCCTTAATTTCCTATTCCATCAGGAAATTAGCATGCCAATAGATGTAAAGTGACGCGGTCACTTGTAATTGTCTCCCCCTAGCTTTTTTTTTTTGCATCTGTTGATATTTTGATTTCCTTGACAGAAGAAGGAGTTAATCCTGCTTTCAATCGATTTTTTTTGGGGGGGGGGGAGACTTTCAATCCTGTTTTCCCTGCAGAGGGTGCCATCATATAGCTACATTTTGGTTCAGTATTTGGCAGTTAAGTCCAAATTTCAGTCAACTGCTTTTAGCCTTGAGGCTTACTTATAGAAGTCCTGATAGACAACTTGTTTTAGCTGCATGTCATTGTACCTCTCTGTCCTCACAGAAGATACTGTGAAACTCAAACTAATTTTAAACATCATTATTTGTGTATTTTGAAATACATTGAGTTTGGTGAATTGCTGCATGTTTATAACATATCTTGATCATTTTCAGTTCCTTTGCCTTCCACCCAACCTCCTCGCACTCCCTCTTTTCTATCTTGTTTTCTACTTTCCTTCATTTTACTTTTATTTCTTTATATTTGAGATTTCTCATGTAAGAGAAACCTTGAGATGTTTAACTTTCTGTATCTGACTTATTTCACCTAACATTATGATCTCAAATTCCAACCATCATCCTGAAACAATGTGATTTCATTCTTCCTTATGGCTGAATAGTATTCCATTGTTAATATATACCACATTTCTTTCATTTACTTGTTGATGAGTGTATTGGATGTTCTTAGATCTTAGTATTGTGAACTGTACTGATATGCATGTATCGCAATAGTATGATATCTTTTAACTCTTTGGGGGACTATATCCAGGTGAGTTACAGTTGGTTCAAACGGAATTTTTAGTTTTGCAGGCAATATTATACATATTTCCATAGTGGCCGTACTAGTTTATATTCCCACAAACAATGTAGAAGGGTTTCTTTCCCCCTAAATCCTGCCAATATTTGTTTTTGTGTTCCTGATGATAGCTATTTGACTGGGCTTAGGTAGAATCTCAGAGTTGTTTTGATTTGCATTTCCCTAATGGTCAGATACGATATTTTTTTTCATGTACTTACTGGCCATTTGTACTTTTAAGAACTGTCTATTCAGCCCATTTTCCCATTTTTTGATTGGACTCCATTTGTTTTGGGGGTGTTGCTTTTTTTGACTTCTTCATATATTCTAGATATTAGCCATCTATTCTGTGTACTGTCTCAATATTCTGTTGATTTTTCCTTTGCTAGGAGAAGCATCTAATTTGATGTACTTCCATTCATATTACTTTCCGTGCTATTGGAGTTCTGCTCAGGAAATCCTTTCTTGTGCCTATGACTTCAAATGTTTCTTTTAAATTTTATGTTCCAGCAATTTCAGTGTTTCTGGTTTTTTTTTTTGTTGTTGTTGTTGTTTGTTTGTTTCATTTTGTTTTGTTTTTTTGTACCGGGATTGAACTCATGACTGTGGGCTTGCAAGGCAGGCACTTACGCCGCTAAGCTAAATCCCCAGCCCAGTGTTTCTGTTTTTAAATCCAAGTGTTGATCATTTTGTTATGATTTTTAGCGCAATGAGAGACACAAATATATAAACTAAGAACAAATTTATTTCAAAATTGAAAGTAAATGTAAGCCATGTAAGCTAGGAATGTAAAGGAAGAGGGGGCTAACAAGGGGAAGGAACAAGAGTATGAAAGATGTTATAAAATCAATCAAATGCATATTCCAGCTCCATAATTCTAACAAATCATTGTCCTAAATCAAATTTGACTTTACAGTCAAACTGTTCTTATATGCCAAACATTTTTATCTTTTGTGCTGAGAACTGAACTTTGGGTCTTACGATCTCCTAAATCACATTCTCAGCTTCAAGCAGATTTTTAAACAAACCTGATACTAATAATAATTAACATGCACAAAGCAGTACACCAGTTTTGAAGTTGGGAGGCAACTTTTTTTTAAATTTGTGTTGTTCTGGCCCTTTTTCAATAGTTTTAGCCAGTCAGTTCAGTTAACTTGGCCCAAATTGTCAGTATGATCTAAATTACAGTCCATTCCTTAATTTCTATGTTACAGCTAAAACTCCAGAATGACTAATTTATAAAGTCAACCTGTGGTAAAATTATGGTAGCCCCAGATTATATCTCTACTCCTTAGACTAGAGGAACCTCTTGTAAGGTTAAATCACTATTTTCTATCATTGTCATGGGCAATTAGTAGCCACTTACAGTTGGTTACAGTTTATTTCTGCTAAGGATATTACAGATAAAATGGGACCAACCACATGACAGCCCACATGACTTCTCAGAGATGTGAAGTCCAAATGGTATTGGGAAAACATTCCATTTTTCAAGCCAACTTGGAAAATTGCGTTCTGTAGATTGAAATGCTTTATTTGTACTGATTTGTGTGAAATATGTATTTATGCAAATTAACTTGCTGGAGACCTGGTTGTCTGACTGAACTGCTGAGCATTAACTTGGTACTAAGTACATAAGAATGACAAGAAATGAATGCTATTTTGAAAATATGAGAATCTGTTTCATTTTTCCTACAATTCCACCATTTCTAAGAAGCTTTAGAAAAACGTTTGTCAGAATTAGCTGTAGTTATAGAGATTCTTTTATTTTTTATTTTTTATTTTTTTATTTTTTGTCTTTTTCCTTTTTATCAGTACCGGGGATCGAACTCACGACTGCCTCCTTGCAAGGCAGGTGCTTATGCCGCTGAGCTAAACCTCCAGCCCCAGTTATAGAGATTATTAATGCTAAGTATGTAGTTCATTTGTGGCCAAACTGCTGCATTTTTTAAAACTATGTTGTCTTTTTCTTCATTCTTATTATAATGAATTTAAGAATGTTTGGTAAATCAGGTGATTTGAAATAGTTACTGTTTTCCCATCCTTCTCATACTGAAGTGGTCCACAGTAAAGCTTCCATAGCTTCCAGCTTTTTCTTGAAAACATGTTCTTTGAAAAAGGGAAAAAAGGCAAAAGAAAAGCAGGGGCCATGTCTATATGTTAAATACATCTTCTGACTTATTTTTAAAATTATAAAAGAATGTTATAAGCACTGTGAGAAAAGACTGTCTGTAATGTGCCCTGCCAAAATCACTTGTTTTCTGACCTCATGAAGATCACATCACTGGCAAGTGAATTTTAACCATCAGGTACACATATATGAGTCTTCTTAGTGTAAGCTTGTAGATAGGGAATCTTAGTAAGAATTTCAAAACCTTGAAGGATAGACTGTACTTGTTTTAATTGAATATTGTTTTGTACATTAATTATTGTGTCCATTCTAATTTCCTAAAATGGCAAATAATGATGTATGAAAACAGTCTAATTACATTTTGATATTTTTGGTAGTGTAATAACTGGATTCAATTTGCTTTTGGTCTTGGAAGTTATTTATTCCTATCAATCATTTATCCTTTTAATTATATTTATGTTCATTTCCTGTTTTTATTTTTAATTAGACACCAAGCTCAGCACTTATTCTTTGTGCAGATTTATAAAATGAAGTTCATTCCTGTGCTTGTTAGAAAAATACTTGTAAATTCTCTTTCCTAGGGGAAGTTTGTATGCACCACACAGACACAGACACAGACAGACTTATTAACCAGGGTTTGTGACTTTTTTAAACTGAGCATCTTTTGTGTGGAGGTAACATGTTGTCTGGCTATGTGCTGCATAATTTTTTTTTTTTTTTTTTTTTTTGTCTTTTTTGGTAACAGAGATCGAACTCACAACCACACACTTGCAAGGAAGGCACTTATGCCACTGAGCTAAATCCCCAGCCCCTGTGCTGCATAATTCTTGAATGTGTCAAATCACTGAGCACCACAACAGAGTCCCTGTGTGTGACTGTGTGTTGTCTAGGTTTCAGCTCCCTGTGGTTAGGCTTATTTTCTCTGGTCACTGGTTTACCTGAAGCAAAATGCAGCCAGGGGACATTTTAATCTGCAACCTGCAGTGAGTAGGGCACCTGAGGTTTCACAGATACATGTAAGTATCCATGTCTTTTGCTCACATTTTAACAGTGAAAAGGAGTTGTCAGTTGGAAACTGCCTCTTAGCTCGGGAAAAGGCCTTATTGCCTTTCAACTTAAAAAAGGCTATGGTAGGATTTTTGTTTAGAAACTTAAGAAAAGAGTGACAGAGCCAGGCATATGATACTCCCTAGTAGGAAAAGCAGAGTATTTGCATTCATCATAATGACAAGATATACTTTGAAATACAGTTCTTACAACCCCTAGAATCCAAAAGAAAGTAATAGAACCACTTTTAAAATTCCCTGGTAAAAAAGGATGCATTTATTTTATCTGATTTTAAGAATACAACTATTTTGTTTTAAATAACATTTCCTTAGTATTTATAATTTATGTTAACATTTTGCCACATTTATTCTTCATTATTATAAAAGTATATTTGTACATCTACTTTGCATCCTTACAAATTAATATATTTTTTTCTTTCTTTCTTTCTTTTTTTTTTTTTTTTTTTTTTTTTTTTTTTTGGCTCTTCCTGCCTTTGTACTTATACCAGGTCTGATTTTGCTAGGACAAAGAAGTAGCCTCATACTGACCTACATTTATTCTAAAGGCATTATGCACTTAATGTAAAGGCGGTGCTTTTACTTCTAGCTCCAAACAACTAAATAATGCATTTCAGCAAGGTAATCTATTAGAACAACTTTCTTGAGAAGTGTTGTGTTATGAATGAATTCTGTGTTTAAAGTAGCAACTTTGTTGCCTCACCTGCTAATTACTCTTCCTTTGTCTTACCTCTAATTTATATTACTTAAGCAGAGACAAGGGAATCTAGTTGGTTGCTTTCCCTTCACAAATCCTTATTCTTGGTGACTACTGTAAAGCTCATTTCTGTTGAAGGAAAACCTGCATTTCCAAGGAAAAGATACTAGCTTAATTGTTATATCTAATTATAAAGAAGAGTAAATCACCAAAAACAAATTAAGTATCAAATAAAATGGAAAATAAAACAGTTAACTATCAAAGGAAAAATGATGCCTTCTCTCAAATCTCTTGTCAGTGAGCTAGTTGAGCCAACCCATGTTTGGATGGTGGCCAATGTAGGGGTTGATAAAGTCTCCCTGTAACCCCTTTTCAGAGGGTTTCACCAAAATGACAAAACCTAAATAAAATATAAGCTTAGATCCTTGGCAGTCGCAGTATGATTTAGTTGTTGTCAGGCTTGATTCAGACATGACTTTCCCAGAAGCCAAGATGTTTGTCAGCAGCATCATCCTTAGAGAAAAATCCACTTCAGCCCTTGTGCTCTCGGCAAACACTGTCATAAAAAGAGAAAAGATGGAGCATAAAATCTTCCAAGCACCAGAACATCTGGAGACACCCAAACATTTACACTAGACTCCTCAAGAACTTTGCCCACTAAGGCACAAGATACCCAGAAAACTTTAACCACTTACTTTCTGTCTAATGTCTCTTGCCTTCTTTCAAGCCCTATAAAAAGCCTGCTTCTCTTTGTTCCCTATAAATAGCCTTTTTGCCCTCTATCTACCTGCACTCAGGCACAATAAGTTCTACACCATGCTATCTTTACACAAACGATGGTCTCTGTCTCACATCATTGCTTGCAGTTGTGAATTAGGCAACAACAGGCAGCTCTTCTCTATGTGGCTCTCTGGATCTGCTCCCCTTTCTTTTCCTTCTTACCCTGGGTGATAGGACTTTGAAATCACTACAGTTCTAACTTAAATAAGCAAGAAATTAATGGGAATTTTATACTTGATCTTAATCTGAAGAGATCTGAAATAAGCCTATTACTAACCAAATCCTCCTCCTCCTTCTTCCATTTCTTTAGTACTGGGTCCTTATGTCTTTAAAACATGCCAGTGTAACATGTTAAAAATGATTTAAGGGGCTGGGGACTTAGCTCAGCGGTATAAGCACCTGCCTTGCAAGCAGGCAGTCGTGAGTTCAATCCCCGGTACTGATAAAAAGGAAAAAAGATTTTAAAAAAATGATTTAAGAAGAAAACTTTAATTTAAAAAAAATCAAGTTAAGAAATGAGTGCTTTTATTACTGGTTCAAAAAAGGTGATACAAGGAATACTGTTCTTTCTTTAAAAATTCTCCTGAGCATGTTTTCCCTTGGCAATTTCTTTTTCATTTTCTTTTCTAGAGCAATTTAGTGGCTTATTCCATATGTCCCAACAAAAGTTGACCTGAACTTCCCATTCATTTCATGGTGTACCTGTAGTAAAAGTTAAGAAAGAAAGGTGAGGTATTTTTTATTGAAACTTGCCCTTGAAAAAGTTTATGCATCTTCCCTTTAAGTAGATATCCATAAAAGAATTCTGATTGCATTCCAAAGGCTTTGTCAAATGTATATGGATGAATGAAGGTCAGAAGATTTAAAAGTAGATCTCTGAGTTAGGAGAGTTTGGGAAAAGAGAAAAAGATTGAAAATAAAAATGTGGTCTGAAAGAGTGATATACCCAAAAAATGACCTTGTAGAAGCAGTTTCTTTACCTGGAACCATTTAACTCCCATTAAACTCCCATTATGACAAGGTTCTACTATACCCTGATATGTGGGACCAGGAGATTTGAAGAAGCCTAGTATTCCAATTCAGTAGTGAGTATCAGGTCCCCTTCACTATTGTGGTTTGTTTAAATGTCACCCCCAAAGCCTCATGCAGTCATGGAGGTGGCTGAGTTTAGTATTTGTGATTGGTTCTTTATCTATTGCTGTGATTGTCAGTGTGGGTCCTGCACCTGTCCTGGAGCAGGTAACCAGTATACAGTATAAGGGAGAGAAGGAGGTGTGCTTTTCCTTTTTGCCCTTTTGCTCTTGTCACTTGCAGCCACAAAGAATGGCTGCCCCTCAGCCACCACCCTGCCTTGGAGCCAGCTGAGTATGGACAGAAACCTCCACAAATTGTAATTTTGGGCATCAGGTGTTTTGTCTCAGCAATGAGAGAAAAGTAACCAAGACAGCTGCCCATCTGTCTTGGTCCTGATATGGTGCATTAGTTCTGAAAACCAAGTCTTTGTCTCTGTTCTTTGCAATGAGTTACTTTGGAGTTTTCCAATACTATGATGAGCCCACTAAGAACATCCTCAGATGGTTGATCTCTGTGGTCAACTAGTAAACTTTGCCACCATTGTCACCTCTAATTAAGGCTTCTAGATTGGATACAGGTTGGTGTGTTCTCCAGATTCTGGTGTTCTGCAATATAGTGTATCTTGCCACTGACCACATGAAACACACATGCACAGAGTCCCATAATTCTGTATTATGTGATTGCGTTTCTGTCATGAAAACCTGACACCGAGTGAACATTTACTGAAGATGAGGAGGCCTTGTCACTAAACTACAAGTGTACTCAAGTACTAACCCAAAAAGCAAATTCAGGATCATTTTTGAAATAAAGTCAAGGATTTTTAATGAAGACATAGAAATTCGCCTCTTTAAAGAACAAAACATATTTTATAATTTGTATGTTGGGTTGAATAGACCAAGTAAAGGACATTTTAAGGGACAAAATAATGAAGCTAATAACTAGAATGTTTTTGGCCTCAAATAGTGACAGGTACTCAGCAGTCATCATCTTTCTTTCTGTTAAGGGTCAGGAGCCAGTATGCTCTTCTTTATGGTTCAGCTGAGATCAGTAGATTCCAATCTACAAGCTATGGCAAGTTAGAGACGTGTACTTAATTCTTCTTCCTGCTTTGCTCTGTTTGCCCTTGGATCAGCAAGAGCTTGACAGCACAAATCCCAGTGTATTTGGTAGGAAGGAAAATTCTTTAGCATTGGGTAAAGAAGAGGCATGTAGGAAAAGAGAGAAGATGAGTAAGGAAAGGGACCAAAAACAGTAGCAAACACTGAAATCCTATTCCTTGAGAAAGAAAATGGTTATAATAACCCCCTTTTTTTCTTCAACTTGAGACAAATCTCTAAATGGAGAAATATATGTGATAACCATATTGTTTTTGTCTGCAAAAGTAACGAAAGCCCTAACTAACGTAATAATCTGTTCTTTTTTTTTTGTAAAATTGGAACTTCTTGTCCTTTGCATGGTTAATTTCTGTGGACTGTCCGACAGCTGATTTGACTGAGGCTTGGTTCTGCACAAAGTGATAATATTTCCTGGGCAGTGAGCCATAGGGGAGAGCAGACAACATCCCCACACCTCTTTCTTTCCCTGTAGTTTGAGTATAATCCAAGAGAATTTAAAACATGATTTGCTGTAAAATGTCAATAATAGAAATAAAAATAGGGTTGTACTATAAGAAACATAGAGATTACTTCAAATGAAAGTTTGGTCAGAGAGTTAGGACTGTTCTCCTGAGACCTGAGACAGTCCTTTAATCCACAAGCCCTCCCATCTTTCAGGGCTTGCAATATATGTGAGTTAATTGGAAGAAGTATTTGAAAAGCCAACTAATACATGGAATTGACTTTGTGAAGCACTGAATGTACTCATAGAATACCTTTACCATTTTTAATACAAGTGTGTTGCATGGGCTGTTCTGTTCTTCAGTAAGAATGATTAATAGCCCCCATCCATCCTACTGTACAATAGGGTACATCTGAATAGCAGAAAGCTTATCAAATATATTTGGCAATAAGTCATAAAACATTGTATTTTTAAATAATATTTTTAAAGGAAAAAATATGTTTTTCAATAAATTCCAACATGACTTTCTTTTAGATTTTATTTCTCATTTCGAATTATCTTGGGATCAGAAATTTTTCTATTTATTGACTTTTTACTAGATTTTTTTCCTAAGACAGATACATTTCAGAGATGAATTAACAAGAGAACTAGTAAATTGTGATAGAATTCTGGATGTCCTTTTTCTGCTTTTGGTTAGTTGTGATAGAATCAATACTAGTTAATTAAATTGTACTAAAATTTTACAGTCACTCTTATGAAAGTAATTTCTCAATCTATTATTCTTGTATAGTTGGCTTTTCTTTGGGGAATACTATATTTTTACTTCGTGCTGTATAAATTGTAGGATTTTTCTCATAATGTCAGCTGCTGTCATTTTAATGTTCAAACTCTGAATTTATTAGATATTACATAGTTATCCAGATGTTTAGAAACTTGTTTTTCTTACTTTTTAAAAAGTTTGCCTTATAATGTGTAATCACCCAGAGTCAACAAGCTGATACTGTGGAATATCTTCAAAGAGTGGTACTAACTATGTAAAATCTTGTCTCTGCTTTTCCATTCCTAGGTAGTCAACACATGTTATTCATAAATGGTGAGGGTCAGATGCAAGTTTCTAATAAATGTAAATGGAATATATTCTCTGGGAAACCAAAAGGGAACTTTTAGAAATCTGAAATTTATTCTACTGTTCAAAAGAAAAGATGCTCTCCCCTAGTTTGCACCCATGCACACGCACCAGCTAAACATTAAATACAAAGTTCATGAAGATAATATGCAATACATTGCATTTCCTATCCCAGTAGAATCCCCACAACATTTTATAATATGAGACATTTTTGCAGTATGGAAAACTGTTTAATATTCAAACCAAGTGAACACATACCTTTGGGGAGGTAGGAAAAGCAAACTAACTCCTCTATTTATTATAATGGGAAGTCTCATATGCCAGCTGTCTAGTTTTCTTTTCTTCTATGAATTGGAAGGTTTCATTCAGTGAAACAAAATCCATATTAAGATGCAGATGGTGAAATGTTGAAACACTAGGCAATGAGGCACTTATTCCACTAAATACCTTTGAGATGGTCTAGTTAGATTTTGAGATTTTTTTCCAAAACACTTGGTTTCTGAATCCTGCAATATTCTTTTAATTGGGCATACAATAGTGATTTAAAAGGTGAAAGCAATAGAATGTTATGGATTGGATATGGGAAGGGTAAGAGATATGGAGATGTAAATGATGGTTCCAGTTTCTTTCTTACATACTTCAATGAATGCTGGTGTTACTTAGGGAGCTAGTCACTGAAAGGGAACTAGGTTTGGAAGAAAAGACCAGAAGTATTAGATTTTAGATGTAAGGAGTTGCTATATTTTCAAGACATCCACATAGAAATAGCTAAAGATGTACAGATCTGGACCTTAAAGGAAAAGTTTTAGTTGAAGATATAAATTGTGATGGTTTATACATAGGAGTAATTTCAGTCTCAGGAGTAAATGCAGTTGAATCATTAAGCAACTGCATACAGGAGATAGAAATGTTCAAGAAGTAGTGAAAGGGCTAGTACAGTGTTAATGTCACAGAACCCAAGACAAGAAAACTTTTTGAAAGTCAAAAAATGCTGATAACTTGAATAATAAAATATGTAACTTTCTCTACCAATTCAGACAGAGTCAAACGTTGATAGCATCATAATCTAAATTTTCTTGTAGAAAATTTGCTATGCTTTCTACCTAGCAAGGATTCACCTTTCCTAACTGGCTGATTGGTACATTTTTACCACAGACCCAACAGAAAGTTTTCTAACCTTGCATTCCAAGCATCATTTCTCTCTTGCCTGGAATAATTTTGCTTTAATATCATCCTATGGGAAATGTATCTAGTTTGCTTCTCCATTTTTTCTATCTTATATGGGATTATAATGATCTTCACTTGTGTTGATGATTTTGATAATGACAGGAAAATATCGTTATTGCTGAGGTATCCTGGTTTAAAGCAGTTTCCCAGGGGAAAGATCAAATTCCCATAATAAAGTTATCATCCAAGTTTTTAAATGTATGTTTTTTAAAAAGTGTTCTTTTCCTTTCACATGGAAGCATCAAGGGCATTTATTAAAATAATTATAATGGTAGAGCTCTTGATAGACCTATTGTGGTTGACTAATGAAATAAGTGTGTCTCCTTTCAATTTTACTTACGACGTTGAGGTTTCTGAATTTGCCATTCACTATTAGACCACATTGTAATTCAGTGAATCCATTACTTAAAAAGAAATGAAGTCATTAAAATAGAATGACTATTTACTTAAACCTATCTTCCAGTTTATGACAAAAATACAATTTTAGTGGATTTCAAGATACTTTTCTCAACAGGCTAGTTTTAAATCAATCAATTAAAAGCAAAAGGTGTTAACTGGTTCTTTTTTTTGTTGTTCAGTAAAAAACAAATTTAAACCAGTAATACACAATTGATAATGTAATTGTACTTTCCTATTGTAGCTGAAAAAAGAACAAAAATACATGCAATTCTTTTAAGCCAGTTAAACTGTCTTAACTCCCTAAGCCTTGATTTATACTAAATAGTTTTCATATACTAAATTTCAGAGCCATAAAAATGGACTTATTTTCTGGATCAGAAACAGATCATTGTCCGTTACTTTTGTGGGGATATATGTTATTTGTTCTCAAAATTCTGGGCTCTATTCTCTCTCAGGAACAAGTTTGGCCACTGTTACGGTTGTACACATTTGGAAGTTGGCACCAACTTCTAAACTTAGTCTTGGCCAGGTATAGTGATGGGTACTTGTTATTCTAGCGCTCAGAAGGCTGAAGCAGGAACATCATGAGTTTGAACTCATGCTGAAATATATACTAAGTTCAAAGCCAGTCTGGGCTACATAACATCTGTTCAAAACTCAGTGAATCTTTATCTTGAGTTTTGTTTTCTTTAACTTTAATAATAATAATTTTTATTGGAAATCTCTCCCTAGGCAACCAAATTCAATGTAAGAGGGAAGTCATAATTCCCCACTAAAAGTGGTTTCTGCATGGAAGACATATAAAAATCACCCAAGTATGTATCGGAATTATGCCTAAATCCTCTTTCTTCGTTTCACTCTCCAAACTCTAAAACCCTCTATCCCATATCTTTTCTCTTACTAAATAAAATTTAAGATTTTACCCTTTTCTTGGTTTTGCATGTATAAACTGTCTTTTCATTGTACAGCTGAAAATCAACTACCCCCTTCCTTTATTCTAGTCATTCATTTTTCAACACTCACCGTGTTGCTTATTTAAAATTGTCCACTGCCTCCCCTTTGCCTAGGGATGAAGTTTCAAATTCTCAGTATTTCCTAAGGGCATCTCACAAAGCTATGCCAACCTGCCTGTGTCCAGTCTCTTGTTTGTAACTTCTGTATAGTCTTCACCCTATTAAACCATTTATCAGTTAAAAAACAAAGCACATTTTATTGCTACTGTGGTACTTTCTTTAAACATCTCTTTGTCATTTGAGAGTCAACTCATTTTTCCTTGACACCAAATTATGTCTGCTTTTCTTTCTTTTATATTCTCATCCCATTGTGTAAACATGTAAATACATTTCCTTTTCCATTTTTATTAACATTGTATAAGAAGCTTTGTTCCCTAGTGCTTTTTTAAAAACCAGATAAACCAACTATGAAGCCAAGTTATTTGCCTTCTCTAAACTTTGTTTTCTTTGTTTGAGATAGAGATTAAAACAGCACCCTTATCAAAAGGTTGTCATAATTGCCTCAGATAAACTAAAGTTTTTGGCACCCAAAACATTGTGCCTGGCACATACTATGTTTGTTTTGATGGTGGTTATGTTTGTCATTTCTTCACCATTAGGAGTACCAGTAACTTATTAGTGGTGTTTCAGAGCTCAGGTTCTGGAACTAGTCTGTGTTTGAATCTGATTTTTCCACTTTCTAGATGTATGATCTTGAATTTTTGGCTCTTTTAACAGTAATCTTGAAACTAAGAACTATATATTCTTTTTCTCTGGAACTATGGATTCAAGATAAGGAACCAGCACTTTAGGAGAGAACTGCCAGAGCATTTTAAAGTAAATATGTTAAGCAAAGATGAGAAAATTAGTATCAGTTGAACAGTAAATGTAGTCATTACTTGTACTTTCATCATCTTGAGGGAAGGAGATAAAAACAGAGCATGAAAATAGAAGTTACACGCAGTAAGATATTTTGAGATGGCATAATCCTTAGAGAGAGTGAGTATCCATAGACAGGCCTTTTCTCATTTCAGGCTTATTTTCTAAACCTCCTTCAAGCAGATTATTAGGAAGCCTCATGGGCTTGAATATCTTCTTGACACAGGAGATCTTAGAAACTTTACTTTCCCTGTTCCAATATGGTCTGCTACTTCTGATCGATTCCAGAGGAACTAAAGCTCTTCCAGTCCTCTTACTTAGGTGAGGCTTATGCCTGGTTTAAGGTAAGGCTAGCATTGTTTATATTAAGAGTTTTTATCAGTACAACTACTGGCTTCCTCTGTGGCATAGGAGGCCATATAGCAACTTATCCTACCTAGTAGTGAGTGAATGGCAGCAGTAGCAACATTGCCAACTCAGGTGTCCTTCAGGGCCTGCCAGGCCAAGCAAACAAAGGAGGAGGCCAAGTAAAAACTTTGGCAGATCCTAGAGTGCCTGCCTAGAAGGTATTTCTGGCAGCTCCAGGCAGATCTTGTGTGGATTCTTCCAGTTTTCCTAGGGAACTAGAAATCCTCATTCAACATGACACCTAAAAATTGGCAATTAACTCAGTTTTTATGAACATTTGCTAAGCTGAACTTGACCTATGGTTGACCAGTTTGTGTCCTTTTTTTTTTTCTTTTGAAAGCGGATCTTTTCATTCATAGAATAAGAAAAGCTGGCTAAGGCTAAGCAAACATACATAAATACAAGTGTGTGTGTGTGTGTGTGTGTGTGTGTGTGTGTGTGTGTTCCTCACAGTACCTTCCCTCAAGCACCAGTAGCTACCTTCACCTTTTGTCATGTATTCCTATAATCTGACAGCGAGATTACCATTCTGTCTAAAGTTTGTAGGAATTGCAACATTATCCACATTAACACTAGCTTTAGCATAGATATTATAATCCCAAATAGTTGATAAATACTTTTGGGTTGAGTGTCACGCAATATTGGAACCAAATGTATATTTCTAATTGAAAATAACCTCACTTTCCTTTTAAAGTCTCTTAGTCTAATTCTTTGATTTTCTCCCTAGATCTGGTTCACATATCAGTTTTGAAAAGCAGCAGCCATGCCAACTTCCTCCCTTTACTTTCCTCTCACCTTCACTTATCCTCTTCCCTTCCTCTCCCTTCTCTCTGTCCCTCTGCCTTTTCTCTCTAGCCTCTGCCTTCCTCTTTACAGTCCCCTTATCTCCCCGCTGGTCCTGCACTTTTCCTCCTCTCATCTCCCTGCCTTCCCCTAGGCCCCCCCCCCTTTTTTTTCTGTTTCCTGCCTTTCTTGTCTTCTCCTCAGCAAATGCACAGGAGGGGTGGATAGAATCTTACTGTTCATTCTGTACTGCTATAATCAGGACATAAAGCCCCTACCCCAGTTCCCATTTCCTTCAAAGGATGCTATATTTAATGGTTCTTTAAATATGTCTCCTGGAAATCTATGTATTTGCGTAAATGAATTTTGTCATATTACATGAGATTATAGATTCTAGTTCTATTTTGTGTTTTGTCTGTGCTGTTTTTAGTGCTTCTTAGATTTCTAGATTTAAGTATAGTCCTTCAAACTACTCCATAGTATCCTAGTAATAGTAGGTCCATAGTTCCTCTAGTAATAGTAACCCCCCAAAACCTCTTATACCTGAATATTTTAAATATTAGTGCTAAGAGCATACTATCAA
This sequence comes from Cavia porcellus, assembly GCF_034190915.1. Lineage (NCBI taxonomy): Eukaryota > Metazoa > Chordata > Mammalia > Rodentia > Caviidae > Cavia > Cavia porcellus. Next base: position 42,803,259 of record NW_026947496.1, on the reverse strand, counting down.
ATTAGAGTTTTGCAGGAAAGTTCCTCTATTCTGTTCTCAGACTGAAAGTTACAGCACACTCAATTTCAACAGAGGGACCCACTTAGACTCACAAAAGCTCTGGGTAAGGTTTCCTGTTTTCCCAAATTTCAACTTAGTGTTATTTGTCTTATAAGTTTTAACCTAATAACTGTATTGTTGTTTTAATTTGCATTTCTCCAATTACTGGTGGTATAAAGTTTTCTTTATGTACTTAACCTTTTCCAGTTTCCCCCCCACCCCGCTCCCAGTTACCTATTCTTATCATGTGCATTTTTCTGTTGAGTTTCTTGGTTTTTTTCTTATTGATCTTTTATAGTCTAGATATTACTCTTTTGTTCATTTTTACATATGGCAAATATCTCCTGTTAATTTCATCTGTTATATCCTTTTGTTATAGAAACACCTATCATTGTGTTCTTTATGACTTAAAAAATGTTTCAGAAATTTTTCTTCAACTCAAATTCTTATAGCTATTTCCTACCACTTACTTCTGTTAGCTTCATAGTCAACTCAGGTTGAGCATCCCTAAACCAAAAATCTGAAATTTTAAAGCACTGGAACTTGAAAAATTTGGATTTCAGGTTTTAGTATTTTGGATTAGAGAATGCTCAACTGGAAAATTCTACACAAATACTTCCAACTCTGAAAAAACTGAAATCTGAAAATTCGGCTTACAAGCATTCCAGATAGGGGGTACTCCTTTTTTTTTTTTTTTTTTTTTTTTTTGTCTTTTTCATTTTTATCGGTACCAGGGATCGAACTCACGACTGCCTGCTTGCAAGGCAGGTGCTAATGCCACTGAGCTAAATCCCCAGCCCCCAGATAGGGGATACTTGATGTATACGTCTTCTCTAGAAACTTATTGCAGTTGAAGTGATGGAGTTACTGTTTTTATTACAGTGAGATGTGGATCCAACATTTTCTCTCTATGGTAAGCTAGTTTTTGCAGTACCACCTGATAAATAAGCCACCTACTTTCCACTAATTTGTATAGTTACTTGTCTTGTATAGCAAGTTGGCACATTCACAAGGACCTATTTTAGGAGCCTCATTCCATTTCTAGAATCACAAATAGACTTGGGCTTCCTCAGCAATACCATAGAATCCCTAGAACCTCACGTGCCTGTTTAAAACTGCAAGCACTTTAAATACAGTCACCTTTGTGTTTGCATTTTCACATGAATATTCTGAAATGTAAAGATCAAAGTGCTCAGAGTCACATGCCAGTAGCATGTCTAACATTGTTATCCAGCTCTTCCCTGGGATTGTAAGTACATTCTAAATCAGTTACTCCAGGCTGTCTTTCTCTTGCCACAGGCCAGAGCGTGTGGTTTTTCAGCCCTACATTCTGCTCCTTCTCGCCTGTCACAGTTTTGTAGATTTCTAGGTACATTTTTCAGACCTTGTTTACTAAGCAAGTTGTATGTTGTTAAACTGATTGTTTAACTAACGGGTGCAGAGATTTTATATTTTATTCCCATCATCTCCTTTTCCTCTCCTTTGTAGCAAAAGCAAATTAATTGGCACAGGTTTAGGAAACAAGTGGGAATCAAGACAGACAGAGAGCAACAGGAACCAAAGTGGCCTCTTGATGCTTTCTATTTTAATGTCTCAAAAATAATTTAGCGTTTAGGCCTTCTTAGATGTATTGTCTTTAGAGGGACTACCAGGATGTTCTTTCTAAATGAGAATTTCACACATGTGTGATTGCTCCCTGCCCCACCCCCATTTTTCTTTGAGTGAACAGAAAAAAATTTTCTGCAAAATACACATAATCAAGCACTAAAAGCCATTTAGCCTTTAATAATTTTTCCCCATCTTATGCTCATGTGGACCAAACCCTACTTAGGATTCTGCATATTATTTTGTTTGATCTATATACTGCTTAGGTTTATAAATATATTAATTGATTAACTAGAAATAAAACAAATTAACAAAGATAACATAGCATCCTGAGGCAGAAATGATGAGAGTGAGGACTTCTTGGTGATGTTTTGCCCCTGTTTGGAAAAGGAAGAAAAGGCAGGTAACCAGTGCAATCTTGATGGTGTTCTCTAAGGTTACTATATTCTCAGTGGTGCAGCAACAAAAGACCCTTCTAGGATGCTGGAGTAAAGTGTGCCAAAGGCAACCTCACCTATAGGTGGTTTCTACTTGTGTCTAGGAACTGTGAGCCCTGCTCTAACCACCATCTTATTTCATGTCTGAGTGCTTAGAAGGTTGACTTGCCATCAACACAGAGTGAGGCTCTTGGAATTGTACTCAATAATGCATGATTCACTTCCCTATTTTCAAAATTGCAATGTCCACTCATGTTACAGAGCTTGCAGATGAAAAATGATTGAAATTCCATGAATGAGTCTTTCGTTACTATGCCTGTAGTTAGGCAAAATGTGTCACATTTATGTTGGACATACTGACAGTATATTTCCATAACCAATTTGAGAACAAATAAACACTTCAGACAACAATATATTTTAGAAAAATTCTTCTTATATAAAGTAATGGAAAGAGTGTCCTATGAATTTGATTCAGTTATAATAATCAAATATTTTGTAGAAGAGTACTGTATTCTCTGACAAAAGACAAGTTAGTAAGGAATACTTGCTAAGTGTTTACAGATACCCCCAGAGTAGTCTCTTAAATCTACTTACCTCTTTATTTCTTGTCTCCATTTTTGATTGATTTTTAAAGGAACCTCTCCCATAGTTTTACCTTTAATTCCATATTAACTATTAAACTGAAGTTTTACAAATAGCCTGTGTCTATGTAGACTCTAATTGATATTGTTCTCATCACATTTTAATTAGATATAAATGTCTTTTCTAGAAAACTTTGCATTTATAGAATCTTCTATATTATTCTGCATTTCAGTGATGAAAATGGTAAGCTTTTAGGTTTCCTTAAGATTATATCTCAGAATGTGGAAAATATTATCAATAGACCATTTACTAGGAAGCACATAGAGAAATTAAAAATTGTAGGTTATTTGATATGGGGAAAAAAGGGAATAAGAAGTTGTAGAAATTCAAGACAATGCAAAATTAGTATTTCTAGTGAATTATATATACATGTATGTGTAACACTTTTACATGCATGTATCCCTAATTCTAATTGCAAACACACACATGCATGCACGCACACACAAACACACATTACAGGGATTAGAGTTATTTGATCTATTGCTGGTTTATCAAATTTTCAACTAGAAATGGAAGTGAAACAGTGAAAATGGGCTGTATTTATGGCTTTTTTTTTTGTTAACATGCTTGTTAATAACAGAGGAATTAAGTCTGGTAGAAAACCAGAGTAGCCTTCGTATTTGTTTAAGTAAAATGAATTCAAGCAACAGTAAGCTCGGGACGATGTTATAGTCATATAAGTGACATTATATTCACATAAGCACATAATAACTCTTAATACAAGCACCTATGAGACAAGAGAAGTTGGGAAACAATAATAATTTATCAACAAAGTGATGGCAAGTATGAACTAATTTATGATAAAGATGACTTTGAAACTGAGTCATAAAAAAACACATTGCCTTTCCACACCTGTGAAGCTTGTCTCCCAACTCCAGTGACATATTATCTTATTACCAGTATTTGGAAAGCCATTAAACAGGGAAGTGCAGTATTTAATACTTCAGCAAGTCAAATTTTCTTATTTTAAAACAGATGGCTTTAACTTGCATTCTATTTGTATGTGCTGCCAAAGCAAAAATATGGAATGCTTCACAGATTTGCATATCATTCTATTCTAGAGGCTATAGTGACTTTTGCCAAGATAATATGAATGCTTTATAATTCTTGAGAAATGTTTCTGAAAGGGAAATCAAGATTATTTTGTTGCCTGTTTAAAAAGACCTTTTTTTAGGTGTTTTAAATTCATTGAGGATCCCATCATCAGAATAATCATTACTATTAATGTAATTATCATCTCTACTAGACAGTGCATGGGGAATAAGGAGCCCTGGATATTATACAATTCATTCTTCTCTCTGCTATTATAATTGGCTGTTAGGGGAATATATAAATATATGAGAGGATGGAGGAAAGAGGATGAGAGGACAGTAACATTTGGTAGACTCTCCTTATTAAAATTAGTCTGGAGATAGGGTGGTAGAGGTAGCCATAGCAGGGAAATAACCTGAGTTGGAAGCAAGTCTTCCTGAAAGGAGAGTCAGAAAAAGCCTCTTGTGTTCTAGTGGAGCTGGATTCTTAAGAATCCCTTATTAAGTAAGACATGACAGTCTGCCTTGCCCAGGGTTCCTACTGGTCTGTATATGTGAGGTTGCCTGAATTGAAGCCCTAGCTTGTGCCCTTTGTGCCACTGGCCCAGAAACATAAGAAACAAAAGCCAAGTTCTTCATTTCAGAGTTTATCATCTTTCAGGACCACTACTTACTGACTTTTTTCTTCAATTGGTGTTGATAGACTTCAGGGAGTCTCTGCTGTCAGAACACATGCTGGAATTTAGTTTCTTGTATGATATCTTATGTCTAATTTCTTCTGAATTGAAACTGTAAATGGAAGAAATCATAGCTAGTTCCATTAAAGTAATCATGGGTCAAAAATAGCTCACAAATCCAATTTTGGGAAATACTTCTACTTAATTTTTAAAAGTATGATTTAATAGTTTCTCTGAGGATTCCCTATTCTTATTGGGCTTTCTAATCCTAGTGCCTAGCAAAGAGCCTTGTACTCAGAACATACAGAAAGTACAGTCAATAAAATGAGAATGAATAGTGATTTTAAAAGTCTTTTAAAATTTTTGAAACAGTAATTTTTAATATCCATAAGTAAAATAATCCAATGGTGTTTATGTAAAATGTCAGAATAAAACAGGTCATTATAAGGAATGTTAATAAATAAAACTGATAGTATTAGTAAATGTATAGCATGATAGAGAAAATTTCATGTTTTTAGTTGCTATATCAGGTCTTTTGAGAACAAATGTTAGATTTGTCATAAGCTACTTAATGGCTTACATGCTAACACCCTTACTTAGCTATATTCTCATTGAATCATAAATCAAAAGGACTTGAATCTAAGACTCATCATTGGTATTTCAGTGGTATTTTTGTATGATGTTGAGTAAATGGAGGATAATGATGAGTTTTGGAAAGAGAAGGCTCTTATTAAGTGGTTATCTAGTTGTAGTAAGTTTACAGAAGCCTCTTTTGATTTGAGAAATTTGAATATATACTAAGGTCTTTAACCCCAAAGACCCTAAGTTCTTTCTTTCTACTCTGAAAGAAACCATAATATCTTGTTTAAATACCTAACTTATAATTTTGAACTATCAGCCAAAATGTATAACAAACACATCGAAATTACATTTTATTTCTTTGTTTTAATTAATTTATTTAGGTTTTTGAGGCAGAGTATCATTTCATAATTAAGGCTGGCCTTGCACTCACTGTGTAGCCTCGAGTACCCTCGAACTCCTAGGGATCCTTCTGCTTCAGCCTCCTGAGTGATGGAAATGTTTTTTTTTTTTCTTAAAAGATCATGAGTTCAGTAGGTAACTGACTTTCTGTATGTAATTCTGTCCATCCTATATCACCACTGAATTCCCAACATGTAGCATATGACTTCTAGCACATAATGAGTTTAACAAATATTTTTGTATGCATGACCTCAAACTACACACCTAGAGAATAAAATTGGTCCCATATAAATATGTGGAGATATATTTTAGACAAATTTTACAAAATGCAAATTGATTACATGAATACCTGGAGATCAGCAGGGTAGAACAGTAGATGCTTGCGTATACACACAGTTTTTCAGATTCATTTCGATTGGTAACATTAACTCAGACTAGCTAGTAAGACACTAATGGCTTTTTAAAACAATGAGAAGATAGCCTACTCAGCTTTTTATATCCAATCCAGTAGCTGTCTTGATCCTGGTATTATATACACTTCACAAATTTTGTTGGATTTTTGAAAAGGAGACAGGAAGAACATAGTGGGTTATTAAGAAGGCTTGGCCTTTCTTGTGTGGAAAAGAAAGGGCTTGCTTGTAGTGGAGTTGCATTTATGAGTCATAGGGATCCATTATCCATATCTGTTGAAGGGCTGTCAGATATGAAGTAAATTTAGAGACCTACTTGTCCCTTTAGCTATTCATCACTGTTGATTGGCTCCAGTGACAGGCAGCAGTATTTTTAGAGAAGTGAATGATATGGAATTTCTTCATGTACAGAACATTAACAGATCCCATTACTCAAAGCTACTCAAAAAGTCATAGCTGACACTTGACAGAGCTACAAGGAAATACAATAGACCTAAGAAACAAAATGCTGAAACCTGTGATAAAAATAAAGGTAGAGTAAAGTTAGTAAAGTTACTCATCAGCACCATTAATCCAGTTTGGCACTATTCCAGTTTTCTAGTGTATGAAAAATTCAATTTTCAGAGGAATTAATTTTATGCATGTCTCTTTGCCCTATCATAGAGTGAAAACTTGGCTGATTTTTCACATCTTGTACTGCCTTCCTTTGAAATATATCTGACTTCTATGTTTCGACAGTTGGTATATGAAGATGGAACATGAAGGACTTTCTCTCCTGTAACAGCCTGAGAGATCTTATCTCTTGGTTTTCAGATAATAAATGCAGGAAGATAGCAATAATTTTTAATGGTCATAATCCTGTGAGATAATTAGTAATTTCTAGAGTACAGTCTTTTTAACTTCATATCATATATTAATACATTTGGATTAATTTTGTGTGAGAGCTCCACACTGCAAATATGGACAGATCAACTTTCAGAAGATCAGAAGCCCAAGCTGCATGAAATTTTCACGATCAGTAAGTGGCAAAGTTTCTTCCGCATTGTATCCTTCGACTTAGTGCTTAAACCCTATGGATCATTCAAATCTGGAGAGTGAGAGTGACCTCAGAGTCTTGCAGGCCAATCAGAAACTGACTGGCAGGCCTCAGGTCTCAAGCTGAAAGCTCTCGTGCTACAAGGGGGTTTGAGACCTTCTTTGGTTGAATAAGATTCTTTCTTTGGTCAACACACATAATTATTTTGGTGTAATGCATTGGTAGTTTTCTACATGGTAGAGCAAAAGTGACTGGTGAATCAGAAAAAGTAGATTGGATACACAGTGATGGTTCCTTCACTTTTTAAAATCAGTGAAGGAAGAGTCTCTTTGCTCCTTCTGATCACTTGCAAAATGATCAGGAATGGTCAAAAGAAACTTACAAATATGTGAGTGAAATGGTGTCTGTGTATTAAAATTGTTCAATAACTTGTTTTTAACAATTGGAGAAGCACAATCAACAGCATAGTAAAATCTATATAACAATTTTATGACACTTAAGATATGGAAGATGTTATTGTGAATGCTTTATAAATACTAATTTATCTTATCTACATTGCAATCATATGTAGTTCTGTTATAACTCTTATTTTAAAGATAAAGGAACAGGCATGAATAGTTGAGTAACTTGCCTGAGATCACATAGCTAATAGTAGCAGTATAAGAAATGGAAAGGATCTGGCTTCAGAATCCATGCCCAAACCATTATACTGTCCTGCTTCAGATCTGTAAATCACATTGACACATAGTGATTATAAACTCGCTCTGACCTAAAGTATTTTAAATCTTTATGTATTTGTCTCTCTACCTACTTCTTTTATTGAGACCATTAAGAGATTTTTTTTTAATGTCAGGTGTGTTGGACTTAGAACCAATTTTGAATTGTGACATTTACTAACTATGTGACTTTGGAATAGTTACCATTCTGAAGTCACTTCCTTCATTTAAATGGGTGTATAGTACTTCTCATTGATAGATGAAATCAAAATACTCTGTAAAATGTAAGATGCTGTAGAAGTCATTTAGGCATCATTCAGAAATACCAATGGTTCTCCAATGATGAGGATCCTCATAAAGACCTTACTATTTCTCTGCAGTGCCAGCTTTGCCCTTATTCTCTACAGCCAAAGGCTGCTCCTTCCATCTTGAGTCTAATTTGGAATTAAGCTAAATGCATAGCTTCTTAGAAGGTTTATGTTTTATTATTTACTATTCATGAAAACAAAAACCCACATATATTTTGGTATCATGACATGTACATAATCCTTTTCATAGTAAAATGGAGCAATATAATCTCTATTATAGATGATAAGTAATTGGTTCACCCAAATACTTTTAAAATGTGTTACTCTCCAGAGAGAGTGCCTCTGAATGGCTTTTCCAGTGACCCTAAGCAGTGTGATACTGAACTTCCAAAGCATTAGGCTTAGTTGAATAATATTCATCTTAGCTTCTGGTTCTGATCTTGTAAAAGCTAACTCATGCATGCACAACATGATAGGTCATGTCATGCCTCACAGCCTTTTTCTGTGCTATCCTTTAATATAGTTTTTTATAAAGCAGAATGTATTCAAAGCATTCTGCCTCAAAAGGCATTTTACTCTAATGGCTGTGTAGAAATGTTTATTCTCTTTTTCTGTGTTTTTAAAAACAAAAGGGTAATCAGAAGCATTTAATTGTCTTAGCTGCTCTACAAATAGTAATTAAAAGCTTTTTCTTTAGTTTTACAAAAGTATAAGCATGTCTCTGAATTAAAAATGGCCCCTTGTCAAGCCTGATTGGCACAGCAAAGGTGATAATATTGTAATAGTGCCAAAACTGAGGGCTTGTTGCCCAAATGCAGTAAGTCAGTCCTATTGCAATATATGCCTACAGTCCTGTTTCTCTGAAATCCTAATCCAGAATGTAGTGTACTATTTTTAGGATGTCACCTATACTGGATTCTTATTTTTGTCTTATATGGCATGCCCCCAAAATGTCTTTATATCTTCCATTCCCAATATCTGGAGTAATACTAAAAGTTAGCTTAATTAGTAAGTAGTTCTTTAATGTGTCCATGTTATAGAAAGAAAATTAGTCTCCTTAAATTTATGCATAAGATTACAGCTAGTTAGCATAACTAGAGTATTTATGCATAAGATTACAGCTAGTTAGCAGAAAAACTGGAGTTCACTTTATAATTCTTGGCCTGCTCTCTGGCCCACCAACTCAACACCCTGTCATTTGGGTTCCAAAAAATGTTAGAGACACATCATTGCTCATCCTGTAGAAGGTTGAGAAAAACCAGAGACCTGTAATATTATTTTACAGCTCAATAGTCACTTTTCTTGTCCTTGAATCATTTGAGCAGGAGACAAGGAGGTCGGTGACCCTCACTTCTATTTTGGTTCTAACCAATGACTGGTTGTATGACCTTTCACAAGTCACTTAACTCCTCTGTCACTTTCTGTGAAATGAGAATAGAGTGGCCCTGCTCCTCTGCCTGTCTCAGGTGGCAACTTCATCAGGAAAGATGAGTTCAGATGTTCAGACAGATTGACCCACTTAAGGCCCTCCCCCAAGTCACCATCTTATTAACCATATATGTAAATAAGACCAAAAGTAGATGAAGAGTAGCAATTTTCCAACAAGGAGATGTACCAGAAAAGCAATGTAACTTTGTCACTTTTTATCTCCTTGTATTAATGAAGATGTGATGGCCCAGAGGTGTGAGATTTTATCCCTTAGTAGGTTTCCTGAATAAACTTGAGCAAGCTAATTTCAAAGTTTGGCAAAACAGAGTAATGACTTGAATTGGTGAAATTAGGTAGACATGTTTTCTGAAAGTCAGGTATTACTTTACTATAATCCTTTTTCTTAAGGAACAGTAGCTGTCAACCAATTTCTCAGAAGAAACTGGAGAATTTCTTGTCATTTGGGATAGCAGACCTGATTTCTGTAAGCCTCTCACTAGTGCTATCTCTATGGATGACCCTTTCTTAGTGCTTGAAACATTTTAAAGATAAAAATTGTATTACTGCACCAATCCCTTTAGCATAGTCTAACCATTGATAATTTATTTCCATCAGCTCTGGAACAAATATTTACAGAACTGTCCTTTTGTATTATAAATCTTTACTTCTTTTTATTAGCAAAGATACTATTTATTAAGCATTTAAAATATTCTTGTAAAGTTTTTACTATCTAAAACCCCAATAAAATGAGTAGGGAATACAAATAGGCTTTCTTCAGAAGAGAAAATACAGAGTGCTAACAAACACATGAAAATATATCTTCAGATTCACCCTGAACTGACCAAAGGAACTAGACTACTACAAGGTCAAAAGATAGTCTTATCTGAGTACAAATTCATACTGCCCTACTCACTTGACTATTAGGTGTTTCCTTTACTGAGGTATTATTTGTGTTCAGTTTATGTTTTATATCAATTTTGATAATTGTGTGCAATTATGAAATTTCCATCCAGTCCTTTAGGTTCTTATTTATTCATCCATTTCCCAGTAGTTAATTTTTCTAGCATAAGCAAAATTTGATTGGAAGCAGGTCCAGCCTGATCCCACATGTGTTGTAGAGGTGCATTTGCATCAGTGAGTGTTTTGTGAATATTTCCTGTGTGTCAGACATCTTTGCCAGGTGCAAGGAATGCCATCTTTAAAGAAGTGATCTATCAGGAAGTTTAGGTAGTTGCTGAGAAAAGTATGTATAAGTTACAGATCGGCGAAGAAGAGGATAGCCTACTTATTAATGCTACCTGTAAATAGTCCTTGAATAATTGATGTAGCCAGTAGTGAGACTGTCCCAATTTCATATGTTCCTTCCCCCAAGAAGCAAAAAAGAAAAATTTAGTTGGGTTTTGTTCCAGGTTATTAATGTACTGACAGACTTTCATTTCAGCTGTTTCTGCCATTGTTGAATAACAAAATTTACCAAGAGAATACTGAACTTCAAGCTTGCATCATCTTATTTAGAGACTCATCTAACCTACACCATCTTTGATCTTCAAATTTCTGTAAATATTAAGCATATCCAAAGACCTACCTGGAATCTCAGCTTCTACTTAGGGAGCACTCTTTCTCTCCAGAAAAATCTCTAGATTAGAAAAGTCATATTCAGCCATGAAACTCTAAAGCCTTTGCTCTTACTTTGGTCTATCTGAGCTTTTGATTTATCCTCCAGCTTGCCATCTCCTCTGCAGCTCTGGCAACTTCTCGATGCTGTGGTTGGTCTGTGCCCTTGATCTCCTAGATTACTACTTAGAAGCAGAAAAGGACCATAGTGATACCTACAGCATCTCTAGAGATAGCGCTGAGCCTCTCACAAATACTTGGTGGGTGCTCTGACTAAAGCTTGCGGTCCTTGAAGGGCAGAATTGCTGCAGGTGCAGCACATTCAGTGCTCAGATTGGCCTCTCAAATCAACAGCTTTTAAGCACATCCATTTGCAGAAGCGCTAAGAGCTCGCAGTTAGGTGTACAGCCTGCAAATGAGCTCAGTGTCTACAGTTTCTGTTACTTGGACTTCAAGCCATATTTCTGTTGGGGACAGAAATCACCAGTTTAGACTCATATCATGTCTGAGAATTTTATAAGTCTATACAATTGGACTTTACAAGTACACGCTATTTTGCAAATTCAGAAATAATAAAGTTTCCACCAATTTTTAGGCATAGAAAACCAATTTCTCCCTTGATGGGTCCAATTACATGGTTGATATAAAATTTTAAGACCTACCTTAGTGTTTCTGAGGCTAGTCACTCTCTGTGGGCTTGTGAATAAATAGCACATATAAGATGTTAAAGCATTTTTAGGTCTAGACTATTTGCTTGAAATAAATTAGGGAAATTTTTCTAATGCCAAACCATTAAGCAGTAGTTTCTGTTTTGTAGTACCCCTTTTTCCTCCCTCCTCTCCTTTCCTTACTCCCTCCTTCTTGGCTGATGTTCCTTCACAGTTCCTCCTGTCTTTGCAAGTCTGCTGTGTGTTAGGCATCACATAATACTGGGGAAGTAGTGGCAATCAGAAACAAAGGTGGTTCGTGTTCTTTAGGTCAAGTACATATGTAGACATTAGTCAAACAATTAAAAAATAAAAAAATTTCAAATTCCAACCGGTGTTGTAGAGAGAGTTTGTCCAGTGCTAAATGTCATGTGCCTTTCCTTATTGTCTTTGAATTTTTGTTTGTAAAAAATGGGTCTGCTGTGTGTCTGGTTCTTAATGAAGGGTGCATCCTGTATACTTCTTGCAGACATTGACTTCAGAGAGAGTTACTCTGAATGTACATACAGAGACCAGCATGCAAAGAGAAGTGCTTTGATTACAAAGGGGAGTACAGATGATACCTTCAGCTGATACAACAGTCTGAGGGAGCAGCTCTATAAGACTGATGAGGGGCCTTTATTTTGTTATTCTGTTTGTAGTATCTATGAGATAATCACGTAGCCTAGAGTGGTAGCAGACAGTGATATTTTTTTGTGGTACTGGGATTGAATTCAGGATCTTCACCCAGAGCCACACTTTATTTATTTATTTAGTTTTTTTATTTTAAAGAAAATCAAACCAAACAAAACAATAAAACCAATCAGAACAGAACAATGAAAGTGATACTGGATTTGAAAACAAGATAACAGGGGATCAACAATGGCTACCATAATGTCTCTTGTATTTTTCAAAATAGTTGTTCATATCATCAGACATAATAAAATCGAACAAATCAAAGCAGAATAAAACCAATTAAAAAATTAAAATGTATTTTAAAGGGAATAAAACCAAACAAAATAAAACAGAATAAAGTCAGTCTAAATAAAACAGTGATCGTGATTCAGGATTTCAAAACAGGATAATAGGAAATCAACAGTGGCTACCATAATGCTCCTTGTTATCTACAGAATTGCTGCCCATACCATCAGACATAATAAAATCAAACAAAACAATACAAAATAAAACCAATTAAAACAGGACATTGAATAAAACAAAATAATAAGGTGGAACAAGACAAAACAGAACAATATTGGATTTCAAAAATAAGACCAAAGGAAATCCCACATATTTGCTATATATCATATTATTATCCTCTTAATGGATGCTCAGACTACTGACCCTAGGTCTGCAAAGTCAATCAAACAATACGGGATTAAATTGTTCTTGAACCTCAGTTACTATCAACTCAACCTGTCCTCCGAATCAACAGGTTGCTTGCCATGGTGTGTGTGGGAGGGTATTCTTGTCTCCCAGCTTGCATGCCAGTTGACTTCTTGTTACTCCTCCCAGGCCCACCATGGCTTCCACCAACTCACAGGAAGAACGAATTAGTTTGGGTATCTTCCCAGGCACCATATGACTTCGGTATCTTATGGGAAGAGTGAATCAGCTTCTTGTTACTTCTTCTCTGTTCATTTTAAAATTTATCTTAGCAAATCACTAAGTTGTCCAAACTGAGCTTGGAACTTGCAGTCTTCCTGCCTCAGCCTCCCAGAGTACTGGAATTACAGGCGTGTGCCACCATGCCCTGCTTGTGAGTCCATCTTAAAGAAGTTTAGAGCGTTCCGGATCTAGGTGAGGAATTTCAAATAATTAAGACATCTCTGGCAATTGCCCTTGACTTCTAGTCTGCTTTCTGTTGTGTTTGCAAGAAATCACTAGGTGAAACATTTACTTTTTTTTTAAACTGTAAAGCATCATTGAGCATTTGGAAAAGTGCTTTTTGAAAAATGGATCTCTGCTGGGAGACCTGACTATATCCCTGGATCCTTTCTAAAAATGACATCAAATCATTCCTTGCCTTGCAACCTTGGTCCCTGCACCAACTTTTTTTTTTCCAATAATGATGGCAACCACTAGAATGAAAGAAACCATTTATCGATCAGTTTAGTAACCAAGTACATCTGGTTTACACAATTGTCTTATTTTGTTTGACTTTATTCTGTTTTATTTTGTTTGCTTTACACAGTATAAAACCAAATTAAGAAGTCTTCCATGATGTTCAGAAATCGTCACAGTGAAACTTCATGGTAAAACCATCTGACACTTTTTGTTGGTTTTCAGCCATCTGTCTATACCCTTTAACATAACTGCAGAAGACCACCTATTTGCATTAATTCAGAATGCCTTCAGAAAATCATCCTTTCATATACAGTATCCCAAATACTTCCTAATGTCATACATTGTAGGAAGAGACTTTTGAGTCTTCTTTCCTCTTCCTCTTTCCTTTTGAAGACTTTTGAGTCTTCTTTCCTCTTCTAGATTTGCTGCTTTAATAAGCTAGGAGAAATGCTATCTTAAAAACAAGTAGTCATGCAACATTATCCCATACACAGCTTTAAGGCTTCATTTATCCATATCAAAATTTCATAGCCAACCTTGTTGGCTAACGATTTTTACCCTCAAGAAACTTACATTCCTGGACAAAAACAAAGTTATTTCAGAGTTTGAAATTGCTATTGTGGAGGTCAGTCCCTGCCCTGCAAGGCTGTGATCCAGGGATAGATGGCCAGAAGAGAAGCTTTCAGAAGCAGGGAAGAGTGTCTGTCCTAAAATGATCTAGATTGATGATAGCCTGTGAATAATATACAAGTGTAACATCTGGGATGAAAATTTACAGTATTGAATATGAATTCTGTTTTAGTCTGTTTTCTGCCTATGTATAGATATTGATACTTATTTATTGATACTATTGATATTTATAAACGAGAGGTTTGTTTAGCTGGCAGTTCTACAGAGTGGGAAGTATGACAGAAGATGCTAGCATCTGGAGAAGGTCTTCATGCTATATCGTAACATTCAGGAAGGGAGAAAAAATAAAAGCTAGGTTTATTTTTTATCAGCAGGCCACCCTGGTAATCCAATCTTGCACTCACAGTATTAGTCCTATCATGTGGGCATCACCCACATGACCCACTTACCTCTTCAAGGTCCAACTCTCAACACTGTGGCATTTTCCATCTGCAGTTTCCCAGTTTGTGCTAGTCCCTCCATCTCTCAGCTCTCCATTTGCAGGTCCATGGAGTAAGTCTTAGTTGTGAAGTGAGGATGAATGGTGGTCTCTAAAGTGTCTGTGGGGTGACATTCAGGTACATGAAATAGGCAGCCTCTAAATGGCCACAAACCAGTCTCTGTGAATCATGCTTTCCAGATTTAAACTTTTTCTGATTGTCCCTTAGTAGTTGCCATTTTTGACACTGTTCTGTTCTTTTCTTTAACCACTATAAAATCCTATCTACATCAGAATAAGAAAAGGATTAAGAGTCATGGGCCCAAGATAACATAGCCAAGACTGGTGCCATACACAGTGTTGTGTGGAAAGCCTGGTTCTGAGACAGGGTTTTGGTAGTTGCTGTAGGACCAGCATCTGGTGATCCTGTGATTTGAAGTCTGGGCTAAACACCATACCATGCTAGGGAAACTCCTTAAGAGTGGGAGGTGTACTGTCTCTTCATAGGAAAGAACATTCTACTCCATTGCACTGCACAATGGATGCTCTTCTCCAAAGATGATAGGGCTACCCATAGTTCACAATTTAGCAAAGTTCCACAGAAGTGGAAAGTTGTGGAAAGAGGAGGAGAATCTCACAAAGTTAATACATACAGATGGGTGAAGACCACATCTTATCCCTCCTGTCTTCTCTCTTCACTCTCAATGAAAAGATTAAAGATTTACATGTGTGTACGTGCATGCACTTAATATAATACACTTATTCTTGATCACTTCCAGAATGAGAGTAGAATGATGACTTGTGAAACAAAATTAGTTTGAACTATTTTTATACCTTTTTGAGACAAAGACACTTTCACTTCTTTATTCCTAATAAAGATGGAAATGGGGATGGGATAAAATGAATTTTCAGTTAAAAGTAAATTGCATTACAAATATACAGGTAATTCATATTTTTCTTATCTAAAATATAAACTGATTTGGCATTTTAAAATGTAACATTAAACGTCAGTGTTTAAAATCATTTGTGACACATGAATAGGAAGTTGAATAAAGCATTACCGTGTATTTATTCACTTGTCTCTACCATGTGTACCTGTTGAATGCCTTCTCTGTGCCAGGAACTATGTACTGGTATACAGTGGTACATTGAACATTGATGATCCTTAATATTATGGAACTTACAGTTTGTCATGTGAAATTTCAAAAGATGCTCAAGAAATTAAAATCTCCTTAATATATATTCATCAATTCTAGCAATTACTTTGTAGAGCTGTGAACAGAATATTTTTTTAAAGTGTGAGATCACTTCTTGCATAGCAGGATGAAGGACAAAAACACTAACTAAAATAGTTTTTTTTTAAACAATAGGCAAATCCCAAATAGCCATGAAATTTCCCCCTTATTGTGACATTATTTTACTGTGTAGTTACTTCAGTCTACATGGTTTCTTTTCTAATGGGAACCACTTAGCTGGGCCATTAAGTGTTATGGTTTCAGGTTCAACGGGCTCTTTTTTGAAATGAACACAATCAGTGGTGGAAATGGCCAAGAAGTTAGACAAATGTAGTGTGAGGACCTCTGGGCCCCAGCCAGAGCAGATCATTAACTAGCAGGTGCTATACAAACTGAACTCCTGAGCATCATACACTTTGGGCTCATGGAGGGAAAGAACAGTCTTTTCTCATTTTGGCTGTGAAATTAATTTGCTGAAACATAAATCTAAAGTTTTGTGAGCCGGGAATCAGCATTGTTCAGTGACCCTTGTTATTTATAATGTAACCAGAAGGAGAAAGCTCTAGAGCATGATACATTGATGAAGAGAACAGATTTAGGATGGGTAATCTCGTAAACAGAAGCAACCAAATGGTTCAGGAGGTTAACTCAACCTTCACAACTAAATTTTGAAAATAATATTGCTCAGGGGATTAAATTCCTCCCTTCACCCCCTTGTTTAATAAACCAATGATTTGTTATATAGTAATGTGCTTTCTTCATTTTAAATTACTTAAATGGCACAGTGGTCTGTTGTTGATGCTGTTAAAACAGAGATGATAACTTTTGTCACACTGCCTGTCACCTCTCACTTTTGTTGCCCAACTCCTTATTTTGTCACTGCATCCCTAAATCCCTGCTGCCCTCATTAAAGTGTCTACTTGTCTCCTAAAACTCATTTATGCTATTTGTTTTTGATGTCTTCTTTGGAAATTTAATTTATATGTCTACCATTTTTCAAGCAGAGTAATATTCTGCGCTTCTCTAAATTTCCTAGTTTAAAATTTTAGCCTTTAGGCTTGTGTGCTTCTATCAGTGTAAATCATTCATCTTCCATCTCTGTCAACACACACTTATTATTTTCTTTCTATCAGTCAAAAAGATCCTTCTGTCCATTTGACATAGAATATTAAATCCTACAACTGTGGTGGCTTGAGCTATAATACAATTTTGAGTAACCAAATTTTCTGTCTAGAAAACAGTGACCATTTAAGGACATTTCATCTATAAGGACTGATATTTTAACAAGAGAACAGTATCTGTGCTTCTCCTGTTTCCAATCTTCTATGTTTTTAAAAAATTTCTATCTTACACTGTTTTTTGCTTACTAACCAAGAAATTCTGAATGCTATGAAAACCATGTGTTACCTTTCTATCTGGTAAACGTTTCTTGGTTTTTCAACTCTTCCGTTTCTGAAAGTCAGAAATGGAGCAATATGTCTCCATGAATACAGTCTTTTCAAAATGGATTATAACATTTAGAAAACTGGGAAGAGAATATTTTGACATATTTCAAAATATTTTCAAAATGGTATATATACCAATATGCATACATACATGTCTATACATTTACAGTTATATCAAAATAGCAGATATCATCTTTTCAACACTTCTAAAAAGCAAGTGTTGTTAATGTGTATTGATAATGCCTTCCTTTTGGTTAACTCTTGTTGTAATTAATTAATATTATTCACAGAGTTAAATCCAAATCAGTGGCATTGACACATAAAATGTATGTAAAAGAATAGAACAAAGTAGTTGTGGATTCCAAGTACATTTTTGATATTTGATATGTATTATAATGCACACATTAGTAATAGTTAACACTTTGTACTTCTCATTTCTATGTAATCTGCACATTTATCTTCATATTTTATTACATACTCCAGGGAACGTGCTTGCTCTTTAGTCATTTTTGATCATTCATAGTTTCAGGCTTTTACTCATTGAGGCATTTTCTCTGTGCCAACTTTGCGATAGCTAATATTTTCCCAATGCTAACCCATTAGAAATATAAAATTGTCTTATGAGATTGCTGAGGAGGTAGAAGCTGGTATCTCCATGTTTGCACAGATTATTCCTCTTCATTGCCCAAGGAAGATTTATTTTCTTACCCTTAAGTCTCATAATGCTTTTTCTGTGAAAGCATTTATCACTCTATATGATGGGTCAAAATCATTAATACATGAACAGTGTGAATTTGTAATACATATTTATGTTAAGGTCTTTTTGGGGGCAGGGCAGGATTAGGGATTGAAACTAGGACCTTACTCAGGCTAGGCAAATGTTTTGTGTTGTACATATTTCTAACTAGATTACATATTTTTGAAATGACAATCTGTTCTTTATCTCCTCTAACACCTTAGCATAATCTCTTTTAAAATAGTATATGCTGGCTGGATGTGGTGGCACATGACCATAGTTCTTACACTCTGGAAGACTGAGGCAGGAAGATACTGCCTGGCCTGACCTGGGCAACTTAGCAAAGAGAACTTGTCTCAAAATAAAAGATAAAAAGAGGCTGAGGATATACCTCTTTGGAAAAGCTCTGAGTTTACATTTTTAAAAAGTAGATGTTAATCCAGTGATTGTTGGATGAATGAATGTTACTGAAACCTAGTCTGTTACTAACCTAAATGTCAGAGCTCTTTGTGGTTCTACCTTTTCAGTAGTTTACACAGCTAGATATAGACAAAAATGATATATCCAGTGATAGGAATATGGAAACCCTCTGGAGTTTGGTTTTAGTGCATTTGCTTTTTTTTTTTTTTTTTTTTTTTTTGTACCAAAGATCAAACTCACAACCTTGTGCTTACTAGGCAGGCATTTATGCTGCTGAACTAAATCTCTGGCCCCTGCATTTACTTTTTAAGAAGGAGAGACTCAGTAAGATGTCCAAGATGAACTCATCCATATGTTACATAGAAGTTGTGATTTTTAACCCAAAAAATACTATCGGGGTTGGGGATTTAGCAGCATATGCACCTGCCTGGCAAGTGCAAGGTCGTGAGTTCAATCCCTGGCACCCCCCCCAAATAAAATAAAATTCTAAAAAAAAAACAACTATTGAGTGACTTGAGCCAAATTCTGCAGTTTCATTGAAAATGCTTCAAGATATACAGCTCAAAAGTTTGAATATTTGACTTCATCAAAAACTTGGCAGGATAATAATTGAGTTGAGGATGGTATTATGGGATACCTTGGAAGCATGACAAGGAGACAGTTTCAAAGATCACAGTGCCCTCCAATATGTCATACAATAAGCTAGCTTTCGCGTGTTGCATAGAAGATACTGCGTACTGAGAAGCACAAGGACCTCTGAGACTCATTGTGGGTATTGTGTGCTTAGTCACTAGAGAAATAGTGCCCTGACATTTTTGTAGGACTTTACAGCCCAGTTTTATGCTCCAGGATTTATCGTCCTTGTTGAGAAAATGTTTGGGTCAGGATTTATCATTCTTGTGAGAAAATGTTCAGGTTAGGTGCTGTGATTACCTGGACTAAATAAACCTGTTCTGAAAGCTAACTTTCACCCCAATCTTTTTAAAGCAATTTATGATGTCCAAAGATATTGAATAACAACTACCACAAATTGTATAGAAAAATATCTCTTTCCATTTGTCAATCACAGGCCATATACTCTAATATAGTCTGTATACTATGTAACTAAGGACCTATGAAGCAGGTTGATATATTTTCTGCTGGGCAGTAGCCTTAGACAAGTGTTGTCATGTCTGGGAAACAGTTTGAGTATATACTTTGCAGCTAGTTGCAGATTAGTAGTAAGTTCACAAAGGTGATTTTATTTAGGGAAAGAGAGGATTCCATGATGAAAAATCATTGGAATGCTGGCCTGGGGATTGAATTTTGCAGTTGCTTAGACGTAAAAGCTATTACTTCTTAGAGATCATGCTTAATCAAAGAATTGGGTTTCTGTTAATTCACAGAGAAAACTGATAGCAGATTTTGAGTCATATTTTGTGTATATAATTCATTGGTAAAACTCTAACATTGTAAAGAATGGATGACTTGTGTTTATTCAAACCCTTTTCAAGAGAAGGCACAGTTTATATTTGTGTATACTTGTATGTTCATTATAGCTGCCTTCAGGACACCTGATTGTTAACATCAGGTCTCTTGCTTTATTTCCTTTGCTTTGTTTTTAAGAATTTCACTGTCAATTAAACATGTTCATCAGTATATGGTCAAGAACAAGAGAGAGAATATAGAATTCACCATGGTTACTTGTTGCCAAAGATTTGCTTCTTGCTAAAAATCTAACATTTTAAATGAGCTTGTGGTAGGCTTTCATTATTGTTACCACCCTTCTCCATTTGTACCTATTTTTACAAGTAAGTTCTCGTTTTAGGAAGTTGAAAGGCTAGTGTACAGGAGAGTAGACTATCAAGGGGAGGGAATATAGACATACTTATGTCACTTGAAGGCTAAATCAGCTTAAGAGCACCGCTAAGGAATGAAAATAAGCCACTTTCACTAGTCCACAGATGTAAGCAATAAAGGAAGAGCCCTAGAAAATAACATGGTCCTGAATACTCTAGGGACTATGTATTAAACAATGACAGGGCCCAATGAAATTGTCTTTGTGTTATAAATTTTCAATTGTAGAAAGTTACAGCTCATTCAAGACCTAATATCCATAATGCAGTCTGACAGCAGCAAAATCACTTCACCAGCAGACTTAAATGAAAAGCAATGCTAAATGGCTGCCTAGGAGAAAAAAAAAATGACAGTGTTATCTAATCACACATCCAAAAGGTGTTGTAGGAAGCGGAAGAACAGGGCCAGCAAATAGACCCTTAGGCCTTTTTAACTATGCATCCTAAATACTGGCCAGTTGTACTGGGGAATTTTCTTTGTTCAAATGCCAATTGAGTTTCTTAGTATCTAAACAGGATAAATGAAGACTAGGAATAATCTAAGAGGCATGATGATTATTTGTATTAGAAGGTATAGTACTATGAAAGACACTGGAAGAAAAATTGGGTCAGCTGTGCATCATGAAAATACCATTAATGGTACTATTATATTGAAACACAAAATTATTATAAATAGCTCTGGGAAGGCATTTGTGCTTCAGGTGTGTTCCACTCTGTAATTCTAGCAGTCTTCCATCATAAAGTAGAAAAGCTGAAAGGAAAACATGTACTTAAAAAGTCAAGTACATGTAATTTCTTCTAAAGAGTTCTGTGAGTGCAAAAGGAACTATTAAAAAAGAGAATAGTGAAGTAAAATAACAGCAATTAGAACTTTATGTTACCAGATATCTCACCTTAGATAAGAAACCTGGATATCTCACCTTAGATAAGAAATTTTGAAACAATCAAAATCTTGAATGATAGAGCTATTAAGTGATTCCCTCCTTTCCAGGTGAAACACTGATCTTTTGATTCAAAATATTATGTTTTTGAGACAGAAGAAGAGTAAAAATACAAGGCTCTTTAGATTTCAGATTTTAGAGCTCTGTGTAGAAATACTGCAATGCATGGTGATACAGAAATGATAATTTTCAAAGGGGAAGTCTTGTTACATAGATGTAGAACATGTAAATATGGTTATGTGTGAACAAAAGGACAAGCATGGTACTTAAAAACAAAAGGGAAATAGAGTATATTAAGCCTAACCAGTATATTCCTATCATCAAATTTTCTCCTCATTACAATTAGTGAATTCGTTAATGCTGCTTTGTAAAGAAAATTTGAGGCACAAAAGGATGGAGAAACTTCCTGCTGGAGCTGTCCCCAGCCCTAGTACCTGCAGTCTTTGCCCTATGTTCTAGTCTCTACTCACCCAGTCCCTTTTCTTGGAGCTCTGGTTTAAAAAAAAAAAATACATACATTTATATTATATTATATTATATTATATTATATTATATTATATTATATTGCTGTATATATATATAGCACCATCACAGAAATAGAGGACAATTCCTTATGACACCATGGAAGACCTGGAAATCTTTAAACAGTAGCCCTTCTCTACTTAAGGAAAATTAAGCAAAGGCAGAAAAACAGTATTTGTGCAGTATTTTTTGTTGTTTTCACAGTTGTCTTATGTTACAAATTATTATTTTAGGTTGAAATTTCCTGTACAGTATTTTCATAGACTATAAACACCATCATTGAGATATTTGTATATATTTTATTAACAGTATCATTAACACTCCTTTAAAGAGAAATGGGCACCACTGTTATCCCCAGCCTTCTGCCTAGATTGACCTTCCACACCTCAAGCTTGTGGCAGTGAACCAAGTATCCTAGCTCAACCGATGAAGGGTTCACCACTACCAGGAGAGCTCTGCGCTCCAACTGTTTTGTGAGTTTCAAATTTCTGTTTAGAGAGCTGTGTTTTGATCAAATCGTTCTGCCTCTTCATGATACTAAGGTTTGGTAGACTTGCTGTGCTGTATTCCAAAGGCTTTAGGAATAAAAAGTCAGACCACCGAGTATTGCCTGAGGAAATGCATCCCATTGGGAATTTCAGATATCCACAAAGAAGGCTAAATATAACTACATCTTGCCTAATCAGAGATACACATCTTTGGGTTGGCTAGACATTACTGCTGTATTCTCCTGAGACACACTATGCTTTTTCTTCCAGTGCTTAAATTCCGTGTTCCATCGCAGACCTACTGCATGAAGGCAGGGACCTACTGCTCCCTGGCTTACAATCTTCTTTCTCACCTTGCCTGGTGCCTAAAGATGTATGCCTGCCATTTTAATACAATTTTATGCAATAAGTGCTTGCTAAATGAATGCTTGTTTACAAAGATTAGTGCTTCTGTTGACCCTGGAATGTGAAAGATAGGGCAGTAGGAGAGAATCAAGACTATAAAAGGAACCTACTCTACCACGACCTCCACCCTTGCAGAGTGTATCCTGGCTGGAGGACTTAGAAAATCTGGTAAACCTAAGGGACATGTCTCTGTAATTTAAATTAAAATGGTTTTTATTTAAATAATTGATATTGCTATGCCCACTGGCTTGAGGGACTATCACCCAGCCACAGTGCCTCACACTGATGCTGTTTGAAATCATAGGTCTTCAATGTGAAATTCAAATGCCAAATTCTGCAGCTTCACAGAATCCTTAAAGGTTACTCTTGTAGATAGGTGTTTACATTGATGCTTTGAGAGGTTGAGGAATGCCACAAGGGAGAAGATGAATCTTTGATCCCAGCTCACTGCAGTTTTCCTCTGGAGATGTTACTGGATTCGGCACTGACTAGTTCTAGCATAATGCATTGTAAGACTGTTATGCCCATTCCACTTTAAATTATGAACATGTAACTTAAAATACTCCCCAGGATTTCTCTAATAGCACATTAATGTCTCAGTACTTGTTTAAAATAATTTATATTCAACTTGTCTATTAACCTGCAACCTCTTTTTAGAAATTCCTTCTGTCTTTAGCATGTCTCTCTTTCATACATGACATGAAATAGTGAAAGTCAGAGGCCCAGACCAAGTGCATGGCTTGTGCATTATGTTTCTTTCGATTTGGTAAAAAAAATCATTGAACTCTCATTTATAATAAATGGATTTCTTCTGACTTGATTCTGTTTCAGTTTAAGACTCAGCAAACAGATTTTCTGAAATGAAAATAATTTTACCAGTGCCCATGAAACATGCCACAAGAAAGACTCTTGCCTTTGCAAGTATCCTTGCAAAGTAGTCAGACATTTATGCCTCTTTTTTACGAGACAATGTCAACTTTAGGCAGTAGGGCAAGGAGTACTCTCAGCTGATTAATAAATTTGATCATTACTTCTGTCCAGCATTTTGGTCAAATCACATGAGCTGTCTTGACCAAAGAACTTCCCCAAAAGTTCTAACAACATATAGATACGGGTAGCACCTATAGAAGAACAGGTTAAGGCCTGCAAATATCAATATCACTTAGGGTAGGAAGTACATATCTGAGAACTTTCTATTGAATCTCTGAAGCTTGGGATTTTGCATTCTACCAAGCTACAATGTAATGCTTAGTCCTTTGAGAGTAGTTATAGTTATGCAGCAAATATTTATTGATAGTCTGTAGCATATCAAGCATTTCAAGACATGTTGGGGCTAGAGAGATGCACAATAACATATATAGAATCTGAATGTGCTACTTGGCAGTTGATTAAAACTGTTACTCAGCTTTGAATTGTAAGGTTCAGATAGATGCTTGAAAACTTGGAGCTGACATTTTCAATTAGCCAATTAGCAAATATTTATTAGTTTCCTAAGAGAAAGACTCTGAGGTAAGCACTTGAGATGATAGAGAATGAAACATGGCTCCAGTGATTTTCTTTCTTTCTTTCTTTCTTTCTTTTTTTTTTTTTTTTTTTTTTTGGTACTGGGAATTGAACTCAGGACCTTGCATGTGCCAGGCAGGTGCTTTACCACTGAGCTGTATCTCTGGCAGGTCTTATATTTTAGTTAGGAAAGCAAAATTTAATGATAATAAAGGAGTCAGATAATTCAGTATAAGACTAAATAACCATAATCCAATGCATAATCACAAAATGAGTGATACTAACAATAAATATTCATGTTTGGACATTGTTCTTTCTTGTACTTCTCCTTCCATCTGTATACACCCTATCCTGATTCCATCCTACTAGTAGTAATTAAAGTTTGTAGTATTAAACATCATTCTGAAAATGTTTATTTTCTACTGAAGAATATTTGGAATTTTTGAAACAGGCCTCCTCTACTTCAGATAACATTATTGTGTTTAATTTAATCTTAGCTAAGTTAATGAACTACATAGTGGCATATTCAAATAAGGTAAATATTTTTCTTTCTCAAAATGTACCTAATTTGTGAACACGTATTTACAATGTGTATATGTGTATGAATGATGTGCGTATATGTATGAATATATGCATATATACATATGTATATGTATATATGCATACACATGAAAAATATGAGAAAGGCATGCTTAGAATGTATAATGTGATCTCAGAATAAGGTAGTACAATTAAATAGTACAAGAACTTTTTTGTTCATTTCAAGTATGAGAGATTGCTATAGGTTTCCTGAGGAGACTAGAATATACTCTCTTGAGAATTTTTAAAGAAGTAAAAAAATTAGAGTGAATTAGAAATGTTCTATTTAGTATTCTTTAATAGCTTTTCCAATATTGCCCCTATCTGATTTAAGTAGTCTGACTTTGAAGCACCGTGTTTGGGAGTTGGATGCCTATAACTCCCAGAGGGCCAAGCCTGTATTAATATAATCCTGTGCTTAAGAGCTTTCAGTTCATTTTTTGGGCTGTTTCCTTGTATTGGGTAGTCATGGGTCTTAACATCTTACACTGAATTTTCTCATTTATATAGTGGCTTGATTAATAGCACTTACCTAATAGGATTTTAAAAATATTAAATAAGTTAATAGATGTTAAGCACTTACCCAAAGACCTAGCATGCAGTAAGCAATCAATAAACATTGACTGTCATTATTTTACCATAATTTGTAGTACAAATTAGGTTCTACAAAATAATTTACAGTGCTGTTTCAATAATTACTTGTATGTGTACCTCAACAAATAAGTTAGCTTTTAAAATTAGAATTATGCATATTCTCTATTCAGACTATTAGAATTTAGAACGATGCTTCCATTATGTTTCCTTATAATATCTACCCAAAGAAAGGCATGAATTTACAAATGTCTTATTTAGCATATACCAGTATATACTCAATTTAACATGATAAGAATAATTTGAACAATTTGTCAGTTATACCCTAATAAGATGGAATTTTTAAAAATGTTCTTTCTTGTACAGTAAAATAATAATTTGAACAAAATTAACATACTGTGAAATTCCACTGAAAGAGAATATAATAATTCCCATAAAACAGGCTTTGAAATATTGAAAGTAATGATTATAGAGTTTTTACTTCTTAAAAGTTACTGATTCTCAGGGATGTCTGTGTATTAAATGTTAGACCATTTCTCAGTGAACTGAGATACCCATATAGAGTTACCTTTGTTCTCAAGCTAAGGCTGAAGTCTCAGAGGTAGCATGACCATGTTGGACATTTCCACTGTAGCACTCAACCATTTGGCCCAGTCATCATCATTGCTATTCCAGACAGATAATTTTTCTCCTGTGTCACCCTTTAGAATTTTTTTAACCTGCTGTATTTATATACCAAGATTTTAAAATATGTAAGATAGTGTGCTGGGTGCTGTAGTGGTTAACAGCATGAACTTAACCTTGAAAGAATTTATAATTGAACTAAAAAGGTTAGCCTGAAGATATGCTGACAAGTTTCTATTTTAAAAATATTTGGGTAGGTGTGGTGAATTGCCTTTTTAAAATGTATTTCAAAACTTGTTTTCCTTAAGGAATCCAGGATAGTAAAATAAATTGTACATGTTCAATAGAGGACCATCTCCCAAGTGTGTTAAATATAGCAGTGCTCTCCCTCCTAAACAATTTATAATGATTTAAGATGGAACCTTGGGTGCTGTGACTGAAAAGGGCCATAAATTATCAAATCTAAGAGGGGAAGTCAGTGCTTATCATTTAACTTGAGCCAGAAATATACTGAAGGCATTAAGTGCAATGGCGTGTGACTGAACTGATGGGAGCTAATATGTAATTACTGTTTTTTATAGTATGGTTATAGTGATTATATTCTATTTATTCTATTTTCCTTTGGAAAGTGCAGTATAATGTAATTATAATTAATAACTGCAAAGATAGGCTCAGTTACTTAAGTCATGAAAATGAATTGCCATCATCTTATTGAAAATTCTTAAACCAATTGGTATAGAGAATATCTAAAGAAATAGTACTGCTTCTGAGAATATTATTTATAAATAAACTGAAAAGAACAAACATGGAGTTTATACTGAAATTAATAGCTTTAAAGAATTAAAATAAGTTATCAGAAACCAGACACTTTGGCATTTACCTGTAATCCCATAACTCTGAGAGACCAATATGGCAGGTTTTCAAGGTTGAGTCCTGCTGAGCAACTTAGTGAGACCCTGTCTGAAAATTAAAGGGAGTGATTGTGGGGCTGTTGCTCAGTGTAAAGATTTGTTACTTGGGGAATAAAACTTTCTTGCCAATTACATAATTTTTAGATAGAAGAGAAACTATAGGGAAGAAGCTATCACTCATGTTTGTGAGTTATTTCAGTGTAATTAATATTCAAGTTTTCCCAATATTGATGGTTTCTATGGGTAATTATCAATGAAATGTTTAATTCTTTCCTATTCTCCCCTCCCCCAATCTGGCTGCTTATCTTACCCTATTTCTAAATTCTAGTTCTACAAATATGTGTTTTACCCCACTTTCTATTCCAAGTACTTTAGACTTCATCATTCAGTTTTGTTTTCTCATTCTCTCAAGTCATATCTAACAGTGCCTCAACAAATTCTATTCTGCCTCTCTTTGGTTCTCTTTTTATCTCCATCATTAATTAACACTGTATTTCAAAAATACACACAATACTGAGTTCTTGTTTTAACCTATAAGTTCAGCTCTTTGAAATTTAATGTCAAAAAATTTAATATACTCTCACCTGTTAAATTTTAGTTTTCTAAAATGATACCCTTCCCCTTTTTGCATAAAAATGAAGCTAAAATTACAGAATCTTCATAGTTTCAGAGACTAATGAACCTATATATCTTCATTCCCTATAAATTTCTGATCACTTGCTACTTGCCAGGCACTAGGCAAGCTCTAGGAATGAAAATCCACACACATAATGATGTTGGCAGTGAAACTTCATTAAGACACATGCATTGAGTCATGGGGTGCTTCCTAATCCATGCTAGCATTGTTATCGAATGGGTGGAGTAGAAGATTTTCCCAAGGGGTATTTTAGTCAAATAGATAAAGACTCCCATACTTGAACACAATGAAAAGATGAGTTTGGCATATTCTAGAACCAACAGGTAAAATAGTGTGTGTAGAACAGACTTGTATAGTAAGAGGAGGGTACCTGCCAGTCCTAAAATATCTTGTCTGAAGAATTTGAAGGTTATCTTAAGGAGCTTAAAAAGATTTTAAGGAGCTCAGGTAATAGAGGCAGATTTGCATTCTTGAAAGATTCCTCTAGGAGCCAAGTGGAAAATAAATTAGTGTAGTCTAGACTAGACAACCCTGGAGTGGGAAAGAATACAAAAGCACAGGCAGTGGTTCCTCAGGCCCTTTGCCATTGACTTTGAAGTGTAGAATAATTAATCATTGCATATTTACTTAGTTCCTCTTGAATATGATGTGTCTTGGTAAGTAAATTTGAGAATTAGAAGAACTGTTAGACCTAGTTCCTACCCTCATAGAGTCTGTTTGGGAAGAAAGATACAACCATAATGTGTGATATATGGTTTTTAATAGATTCCAGGGCATTTTCACATGCAGTATTTTTTGCTCCTTTGTAGCACTGGAGCTACAGTTCCAAACAAGGCCTTTGTGCATGCAAGGCAAGAGGTCTTGCAACTAAACTTTACTGTCCTTGTTATGAAATAACCACAATTAGGCAATGATGTGATGTGACACTATATGAGATTATATAAAATGATTAATTATCAGATGTTTCACATAGCCAAGAACTATGTGGTAAATTTGAAGAACTGAGCACTCCCTAGATATTGAATAACTTGTTTCTTGATGGAGTAGGAAGTTAATTCTAGGGTACAGGGGTAAATGAAGACAGACAACAAGTTGTAAGACTGTGCCCTCGGGTTCATGAGAAGGAAAACAGAAATAATTGGAATTATCAGTAGGATCCAGTGGTGAAGAATTTTACAGCCAAGATTAAAAGTATATATGATATCCTAAAAAGAAGGGTAACCAAAGGAACTGATAAATAATTAGGGGAAAAAGGAACCATGAATGTGGAGAATGACTGGGCAGGTAAAATGTAAGGTCAGGTAGTTAAGAAGCTGTTCTACATAATAGAGCCAAGATGTGTCCTCCTTCCTATTGGTGAACTCACTTTCCTTGTTTATTGTTTTTGTTTTGTTTTTTTGCAGTAAAGGGAATTGAAACTAGGTCCTTTGCATCAAGTTATATCTCTTACCCTTTTTAAGTATTTTTAAATTTTGAGACCAGGTTCCTTAAATTGCCCAACCTGGTTTTTAACTTGATATCCTCTTGCTGAAGCCTCCTAGAGTACTGGGGTTAGAGGCATGTGCCACCATGCCCTACTTCCTTGTTCTGCATTTCTTTTTCTTGTCCTTTATGTGTCTCCAGCTGACATGCTTTTATGCCACATCCCTTCAATATTTGAGGTGGCAAAATTGTCTTCTCTCCGCCTACAATTTCTGTCTGGTTTATGTCACCTTTTCATTATCTTTTATTTAGATCAATAATATAATGCTGTTCTTGAATTACCATGATTCTATATGTTGAAAATATCCAAACCTTTGCAGTACTAGACTTGTAGAAAGACATACTTGCTTCTTTCTAGGTCCTAGGGACTCCACTTTGCAGCTTAAATTTTCCATACTTACTCTTCCTTTCATGTCAAGTTACATTTTAGTCAGGTCTACTTATCCCTCAGGCCAAATCGTTCTTAGCTGCTTCTATCTCTTAGCTTCATCAACATTTAGAATCAGTTAGATGTTTTCTTAAATGTAAGAAAACATCTTACATTATGTCATTGTTTTCTTTCTATTTCTAATCTCTTATATACTTCATTCATATCAATCACTTTACATCCTCATAGTTTAACTTGCCCCACAATGTTTTATGATTTTTTTTTCCATTTCAAAATCCCTGTCAGAGGTACCAGTCTTAGTCTAGGCTTTTCATTAACCTTTCCAATGCTTTACTGAACATTTACATTAGGAAGTCTCTAGACATACCTTTGCACTTGTCATCTTTTATTAAATTGCATTTTTCTTCAAAGGCTTTAGAATTACAGTATATCTGATTTTTAAAAAAACTTCAGACTGGTAAATTTCTCTACTTTATTTCTCAAAAACTTGAGGGGGCCTATTAAATAAAATGCACAGACTTGCAGGAGCATATTCACAGCACTGCCATGTATCAGTGCTATCACTCTAGACTAAGAAAGCTACTTAGAGCATTTCTACATTTAAAGCTTTGCTGAATCTTACATTTTCTTTTCATTTTTCAGGTTCACTCTCTGAGACTCTGGTTGATGTGTTTAATATGGACATTATCTACTGAAAATGCCACATTTCATAATGGTGGAACAAAGTTTCACAGTAATTGCCTCTCAAAGACATTTGCAGCTCTACATTTACAACTCAGTATCTGGGCTAATTTATGGCAAGGTTATAAAAGCAGCAGGCTTATAAGAGCAAAAATTGTCCCTCATACTCATGATGATTTACTTAGTTGGGCAAATAAGCAAAATATACAAATTGTAGTTTGATGTGTTAATAGATTCACTCCTGAGATATAAAGACATAAAGAATATCTTCTACTTGGTCAGAGCACAGGGGTATATGTAAAATGGTTACTTCTATATAATGTATAGTACGTGGTTCACAGTAGAATTACAGTGTTTATTTAACTTTGCTCTTGCATACTTTGTGTTGTTGCATTATACAGAAAATAGATTATAGAGGGTTAAATGAAGAAAGAAACTCCAGGAAAAAACATAACTGTATTTCTTTAGTTGCTTTTCTAAAAGTACCTCCAGAAGCTCTGATTAAAAGGTAGAGAGTTGAAAATATACTAAGCACCAGGACTCTCTTGTTTCTGTGTTGTGGGAAAGGTAGTTTAATAGAATTTGAATATGACTAAATCCAGCCACTTAGCGTAACTGTCTGCCTCCCTATAATGCAATAGCCAGAGGTAATCTGCTTGTTATGCACTTTCTTTTATGATCCCAGCAAGTTCCACATTCTGGAAGCAAATGTTGTATTTACCATAATCCATGAAAGGAAAAAGCCGGGGCTAAAAATACAAAACTGAACAAATGTAAAACACTGCTGCTGCTCAAGTTTTGTAATTGCTCCATAAATGAGACTCGGGCATCTGTGTGGCAGAGATACTTTTATGTGTCACTGAAAGAGCTGGCTGAGCTTTGGATGGGTTTGCAGGAGCATCAGGATTCATGAGAATTTCTGAAATATGTTTTGTGCTGACCAAGCAAATAATAGCAGGTTGTATGTAGGACTCCCACGTTTGAAAACATGATTGCCTGGTGAGTGATTACATTTAATATGAGAATCAGGTAAAATTGTCCTCACGAAAGCAATTGGTGGAGTGGAGATATTAAAGGGTAGAATTGCTCTGGGAGTTTTATATTCTCGAATCAGCTACTGAAGGAGGGTGGGGATGCAGAAGGCAGAAAGTGGAAAGAGGAAGTGAACTGTGGTTGATTGCAGAGAAAAGAGCATAAACAGTGTGCTCCCTTCAACCTAAATATGGAACAGCCACAAGTAAACCAAATAGGGGTTAGATAATCCAGCCAGATCTCTACCACAGAGGAATTTGCTCCATTTATTTTCTTCCTTTTAGCATCATCATCATCAACAACAACGTTAAGTTTTATTTATCATTCTAGTGTTTGAGATCATGTTAGGCTGTGTAGCTTCACTTTGAACTGTGGATTTTTTATACTGCTTGTATAGTTTGTGTGGGAAATAATTATTCCTTTTATATTTTTTTCTGTTTGCCAGTTTTTACTTAGTTAGCCTTGTGAGTCACCTGTAATTCTTTCCAAGTGCTGCTGAACATGTAAAATTTCTCATTTAATCCTCACAACAGTGCAGAAAGAGATAAGCTGTAATGTGCTCATTTCATATCTGAGAGATATGGGATTCTGAGTAACTTGCACAAGATTGTAAAGCAAGAAAACTGCAGACCTTGGGTTTGAACTCGGGTCTGGCTTTCCCACTCTTTGGCTCATTACATATCCTAGAAAATATCTTGTAATGACTGATAGTCTTATAATAAGTTCATGAATGAATTATCTTATAGTATCTTGTTAAGAGTATGTTGTATACATTCATATGAAATTTTCCAAAAGGACCCAATGTGTAATCCATCAGGCTTCTTAACACAATACATATATATATTTTTTTAAACATATCTGTATCTCTATACATATCCTGAAAAGTAAAATGGATAACATAGAAAGTATAGCTGTTTAAAGTCTGAACAACCAAAATTTCCATAAAAAATATTTTTTGTAAACTTTATTTTCCTTTTTCCATTTATTATTCCTTATACAGCTTATCTATTGATTCATCCTCAGCTGGTTGAATAAAATTACACACAAAGTAGATTAGAGAATATCATTGGTTCACTAAACCATATTCCCTGATGGCCACATGCTCATGTGTTCTATCTGTGAATTGTTACTACCTATATTCATAAATTATACAATCTTTCTTTTTAATCTAGGAGTCTTTTCAGGATTCTTTCCCACTGAGGCCAGAAGCAGCTTGATAATCATTAGTTAGCTCATCTTCCATTTGCAACCCACAGCCACATCCCTAAGTGTGTTTATCCACATTGTGTTATTCTGCCTCTGTTCTCTGATACTTATAGGTGAAAACTAAGTCAGTTTGCAGCTAGCCCAAAGAATGTGCATGCTAGATGGTGACACAGTGAATTGGTTTGATAAATGTAGTTATCCAAACTGATTTTCAGATTTATAGTGCCTTAATAAAAATCATTAGAAATCATTATATCAGGGCTATACTTGAACTCAGATTATTATATCCTTCATAATTTGTCTGGCCTATTTAGCCTATGAGCAGGTGGGACACAGCCTCTGGAGCTACTGGGACCTTTGCTTTGGTACAAATGTACACAGAATGATGACCATAGACTGAGAAGGAAGTGGTGGGTTTAAGTTAAACTATGGGGATTTTCAGGATTGTATGAAGGATGATGTTTTGGGGACAGAAATCACAGCTTTTCAGTGGCTCTGACCTGTATACACACACAGTAAGATACCATAATGCCAGAAGTAGTGTGGTGCCACAGTTCACAAATGTAATTCTTTCCACACTTCTGGTTACAAACTGAATTAGAAGAAAACAGAATTAAATTCAGTGGTTAGGTTCCTATGTGGACCTTATGGGGAAATTTGATTCACTTCTCGTCCAATTTAGTTGGTGACCAGAATCTTAGAAAGAATTAAGTTCATGAACCGAGGTAGCACAGAAACCAGTGGCTGGAAAGTCAAAAAGATTGAATTTTAGTTTATTTCCAAATGTTTCAAGAACTCTCATATTAAGATTGTTGATTCAAAGTTAGAAGTAATTAAAAACCAATGCTACTTCCTTCCTTTTTTGTTTCTTTTAATATGATGAGCCCCAAGAGCTTCTGTAGTCATTAAAAACTAAAAGGCTTATACAAAACTTGTCCCTGTAAGCCTTGAGTGTGACTTCTATGAATATAAGCCAGGATGTCTTTCTTAAGAGTGTAACCCTGTTAAAGTGATTGGGTTCAGTGTTTCATAATCACATAGCAGCATATGTGAGACAAATGGATATCTCTTACACTGAATGCAGAATGTAAAATGCAGAAGCATATGTGTTGGCCATCCCTGTTTGACCTTTTTTTAAAATGAGCTACAACCCCAGCCATTTATTTCATTTTTATTTTATTTTATTTTTTGAGATAGAAGCTTACTAAATTGCATAGGCTGGACTTGAATTTGTGATCTTCCTGCTTTAGCCTCCCTAATGCTGAGATTACAGGTATATGCCACTGTGCCCGGCTATTGTTTGTCCATTTTGTTAGGAGGAAATTTTTCTGATTATTATCTTTATATGAGTAGAGTGGGAATTTCATGTTACTGTGTTGCTTGAAAATTCAGCATTTTCATGAACACTTGTTCACAGATCTGTAAAACTGCCTGGGCTCATGCACAGGCAGGATTTCCTGCCAGCAGGACCTATGGCATAGGGACAGTAGAGGAGGCTTCTCTATCCTGCAGAGACCCACACATCAGAGTCAGTACTGTTTCAGTACTATTTCACTGAAGGTGTCAGGGAAATAGTAGATGTGTTAAGTTAAAATAGGTTTTACATTAAAGAAATACTTTAGCACCATCAGAGCTCCAGAAAAAGAGTGTGCCTGTTTATTTGCCTAAGTTGAACAACAGTGCAAGTTTTATACAAGAAGGTCTTGATTTAAGGATGCCTATGTTTTTCCTAGACGCAAATGATAAGGTCCTTTGTATTAACATTGTAGAGTAAAAGGTAGGTTTTTCTAAACATACTAAAATTGATAATGCAGCAACAAGAACCGTAAGCTGTATTGCTTGCTCATGATTCAGATTTCTCCAGAAGTAGTCCTCACCTCATTTACACTGAACAGAGCAGAAGCAATTGCTTTTGCTGACTGGTCTGAAATATTGGTCTGAGTGTAAATATTAGAAGTGAATTGTTCCCAATATACTTCTTTCTGCTGTATTTAGTTAAAAGAAATGTGGGGCTTAAATAATTGAAACTGAGACTTGTCGAGCATTAGAAACATACATGAATTTTAAAAAAAAGTCAAGGACAGTTTGATACACTGCTAGCTGTTGCAAAGCATCTACCTTTTATATCTTAGGTCAGAATAACATTCTGTCCTCCTTTTATGATTCTTGACTCCTAAAATGAGCACCTTTATTTAAATTAAGGACCCATTTAGAGTCGTTTTAATAATGTATGATTTCATACATAAGTGGCTTTATAATTTATTTCATCATTATTCTCTGTCAGGACATTTTGAATAGTTTTGTTAATTAAAGGGGGCGGGGAAGAACAGTATTTTCCTCCAGTCAGCTAAACTGGCTGCCTTTGTTATTATCAACTGTTATCTTCAAAACAAACAAACAAACAAACAAAGACAAGCCTAGTAGATTATCAACAATGGTGAGTTAGTGAATTTAAAATAGCCTCAGTAAACCTCATCACTGTCATTTCACAGGAGAACTGCCTCCAGCTAGAGCCCATTTATCATACATTAACCCACTTAGCGGAGTAACCTTTTCTCACCTGTAGCCAGTTCCTGCACTCACAGCTAAATTATTGATAAATATGTTAAGCAGATCCCCTACCCCACTTCAATCAGCTGATACAGATTTTCCCATACACCTGAATCGCCAGTTCTTTAGGTCTTAGTTAAGACCTAAATTCTTAGTTAAATTCTTGAGTCACAAGTCCTTTCCGCAAACACATTACACATATATGTGAGCAGAAGAGGGAGGCTCTGTACGGAAATAAACCCCCAGGCTTTGCACTCTGTGAACATTGCCTTAGGATACATCTGGTCTTCCTGTTATTTCTAAATCTGTGCTCTGCTCTCACCTACTATCTTTAGCTCCTTGTTCCCTGCATGATAAGGTGGACCATGGCCAAGCTGTCCATGGAGATTGCCATTCTTTGGGTTGCTAATGAAATGGCTGTGAAAGCCCCCAAAACAAACTAATCTCAGAGCATCTGTGTAACAGTGAGCATATAACAAGGAAGTTATTTTATGATCTTAGATTTTTTCAATGAAAATTTATTGTGTTCAGGTACTCCTCATCAGCAGATGTCTAAAAACTCTTCCTGCTTTTTTATTGTTAAATGTGCTTCTAATACTAAGGACACGGAAAAGCTCACACAATTAAGTTTTCTTGGAGGAAACCTGGTTTCCAAAATTGACACCATATGAGCTTGGGAGAAGATTTAAAATTCTAGCATTATTTTTTTAATATTTCTGTATCATTCTGTCCTTGATAAATGTTGAAGCATTTTTTTTTTTAGTGTTCAGATGTTAGCATTGGTGATGTTTGTGTTTCATTATGTTTTGTAATAACATAAGAAATATTTGTAAAAGTACTTTTATTTTCCTTCAGTCAGTCCTATACTTGAAAACAATTGCAAGTTTTCAGATAAAACATGGAATCAACAGTAGAAGTTCAGGTATCATACTTTTTGTGGTGTGTAATCTTTATTGTTTTGTCCTAGTTACTAACTTTGTGACACTTCTCCCGGACAGCAGTTATGTTTATTGTTACATAAACACACACCTAGCATCCCAGATCCTAGCAGGAATTTACTGTTTCCACCTTGTTTTGGAAAGACTTCTTTCATAGTTTTTTAATGACTCCATTAGTGTGGGAATTCTCCTAAATTCATTTGTTATGTGTGCTCTTATAAAATTATCTATAAAAGCAAACATACAAATCTGAAATCCCAAGGTGCTTATAACACCTTTTGAAGTAAGGATTTTGCCATATACCAACAGTGGGCAGCACTTAGCTACTCCTGCTCTCACATGAGCAGAATTTAAACTGCTTCTGTGGTCAAACTTATCCACATTAAACAGCGATAAAAAAGAAAAAAGAAACCAGACAGCTGTTTGTTTTCATCTTTTACTTTTGAACTCACTTTTGAAGCTGTGCCACACTTAAATTATAATCTCCTATTTATTTCCCACGTGTGTAACTCTCTTTTCTTCCAAGACTCTATTTAGCAAATATTGTCAGTTCAGGAAAATTATGATTGCAATTTTGGTTGCCCCAGTTTAGAGCTGTCATTCTAACATTGAAGAACTATAGTAATATGCTTTGTGGTGTTATTAAACATAAAATTAATTATTTTAATAATTTTAAAACACCAGCAATAACCATTGCAGGTTAACTTTTCAATTTCAATATTCCCTGCCTAACTTCTTTCAAAAATAAGAGATCATGAAAATTTTTAAAAGAAGCAAAAGTAAACAAAGAACATTAGTTAAAAGTTCCCCCCAAAAAGATTAAATGCAGATAAGTGATTAGAATTGTTTGTGAGAAAGGCATGCTGTTTATACTTTTATTTCCATGACCACAAATGTTTCTTCACGTTGTAGTAACATGATATTACTCTTTAATTTACAACTAAAAGTTTTTAACCTCAAGTCTCAATGCCCCAAGTTACTGAATTTAAATCTTGCTTTTCCTGCATAATTTCAGATTACTGCTTTGGCCCTGTTAAAGAATTGTGTAACTAGTGTCCTCTATTTTGTACATTTTTCAATTATTTTTTCTTCTGTGTCTTTAGGTCAGGGAATGTGAATGATGATGATATTATAGGCTTTGCTGAAGTTGTTTGGTTTTTTATTGTTTTATTTTGCTTTGAAGCAAGCCTGCATTTCTTTTTTTTTTTTATTTAAAGGAAAAAAAGCAAAACAGTATAAGGGTACAAGTAATACAGAATTTCAAAAAAAAAAAAACAGTAAGAAATCACTGGTTAATAGATTACATATTTTCATCTTAGAAATAGTTGTTCAAGTTACACGATTAAAGCATACAAAGTAGACCTTCAAACAGTGAGACTGCAAACAATTGTGTTCAATGATCCAACAAAAACTTAGTAATATGGTCATCTGTCTTAACACACCTAAACACACTTGCAGTTGTATCCTTTAGAGCACTTTTTTTTCCTTCTCTTTTTTACAACAACATTTACACATTTTGGGTTTTATTACTCCCATAGTTCTTATTACTATTTTTTTTTTGGAAGAGAATAAACCAAATATGACAAAACAAAGCAGGCAGTCAAAACAAAGGATGGACATAGCACATGATGTAAAAACAGAATACAAAGTAATCAACAATGCTTACCATAATGCCTCTTGCTACCTTAAAAAGAATTGTCCAATATCATTAGGTATAATAAAATTGAACAAAAAAGTACAGAACAAAACCAGTAAAGCCTGAACATTGGAGACATTACCGGACTTCAAAAGAAGATAATCGTCAAACCAGAATGGGCATCATAGGGAATCTTATTGCCTTCAAAGTAGTTGCCTATACCCTCAAACTTGATACTATCAAATAGAACAGAACAAAGTAAAATCAGTCAAAACAGGATGGTGGGAGCAATACAGGGCTTCAAATCAAGTTAATAGGAAATCAAAAATTTTACTATAATATATCCTGCCAATTGTTTTTATTTTTCCCCTTAATTAAAAAATAATAAATTTTTTTTTTTAAAAAAAAAGGGGAGAGTGAGATAAAAGAAGACATAACAACAAAACAATACAGGTCAAAGCATAACAATTTCAGCAACCTAGTGCTTCACCACAAGATAACCCGACTTAATAGTAGTTACCATAGTGTCTCTTTCCTTGAAATATTTGAGTATAACTTCATATACTATGGTTTCAATCATATCAGGGCAGTGTGAAACCATTCAAGAGCATGAAAGTATTACAGGATATTTAGAACCAGCTAATGGAAAACAAACAATGGTTTCTATATTATCCTTTTGCCTATAAAAATTTTTGTTTATACTATCACATATAATAAAATCCAGTAAGATACAGAAGCCTGTATTTCTTGTAGTTGAGTAAGGTGGGTAAGATTTTGAGCTCTGGAGTCTTCTGTCAGCTTATGACTCTGGCAGACATATCAGTAATGTATACACACGGGGCTCTACACGTGGACATGAGCCATGATATAGAACCTCTAGCTCCAGAAAGTCAGGTTGGCCATAAAAGACTTAAAAGATTTTAAGAGCTATAAGGTAAAAAGAAGACTTAGGCCATTTCATCTGGGCCAACCCTTTATTAATATCCCTGAGTCTCATACCTCATGTTGAGTCAAGCACAGAAGACTGAAGATTTCTGTTTGTTCCCTTTCTTATTTTATTCCCTTCCTTCCTCCCCTCCATAGTTCCCTTTTCCATTTGAATATTTTCTTCCTATTTCACAATATGTGTTACACATTTTGGTTCTTACTTACACTTTTGGTTTCTCATACCAGAGAAACAGTGTGGTAGTTACACGTGTGTGTGTGATTTATTTTACTTAATATGGTCTCCAGTTGCATCTATTTGCCTAGAAATGTCTCAAGTTTATCCTTAATGTCTGTATACTCCATTATATATATATATATATATATATATATATATATATATATTTTTTTTTTTTTAAAAACATATATTCTTTATCCACTCTAGTTGATGGACACTTGGACTGTTTCCAATATTTAGCTATTACAAACTGTACCACTATAAACATGAGTGTGCATGTATTACCAACGTATGATGCCATACAGTTGTTTTGGGAAGATAACAAGAATTGGAATAGCTGAATTGAATGGAACCTCTAGTTTTAGTTTTTTGAGGACTCTCTACAGAGATTTCCACAGTGATTGCACCAGAGGGATTTAAGGGAGGAGAGAGGAATGAAAAAAAAAATCAAGATACATCTTGTCCAGGTACAAATTCTCTGTGATGAACGTGATCACTATGTATACCTAGGATGTTCCAGTAAACTTAATTAAGAACAACAAAAAAAAAAGATTGGAGATAAAGTCTCCAAAGAAAAGTAATCTTTTTCTTGACTGAGAAACTGGAGGACCCAGTTTCAGCCGTTCATTTTGTCCTGCTTTCCTCAGAATCTCACTCTGCTCATGCTGGACCTTACAGATATGGGGGAAATAGCCACTTCTGTGAGTAGGAGGCATCTCTATATCTGCAAGAGGTACAACAGAGAACTCAAAGAGAAAAAGAAATGGTTTGTGAAAAGCAAAATGTGCAGTATTGTTCAACAGCTACATTGCAAACTCCTTTCCTAGGACCTTGGCATAGTTTTATCCTAGACTTTGTTCATGACTCCCATTAAATTGGACTTTTTTTTTTTAAAGCCAAGAGTGGCAGTGAATCAATAGGGGGCTTGAACATCCTGTTGTTCCCAACATAGAGTTGTTGTGTAAAGGGTCAGCTTGCCCTAGAAAAACATACTTTTATTTTATTTTATTTAAAAGGAAAAAGAGAAAAAACAAAGCAGTATAAGGATACAAGTAATACAGAACTACAAAAAAAAAGTGAGAAATCACCAGTTAATAGATTACACATTATCATCTTAGAGATAGTTGCTCAAGACACAGTATCAAAGCATACAAAGTGGACATTCAAACAATGAGACTGAAAACAGTTGTGTTCAATGATCCAACCACAAACATTAATATGGTCATCTATTTAACACCCCTAAACACACTTGCAGTTGTATCCTTCAGAGCACTTTTTTCCCTCTCTTTTTTACAACAAAATTTACACATTTTGGGTTTTATTATTCCTTAGTTCTTATTACTTTTTTTTGGAAGAGAATAAAGTCAAATATGGTAAAACAAAGCTGTCAGTCAAAACCAAGGATAGACATAGCACATGACGTAAAAACAGAGTACAGGGTTATCGACAATGGTTACCATGATGCCTCTTGCTTCCTTAAAAAGAATTGTCTATCTCATTAGGTATTATAAAGTTGAACAAAACAGTAGAGAACAAGACCAATAAAACCTAAACCTTGTAAACATTACAGGACATCCAAAGAAGATAATAGTCAAACCAGAATGCGCATCATAGTGAATCTTACTGCCTTCAAAGTAGTTGCCTATACCCTCAAACTTGATACTATCATACAGAACAGAACAGAGTCTAATCAGTCAAAACAAGATAGTGGGAGTATTACAGGACTTCAAGTTAATAGGAAGTCAAAAAAGTTACTATAATATATCCTGCTAATTTTTTTGATTTTTCCCCTTAATTAAAAAATCATAAAAAAACTAAATAATTTTTTAATGAATAAGGGAGAGATTGAGATAAAAGAGGACATAACAACATAACAATACAAGTCAAAGCATGACAGTTTCAGCAACTTAGTGCTTCACCACCAAATAACCCGACTTAATAGTAGTTACCATAGTGTCTTTTTCCTTGAAATACTTGAATATAACTTCATATACTATAGTTTCAAGCATATCAAGTTAGTGTAAAACCATTCAAGTGGATGAAAGCATTGTAGGGTATTTAGAACTATCTAACAGAAAATGAACAATGGTTTCTATATTATCTCTTTGCCTATAACAATTTTTGTTTATACTATCAAATATAATATAATCCAGCAAGATATATCATGATAAAACCAATGGAGACAGAAGAGCCATAGTTTGGTGGGGCTTCAAAAGAAGATGATAGTAAATCAGCACTAGCTATTATGATGACTTATTTTCTTCAAAATAGCTGTTCATTTCATCACAGGCAATAATATCAAGCAGCCCAGAATAAAGCCATTCTAATTAATAAGTGAAAACATTATAAGGCTTCAAGGCCACATAATGGGGAATCATGATTACCACACACTTTTATATATTTGAGTCATTACTTACATTAGGGAAATAATCGGTATTCACACATGCGAGATTGACTTATTTCACTTATGAGTATGGTCTCAAGCTGCGCCCATTTATTGATAAATATTGTATAGAAATACCACAATTTTTTATCCATTACTCAGTTGATGGACACTTGGGTTGTTTCCAAGATCTGGCGATTACAAATTGTGGTGCTATAAACATAAGTGCACATATATCACTGTGGTATGATGCTTTCAGTTCTTCTGGGAATATGCCTAGAAGTGCAATAGCTGGAATAAATGGGACTTCCCTTCCCAGCTTCTTGAGAAATCTCCAGACTGACCTCCACAAAGGCTGCACCAGTCTACACTCCCACCAACAGTGTAGGAGAGTTCCTTTTTCCCCACAGCCTCTCCAGCATTTGTTGTTGTTGGTTTTCTTGATCCTGGCCATTCTTTCAGGAATGAGATGGAATCTCAGTGTGGTTTTAATTTGCATTTCTCTAATGACCAATGATGATGAACATTTTTTCATGTATTTATTTGCCATTTATATTTCTTCATCTGAGAAGTGCATATTCATCTCAGATGCCCATTTTTGGATTGAATCTTTGAATTTTGGGGGTCTGAGTTTTTTTAATTCTTTATATATTTTAGACAAAAGTCCCATGTCTGAGGGGGAATTCACTAAGATCTTTTCCCAATTTGTGGGTTATCTTTTCACTATGCTGGAGATTTCTTTTGACATGCAGAAACTTTTTAATAAGAGGTGGTCCCAGTTATTGATTCTGGGAAGTATTTCCCATGTGGTTTGAGTCCTGTTCATGAATTCTCTACCTACCCCTATGTCTTCAAGGTTTCTACCCAATTTGTCTTCCAATAGATTTAGTGTTTGTGTTTTAATATTCAGATCTTTGATCCATTTAGATTTTAATTTAGTACATGGTGATAGGCATGGGTCTAGTTTTAGTTTTCGGCAAATGGAGAGCCAGTTTTTCCAACACCATTTATTAAAGAGACTGTCGTTTTTTCCAGTGAAACTGCTTGGCTCCTTTATCAAAGATAAGGTGGTTGAGTGTGTTTGTAGTTGTGGTTCTATCTTCTAATCTATTCCATTGATCTTCGCCTCTGTTTTGATACCAGTACCATGTTGATTTTACTACTGTTGCTTTGTAGTATAACTTCAAGTCAGGGATTGTGATGCCTCCTGCCTTGCCTTTGCTGCTCGGAATTGCCTTTGCAATTCTAGGTCTCTTCTGGTTCCAGATGAATTTTAGGAGTGATTTCTCTAGATATGTATAAGGTATGTTGATGGTATTTTTGTTGGGATTGCATTGAATATAACAGTTTTGGGAGAATGGCCATTTTCACAATGTTTGTTCTTCCTATCCATGAGCAAGAGATGTCTTTCCATTTTCTGAGATCATCTTCAATTTCTTTTTTCAGTGTATTATAATTTTCCCTGTATAGGTCTTTCATTTCTTTCACAAGAGTAATTCTTAAATATTTCATTTTTTTTTGCTTGCTAGTGTGAAGAGTGTTGTTTCTCTTATTTCCCTTTCTGTGATTTTGTTGTTAGTATATAGGAATGCTATTGATTTCTGAGTATTGATTTTGTATGCAGCTACATTACTGCATTAATTTATTATATCTAGGAGTCTTTCAGTGGAATTTAGGGGGTCTTCTATGTAGAGTATCATATCATCTGCAAAAAATGATAATTTAACTTCTTTTTCTATCTTTACCCCTTTTATTTCTCTCTCTTGTCTAATTGCTCTGGCTAGTACTTCCAGTACTATATTAAATAGGAGTGATGATAAAGGACATCCTTGTCTTGTGCCTGATTTTAAAGTAAAGGCTTTCAATTTTTGGCCATTAAGTATGATGCTGGCTGTTGGTTTGTCATAAATGGCCTTTATTATATTGAGGCAAAGACCATCTATTCCAATTTTCTGTAAAGTTCTTGTCATGAATGAATGTTGGACCTTATGAAAGGCCTTTTCTGCATCTATAGAAATGACCATGTGATTCTTGCTTTTGGCTTTATTGATATGGTAGATTGCATTTATTGATTTACGTATGTTGAACCATCCTTGCATTCCTGGGATGAATCCCACTTGGTCATGGTGTATAATCTTGATGATTTGCTGCATCTTATGTGCCAAAATTTTATTGAGGATTTTTGCATCTGTGTTTATTAGGGAGATTGGTCTATAGTTCTCTTTTTTAGTTGGGTCTTTCTCAGGTTTTGATACTAGAGTAATATTTGCTTCCAGGAATGACTTAGGAAGGATTGCTTCCCTTTCAATTTCATTGAATAGTTTGAGGAGTGTCGGCATTAGGTCTTCTTTGTATTTCTCATAGAATTCTGCAGTGAATCCATCTGGGCCTGGGCTCTTCTTTGTAGGTAAGGACTTAATTACATTTTCAATTTCATTAATAGAGATTGGGTTATTCAGCAGTTTTACATCTTCTTGATCTAGCTTTGGTACTTCATGTTTCTAGGAATCTGTATTTCTTCTGTGTTATCAAACCTTTGAGAGTAGAGGTTTTCGAAATAGGTGTTGATGATCTTCTGTATTTCTGTAGAGTCTGTAGTGATTTCACCTTTTTCATTTCTTATTGCATGAATTTGAGCTTTTTCTTCCCTTTTTTTAATAAGGTTGGCTGGGGACTTATCAATTTTATTTATTCTTTCAAAGAACCAACTCTTTGATTCGTTGATTCTTTGGATTGTTTTCTTAGTCTCTATTGCGTTGATTTCTGCTCTGATTTTTATAATTTCCTCCCTTATTTTGGCTTTGGGCTTGACTTGCTCTTCTTTTTCTAGTTTTTTGAGGTGTAGCATCAGGTTATTTATTTGTATTTG
The DNA here is from genome assembly GCF_034190915.1 of Cavia porcellus. NCBI lineage: Eukaryota > Metazoa > Chordata > Mammalia > Rodentia > Caviidae > Cavia > Cavia porcellus. Next base: position 42,759,278 of record NW_026947496.1, on the reverse strand, counting down.
TTCTGTTTTCCTGGTGTGGGAACTCAGTGCAATAAATTTTCCTCTGAGGACAGCTTTCATTGCATCCCACAGATTCCGGTATGTTGTATCTGTATTTTCATTTTCTTGTAGGTATTGTTTAATTTCTTCTTTAATTTTCTCTGTGACCCACTGATTACTCAGTAGTGTGTTATTCAGTTTCCATGTGTTTGTGGGATTTTTGCAGTATCTTTTATCATTAATTTCTTATTTCAAAGCGTTAAGATCCGATAACATGCAAGGGATGATTTCAAGGCTTTTGCATTTGTTTAAATATGTTCTGTGAGCTAATATATGGTCTGTTTTAGAGAATGACCCATGTACTGCTGAGAAGAATGTGTATTCTGATGTTGTTGGGTGGAACATTCTGTATATGTCTATCAAGCCCATTTGTTTACAGGTGTGATTCAGTTCTGTTATTTCTTTGCTCATTTTCTGTCTGGTTGATCTGTCCCTAGGTGTCAATTGCATGTTAAGGTCTCCTGTTACAATTGTGTTACTGATAATTTGAGTTTTCGTTTCTGTTAATAGTTGTTTTATATAACTGGGTGCTCTGGAGTTTGGTGCATATATATTTAAGATAGTTATCTCTTCCTCTTGGAGTTTTCCCCTAATGAGTATGTAGTGACCTTCTTTGTCCTTTATGATCATTGTTGGTTTAAAGTTCATGTTGTCTGCAAACAGAATGGCTACTCCTGCTTTTTTTTTTTTGATTCCTGTTGCGTGAAGTATTGTTTTTCCATCCTTTGACTTTCAGTCTATGAGTATCCTTCTGGGTTAGATGGGTTTCCTGTAAACAGCATACGGTTGGATTTTGTTTCTTGATCCATTCTGCCAGTCTGTTCCTTTTGATTGGTGCATTGAGACCATTTACATTAATGGTTATAACTGTTATATGCTGGTTTATTGTTGACATGTTATCTCTCTGCTGTTGCATCTTTATCTTTCTGTTCTGTTTAATTATCTGCTTTGCTTAGTGGTTTTTTTCCTTTGTGTATCTAAAGTGTCTCTCAATATTTTTTGTAGGGTTGGCTTGGTGTTCATGAAGTTCTTCAGCTGTTCTTTGTCATGGAAGTATTGTATTTCACCATCGATTTTTGAATGATAGTTTTTCAGGGTACACCAGTCTAGGTTGGAAATCATTTTGCTTTAGGATCTGGAATACTTCACTCCATGCTCTTCTTGACTTTATTTTTGTGCTGAGAAGTCTGCTGTGATTCTGATAGGTTTTCCTTTATAAGTGATCTGTCTTTTCTCTCTGACAGCTTTTAATAATCTGTTCTCATGTTGTATTTCTGGGATGGTGATTATTATATGTCTGGGTGTAGTTTTATTTTGGTTATGACTATTTGGAGTTCTATAGGCTTCACCGAACCTGATGTCAGTTTCTGATCTCATGCTTGGGAAATTTTCAGCTATAACTTCTCTAAATATCCTCTTGACGTCCTTTATGTTGTCCCCTTCTCTTTCATTAATCCCTATCAATCTTACGTTGTTTTTCTTTGCATCATCTTGCAGTTGTTGAATTGTTATTTCCTGATTCCTTGTTATTTTTAAAAGATCTTTCCTTTCCTGTTCACTGGCTGCAATCCTGTCTTCAAGGTCTGAAATTCTATCTTCACTTTCATTGAGGCAGTTTTTACAGCTTTCATTGGAGTTTTTTATTTCCTGTGTATCTCTGTGCATCTGCTTTATGTATTCTGTTTGTTTCTTATATTGCTCATCTAGGGATTCTATCTTTTTGTTTAGTTCCTTCAATTTTTTAACTGTGTTTTCTTTAGATATATTCAGCGTCTCTTTCATTTCTTTTATCATTTCTTCTTTTACTTGGGAGATTATTTTGAGTTTGAATTCCTTTAAAGCTTCCTGGAGTTGCTTGTTTATTTCAGTAGCTATTATGTCCAATATTTGAGGTGTATGGCATATATTTTCTTCTATGTACATCGCTCCTGGGGTTTCTTGAGATGGGCTGGAGGTTTGAGGTTGTAATTTGGTTTTTTATTTTGTCATTTTCCTATATTTCTGTGTTTCAAGTGTTATTCCAAAGCTTCTTCAGGTTCTGTTGGAAATCCACTTCTGTGTTCACAGCTCCTGGGACTCTGGCACCAGATTCCCCCAGGCTGCTGGGCCTCTGGAACCAGTGGCCGTCTTTTGCCTGTTTAGAACTCCATAGTTCCAGATAAGCTGGGCTCCAGGGACACTGTGCACGCACCTGCTTGCTGGAATCTCCACAGTTCTCGGAGCGCAGCCGGAATGGGGAGGTGGGTGTAGGCACCTGGGGCCCACTTAGCCTCTTCACTGCACCCAGAAGGCTTGAGGGCTTGGGGCAGAGTGCACTGGGCACTTACCGCAGGCCGCGGGACCTCTGGAACTGGTGATGCTCACCTGCTTGCTGAGAAATCCGTAGTCCTCCAGACACATGGGGAGGCAGATGCAGGCGCCCCAGATCCACCCAGCCCTTACTCTGCACCCAGAAGGTGCAAGAGTCCCAAATAGGCTGGGCTCCGGATATAGTGTGCGCCCACCTGCTTGCTGGAAACTCCACAGTTCTCCAAGTGCAGCCGGAATGGGGAGGCAGATGTAGGAGCCTCAGACCCACTTAGCCACTTCACTGCACCTAGAAGCCTGGAGGGTCCTCAACAGTCTGGGCTTGGGGCAGAGTGCACTGGGCACTTACTACAGGCCGTGGGGCCTCTGGAACTGGTGATGCCCACCTGCTTGCTGAGAAATCCGCAGTCCTCCAGACACACGGGGAGGCAGATGCAGGCGCCCCAGATCCACCCAGCCCTTACTCTGCACCCAGAAGGTGCAAGAGTCCCAAATAGGCTGGGCTCCGGGGATAGTATGCGCCTGCCTGCTTGCTGAAAACTCAGCAGTTCTCCAAGCCAAACATACTTTTCTTGTAGTCACTTCAAAATAGACCAAACTTTGGACAGAAGGGAAAGAACATTTGTAACACCTTAGTCAACAGCTTGAATGTTAGGTTGTACAAACTACTGAACAACATAAAATTTAAGAAAAGCAGCACTGTGTTGTCATCATTTTTTAAACACAATGGCACATAGTAGAGTCTTAGGTAAAGGCTGTTAAAGGAAGGAAAAATATGTGGAGTGAATTAAATAGAAATTTAAAATATGTGGAGTGAATTAAATGTAGGGTGAATTAGTGGAGACCATGGAAAGTTGTCTATTTAATAGTATTATCTATGCGGAAGACATTTCTATAGACAGGTCTGTCTTTTTTTCTTTCTGGAGAGACTTGAACTTGCAAAACTACTATTCTTCTATTGCTTTTAAGTTTAACTTTTCATCTTTTTAATCTTTTAATCAAGAATCCTTAAAGAATTTTCTTGGGCTGGGGATTTAGCTCAGCGGTATAAGTACCTGCCTTGCAAGCAGGTGGTTGTGAGTTTGATCCCCGGTACCGATAAAAAGGAAAAAGACAAAAAAAAACAACAACAACAAAAAGAATTTTCTTGAATAGAACGTAGAAATGTGTTCCAATCCTAAGTCATCTTCTCACCATGCCTCCCCTAATAAAGAGGATTTTTCTTTCAATTTCTTTCAGAATCTTCCTTTGAACTATGTTTGTATTTATACGTGTACACAGTTTGAAAGTCTCAACCTCTGTCTTCAGAATGCATCAAACTTTTATCATTTCATGGTTACCAGTTTCTCTGACCTGCTTAAAGTTCAGTAGCACGTATTTGGTTATTGAATAGGCAAGGTTAATTCTGAGTACTGATAATCCAATTAAGAGTTATCTAGCTACCATGAACAGAGAGGAGTAGATGGGTTATATTAGTCCAGGTACCATGAGTTTGGTTGTGACATTCATTTATCTGAAGCTCATAGTCTGCCATGGTCAGGCTTAGTAAGTTTTTAGCTTCCAGAAACAAAAACAAGTTTCTGTGCCACACTTGTAAAAAACAAAATCTCCCCGTGACTGGGTGAAGAAACACATTTCTGGATGTTAGCTAACGCATCCTTTAAAACCATGACTGGTACATCATTTTCCCAAGAAACAAGCAGTTAATTTTATTTTTCTTGTTCAGTTTGACCCACCAAATTTTGGGGTCTCTCCCCTCTCTTAAATATAGATAGATAGGTTTTTAATTTTTAATATTCTCTTCCAGGTTTTTTGACAGGTTATACATATGCTAATAGAAAATAGGCTTATTATTTGAAGCACAGAACTGCTTGTCACCGAAGCTTCATTAACACCGTTATCACTGCCTGACATTTATCTTATAATTTTCTAGAGCTGACTGTTGTGTCTCCATGGAAACCCAAATTGCAATTGAAACAAGTATGATAATAAAGGCATCTACCAAGATTGACAGCAAGCAAAGCCTGGTTACATTTGTTTATAGTTCCTTCCTTCAGTAGATATATCTAGATACAAAAATATGCACTTTGTGTGTTTAGAATTAACTCTTTCCTGTCACTGGTCATACCTAACTGCCTATGTGGCAAGTTTATCATAATATTTTTAGTTCTGATGTTAGTAATGAGGATACTAATTTTTGCTGGAATCATCTCAAAGCATTATAAATATTGACTGTGAAATTAACTCTGATCTTGTATGTAAAATAAAGTTCTTTCTGGATGATTTGGACACTGAAATGTTGATCATTCCTTGAACTGGAAAGCTTGTGGTACCTGAATGAATTTCTTCTGGGACAAGGGGAGCAACCATAGTTATACTCGTTTTTCCTCTTAGTAGCAAGGAACCTGTGCTCTTTCAAGTTCATGATATCTATTTGGTTGGTGCTTCAAAGCAAAGAGTCGTGAAACTGGAGTGAGTCCAGAGTGAATTAATCTGAAATTAATTTGATTGTGAAAGACTCCATCTGGCTGTGTTTGGGAAAGGCAGTTAGACAGATATATAAACACATGATCATCTGTATTCACTGTGCCAGATGTAGTGTCAAAAAATGAAGAAATGACTTTAAAAAAGCCAGCTATAGGGAATTTTGATAGAATGATATTCAGCCTCTTAGAATAACAACTACTATAATTTAACACATAATCCTGTTTTAATTCTTTTTTGTTTAGGGGGTTAGATCTGATGATGTATATTTTAAAAAATAACCAAATTAACTGCCACAGCCTATTTTAATTGGTGATTTAAGATGCTAAATAGAATTTCTGACTTGTTAACCCTGAGAAGGCCAATAAATTTTCAAATCAGAATGTGGTATTTGGTATTGATTGCATCTTATAATGTAATTGAGGGATTTAAAATCTAGCAAAGTAGAGTGTCGTTTGAACTTTCCCTTTTGATAAGTGGCTTTGTAGCATGACAAACTACCCTATTGGTACCTTAGAAGAACATTCATGATAAGCTGATGTGCACAAAACACAGAGGAAATCTTCTTTCACTGTCTGAACTTGGCAGTGTTCTTTTCTATCACTTTTGTAAATTTTTGAGCAGAAGATCAGAAAGACAATGTTTTGGACTGCTATGTAGGAATTTAGTGCAATCTTGTAGAGTATCTGATTGCCTTTTCTTATGTCTGGATGGAAAAATTCTAGAAAACTCATACCCCCCCCCCAATGCTATCATAGTTGTAGTGATCTATTTAGGATTTTTACTTTCAGTTTTGTTAAACCTCAAGTAGCACTTTTCTTGGTATCTTGAAGAGAAAGAGTTACATTTTACTTCTGGATCTGTAATAAATTGTTGACTTTGGAAAAACGAACTCCCACAAGTTGTAACTCACCCCTTCCCAATTCTGCCTCTCCTCCCCTCCATTTCTCCCAAAACAATGACAACAGTACCTGGTGGATAAAAATAGAGCAGGATACTTGGTAAAAAAATTAACGCAAAAAGACCTGGGAGGGTCTAATAAGCAAAATTAATCATTGCACTTACTGATAACAAATTAGAGGGTGTAGAAACCCTGACATTTCATCCATTGTCATGTTAGAATAAGAAAATCTCTGGTATTCCCTGAGAATAAATTCAAGGTGATTAGCCAGATTTTCAGTACAGTTGAAAGCTTATCCTCTAAGGTACCAATTCCCTTCATTGTCTCATTTTGAAGGAATTCTGCTTACAGTAAATTATATATTTCCTGGCCTGCTTATGCAGAATTTCTTGAGCATGCTGTTACCTTTAAATGAGAGAAGATTGTCACTGTATAGGTTAATTATTCTGCTTCACTGCTGTCCATGGGAACTACTGGCGAACATACACATCAACTCCTGGTATGAATGGGCTTTTTTACCTGCCTAGCTTCCATATTTCCTATCTTATTTGGAGGAAGGCCCTCCTACTGCAAACCCTCCCTCACATTTGCTAACTTTAGTCGCCTGTCGGTTTGAAATACAGCTGATTAAGGCAATACAGAACAATCTTTGAAGAATGCTTGGAGGAATTATCCAAATGGCTTAAAGGGCATAAGTGCCAGGAAGAAAACATTAAGGTACATTTTTGGTGGCTATAAGATTTTTCAATTGATTAATTAATTTGATTGGTTATTTGTTTATTGTAGTGCTTGGGATGGAACCCATAACGTTGTGCATGTTAGGCAAGCACTCTACCACTAAGCTATATACCCACTATCATTTTTTTTAACTCTATTGCTAGCTTTTTACAACTTAAAAATTTAAATGCTTAAATACAAAAGAGATACACCCAAGTTTAACAAATTGTTCGTCTGTAGAGATTATCTTTCTTTACAAAATATTCTCTAAACTACTATCATTAATATGATGTAATTAGTTCCCATTGACTGTCAACTTTGATTTTCCAGATCAGTGAAAGGAAACAGTGACATTAGTAATTTCCAGTGCATTGCTGTCAAACCTTGTCCTGCTGGCTGCCCTGCTTACGCTGGCATTCCCTACCATTTGTATTCCTTTACTGCATATCACTTAGAGTAAGAAAGGTAGACCAAAAGCAGGTTGAAGAGAGACCAGACTGAGATTAAATTTTTCCATTGATAGATGATAAAATGAATAATGAATGGGCAGATAATCAATATTTAACGAAAAGGTAGATAGAGTTCTGAATGTCAGACAGGCACAAAGGTCAGCAAAGTCTTTGTCCTGTAAGTGCAAAGTAGGAAAACCCACAGACCAGTTTTGCAGTAATTTAGGGAAAAGATGATAGCCAGAATTAGGACAGTGACTATGTGAGAACAAGTGGACCCACATAGAATTTGAAGAAAAATAAGCATGACTCTAGGGCTCATTGGTGATAGGTACATTGATCCTCAGCTTTAGTAAAACAATACTAGATAGGATAACACGTTTCTGCATAATGGTGATGATATGTCACATAATGTGTGATTTACTCTTTACAACTCTTAATATTTCTCACCCTGTTTATTCATTTAGAAAATATGTACTGAAGATATATATACTGAGCCTAAATTCAAGGCACTGTATCTACCTTCCAAACAAGGTCTTCTCAGACTACCTTATTTAAGCTAACCCCTTAATACCTTACCTCCTCTCCCTGTCTCATTTTTGCCCATCAAAGTGATCTCTTTCTAGTACAAGATAGATTTATTTATTTTGCTTATGTTATGTCTTGCTGTAGAATATAAGGTACAGGTATATAAAAGTTATCTTACCCCATTTCACTAATTGCTGTATCCCCGGCTCTTTGATTAGTGTCTGGATTATAGGAGTCATTCCATAAATGTTTCTTGAATCAGTGATTAAATAAGACATTCCTGTCATCAAGAATTTCAGCCAACTTGGGCTTTTTAGGGATTCAGTTAATTATTGCCTTTGTAGGTTCAGCAGTCAGAGAAAGGAAGAGGTGAGAACAGTCTGTCTGTGTTACATGAATGTTCTGTGTGAGACACTGTGCCTGTTCTCAGATTGATGAGAGACAGGTGGGTATTTGAGCCAGTAAAAGAAAACAATGGAATTTGAGTGTAAAACCTCTCTGGAGCTAAAAGAAGATGGAAAAGTTAATTTTCAATGTGCTGGGTTGAAGGATATGCTGCAGTGTCTGTCACATTACAGCTGAATGGTCAAGCCCAGAAAAGGTATTTTCATAGTATCCTGGTGAAAGGAAGGGATATTTGAGAACTGGTAACCTCTGTCCAGGAGTTCACACAGAGTATGAAGGTGAAGACAGAAATGGCTTTACACCACAGGCTCCCAGGATATGGCATCTGAAGCATGGACTGAGGAACTAGACTATGCTCCCTGTGTGAGGCCAGTAGTTCACATGACCTCTATCCCTGCCAGAGTCTGTTTCAGGATATGGTCTCCTGCATGCTCACCAAGTCTCACATCCATTTCTGGTGCTAGAGACAGACACACTCCTAAGGGCTGCTTAGCTTCCCAGCCCTTTCATTAGAACCACCTTTTTTCTACTCTTTGTTTCTCTCAGTTACATTGTCTACCAAATGAAATGATATAACTTACCATTCCATGGCTTCAATTTATTTTTTTCATATTTTATCTAAACATTGACCATAGGAATACAGTGTAGTTTAGATTGCTGAATTTCCCGTCTTCTTCTTTGGCTGCATTTGTCACTTGTTTCTGGCTCACTGTTAGCCTGTATACACTCCAGGCCATATTATGTTGGAATTTGGTTTGATGTTTATATGACTACCTCTTCTCATTGGCTAGGAGCAGCTTAATGGCTTACGTTGTTTTCAGCCTTTTCTCATTCAGCCTTTACATGCCTGACATGAAGTAAGTCTTAACTGTATGAGAAGAACAGAAAAAGATTTTGTATGAGAGTAACTCCTGGGATTTTAAAAATTCCCTGTGGAGGAATTGTCCACTTTGGCTACCAAAGGCTTCTGTAGTGAGTGGAGAGTGTTATGGATCTGTCTTGACTGCAGTCTCTTCATAAAAATCAAGCAAATATTTTCACTAGTGGCTAAGGCAGACGTCATTTTGCCTTAAGAAGCGCAACTGCTAAAATCTAGTATGTAGGCAACCAAGCATTGTATTTGTGTTTTTTGGCCCCTGATGTGTATCTCCTTTCATTACTTAATCAATATCCAGTTTGGAAAATGGATGCCCAAATTGAGTCTTTCATGTTTGTCTTCATTTTGTAATGACTTACTTTTCAGTTAATTGATAGCCAAACTAATCATCATCCAAAAGTCTCAATCATCCAAAAGTGCCATTTTGATTATCTATCCACAGTATACAGGCCAATTCAGTAGTGTTCAGCTGTCAGTCAGACTGGGGTGGCACCCTTGATATCTTCTCCTCAACAGAGATAACTAGCCTAAGGGGTTTCCTCATCTGTAAGGTGGGGCCGGTGATAGTAACCTCAGTCATGGGAAAGGACTGATTCATCAGTGTGAGCCTCTAAAGCACTTTGGAAATATGAAGTCCTCTATAAATCTTCTTTGTGATGATTATTTCCCCGTTGCTATTTCTATAAATTCACCTGAAACACCTACCCCTCCATGTGCAAATGCCTCCTACCTGGCCTGAAGTCCACTGGACTATTTTTGATAAATCATGAAAGGAAATGAGTTTTAAAGTGGGGGCTGTCTATAGCCAATGCCTCACTGCTTTCCCAGCAAGGGTTATTGTATGTTCAGCCATCAGGTACCCCCTGCATGCCTCCAAATTTACTTCTTTGTGGGAGTTTTCCAGCTTTCTGCTTTTTACTGGCAGTCAAAGTGAGATGAGGTAATCAGGTTTCCCTTATAGTTGGCAAGTCCAAATGCTTGTGCTCTGTGGCCTTTTCTGCAGGAACAGATCCCAGGAGTTATGGCTGTATTTTTCCTGGTAGATAGCTGTATGGTTTTTAAACCTTTGACTAAATACAATTCAACCTTAATTCCATTAATCTAGCAAAATGCCCATCACAAATCAGTCTGTCTTAGTTGTCTGTGAAAAAAAAAGATGTCCATATTCTTAAGAAATGATTATTTTTCTAATTTTGACCAAACTTAAGAACATATTATGTGTATGTGTACATAAAAGGATCTTGAATATTTTTTTCAGACGAGCCCAAATGTATTTACTTGAAGTTTGAGCATTGGGGAAGGGTTTTGGATTCTTCGGGTGTTATTTGGTGCATTGATCTTCCATGAGCATTCACTAACTGATGTACTGTTGTTTCATCTCAGAGCTTTGGGGACTTAGTCCATAATTTGCATGGTGTGACTCAAAAGGTTTTGATACACATAATAAATACCTTTCAGGTAAATATAGGGGCATCATTATTTTCAGGTCCTGTTGGTGATACAACAGATAGGCAGGAAATTTTCCTAAGTATTCAACTACCCACCATCATGGTATACCAGCTGTGTCAGGACAGTATCAAATTGTCCTGTTGAAAGGCAGTCAGAGAAGAGGGAGGTTTTCCTCTTGGTAACTATAAAATGGTACAATTAAAATGAGTTTCAATTCCCAGAGCTTGAGGTTGAATGACAACTGATTCCTCTTCATAAACCAAGGGGCTGTGCTAAGTTTAGAGTGATAGTGAGCCTCCCAGGGGTGCTTTGGGTCACAGTTTCTGACATATTCTCCAGAGGACTATGTGGGAAGAGCTGCTGAGTCTACAAAGAAGAGAAGACTCTTCTTAAATAACCAACACCACCAAGGTGGACAGTATAGAAGATAGTTAACAGTGATAAATTTCATGCCCAATCGCTTGCCAACAGCAGTGTCAGGGCCACTGCCAGGTCTTTTTTTTTTTTTTCCTTCTATGCTCAGTCTTAGATAGCTTCTTGTGATAACTGAACAGAGCCTATTTCTTTGTGTGCTGTTACTTAAGAACAGTGAATATTGGGGCTGGGGATTTAGCTCAGCGGCAAAAGCACCTGTCTTGCAATCAGGCGGTTGTGAGTTCGATCTCCAGTTCCGATTAAAAAAAAAAAGTATATATAAAAAAAAAAGAACAGTGAATATTACAAAATGACTCCCCAGCCCTTTGAATGAGTGCCTTGTCACTGACTGAACTGACAAGAATGCACCTATGATATTAAGATGAGCCCTGGCATAAACTGAAAGAGATGATTCTCTGGCAGCACCCCTGCGATGTAGCCACTCATTCTCCATCTGGGCCTGTGGTATAGATGACACCTTATGGCCAACATGTAGCTGCCTGTGAGCCTAGGGAACTCAAATTTTAGAAGGTGAATCACATCAAGGTTTTAGGCACCTGGTCATATTACTTAAATTATCTTTTCCATAAGTCAGTCTCCATATTCAGAATATTACCACAGTTATAGAAACTAAGAAACAGATGGAATCTATTTTGTCTCTCTGTTATACAAGTGAGGAAACTGAGTTTCAGAATGGTCACAAGATTGTCAGACATCCCAATTAAATTGATCCTCATCCAAAACAAGTACTCTGCTTGCCTACCAGCCCACTACCTATGGATCCACAGTCAGATGCCTTGGCACTGATCTCATTTCTTGGCCTGCTTTCCTACTTTTGGAGAACAGTTCTCCATGAAATAATGTGTTTAGATGAATCTTAACTCTAAGATTGATTGAATCTAAGTTAGATGAATCTGAACTCTTAAGATTGACTGATTGAAGGGTGAAAGTGACAAGTATATTCACTAATAGAACTATTCAAATAAAATTAAAAATTCAGTTCTTTTTTGCATCATTAACATTTCAAGTATTCAGTAATCGCTTGCAGTTAGTGGCTACTGTATTGGATTATGTAGATATCAATCATTTCCATCACAGCACAGAGTTAGTGCTGCTAAAGGTCATTATAAGAAATAAAAAGAATAATAGAAAAACAAGTAGTGGAGTACCAAAGAGATTGTCTATCTTTAGACAAAAGCCTTCCAATTTAACTGATCTTTTTGCATAACTTTTGGTTTAGTATACATGTTGAAGTGGAATTTTATGTTGTTTTTTGGCATGCATATAATTATTTATGACCACTTGCTATTTCTGATACCCATTTTACACGTTTATTGTTCTTTCTCTTTTATATAAAGGAACTATAACCCAGAAAGTTATCCAAGGACAAAAAAGATTAGAACTCTCAATTCTCAAATGGAAACCTGCAAATTACTAGGTCTTAGAGAAGCTTATCATCCTGGAATTAATAGAGACTGTTGAAAAAAATATTTTTGAAGGAGTAGGCAGTGGCTTACACATGGTAGGCAAGCAATTTACCACTGACCCCTTGCCCCAGCTCAATTATTATTTTTAAAATATTATTTTATTTCTTTAGAATAACCTTAGAAGATTTTGCATATCCTGTGTTGATCTAGTTCTTTTTACTAGAAAGTAGAGTAGGGAAGTAGGTCAATGCTGTGCTAAAAGCAAAAAGTAAGCACTCTCATTTTTTTTCCCCCAACATCATTACATTTTCATCTTGGCTCTCAGACTGATACCAACAATATCCACTGGCTTCATGCCCTATGACTTTTGTGGTCCAATTCCATATGGCATCAATCCTAGGGAAGCCTTATAGTTGGCTCCTTGCTAAGGGCAAAAGCAGAATTGGCACTCAGGATCTTGTTGGAATTTGCAGGTGAGGTTCCAGAAGAGATGTATTTGCCTGTGACCAGGGCCTGTAATGATCACAGAGTCCATGGAAAATATTACTCTAGAGAAACCCAGTTCATGGAATAGTAAGGAATAGCAACTGGCCTTTAAGTCATAGTATTCACATTCTGAAGTCATGTTTCCTTAAGGGCATGACACTGGGAAAGGCACACTACCTCTGTGACTGTTAGTTGTTTCATCTCCAAAAACAAGATGATTTCAACTGGAGCTCTAGTGATAGTGTATTCTGAGTGTTTGGCAAAGTTTTCTGGCAAAGAGAAGGCCCTCAATAAATACAATCTGAATCTGAATTTTTGTGCTATAAAAGGCACTGTACTGGGCGCTGAGGATGGCTAGGGAAAGAATGGAGTTAGTCTAATTTTCTAAGCCAGTAAAATTCTCTTAAATAGAGGTCTTATTCAGTCTTGCTGAGACTTAGGGTGACTATTCCCATAATTACTGCTCCATGAAGAGCAGCACATTGGTTCTCTGCAGCCCCTGACAAGTATTCACAAAATTTTGACTTGAAAAAAATAATTTTGGTCTTGCCTAAACATTTCTGTGCCTATGTCCCCATGAAGACAAAAGAAAAACAAAAGTCAGTGAACCTCCACTATAGATGAATATTAGCTAGGAAGTTAGGAGTCCAAGGAGGAGGAGCTTGGGTGTATTACAGTGAAAGTAACTAAACTGCATGTGTACCAGGGTGTGGGATTCAGTTATAATGGGTATAGAGTGGGATATGATGGCTTTTCTACACAAAAAACTTTTCGTTGGGAAGGTGAGGTGGTGGTTGTATTTATTAAGGGATTATTCGTCCCTTAATACATGATGCAGATCTTTGGAATATTTGCAAAATGGTAGACAGGAAAAGGTGTAGATATGGATGACAGTGCTCATCTATATGACTGTAAAATAGAGGAAAGGAATCTATGGAAAGGAAATACATTTATGTGATGATTTTTTAAAATGTGGGTTTTAAAGTAGTGATAAAAGACTCTTTAAATTCAGCACTTAACACCATCTTTTTCTCAAGAAAGAGGAAAGATACTCATGAAGATTTCTTTCAGTGCTGCCTTTTGTTTGACAGCATGATTCCAGGGACCCAGTAAGATTTGTTCTTGACTTTGTGTTTGAACTGGTTTGCCATGAACTGTCCACAGTCAACCCACGCTACACTAGATAGAATACTTGGCTACATACCAAATTAGAAATATGTTGTACTTTGAGACCAAGTGCTACAGTTTATCAGCTGGAAATCAAAGGGAAGGAACATATATTTTACATATTATCATCTGAAAAATGCTACTTTCCTGTAGGGTTATATGAGGATACACAGTGTTTAATATGCTAGTGCCTAGCACAATAGCTGGCGTATAAAAGATATGTATTATTATTACTTAGGATAAAAATTTTGAGTTTATACTGTAAAAAATGGATTAAAATAAATTTGTGGTGGTCATTTCAAATGCAACACATACAAAGAAGGTATTAATTTTGGAATTAATTACAACTTAATGTTGTGCCATGTCTTATACTAAGTATCTAAATCTGAGGTAGAGTCTAGTATTTCTCTTTTACAGATGAAGGGTCTGAGGTGTGAAGTAGCATAGTTACGACAGTGGCGCCAAGAGTCTGAGACCATGCCCTTAGCCACTACACAACACTGCCTTATGATGGTAAGAGGCCTCTGTGCACTTGTGAAGGATGGCTGATTGAGAAGAATTATAAATACAGTGCTTACCTATGAAGAGACCAAAGGTGTAAGGTTGGAGCTCCCTTCTCAACTTTCCTTTGTATTTTCTCAGAAAGTATAAAAGACCTCTGATTTATAGAAACATAGAGGGATGCTTGCTCTAGACTTCAAAGTTTCAATATTAGAACAAGTATCACTTTAAAATCCTCCGTTATAGATCACCTCAAGTTCCTGAACTACATAGTGAGTTCAAGGCCAGCCTGAACTAGATAGAAGTCCTCCATTACAATAATCGTGTTCATTACAGACAACATGCAACAGCCTTAGTTTTTGAACTTCCGTTTTCTGTTAACTGAGACCTGTGGCAATACCTTCCTCTTTGCATTCTGCTGGTTGTCAATAGCGATAACCACGAGCCTTCCTGTCCCAGAAATAAGTCTTACCACACTCTCAGTTCTCAATGTGCTAGGAACACTACAATCTGTACAGCATGAGTTTCTGCCACCTCCACCCTTCTGTAATCACAGCTCCACAGGTTAAAGTGTCTGTTGAATTCTCAAAGAATGACTGGAAAAAAAGCATAGGTGCATAAGAACAAGATAAACGATCTAGCTCTAATATAAACAAACATTGTATTATACCTAAATTGTTGAAAGAAGATTTCGTGCTCAATATTTTATTCAGCAGAACATTTTTTATAACAATAAGGTTGATTAGAGGAAGCTCTAAAAAATGCTTCAAGTTAGACAATCTGATTGTTTATCTCAAGGATAAGAAAATAAAGTGGGTGATAAAACTGGAAGGGGGTGGGGAGAAATAGCAATTGAAGCCAAGACCTAACGAAGCATATTTGACATCATTTTCCTCTGTGGATTAAATCTAATCAAGGATTTCTCCTTTTTGTATATCTTTGGTTTTTTAACCATTGATGCTTTTTGTTCATTCTTTTTTAAGGGCTCACAACTAGCCTAGACCCACAGCAGATTCAAAGTGCTCTTTTTTGTTTATTACAACCTAATTAGGAATTCTACTTAAGATCTTTGAATACCTTTTTACTATTTCCCCAAGGCTCCAGTGAAATCACACCTGCTATTTGCAGTTTAGTTTTAGTCAGTTTGTCCCCTTTGTGACCTTTTTACTTCTGGGTGAGGGGTATTCTGGACAAGACCCTTTGAGTACTGTGACTGCGAGCTTTGTGCTTGTTTAGCTGCATTCTATCTTCCCAAGCAGAGCAGCTAACCCAAGAACACAGCACTGCACTTG
Organism: Cavia porcellus; assembly: GCF_034190915.1. Taxonomy (NCBI): domain Eukaryota; kingdom Metazoa; phylum Chordata; class Mammalia; order Rodentia; family Caviidae; genus Cavia; species Cavia porcellus. The sequence goes on along the minus strand of NW_026947496.1, from coordinate 42,743,835 downwards.
AGCGCTGTTCAGAGGCAGCCCTCTCACCACCAGAACTGGGTCTCCGGAGCATAGAAGGGAGGGCAGGGATAGAAAGAAAGGAGACCAGTTTGCTTTGCTATTTAGTCTGTTTAAATGGGGAGGAGCTTCAAGTAGAAAAGGGATGTCTTACATGATGGTGACCGGAATTGCAAGCTCAAGCAAGCGTTCTCTTCCAAATGGGAGTTTGGGAAACAACATTAGGAAGACAGATAAGTGAAAGCTTATGGTTTTATTCTTTCTATCAACCACAAATATTTACTGAAGCTAGGAGAAGAAAAGGTACTTTTTTTTCTTTCCCAAACGTGTGATTGTTTAGAGCTTAAGTGCAACATCTGGAAGTCAGATATACAGACAGCAATTTATGGAGTGTGAAAGATTTGAAATATTCTGTGTCCTTTAGTGGGAACTCAACTTTCTGGGGCTGCTTTTCTTTTCTTTCTTTTTCTTTTTTCAGTTTTTTTTTTTTTTTTCCCAAGCACAAAGCAGTCAATTCTGAGATCTCTTTGCCTCTCTGAATTAAACCCTTTGTGCCTGGGTCCCATAAACAATGTGCTTTTTAAAGAGCCCCCCCCCCCAGCTCTGGCCTTTTTTCCAGTGTAGGCAGCCAATCAGCTGCAGAGAGCTGCATAGCTGGAGCGCTTTCCATTCTGAGCAGCAACAACGTACTAATTTGATGCACACATGGATGCCTCGCGCACTCTGCAAATTCATCACCAGCATCTTGCATTAGTCATCTGAGGGACTGCCAAGTGTTTCATTTTCTTTCCATGTGACTTTATTATTACCACCTCTCCCCTCTCTTCCAAAAACCTCCAAAAAAGGGCGGGGAGTGTGTGTATGTTGGGGGGGGGGGTGGGATCCAGCAGCAATCCAGCCCTGCCTTTCTTTCCCAACGATAGCCAGCGCAGGGTTGATAATGCTGCCGATGCATTGATGGCAGCTTTGCAGACTGAGACCAGCACTTAACTTGCAGCTGCCTCCTGAGCCGGTTTCTGAGATGTCCACGCCCTGGGTGACAGGCAGCCCAGCTCCTGCCCTGTGCTCCAGCAGCGATGCTGAACAGCAGCATGCAGTGAAAGCCTAGCTTGCCGCTAAGGAGCAACCTAATGGTGCCTGTGCTTTGTTTTAGTTCATCAAATTTCTACGACTCATTAGGCACTTTCCCCGTGCTCCTCTCCCTCCTCCTTCCGCCTCCCCACCCCCTCACCCCTACATTTTTTTTTCTTCCTGTCCCTCACCCTGCAGCCCTAACTCTGGCTCCTGGTTCCGTTTTTGACAGTAACGGCACAGCCAACAAGATGAACGGAGCTTTGGATCACTCAGACCAACCAGACCCAGATGCCATTAAGATGTTTGTCGGACAGATCCCCCGGTCATGGTCGGAAAAGGAGCTGAAAGAACTTTTTGAGCCTTATGGAGCCGTCTACCAGATCAACGTCCTCCGGGACCGAAGTCAGAACCCTCCCCAGAGTAAAGGTACAGAGTGTGGGATGCATGGGGCAGGGGCCACTCAGATGTCCAGGTGGGCTTTGTGAGTGTTATATGCATCACTGGACTGACTAGGGCCACCCAGAGCCCTCAGCCTGCGGGAGAAAGGGAGGGCGGCAGAGAGGGAGGAGGACAGGCTGGGAGCAGCTGGTGCTGGCAGCCCTTGTGCTCTGGCTGCTCCTCCAGGCTCCTCCCTGCGCACCCGCCCGCCTGCCCGCCTGCTGGGACAGGTGGAACTGGAGAGGGCGAGAGGAGGAATGTGAGCCTCTGTCTAGGTGCCTGATGGCTCCCATGAGACCACTTTCTAAGAGTGCTGGCTCTTCTTGGGTGGGGTGGCTATTTCTCTGAGGAACAGTGTTTCTCAGCCTTGGCGTTTCAGTAAGCTAACTCTTTCTGTGCTACCTTCCCCTAATTTCTCTTGTAATCACAATGGTATTTTATTGTCTCAAAACTGTTAGTGTGGTGCCAGTGATGTGAGGAAGATAGGATTCACTTTTAGGAGGGACCTCCAATCTTGGGGTTAGGTGGGAATCATTAAGTGAAATGTGTTTTTTGGAGCCAGGGATTAGTGCCCTAGTGGCTTGAGATAGTTAGCACACCTTCAGAAATGCTTGAGGTTTACGCCCTTATCAGTGGCAAGATAAAAGTGTGTGAGCTGGTGGTTGTTACTGCCTCCATTTTAAGATGATGGGGGTGGAAGTTGAATAGAGGCCAGGAACCATTGTACCAGGTTGATGCTTCTGTGTATTTCATCCCTACTTTGGAAGCTTTGTGCAGGCTGAATTTCAAGTAGCTCCTGTGCTACAACCACTAAGTCTCTCACTATTTTAACCTTCTCACCTTAATAATTATGTTGTTTCCCTGTTGTTGATCTCTTGATCTCTCTACTCAGAGTTTCTCTGTCTTTCTATGGATCTTTTTTTTCCTCTATGCCTGGATATTTCTGTCCAATCAGTTCTTATTTTTATATTGTACATCATATAAGAAACCACATTATTTGGCTTGTATGTACACTTAAGTTGAACACATGAACATGGTACAATAATTTTCTTTGAGCCTTTTGGTTCCTGCAAGATAAAAAGATAGAACTAAGAAATCTTTAAGACTCACATCCTGTGACTCTGAGGAATGTTGAGCAATCACTTGTTCCCAATAGTTCCCAAGGTTTAATAAGGCTTACGAAGCTTTGTAAGGAATTTTAAAGCCCCTAGCAAATCTTCATTTTATAGAGATGAACACACCTTCAGATTTTGACTCAAGTTAACTATCTCAAAATATTTTGTATAATAACAAAGTTGTTTTCAAAAAGCAATAGAATTCTGTCATCACATTCTACTGATCTATAATTTGAAAAGCAAAAAATCAGGTATCAAAAATCATTAAAATAAAAAACCTCATAAATTAGAGTAATTTTGAGAGCCATTAGTGAATATTTTTAGAAGCTAGTTAGCTGCATATTTCCCAAATGGAGAAACTAGAGTTGGTTTTAATAATTTCACAGTATCCTGCTGAGAAGAATATAAAGTCTAGAACTGCTGCCGAGTCACCAAAATAAGGGCCCTCCTGCCACTTAGAATAGCACCTAAAAGAAAACTAGGCCAGGGTAGCAACAGCATTTCGTCCTTGACCACGAAAATGTGACCGAATTTTGGGTTATCAGCATTTTTCAAAATGACCTCTGACAACATAATCAGAGCTCATTTATTGTTATGATGACTAGTTACTTGCATTTTAATTTTGAATACGTATATCTTCACTTGGCCAAAAAGGTGTTTTTCATAGTCAAATAAATACTTGTGCGTGTCATTTTATCATTTTCTTTCATTTCCTGGTTGTTCACTGGAGTAACAATTACCAAGACTCCATATGAGATTGTATGTTCTATTAACTTTTGTTTACTAGGTCTTCTAACTAATTTCATGAAAATAGTATGCAGAAGCTCAAGTTCTTGGAAAGAAAGGAAGCCTGATGAGGGAACTATTTTGAGCACATGCTAAATATCATGCACTCTGTTAGGAGTTTTATGTATGATACTAAAGTTTTTACCAAAATCTAAATGTAAGTGGTATTAATCACATTTTACAGATAAGAAGAGACTCAAAAGATAAGAAATATAGCTAAATATAGTTTACCCAGCTAGTAAGCGAAAGAGTGAAATTTGAACATAGTCTCTCTGTTTTCCTGTATGTACCATTTCACCACTCATCGAGATGAGATCCAAAATCAGCTGTATCTGTTGCATTTCCAGATTCTGGTCAGAGCCCTTTTCTTTACCTGAGAGATCTCAAGTGAAAGGAAAGAATTTCACCCTTTAAAGTCAGGATGGATTTTGGTTCTCTATTTGTGTTTAGTTTTTAATTTCACGGATTTGGATTGTACATCACTCTAGCCCATGGTATCATGGAATAGGAGTTATGGTGAAATGATTTAAATCTTGCCTTTGGAAATACAGGTCAATTCCCATTACTGTGAACTCCAACTCACATCAAATATTGCTTGAAATACATGGGCTGTCAGCCAAAGCTTGAAAGGGTTTTTTTGTTATACAGACATCTCTGTTGTAAAGGTATTTGTTGTGATGGGATTTGGGCTACATAATGACATTTCTCTCAGAGGACTATAGTCTTTTAGCTGCTTATATATAAAAGCCACAACCACTACTTTCTTTACATTGATATCTATATGTGCCATGTATTGTTTTGCTTGTTCATATGTAAAGTAGGGCACTAAATTTACATTGATTCTGTTTCTGTCAGCAGAGTACAATTATCATGTTTTCACAAGGCTGATGTCAGAGCCTTAGAAACTAGAATTATTGGAGGCTATGTCTAAATGTGGTTTAAATTATCTAAGTAAGGCTGTTAAAGTGGCCTTGATTCATTGCCTTCTTAACCTTCATGGTTCCAAGAAAAGAGAGAAAGTTAGGCCATTACTTAATCCCAGTGAATTAGATCTTTTCTTTGCATTTTATATTCTATTTAATCATGAGGCATAAAAACATTATCCTGGTTTCATCTTTTAAGAGTTAGAGTCTAAGCTGTTTCTTCTCCCTGTAGAGGTATGTATTGACCAAATGGGGTCAGTGAGTAGGGAATATAGGTAGGTAAACTGCCCTGTCTGCTTGGACTTATAGGGAACATGTTTTATTCAGAGGCTCTCTGTTGATCTATAAGTGGTAAGATACTCCACATAGGAGGTAGGAACATAGCTTTAGAAATCCAACAACCCTAAATTAAATTTCTGGCTCTGCCACATTGTAGGTATTGGCCTTGGGCACATTACTTAATCATATCTGAAAGTAGAGATGTTCCTTATAGTGTTGCTGAGGTCATGAAGCTACACATTTTGCAAAGATCTGGAATATGGAAGGAGTTTGTTACTATGGAGATTATTATTACAGTTATTATTATCACCATCATCACTGTCTCCAAGAATTTATAATCTGATAAAAATAATAAGGTAAGGTCATAGTAACTATATTATTAAAAAATGATAAGCTTAAGAAAGAAGCAGATAAGCACATGGAAACTATGGAAGTTTAGAGAAGTATTAAACCTGCAGCTAATGAGAGAGAGAAAATCATGGCATCTTTACCAAATCCTGCAAACAATAATAGGACTCCAATAAGTAAAGACTCTGTTAAACGTTATGGCTGGCCTGATACAGGCAAACTGGCTAGAAAGTACAAGATGTATTCTGAGAACTGTGAATTCTCCCAGAGTTCAGAAATATATGAATGAAATGAAAGAAAGAAAACTTATAGGCCAGAGCCAGTTTTTCTTTCTTAGGATAACAAATTTGATTTTTTGTTGTTGGTGGTGTTGTTAGACAATCAAAGGTTTATGTAGGCAACTTTAACAAAAAGAAGCTAGGAAACTTGTGCAATGTGTTGACTTGTGTTGAGTGAAGATGTTGTCTGACTTAGAAATGGAAAGGAAGGAACTGAGTGATCCTGATATAACATTTGTAAAAGGAAGGGAACTTAATCACTGAGTTGGGTAATGATGACAGGAAGGTTTTGACTTAACTGAAAGAAATGAAAAGGGTCAGCAATGGTAGGAAAGGAAAAGAAGAGAAATATTCAGCTCAGTTTTGATTGTGTTGAGTCTAAAGGGCCACAGAGGAGTCAAGAAGGATACAAGCCAAGAAAAAATACTGGATTTGGTGATTAGGAAAATGTGAGAATATTCATGGAGGATGGAGGATGGGGAGGAGGCAAGAAATTGCATAGGTGTATATGTGGGACTGCAAGTGTAGCCTCTTTTATAGTGGTCTAGTCATGAAGGAAGAAAGCTTAGACATGTGTTTTCGTTGTTATTATAAATACTAAAAAGGTAGAGTAAAAGAGATCATAAAAGTGTATAGATGACGTAAATTGGGGTCCTTGAAGAGAAAGAAAAAATTGAAGATCCCACATAGAAGGGTTGAAAGACACTTAGTTTGATACAGCAGGGCAGTTAGGAGGGAGTAAACGCATAAAAAATTTCAGTATGATAGAGGGATATAGGTGGTAGTTGGTAGAAATACTCTCAGTCTTTCTAGCAAATAATGTTCAAGAAGGCTGAGTGTTATTGGAAACTTTAGAAGATAGAAATAATTTCAAATGACTGCTTTGGAAGATTTGCTAGAGGAAAGTGTGGCAGGGCTATTGAAAACCAAAAAGGCCCAGGTACACTCTGTATTCAGAGCAGGCTTCAATGTTTGTAACTCACCGTCTGTGAATGACTGGTGAAATGGAGTTATAGGAACCCTGAAGTTGTAAGTGGCTGAGGCAGACAGGGAAGAAGCAAGGTAGTAATGTGTAGATTTCTAACTGGCCTAGAAAGAGGAAGAATTGAGGGGCTAGAGATCATGAGATGTGAAAATGGCAGATACTAAGCTTGTATTCAATTAAAGCCAAACGTGGAGTCTGCGGATGGAAGATGGGTTATGTGCTGTGGATCATCACTCTCTTAATATTTTAATGAACCGAAATTATAACTCAGGATCATGGCCTCTGAAAAGTATGGCTAATTATTGTTCCTGTGGTTTCACAGGAACAAAAATGAAGTGACTAGGTTAAAATTATTTAACCTTTGGAAGTAAGATAGTAACAGAACAGAAGAGGCCTAATCTAATGTCTTTTGACCACATTACTGTCTCTCTTTTGTGACTCTTCACCCAGAGGAGAAACAGAAAAGGGAAGTGGCTTTAGTTGGCTATCACTATGTAACAGAGGCCCAAAGAACAAAACTTCCTTTTTTCTTGAAACATGTTGAGAGGTCATGGCATAACTGCTGTGCAGCTGCAGCCCTATGACGCTTAGAGCCCATAGTTTTCTGGGTGGAACAAAAATTACATTCATGCCTCCTTGGGGAAGAGTTATTACCTTTAAGTTTCAAAAGAGCAGTTTTGGTGATGCTTATGACACTATAACTCTTTTATTTTCTTGCTGGTCTGGCTGCAGTTAGGGTGACCCAGGGGACCATCCCTACTGATCTTAGAATATGATGACGAGTCATTTTTTCTCATTTTACAGGCTTTACCTCAGTCCTTAAGAATTCATTAATAAAATCCAATTTTGTCTTAATCTCTCCCTAGTTCAGTACAGTAGAAAAGTTTCCTGCAAATGAGACTTACTGGTTGGAGAATGAACAAGGAGAGTGAGAAAGAAAAAGAGGTGGTAAAATACACCAGAGTCTCACTTCGTTTATATCTGAATACGGCAGAGGAACAGTCCTTGGTCCGAAAGATTCCTCTCTGCCGTGGTGAAATGAGAATTACCCTAAAGTTAAGAAACTTAAGACTGGCACTGACTAGTGCAGGCTGGTTTAGAAAATGAGTTTCAATTCTTTATCCATACAGTAGAACTAATATCTATCCCACAGAGCTATTTTTACATATTCAGTAGGAGAACAAATATGAATGCTGCTTGTGTAGTCCAAAGAGAATTGATACTCTCATAAGTCTTATCCATCTTTAAAATGTTAAAGATTTGTAATGAACACCTTTGCCCTTTTATGCAAGAAATGATGTTAGAGGGTTGCACTGGGAGTGAAGAGATTCATCTCCATATTTCATGGTCTTCCTTTATACCTAAAAACCTCTTCAGAAACTTCATTTAAGTAATAGAAGTGGACTTGGAGTGTATTTAAGCAACATAATCTCCAAATAAGTAGTTGAGGAAGAATTTAAAATGCAAGAAGATGAAGCCCTGCTACCTTTTGATGCATATAAATAAGAGATAGGATTTCTGTCCTACATTTGTTAAAAACTAGGGTTGCTACCCTGTATTTTCTCGGACAGCCTGGGTTTCAGTCATGCTACCTCAATGACCCTCAAAAGGATGCTTTTATCCTGAGTTAATATAATACCAACAGAAATCTGTGTGTTACCTATCATGACATCCTTCCATTATAGGCTTATGGGGACCAACAGCACAAACATAAAATGCTGTCAGAATTTTTATATTCATGTAGCCAAGGATCTTTATCATGTCCTTATGAAAAATGGATTCACTAGTTTTTTCATATAGTTATATTAAAAGACTTAATTCATTTTTTAAATGAAGTTTTTAATTATTTTGACTTACATGGATTGAATGGTTAAGATAAAGGAGAAAAGAATGTTAAAAATAGTCCTCTTTTAAGCTCTAACAAGGAGGAATCTCTTCAATGCCCCATAATCATCATGAACAGCTAGGTTGTAGCTGTCCAATCTAGCGCAGAATTTCTATTATTTGTATCAAGAGTAGCTTCTATCCTAGCAGATAATATTTATCATGAGTACATTTTAATCTTTATCTCTGGAGATAAAAAGAGGAAGAAAGGGAAGAAGGGAAACAGGGTGCAAAGACAGCACTAATATCAAAGCCAGTATCAAGACGAAATTACTCAGGGCTGCCTCTGACCATTTTGTTTTCTTCTTTTCTGTCTGGAACATTAGGATTTCAGTTGGTCCCTGATCCTTGATAGATTTGTATTTCTGGTGTTAAAGTTTTAGAAGAATAGGGAAAGCAGACTCTGGGCAAAAAGAGAATCAACTTCTTTGGTGGAAATTGGGCATGGGTTGAAAGTGGAATGAACAAGGCTTCAAGGCTTCTGCTTGGATACTTCCCTCACATATAGGTTGATGGAAAAAGTGAAATTTAAATGATCTTACAATTTCTATTTGCTATTGGATGCATTTATAGTTTTTTAGAGACTTCATTTACCTTTTTATTTACACCCAGTGAGATTTCTCCACATTTGAGAAGCTCTACCAGCAGTTAACCAGTTGTACTGCTAAGGAATGTCATACTGTGGGGCATTATGAAATCAGTCTTTGGAAATGAAAATTCCAGTTTCTTAGCAGGAAAGAGAGGTGCTCTCTACAGAGTCATGCAGTTAGTGACTCTGAAACACTTGTGCACCACCTTAGCCTGACCTACCCTCCTTTACTCACCTTCCTGCCAAAGATCTCAGATAATCAGGCATTTGGAGTGAAAGGTTTACTTTTCCCTTCTTTAAACTTCCAACAAAAGTTTAAAGTTACCTATGATTATTTTAGAAATTCTCAGAATGCTAGCATTAAAACTTAGTATCATTACATACCTTTTGAAGAAATTTCTTAATCCAGCTATAGAATGAATTTTAATCCTTAAGACAGCCTGAGAGGCTCAAAATTTAAACCCAGGGTCTCAGGTCTTTATTCTTCATCCTAACTTCATCAATTCTGCAATGCTCTGTTCTCATGATTTGTTTTATAATATCCGCTCTTACAAGAAGCTTTACCAACCTTTTACAAGAACAGCTGTCCCTCAAATGAAAGGCAGACCTACCAGAGTGTATCCCGTGAATAAATATGTAGTAATCACTATGATCCTCAAAATCTTTGTAATCTAGGAAGTGATAATTAACTAAATGGGAAAGGTGTAGAAATTAAGCTAAAATAACATGATTGTTAAGTAAAATTTTGCGTTCTGGAAACAGAAATGATAGATAACGGTATGTTGGCTTTCAGGACAATTGATCAAGAGAGTTGAAAATGTTAAACCCATACTGTGAAATACAGTAGAAAATAGATATTAGTTATCTCAGTGATACACTAAGTGTAACACTAGAGAAATTTGTAGCAAGCTAAACCAATTAAGCACATTAAAAAGTTGGAGTCTTCAAATGTCTCAGAATATTTTCAAATCAGCCTGAATGAATGCATGTTACAGAGAGGAACATGCAGAGAAGGCATATGTAGGGTGATACATTATGATGTATTGAATTTGTCAAGTCCTCTTTTTTGCTGAATCATGAAGACAAATATACATAGATACCTAGCAAAGGAGTAGTTTTTGCTGCAGATGGGAAAGGGAACTAGTCAGCTGAAGGGGGGGGGAAATTGTAATGATAAAACTAATGGGTCAGGATGGATGGGGATGGCAGTTGAGACACCACAGGAATTGGTATTTAGGATCAATATTTTTTCACTCTCTATGTAAATGACTAAGAATGATGTCTCTACACCAGTGGCCACATGCTGGTATTAATTCAAATTGGAGAAGCCCATAAAAGATTCTTCAGACAATGATCAATTTGAAAAATAAGGAAATATAATTTCTCCATTCCCGTTAGGGATTCATAAATTGGAATTAGGGGAAAGAATTAAAAAATTGAAAGAAAATATTCTCTCACTGCATTCTTTAACTGACATAGAATCTCATAATTATAAAATATTTTGAAATGGGTTAGGGTTTATGTTGTATAAATTCTACAGCCTAGACCTGCCTAGGGATCAAAATCTGTCTCTGCTGCAGTCTCCAGCACCTCCTGCAGTGATCATGGTCTCTGGCCAGCAAAGGCCAGGATTGCTGCTGTTTTGTTGCCTTCTTCTTCCTTTTTTAGCTTTAGTATAAAAGAGAAAATGCTTCCTAAAGTATTGTAGTTCAATGGAAATGGCATCACAGACATGTAGAGAGACAAGAAAACATTAGGCAGGTTGAGGAACATAGGAAACAAGGCCTTTAACAAGCTGATGGTCAAAACTGCTCCCCAAATGCTAAATATTACAAATGATGATACCAGACACCAAATGTTACAGAACAGATAATTCACTACTTTTCACAAGCAGCTTTTAAGTCCTATCTAGGCCACTGCACCCAATATTAGGAGGCATTATTGAAGATGTATCAAGGAGATGTAGAAGTTCCAAAGGAGAACAGCATGAATCACAAAGGTCTAGAAAGGTGAACCCATATGGAAAGGTCTAGGAGGTTAACTTAAAAGGCCTGAAAGCATTGAGCTATGAGAATGAAAGGGGGAAAGGCTGTAGCAAGACATTAAAAGGAGGGATTATGCTCTCAAAAGGTGGGGTGGAGGAGAGACTGCAATTGAAGTTTTGAAGATGCTAAAGTGCAGAGTGAGGCTATATATAGGTAAGCACTTTCAATTAATGCTAAACCCTGGGATTCTGCTGCTTATACTTAAAATGTTGAAACAGCAGGTAAAGTTAGAGTTTGAACCAAACTTTTACACAGAAGAGGTGAACTTGGAGCACAGTATGAAAGTGAAGTATTAGATGGTGGGGCTAGGTAATTTAGTGCCCAGACGTGGACTTTTGGCCAGCTTTCAAATAAGGCTTAATTCACAGTGGATTTGTAATAGTGATATGAAGGTTAGGGTAGTTTTGAAACCCTTAGGTCCCATTTAATGTTGAATTTAATATAAAATAGGAAAATGAATGATGTGATCCAGAAGGCTAACAAAGTGTTTACCAAAGTATAAATCACATGATAATAAACTCTTCTACTATGTGTAAAGCATTGTACTTAGTGCTGAGAAAGTAAAGATTAACAGCCCATGTTCTTTATCCCAAATGGAGAAAGAGGAGTTTAGATATTACAGACAGGATTTCTGTAAGTTCTTTTGAAATGTGGAGATAGCTTTGGGTTAGCAGCATCCATGGTATACATGTGAGAATGCATGTTTCTCTTCTGGAGAAAGTGCTCCCATATCATTCATATAACACAGATGAAGTGAGGCGGAAAGCACTGCTGACAAACCTTTTAGAGCTTTCAATGATAACAAACAGCTGGTTGAGGCACATATGCCATAGGTTTACCACCACTGGTTGAGGAGCCAAGGTCATGTGATGGTACAGTTCCGATACTTTTCCTTTCAATCATATACCTGTGTCAACCTCTTTTCTCTTTTTCTTCATTTTTAGTTTTCTTGCTTGTTTTCTTTCCCTGAAGAGAATTTAGAGCAAGGAAAAGCCACATTTTACTGATGAACTTTTGAGCTTTCCGATTAAACACAAGGATATAAGATTTGTGGCCCCTCTGTTAGCAGAACTAAGTCATCAGTAATACATCAAGCTCTCCCTGAAAACTCCTTTCAATGTAAGGCTGTCTGCTACAGGGTCCTGAGGAGGAACTGCCAGCCCCGTGCTGGATTTACGTCCACATGACACCATAAAGTGGCTAGTAGCTTTAATATGCATGGGGCATCTGTGTGTAAAACTCATAAATGTGTTTTAAATTTTGTGTTAAACTGAAGTCAGTTTCTTAAATGTTCCTTTTTTCTTTTCTTTTTTGTTAACTTACTAATAGTATATGAAGTTTACATTCACCTTAAGGAGTAGGTGCGTGTAGAGGAACAGCTTGATTCCTTTTTAATGCCATCCCCTTCCCAACCTCACACCTCCCCCCAAGTTTAAATCCCCTTTCCCTATTTTCATATGTGTGTGATATTGTCTACATGATAAAGTTCTGAGGAGTAAATGATTTATAAAGTGTTGAATGTAACTTGCCATGTGCTTATATAAAGGGAACAGATTAAGGTATAATAAGTAGTAGATATAGTAGGAGAAAATGATTATAAATAGCAACTACAGTAATGATACCCAATTTTGTAAGCTGTGCATTGTAGGGAAGGTTAATTATCCTAAATTTTTATGCAATGAACCTTACGAGTGCTTCTTTTTCAACTATATTTCTAGAAATTATTACATACAAATTAAGTATTGTAGAGAGAAAGGAGAAGTTGTGGCAAAATGAAACAGGAAAGGGGTAGTGTAAAACTTAGCAAAAAAAAAAAAAAAAGAGTGCCAACAAAACATTTAAAATTCCAAATTCCACAAAATGAAACTCTCATAACTCAGAGTTAAAAACTGTAGAGGGCTTTCTATATATTCAAAATTGGAGTAATTTTCAAAATTATTGATCATAGTGTCTCTGCCCTTGAAGACAGGAGGCTCCTTCAGAATAATTACCTGTCCAATTACCTTACTTTGACCCCAGTTTCCATGGACATTCTGTAACAGCTAGAGGCCTTATGTTATATTGTTCTGCATATTGGACCTTGTTTAATATTATGCTTTCCATTTGGTGGCTTTTGGGTTTTGATTTGTCACTGGCATGCAAATTTTATTGTATGATTTGTTCAAAGTTGATTTTGCACCTAAAGTATTAGCAATAATAGGTTAGTTTTGAATTATTTTTCAGTGTTTATTCTAGTTTATTATTCACTTTTATACTGTCTCTCTTACTCCATGTTTTGAAGATGATGAATTGGCATTGAACAGTGTTTTGTTACCATAAGTAGAGGGAGTTTATGATTTTCATGGCAGGCTAACCATCTTCAAAGCAATCATTTCATAAACATCCTACACCCTCCCCAGAATGGTCACTAGCTGCAGAAGTCTGTACAGGAGAGTTTATTTTGGAGGAAATCTTAAGGCAATTATTTAAAAAGTCACAACTTTGAAAGAAAGAAATCATATTGGCAGTGTATATACACATCTCTCTCTTTAAAAACATATTGCTAAGGCATCCCTCATGTATGAGGATTTACATTCTGTTTAGTGGTAGTATTACAGGAATTGATACCATTTCTAAATACCATAATATATAATTCCTGCAACATAATAAAAGAAATGTCTTTCATATGTTTTACTTTTTCTGGTGCTTCTTGAAGATTCTCCTTCAGATGAGGTTAGTTTAAGTTGGATGTTTGTTTCTTATCTGTGTTTTTTCATATTTGAATTTTCTTTAAAAGTTAGATTATTAAAAAGAGAACACGAAGCAGAATGTTTACATGACCTAAGAAAAACCAATGAAAAAATTCCTTAATTTATACTTTAACCTGCTGGGCTGGAAACATGTTTTTCCTTCACATTTCAACTAGAGATAGAGAAAACAGAGCAAACTGGTTTCTCTGTCTAGATTGAATCAAATACTCAGTGGGACAGAATGGGAAATTGGGCCTTAGTTTTTTAAATCCTTTGTAATATAGTCTTGCTTTATCTAGGTAACTACCTTTTTGAAGTAAAGGTCCATTTTCCCTTTCTCTTCAGGATTCAACAATAACCCATTCATTTTGGGTGACAATACCAATTAGCCCAAGAAAAGCTAAGGAGGGCTTTTCTCTGCCTGTTCTATCCAAAGTGTTCTCCCTAAGACTGCAATGAAAGCTGATGAGAGTGCTGTGGCCAGTTACAATCTCCATCAATCCCTGAGTGAAGTCAATATGTCCTAGTGGTGGTCTTTGAAGACAGCTACTGTGTAGCTCAATAAGCCACAACCTAGATTTAAAAACACGGCCTCTGAGTAGGATAAATGAGACAACATCCGAAAAGCACTTTGAGGTATTTTTAATGGGTAGAGTGATCCATAAACATAAAATATGACTGTGAAAGCTGTTAGCATACTGCCTGCCACATTTCCTCTAGCTTGCTTCAGTACAGTTGAGTAAGCAACCTGGTTAGGCAGAAAAAGTAAACGCAATTTCCATGCCCAGTTGTCTCTCCGTTTTGCCAGCTGGGTTGCTGAATGTGATGCTGTCTTTGTGAAGTGGACATCTGTCTAATGGGAACTGGATTGTGACCACCAGTTCATTTTACACAGGCCACCATACAGCTGCCAGATGGTGACCGGTCTTAGCTATTTTGCAAGTCCAAAATAATATGAGTTGTGTTCAGCTCTAGTGGTAGAAAACATGGGATCCTTCCACCAAACCCTTGCCTCTGCAAAAGAAATTCTTCCGAGAGCCAAGGCTTTACTTTAATCTCTATGAAGGAAGAAAAAGACTTAAGGAAAGGTAATAAATAAAGGCATTTTTAATGACATCTTTTAGGTTTCCCTCTTCCCCTAATTATACTCTAATCTGTATTTAGGAATACAGATTTTTAAGTGGGACATGTCTATGGCTTTTATGCCATAGATTAAATTCCAAGGCAAATAAATTTGGGACAGTTTAAGAAGCAAAAAGAGTCTTTGTCAAATCGCAGGGTTTGATTGTTACTCTAGACTAATCAGTAGTTGGAAGGCCTCCATGCTCCCTTCAGGATTACTGGAATATTTAAGAGATAAGAGAGCCATGTTAGGAGAAGAGCTGCATGAATATATGTAAAACTATCAGTCGGGCTGCCTTAGCAACAGAAAATTCTGTGTTGACACATATTCCACCACATGTTTGCAATGAAGATGTTGTATTTTTAGATACTTCAAAGTCAGGAAACCGTTAAACCATGTCAATATCCTCCTTTGCCCTCCACCACTTCCCCTACGTCCTCAGAAAAAATTGCTCCCATTTTATAGAAAAAGAACCTGAGACAAAGATTGATGTATCTGAACAAGGCTATAATCCTAGGGACAATTGCTGATCTAGTCTTAAAAATACAATGCATCAAAAAAAATACAATGCATTCTTTGGAATAATTATTAATGCTGCCACTTCTTTCACCTAAACCATGTGTGTTCCATATGACCTTCTATCTAAGCCTATATATTATACATGAAGTTCAAGACAGGTTATTCTTCCATTTTACTTTCCTAGCATCTCGATATAAAAAGATGCATATAATACTGCAGTGTAAAAAAAAATTAAAGTTCCAGCACTGAAAATTTTTTTGAGTTTGTAATACTTATTTTCTTCAGTGTCTTTCATGTTGCTTGTTAGAAAATTATGTCTTTTTTACCTCTGAGATTTCTGTGCCTAGTTCAGTACATGGCATAGCGAAGGCATTCAGAGTTTGCTGCTGAATAAGTGAATAAAGTTAATGCTGCCTGATTGTGATTCATTACCAAATAACCCAACTTTTACAGAGTTACTTCCAAGAAGCAGAGAAATGCTTATATTCATTCTATCAGTGTATATTGAGGACCATGTGTGCCAAGGAAGGTGCAGTATCCTGGGGATACAAAGATAAAAGATGTAGCCCAGGTCCATAGGGCCATGAGAGTATTTTGGAGATAGGGTGGTGTCAGCAAATTGTGTGTGTGTGCACCCACATGCCTGCATACATGTGAACACGTACATGTGCACATGTTTTATGAGGAAAAAACCTATATCACTCTTTTTAAAGTTTTTTGGTTTTTTTTTGAAAGCTCTGACCTAATAAAGGTTCACAGCAATTACAGTGTACAAATAGAAGGAATGTCTGAGCTTATATGGTATCTTGTTTACCATGTACAGGGTCTTGCCAGGTACAGTACATGCTAAAAATCAAGTTGTCAAGTAGCAAAGCCTATTAAGTGTTGGGAAAGGGTGTACCCACCCATAGCTCTCAGCATAATTCCAAAACAGAAAATGTTCATTCTGTTCCCAGTTTCCTAGTCATGTCTTCCAGCACCCTCAAATATGCTGGACTGAGTGCTTCCTACTTGTAGCTCTATATATTAGCCTGATTTTAGTCCTCAGTCATTTGGGGCCAGCAGGGGGTGAAGGGTAGAAAGAAGATCAGCTAGAGAGTGTTACAAGTTGTGAAAGTACATGCAAGTGTTTTTACTGATTTTGGTTAGCTTCACGCCATGTTTAGCTTTTATTTATCCTTTACCTACTAGATAAAATGCCAACTTACTTTTTTTTTTTGGTCTTTCTGAGACAGGGTCTCTACCCAGTTCAGGATGGCCTTGAGCTCACTTTGTAGCCTAGGCTGGTCTCGAACTCACAATGATCCTCCTGCCTCAGCCTCCACATCTGCCTTCAACTTACAATTTTTAAAATGACTGAATTAGATGGTGGTATGAAAGATGTAGTGATAATGGTAAAGAACAGGAGATCTAATGTTTCCTTAACTATTCCTCTGTGACTTAGAACAAATTACCTGATTTCCCTATGCCTCCACTTCTTCATCTGCAAAATGAACTGGGTTATGATGCAGATTAAGTGATGTAATGTATGTAGAGTATGTAGGACAGTGCCTGGAAGATGGTAAGCTATTTTTCTACCCTTATTACTTGAGGTGAGAACACTGAAATACAGAGAAGTTAAGTGAACTGTTACAGTCTGTCATTGCTTACCAGTAACACCCCTGGGTACCCTGGGTTCAGGAAAAGTGGCATCAGTCCTTTGTGGTAGTGGGCTCAGTATGCATTATCTTGTTATATATCCTCACAATAAGCAAATACTATTTATTTTGCCCATTTTACAGAGGAAAAAAGCTTACAAATCTGACCCATCTAAATGAGTGGTATATGTGTAGTTTGAACTTGAGTAGTTTGTCTTTTGAGTTCCTAGTCCTAACCATTACATGGTTCAGGTCCTCCTAAAGGGTATAACTGAACATGTTTTTGTGCCTAGTATCTATGATTGCTACACTGAAACTTTCAAGATGCTGCTGGTTTTTTTGAGTGTGAGTGGTCTTTGATATCTCTATTCCTACCGCTTAGCACAGGGTGGTTAGCAACAGATGCTTAGTAATGTTTGTTCAACTGTATTGAATTATTCTTTGAATGCTCCTTGATGGGAGCCTGAATCCTGCCCTTTCTCTACCTTTTCAATCCTGATTATATCCTGGTCTTTCAAAATCTAATACGTATGTTATTTCAGCCATCCTGGCTTCTCATGAACAGACAGTCCATCAGAAAATAATGTCACACTCCGTTGAATTTTCGTAATTTTGCACCCCCCCCACCCTCTATACATGCTGCTTTCATTAAACGTTAAGCTTCTTGCAATCAGAGTCTATTTTAGTTCATTGATATACCATGTAGATGCTCAGAAAACTTAATGCAATGCCTTACAACATGATGGACATTTGTGGATTGAGGGAATACAAACGTTGAAGAAAAAGGTATATTTCACCTACCAGTTTATTCAGCCTTCTTTCCTGCTCTTTCTCATCATGGCACATTGAAATACAGCACCTCATTTATTCCTGGCTTTAAGTCAGCTGGTGGGCACTCTATGGAGCATGAAAAAAAAATATTATTTCAACTGAAGCATCGGAAGTAAGACAATCATTTTAGAGTGTCATTGTAGTGTGAAAAGCTTTGACATTTAAATAAAAGTAGGAAGGTTAAAAAAAAAAAAAAAACAACAGTTCAGTTTGTAGTTGGAATCTCTTTGCAACACAGGCACAGAGCCCTCTCAGCAGCAAGCTCACCTGAAACCCCGCCAGACTTACAGATGTTTCCTTTGGCTCTGGTATGAAGAACCACACTGCAATTCTCAGGAACAATTCTATTCTGGCTGGGATTGATGTAGAAGGGAGGGAGCAGCAGAGAAATTACTTCATAGGTCTTACTCATTTCTAGTTTCTTTGACCCTGTGGTGCACATTACCTTTTTCCTTTGAGTTTTCATACATCACTTTATTCACTTAGTGCCAACACATACAACCATTTTATGAGGCTGTGAAAACGCTGCTTACATAAGTGCTTATTTGGAATTCTGTAAAACGATGATCTATATTGTCTCTGGTTGTGATCCTAGAAGTTCCCTGAAGGTCATATGTAGGTGAATGGAACTCTTCCAGACTTAGTTGTGTGGTTTTTTATTTGTTTGTTTGTTTGTCTGTTTTTACGTCTCTTTGAGAAGTCAGATTATGACACAGAGGATATTTATTCCTAGGACCTAGAAAGAAACAGATTCAAGAAGGAATGAAAAAAACGTCTAAAGTTGTAATAAACGTAAGGTTTCCAAAGTCTCTTCCAAAGCATCTCTTGCCTCTCATGTCTCATCCCAGATTTTAAGCTGCCCCCTTGGCATTAAATGTTCTGCTAGCATGTGGCTTGCCCAGACCTCTTCTTTTGATTATCCTTATTGCTGTTAATAGTGCCACTTTGCTTTCTGTTAATTCATCACACATCCACATTTGTTAAGTTATAACACATGTATACCCCTGTGAAACCATCATCACTCAAAATAACAAATACATCTTTCACCCCGAAAGCTTCCTCGGGCTCTTTTGGAATCTCTTCCCAATTCTATACCAGCACTTGATCTGTTTTCTCTCACATATTAGTTTCTAGGTTCTAACATTCTACATATAATCTAATTCCTTTTTAATGCTGTTAATTCCATTGAATAATTACCATAATTGATTAGTTTTATCAATTCCTTTACTGTTTCCTTGCGTGATCATATTTTTTAAAAACTGCTGTGAATAGTCATATAAAAGTATTGAGAAATATATGCTTTTATTTCTCTTATCTAAATCTCTAAGAGTGTAATGTCTGCATCATAAAGTAGGTTGATATTTAACTTTTTAAGAGACTGCCATACTATTCACTAAAGTGACTGTACCATTTTATATTACCACCAGTAGTGTCTGGGATTTTAATTCCTCCACATTCTTGCTAACATTTGATATAATTAGTATTTCTAATATTAGCCGTTGTGGTTTATGTATAGTAGTAAATGCCATCACAGTTTTGATCTTTCTTTGTTTGAAAACTAATGATGCTAAGCATCTTTTCACATATCTGACACTGCATACGTCCCTTGCCAAAATGTTAGTTCAAATCTTTGTTCAGTTTTTAGTTTATTATTGAGTTTTATGAGTTCCAGAAATGCTCTACATTCAAATCTTTATCAAGTACATGTTTTACAGACTTTTTTTTTTGCTAGTCTGTGTCTTGTCTTTTCATTCTTTTAGTAACATCATTTATAAAGCAAAAATTTTACGTTTTTATGAACTCTTACCAATTTGTTCTTTTACTGATTGTATTTTTAGTTTTGTTAAGAAAACTTAGTTCACAAAGGTTTTCACTCAGACTTCAGTAGTTTTTATAGTGTTAGACTTTACATTCTTGGCCTATTATGATCTATTTTGAATGAATTTTTAGATATGGTATGATTTATTGAAGTTCATTTTTTTAATATGGCTAATTGTTCCAGCACCCTTTGTCCTTTGTTGCCAAATACTTTCTCTACTGATTGCTTTGTACTTTTGTCAAAACTCACATGTCTTTGTATGTGCCAGTTTATTTCTAGACTAATCTGTTTCATTTGTCTGTCTTTGCATCTATACTGTATTGCACTGGTCACTGTAGCTTTATAACAAGGCTTGCAATCAGACACCCCTAGGGCCCCAGCTTTACTGTCCTTTTTCAGAGTTTTCAACTATTCTACCATCTTTGCATTGACTTGAAGTTTACAGTGAGGCAGTTTTTATAGTAAAAGCCAACTATAGTTTGACAACCATACTGAATCTATACATCAAGTAAGAGAAAATTGCTATCCTCATTGTACTGAGTCTTCTAGCCCATGAAATGGTATATTTCTTCATTTATTTAAGTTTTCATTAATTTCTCTCAAGTAGTTTTTGTTGTTTGTTTGTTTTGTTTTCTGTCTACAAGTCTTTTCACATCCTTTATCAGACTTACTCCTATGTATTTCATATTTTCTAATCTTATCCTAAATATTTTTCTTTCATTTGCTATTTCCAATTGTTTTTACTGCATATAGAAATGGAACTGATTTTTAAATTATATTGCATCCTGCAACCTCGCTAAACTTGCTTAGTAGTTCTAGTAGCTTTTTAAAGATTCTATTAGATTGTCTGCATAGAAAGTCATGTTATTTGGAAATGAGAACAGCTTTACTTTTCCAATCTAGTATCTTTTTTCCCCTTGCCTGCTTGTACTGGCTAAAATTTCCAGCAAAGGTTAAATTGAAATGGTAAGAAGGGATATTGTTATATTCTTGATGTTAGGGGCAGTATGAGCTATAGGTTTTGCATAGATGACCTTTCTCAAGGACATTCCCTTCTACTCCTGTTTTGCTAAGAATTATCAGGAATAGATGGTGGCTTTTTTTTTTCAAATGCTATTTATTTCTATATCTGTTAAGATGATCATCTGACTTCAATGTTTCATGCGTAACTTGTCACGTGGCAGTAAATTCTCTCACCTTTTGTATAATGGAAAACATTTGCCTTTGCTTTTGAAATACATTTTCACAGACAGATTGACAAGGTACCCTCCCCCTCAGGATTTCAAAGATGTTCCTCTGCTGTCTTCTCACTTACATTGTGATGTTACCCTTTTCTTTGTTTCTCTGTATTATTCTTTTTGCCTCAGTCTGCTTTTAAAATATTTTTTAGTACTGAGTTTGAATAATTTGATTATAGCGTGTCTTGGCTGGTTTTCTTCATATTTCTTGTTCATTGGGCTTTTTAGGTCTTTGAGTTTATACTTTTTCATCAAACTTGGAAAGATTTCAGCCTTTTTTCAGGTGTCTTTTTCTGTCCCTTTTCTTTCTCCTTTCATTGCTTACATGCTTTTATGCTTTCTCTCTTCCCCTCCTTTTGCTTTGTTCTTGTTTTCAGTTTTTGAAACATAGTTTCTTCTGCAGTCTTAAATCTGTCTTTAATCCCATCTATTGTATCTTTTAATTTAAGACACTGTAGTTTTTTAATCTCTCTAGGTCCATTTTGTCTTCTTCATATCTTTTAGTCTCTACTTAATCTTTTGGAACATATTCAACATAGAATATTAACTATTTTAAAATCTTTGTCTACTAATTCTAGCATCTGTATTCTTATTTCCCATTTGAAAGTAAGGCCTTCCTGAGTCCTCTATCCAGTGTGCTATGAATTATGAGTTTGTCTAGCCTGGTAGGAACAGATTTTATTCTAAGCCTTTAAGCCTTTTGGATAGTTCTTTTTCTTGGCCTTTGGTGGGTTCCTCATGCATTGACCAGTACTCTAATACATCCTGAGGAATAATGCTGTAGATGTGTGGATCTCTGAAGTTCTCCTTATACACTCACTCACTCACCTCCAGCACTCTCTTCTAGGAAATCTGTCTCCACTGTCATCTTCACATTTTTCATGTTAAGAATCTACCAGATTCTTACTCCTTTCTGTCCTTGTATGCTGTGACCTGGAAACTTTTGCAGGACAATAAGCTGTTTTCAGGCCGGAAAGTTATCCACCTAGGCCAGAAACAGAATTCTTTTCTTGATTATATTTTTTATCCCTGGTTCTTTTCTCACAGTTCCTTCCTATTTGTGCTGATTATGCTACATCAATTTTTAGTGGCAATATATTGTCTAGTAAATACAGCTTAGATTTCTTGGCTATTATTTCTAGGTCTTCCATAAACTGCTCTATTTTTCTCTAATTTTCTTTGTAACCTCCATTTTCATTTCTAAAATCTATTAGCTGGAATTTCTGCATGTCATCTTTTTCTGTTAACAGCTTGTCCTCCTTCAGGACTTAGCATTTCCTATAAAGTTTTATATTTCCAAGTTGTAAATAAGCTCTCAGAAAGGTTTATATGTTCCTCTTTCATGCATCCTATTACCTTATAGCATCTATAAATCCCGTAAGGACAGAATTTATATATCACTTACATGTTGTTAGAAATACACAATGTGTATTGTATACATTAGGCATACATGTCCATTAACACACTTTTTGGGAATCTTGGGAATGAACACTGAATAAATATTGATGAAATTTTGACTCGATAATATCTTATGCTGAAAATAATTGAGGCGATTCAGTTGTCCACAGGATGTTTTTATTCTGCTTGTAACTCAGCTAGATAGTTCTCTTTGCAAACAAGAACTATCCTTTACCCTGCAAGAGAATGAACTCTAAAACAGAGATTTTCATGTGGCTAACCTAGGATTGTTGCAACCCAATACTATGCCTGTAAGCACAGCAGTAACTCCCAATGGATGGTAGGCTCAGAAGAATAATTCTTAAAAAAAAAAAAAAAAGAATTCCACCAAGTTAGCTGTATCGTGCTGCTTAGGAATGTCAGAGAACTTTGTCCAGAATCTAACTGAAATATAAAAGCATTTAAGGAAAAAGCACAAAATTAAATTCAGTAACTTCTAGTCACTGAATTTTCTAAGAATCCGTTGAAATTATACTACTTACATGAGGTAACTAGATGTGTTAATCAGCTTTTTATTACTGTAACAAATGCCTGAGAGAAACGGGAAGAGACTGGAGTCACAGTGTAACATTCAAGGGCATGCCCCAATGGCCTAATTCCTTATATTAGACTCCCACCTCTCAAAGGTTCCCCTACCTTCCACAGTGCCACAGCATAAGGACCAATCCTTTAAGACATGGTCTTAGGAGGAACACTTTAATTCCAAACTGTAACACTACAGTAATAGTCAGAAAGCAGAAATTACAGTGGTGATTGCCAGAGGCTGAGGGGATAAAGGAAGAAAAGTTGTAGTTTAATGAATATGGAGGTTCAGTTTGGGAAAATGTAAAATTTCTGCATATGTATAGTAGTGATGGTTCACAACAATGTCAGTGTACTTAACTGCCACTAAACCATACTCTTAAACTGGTTGAAATGGTAAGATCTTTTACATATATTTTATCATAATAAGAAAGGAAAATCCCCTGAATTCCTGGCCATGTTTATAGAAAGATTATAGGTTATATTCTGGCTTTATATTCTACTTCTCAATTCTGGACAAGCCAAATATCCTCTCTGAATTTGTTTCTTCACCTATAAATGGAGACTAACACATTAAAAAGTGTCTCATGCATGCCTGTGACATAGTGGGTATTCATAAATGTTCATCAAATTCTTCCCTTTGTTCAGCTTTGTAAAGAAAGCTTGGTTATGTGGGTAGTTCTGTCCAGGTATTGGTTTGGACAGTGAAGGGGCAGAGATGGTGACTTCGGGAAGAGGTGAACTAGTAGAAGTTAATGCCTCTTTCCTCAATCTCCTCAGTGTGGTCCCCATACCACAGAACTCTGAGTCTAGTACTCTGCAGAGTTTCTGTGAGGTGTCTGTCAGTTTTGCAATGGGGAAGAGACCCTGGGACTAGGATGTGCCATGGGAGACCAGCTGCCAACATGGTGGTCTCGGGAAAGTGATCTAGCAGAATGCACAAAATGAAAATGTTGTCTTTACATCTGAAGTCACTGAGTGACTGAGAGAAATTGGAACCTGTGGTTGACCCTCTGTCTTTGCATTTCACTTAAGTGTGGATTCCCCCACACATACTTTCTAGAATCCTTATTGCCAGAAGTTATATTCTCTGTATCATTAGATTTGATAACTTTTTTTAAGTACTGTGAAAAATAATTCTTTAATGCTTTTCATTGGTGCTTAAATTTCTGAACAAAGAGACTATTAAATCTGAATGTGGAGGAGAAAGGGGATGTATGCATGCAAATGCTGTTTCTTTGATTTGTAGTCTTCTCCCTTCTAGCCTTCATATGGAGAGCCCCTATCTCTGTATCTGTGCA
The DNA here is from genome assembly GCF_034190915.1 of Cavia porcellus. Classification (NCBI taxonomy): domain Eukaryota; kingdom Metazoa; phylum Chordata; class Mammalia; order Rodentia; family Caviidae; genus Cavia; species Cavia porcellus. The sequence continues at coordinate 42,719,917 of NW_026947496.1, read as the reverse complement.
CTTCATAGAAACTTGACAACACTCCTAGAATTTTCCTAGATTATTGATATTGATATTGATATTGTCCAGGCTGTTAGGAGTGAGAGATTGTCACCTGCTCGTCCACAGCGTTCAATGTCTTCATGAGCATTCTCTTCAGTTTTAAGGAACCAGCTGTCTCGCTTGTACAGCTATGTAGCCCCAGGCTGAGATCTTGTCAGACTCCTACCTATTAAGTAGTATTTAGTCCCAGTTAAGACTGGGCTTTTCCAACATTTTCCAAAAATACAACAGCATGGGACTGTGAGGAAACGCCACCCCCTGAATTAGTATCCCAGTTTGTCCCAGTGAGGTTGGAAGTTAGAGAAGATGATGTAGTTATTCAAATTAACCACTCATGCTACTCCCTTTATTACAGTAGCTTTACAGAGAAGTACCTGGTTTTGATTCCCAGGAAGGTGAATAATCTTATGTCAAAAATGCGTCACCATGCAACTGACCATTGGAGGGAAGACCACAGTGTCTGCTGCTAATACCCATGTACCAGATTGCACAAGAGCCAGGTTTTTGTGAAAGAGAGCCACTCTGCACTTTCATGCCCCCTAAAACAACTATCCTGTGACAGGCTGTCATAGCACTACCAAGTGAGCCTTGTTATTTTGGAAAGGAATCAGGGACTTTGAGATCTGATCTAGACAGTGTTAACCCCCTGTGTATCCTGCTCTCCCTCTTAGAACCCTTTCACAGGGTTGATAAGAAATTCAGATGAGACACCTAAGACCCAGTGCTTTTCAACTCTGCATTAAAATCACCTAGAGAAACTGAAACACAAAAACACCAATATCTTGAGTCCACCCTCAGCCTGATTTAATTTTTCTGCCAGCGAGCCCAAGCAGCACCTGAAGAGTTTTCAGGTGATTCAAGTAAGAGCTAGAATTGAGAGGAAGCAAGAGTGACAAGGCAAGAATTCTTGGATAAACTTAGTTTGGTATTACTGACCACTTATTTCATCTAAAAATTACTCTTCATATACAGATATTATAATCATTAATGACACTTTTGTTTTTCCTTACATTGTTGCCAGCAATGAAGCTAGTTGAGTGAAGCTAGTTGCAAACACCCGTGAGCGTTGTTTACCACGAAGAAATTCACCTTAAGTCATTTTTAGTGAGAAAATTAACCACCATAGTTCATAGCCCTAAAAGCAGACTCCCCAAAATCTTTAGCCTCTTGCTGAGCTTCCAGTGATTTCTCTGCAATAATAAGTCTTTCCCTCAAAGAAATGGGTGCTTTCATGGACTGTGAGGAGCCAGGCCCAGCCACTCTAAGGTTATAATTGCCTACTGGTTGGAAAACCCTAAGGGCTTCTTCATGGAGGCAGACGCCAAGTATAAGGCGGCAGGGAAAAGAATGATTTTGATGGGTAAAGTAATGCATTTTAGTCTGAATCTTACTGCTAAGCAGGTTTATAGGAAATCACAGGTTTATGTGAATGTGAAGAGAACAACTCAGAAGTTTCACAGTGACAAGATAAGTGCAGTAATTATATTTAAATAAGTTCAGAGGAAAATTTCACCACAAACTGCATTAACTAAAGAAAGTTCTCTACAATGGGATGTAATTGAATTAACAGTAAGTTCTATGCTACTGCTGCCCCACCAGTCTAGAGCTGGTGCCATCTTCAGTCAGACAGTCCTGTTTGTTCCACTGAAAATTCATGGGAGAAGGGCAGAAGGTATGGTAGGTTTTTACCAGAAGACATAACACCTCATTAGGGTGTATGGTAGTTTTTGTTATGATCAAGTAATAATGCAAGTTTACACGGAAGAACATGCTGTTATAAGATAGTGCTTGATTTTGTATACGTATGTGGTACCTGTTAATAAAGTAGCTTTTCTAAGAAATTTGCAAATATGTAGTGCTTCACATTTATGAATTTACAAAGTATTAATTTTCTGTGTAACTCTGAGAAAGAGGCTGATGAGATTCAATTATCCTCATTTTATGAAGGCAAAAACATAGTTTTCACAGGTTAAATAGTGGTCATACAGATAGGAATTGGTTAGATCAGAAGGAATTTGAAGATCTCTAAATTCTCATTTTCATGATTTTGTTTTGTGATTTTTCATAGTTTTTTTTTTACTTTAAAGTTCTATAAATAAAATTTTTTAATTGAGTTTTCATCTTTGAGAAAGTGGAAAATTTTAAATGAAAGATTGGCCTTTCGCTAGTAACCCAAATATGTCTCTGTAAATGTATTCATCTAGTGCTTTGGAAACTGTTGGTTCTATAGAGGGTATACTGAAATTATTCAAGGTCCAAATATTGATCACTGGGTGGGAAGAAAACTAAAGCTATCTACGTAACAGAAAATTCTTGTATCCTTCAAATAAACTCTTCTTAATTTCACTTTTGTTTTTATTAGCAAAGAGCTAATAATTATTTAGCAAAGAGCTAATAATTATTTAGCAAAGAGCTAATAATTAATGTATAGTGATATTTTACTTTGCTTATAATGTATCAGAAATTGAGAAATGGATAGCACTTTCTGAGCTAACAGAGTGAAGCTAGTTGCAAACACCCGTGAGCATTGTTTACCACGAAGAAATTCAACTCCACTTTTATTTGCTGTCTGTTTCACAAAAAAGAGCCATCCCTTATATTTTATACTGCCATCTGGTGATAAAGATACTGATAGTTCTTTTTTGGACAAGCCATGATTTCAAGAAGGAATGGAGATGAATTCTGACCTCAATAGTCTCTGCTCTGAATTATGATTTTCAGTAGGTCACTTTTAGGTATCTTGTAGCCTTAGTACTATCTCAGTATAATAGGGATGGTAATACCTTTTTCTATGTAATTGAGAAGTTTTTGAAGTGCCTTTTTGGAAACTATAGAAATTTGTTATATTTATTGTCTGTGACTATAGAAATTCATGATATTCATTGTCAGTGTTTCACTATGGACTTAAACTTGCCTCTTATCACACCTTTAGATGTGACAGTATTTCTCATTCCATCAGAGTAATGTCACACTGGCACCTTTGCTGTCTTTTTTCTAGACTATCCTCACAGTACTTTCTGGGAGTGTTAACTGCTACTTGACTCGTTTTTTTCTGCCAGGGAGAACAGAAATGCAACAAACACCAGGGGGAGAGTCATTGTTTAGTAAGTCATTCTGGAAGGCAGTGAGAAAAGTTGCCATTCCCTGACTCCTGCTTTTGTCATTTTGTTACATCAGGTCATGAGGTCCCTAAAACTATGCATAAGCATCAATTCTTTCTGTCCTCTACTATTTCCATATCATCAAACATAAACCTGCCACATCCAGGCCACTGGCAATGCTTGCGGAAAGAAGTGTCGTTAAGGAAACAGGACAAGAAATAAATTGCATTTAAAGTTTTGGCTGGCTTGTAACTGGAATTAGGATTAAAAAATTAATCTTCCATAACATCGATACTATAAACCAAGGCCTGGGTACCATCACAGTCATACACTTGCTGGAGAAAAAGGGAGAAAAGGATCACACACAGGAAGCAATGATTTCTAACCTGGCAATATTTTATATGAACTGGCCCTGGTATGCTGGCTGTTGTTTATCTTCTGACTTGTTCCACATCGCCTCCCACTTGGGGCCTAGAACATTGAACTATGCCAAACAATCAGTGGGAAAATCACCTTATTATTAACCTAAGTGGAAAATATAATGGCTTTTTGAATGTCTTCATTCACAGGCTCAGTAACACAACATATTAATACTCTTTCCTGAGCATTGCAGAACAGAGTCTTCATTTAAACTTCCTTTATCTTTGCCTACGAAGAAACAACACCTCATGGGAAAAAATTACCCCCTTGAGAATTACTTTTATCCTTTTCATTTGCATATAGTTTGAATTCATAATTGGGCTATTTTTATTGGTTAGCAGCTATATTATCATATGAATCTGTGAATATATAATTTACAGTCATTTAGACCAATCATCCCACAGTAACCCTGGGAAGCTCATAAGCATTATCAGCCTCTTTTTAGAGAAAGAAAACGAAGACTTGGGATAAGAGTTGCTGAAAGTCGCTGAGTTTCTGCTATGGTCAGAGAAGTTTTTAAACTGGAGAATTGGATACCGTGTGTGGCACTTTCACTTTCACATTGTTCTTTTAGTGTGTTTCCTTTCTGGCCTCAAGAGAAGATAGGGTAGGGATTAGCATATTCTTTGTGTACAGAAATCTGTAGTAGGAGAGAATCAGTGACTTGCCCAAGCTGGGAGACTTGAGACTAAAGCCACTAAACCTGATTCTCAGGCCTCACTTTCTGTTAGATCTGTTCAGGAGACTGTTGAATTCAAGACCCTACTGTTGTATTGAGCCACACCCAAATGTATAAAAAAGGTTTTGTGACTTAAGTAGCGTCCATTTTCATCTCAACTTTCAGTTCCCATAAAATAAACAGATTCTGGGTGCAAATGGCCCCTTAATAATGTCACAGAGGAAAAGAAAACCATCATTTTCTCTGCCTTCAGAATATGAAACAAAGTCCAGGTTGCCTGATTCTGCTAGTGAAAGCAGCAGCCCAGCACTTATTGACCAACTCTCACTGAGCCACCTTTCTTTTAAACAATATGCAGTGGAAATAAGTCTGTCCTCGGGGCCACCTTGCTCACTACACTGAATAGAGTCTCACTTCTGTTCGACTTGCACAGTCAGTGGCTGAGGGAAGGACTCAACTCATACATCTTTATTACCAAATGTGTGTCTCATATGAAGGTGCATGTAGACCAAACTTGGTTCAGTTTCCTGTGTGTTTAGCTAACTCGTATAGATTTATTGCTGATTTAATTCATTTTCAATTCATTTTATGATTTCATTTCAAATCATTTCATGATTTCAATTCATTATGAGAACTTCAATTTTTTTTTTTTTTTTTTTAAGACAAAGTCTTGCTTTGTAGTGCATGCTAGCCTTGAACTCGCTTATGTAGCCCAGGCTGGCCTCAAATTCATGGCAATCCTACTTTAGCCTCCCAAGGGCTAGAATTACACACACGTTCCACTGTGCTGGGCTTTTTTTTTTTTTTTTTTTTTTTGTACCAGGAATTGAACTCATGACCTTGCACTTGTCAGGCAGGCACTCACACCACTGAGCTAAATCCCTGGTCCTTGGACTTAATATATCTTTTTGATGCTGATAACTTAATTAAAAGTATTAACTAACTAATTAAAAATACTTCTTAATATTTTGTTTTTATTACTTTTTAAAATGTATTTTTTTGGTACCTCCAAGGCAGTTGGCAAATACTATCTTTTTCAATATGGAAGTTGGATTCAAACTTACAGTCACTGTCACTTGGTAACCAGACCCCATATAACAATGTCAACATTCACCAGTGATTTATTGCTTTAAATTGGAATCAGCTGATATGTGGCTCCACAGTTTTTAACTCTGCAGGATTAATCTGGAACCTGCTGGTTCACATGAAATAGTTGTTTTATCTGCTGTTCTAAGGCCAGTGAAATATTTAAAAGATGGCTGTGTAATCGGTCCATTATCTGTTGGTGTTCCAGTTTATTCTGTTCCATGTGGCAGTGTACAATCTCAAAAATAATTATTCTGCTGTAATTAACATGGGAGTCAAAGGTAGAAACTAATTAAAAAAAAAAAAAAAGAAACTCCACTGAGCAAGCTCTTTACTGAACTTGGTGTTTCTATTTTGTTATCTTCTTTGTGAGAAAACAGAGGCTGTGATGGCCAGACCTCCTAGAAACCTACCAGCCTGGGGCAAGGCCTAGGAGACAAGGTGTTTAATCTACTGCCAAAATGTCTTGTTCTGTCTTTAATTTTTTTTCTCATCTTTTTCATTTTTTAAATAAATTCAATTAGACTAGGCATTATTTTACTTTTTTAGGCATAGGTAGGCCCTTGGAAATAAAGATGCTGAGACTTAGAGCTTTCTTTTGTTCTAAAGACAATCAAAAGATATCAAGTTAAAGAATGTAATTTTAAAAAAAAAATCTAGGTATATGCCCCATTTTTTACTTTCTTAGGCAGTTGTTAAAGGAGATCAGAAAGGCATAGGTCATATGCTGTGCTTGACACAACATTTTCTGAAAAGCTCATCTGAAGAAAACTGTCATAGATTTTTTTTTTCATAAACTGTATAGTCACTAGGGATGATTATTCTTTTTTGCCAAGGTGTTAGCAATTATCTGTAGTTTGTCACTGATATTTCAAGGAAGACCTGGAAATAAAAATCTTTTATATAAAAGTCTGCCCATGGGCTGGGGATTTAGTTCAGCAGCACAGGCACCTACCTTGCAAGCACGCAGTCATGAGTTTGATCCCAAGTACCAAAAAAAAAAAAAAAAAAAAAAAAATCTGCCCATTAGACTACACAGCCTCTCTTTGAATGGTAAGTAAAATATGAAATTTTAAAGTGAACAGGGGAAAGTACACAATGAATTGTATAATAAGCACTTTTTTAAAGGTAGGAAACCAACTCTGGAGAACAAGTGTGGGTCAAGTAGAAGTAGAAAAAGAAGTACATTCTGCAGCATGAAGACAGGCCACCGTGCAAGAGTGATTGCAGTGGCTGCAGCTCTGTTCTTGTAGACCAACAGTGGTTCACTTGTGAAGTACCAGGGATTTCTTTATGAGTAGGAGCTGAGAATGGGAAGATGGGGAGTTACATGTCTATATTTTATAAGTGAGAAATTATCAAGAAGCAAATTGTTTTATTAACACTCAAGACAGCAATTGACTTATGACTTCTGGCACTCATATTTTTAACTAGAGACTAGCTGGAAGCCATTAGTTAATAAAGTATCATAGTCCAAGATGTATTTAATTGTATCTGTTTTCTTGCGATGTTTTCTTCCTCTCTGATTCAATTGCCAGTCGTCTCTTGGCCCATTTTCCTGTCCTTCTTGAAATACAGTTAATCACTTCTGAATGGACTTTTAGCCCTCCAGCCAAACACTTCTTTTGTCACTGAGTGAAAGCCATGCTTGCTATTGCTACCTGTCTAGAAGTACCAAAAGTAGATACCAATTAATGAGCAGAAAAGGCCCATATAGCATGCACTGTGTGAATTTCATATTAAATGCTTCTAGACTAGAAAGGACAATGACATGTTGCCCTCCATGCTGCCCTATGCTTAGCATGCTTCTCTTGAAAAAGTATACTTATTTTCATGGAATCCATTTCTAGTCAACTATTATAAGCAGGCCCTTCAGACTTCATTAAGCTTACATGTTATGAGGGAAACATCTGTATTTTAAAAGTTAAAATATTAACCAAAAGTCAAGAAGTTAGTCTTGATAGCTGGAAATTTACACTTTATTCTTTGTTCTACAAAATATACTTATTTCTGCTCTAAATCAGCAGTACTAAGCAAAGAGTTAGCATATAACAAAGAATGTGAAGAAGAGTAATAAGATAAAACCAGTCAGTCTTTAAGCTTCAGACAACCTAGAAGTGCCCTAATTGGGTGGCCTGAATTTCTCACCTGGGAATTTTCCAGCACAACTAGCACCCAGATATGCCCCAGCTTGATGTCACAAAACTAGGTCATTGGAGTATGCTCCAGAGAATATATTTTAGGACAAATCTTCTAGGGAGAGATTTTAAGAGACTTTCTATATTTCTAGTTGTAGTTGAAAATGAATGTTGTTAAAATTCACTCGAACTGTCCAGATATCGTCTTGATTGCAAGCGAACAGGTTTGGTAGAATATATGAACTCTGGGATTACTAAAGGAGTTTTTCACGAGTAGCTTTCAACAACCAGCTAGCCTATGTGCAATTACAAAATTTTTCAGGAATCATATTTATATGTATGAGTGTGTCTTAGTTACTTTTCTCATTGCTGAGATAAAATATCTGACACCCAAAGTTAAAGGAGAAAATATTTATTTGGCTTACAGTTTGCAGAAGTTTTAGTCTATAATGGCTCCAAGGATGGGTGCCACATAGCAGAGGAGCAACAGTTCATGGTGGGCAGAGAGTAGCAAAAGCAAATGGGACCTTATCAGCATCTTTATGCTATTTTTATCCAGACTACTTGGGGCAGGTAGCACTCACACCCTTAATCCTAGTGCCCTTGAGCCTAGTATTACACCATGAATCAATCCCAGTTCCACAGACTCTATATTCAGCCACTTCTGAAAAAGCCCCACCTATGACTGACTGCACAAGGCTTTGAGGAGACTCTAGTTACAAGCCATAGCTAAGTTTTTCTTAAATTAATTTCAGTTTTATCCCCATTACAATTTTTCTTATATCAATCTGGCAAAAGGCTGAGAACATCTTTTCTTAGTACAGATACTTTGTATTCTTTACATTGTTTAGATGTACATGAAATCCCAGCTAAGGCAAATAAGGAAGAGAAGTGAATATACTGAATTTATTTAGGAGCAGTTTTCTTGATTTTCATGGTAAACTCCTTCATACTTTTGACACTCTGGGTATGTACTTATCATCATCATGAATATTTTGGAGAGTTTTAAAACAATTGTAGATCTGTGTAGGTACCAGAGGGTTTTAAAAATGTTACAAGTGCTACTCAGGAAAATGATACAGGTTGCTGCCTCTCTCCTTTGTCAAGTTGGCCCAGATCACCAGCATCTCTACGTCAGACTTCTGTACCCCTCCATGGTCATCTGTACCCCAGAGTCATTAAGACCATGAGTAAGTTAATGAAGCAGAAAGGGGAATGGGTCAGCACTCTGAAAAGTACCAACAAAGGGAAGAGAGAAAAGGTTGAAAAACAAGACAGAAATTAACTCATATTTTTATGAGCTAAATATCACACTACAAGTTACTTCTCTGATGAGAAAATTAAACTTAAGAATTGTTATCAGTAAGCATGATACTTTAAGTATATGTATCAGAAAATCTACACGTTCTCAACTTAGTGAATTTTCCTGAGAGATTTGCTCAAAAAAAGGGTACCGTTAGGGGCTGGGGATTTAGCTCAGCGGCATAAGTGCCTGCCTTGCAAGCAGGCAGTCATGAGTTCAATCCCCGGTACCGATAAAAAGGAAAAAGACAAAAAAAAAAAAAAAAAAAAAAAAATAGGGTACTGTCTTCATGAAACTGTATGTACGCGTTATGTATTACTTGCTTTGTCTCCCCAAATTGCCTTTACCTGTGTTCCAACTTCTAGTATTTTGAAACCAAATTTTACCTTTCTGGTATGTTTTTATAGTTTTTGTGTGTGTGTGTTTTTGTTTTGTACCAGGGATCAAACTCATGACCACGCACTTGCAAGCCAGTCACTTATGCCATTGAGCTAAACCTCAGCTCCTTCTGTATGTTTTTAATACAGTTGTTTTAAGTGGTTTCCAGAAAATATCTGAAGTTATGAAACAGCCAGCACTGACATGCTTAGAGTTGTCATTGTTTCAATTATCCTTTTGTTGGATTTTCTCAACCACTTGGTCTTATGTTAATTAAGATAGACTCAACAAAACAAAAGGCCACTTGATTTCTTGCTTATGTCCTTTGTGTTTTATGGTGGTTTTAGTTGATACATACCTCACATGAAACAGGGATCCAGTCTAGCTCATCGTTTGGCTGTGCCCTCATCCAGAAAAAAAGAAAAACAAAAAGAAAAAGAAGCACGGAGGACTATCACATACATCTATTGTATTAAGACTCTGGCCCAGAAGCAGCAAATGCCACTTCTGCTTGCATTTCTTTATAAGGTCACATGGCAAGGTTTAGCTAATGTAGCTTCAGCTCATGCTCTGCTGCAATCCTTGTAGTAGGAAATGAAGGAGAGATTGGATTCTGGTGGACAGTTCATAGTCTTTGCTATAGTGTTCTTTGTTGTATTACTTCTCAAACTACCTAAAGCAGTGGAGACAAGGGGGTATACAGACCTCTTTGTCAGCCCGAGAGTCAAGTACCCCAGCCAAGGTTTGATAAATTATCTGCATGCATACAACAGCAAATACCACAATCATTGTCCAGAAGCATGCCAAATGCAAACTTTTACCTTTCAGTAAAATGCTATATATTTGAAAGTTCTCTTATTGTGCTTTTCTTTTAAGACAAAAGATGTTAATGTATGAGTTATTTTTTTCTAAACTAAAACCTCAGTATTCAGGTTTAGTTGCAGTATTGGCACTTTGCAATAAATAAGTGGGTTTGGGGTTGCAGTTTTGGCACTTGGTCTCTAAAAGGTCTGCCTTCACTGACATAGAGGATAAAAATTCCAGGAGACAGGGACATACAGATTACCAATCCTTTCCCCTGAAAAGCCTGAGCTAGTAAATCTGGATAGTTCCATCTCAGGGAATTTTTATCTATAGAAAAGTTTGAGAAATACTATTTTGAGAAATAACTAGATTGTGGTAAAGCAACTTTATATTTCTTATAATCTTCTATTGAGAATCTTATGAGGAATTGTGGCAGATCACATAGAAGAACCTAATAACTCCAGGCACCCTTTCTTACCTCCCGGTCTCCGAATGAGGCTGCAGACCTCATTGTATAAGCATAACACTAACACATATGTTCCAACCTGAATTTTTAATGATTTAGCTCAAATACTTGGGATATATCAATTTATGACAGCTTTTTAATGTATAGTTCAGTGTATAAGATTCATGTCGCCATCTTTCATATTGGTCAACTTTCTAGTCACTGGGACAAACTGCCTGACACACACATTTAAAGGGAAGAAATGGTTTATTTTTGCATCACGGTTTCAGTCCATTATCGGCAGACCCCAACTAGAAGTATCATGATACAATAATGTGGGGGAGCGTAGCTGCTCACTTTCGGGCAGCCAGAAGCAGAGCCCAGAGGAAGAGTATGTTGAGAGAAAATACTCCAAAGCAGGTACCAGGGAGCCACCTCTGACTAGGCCCTACCTCCTAACCACACATTCAGCTGTAAACACCAGTGCATTAATCCACAGTTGAGGCCTGCACCAAGGATAACAGAATCCAGTGACTTCCCAGGGAGTCTCGTAATCCAGTCAAGTCGACAGTTAAGATTAACTGAAACATTTAGAATCTTGTTCCTGTAATTATGACTCGTCATAACATTGAAGCCCTGCTATGGAAGTTATAAACATAAGTATACTGGATAAACCATGACTGAAATTTTTTTTATCAATGACCAAGATTATTTATTATGCTAAAAATGAAGAATGGAAGGTTTCTCTACCCAGCCTTCTAAACACACCAGAAGAATGATACAGTGGATCAGGTAGGTCTTTTGTAAGCTTTTTATAGATTTGAATCTTGCTCTTTGCTATTCAGGAGTCACAGAAACTGTGTCCCTTTTGCCAAACTGGAATAGCCAAAAACAATTACATTGATGAAACTTAAATCTTCCTGTCACCAAATATTCCAGGACCAATTAAAAAGGACCTGTGTTTAGAATATCACTATTTTGGAACATTTGAGCTATTGATCTTGTTATAGAATATAATTTTGAACTAACTTTGAAACCCTTAATAGTAGGAGAAAATTTCTTTTAACTACAAAAAAAATTATCATTTGTTATCTGCACAATTAGGAAGCAATAGAGTACAGTAGAGGCTCTGCCATATAAATAATCTTCGTTGCCTAGGGCTTTTTAGATTATTGCAGAGTGTTTTATCACATGCCTTTCTTCCCACTCCCATCTTTATAATTGTGTGTGTGTATGTGTATGTTTGAAATCCAAACAGGAAATGGCTCTGAAGTCTAAAAAGCCAGCACTTGGAAATCTATCTTCATCTAGTCATTTAAGGAAGAAATAGAACTCTGCAGAATATTTTCCCTCTTTTTTCAAATGGTTTAATAAAAGAATAAGTGTCATTGGCAATGACTGAGAAAAATGAAAGTTTTTAGATCAACTACTCCTTCAGTGTGTGTGCAGTGTGAAAATGTTGATAGATGGCATGTTTCTCCTAGAATAAAACCCAGTGGCTGCTGGGTGTATAGAATTACCTGAATTCAAACACATATTTCACTTTTCTCTCACTGAGATATTCTAGGGAGGGATTCTATGGCAAAGAAGACAAATCTTTCCACCTGCTAATGAACGAGCATTTAACTCTGCCACTCAGTTTTAAGCACTTCAAGTGGGCCAGGTATTATATTTTTTGTATCCATAATCCATACTTACTTAAATTTCCTGAAATAATGAAAAACCATATTTAATATCTTTCTGGTTAGAAACAAATGGGCCAGACTTGGCATAAGTCTACCTAACTGAATTCAGGTCCAGGCTTTGTTTGTAACCAGAAAGGTGATGCTGTATCGAGAAGTCACTCTTCCTGCCTCTGTGCCTTTTACTGGAAATGGGGACTTAAATTAGAAGATGGTTGCTAAGATCTTTTTTTCTCCTGGGTTCAACATTTGATTTTGCTCTCAGTGAAATCAGAACTAATCCTTGTCCAAAACCACAATGTTACTAGTTTGTTACTTCCCCTCTACTACCTCATTTTGGGGGTCGTTTTTCTTCTTTCATGACGCAACTATATGCCCCGGACCCATGTTCTCAAGTATAAGGTATCCAAAGCTGATCATTAGAGGTTTATTTATATTGCAGTATAAATCATTGGAAAAACAGATCTAAGTGTTGTTTCTTCTGAGGGATTTTTATTTTACCATGAATATAAGAGTGAGACTAAAAACATGAATCTCAAAGAAGGAGAGAAAAGATTGGGTGAGAAAACAAAAGAGGGCATTTTATGTAGGCTTTGCTGACATAGCCCTGGCTTTCATCTGTTGTCCCAGGGTCATTACTAACATTAGTTCTTCTGCTTTCAAAAGTGTCCTTACTTGGATGATAAATCTCATCACCCAGTATATAGAAGAAACTACCCTGGTGCCCCTAAGTTACAAAATAGAAGGAAGGAAACAATCTACCTTTATCTGGTACTTTCTCTAAGCCAGATTCCAACTAGCACTATGTTGGAAGCCTGGACCTGAATTCAGTTAGGTAGACTTATGCCAAAGTCTGGCCCATTTGTTTCTAACCAGAAAGATATTAAATATGGTTTTTCATTATTTCAGGAAATTTAAGTAAGTATAGCTGATTATGGATACAAAAAATATAATACCTGGCCCACTTGAAGTGCTTACAACTGAGTGGCAGAGTTAAATGCTCATTCATTAGCAGGTGGAAAGATTTGTCTTCTTTGCCATAGAATCCCTCCCTAGAATATCTCAGTGAGAGAAAAGTGAAATATGTGCTTGAATTCAGGTAATTCTATACACCCATGTTATGTTGCAAAATGTATAGAAACAAATATATCTTATTTAACCATACTACATCTTAATGTGAAGCCCAGTGTTACTGCTTCTTTTCTTCCTCTGTTTTTGTTGAATTAAAGGGAAGTGACAAACCTGTGATTAAAAGTCCTTTTGTAATAATGAAACCTGGGTTTGCTCATTAGATAGCAACAGATTTGATTTCAACTATTTTAGGGAACTTTTGCCTCTCAAAGTCATACCATTGCACAATTGGGGAAATTTTTGTTATACCCTGAACAGGAAAGTCAATCAAAAGGATTCCATTAAAATTGATTGACTGGTTAGAGGCCATGTAAATAGATGTTCAGAGTATTCAAAGGCCATGCAAATGGCTGATCTCTGCTAGTTCGAGTAATTACTTCAGAAAGCAAGGACAACAAAATCAATGCCCAGCCCCATTAAAGCACTCATGGTCATCCAGTAGGAAAGATGCTCTTTTGCCCTCCCTTCCAGCCAGAGACTGAGTGGTGGGTTGGGGACAGCTTAGCATGTAGCATGCCTGTCACTGCTGCCATGCAGCTGCCTCTCTCAATTTCATTTGTTATAAAACTGACACAGCACAGCACTCTGCCCTTTCTGCCTTAAAAGGAACCTGGATAAAGTCTGTTCAGGCTTAGGACTTTACAGAGAAACAAGATAAATTTAAGGTAGATTGTTACCTACTTTCTGACATGTATTAAACAGTTTTGTGTGTATACCAGGAGCTGTTATGCATTCTTATAAGTTGTCTTTTAAATAAGTTTATGATATCACTATGACTACTAAGTCTCATGTTATAAATAAGAATCAGGCTCAAAGAGGTTAAGTCATTTGTCAAACAACTGGTCAGTCTGAGATACTAATAAGAGATGACTGACTATGGATTCAGTACAAAACATGAAAAACTCAGGAGAGATACTCTGGTTTCTCTTCAGATCATATAAATCTTTCACTTTTTACTAAAGAAAAACCCAGGAGAAAAATGTCTGATATCACTTTGAAAACTGCCCTAGTCTTTGCTATGAGAACATAAGAACCAACTTGTATTTGGCTCTAAAGTAAATTTCTTACATGATTTCCACTATTCCAGACAATATGTAAAAATACCTTCCTCCCTGATCTACATGCACATGAAATGTGGCTTAGGTATTTTTGGAGTGCAGTAGAGGCATTTATAATAATGGCCCTATGTGGTAGCTCTCCCAAATCATATACCACAAGAAAAAGTCTAGGATACAAACCTTTACTTTAATATAATATTATGGTTTCTGTAGCCAACAGGTTTGGCTTTACATTTCACTTCATAGAGATCAGAGTCAGAGTGAAGATGTAAATAACAACTTTCTTATTCCAGTTCCAGAAGTAGTATCTTTATTCTACTCTGCATTGCAAATGGCCCTTTGAGAGTTGAGAGGTACCTACCACAGATCAATAAAAAGTCAAAATACCACAAATAAGTGCTGAGGTAGAGGGCTAAGCTATGATTTTTCTAAGCTAACTATAGGGAGCCTGTATTATTAGCCTTAACAAGTATACATGGTACACTATGTAAACAGAACAATGAAGTTGGGACTGAGGGAGTGGGCTGCCTTAGAAGCATCTAATAGCCTAATGTGCTGACATTGAGAATCATAGGAAAATAGATATGAGTTTAACCTGCTCTCATTGCTTCTGGATTTCTAATTATAATGCCATCCTATTCTCAGGAGAATCTGTACTATGAAATAAACTTGTCTCACAAGTTTCCTTCTAATGAGATTCTTTAATACTTTGGAAATGAAATTCCTTTTAATTGGATTCAAGGAAGAATTACCTTATACTACATTTAACCCTGTGATGCCCTCTTTGATACATGTGATGGTATCCTGGCTTCCTCTGTTTTGCAGAAGGACCATGGTTGTCTTCCCCACTGACTCTGTCTCTACCTCATCAAGAAGACTCCTGAGAGAGGGCCAGCTATTGGGCCAGTCCCACTGGCTTCTAGCTGGTTTGTCATGTTTATCCTGCCATTCTAAAGGAAAATGTGGTTCTTCTTATTTCCCTAGAATTAGTATCTGAAAAAGTAGAAAATGCGATAAAATACTCTCTTTGCTTACTTTCTTTCATTCCAAAGTTCACACAGACCTTTTTGAAACAAAGGATGACTACTGTTTTTCTTCCCAGGGTCCCCTGTGTCACCTTCATAAGTGTGCACCTAGCCCTGATGTTTAGCAGAGGAGAATTCTGGAAATAGCTAAACTGAGTGGTAAGAAAAGAATAAAATAAAATTTTTTTGTCTTTTTCTTTTTTTATTGGTACTGGGGATTGAATTCATGACCACACACTTGCAAGGCAGGCGCTTATGCCGCTGCGCTAAATCCCCAGCCCCCAAATTGTTTTTTTTTTTTTAATAAAACTTGATTTCAGCATGATTATGTTTATGGAAATACACTCATTGCTTGGCAGAATACAGTTTAACTTATCCTGCACAGTTTCAACCAAAAACTTGGTACATAGTTTAACACATTCGTGACAGTTATACATTTATGACAGTCCCATCATTGGGCAACCTGTACTACTCAAAGGGACTTTGCCATGCTACCCAATGGGACAGTCAGGCATGACCACCAATGGTTTAAACTGGTAAGAATGTGTTAAGATTTTTAAAAGTATTTACAATGTAGTTTATTTTTATCTGTTACAAATGCATAAAAGATCCTTCATCAGTTGTTGCTATAAAGAAGGCAACAAGAACCTTGAGAAAATACTTTTGGTTTCATATATTTCTACAGCTATTAGACAATTGAAATGGTTTAACGTAGGTAACTCACTTCAGAAAAGCAAAAAAGAAAAAGCAGATCCCTGTAATTTTTCCTCAGATTCTTCTCTCTGTCATGCCTTAGTTGAAAGGGGTATAGTAATGGATCAGGAAGAGTTGCAGTTGCAGATCAGTCCTCAGTTTCTTTTCCAGGAGACTTGAAAACCCAGTAGATCTAATCTAAGTTTAAAAATACAATAAACAAACAAAAAACCACTCTGGTTTTCTTGTCAGATTAAAAGGTTTACCTGTCTTTAAGGGATATGCATGTATCAGAGAATAGTTTTTCTAAGAGAAGCCTCCAGGCTAGTAGCCTGGATTCTGTGGCAGTTGTCAGGAGTGTGATCACTGCTTGACAGGTGGAGAAACTGAGGGAAAGTATGGAGTTGCCATGGAGCCTGATGTTTCCCTGGCTGAGAGGTTGGCTCAGATGGTGCTGTCTATGGATAAGCCTACTGGGGAGCAAGTCAGAACTGTCAAAATAGCATTGGATCACTGCCTCGGACAGCCAGAGAAAGAAGTGTAGATCCTGCCTTGTCACTGAAAGTTCCCCACAAGATTCCCTTAGCGTGGCATTCGGTAACTCAAAGGATGGTGTCCACCTAATTCAAGTCCTGAAAGCAGAATGGCATCAGTGTTTCTCTGCTCCCTAGATAGTGGCCAGATGGTAATACTTTTTACATCAGGGTGTCAATTATGTCAGATTCTATAAAACTCAGTTAATTGGATACAGTTTCATTAAAAGTTGATTTCTACAAAAGAGGCGTTCATATTGGGCAAAGTTCTACTTCTAGAAAAAAAGACTTAGGTTTACTGTTGAAGAGACATTTAAAATGAGATTTAGATTTAAACAGACATTTAGGTGACCTAAAAGAGATTTGAAATAGTTCTAGGGGTCTATCAGAGTAAAGCACAACCTACATCCAAGGGAGTCTCCATATGTGAGGCACTGACTTGGAACGGGTCGGTCTGCTAGTAATTATGGGGATAGTTTTACCTTTGCTCTTGTCTGCTTGTATGACTGGGGCAGTCTGTAAAATGGAACGGTACAGAGTGTTAGGCTGGTAGAGCTAGCTTGTAAAATTCTGTGATTCTATGTAAGGCACATAGAAACCCCGAGAAAGCAGTAGCATTTTGACTTCTATTTCCTTATTCTATTTGTGGTTTAAAGTAGTAAGAGGCAGAGGAAAGCCAAAAAACCCCATCTCGTTTTCTTGCAAGTTCTTCCTTTAGTTAACTAGTTTTGCTTTAGTTGACACTCTTTCAAACCTGTCAGTCTTCCTTCTCAGTTTATGTCATTTCCGCCATCTTAGTTTGCCATCCAGGTAGGTACCACAGTAAAGAAGTCGTAAGCAGAAATACCTAAATGTGCTCATGACTGAATTTTAATGGATCGTATAAAATTAACAATATCGCATTTTAAGTACTATCTTGCACCCCTTAAGAGCAAGCAGTGTGTTTAGGACAAAGCAGAAGGAATTAACACCTTAGGACACCAGGCCTCAAAGGCCAAAAGTCAGTAACCTCATGTGACTTTAACTGGCAGGGCCAGGTCTTGTGGGTGGAAAGACTTTTGGCTGAGGAAAGGGTTACCTCTGTGACTCTCCAGAATGTCACATGGCCTCCAGAAGCATCTTTGTACTTTATAAGAGTGACATTTTGTCCTTGTCTTTTGCCTTACAAGATTCTCAGATGTAGCTACCTTCTAGATGCCCTGTCTCTTTTTTAAAAGTTTTCCTGAAAATTTGATTCAGGGGTTTTTAATGGGTGTTTTTGTACTTTTCCATGCTTTGTAGAAACTGAAAGTAGGGGAGCTTGCCAGGGGGTAAACCCAGTGATTAATCATTGAAACTGTCAGAGTAGGAAATTCACTTGAACACAAAATGCACCACTCATATCAGAAACTTTTGGACTCTACAAGCAGTATTAAATTCTCCACATAGTGGCTAGGATTGAGGGAGAAAATAGAGTGTAAGGGAAATGGCATATGAGGAACATGTCCTCTTTTGACTTACACTGGCTTGCATGCTTCTAACTTGACAAGAAACCAAGATCCCAATTGCAGTTCCACTTATGTAAATCAGACACCTGATTTGCTTGCAAATTAAGGCACAAAAGAGAGCTTCATTCACAGAAAGGAAGAAACCATAGCAAGTTCACTAATTTAGTCTTCCAGGGCCTTAGTCTCTTGATCTATCAGCCCCTTAAAATTCAAAGGCAGGCTGTAAAGGAATTATCAATTCACAACATGATGACTTTGTTGATATCGTGCATATTGAATATATCTTGAATTGAATTTTACGCTGAGATTATTGTTTCGTTTTGCTTTGTTTTTTAATTCAAGCACAACGGTCAGTCATCAAATTGTCATTCTCAATTGTTTTCAAACAATTATTTGCTTATACTGAGAAAACAGTAGATTTCATATGTTTGAGGTGTCAAATGGCCTAGAGACCTGGATAAGGCTCTCTGCATTCACTTAACCATCTCATACACAATGTCATAAGCTCCAAACCTGAAATTCTTTTACACCTTGGCCACAGAATTATACAAAGTCGTTTTTTACCTTCTGTTCCCATCCCTCAAGTTTTATGGTGTTTTTTTAAAAATGCTGTACAATTTTCTATGTTTGCAGTTTTCCTGATCAGAAAAAGAATTAACAATTAGGACCCAAACGTTCTAAATAGGCACTTTTGCCACTTATGAGAGCACTTTATGAGACTTTATCCTCAGCATAGGCTGGGCTGTAGGAGAACCATGAGGCATTTTTCATTTATCCCTGCCTTATGTGGGGTCAGCTGCTGCAGTTAAGGCGTGCATTGTTAGTGTGTGATCTGGAATTCCTGCCTTGCAACTGATGAGCGACTATTTTTTTTTTTTTTTGTCTTTTTCCTATTTCAATAACTGAAAACCATTCAAGTCAGTGCCCTCTTATCTTTCTACTTTGATTCTTTAAATACACAAAGATTTAACAAAAACTGCCTTTTAGATATCCAGAGCATCAAATCTTGGGTCAGTTTTCACCCAGTTTGGTATGATTTAGAAACTTCAGTGGAAGTTTCTTTAATGACTACCGTATCATTTCCCATAAGAGTAGAATTAATTTTAAAATCTGACCTGTAGTATCATTCTCTAGAGTTATATCTGTACTACTCTCTGCAATGAAAAGAATGTAAATAAATTGTTGTTTGGAATCAGGACAAGTCACACAATAAACGGGTTATCTCTATACAAGCAATAAATTTTTCCTCCTGTGAGTATTATTAAGCAGGTGTTTCCAAGTTAAGATTTTTCAGGAAAAACAACTGTAGTTTGAAAAGATTTGTGATAATCCAGATAGTTTATTTGAAGATAAATCTACTTGATCACTTTAAAATTATTCTTTCAATAAATTTGAGTATTTTCTTTATGATCAAAGGAGTGTGTGTGCATGTGTGTGTCCTATTGACCTGTATTACTGGGGGCTTTATCTTCAGAAATAGCAAAAACCTTTAAGACTGTCTTATCATCCAGCAATTAAGCTAGGAAATACCCGAGGGATCTCTTTTTGATGGCAGAAACTATTAATGAAAAGATAGAATTTACACCAACTACTCTGTTTGGAGTATGTAACACACAGCTTCACTGGGAATTGCTACTTTGACATTCTGATACATGAGGGTATAATGGTATCTCACAATTATACTGATTATAGATTGCTTTACCAGTTGAACATATGCAACTGTATTGCTGAACTTACCCACTTCTAGGAATTTGGGCAGGAAAAGGCTCCAGAAGTCCCTAATGGCACTCCTGAGGAGGTAGAAAAAAGGGATGACCCAGAGAAAGTTGGAAATAGGTAGCTTTTCTGTGTCTGTTCTTCCTTCAGTGCCCAGAGTCATCTTGCTAGTTTCTGACTGCCCAAAGAAGCTCACTGTAAAGCCTCATGCAGGCCTACTTACCAGTGTGTCAGGATCTTTCTTCCATCGTTTGTCCTACATTCCCTCCCTAGGGACTCAGCTAGATTTTCAAAGTTCAGCAGTAGAATTCATTCACAGTACAATGTTAGTGGCCTATAAGATGGAAAGCATTGCCCCCACTAAGGTATGTGCTGTCATCAGAATCTTTTGGTGATCAACAAAGGGAGTCATCAGTGGAAATGTTAGACTGTACACATACCTGAGACTGATACAGGATTCTGAAATCACCTGTCAAGTTTCACCCAGTGTACCTATTCCACCTGTGAGTTTTAAAGTCCTGGTGAGGAGTAATGTGGGAGAGATTCATAAATAGATACATGAGGAGTGATTAAGTTTTATGGTTTGTTTCAACTTCCAAGGCTTTTACTAACCCAGTGGATTGTTAAAATTATTTTAACATGAATGTCAAAAGGTAAGGTGGGTATGGGACATCACATTTGTCTTTTCTAGCTTGGCTGCTGTTCCTGGCAGAAACTCCTAAATGAGTGGATAAGGGAGGCACAAATTGTAAAGTGTAAGCGCTTATTAGTGTCAAACGAACAAACTAGGAAAATGTGGAGCTGCAAAAATTACTAGCACTATGCAGAAATAGGAGGGCTGAGACTGCTGAAACACCTGACTCATCAAGCTGCATCAGTCTCTGCTGACCCTACAGTCCCCTGGCCAGTCAGTCACTCTTTTTTTTTTTTTTTTTTAAACATGGAACAAGCCTCTTTTCTCTGTACTCTGTGGACAGCAGTGAAAGGGTGGGCTCCTGAACACAGGCCTGAGGGATGTGTTGCAGCCATTGACCACTGAAGAGCATCTGGGTATTGTAGATGTTTAACCACCCACCTCACACTGATGTTGAAACAAAACTTGCAGAAGGAGAGAATCATGTCCCCTGAATCCAAAGGCTGAGCCATCTGGTGTTGCAGCTGACCTGGAAATGAATCCAGTATAGTTCAGACCTGAGTTACAGCTGGCGTGGGGAAATCTAAGAAACAGGTGGTTCCCATAGCAGCTGTACTTTCAGTTAGGGCCGGCAAGAAAGAAAATTTCATGCTTGTTGAGCCTTTATGGTTTTTCTAAGAGCTATAGTTTCCCCCTGGCCTTTTGCCTTGTTACCATACAAGGGCAAATAAGGATATTCTTCCCTTCTCTGTTGCGTTATTCTCTGCAGGTCAACGAATCTGGTTTTAAGTGTATATTTTAATGACAGGTGGATTGTTAATCGTTATTAGTACATGTTAATAGTACATGATGGTGTTCATCATAGGGAGTTGGTGCATGTATATAACACAACTTAACTCTTTTTTCTTCCTTTTCCCTCTTGCAAATGATCTATTTTCCTGTTTCCTATTATCTTTTGTTATAAAATTTATTTATATTTTAGGTTTCTCATATATGAAAAATCATGCAGTATAGGTTTAAAAAAAATTATGACTGTTTTCTGGGGCAGTATTCATAGAACCACCAATCTTTCAGATACAGCCAGATTCTGGAAATGTACCAATCAGAGTCCCATTAGGGGAGAAATACTAACTGCTGCTTCTAATGTGACTCTTAAAATTTGGAGGCCTGTATTTTCTCTACAGATTTTAAGATAACCTACCCAAACACTATTTTAATTAAGTAAATTATTATGCATGCAAATTGCAAGATAAGTCATTTTAGCCCTATAAGCTTTTTAAGGTTTTTAAATTTTAAGGTTGTTCTGAATGAAGCACTATGGCGAAATAGCCACACAGATTCTTTGAGGTGGGGTGAAGGATTTTAGACTTGGTTGTTGTTAATTGATTAAAGGTAATGAAATTAGGGCTAACTTAATGTACAGCAAATGTGAGAAGCTGCAAATAAAAGTAAAATTGTAGCTTAGGCTCTGCTCCCCAAGCCGTGAACTGTGAGGCTGTACCCACTTAAGATAGGGCACTTTTTTTTAATTTACACAAAGGTTCCAAGTTTAATTGCCAAGCACAGCACTAATAGAGCTGACCTGTTGTTTGGGAGCAAATGAGCAAACAGTGAAGGAAGCCCGTCACTCATGTTACCCAAGGCATTGTCCTGTGTGCTACATTAAAACTAGAGATTATCTTGGTACACTGGTTTGGTTTTTTTCTGTTTTATGTTACCAAGAATCTAACTCAGGACCTTGCACTTGCCAGGCACAGGCACTATGCCACGGACCTATATCCCCAGCCCAGTACACTTTTAAAGACTCTCAGTTTAAATGGATATATAGTGATAGGATTATGAGCTTTATGTCATTTGAAAAGGAAATGCAATGATCAGTCTCTGATTTCACTGCCACATTTCCACAGGCAAAGTGAATCGTGGGTGAAATCAGAAAGAGCTAGAGACAGGGTATTCCCATCTCATTTTCTTTCCTTTCCCCTTCTCTTCTGGTTGTCCATAACTGCTCAGATACTAGCTTCAAATTTACCTTTCCTCAAAAAAATAAAAATAAATAATATCAAAACCAACCAATTAAAAAAAAAACTTTTCTATGAAGAAAGCACTTTAAGTAGTCAAATCTACACTAATGTAAATAGCTAAAAGCAATTAAATGAATCTTTCCTCAGTGGTACCATTTTGATACTTAAGTAGCGCATGGACCAGTGGTCCTCTTGGGCTCTTAGGTTGTGAGAAAACAACAGGGATTTAGTTTGGGTGACCAAGACAGGAGAGCTTCCTTTACTCCTCTGTAGGTTGGTCAAAGCTCTTCTAATTGGCCCAACACAGCAGGCACACAGTTCCCTCAGTTTACATCACCATGATTTGTTATTGTTTTGTCTTCTCATTGTATTTAGCTTCTCATTTTCAGTCTCCTTTCATTTTTCTGTTCTTTTAGGCCAAGCTATACTTTTCATTCTTGACCCTAAATTTTTCATTCTCTTTTTATTTATTTATTCTCTTTCTCTTTTTGGAGACAAGGTCTTGCTACATAGTTCAGGCTGACCTTGAACTCACTATGTAGTGCAGGGTGACCTCATGCTCACGTGATTCTCCTGCCTCAGCCTTCCAGGTGCTGAGATTACATGTTGTGCTACCACACTGAGAAGTTTTTGCATTCTTGACTCTGAGCATATTTTTCATTCCTGAGCTTTATTCTTCCTTAATTGTCTTTCCAGTGAAAGGAACAGTGTCCATCACTTTTTAAAAGATGTATCACCCCTCAAAGGTCACCTTAATGAAAGGGTCAGATTTTATTTTTTGAAGCTTTGATTATTAAATGAAGTTGAAATTCAGGATTTCTTAATTACATCCTTATCTGGAAGCCAGCCATATCAGCTTAGAAGAATGAAAGAACATACTGAGAGTGTTTGCTAGAAGCATTTAGAAAGCTTTTCCTGTTTTTCTTTCTGGACTAAGTCTAGTGATGCGTGTTTTATATTTTTCCTGTCTAAAAATTATTATGATAGGTTACTAGAAATTGGAAATTTTTTGCTTAAAATTATTCCTTGATTATAAGTAATTCTTACAGCTTTTCTGGGGCTTTCATTGTGCCAGTGAAGCTCAAGTAAGAGTTGATCAATTCAGTAAAAGGTCTCCTTAAACAACATGACCAAATGGACTTTTGTCAGAGTTAAAATAGGTGAAGTAAAAATCATATAAAAATGGTCAATCTCTTTATCTGTGATTCTTCAGAAACTTCATAATTTTCATTTCCTTCCATCATTCAAATGATATATGTGAAGGGTTTCTGATCCTTGGACAGTGCCGAGAAACTAGGGTCAGACTCTGCTTCGTCCAAAAGGTGAAAGTTTTGAATATGTTAATCTTGGTAGACTCTGACTAAACCAGTTATAAGACAAAGGCTCTACGTTTATTTTTTTTCCCAAATGAGGAGGGAGCATCTTAGATGTCTTTTAAAATGCCATATAAATGGTATCGTGCTTGATTTTACCCTATCCCACTGAATGAATTTTATATGTTGAGAAATTGGAATGCCAGTGTGTGGTTAAATCTATGATGGCTTGCAATGCCCGCTTCCTGCCTGCAACTGTATTACTTTGTTCTGCTTTTTGTTATATTTGCAGCATTCCTTAAATACAGTCGATACTGATGACTAAGTGCTACCCATTTCTCTCAGGCTGTTTTCTGTTCTTGTAGTATGAGTGCCTCTCTAAACTCATCCCATCCCTCTTTGGCTCCATGTGTTAGGATCTTGTACAAAGCAAAGTTGCAGTATATACAGGTTTGCTGAGTGCCTTGCTCCATTTTTTCCTCATCCCTAACTTAGCAAGATCAAAGGCAGAATCCTTTTTATTTACTTTTCTAAAGTTATTTACTTTCTTTTCCCAAGCCTGGTAATCTACATAACTCTGTGCTGATTAAAATATTGTTAACCAGTGTCTTTGTGAGTTGAAGAGACAACCATCCTCAGGACCCAGAAGGAATAGTCTAAGATTTCAACATCATCTTTGGAGGAAGAAGTTGGTTAGAAAGAGGGTATCTGCTGGCCTACTCCATGGGCTTTGGCCAGTACTCCATGGGCTCTTGGAGATGAGGAATCCAGAGGTATGCCACAGCCATACTTACTACACAGGCCAGAATTGTCTAGTCACTTACTCATCAGATTTTAACTTAATTTTTAACCTGACTAAAACACAGCCTTTCATTGTAGCAAACAAGCATTGAATAGTCATTTGTATAGAACTTTGCATTATGTACTGTGTTGCAGATAAAAAGGAATATCCTCGCTTTTAGGAAACTTAGAATCCAATTGTCTAAACCTTTAAGGTTAGAAAGTGCTTTCAAAGTGTGATATTCTAGCGATATCCTTTAAGAGAATTAGTTACTGTAAGTTTATGGTATTGTTATTGTGATTAAGTACTTCTCTTCATGTAGCTGCTATGTGACAAACCCCATTAAAACTTCACCCTCACACCACCACCTCCCACTCTCATTCTTGAATAGCTGTATTCCACATAGTTGGTATACAAAGTTATGAACTGATATCCAGCATGAGTAAAGCTTACACATGTGATTTGGGATGAAAGGCACTGTGTAAATGCGCTAGATGTTATTACTGTTCTCATGCACTTTATTATTTTTAAATTGTGCATCCTTTTAAGTAGATTATTTGTTCACCACAGTCTCCATTATATCTAAGCAAAGCATTCACAGAAATTTCTAAAATCTTTTCATTTCTCTCTGTAGGTTGTTGTTTCGTAACATTTTATACAAGAAAAGCTGCACTTGAAGCCCAGAATGCACTGCACAATATTAAAACTTTACCTGGGGTGAGTCACTTTACTTTTGTACCAAAATCACTTTATTGCTTGAAAATGGTCCTTTCAACTGAAGTTTCTAGTTATGGGTTCTTAGTGCCAAAAATTACTTTGGTCTCTTGAGGGGTGTGCTGACCCCTCTGTTCCCTAAGCAGCCAAACCAGCTGGCCTGCCCATAAAGAAGCACTGGCATTAACACTGATGGGAAGAGCTCTCAGATAGCACATCCCCTGGTTAGAAAATCAGAGTGACCCCACTGCGTATAGTGACTGCCAAAGACTTTTGGGTGGGCTAAGATTTTAAAAGGAACAAAAAAAAAACCCCAACACACAAGTGAAGCAAATGGAAAAGGAAAAGCTTTTACTCACCAGGAGCACCTTTTCAAATTTAGTCTTTAGATTTTCTTTTGAAAGAACAAAATGTACCCTGTACAGCCATAATATTAAGCCTCCTAATGATTTCTAAACAGTCAATGGTGGTTAACAAAGTCAATGTTTTAATGTCCAATTTGTGGCTTCATGTTGCTACAGAACAGAAAATACAAAGCTTACAATATTTTTTCCATTTTCTTCCTAATAATATTCTATGATTGGTGTAGTACACTAGAATGAACCGATATTGCATACAGTAACTTTATCAGAGTAAATTATTTTAAGGGATTTGTGGCACTTTTACATATTGCATACAAGTATAAATTTCCTTTCGTTGCTTTTATGTTTTCCTAGATATCAATGATGAGTGCATTCAGTATCATAATGATACACATTGTTTCTAATGAAGGAACTGGGTGTAAATAGTGTACTGATAGTGAATTTATTGAAGTTTGATTTAGTAAAAGCAAGATAAAATAATGCCCACAATGTTTTCATGGTGCAGTTCTAACTATGTCAGCTATCTCTTATTGTCCTTATGCACTAAAATATGTGTGTGCATACATATGCATACTAACATGGGTGCACACATATGTATTTTATCCCCATACCCTCAGAAACCATTGAAAATTTTGTATTTATAGTTGGAAATGCTCAGCAAAGTATTTTCTGAATATTAAGCATTTTAATCACTCAACTAATAAATTGTGAACCTTGATCTTGCACCATGCAACTTTGGTTTCTCTCTGTCTATGAAAGCAAATCAAAAAGAGAAAAACAAGTATATGGTACCAGAATGATCCTTCCCTATTTAATTCTCCCTTAAACTTTCAAGGTGATTTTTAGTAAGGCTGCTTTTTTAAGTCTAAGTGCTTTGCTTAGTGACTTAAAAAAAATAGTAGTATTATAGCTTCATCCTCCATGTAAATGGAATTTTTCTAATGTAATCCTAGAAGATTGCAGTGTTAGGTCACATTATTGAATGAAGCAATTGTGGCAAATATTTACTGGCCCAGCCAACAACTGAAGGCAATAATTTTCCAGGCTCTTAATTAAATGCAAAGACCACTTTATGTTCCTTCTCTTAAAAGTAAATGCTTTGCAATAATTAGCACACAAAATTCCTCCTGGGTATGTTAGAAAATTATTTGAGATGAAGCATTATTTAACATGTGAGGTATAATATAGTTTGATGCCAGATAGCATCATATTTTAACTAAATGCAAAGCTTGGTTAATTTTTTATTTATTTTATTTTAAAGAGAAAAGAAATAAAATTTTAAAACACAACAATTAGGGGGTAACAATGTTATATACATTGCATGTTGTTACCTTCAAATCAGTTACATGTAATTGTGCATTTAATCTTCCAAACAATACTAGCATAAACCTTTCTCTTCAATAAGCTCAGAGAAATATACTTATTTATACTACTGTATAACTATCTTTTATGTATATAGTTTTTCAGCTTCTCATACTAGTGAGACACTATGATGTCCATACATGTGTGTCTGATTTATTTCACCTATGATTATGGTCTCAAGTTGCATCCATTTACCTATAAAAGTCTCCAGTTTATCCTTCTCTATGGCTGAGTAGTACTCCTTTGTATAAGAATACCACATCTTTTTTATCTATTTCTCAGTAAATGGGCATTTAGGTTGTTTCCAAGGTCTAGAGATTACAAATTGTGCTGCAATAAACATGATGCACATATATCGCTGTAATATGATGTTTTTAATTCTTCTGGGAAGATACTCAGAAGGGGAATAGCTGGGTCAAATGGGACCTCTAATCCTAGTTTTTTGGGGAATGTTCACCCTGATTACCAGTGATTGTACCAGTCTACATTCTCCTCAACAGTGGAGAATAGGTCCTTTTTCCCCACAGCCCCTCCAGAATTTGTTATTGGTTGATTTCTTAGTAATAGCCTTTCTTTCCAAGATGAGGTGGAATCTCAGTGTTGTTTTAATTTGCATCTCTCGAATGATCAATGAACATTTTTTCATATGTTTATTTGCTGTTTGTATTTCTTCATCTGAGAAGTGTGTATTTTTCTCAGCTGCCAATTTTGGGTTTGGGTTTTTAAATTTGGGAAAACTGATTTTGTGTGTGGGGGGATTCTTTATATGTTCTTGATAGTAATCCTTTGCCTGAGGAACAGCTGGCAAACAAAGCTTGATTAATTTTGATGTATCCTGTATACTAGAAGCACAGCCCCCAGCATGCCCTATACCTGTGTGAAGATGATTTCTGGAAACACAGTTAATTTGACCAGGGAATATTGAAACGCATAGAAAGGTTAATAAGTATGCCTCTGTCTGGGATATCTTATCCTGACCCTTTTATTGGCAACCAAGTGACACTTTCCATATGTATTTTTAATATTGTACTTTTTTCCTCTTCCTAAAATTTCTGCATGAGACATTTAGAAGTGATAGCTTTGGAGACCCATTATCAAGGGCAATAATTTGGGAGTTGGAAAAAGATGATGGGTAGGTTGTTTTTCGGTTTCTTTTTAACCAATTCAATTTCATGTGCCCAGTAACTTGAGGCAGGCTAAACAAAAGTTTGAAAAGTCAGATCTAATTTGTATGGCTCATAGCTTTTACAATGTATGCACTTGCTCTATTTGTTATTTCAAATGTGGTAAATAGGGATGGAGTTCCACATCTTGCATTTATGTGCAGCTTTATCTGATAAATACCACCCTTAACAGCTGCAAGGAAAACATGAAAGTGGTTGCCTTTCAGCTGTGAGCCTTTGGTGGACATGAAGAAATGGGACCAGACATAAAAGATTAATGCATATTCTTGGGGAAAAAATATTACAGGGAGCCTTGCTGTTTGATTACAAGCCTTGGAATTCGTCAACATTTCCATAATTCTAAACCAATATACACCTGTTTTCCCACTGTGATGTGAAGGCATAACTTAATTTAACAGAACCCCTGCTGTGCTAAATCTCTCATTAAATACCAAGTGACTTCGGTAATTTAAAGTTGTAGCACTACTATTTTAACTGGTTGCCTTCATATTATGAAATTAATAAGAAATTAATGATGCACTTTGCCATATGCATTCAATTTCCTTCTGAATAAAAATAAAAGGGATAAAGAAAAATGCATCACCAGCTGACACTTTAAAGCTTTTCTGGTTGTAATCATTTTCCTGCAGATAAAATCCATTAAAAAGGCACTTGCTGCTTTTTTTCTAAAGTGTCCAAAACTTTCCATTTATAACAAGATCAAATGGTGCTGATTTTCTTTCCAATGCACTTTTCTTTTGCAGATGATGTTTTGGTATTTTAAGGAACTTTTATCTTGCAACCAAACTTGATTAATGTTTAGGAGTTTGCTTTTCCTTTTATGTGCTATCTTCCTATGTTTAGGGAAACAAAGACCATGGTTAGCACAGGAGAGGAAAACAAGTTGATAGGGCTGTCTATATGCAGTTGAAAGTGTCTGCTCTTTGGTTATGATTTAAAAGTACACTCCTTTTTCTTCTGTGTTTTAGAGACCTCTAACTGCGACACTGGGGGAAGCGTGGTGGAATTAAGGTGAAGAACAGGGCCTTATTAAGCAGTGCAAAGTGACTGAGGACACATTTGTCTTACTTTGTATCTAAGACACTGGATCTTATATCTTCAGAAATGTTCAGCATAAATCTTAGAAATATAATACAAACAAAAGGAGCAGATTCGACGTCTCCACACAGAAAGCCAAGAATAAGAAGCTAAAACTCATTTCCTTGGTTTGATAAAGTTTTCCTCTAGAAAAGTTTTCTTGATGCTTAAGCTACAGATTAAATGCTAGGTACAGTGCCAGTTAATTACTGATATTTCATGAGGATAATAAATCACAAATGATTATTGGGTGCATGCTTGAAGCTAGGCACTTAGCTAGGTGTTGTCATGAAAGAGCTACGATTCAGCCTGATGAGGCTCCTAGTTGGTCTCACCATGAGAGTGGATAGCAGATAGGCAATTAGTACATACTTACTTTATACTTTGTGCTTTTCTAATTGTTACAGAATACCAATTTCTCACACACACACACACACACATGCATGTGCAAACCCCCTTAAAATCCTAATTAGTAACGCTCCCAAAGTCTGAAGGAAATACAGTTAACTGTTTGCAAAGGCTGGGACCCTTGATGCACCATTGGGTTGGTGCAGCATCATTAGATTGCCTCTTTCCACAGCTGTGCCTTTTGTGTTCTTGAACAAATTTTGGTTGCCTCTGCTTTGATGGTGTAGCAAATTATGCTTAAAGACAGCCTCCTTTATTAAGGGTTTTACACTGGCAAAACCAAGGGGTGGTAGTGTTCAGCAGGTATGTCATTGTCTCCCATTAGGTGTCCAAGCACAAAAGAAATCCTTATAAAGGCAAATAGGAAGATTTATTTTGTTTTCATTGACCTAATTTAGTTCAATTAAAAAGTAAAATACAATAAAGACTTTGATTAAAGCACAGAAAAACCAAGACATTTTCAATAATCAGATGTCAGGGCCAAACGTCCTTCCACCAGTGACTGCACCATGCCTTATGTCATGTTTTTTCCCAAGGTCTTAGCACGTATTGTCTCTAGCAGTGGAGGCTTTTTGATTGAAAATGTATGGCAATATCATTAGAGGATTCACTGTATAAATTAATTTAATTAAGGATGTAATAAAAGAGGAATACAGTTTTGAAAAAGCTCTTACATTTTAACAGCTAGAAGGAATCTGTGGAATCTAAATGTCTTCTAAAATATTAATTGCAAATTTCTTCTAGACATTTTCTCTGCATATGCTTCACTCTTTTCTTTTTAGAATCACTGCAAGTTTTATTAAATGCAGTTTATATTGAAGAGTTATTGCCCAAGAGAACATTTCTTTAGAGAACTCCATTTTACTGATCGCATACTGAAAGGTGTTTTATAATAACACAAGCAGTATGAGCAAGGACTACACGTAGGTTTGAGATATAAAAGCAAATGAGTCTAATCCCATAGGAAGAAGCAGTAAATAAAATGGCCTCCTGGGACAAGTGTGTCTACCCACATGAAGTGAATGGACCCTTTTCTGATCTGCCCCAGAGGAGATACTTTACCTGTGTGGTATGCACCTTTTTCCCGAGTGGGCTTTAACTTAGCTCTCCTTAGAAGTGTCCCCTTGGGCCGTTTAATAGCAAAATACTGTGGCTTGTACTTATCAGCAGAACAGATTGGCTGTCACTGGTACCAAATTCTGTTTGCCCCTTGTAATGTTTTGAGGTATTCATTTTCTTTAAAACACTCTCCTAACTTTAATATGTATTTAATGTCTGTGTTCTCAAAGCCATTATTATTTTATCACTATCATCATTATTACTGTTTCTGTCATAAATTCTCTCAGCTCTCATCTCCTCATATCATGGAAATTTCCTCCTAAAGCCATCTCTTTTGAATCAAAACTTAGGACAACTTTGTTAAATATATTTTTCAAATTCTTTTCATTTAAAGTTATTATTAAAACGCAACCAAAATATCTGGATGAGGTTTGTTGAGACCTTAACATTTCATATCCTATGTAATACAAAATATTCATTTATTCAGCAAATAGCAATTGAATGTATTGTCTGGCACTATTTTGAATATTGCAGCATGCAGGAGTAGCAGCCATGCCCTTCATAACTGAGCCACCAAAAAATAAAGTATATTTTATACTCATATACAGCAAATGTTTAATAAAAAGATTATTCCACCCAAAATATAAGATGAATACAGTTTTAATAATATATATGTGTGTATAATGGTCCAATTTGTTTCACATACACAGATCGCTAAAATATGTGTATTTCTAAAATATACATATTTTATATCCCATAGATAAACATACATTCACGTATAAACACATGTGAATATCAGTTTAGTCAAATAAATATAGAAAATAATAATTTAAAACCCCATTTTCTATTCATCCTGATAATATATTCTTAATCATTTTATCGAAGTCACCTTTCTTATTTTAGGCTTCATAAACTGTCACACTTCCTTAATATCATAATAAGCTTATGTTTGAATTAAGATTGTAGCTGACTCACAGTGTGTGGCAAGGGTACTTGAGAACTACCATTTAATAATTCCATTAGCTCCTGTATTCTTCCTTCTTAACAGAAGAATAGGGGCTGAATAGGATACTGCCTGTGAAACTTTTGGAGCCCTGGAAGAAATGTACATTAAAGCATATCATTTCTCTTTGATAGGTTCTGTAGGTATGAACTCTTACTAGGTAATCACCCAATATGTAAATTGTGCCTGCTATAGAATGTATAAACCAGGACATGTATTTGGTATACATGCTTCAGATTTACATCTACAGAATTTGACCTTCACTGATAAATTTGACCTCATAGTATTCTAAAAGACGCATTCTCTTTCTGTTCATATTGTTTTTAGAAATAAACAGAAATAAAAATTAAACAAAAAGATCTTTGTTTTAATTTAAGATAACTTTTTAAGGACCATGGTGAAGGGTGCCAAGATGTGGCTGGAAAAGAGGCCATAAGTACAGAAATGCTTTCCCATCCTAGGATCCACTCCAGGGTGAAGAGTTGTGGGGTCAAAGTATATAATACCAGTCCCAGGCATGGAATGATTGCTCCCAGCTCATCAGTTCAGAATGAAAAAATTCAGAGGACAGAAAAAAAATTTTGGCCCCATGGTTCACAGTCTGCAGACATGGGCTCCAGGGATCTTGAAAGGTACATTTTAATGCTTTATAAAGCATTATTCCCAATTCCATTGGGCTTTATAAAGCCAAATTCTATGGGGAATTGTTTATTTTATCCACCATAAAGTTTTACATGCCACCTGAATAGCGTTTTTTTGTCTTTGGGCCGGCAGTCGATCAACTCCATAACTTTGATAGGCAGTTGTTATGTATGACTTTGATTAACTGAAAAAACTGGGTACTTTTAAAACATGCCTATTTAGTAGAAGGGAGTCTGTGCAAGAAAATTAATGAGGATTCCTTGGTGGTGAAAAGTTGACAATGCCAGCCCAAGGTTAAATCAGAGAGCCAGCTACACCATTTTTTGGCACTAGAACTGAATGAAAGGTGTTATTTTATTTTGCAAGCCACATAATCTCAACAACATGATTAATTAATAGGACTGTTATAAAGGCTTATTAATGAATGTGTGTAAATGCCCTGGCATGAATTGCTGATCATATCTGCAGAAATGATATGTGTCATTGAGAGATAATGCTACTGTAATTTTTCTGTAAGGGTACATGTAGTAGGATGGCACAATGGCAAAATGAAGTAATAGATTTCAGAGATAATCATTTCTCTATAATGATACAAGATTAAATTAGGACTATTACATTGGCTTATAAAGACCTCAGTTCCCAAAAGGTTGATAAGCTTTCAAAAGAAGCTCAGAGTGGAAGGATCCTGAATTTGATTAAAGGTCTGGATGGAATTGCAAAGGAAGAGGTTATGATAGTTAAATGGTGGGTTAAAAAGTTTGGAGTAAAACTAGAGAATGGTCCAAATTCTGTCATTATGGGATCTCTATGGAAAGTCATTACTGGAATAATGGCAGAACTTGCTGGACAGAACTTGAATCTTCACATGGGAATTGGGCATAACTCAGGAGATTTATGTCCACTTAAAGCAGGCTGGCCAGTTCGTAGCCTCAAAACATTAGGCCACATTAAAAAAAAAAAAGTGGGGGAATATGACACGGATGAGTGTAGAGAGCATTCTCCTGAGAGCCCAAATGTTCTTCCCCACCTACCAAGATGTAGAGAATGGCTAAGCCTGGAGAAACTGAAGCCAGAGTTAAAGGGAGTCTTAGAATGCCACTGCTCAGCCAGGTTTGGTTAGTACACTGCCCATGTAGGAAAAAAGCTTTGTGTATTACTCTGCTTGTTTTAGCTGTGGAGTCATAGTTCTCAGGTACTCAGGAAGTCTCATTAAAGCTATTAAAGTTATTTTGATAATAAGACAATATTTCAGTACTATATCATTGTACCTTCCACTACCCACAAGTTACAGAAAAGACAAGACAAATAGCATACTATATGTTTGGGAGATGGTAGAAAGGGACACTTTGACAAATGTTCTCTCTTAAATTCTTCATTGTTTTACTATGGTTTCCTGTCAGTGTTTGTCACATTTTAGGTAATGGGAAGCATGAATTAGGAGGCCAACAGAATAAAAAACATCATAACAAATGTAACTATGTGTTAATTTTTATGTATTAATTAATTTTATGTATTAATACAGCTATAAAATGAGTAACTTGTTTGAGGTTACCCAGCTAGTAACTGAGTTATGGGCAGGTGAATTCAAATTAACATATCTAAACTCTGAAACTGGAGACCTTTGTACTGTGCTGTATACCCTGGCAGACTTGCCATCCCCAGCTCTGCCACCAGTGAAGGATCTCACAGGGACCACATTTGCTTTCTTGGGTGGCTCCCATTTTTCATCCCAAAATGAGTTGAAATCCTCAGCTCTGTCCAGTATTGCAACTCAAAGAGTGATGTACAGAACTATTAGGCATGGTACTGCAGGACCACACCAGATCAGGCTGCATACAGCTGTACTCAGAGTCAGTAGCAGAGACCTGGAAGTCAGCTAGGCACCACACAACATGTGCATGCATGCACCAAAAAGGAAAAAAAAAAAAAAACCACAAGCTGATCCTACTGCAATACCCCTGCAAAGGCACCTGGTCCAGCTCTTCACTAGATGTGAAACCATACTCTTGCATAGGCACAGGTCGTGGAAAACATGCCGTAGAAGAAGCAAGACATTAGCTCAAACCTAGGGGATGAAGTTACTAATGTGAAGCTCTCTAAGAGGAAACTATAAAGATAGTCATCACTGTAAGAGGAACTATTTTTGCAAAAATGATTATAAATGCAACACCTTTCTTCAGAAGAGTGTAGCTTTACCAATATTATCTCATTGACATTCATGTTATTAGGATGCTTTTCTTTATCTGCATCCACAGGCTTTCTGTGCCAAGCCATAATCTGCATTCTAATGCCTTTCTTCATCCAGCTGGCCTCTTTCCCTTCCCCCATCTCTGCTTCCTTGTTCCTTATGGGAAGGGCAAAAAGACAAGGCTTATTAGAAGAGTAAGCAGAGACCTATTACAGACAACCTTATGCAATAAGCAGCAGTGAAGAAAAAAATAAAAAAAGAGCAGGCCATACATGGCCTGAAGTTGGGAAACCACTAGAAATTTCAGCATCCCTACTATCATCACACCCTTGAAAATACTTAGAGACCTTCTGAAAGAAGCTAGTTCTGCCTTGATAATTTAGTGATGAGGAAACTATGGTTTGAGAAGTGAAATCTGCAGAGTATTTGAGCTTCTGGATCTATTCAAGTTGCTGACAATAAGGAAGAACTAGATTCTACCACAAATGAGGGCACTAGGAAACAGAATTATGCAGCAGACTTCACAGACATGGTACAGTGGGACTGAACACAGCCCTTTCCTAGCTCTGCCAGTGACTCCCACTCATTTGACCTCAGCAACTTTGAGGGCACTGAGTAGTCAGCAGAAGTACTGTGTGTCAGAAGCCTAGAAGCTTGGGCATTCCTGTCTTTCTTCTTCTCATTTTGCCATCTGCTCTGTTTTATCCCATCAGAGCATTCACTTATTTCATCAGGAGGGTGAAAAGCGGGAGCCTGAGCTGGGCTAGGCTATTCTCTGGTTAATTCTATATAACCATCATGTTATGGCCTCCATTTTCATATGAATATAAGTGACTAAGATGTGATACACATGTATCAACTCCCCACAATGAGTGTAGTCATTATGTATCACAAACATGTACTAAGAGAAATATTTAATGAATTTATGTGAGTAGTCATATGTTAGAGGCAGAGGCCTAGGTGACCTCTGTGTTTATCCTAGTTATAAGCAAAGACACTAATGATGACTTGGTGGCCTTTGGAGTCTGGGGCTGGACCAAAAAAGTTTTTAACAATCTCTCAGCCCACACTTTCCACAAAACTGTCACACATCAGAATCAGGAATGACCACATGAGCTTGGAGACTAGGTTTCTGGAAACTCAAAGTTAACTCAGAGTTAATGGGTCAGATTATATATTTTAATCTGTGAAACTCAGGGAGTTCTAGGCTTGCCCAAACACATTTAGTATTATTATTTCTTCATCAGAGCATGTATTTTAAGTACATACCAGGAAACCATGCCAGATATTTTATATTCAGTAGCACATGGGTTCAGCATACACTAAAGTATTGTCAAAAGTCATAGTGATGTAGGGAAAAGAAACTCCCAGCCTACTAGATGTCTGACATGAGTTCATATTCTCTAAAATCAAAGAATAAGTTTTAGGAACAATGGAGATTAAGAGCAAAATGTATTTATTGAAAGAAAGCATCTGTCAGAGAGACAGAAGGTATCTTGAGTGGGTTGCCAAAGACAATTTTATAGAGCAAAACTACAAGGTGAAGCAGGTCCAGGTTGGAGAAAAGTGGGACCTCACAAGGTGGGAATGAAGTGGAACAGAACTATGGCCAACTGATAAGACTATGAGTATAATGCTCATAAAATTGATTAAATCTGGGACAAATGGGAAAGCAAGTCACATAGCAGGGGGGCATGAATTTAGAGGGAGGGCTCTTTGCCTGTAGGGATTAGGTTAGTGGCTTCCTCAGGGTGACAGATACATATTTAGAGTATCAATCAATGTTTTATCCTTAGGATGTAGGTACATTTGTTTGGTCTTTTGTTTTGAGGTCTGGTACACAGCAGGAGATGTCTCCCCTACAGTTGGTCTTCTGCACTGGGTTTCTTCCAGGGCCCAGCCCAATCTGACTGCGTACAATATTTCTATCAGGGAATAAGAAATAGAAAAGTAATTGCTGTCATTGCATATATTTTATATGCTGGGTGTAAACTTATAGTAGTTATATAATCAGAGTAATAGTTCAAGATATGTGTCTAGCAAATTTTGCTTATATAGACATTTTATCTCCACAATTGTTATTTTCTGATGGCTTTCAGAATTTTAATCAAATAGCAATACATGTACAATTAGTAGAATAGCAGTTAACATTTATCAAGTGTTTATTGTGTTCTGGGAACTGTGCCAACAGCTTTCTATATATCTCATCTCATGTAGATGATGAAGTAATAATAAAACAGTAATACTTTGTTTCCTGACTCTAGTTACTTTGCCAAATAGAAGTCTATCATATAAGTTCAAGGGAATTAAAGTGTTTATACCTATTAGAGAAAAGTTTTCTAGTGACAAATCAATGAATATCTTTTTTGGCTAGTAATCGACTTACTACACTTAGGTAAGAGTATAGTAATGCCCCCTTATCTGTGGGGGTCAGGTAGAGTCTAAGACACCCTCCCACCCAGTGGATGCCTGAAACCAGACAGTACCAAATGCCATATATGCTGGTTTTTTCTTACATGTACATACAATGTGTATATGCAGGACAAAGGCATGATGACATGCTAGGCAGAACTGAGATTTCTCCTTGCTACTCAGAATGGCATGCAATTTAAAACATACAAATTATTTTCCATTTAATATTTTCAGCATAGTTGATCCTAGATAACTAAAACCACAGAAAGCAAAAACTACTAAAAGCAATGACTCTTGTAAAAGCAATGACTCTTGATGTAGAAGACCACTGTCAGTTAAGACTGACTTCATCCTGTCTTTCCGATGCATGGTTAGTTTATTACTTATAGTCTACTTTCATTTAAGTAGATATAGAAGCTTTAATCTAGATTTGAGTTAGTACCATTTTTTCTACAGCTTGTAGAGGCACTAACTATAACCATAACTCTTTAAAATATTCTCATGAGAGCCATTAAATCATTTAAGAGAATCTAAGTCACTAAGTAATTTAAATCATTCCTGAGGCATAGCTGTTCAGGTGTAAAAATTTTATAGGTTATTAACAAGAGCTAAATATTTGTAAAGAAAATAAAAAAATAAGACTGAGATGCCTAGGAATCCTATACCTAGTTTCAGAAAGTTTCTGCTTATTTAAATTTGTTACATGGGTCAACACTGGAAAAAAGAACATGTAGAAGAAAGTTGGCCAAATCTAAAAATACACACAGACTACAGAAGATTACATTGTCCAGTTTCTTCACTTTATAGATGAGGAAACTAAAGTCCAGAAAAGTCAGAAACAACACTCTAAAGATCACATAGCCTGGTGTTAGCAGTGGAAGAAGAACAGTATATCATGTCCTCACAGTTTCTCTACAAGATTATACCAAGATTATTTAAAGAATAAGAAATTTAGAGCCCAAATTACCAATTATCCATGGCTTTACCATCTATGATATGAGGTGTTTCCATTTTTCCTTTTCAATCTTTTGGGAAAGGTTCAAAGGGGTAATATCCTTTTTAGGCCATATACTAAAATGTTACATGAAGTAAATGAATTTATATGAAGGTAATGAAGAAAAAGGAAAATGTCATTTGATAAATCTGTTTGTAGCTGCAACTAGGGCAGTGATTCACAACTTTGACTATACAATAAAACCACTCAAGGATGTTTAAGAACTACAAATGCCCAGACCATGTCATAGACAAATTAAATAAAAATCTCTTGGGATGGGGATATACCTCAGAATTTTTAAAGCTCTCCAAAGGATTCCAGTGTTCAGATAAGTTTGAGAGCCACTGTGGGAACAAGTGGCCATTATTGACCCCAACTTGGTGAAAACTTATTTTCTGTTTCATTTGGATTCATAGGAAGACACTGTCACCCACCAGTTGTCTTCCCCCAATTACAGCATAGTCTCGCTAACTTAGAGCAAATGGTCCATGGACCAGCAACATCAGTCTAATCTGAGGCTATTGGAAATGCAAATCTCAAACCCTTACCCCAGTCCTCCATTTAAACTGGCTTCCCAGTTCTACCACACATACAGATAACTATGTGAGATGCTGCATGTGTTAGCTTGACAGTGATAATCATTTCACAGTGAATCTAACCTATATATCCAGAGTATCATCATGCCTTACACTGAAAAAAATAAAATTTGAAACTCTAAATGTTAAATGCTAGGTAATACATACATACACATTGTAAACTTTGAGAAGCATTGTTCTATAGAAGTAGACTTTACCAGTGCCATTTCTCAGGCCATTTTCTCACAGTTCACTATCAGGCAGCCTGGAAGGGTTGTCAGTGTGTCATCTTGCAACCACTGAGTTGATATGTCCCCTCATCTGAGTCCTAGAGAAGAGCAAAAGCTGCTGTGGCTAAAGAGGCTCCCACCTTCCAACCTTCCTTTCAGAAGTTCTGAAGGTAGAGCGGGATACCCTGACTATCTATCTAGGACAGGAAGCAGAGAAGGAAGCTGGTATATGAGATTCCTTTGTTTTCCAGCATGTCTGATTGGGCAGCATATTTCCTCCTCTCATCTGTACTTTAAAACCTGCTGGCAAATCTCTGAATGGAACTTACATAGAATTAATATGTCCCAGACTGTCAGGGGACAAATGAAATGAATACTATTTTAGGCACAGTCTCTCTCACCAGAGAAAGCTAATTCTAAAGCATGAAGAAGTAATTTTCTGCCACAAAGAGTTAATCAGTAATTTCTACTTTGTAAAAACCATATGAGTATAGAGTCCCTGCTGTTTCATCATTCATGGATTTGAAATTCCTTACCGGGAAAGCAAACATTTATTATCCTGTTTCTCTTGATACCCACAGCTTGAGATACTTTTGCTGACAAAGAAAATTTAACTACAATATGAAGGCTAAGAGTTGAATACTATCACCTAATAAGGAATACTATCTGTATGAATCTTCCTGTGATTTGAGAGGCATAAAAAGAATGTCACCTGCCCTAAACAATTATGAAATTTCCCTTTGAGTCAGTTGTTAAATTCCATATTTCTCTGGATCTACAGTTTTTCACATTTTGGATCATTCTTACTATCTTATTAGATTATTTGGATTATTCCTACTCACAACAAACATCCTTAGTAATAGTCTGTAAGCACAAAATCATGTGTTGCTATATAAAACTAAAACTGACCAGCATTTGCCGAAATTGACAGTGGCTTTTCAGACCCACATCAAAGAGTAAGATGCAGTTAGTTGACCAAATAAGGAGGGAAGGATCCTGGGGAATAGGGAATCTACATGGAAAAGGAAGCCAAGTAGGGCAGGAAAAGGAACAGGATATATCCTAAGAAAAAAACAAACTCAGAGTTCAGTGTCAGCTTGGTGATATGTAGGAGCTGAACAGAAAAGGGCTATGAGAAGGAGTGCCTGGAATGGAAGATTAAAACCAGGCTGTTCTTGGAGCCAGTAGTGGTGGAACATGCCTATAATATCAGCTACTCAAAAGGAAGAGGACGGCAGGTTCGCCAGATCCTGTCTCACTGATAATTAATCCTATAGAGTTTTCACTCATACAGACAATCTATTGTGGCATGCATGCCAGAGGTTCACCACCACTACCCCAAAATAAAATTTAAAAGAACCTGAGAATATAGCTCAGTAGGTAAGCATCCCCAAGTTTGATCCTTAGTACTGCAAAATGATAATAAAATCAATAACCAGCATATTTTATTTTATTTTATTTTATTACAGCCAAATGACTATGAAGAACAAATGTTGTCAGCTGAGTTGTAGATGTTTACTATCTCCATCCATACATTAATTTCTGTCTTTCAGTATCTGATTTGACCTAATTGGTTGGGACTAAAAAATAACTTTTCTATGGTACATTTTCAGAGATTTATAAGCCTTTTTTATCACCAGTGACTCTAAGTCAGATGAGTAAACTCCTTCATCTTTAGTCTTAGAGGAAAAAAACCAGTAGTCAGTGGTTCACACAGCAACAGGATCATGTGATTACACTGAGCACATCAGCTCACTAATGGAAATAATTCTCGACTCTCAACCCACTTGACTAACCATGAAACTAAACTGCTTGTTACTTGGAAAGGCAGGAAAGAATATGATTACAGATGTTTTAGTCCTTGGGGCAGTCTTTGGTTACACCACTGAGATGCATTTTGACAGTGACTTCAGTGACAGCAGGCTATCTTGATTTTAAGGGCATTCATGTAACATTTTCACGTGATTTGTTTCGAAGGAGATGGTCACTCACACTGGGAAAAGGAAAATGGAAGAGCATGTGACCTACACGTCAGGGCTCTGATGAAAGGCAGGTCTGTCAAAGTCAGTGATGCCAAATGCCTGGTTCCCAAAAATAGCATCCCACAGTCTTATATAATAATGACCTTTGGTCTCACAGAACAGTATTTGTTGAATAGTCGCTACAACTTGGGTTTTTGGGATGTGTTCTCAAGCACTGTATCTTGACGTTCTTCTCTAATCATGATGCTTTTTAAGTTTCATTTCATTATGGACGTTAAATGTTTCCAGTGTTAACTTCAAAAACTTTGTTGGGAAAGATCAGATTTGGGCTTTCATAAAACTCTAATGAAAGAAGAAATACTTCAGCTTTTCACTGGTTTTTGAAAGGAAAAGTTGGACCTGACCTACACTCAGACCACTGAAGAAACTAGTTTGGTCTAGAGCTGAGTGTAACAGGGACCACTAAAAGATACCT
The DNA here is from genome assembly GCF_034190915.1 of Cavia porcellus. Lineage (NCBI taxonomy): Eukaryota > Metazoa > Chordata > Mammalia > Rodentia > Caviidae > Cavia > Cavia porcellus. Next base: position 42,678,780 of record NW_026947496.1, on the reverse strand, counting down.
AAGGCCAAGTTCCTGCTTTCTGCTTTTATTACACAGTGAAATCATTTACACTTTCTCCCCAAATAATGGAATTTTGTTTTTTTTATAGGGATGATGAAGAGTGTAAAATACTGTGCCTTAAACATATACCCTAGATTCTGTTTTCACACCTTTCTTTTCATATTGAATATTTTCACAAGTACTTATTTATTTGGTTGGCTTCTACAACCTCAATAGGCTACTGACTACCAGCTACTGATCTTAATATTTTCTGGTATTCTCTGAACTAAAATATACAGTATCTTTTATGAACATATCCATCCAAATGGTCATGCCAAGTTGCAATACTAAAGTTATTACTTTTCCACTACGAACTAGGGCCTCTCCCTATATTACTTATCTCAGTGAATGAGTGGGCCTACAAGACAGAAAGCTAGAAACCATCCTCAGCTTCTGTCTTCCCATACTTCCCCTTATTGTCTCCCAGTCAGTGAGGAAATATTATATTCTATCTTAATAGCATCTCTAGAATTTGTCCCTCTTTGTCAGTAGAACGTCACAATTATCACAGCTAATAAAAAATTAGAGATTTTCAACATTATCCCTATAATAATTGCTGTATAGTCTCCTACATAGTCTCCCAAATGAGTAAAGATGTTGTGATATTAAGAGCCTGGACACTGAAGTTGTACAGGACCCTTATCACGCTGATCATAGTGTGTATTCTTGTGTCTTTTAGTAGTACACACACACACACACACACACACACAGATGTGACTGCTAAATCTTAAGAGTGAAACACAAAGTCCATACAATGGCCCTTTTTCTTCAGTGTCTAGAACATTCTTGCCCATATACTACATCCCATCCATATAATACCACGACCACAATCCTGCTGTCTCATAATTGTGGAAGGTAAAAGTAAGTATTCCTTCATTATAATTCATTGTATCGTGATTAAATTTATCCTGTCACCTGCTGTACTTCATTCCCCTCCACTGTTGACATTTCAGTTTCTTCCAAACCAGGCTCCAAATTCCTTGAGGATAGGAACATTCTCAGCAGCTAGCTCCATACCATACATGGGGCTAAAGAAATGTTTGCTGAATCAGTGAACTCCCAATGATAGCTTTTGTTCCCTTCTCCCTCCTCCCCTCTTTTCCTCCTTTCCTCCTCATATTTTTTTAACTCAACAGTTCTTTTCAAGCTATTGATGCAGAGGTGGGAGGATGTTCTTAATGCTTTCATTCCTCATTGTGATCCTTTTGAGCATATAGAACCTTACTCTGCTCTATAAGCACGAGAGGAGACACGAGCATGAATGAAACCACAACGCATTTTTGCTCTAAATATAACCCTTAAATAAAGCAAAAGTTTATGATCATATAGTACTTTACAGTTTATTATATGCTTTTGTTTTGTTTTGTTTTTGAGCAAGGGTCTCTATGTAGTTCAGACTGGCCTTGAAATTGCTATGTAGCCCAGGTTGGCCTCAAACTCACAGTGATCCTCCTGGCTCAGCCTCCCAAGTGCTGGTATTATAGGAGGGCACCACCACACCTGACTTACTGTGTACTTTTATGTATATTATCTAATGTCCTCACAATCATGTGGTATATTTTCTGATATGCTCTTTGCCTCAAAAATAAGTTTACCAAGGCTTAGAGGGTCAAGTAAATTGCTGTAAGTATTCATATTTAGCAAAGCAAAGATTCAAGTCCAGACCTTATAATTCTATGATATTCTTTGCACTACTAGGTTTCCCAAATCCCTATTAAGTGACACGTGTCTAGAGTTGTGAGAAGTCATGAAAGTAGATTTGCTATTGTGGATCAAATGTTGTCCATAAGTGACTGTCTCATTAATTCATGTTGCTGCCAGACACTTATCTCATGTATAACTTGTCTACATTTACCTTGCCATTTAATTTTGGGTCACATGCTGTATATCTGAAGATCAAAGCCTTGAACTTGATCTTTAGGAGCCTAAGCTTCAGGATCATGCTGTTCATGGAACAACTGAACTGTCACTATAATTTCCCTAAGCTCTGCCACCAAGTAATTTCCAAAGTTGGTAAACGATTTCACACATTAGAGTAGAAGGTGAAAATCAAAATGAGACAGTGAAATGAAACTCATAAAGAATTAGCAGCACTGGAGGAGAGATCATTTGGCAAAATATCAGCCAAATTTAGTACTACTATAGAAGCAGAGATGAATAAACATAGCTGCTAAAAAACAGTATCAGATGTATTGCTCAAATGTTTAATAGATTTGTATTTTAAATACAGGTAATATGAAATAGCCCTTGAGGCATTTTCCTATACTTGTCACCTAATTTTAGTAGGGAATTCTTTTGAACCAGGTGTGTGTGTGTGTGTGTGTGTGTGTGTGTGTGTAAGAGAACTTAATTATTTCTGCTTTAACATGATTCAAAAACAAAAATTACCTTGGTTATCTACTTTTCATTCCCTAATACAAGTCCGAGAGGGCATGACAGTATTGAAATAAATAAATGGAAAAAATACTAAATGAGGTGTTTTTATTTTTCTGTTATAAATGAAGTTGTTGTTCCTAAACCAGTCAAGCCATACATTTTTTATGAGAGGCTCCAATTGGCAAAAAGTTGGACATGTTAAACACTAATTAATAAATGTGGCTGAAAAATCAACTCAAACAATTCCAGATTTGGAAACAGCTATGGAAGGCTTATTAGAATATGAAATTCAGAGAGGCTTTCCTGTTGATTTGATACATACTGTCAGAAGTTTCAGAATAAAGTATAGTTGGCTTAACTTTCCCAGGTTAGTTGTGAACCAGAGCTTTTAAAGATTTGCTTGTTAGAGGAGTATTTTTGTGATGGTTTAGGTTGCCTTAAAGTTGAAAGAAAACAAGAGATTTCTGGGTAAAACACTGATATTATTTTTGGAATATTGAAGTTGCTTGAAGTAGATGAAGTATGCTTGGTGTTGCACATAAAACACTCATCAATTCCACAGTTGACTTAGATTGTAGTACTGTTTTAAGTCATCACACCTGTGCTTAATTTTACTGAAACTAAAGGCAGTAAACATTGCAGATGAGTTATGGAAAGTTTTGCAAATCTTAGGAAATAGACTAATTGAATTAAATTGAATTAAAATCGAATGTAATACAGGTGCCTATATAACAAATACGTGTTACATTGTCAAAAGAAGTACTGTGTTTATGTTCATGCGAAAGAGTCATGGTGAATTTTTGTGGATGAGCATATTTGTGGAAGTTGGTAGAAATAAGGAGTTGACCTACATGACTAGAAGAGAAGTATGGTATGATAATGAGAAATAAGCCAATAAGTGGAAAGTTAACATTGAATCAAAGCATGGTATTCCCTGAAACATAGTTCAAAGACCTAGAATTTAATCTCCAAAACAGCAGAAAGTTTTTGGGCAAAGAATAAAATTCTGGACATTGAGTTTTAGGCAAATTCAAAAGGCAGTCACCAGAAAGAGGAGACGGGGAGAAGGAATAAATTTAGTAGACAGCTCAAAACTGGTATGTCCATTAAGAACATCATATAAATTTAGAACTGACCCACACTGTTACTTGAGAGGTCTGAGAAAGCAGAGGTGATGCTCCTATCCCAGAGATACTATACCATGAGCAACGGCCTCAGTCCAACACCACAAGTTTCCAGTAGTTGACTAATATTCAAGTCCATTGGCAGGTTTAAACTTCCTATGGGGATGAGACGAGTAAATGGCTTAAAGAGTCTGAGTAAAGATCATTCACAGAAGCATTACAGGAGATCATCATTATCACAGCAGAGCCTTGGAAAGAAGTTTTAGAAGGTCCAGGTGAGGAGACTAGTCCCCAGTTAGATGGCCATCACTCAGAGCTGAGTAGTCAAAGAGAAACATACTAGAGGACCCAGGCAGGAGGGCCCATGAAATGAAATAGACGTCTTTCCTAGGGTGAAGGCTGGCAGGGATGGCTGCATTGTGATCTCTTGTTCAAATGAAATACTCTACTCATTCTGGTTCACAGGTGTGGAAAACCGGGTAGCAATGAACCACCTATTCACAGTAAATGTTGGCTATCTGAGAGTGAGTTCAGTGGAGGTTATTATGGGCAGAGACTAGTGTGAAATGGATGATTTATTTTTAAATCAGACCTGTTTCTCTTAAAAAATGAGATTCTGCCAAGTTTGTGGTATGTAGAATTTAGGATTCAAAATGTAAAGGAACTACAAGGTCATTAGACCACTGCTTAATGGCCAGGTCAGGCATTACTATTTCAGTTTGTATTGTGCAATTAGCATGAAAGTCTAATTTAACATCTGGGTAACATCTGGAAGAATGAGTGTCAAAACATTAATCATTGACTTGGAAGACAAGTCTATGACCAAAAAGAAATCATGGTTAGAAAGGATGTCGGGATGTTTCCTACTTAGTGATAAGGGCAAATTATTACCTTTCTCCTAATTTTGGCTCATTTATCATTAGTGATTATGACCTTCCAGCCATCACGCAGAATTCTTGTCTTGCTCTAATTGTAGCTGTCATAGTATAACTTCAGCAGCATTATAATCCTGTAACACTTTTGTCATGCTGAGTTTTCCATTTATCTCCATTTTCAAAATTACGTTATACACTCCAGTTTTGTTTTTTACTTTTGGCTGGAAACCATATAGATCTAAATAGGATATTTCTAGACAAACCTAGACACAGTCTTAACTAATATTACTTTGCTTTTATTTGGGAGCTCAAATGACTGGATCCATTTTTATTATAAAAATGCAGTGGAAAAGATGGAGGCTTTAAATGTTACCACAAAAATTTTGTTTACAGAAATGCTAAACACAGTAATACCAATACCTTTGGATGAACTAATATAGCTGATTTGATGTAACATCTATTAAGAGGGCTAAAAAGTGACACAAGTTTGCCTTTTAAACTACATATACTAAAATACTTCCAAGAAAAAATAAACTTAGCACTGCTTCTGAATGCTTTATAGTCAGACTTTATTCATTATAGTTATTTTTTATTCATGGCCCATACCTCTTATATTAAGCCTATTCATTTTTCTTCTAATTTTAAGAATAAATAAAGCAAAATGGAAGCTGTGTTATTATTTAGTATGAAAACACAGAAGCTAATCATAGCTAATGAGTATAATAAATGCTAGTCTGTATCTCCTCTTGTTTGGTATGTGTTTTATACACAGACGGTAACATAGGCTGAATAACTAGGATGCCAAGTTACAGATGGGGTTGTGGAATGTTATTTGACAGCCGATTAGAGTAATCTGTCAGAAATGATGACTTAATCACCATAACAGACTCCAAATTCCCTCATAGAATTCTACCCAGAGTAATCTAATTTTCCTGCAATATTTTATTTTATTTTTTGCCAGGACTAAACAGTTAGATTGCAATTTTTTCCCCCTAGAGTGTACTACTTTTTTAAAAACACCAATGTAAATAGATTGTTATTATAGGTAAAAAGGTTGTCCTGGAGCCCAGTAAAGCAAAAGCAGGTATATAATTCTGTGTTCTTTTGAGTTTTTCTCCATCCCTGGGTTTGAGAATATATGAGAGAAGCTGGGGTCGATCAGCACTGGCTTTCTACTTCCCCAGGGACCAAGAAAGGCCATTCTTTCCAATATGTTCTCTTTGCTTCCCAATGGGACCATTCTTTTTTTTCCTTTCAGGAAAACTCATATGCTATGTAAAATAATAATCATAATGACAATAATTATTGTGCTTTTACTCTACAGCCAGTGTTTTAAGTATTTCACAGAGATTAGTAACTACTAGGAAGAAATCGTAATTTGCTTTCACTGACTTTTTTTTCCCTAGTTGGAATTTGCCATAGTAAGAGAAGGATAACATGGTTTTGTAGTTAACCCACTCAGATCTTGGTTTTTGTTTTTGTTTTTTTGGCCTAGATCACTTTTATAAAAATATGATTAGCAAATAATTGATTTTAAACTTTTTTCCTACATTTTTCATAAACTGAAATAAAATTAAATAATTTCTCAATTTTGTCCTAGCACTAATTTTAAAATTTGTATATCTGCAATGAATGAAATGTGTGTATATATATATATATATATATATATATATATATATATACAAATATACTATACACATAAACATGGGAAATTTTAATCAGAAAGCAACCTGTAGATTGAGACAGATTCATGTCTGATATGGGAGAGGAAGATCACAGTAATAGTACAGGTGCCTAGAAACCTCCACTCACTTGCAGTATGTGGATATATGCTAGAGGTGGTATGGAATAGAGACTTTTGGCTTATGCTTCAGCCCCAGACACCCAAGTTACTATTTAATCTCTCTCCCTTTGTTTCAAGTACCAATCTCATAGAGCCACTGTGACAATCAAATAGTTAACAGGCTTGAAGAACTTATAACATGCTTCTAAAATTGAGAGTGAAGGGATGATTTCGTCAATTGTAAAAATTTCCTAAATATTACATTTCACTTATCCAGGAACAGCGCTAAACTACAAAGCTAGCTTTGTAGCTAGCTTTTGACCAATCTGAGAGATACCATTCTATTAAAAATATCTTAGGTTTACCATAGCATTAACCATTTGAGACAAAGCAAAAAAACTAAAAGGTTCTAAAGCTCCCTTTGTTTTTTCTGAATCCCAGTGTATGGGCGCATAACAGTGATTGAAATGACAAAATTAGTTATATAGAGAGGACAAACCTACATACTTCTGAGAATATTCTACTATAACAGAAGACCTTTGATAAATATAGACTTTCAGTATGGGGCATGATTTGCCTCTAGTTGGTGGCAACTCTTTGAAACCTATTTTTACCATTCATAAAATTGTTTTAGAGAAACTCAGAAAGTGTAAGTGCTTTTAGTATTTCAGTTACTAAACAATCAACCACTATGTACCCTTTATTGTTTTTGTATTGTCATAGAGTGAAACAGAATTATTAGTATGTCTTTAGAGCTACAATCCTTTCATTTTCTCATTTGACACATTGTTCTTGAGAATTTGCTTCTTTCTTTTCTCTCTTTATATACTTTTAAATATTTTATGGGCAGTAAGCTTGTAATATGTGCCAGCACGGCTGTTTTCTCAAGGGGATCAGGATAGGTTTAATAATGAGATGCATTACAGTGACCCTGTAAAACCCATCTCAGGTTAAAAACGGTATGTTTCATTGAATCTCCTAAAAAAGGTAGTTAACTCACCAATTGATGACACTGGGGTTAAACAAGTTCCCACATGAGCTCTTCTATGTGTGAGAACCCAGCCCGGCCACCCTGCTGTCAGCTACCACCTTCCCCTTGGACTCTGTCTTCCTTTGTTCACTCAGAATCCCCCTATAGGCATCACAAGACGAGTGGAGAGGTTTGGGAGAAATGCACTAACTCGTCTGTTAGGGGGCTTCTAGAAGAGGGCAGTCAGTGAACACAGGTGCTCTGTGACTCTGCCTCATCCCTATCCTGATGGCATAATGATTGGCAGTGATAGCTGTTGCCAACTGAGTGCAGCTTTCTGAGCATGCAGTCACCCCTAGAGACTTTGAGTAATGACTCTGCTTTGAAGTTGCATCCTCATTTCCATTTTCATGAGCCACAGCTGGGATCTTCTGGGACAAATCTAAAGTCACCACATTGAGGAATGAGAAGTCTCAGGTCCAGCCAGAGGTCAGCCATTCTGAAGTCTACTAATGGACAACTCAATTCTAGGGCTCTGGGCATAGCTGGAGAAAAAAAAAAGCCACATGGCACATGGTCAATGGAAAGGACAAAGGGCGAAGTCAGGCATTATGCAGGAAGGCTGGTGTTGGTGCACTGGCAGTTTCCCATGAGGGCAGCCAGGACAGAGGCATGTGACAGCCATACCATGTACACCTGTGTCAGAGAAGCAACCATCTGCTGTCACTAGTGCATGGTCTTGGCTTTGGGGTAGGAAGGTAAGCTGAAGGCCTACCTTCAAGCAGTTCCTGTCACTGAAAGCCTGAGCAGCCGAGCTACTCCTTAGTGGGCACAGTGAGTGCTTTGCCCTGAGTAGTTCCTCTTTTGATGCTAGTAGTTAATATGTAACAAATTCAGCAGCTGGTTTCTAAGGAACAGGCTGCGATCTGATCTCCCAGCCCCCAACATAAGAGAGGAAAGGAAGGAGAGAAATTCCCCTTTTACTATGTTTCATTTGTTTTTAAACAAATTGAGCTAAATGAAAGACATTAACAAGAACCTTACTGTGTAACTTTGGCAAATGATATTCTGTAATACAGTGAAAAAGACATTCATTTGTAGTGAAAGAAATCTTCAAAGAAATAGGTTTAGAACCTTTCTTCACAGAAATGTGAACTTGGAGAAATATGTTAGGTCAGTTATATTGCCACAAACAGGATCTATTTCTAAAACTCTTGACTATTGCCATTTTCCTGATAGAAACACACGGCAGGGAGCTTAAAATAAGCAAACTGTAGCTCTTCCATTGCCTTATAAGTTTGCTGTTAAGTACTGTTGAGTTAAAGTCTAGTAATGGACATAATATTCGTGGTCATCATGACTCAGGAAAACTACCCTGTGAATGTTACAAGTTGGTATTTATAAAATCCCTACTAATCAAACACTGTTGACAGATTATAACAGTGTGGACCACTGAATATTTTGTCAGACACAGACAATTTTGTGTGATTATAGAGATGCAACCTCAATGTAATTAACACACATGTCTTAGGAGAGTCCTTACAAAAAGTTTTAGAGATCATGAACTCACTTGCCACAGACCAAAGAAGGAAATAGCTCTCTGGGAAGTAGCCTTGACCCTGACTCTGGAAGTCCCTCATAACTGGTGAGATGTTAGACATACTGGAATAGAAATTGCTGAATTCTCTGGGCCATGTCTGGTCTGCTGCTAGCAACTGGAACCTCCAAGTGCAGAGCACAGCATGAAGAGCTACTCCAGCCCTGTGAAACTCTAGTCCCAGAATGGCCAGATTCCCTAGTTACGTTGGATGTAATGTTATGAAGCCATGATTCTGGCCCCACTGATTTCATCTTTAGTTCTTGAGAAAAGGGCCGAAGATATGGCCTCTGAATGCCAATGCTGGTATCTGGGGCAGTTTTAATTCAGAGTTGAATAAACTTGGGTATTTTCTTCTTTCTTAAAATTCTCCAATCATAAATATACAATGAGTAATAAAAACATAGGTGCATGTTTAAATTTTTAAAATTTATTGCAGTAAAAGACACATATCCATTAATCCCCCTTGAATATTTCTGCTCACATCAAACACACTTATCCCATCATTCTTGCCACTTTCTGAAGCAGTGCTAGAGGTCTTCTTCAGGGAGTGTCTTTATGAAGTACAATCAAAATATGATGAATCCTATTGCCAAGACCCATCCAACAGAAAAGCAGGCTTGTAAAAATGTGACCTCATACACCTCAGTCACTTATCTGACACCTGTGACTTCAGGCTCTTCTCCCAAGTCAAAATGACCATGAAAGGTAAATATCTTGAATCAGTGCAGAACACTACGCCAGCCACAATACCTTAATTAAAGACACTCAAGAAAGAGAACTTCCAGAACTGTTTATGAAAATGGCAGGAATGGTAGGTAAGTATTTCTGAAGTGAGGGGGAATATTTTGAAGAGGATTAATGGCACTGTGTCTTTTACCATAATAATTTTTGAACTTAAGTATTTATCATTTTTTATTACACCTTATAATCCTCTTATTAGTCTTACTGTGTTTTAGGCTTTGAGTTTTTGATGCTGTCATTGTTATTGTTATTATTATTGTTTTGTTTTGGTACTTTTTTGATGACTGATGTTTAAGAACTATTACTGTTTCCTCCATTGGTTAGAATGGAGGAATTATTCTTTAGTAACAATGCAACCTATTTTCTGATACTCTGTGCCTATGAGTAAGTATTCTGTTCCCTGAAATGTCATTTCCTGGTTGATACAAGAAGAAACTCAAATACTGATCTATCTGAGACACCTTTTCTCCCCTTAGTCTGTGTTTGGCATTCTTTTCTAGGTTCCCACACTGCATATCTTAACACAACGCATCCCATACTCTGGGAAATGGTTGCTGTATCTGTCCATACTATACACTACAAGCTCCATTGTGTTAACTCTTTTCCCTTGTATTTCCAGTGTCTAACATTGGATATGGTAAAAGCAGAGACATTTGGATGGACGGGTAGTCCTAGAGTCATACTGGATCAAATCTTTGAAACTCTCTCTGCTGCAGGGAAAGAGTTTTTATTATAGGCTGAAATTTTAAACTAGAAAATCCCTGTTTCACACTGCTTTCCCTGCTCTACTCAAGAAATATCTTGAAGTTCCTGGAATCATAAGATTTGAGGAAATGAAGCATTATAAGAATGATTCCTCCATACCAGTTTCGACTTCCTTGACATTTACGTCCTGTATGTGATCAGAAATTTATAAATGAATTGTTCATGATAATGAGCCATTCTTAATGCAGTACTGATTGAACACCTTTCTCAAAGAAGATCACAGTTGTTTCACAAACATTATCTAAATTGTCTTCAGAACATATTTGTATCATAGTGACCACTCATTCAGAATTCACCAGGGCCTGACAATCCAGGTCTCTGTGAAGTAAACTGTACTCCCTCACACACATACGTCCTACCGCCAAAAGACAGTTTAAGTGTATAGTGACAGTAGCACTTTATTACTACTGGTGTTACTTCCCTGAGTCTTCTAGATAGTCTTAGGTCAGAAACTGAGCAGCTATAAGGAAAAAAAAGTGTGAAGTGGTCATAAAGTTATAAAGATAAAGTGTTACGGGAGTTTAGAGAAAGAAAAGATTACTTTTAGCTAGCAGTATATTGCCTACATCTTCAAACAAGTGTTTGTATAGCTCCTTCAGTGAGTGAAACCTGCAGTTCTTAATTGAAGACCCATATGTCCAAGTCCCAAGTCGGACATTTTGTGGAGAAGCAATGTGATATAAGGGAGCCATCACTGGATTAAGAGGAGAGAGATTAGATTTCTGAACCCAACTGTTACCATTAACCAGCTGTGTGTCCTGGTGGAGTGGCTTATTCCCTCCAGACCTATAAACCTAGAGCACTGGACTGTGATTTCCAGAGCCTTTTTCAACTTTAGTATAGAGTGATGCTGCCTTTGTTGCTCCTGGATTTTCTCTGCCAGTCAGCTATACACTTCAGATAAACCCAATTGCTCCTATCTTCTGTCTGTGCGCCTCCTCCAGTGTTTGCCAACAGTTTTTAAAAATATATGCATATTGACCACCACTGTGGACTGTCTCCACCCCCTTGGGCAATAGCCATATTCATTTCATTTTTGTGTCCTGTCAGTGACATGGATGCATTTAGCTCCCCTTCCCTGTATATTTAATTTTTGAGTCTCTTCTGACTCATTTTAGTATGTTAACTCATATAAGAAAGGAAAGTCCCATCTACCATTCCGTGCTCCCATCTTACTATATTCCCCCTGCACAACTAACTCTATCCAAATAGTCTTTTTTTTTTTTTTTTTTTTTTTTTTTTTTTTTGTCTTTTTGAGACAGAGTCTCACTATGCAACTCAGGCTGGCTTTGAGCTCACTTTGTAACCCAGGCTGGTCTCAAACTCACAACAATCCTCTAGTCTCAGCCTCCTGATTGTTAGAATTTCAGGCGTGAGCCACCACAAAATAGTGGTCTTGGTTCAGCATATACACTATTGTCCTCTCCGTGGCTCCTTCACTCCTGGCCCCTGCCTTGATAAAGTCCCTAAACAGTTTTTTTTTTTTTTTTTAACTTGCCAAATTCAAAGATAGCTTGGCATCTGCATCATAGCCTCTAGCAACCCCTGCTTGAACTATCCCCTTGTTCTGGAAACTGCCAGCCTCTTGCTCCTGTGGAACTAGTTGCTCCTGATTCTGCCCCTTGGCTCTGTCTTCTCATGTCTAGACCTAATCGTGTTAGTCTCCTCCAAAACTGCTTGTTCTCATTTCCCTGTTTGGGCAGTGCTTCCCACAATCCATCTAGTGATCCAGACCTGGAGTTCTCCTCCCTCATCCACACAACCACCAGGTACTACAGATGTTTATACCTTCACTGGTATACCTGGAGTGTTTCTAGTAGCCTCCAGTACCCTCTAGTTTTTCCTGCCCTGTGTCTCTGTCTTATAATCTATCCTCCATGTTTAGCCAAAGTGACCTTCCTAGACTAAAAATTTGGTATTTCTGCCTTTCCTTCTTAAATCTTTTATACCTGACCACTATCTGAAATTTTTGGAAAAGTTTCAGTTCCTTGGCTCAGAAAGCCTCTTACCACTTGATGGTGACCATTTCTCTCATTGCTTTTCACATGCATGTGATGCAGTCCTTAAAGGAAAGAACTGCATTCTCTCACCTCTGTATCTCTGCATGGGATATCGTGTGAGTTTCATGTATCATCTCTCTTCCTCTAGTGCCAACTCCAGGGACTGGGGAAATATAGCACTCTTTCTAGGAAATCTTTGCCTTCCTTACCAAGCACAATTGAGTGTCTGTGCTCTTGGCTGCCAGAGGCTTTGTCTTGCCTCTTCCCATCTCTTGCTATGTTGCTCAGCTGCCTGTTAGCAGCTGCATCCCCCCAAACACAAAGTGAGCACCTGAAGGGGAGAAGCTTTCTCACCTGGCCTTTGTTCTCAGGCTTTAACCTTGAGCCTGACATATGATAGCTATTTCTTCCATCCTTGCTGAATGGGTAGAAAAATACATGCTATTGGTTAAGATACCTTACTTAGAGATTCTGTCAGTCTTCTCCAAATATTTTATTTTGTCCTTCTATGTATTACTATAGAATAGGGGTCACATTCCTCAATCCAAATCAAGGGTTTTCTTCTGCTTCAAAGGTATGTTTTCCACTTTTTTCTGAAAAGACTGACTCATTAGGACCCTACACATTCCATTCCCTTTGTAGTCTTTGCTCCAAAAACTGAGTATATGAACAAATGAAGTGGGAAGTTGGAGACTTGCTCTCTCAAGGCCTATGTTCTATGTGTAAGAGCATCATACGTTTTAGGGGAATCAAAACCACTCTGAATTATTTAGCCTCTTATCCCTTGAGAGTCCTCCCTGTCTCTTCTTCCTCTTGTGTTCTAAAGACCCTGGCAGGCATTAGGTACACATAGTCTGCCTGTTAATAATTTCCTATCATGTAAGTGCCAGAACCAAGTACTATTCCCCTTTCATTTAAATTAGATAAAACCCTGAGCTGTGGCTTGCAAGTGATGGAAGTCCACTGGGGAAATTAAAGGTTCAGACAGAATGGGACCCGTTATAATAAAAGCATTTGCACAGCCAGTGATTCCATACACCCTGTAGCTTTTGTGTTCCTTAGGGTAAGATGAAATATGAAGCCAAAGGACCTTTGAAAGTAGTTTCAGGAATTTATTTTAATTGGAAATGGTGGTAGCATTATGTGCTTGGAGTAGACTCTGTGGATTGTGCACAATGCTGTGTTTGGCATTGTATAAAGAACCATGGAGCATCCAGGTCTACCAGGACTCAGGATCTCAGCTTTGTTTTAAGTTTTTTCTACGTCTGTGTATATACTGGTCATGATCATAAGGTCCATATCTCCCTTCCTTCACTCCTCCCTCTTACCCTCAAATTTTCAGTGGCTCTGCATTCCTATTCTGTATTAAGCACTTCATAAAAACAATATAGTGATACCTGAGTCAGTCAATTGCTAGTCCTTCAAATCACTCATAACTATGACACCTAAGAAAAATTCACAAAACAGACATCTAAAATAGCCAGAAGAGACATAGAAATCCATATATAAATGTGTAATAATACGATGACAGTTTTTTTCAGCACCCTTAGGTTCTGCTTATGTATAAAGAACTTTCTCATTTAACCCTTCTATGCAAGTGTTGCCTCCATTTTGCTGCACAGGGAGCAAGGGAAGTTAAAACACTAGCCCAAGATCACATAGCTATAATGAATGGAAAAATCAGAAGGATCTGCATTACAAAGGCAGAAATCATATTGAGTGGTATAACCAGGTTTCAAACTTGACTCCAAAGCCCAAGCTGTGAAGTACCATGTTACAGTGCCTCTGACTTAAAAGGGTTACACTGCTGAGTATAAAACTCAAGCTTGATCTTTAACATAGACAATTACGTGGGAGAAGTCTTCTTATTACTTGTGTACCCTTGTAATAGCAGCAGTACTGAAATAGTGTCACATTTCTAAAACTGGTTTTGCAGTTGTTCAGTCTGCCTTTACTTTCTCACTTTTGTGTTTTTAGATGCATCATCCCATTCAGATGAAACCTGCAGATAGTGAAAAGTCAAATGGTAAGTGCTAACCAACTGTCTCATTTAATAATGTCTGCTTTTTTAAATTGAAAGGTTAGGGCTGTAACTCAGTGGTAGAACCCTGCCTAGCACACAAGGTCTGGGTTAGATCCCCAGCACCTTAAAAACCTAAAGTTAGATGGGGGAAGAAAGAGTCTGCCCCAGTGGCTTTTTTCTCTGGAAGGTGGAGATTGCTGGCCCAGGAACCTTCCTACGTGGTCAGCACACTCCATTCTCTTGTCTCATTTATCTCTTCTGTAAAGATCTGAGAGACTTTTAAAGGAATGGTTTCCATGTCTTGTTGGTTGAGGCTTGCCTGGTACAGAGCCCTGTAACATTTGGCTCTTGTTTACCTCCCCCAACATAATAATACATGGCTACCTGATGGGTGGAAAGAGAACATAAGCAGTACAGGAATTATGCATTAAGAATGAGGCTACCTTTTTTTCCTTCTCCATTTGCTCTGATTGTTTTATTGCACTCTACTTTAAATTGTACCAGTACGTTTGCATCAGAATTCAGCCTGCTGATTAAGTAAACGTATACTTGCTGCAAAAATATGCATTTGATGAGATCCATGATATAACTGGGATTTGCTTCTCCAAGGCACAAGAGGGTTGAGAGCCCACATTTCTCTCAAAAGTTGTTGCTTCCATTTCTATAAGCTTTCTGTCCCTGTTTTGTTCTTTTAATTTACTGAAATGTATGTTAAAAGAATTGCCAGCCACCTTAGACCACAGAGCTTCTGTGTCCCACAAGACTGACATAATCAGCATTGTTTCCTTCCAGCAGGCAGTTTTGTAGCTCATTAATTAGTAATCAGGGCAGAAGCCATGCACTTAGAGATCTACATATCTGAAAATGTAAATTATTATTGGGCTCTAAATCTCACCACAAGGTATATTTTGCTAACTGTAGTACATCCCATTTTCTAGCTTCTTCTCAGACTAGAAAGTATTGAAGAAAAATCCAAGTAGCTGCCAACTTTTCTTTCCAGGGCTTTTCTTTCCAGGAGCAAATTCTGATGCTCTCCCCACTGCATTCACAGACCTATACTTTCCATAGGGTTATTTCTCTTTTTGGTATATCCCTTTATCATAAACATACCATGTAATGGCAAAAGTTCTAAGATCCACTTTTTTGTTATAAAATCATGATCATGTTGCTTCATTTCCTCAACACTTATTCACTAATAACTTATTGTGTTCCAGCCCTATTCTAGGGGCTGAGTTGCAGCAATAAAGTAAAAAAGAAAAGAAAAAGACTGCCAGAGACTATATATCCTCTCCTTATAGAACTCATATTTAGTCTATGGATTTGAATACCAGATAGTCACTTAGACATGAAAGTCATTCATAAAATAAAACCTAATGGTAACTACCTCACATAGGTTGGCTGTTTTGTTTTTTTCCCCTTCCTGAGACTCAAGTAAAAGGTTTGTAACAGTCTTTAAATGCTAGGGCACGTCTGTACAATGTTGGCTAAATTAGTACTATCCAGAGATCTCCTCCTAGTTTTATAGGGTTCCTTGCACATGGCCACCTAAATGAAAAGCCATTTCCTGTGCTCATTACTTGAGCCATTTACAGTCTGTCCTACTCCTTAATGGGAAACCGGAGAGACAAATCTTGTATTTGTAGAGCGAATCCTATCAGTGACAGTTTTCTCAGAGGTTCTGACCACCGAGATGCTCCTTGTCCTTGGCCTCATAAGTCTTTCAACTGTGTCCAGACAAAGGCAATGGAATGAAAGTCTATTGGAAAGACATGTGTCTTCTGAGTCTTATGTTGAATTTATAAAAACATGATTAGTTAGTGAACTGAGTTGAAAATATATGACTTAAAATATTCAAGTAGTTGGAACATGAAGCAGTTTCTTCTTTTGTATTTTCTGCTGCATATGTGTGCCCTGATTTAGGAATTCTTTCCATAGGCAAGCTGATAGGCATTTTGCTGTTTTGTTGCTCTCACTGTCTAGTGTCTATGCTGGACACTAAGGATAATGTTTGCTTTGTGTTTAATACCAAGCACAACAACAGAATAAAACTGCCATGTTGTGAGTACTCTCAGGTTTACATAATCTCAAAAGTCAAGAATTGGGTACTATTGACTACTAGAATACAAAAGTGCCTTAAAACGCGCCGTTTTAGGAAGCAGCATGGGGTAGCAGTTAATAACTATTTTGGAAGTCTAGGTTGATTCCTGACTCTGCACTTATTGGGTGTGTCCTCCAGCAGGTTACTTCACCTCACTCAGCCTCAGTATCATCAGCTGTAAGAGGGGACTGCAGTAATGTAGCATGAACTCTTTTTGTAATACCTGTGTTACATGGCTAGCTAAGATTCATATACGTTAACATCTATAAAGAGCTTAACATACTACCTGGCATGTATTAAATATTCAGTATGCTAAGATATGCTAAATTAACAGCAAAATTCACTAATCTAGAGAGATGTTTTAGTACCTTCTAAGTGATAGAGGCCTTCTAAAAGGGCCAGTTCTTCCTTTGCATTGTACATTGACCTTCATTTTCTGAATTTCCTGCAAAAAGTATAAATTGAAAGCTAGCTTTCAAGGATCTTCTTTGTGGAGGTTCAAATGGAATTTCACCTTGCATAGATATAAACAGGTTTTGTGATTCTCTTGGATCTGATTTAGTAATCTGAAGAAATGTCTAATTTTCTAAAGCAAGTGGTAAATCTACAGCCCTTTCTGATTCCATAAAACAATTTTTGACAGGTAAGCATAGTTTCAAAAGCTCAAAGAGCACAAAGATTTCTTTGGCTTGGATGCTCTAAATAGCTCCTATAGCTGTGAAAGAACTATAACGAGCTCTAATTGCACTTTTATTGAGTTTGCTGACATTTATGCATAGCACAAAGGACTCATCACAGTTAGACAGTTACTGTCTTCATTATCTGTATATTCAGATTTCTGAAACTTTATGTTTGCTAAGCAAGAAAGGGCTGCTAATCACAGATCAATTAGTGATGGACAAATGAATTCCCAAAATGCAATCATCCTCAAGCCCTAACCAATCTGGCAAGTTTAATAAAGAGAACCTCTGTAGCGAGACCAAAATTGTTAGACTGCTCTTAGATCAACCCTGCACTTTCAGATTTTACTGAATGGGCTTCCTTAACTCTATGCTTTCCTATAGCTTGCCCTTTCAATAGGTTCTGATTTAAGCTGCAGCCTCTAGTGCATCTATGCAAACTCAAGCATTTTATATCCCTCCCACATATTTCTATTGTGCCAGATTCTAAGAGAAAAAAAAAATCTCATTCTGAATAAAAAGTATCTTAACAGCACATTGAAATAACTCACTATCAACAAAATCTAACCTTTTTGCTGTTATTCCACTGCAGAAAATTAAGTGATGATACAATAAGGACATTTGAGAAGGTATGGATTTAGGATATTCATATGAAATAGCACAAACATAGTTATGCTTTCATTCTGGGCACCATCTATATACTATTCTGTATACCATCCAGCTATTAATCCTCTATAATTGTGCAGTAGAAAATGCTAGCAGTGAAAGATTTAAAAGCAGTTGCTGATCTTAGTCTAGCAGTGAGTGATAGGAAAAACCTCTGGTTCTGTGCTGGGGTCTTAGTGGCTGGAGCCAGTATTGACTGTTAGGTCATGCTTGCTGTAAGAGGGATTGTTTTTACCAGAAAACATGGTATACAAATCCTTCTTGCTTTAACTTTCCTACCTCACAACTTGCCGATGGTCCTGAAAGCCTAGAATCCAGAAGTGCTATTTAAGACCACTGCCTCTCTTTTCTCAAGGCCTCTAAAACCTCCAATATTCATGCATCAAGTTCAGAGCTAACAAGAGAAAAGATACCCAAATATTGTTCAGGATAGGTGGAGACCTCCAAAGCCTTCATTAAAAATAGGAATCATGGGGTGTTTCTAGATCCAGTCACTTTCTGATTTACTAGAAGATGAAGAAATAATTTTGAAATTCAAAGTGAGAGACTCACAGATATGGAGGCAGTAATTAAATGCCATATGTTAGCACTAACACATTGAAAAGTTGTTAATTAATTCAGGCAGTCCTGATTCCAGGTGTGACTTTGACAGATTGTACACCAGGGTGTTAGCACAGACTTACAATTAAGGATATTTTAAAAATGAAGTTTCTGTTCCTCTAGTTTAAAAAAGTCATCCTAATACTTAAAGTATTAACCTTTTCTTGTGTCCTAAGAAGAGAATTTTAAGTGGCCACGAGTATGGAACTCCTTGGTTCTGTTGAGGCTGTTGTTGATGGAAAAGACCAGATCTTGTACATCTTTTCCCCTAGAGGCCAAGAACCTTAACTTTTGGTCTGTTTTGTTTTGCTTTGCTTTGTTTTGTTTTTCTTCTAAAGCATCTAGCAAACTACCAGTACAGAAGATTCAGTTAAGCAATCCACATTTTCATAGACTGAAAAAAAAATGAGATACTGCCCATGAATGCTAAAGAAAAACTAACCAACAAAGTAATCAAAAAGTGGTGACAAATTAAGTAAATTCAAGATATTTACATTTATTGAGAATATTCACAAAACTGTTAAGAATCCTTAGAATAAGAATCTGGGGGATAATCCCTGTGAATGAATTTTCCCTGGGCAGTGGGGAAAACTCCGAGGAAAAGAAACCAAGATATGTGTAACTGCCCTCAATTTTGCCTTTAAAGCAATCATGACACAAGTGTTAAAGCCACGGAACAATTTTGGCTAGTGAAAAACTGAGAATGTCTAGCTTACTTTATGCCTACACATGCATATGAGCCCACATGGGAACAGGACAAAATTAGCATTTCAAATAACATGATTGATATAAGTTTCCTTTTCTTTTTCCTCTAGCTAATCCTTGTTATTTTTCAAACCATGAATTATCTCCCTTCTCTCTGCCCAGCTGAGTTTATACTTATTGATAGCTAGGGAAGCAGGATTTCCTCATAAGTGGTATACATTTTATTAATATCCATCTTAGGAAAAAAATTCATTTTTTAACTTACTTGGTAGATGTATATTTAATTTACTATAGCATTTACCCTGGAGCTCAAAACTTGTGAATTGTTTTAGCTTAATATCATAATTATATGTTTATCAGTCAAATCAGGGACCAAGTGGGAAATTTTCATTTGCTTTTATTTAAAAAAACTAAAACCAGTTTTTTTGAGGTAGAAACAAATACAACAAGAACTTTTTGTTTTATTCTTATAAAGATATCAGCCATGGTTTCTGGAGACAGGAGCATTGGAGATGAAAAGAAAGGAAGAGGAAGAACAGCAAACTAGAAGTCTTCCCCACCCTCTCTGCCTTAGTCAGTTCCATTCATTTCCCTCTTACTATCTCACTCAAGTAAATGCCTTCCTCACCAGGCCTGGCCAACCAAAAGCCTCCTATGTGAAGGTAGCCAGGCATCATAGCCTCTGTTGATCCAGATGTTAGAGACTAGAGTAAACAAAGCCCCTGGCAAAGGCTTCTGAAACTTAGCGGTACCATGCTGCCTGTGACTGCTAGGTTTTTGCAGTTCAGGATAGATCCTTGGTGTACTTCACTTATTGAAGGTAGTTTCACTTATTCAGTGCAGAGAACTTTGACTGAAAAATCCTTCATCTAAATGTAGAAGTCAGGTACGCAACCATCTCCCTCCAAAAATTCAGAGTCCATCACTCTGTTGTTTAGTCTGCTTCAAATCTCAAAATAAGTAATGACCTGTGACAGCTCCTTATATCTCCACTCATTGATCTTCTCCTCTACAGATTAATCAGCAAACAGTGCATGCCATATTCAGTTCAGACTGTTTTCCTCTCTGTAGCCTAAATACAGTCCTCTTATTTCTCAATGTTACCTAGTTAGTACCACCTTCTCTCTTACTACCAATCTATCCAGATCCTGACCATGCTTCTTAAGATTCAGCATCAGGACTTCAAAAGAGCCCTAGAGTTTCTCTGCATTACTTCAGGAGCTGTCATTGAGTGTGAAGAGAGACTGAGTGGAAGGGATTCTGCACACCACTCCAGCAGCCCTCACCCCGA
Source organism: Cavia porcellus (assembly GCF_034190915.1). Taxonomy (NCBI): domain Eukaryota; kingdom Metazoa; phylum Chordata; class Mammalia; order Rodentia; family Caviidae; genus Cavia; species Cavia porcellus. The sequence goes on along the minus strand of NW_026947496.1, from coordinate 42,658,444 downwards.
AGTGCTTCAGTGCACAGAAGCATTGAACTGGGCTGCCTTCTCTGCAGTGTCTGGGAGAGAAAGAAAAAAGAAAAGAATGTAAACACTCATCATACCAATGACAAAAACTAGGCCTAGGAGTGAGATAGTTCTCAGGGTCACACATGAAGTTAATAGCAACGCTGAAACTTGAAGCAGATCTTAACACCGATGTTGCTCTCCCCTGAAAGCCTCCTCTATTTCCTTTAAACTGGCATGATAAACAATAGACAGAGAAGAGCACTGAGCATGAAAGTAGGAACTCAGTGGTGGTCCAGATTAGACCATATATTTGTTGAAAGATCTAGATAAATCCCCGTTCCTTTGCTGATGCCTCAGAGTCTGTTTTAAAGATAGATAAAATGGTTCTTGAGTCTCTTATTTCCAGTTTGGAATTCAAGAACAGAACATTTAGCTGACTCAAAGCAGTTCTTCAAAGATACACTGCCCAATCTAGTAGCTTTTAAAACTTAATTAAATGAAATTACATTTAAAAAATCAATTCCTCTATCACATTAGTTCCTTTAAAGTGATTGGCAACCACATGTGACTTTAGCTGTATGTTGACAACATGGACATAGGATTCTTTCAAGTCCAGAAGAGATGCTTGTGGATTAAATGAAAACAAGACATTATCTAAAGAATGACAATGGAAACAGAAATAAAACCAATTAAATAACAGCTACAAGATTACAATGCAGATTCTGGACAAAGATTTATACACAGTGACTTGTGGCACAGCCTTTCTCCTAAGCCAGGACTCTGTAGTCTCTGGGACAGCTGGCTTTCCTTTTTATTTTTTTTTTTTAATTTATTAGTCTAAGAATTGATTAAAGTAAAAGAAACAGAGAAAAAAAACTTTTCCCCATAGATATCTATGACGTCCTAAACAAATTTTAAAAGGCCTCTCTCTTTCAAAAAACAAAAAAATTCAAAAATACTGTCCTGAAATCAGTTATAATTTTGCCATGTTCAGGCTAAATGTAGGTCACATAATCTAAACATGGAAGTTTTGAGGAAAATCTTTACAGGTCATCAGAAGTAAAACTTGTCTTATCTTTTCCCTTCTCAGATTCCAATTTGCAAGTGTTGTATTAATACTCAAAAGATATCTCCATCTCTCAAGTATCCTACCTTCAAGTTGTTGGAATAGTATCTCTCCCTCTTCCTCTTATTTTCTCAAGAAAAGCCTGTAGCCATTAGAAGTGATTCTCAAGTAGCGCCAGCCAGCTTCTGTGATTAACATTGGCTTTCCCTTCAGTTGTAACCAACCTGACTGGTTAGAACCAGATGTAGATTCTACTTAGGGACCTACTTAGGAACACAGCTCAAACTGCTGCCTCTGGAGGGAAGTGTACACCAGCTCTTCAGAGAAATGGGACTCTGATCTCCTATTCTTATCTGGATCAGTGGGGACTAACCCACTTGAAACAGGGAAAGAAAGACGTTTTCTTCCCTTGACTTTATTTGAAGTTGCACTTACAGTTTTACATCTGCTCCTATTGCTTTTTCTCTCCTGATCTAGAACATCTACAGAAAGCCAAATTCAAATATGAGTTCAAAAACATCTCTGTGGAAAGGTCATTTTTGGCAATTCCATAAGTATTTTATAATCTTAAACACCTACTGTTAATTTCTGAAAGGGAAAAAATATTTCACAATGTTCTATATTCTTTGAGTTCATCATGTTCGTAAAAAGTGCCTGAAGAGAGATGAAGTGTTCAGGAAGGGTAGGGAAGAGAAAGATGCAGGAGGGGGCAAGTGGGAGGAAAGCAGGGTAGAGATCACTCAGTTTCACGTGGTGGGGGCTGGTTTACTGGGGTAATGAAGCACTGATTACAAGAAAAAACGAAGGAATGCCTTTTGCTCATTCATTATTTTTACTTCCTAGCTGTGGAAGACAGAAAACTGTTCATAGGAATGGTTTCAAAGAAATGTAATGAGAATGATATCAGAGTGATGTTTTCTCCATTTGGCCAGATAGAAGAATGCCGGATTCTCCGAGGACCTGACGGGCTGAGTCGAGGTGAGTGCGGTGTGTGTAAAGTCTCTTTCCTTAAGTGATAATTAAATCTCTGTGTCACAGTCAAGGTAGATGTAGGCACTGCATACAGCAGGAGGTTACTCTGAGAAGGGTCCCATGTGGTAAACTTACCTATGCCGAACTTTCCACTGTAACTGAAACTTTTATTTCTCAGGTTGAGAAGGTCTGAGTACCAACATATTAGCTCAGGTTATCTCTGTCATATAGGAAACTGACAGGCTGCCCTATCACTACATATCTCTTTCCAATCTCAAATTGAAGCAGATATGGGGGCAAGCAAGAGATGAGCAGGATGAGTTGGTATTTGCTGTTTTCACCTTAGTCCCCTGACTTTGTGCCTGTGTCTGAAAGCATTATTAAAGGGACTGTCCTCTCCACAAATAGTCCAAGCCAATAAAATTGCTGCTCATGTGCTGTGCTGGGCAGACAAGGGCTCATGATGACTCTTCCGGTCCAAGATTTTAGAGTTTTGTTTCAAAGAGTGAAGCTTTTGGAGTCCCCAATACAGGGAGTTCTTTTTCAGTAACAACAGAAAAAGATTGTAGGTTCTTCTTGCCATCATCGTAAAGCCAAAAACTGTGGCTCAGAGCTGGGATGAGTATTTTTACAAGCAGAATAGTGAAAAATCACCCTTCTCTTCCATTTGTCCTCTCCTTAACAAGTTAGCACACCTCCTTCCTTCAGCCACTGAGGAAGGTAGGTCCCAAGTTATCTGGCTGCAGTTTCCAGAGAAAGTCCCAAGTAGAAGTGTATATATGAACATTTTTCACGGCTTGCTAGAAATCCACATTTTTGCAACAGGTAGAGGCTTTGCTCTATTATTAGTGCAGTGACCGTTGGGGCTAACTAGGATCTTGTTCATTCTTACATTCTGAACCTGGGCCATCCCTAGCACCCAAGCCACAGTCTGAGAGAAGAAGTCAGTCTATAAGTAATCAGGTCTTATTCTCACCTGTCTCACTAGTTTTACCTAATTTCAGCATTGTGTGAGGAAGAACATTTGCTGTTTTGATTTTAGACATAAAGCTTTAGGATGACAGCTGCTAGAATTAAAGCCACAAATGTCCTACCTACATCCACCTCCAGAGCCCCAAAGTGGAGGTGCTATAGAGGAAATTCAGGAGGAGGTAGAACAGCGCCCCTGCTTTTTATTCCTGTATTTTCTTGTGAAGGTGGGAGAGAAAAAGGAAGAAGGCAAGGTGGAAGTACCAGTTTATGCATTCTCTAACAAATCCTGAAATCCTGGTTATTTTATCTTCACTTCAAAGATGTGATTCTCTAAAAGCTGAACAAGCTATTAAGTGTGATTCCTTCAACAACTGCTCCATTACCTGAGGCTCATCTGTAGCGTATCACCTGTGCTTCATTACTGTCCCCCAAAACAGTCCATTGTTGTGACGAACAGCATAACCTCCAGGCAGGATAGCAGGCACACCATCATAGCCAGTTCAGCCAGCAGATCTCCTAATCACACATGACCATCCAGTTCTACTGCAGTCATTTCATATGTCTAATTATTTTCATCCATATACTGAGACAGACACACTAGGAGAAAGAATACTATAGAAAAGGCAATGAGGCTAAAAGAGCAAAATACGTAGGAAAGACATTACAGTATTTTTGTAATCACCTTTCTGCTGCCAGTGTAACTAGATCCCTGTTGTCTACTGTTATTCTCAGGCCCACTCCAGTGATATCATTGTGTTTCTTTCCTCAAAGTGTAGAATATGGAGACTACAACAAAAGGCAGGCCCCTAAATTAAGCATAGTAAAATTTATAGTGGCTTAGAGATCAGGGATCCCAAGGCCCGATTCTAACATGTGACTTTAGTCAATTCATCTTCCTATCTCTCTCCCTTAGTTTACCCACTTTAAATGACAACAGTAAAAATATCCATCCTGTTTTTACCCCCAGGGAGTCATTAATTACTCGTATGGCAACTTTTTGTCTAAGCTTACCATCTGTACAGGTCAGTAGAGACCCTGAATGGAAACTGAGTACCAAATTCCTGCTCTCTGTGAGGTTGACCTGGTCGGTCCACTTATGCACTGACTCTTCATCTTACTGTCTCAATCTGTTCAGGGGGACAGGAGTGAATAGCACCACTGCCCTGTACTTTGAGCTCCTTGACTATATATTAGTTAATTCTGCACGTAAGATTTTAAAACAGTCACAACTTTCATGGGAAAGAGCAAGACTCATGGTACTTAACAGAACTTCAACTAATTTAATCTGCCATTTGGTTGATTAACCAGCACTTGACACCAGAAGCAGCCTGTTTCTGAAACAAGTTATGGGAACCCTCTCATCAATATTTTATGCAGATACTGGTTCAATGTAAAGAGGAGACTACCCCTCTCCTTTTTTCAACACAAAGTAATTTCTAGTGAACTAATGAGAATCCCCTATTGGAAAAAAGAAAATACACATTTATAGCCATTTATTCTGAATACAAAGACAGACAGTGGTACGTTTTTCAATTAGCAGGACCCAGGGACTCCTGGTTATCAAGGCCTGCTCCTGAATCAGTGCATCTGTTAAAAGAACAATTCTCTTTCATGCTACTATTCTGCTTTCATTAAAGAATTACTGTTTGCAATCAAATATTAATAAGTGTCTTCCATTAGTGATGCTGCAGATAAAGGGCGCTCAACATTCCTTTTCTCAGTGTCTAGTGCTAGCTCGGCTATTTAGAAAGCAAATAAATAAAACTCAAGTGAAGCAAAAAAAATAAAATAAAATAAAAAACTATCTCCCAATACAAATAGGATATAAACTAATCACTAAGAAAGTTTTTGAGTCAAACCACCTGATTATAATGAGAGTGAAATGCAGTTGCATGGTTCACTTTTCTGTTTTCTTCTTTTGTTCACTTCAACTGTAAGAATGAAGACAAAAGAAGCAGTTAGTCTAGCTGGCTGTTTCTTTGCTACATCAGTAGTTACAGTTCTTCCCTAAGGGCCACTTGCTCAAATTTCTGAGTTTGTTTACTCAGTACTCTCACTGCATCCACTGGTGGGCTATCAAGACCTATAACTGTACATGTTGTACTCTGCTAACCTTTCAGTTAGAATCACTGTCTTTAAAAAGTAAAAATTATGGTCTGCAAATTGTCCAGATGGAGTATTTTTAAAGTTCTACCACCACTCACCAGCACAGCCCACTTTTTAGGAAAGATACCCTCAGGAAGTTGGTATGACTTTCTACCTGGACAACACCTTGTTTTCCAAGCACATGAAGCTACTCAGCAAACAACTAGGATTGTTCTTCACTTTATCCCAACATGCCCACATCTAAGTATGCATTTGCTCCTTTGGAGACCGTAGCCCATTCCAGTATCTGTCAGTTTCTGATTTTGGAAAACATGGTTTGCAATGATTTAGACAGCTTCATGATACTCAGACCATTCCACAGTGGTAACTCTACCTCTGGATGCCCTCCATGAACCTTTATTGACTAAACAAACACCTATGGCAATTCAGATGAGATGTTTACTGTCAGAAGCAGAAGCTTGAATTTTTTTTTTTTTTTTTTTTTGTCTTTTTCGTTTTTATCGGTACTGGGGATCGAACTCATGACTACCTGCTTGCAAGGCAGGCGCTTATACCACTGAGCTAAATCCCCAGCCCCGAAATTTCTAAACCAAATGTATTTATTTGACAGTGTTACCTTAGCATGTTAATTTCCTAAAATATATGTGTTCCCACTTATCCAAATCTTACCGTTTAGAATGGGCTGTTTAGATACAACCCACAGAGTTTTCTGCACCATGGCAATTGAGTATCTGTAACTTGGAAACAATGAAGAAGTTTACTTCATTTTTTTTCCCCACAAAATGTAGTCAAATCTTCACCACCATTTAAGGTAACTTTCTGCTTGTTTAAGAATATTCCAGCTGTGTTTATGGTGTTCAACATTCTCCTGCCAAAACCCTTGACAAATGAATTGGCAATATTTTCAGTGATGCCGGAGAGCACAGACTGGATTTAGCTATTAAATCTTCATTTATTTTTGCTGTATATGGAGAAGACTCAATTTTGATTAAGAGTTTAGCCTTGCCTTCATACCTAAACATTCAGATATGTGAAAACTTTTTATCACATCTTGTATTATGCCATCTTTTCTAAATACAGTCTCCAAGTCTCATTAATGATAAGATTTTACCAACTGTCACACAGGTCCCAATCTGCACCCAGCACTGGGTACCACAAAATGAATAATGTCTCCTTGCCAATATTAAATAAACTATCAAGCAGTGAGCACGGTGCATTAAAAGACTACTTTTAATGTCCCACTATGATACTGGTACCATCTATGTGATCAGTCAGGCACTGATGAAAAGATATGGCATTAAAATTATTGACTGTATTATTATCTTTGTTTGGCTGATAGAACTTTATTAACAAGCATTCCATACGTTGAAATCTCCTTCATCTGCACAAGTTATTTTTAAAGTACTTTTTTGCGGGGGGAGGGAGTTTTGGTTTTTTGGGATTTTTTTTGTTTTGTTTTGTTTTGTTGGGTTTTGGTACCGGGATTAAACTCACAACCTTGCACTTGCCAGGCAGGTGCTTATGCCACTGACCTAAATCTACCCAGCCAATTTTTAAATTATGCTTATTTCAATTGAAAGAGCACTCTGCTGCACATCTTTCATAGAAGTAGCAGAAAAGCAAGAGGCCATGGCATTGTTCTGGCTTTTAGAAGTACATATATTTTTTCCACTTTTGGTGTGGAGCGAAGATTCATCTACTTCTATAAAATTCTCTTGCAGCTGAGAGAACAGTAGAACACCTGAGTTAAGATAACTTTTCAATTGAAATGACAAGTGTAATAGATGTGTTCCAAAATCTTCTCTGTGACAGGGCTACGTTCCTTCCTTAGATCCTGTCTGTGGGAGGAAATTGCTTTGCAAAACCTTTCTCAGTCAATCATCCATCTGTTTTAGCAGCGAAAGGTAACCTCCCTGGAATAAGAGGAACTCAACTCCTTTCATTTCAGCTAGTACTCTCTAACATTCTAAAAGTAGAGATAATAATTAATTGCAAGGTAAATTACAGATTGACCATATATACAATAGCCCTCTCTCTTTGTTTTTTATCTCCTGCTATTTTGTAGTCGGAGGTTTTAAATAGAAAATACATGTATCTGCTATCATACCTCAACCAGAGGAAAAAAATGCAGCTTCATTATTTTCATACTTACATCCTCTCCACACTCCACCCCACCCCCATCTAACTCCTGCAGCATTTTAGTCAGTTGCCAGAGAACAGATTACTGAGATAGCACATTCAACAATCCACAGTAGTTAAAGACTGACACACTACAAAATCAGAGCTGTGTCTATCAAGACCCAGTGAACTCAACTGCATGAAAAGGCTCATTTTTGGTAAAAGAGGGGACAAATTATGACCTAAGTTATTTCTATCCAGTGGAAGACCTTCTAGTTGGCTTGTAAGAAAAAGCCACCAGTCTCAATGGTAGAAGCTCCTGTGAGTCTATGTTAGTAAAAAGCCACAGATTGGAGGTCTTAATCCTGAAGCCACCACTATGTTTGCACTGGTATTAAAAATTAAAATCTGTCCAGAGGACTGGCACAACCTCTTGTTTTAGAGAAATTACAAAGGTTAACAAGCTACTGTTCCCAGAAACACTTGGTTCTGGAGTTGCTTAACTTCATACAGAGTGGCAGAGAGAGCAAAAGTTTTTAACATGTACTCCCACTTTATAAATGACTCAGTAATTCTTTTGTCTTAAGTAACTAAACACAGCACATAGTACAGAACTTGACAGAAGCCCCTAAGAGACATTTTGTCTCCTACTGCACCCCTGTCAATAGAACAAAAAGGTTAAAGAAGTCGTCAAACTTGTCAGATCATTTTTGGATGAGGTAGATTGTATAATTGGATGTATCAGCTGAGTTTTTAATTGCAGGTTTCATGCAGGAAAGGGCAATAGTTCAAATTTATAGAGACTCAGTTTTATTCTTTTTACTAATACTTTTCTGAGACCTGCTAACTGCTTTATCTTTCTAAGTTACTTAGAAAAGTTCTGTGTATATGAAATTGTGGTAAGTGCATAAAACTGCCTTATTGATTCTTACTGATATTTTACATTTATTAATGCAGTTTAACCTCCATTTGGAAATTGTCAGTTTAGTGCATGTTCCTGGATAACAGGAGCAAATGAAGTGAATGTAATAATCTCCTTGACTATTGGAAGCAGAATTAATCCAGGCTTCACATGGTTTCAGATATATCTTCATTAAATGGTTTGCTTTTGCCTCCATTGAAGTCTAAAGGCAAGAAATAGAAAAATAAAATCCTTTACTGTTTTTTCTTCTGCATAATGTTGGCAATGATCATAACATTTCTAAAGAGATACTGCTTTGAAGCAGTTGGTAAATCTGAGACTGTATCATTTAAGACCTCTGTGTTAGCGTGGAAACCAGTGGAGGTACTGTCATCTGTCTCACACACTATTACACACATCGTCGAGATGCCTTAGAGAAAGCCACTATATTGCTTTTATTGATGACAAAAGCTACAGCTAGTGTAGGTAGAGGCAGAGGGTTTAAATAGTAAACCTCATCAGCCCCCTTCCCGTGGCTGTATATGCAACGGGTCAGCATTCATGGCAAGCTAGACTTCACTCAGGCTTCTTATGCTCAGCTTAACTGGAAAGTGAATGTGACATAAATTTCCCATGTACAGTTTCTGTATCAAAATTACAGCAAGATAGAAAAGCAAAAAAATGCATTGACTTATTTTCATGACTGGATGTCACTGTGCGTTGGGGTAGTGGGTAGGCACTGCTTTTTCTTATTGCTGTTTGATTAAAAAGGTGCTACTACAGTATTGACTTGATAATCTCACCAGGTACACATGCAGAGCAAAAGAAGAAAATATATTTTATGATTCACAAATTGATTTACATAAACGAAACAATCTGCTGGTTGTTTGAATATAGACTGTTCTATTTTGCTTATTGGCCACAGGGGCAATCTCTCATATTGTTTTGCCAGAATTCTGCTTTCATGCATTCACTCTGCAATGACAATAGGCTTTTGCCTCTCAGTGTTTAGATCTGCTTCATTTGGAAATCTTTTAAGTAGTAGTAATAATAATGTTTTGAGGAAATTGAGTGGAACACTAAATTATTCTCTGATACCTAAGTTCAAACTGTGCAAGGCTAAAGAAGCTGAAAATCAATGCACTTTTAAAGTCATTAGAGATCATAAGTGAAATAAGTCTGTATTGCTTTAGCTAAGCTTTTAGTGCGCTGCAGTATTATTATAAAATCAGCCTGAATCTGCATTAATTTCACAGTCTTTCTCTAAGAAGTCTAAGGGTGCGTGATGAATAAAATGTAAATTTCCAAAGGCAGTGTTTTTATTAGTGCAAAGGGCAATGAGCCATGTAGTTGGAGCACTGACCTGCACAGTAGCCAGTGCTGCTACAAAAAATGAGAACTGGCACTACAGATTCTAGTTATTTTACAGCATACAGAAAAAAATAAACATGAAAAGCTTTCGGGTCTCACAGTAGGCATTCAGAAAAATATACATTGTTTTATGTATGTTATGCTATAAGGATCAAGTACCTCATATGTTTCAGAAAGTCACATTTATGAAAAGTCGTGAAGATTTCTATACAAACAAATCCAATGCAAACTTTTAAATTTTATGTGTGTTGGTGAATATTCTCAGAATAATAAAGCATTCATTTTTATTAGCAATAATTATTTAATAGTTTGTAGCAGATTTGGTATATTTGTTTACATTTGAATGGCACTTTAAACTTAAACATTAATTTTTTAACTATCCTAAAGAAATTAGACATTAATTAGATAGCTTTTTGAGCTGTTGAAATCTGCTAATTTGCCATTAGTGTGAAGATTTTCTTTCTTACTCCTTAAAAATCAACAATAAAATTTGAAATACAAAGCCTTGATGTGTGAATGCCCTTAGTGTAAAGATCATCAGCCAAGGAGAAAATGGAAAAAACAACTTTTTATTTTAGAAAATGCAAACTAGATATTGCTAATTTCAAACCCTGTGGCTAAAAAAAGTATCCAGTTTCCTCCCCTAGTTTCCATTTAAAGAATAAACTAATAAATAAATCTTTCTGCTTTGGTCAGATTAGCAAGTCAGCACTGAATAAAACGCAAAATAAGATAAAACCAGAGAGAGAAGTTGTTTATTTTTATGTACTACTGAGAACAGTGTCGTCTTGTGGCAGTTCTCGTAGACTGTGTTGGTTTAACAAGCGTCCAACCCTTTTGTCTTGTTGTTTTTTGTCTTTCCTGCTCCCTGTCCCCTTGTTTCCCACAGGCTGTGCGTTTGTCACATTTTCTACAAGGGCAATGGCACAGAATGCAATCAAAGCCATGCATCAGTCTCAGACCATGGAGGTACTGTATCATCTGCCCTTTCTTTGTTTTCTTTGTGCAAATGATGGGGAATGGTAAAGCAATTCTCTCCTGTGTGGATTGTTCACATGACAATCACAGATTTAAACTTTCACCATCTCACTTTTCATTCATTCATTCATATTCATCTTCTCTCTGTCTCTCCCCTCTCTATCTCTTCCTTCCTTCTTCCTCCCACCTCTTTCTCTGCATTTTACCCTAATGACTTGAAATGCATTTAGTAAAACCTGCCACTTGCTCTGCAGCTATCTTTTGAGCTTTTACTGAAGCAGCACAGGTCCTGCATTATAAAGTCATAAGGCACTTTAAGCAAAGTGTCATTCTGGATCTAAACATTTAAATGTATTCCCCACTGTAGGACTGGTGTGAATTAACAGTAACAGCCCCCTCCCCAGATTGCTGCTTGTCCTGTAATAAGTCACAACCATCTTTTTTTAATGCAGAGTCAATTGTTAATGTAATCCAACAGAATTGTCTTTTTGTATCTCAACAGTGCTGGAGAAAGTTAACACTTCTCCCACTCCTCCCACTTAACAGTTAAATGCTACTTTTTGAGAACCTCCTGAAAAACTAGATTTGTCTCCTGACAAATTAGCAACAGCAAAGAAACATAAAGGCTCAAATTCGGTCTCCTAATGAGAGAGAGTAACTTTAGGGAAAGAGCAATACACAGGTGTGGATGCACACCTACAGATATAGATAGATGGCTCTGTACTTTTAGTCTGTGATTTGAGTCATGGCCTTTCAGAATTTTGCACAAAAGCATTCCAAGAGTGATATCCTGTTATTTATTCTGTACTGTCTGACCAAATCATTTGGGAGTGCATGTTCTGCTGTATTACGTACACTGTATCTTTGTGTATGGGTGATCTCTGGAGGTGGTGGCCTTGTGGTGTTATCTGAAGCTGTGTTTTCATATTTTGAAAAACAAGGTATTTTCAGCTTTATTTAACATGCAAAAATTTATTATTTGAGCTTCTTTTTTCCCCCATTTTTGGGGATTTTATTTTTTGTTTGTTTTTTGCAATGCTGCCTCTCCCAAAGCATGCTGGGAGCTAAGTGATCATATGAGTCATGTTTTCTGGGCAACTTTTTTATTATGAATCAAACGGTGGGTGGAAAGGGGGGAAGGAGTGTGCATGGCATTGTCATTAAGTGTTTATTGTACTTTTCTGAGTTGTGATATCAGCATTGCAAAGCCTACTGTCTTTTTTTGAATATTCATTTTGACTTTGATATTCCTAACATACCTTATATAATCATTGTGTTTTCCTTTCAGTGCAATGCATTTTTAAGACACTCCCATCCCCCACCTGAGGCAAGCTCAGGTGAAAATCGGCCATGATAGCAAATAATTAGCAGGATTTAAAATATCCAAGATTGCAGTCTTGTACAACATGCAGTCATGTATGTGATAATGTTTTGGTTTTCCCTTTTTCTTAGGCTGCTCCATTTTTGTGGATTTCCAACTATCTTTCATCATGGAGATTAAAATCTAAGAACTGTTGGGGGGGTATCTGTACTTGTCTTCCATACATGCTTTTATTCTTATTTCCTATAACTGAGGGATTTATATCCAAGTTGGTCTCTCCTTAGGTAAATTTTTAACCCAAATTCTTTCAACTATTAGAAAGACTCCTTCACTCAGAGCGCCCCAGTGAGGCCTCCAAGAATACTGATGGCATTTGATTTTCCTGCCTTCCCACAGTAGACTTGAAACCATAACTGGGCATAAACCAACACTAAAAAACATAAGGCTTTCAAAATAGAAAGATCTGTTCTGCGGATTGGAGTATATTTATTCTTAAGAAATCATTGATCCTTTATTAATATCTCTAGTATAAGAAAATCAAATGTTATTTTTTAAACTTGACATCCATACTTAAAGAAGGCTTCAGACACTTTGATCAAAAAATTGACATTTAAATAGAATTATACAGTTATAATTGTACAACTGAAATTATTTGCTTGGTTTTTAAAACTGATTCCATAATTTTCAGGACTTAGCATCTTCAGCCAAGCTGTATTCTCTAATTTAAATGATTTGAATATTAAAAGAATAAAGTTCTCAGTTTTTTTAGGGAACTTTCTGTTTCTCCACTGTATTCCCACCCGTTTTTCACAATTTAAACAAGTCATTTTTAAAGCCATAATCATTGGTCAATTTTCTGCTTTTGTATCTTTTTTAGAATTTAGGGAAGAAAAAATAACAAATGTACTGTTAGGAGACACTGTGATTTGTTATGCAACACCTATGCAACATCAATAACAATAACAACTCTCTTTCGTGACAAACCCCTTCTCCACATAATTTCCATCTTGAAAGTATTCTGCTTTTTAAAGTAATAGGGTGCTGAAACACAGGGTAGATAAGGAAAAATGGATTATAGGGCGTGTTTTTAATGGTAGAATCATTATTTTTATGCACTTGACTGACATTTAACATTCTCTGCCGTGACTCTGCCTACCAGAGCTGAAGATTCATACACTAAAAGTTTAATATTGAAGTAGTCATCTCATTTTCTCCAGTTTTTTTTTAAATGACATGATGATAGCAGGTATTTGTAGTTACCTCCCCAATAACCACCCATGGTGATAAAATATATATATACAAGTTTGTTTTCTAAAAGAAAGAAAACCCAAAGGGAATGGAAGCAAACAGTACCATTAAATAGGAATACAACATCTCTGAGAGGAATCTGTTATCATGCTGAGTTTCAATAAAAGTTGTATTTAATCATTGGGTAGAATTACTTCTTTTTACCTCAGCAAGATAAAATGGGCTCAATAGTGATGGAATGTGCAGGCAAGCCACACTGGGAAGGAAAAAAGCCTTGGAAAGGAATGTTACCAAGTGGCAGATGTTCCAAACATGCTTTGGAAAGGATTGTGCTTGAGATACTAGGCTATTATTTTCCCTGAAGAATGTATCTACCTCAAAGATGAATTCATCTTATTCTGACTTTTGGCCTTTCTCAGTACCCTACTCCTTCTGTCTTAAAGGTAATTAAAACTGAAAGAAGCTGCTAGAATGGTAAGATGATTAGGGAAAAAGAGACCAAGTAGAATCTTCCTTCTGCCAGTTAAGATGTACTGTATCTGCTTGGACTAGACTGTGGTTCTTTTCAGTGCAGTAGTTCTCAACATTCTGGATAGAGTAGATGTGTCGTGGAAGGAAGAAGAAAGATCTGCTTGAAAACATTTGCACTATTGCTTTGATTAGTGCCAGTGTTTTCTAGCTCCTTCCTTCATCCATGTTCCTAAAATGGAAACCCACTTTTCCCTGTTACTACTGGATTAAGATGATTTCCACTATTTCAAAGTTCAAAAATACATAACTAAGTATTAGAAATGGTTAGAGAGACAGAAAGAAAAAGAAACATTATCATTCTAATTTCTCCCCTGACAAAGATAAAACTGTCTTTAAGACATGGAAGCCATGAGGTCTATTTAAAGATAAGATCTTTTGTCTTGAAGGAATCCCAGAAGTCTGAAGAAAGACCCATGAAGAGAGCACGATAGGTAGTCTGATAATCAGAGTAAGAAAGCAAATGGCTAGACAGAGCAACAGACCCCTGCCCCAAAACAAGCCAATGATAGATCTGGAATTTTCTTTTGATGATACTACTCTGTGAAGAAGGAATATCAAACCATTCTTAAACCATTCCAGACCATTTCATGTGCTACAAGATAGTTGAAAGATCCAGCGCTTTCTGTCCTGAGAGGATTCAACCAGGCTGTAACTTCCTCTTCACTTTCCAATATGTCTGACCACAGGGCTGCTCTTCACCTATCGTGGTGAAGTTTGCCGATACTCAGAAGGACAAAGAGCAAAGGCGCCTCCAACAGCAGCTTGCACAGCAGATGCAACAGCTCAACACTGCCACCTGGGGGAACCTGACGGGGCTGGGTGGTCTGACCCCACAGTACCTGGCGGTAAGTGCTAGAGAAAATACTCTGTGGTGCCCCTTGAACTCTAGAAAGCTACTTTTGCCTTATGTGTGCTAAGTAAATCATTTTCTATGCATTTCGACTCTAAAGAAATAATGAAATTAGCACATACACAGGAATATTTTTGCAAGTGATTAACTTAAGGATATGACTTTTTTTCCTGAAGCAACATGAACATTCCATAGGCTAAACTTCAAACCAGTATTTTGAAGCATCCTAAAAGCCCTGTATTAAAGAAACACCACATGCTTGAGAGCTGATAGGCAAATACTGAGAGCTGGCTGAGAATTTGCTGGCTTCCTGGTTGGTATATGCCCTCTCTGGGTCTTAACTAAAAAAATCTCCTCAACTTTATGTCTGTGATCTTAGGTCTTCCCATTGGAATTATGTTGATGAAATAAAATATTTCTTTCTTCACCTATGTGAAACCAAAGAAATTAGGTCCTATGTCAGGTCAAATAGACCTAATTCTCTGAACCATCCCTTGTATTTTATAGCTTTTACGCCTTCACATTCTTGTGTTTTCTTTGTATTACCCATTTCCCTTTGTCAGCTTTACTGAAATACAGTGACCAGAACTTGAGATATAGTCCCCCTGTAAGATCTAAACAGGACAGAGTATGACCCCTAGTGTGGACTTTAAAACATCATACTATAGCTTCAGAGTAGCATTTGGAGTAATCATCTCTGATGTGGGCAGAAGCAAATGAATACTTTTGAGTTATTTTTACTTGAAATATTACTGGACATGCTCCTCTACCTTCCTTTTTCTGCTTTAGAACCTAAGTGCTAGACTTGACATTCATTAGTATTTCATGTTGTGAGTTTAGGCCTTTTATTCCAGCTGGGTGGGGCGTGGATCTTGAGCAAGTGCATGTGTTATGTCCTAATTCTGTCATTTTACATTTTAACTCTCTCTCTCTCAGGATTGTATCATCCACTAGCTTCAGTTTGTAGCAGAAATTGTACTGTTTTGTGAAACAGTCCTGTTATCTTGAAATGGGATTATCTTGCTTGTTGTACAGATGAGAAAAGAGAGGTTGAGATCAAGTAACTTTACCAATGTTTGTACAGCTGCTGATGACTGATGGAATTTGAGCTCTGTATTTTCTCACCACCTTGACACACTGCTGTTTATGGACTCTGAGATCCAGATCACTTTTCTACTTCAAGCCTCCCTCAATGGCCAGCAGGGCACACTGTTGGTTATGAGAAACGTGATTTTCCTGTCTTCATCTGAGTTACTAACAAAGGCATTGACCAAGTTTACTGTCAGCTCTGGTCACTAGTCTATCTTATGCTTAAAGACATTCAAAGAGATTTTTGTCAGGTCCCTTTTTAAAATATAAATATATATATATATACATACTATGCCGTATCTTTTTTTCTAGCCTATCAGTTTAGAAATTTTATTTAAAAAAACAAGTATAGCTTCATGAATTTTGTTTTTCACAAACATGTTGTTCAAGTGTATATGGACCAGCATTTTAAATTATACATACCAGAATTTTTACCAGAGGTTGACATCATACTTGGCTTATCACAGTTCCTAAGAGTGCAGCTTCTTGCTTTATCATTTCTGAGAACCAAGACACATGGGCTGCTCACAGTATCCTGATACATCTCCTGTGCTCCACAGCTTACAGAAATCTCTGGCACATGTTTCCGTGACCACATCTGCAAATTACTTTTGTACCTGAAAGAGAATTAATCTCAACCTTACTAATAGAAATATTTTTAAAAGCTTATACTGTGTTTTCTCCTATTGTGGATATTAGTTCTTTCTTAGCCATGTCTGTTCTACCCCTTTCACTTAAAATTCTTTTCTCTGAAAAGGCTCTGTGCCATGCAGGCATTCCTTACTTCTGTGCCGAGTCATACATTGTTACAAAAGATTGGTTATCCTTGGAAATAATCTTTGGTCATGGTTTCATGGCACTACAGGTAGTTCTACTTAGCATAACAGGTGTTACTAATTCTTCAGGTTATCTTCAAAACTAGTTTAATTGTGCAAATTTAATTTTTAAAAACATGGAATATGAAGAAGAGGGAACTCCTAACTACGAGAATGGGAAATTCTACAAATCAAAAGTTATTTCTCTATTAAAATGAATAATTCCCAAGCTTTCCCACACCTTAGTGTTTCCCTCTTTTTATGTATGAATGGCAGAGCACATATGTGTATGGAAGCACAGAATATCTTGTGCCATATTCTAACAATTTAGGAGGACAGATGAACATTGCAGGCATCTTCCAAGTATAGTCCCTGACAATAGCAGGACCCATAAGTCACTGTCCTTGAGGCTTACTCAACCATTCTTTTTAGTGCTTTTGTATCAGTTGATCCATGCTTATTTTTTAGTTATATCCAATTTCTGAGTTTCTCTTACTAAACTAAAGAGATCCATACTGACCCACAGAACACCAGTATTCTACATTAAGTTTCACAAAGCTCTAGACAAATTCTGAAAGCTATTTCTCAAGGAGTAAATTAACCTTGTCCCTCATAAGCACATGGTGTCCTAACAACTTTTCAGTAATTTTATAAGTTACATCTTTATAAAATTAGTATATCTTTAAAAAATTATAATTTTATAAATTGTATCTTTCCAATATCCATTTATATTGGAATATAGGAGATAGACACATACTTCTCCACATACAAATTATATCTGTATTGACCTATCTTATAGAAAAGAATGTGCATCTGTTCAAACATTTAGTTTAGCATTTAACTTAACCTAAAGTTCAAAAAGGGAAGGAGCACTTGTGAACAGCTGCCTCATCCCTTTATCTTGTAGCACCCTCTGATTCTGTGTAATAGGAAAAATATGTTTTTAAAAGTTATAGGAGAAAATCTACATTTTTTCACAGGCATTACACAAGGATATTTCTTTTTTCAAATATACTAATAGTGCACAAGTTTCCAACATACATAGCTCCAGATAATTCCAAGTATTGAGAAACAGTATCTTTTTCTCTGCCAGTGAAGACCATCTTAAAAATGACTAAACATTCTCTTGGTCTCGAGGCTGAGGCTTTGATGGTATGGCTATAAATAGATACACTTATATCGGTAATTGTTGTGATAATCTTTATGTTGGCCTATAAGTGAGTAGATCTAGGCATTTCTGATGAAGAATGAAAAAAACCAAGCTGTACAGTATAAGAGAGGAGGAAACAGACCTTGATTGGCAGAGATGAGTTATGGTAACTACTAGACTGCAGAGAGATATAATTAGTCATGCTATGTTGGTTTCAATAGATTTAACACCTGGTTGTTAAAGAGTAAATTGATTAATTGTTTTAAGGCAGCAGTGTTAGTGAGTTTCCCCAGTGTCTGTGTTTCTTAATAGAGATTAGACATTAATATGGATTTACAGCCCCAACTCTGGGGACCTTCAGTCTATCAATAGGCTGTGGCAGCCAACTCTATAAATGTAAAGGGAATGGAATTTGCCCCCAGTTTAGTGAGGAAGTTCTCGTCTTCACGTTGTCTTGATTTTCACTTGTGTGTTCATTTGCAGCTTCTGCAGCAGGCCACTTCCTCCAGCAACCTGGGTGCATTCAGTGGCATTCAGCAAATGGCTGGTAAGTAGTGAAGCATGCCTTTCCTTGTGTTGTATGAATTTTTATGTGATTGACAGGGCAAAGAAAAGAATAGGGAAAGAGAACAAAGAGTAATTGCCAGGCCTATTAGCTTTGTGTCTTAGGTGTTAAAATTGAAAGCATCTGTTCTAAAATACTTCTCTGCCTTTGTATAAAAGACTGAACATTCCTACATACTGTACTTTCTTGTAATTTGTGAGGTTTTTTTTTTTAATGGGACTGATTACTGGGGAATTGCCAACCAGATTCCTGTATCCAGGGCAGCCAAAATGATTGACATCCCTCTAAAATTTTAATACTAAGCACTCAATAAAATATTCCAACCTCTGTAATGAAAGCCAAAATTGGAGGCCTATGTTTGATCAGCTTGTAGTTCCTTGATAATGACAGAAAATTAACAGGGTACCTTTTTTATACCAGTTTAGTATACCAGTTGACAGAATTGTGCATCAGAAGCATTTATGTCAAAGTATAAATCTTTGTTCCCAAGAAAATCAAAGTATGACTATATTTAAAAGGCAGCTCATTGAAAGACCCGTTTTCATAACGAGCTGTGCCAGTCCTAGCTGAGGTGCAGTGATTAGTGAAAGGTCACTCCTACTGTGCCACTGCCATGCTGATAACCCACCTTAACACAGAGTCAGGGAAGGCAGCTTGTGCAAGAACTCAGAACACAGGTACCTATTAACCTGCTGGGAGAACAGTTAGAAAGTATTTTTCTTCTGTGATTCAAAAAGTAGTAGAGAATGCAAGTAAAAACAGATTTATAGCAGATTAAGATGAGGACACCTTAAATCAATAAAATGAAACCTAAGTGTACAGAATAAAAACTAGATTTAATCTGTCACTATGATAATTTTTTCTACATTTTTTCTTTCAAATACATATTTTTGGTGTTTTGTTTTCACCTTGAATAAATCTAGAAAAACTTCTAGTGAGTCTTCTCCTCATACTTGTTCTATGATCATCTGCCCAGCAGCCCACTGTGGTACACAGGCTAATGGTAACTTGTCTGATGGTATATATTGGCAAGTTGTAAATATTGCACTGCTGAATGATTTATTGAGATTCACATCTGTCAGCAACACTGGATTGTTCTGATAGACTGTGTCTTTTGGATCATTAGAAAAAATGTATTTTGAAATGGTAAATATTAAAATACTGCAGTACAACCACAAGTAAGTTTGAGAAGCAGACATTAGAGCTAAGAGTAACAGTGAAATGTTAATTTATTTTTCATTTTGTGAAGGGAACTGGCAAGATATTAGTAAAATATCCATGTTATTTTTTTTAAATGTTTTTAAAACGGCAAAAAAAAAAAAATCCACTCTATTACAATCTCTAAAATACATGCTGAGATTCTCATGTTTTCAGTTAGTAGGAGACCTCCCCTGTTCTGAAATTAGGGGCTTTCCTTACAGGAAGCCTCAGGCTCTTTCACTCCCAAAGTTGAACTTTGCAGAAAAGGTCCCTTACTCCTGAGGCGATAACCGAGTATGTCTTCCCAGGTAGACAGCCTGGCCTGTCGTTTTTCATTAGGATGCGTGCACCTCTGCCATGCCAACCACAGGTCAAGATATTAGCATTTACATGTTCTGCGGGCTCATTTGAAAACTAAGGGTATCTGGGAGTCACCTTATAAGGTGCCATGGAGCAGGTGGCTAATTTAAAGTCATTCTATAAATGCTCTGGGCTTTCCAAAATATCCATTTCTTGAACCTTCAATATGGCAAATTTAGCACAGTCTGCACAGGCTGAAAAATCAAATGCTAAAGAGTATTACCATTATTTTGAATATTTAGAATATTCAAAATGTAAGTGTGAGCTCTCTTTTGTCTTGGTGATTTCTAGTACCCTATGTGTGTATAGAGTGTGTGTGTGTGTATAATTAAGTTGCATCTTACTAAGTGTTTGTAGCATTATGGTTGGGGGGTGGTTTTATTTTCCCCATTAAGAAAAATTACATAGATTTTCTTACTGTTTTATCTCAAAAGCAGGGCTCAACTTTTTTCCTTGCCAATTAATCTGTACCAATGTTATGAAGTGATCATAGCATATTGGTGGTAAGCATTAGTTCTTAGAAGTGATCTTTCTCAATTCTCCCAAATGAGGGAAGTTGTGCTCATAAAGTCCTCTCTTCCCTCCCTTCTGTCTCTGGGTACTCCCTTTCCCTAGGCATCAAACCATACTTTGAGTTCCAGAAGAGCATGTCCTTTCCTGATGACCAACTGACTCAGCTTACAGTCCTCTGAGAGATTCTCATGGCGATTTTTGAATTGATGAGTAAAGAAATTTGTAAATTGGCATACATAAGTTTGTTTTTTGGAGGCATTTTCGATGGCCAGTTATTAAATTAAGAAATTTGGCTTTAGCCTCATATGTAAATTTAAAAAAAAAAATATATATATATATATATATATATATGAACTACTGCCAGTAAATTCATCAGTGAAATGCTAAGGATTTGGAGATGGTTGATGGATGTAAAATAAAACATATTACAGCACAAATTATATGTAAGGAACACAATAGAAGCCATATGAAAACAGAATTAAAGGGATGTAAGAGGTCACTTATCCCTAACCCCATGTAATGTTAAAATGCTTGTTGAGTGATTAATGTTGTGATATAAAGTGAGCAATACATAATTCATACGTAATTTTTATGTGTGGCAGTAGCATATTAATATAATGCACATATATAATCCAAGTAGTCCAGCTTGGATCACTATCACTAAAACAAGTGAAATATTTTGAAAACCAATAATACTTTGCTGTGAACAGCTCTCAAAACATGATGGTCTATCCTGAGGAAGATTGAAGTTGATAGTTAGAATCTTAAAATGCCTCTTTCATGTAGATAAAATATTTTCTATTTCAGGAGAAAATAAAATGAAGCCAAAAAAGAAATTTTAGATGACAAGTTACTGAGTAGTTGCATCAATAAAATGAAACATTAACTATACTTTCTTTTCCCAAAGAAAATTACCATTCTCCTTTTAAACTAAAAATGTCTTCAAATGTATTTTAGGATTTTTATAAAAGTAAACCTTTATTAAATACAGAATTTAAAGCCAGAAAATGGATTAGGATTAAATCTTGATAAGCTGAATTCTTTAAGTACATTTACTGTGCCACTTTAAAACTGACTGATTTTATTTTCACTCTTAAAACTTAAATAAAAAGTTGGCCATTTCTTAGTCAATGATAGTATTTATTCAGTAAATTTTTGAAACCTGAGAAATTTAGAGTCTGACTTGAGGCTGAAAATCTAGCTAGCTTTTCACTACAAGAGAAAGGAATAAGGAGAAAATATGTTTTTGATCTTCAGTTTCTTTATAGCAACTATTACATCACAGAAGATCATCATGATGAAAAAACAAGGGTAGCATTTCACAAGTTTGTATTTAATCTCTCTCACTGTAATAATCATATAGCTATTCTCACAGCACACCAAAGACAAAACCACTGCTTTGTTATTATATAACCCTTGGGAAACCAGAAGTATGGAAAGGTTACATAAGTTGTGAGACTACAGCACCAGAAAATGCCATAATGTTATTGTAGGGTAATTCCTTTAGAAATGGCTTGCCAGGTCCTCCTTGCCTCAAACAAAGAATTAGATTAGACAAGCCAAAAACAATGTTAAATGTTTATTTGAAAAGTACACAGTAAATGGGTGGAAAAACGGGCTCCATAAAGCAAATTTGGTCCAAAGAAAAAGGTGGGTAAAAGCAAAAATAAAAGTACACACCATGTAGACTATCGTGGAAACTTGTGTGATAGCAGCTTTCCATGATGGTTGGTCCTCCTTTATGCCATCCACATCTCAGAGATGAGAGCTTGTGAGAAGTTCTCTATATGGGATCCTGACAGTCTTGAATCTTGTAACTGACAGGTCTCACTCATTTTCTCAGCCAGCTTCACCATGCCCTATCTCCTGAATCAATAGGGATTGTGATACAGAACTCCCAAATCTCACAATTCAATGAGGTAGAGGCTGTGGTATCCTGTTTTTACAGATGGGTGACAAGGCTCAGGTTGATTAACAAAGTCACTGAGTTAGCAGGATGGATTCAAATTCTAAATTAAATTCAGCCTCACCCAAAATCTGCACTGTCTCTGGCCCCCAAACAAATGTTGCATGCCACCCACACCAAGTATATTTGCATAAATACAAGCTGCAGTGATTTGTCTACAGGCATAGTTTAACAGGCCTCATGATAAGTCAAATCTTAGGAAAACAAAGTCCCAAAATTGTTAAAAAGGAAGCAATTCAGAGAGTGACAGAAAACTACCTGCCTTTATTCCACAAAATATTTCTAATTTATTAGTAGGTTATTTTTTGTTAGGGATTTTTTTCCTAGACTAAGAAATTCTTATTAAACAAATTATACGTTTGAAGCTGTGAAGAGAAAGTATCTATTGATCAGTAAACTCCTTTATGTAATTCTAATTTTCAGTAAAGTTGAAAGTAACTCTTTCACTTTCAGAATAGCTCATCTAAATTTTTAAAGTAACAATAAAGCTGTACAGAGCAAACATTTGCTTAAAATAACAAAAAAGCTGCCCATTATGGATTTTAGACCTGTTCCTTGAGAATATTGTCTCTGAGTGTCTGTCACAAGTGGGGAAAAAGAAAGACATTTGCAAAAACAATGTAAGGGAGGTCTGTGGAGCTCAATTGGAGATGGTCCCAGCATGATGAAGTGTGCAACACAAGCCCACAAAGACTCTGTGTTCTTCCCTGAGTCTCCAACAGTCCGCACCACAGACACTTCCTGCGAATGTGCTAATAGGCCTTATGAGAATGTTCTATAACCACCCATCTGTCACTTTTTAACAGACCTGATTGGCAAGCACTTGTAACAACTGACATCTGTTCTCACGTATTGATATGCAGATTTATGGTAATTGCTATGAACAATAAGACACAAAATTACCTAAGGTGAACATTAAATTAAATTTTCATGCCTTTCTCATATTTTTTAAATCTTAAGTTTTGAATAGGCATATTGTGCATCTATTTTGTACATTATTTCTTCATTTTGAGAAGGATTTTTCCCCCCATGAAATGAATGAAAAGTTGAATCCAGTACTCCCAATTTTTTTTCATTTTGCTACCATCATAGCCACTCACTATTAAATTTCTTAAAACTTTAAGGTGTTGTATGTTTAGTTACCAAATTATTGCCCCTGCTTCAAGGGGTGCTCATCTAAAAAGAGTGCATCATGAAGTTAAGTATCCTTGATTTTTTTCTTCTCAGAAAAGCAGTTTGCCAAGACAGAATCAGCTTCCCAAGGGTGACAGGCGCCTCTCCTTCTGGTGCCCTTTCATGGTGATTTAGTAGGAGTAGCCAAGAGAAAATGTGTGACTGTGGGAGGAGGTGGAAAGGAAGAGGCGCCTGTGACAGGAGCTGAGAAAGAGGGAAAAGATGGGGAGCACTCACCCTAAAGAAGAAAAAAAGGGAGAAAGAGCCAGAAGTATGAATTCCCATTGAGCAGAAGCAGAAACCTGGCCTGAGACGGCCTGTGTAGCCCCCACCTCTAACTTGGCCTTGGGAAGAACTACACAGCATTGACAAAACTAGTCCTGCCAGCAGCTGAGGTCCTGGAAGAGCAGGGTATGGGAAGACAGAATGAAGCTCTGGGTAGGAGCCTGTCCTACCCAGTGCCCCACGTGGTTTCCTTACTTGGGCTGCTGCCTTTCCCCAGACTGCTCTCCCCTAAGATGGGGATGTTGAGAGGATGATACAGCAAGTGCTGTGAGCTTATTCCAGATGAAAGTTCCCTAGCTATCAATGCATTTGTGCCAGAAAGAGCCACAACTATCAGTCAGCAGGGAAGTATGCTTTTGCCAACGAAGGGCTGAGAAACACTGTGCCCATAAACATTTCCCAAGCTCTTTCCACTCATCCCAGAATCATTTCTGTGAAGTAGAGGGCATAAGACACAGCAACATTTAGAAGACCAGGGCTAGTGAAGGAGTGTCCTTGGGGACGCTCTACCTGGGAGAAAAACACTGGGCAGAGGGAGAAGCCACCTTCACTGCCTTGCAACCCCACCAAGGATGGAATGAGACTATAGCGAGGATAAGAGCAGGTCCTGCCAGGACCCCAGGTGCTCATCTGTGTGGCCTTGTGTGTGTGTGTGTGTGTGTGTGTCTGTCTTTGTTCTGAATGGGGAAGGCATTTCTTTTTGTTCTTTCTTCTCTTACCTGCATTATCACTCTTCAGCTCTAATTTCTCAATTCCTCACTTCACAGTTACTGTCCCAGCCCCAGTCTTATTGTTTAATACTTTCCTATAAGGGCTTGTATCTTTTTCCAATTATCTATGTAAGTCAGGAGTTTAACTTTTAGGGTGTTTTATGGTTTAGATCTAAAATCTCATGTGTGTAGAAAGTGACTGGATCATGGGGGCACTATACTCATCAATAGATTGATCCATTTTGAATTGAGTATCTATGCTGTTAGGAGTTGAGGTCTGGTTAGAGTGCATCACTGAGGGTGTGACATGAAAGAGTCTACTTTTGTCCCTACTCTTCCCTTCTGTTTTCTGACTACCATAGAATGAGCAGCTTTCCTCCACCATGCTGTCACTACCTGGAGCTAGCCAACTATGGATGAATCCTCTAAAATCTGTGAGCCAAAGTAACTTCTCTTCCCTAAAGTTGTAAGTGTATTTTGTCCCAGCAAAAATGTGACTAACTCTTGGGCCTATCAACAATAATAGAGGTTCACACATACTTCATAAATGTTTGGGAGGTTCAGAGGCCATCTGAATCCCATCAGTGGACCTCCAGATACATCGGGGGTAAGGACATCAGCATGCAGCAGACTTGGTACAGAGGAGCCGCCTTGAGTCCATTTGTTCACTGAGACAACTAAAACCAGTGATCCATGGTATGTGGGATTCCGAGAATAAATGCAAAAGGAAATCACATTAAGAAATTAAAGAATTGATTAAGTGATTTAGCAACCAGGAGGTAGTGCATACTTAAAAGGTTACTGAATGGTTCAAAGTAGTTACTAGTTGATTCAATTCTTAGCAATTAATTAACATCAGAACACAAATTTAGTCCCTCAATTTCAGATACCATAAAGTAAGCAGAGAGCAATATTGTAAAATGCTGTCTCTCGGGCCTAGCATTTCAACTAAGCGAGCGAGACTTATGTTTGGTAACAGAGGTCTCAGACACCTCAGTGGACAGCTTGCATCTGTTCATAGTGTACTAGAGGTTAATAAGACCACTCTTGGGCAAATGCAGGGAGCAAGTTGAAGTTTACATTGTTGTTGACTTGGCTCTAGGGCTTTTAATGAATATGGTTCTAATAGGTATTTACAGATACTCCTCATTTAATAGCCTACCTGCTTGATGATTGTTCAGACTTACACCCAAGGTGCACTGTTTGGATTTACTACGTGCCACTTGGATTTACAACCTAACCTCTGTGTGTGTGTGTGTGTGTGTGTGTGTGTGTGTATACGCGTGCACATGCACACCGTTCTGTTCATCTTGCTTATAGAGCATCACAGTCTTTTCAGTACCACCTATCTTGTTTATACAGTAATTTTTGCTGAATTGTACTGTACTATATGGTAATGTTATATTCTGTTATACATTACAGTTTTGCATGTAAGCGTTATATGATAAAAACAAAATCATCAAGTTGGAGTTTCCTATTTCTTCATTCTGAATATTTTAATGTATATACTATATATAATTCCTTATTTAACAACCTAGTCACAGGAACTTAACTTGATCATTAAATGGAGAATTAATCAATGATTTAGGAAAAGCAGTTGATATTTGATGCTGTCGCATTCTAAAATTATAAAGAATGAAAAACTAAAACTTTGGTTGGCTCTATAGACAAAACTATAGCAGTGTATTAAAATTTTGTTCTGTTACTCTATTTATTCATCTTATACCAATGCATGCATCATCTATCATATATGCAGAGTGTGTGTGTGTGTGTGTGTGTGTGTGTGTTTAGGTGGACTCAAAAATTAGTAATAAAATCTTTTTTCCTCCAGGTACTTAGTATTTAGTGATGAGGCTAAAAAATAACATAAATAGTGTCAAAGTAGAATGAGAGTTCTGCATAGTTATGTAAGTTAGTGGATGCCATACAGAAAACATATCCATTCAATCCATGCTGCAGATTCTTCAGAGGGAGGCTGTGTATGGCAGAACACACTGGCCCCAGTCTCAGAAAGGTTTGATGCCAGTCCTATGAGATCTTGGCCAAGGACTAGATGTCTCTAACCCAAATGAATGGGCTTAGCCAAGCCACCAGTGCAGCTTCTCCTGGCCCTGTGATTCCAATACTATAGGTCCTACCTTGAGAGGAACCTGTCTCTGACTAGAATGCTGACTCTTTCTGATTGACTGGTGACAGGTACATGGTACAGGTTTTAACTTCAGTGCTGCATCTTCTTATGTGCTTAGCCGCCTGTTGGTGATGTCAGCTAGTTGTCTGACTTACATCATTGAAACATCAGAAGAAATATTAGTCACAAGAGGGGACAGATGGATCCCTATCAGTGTGCCTCCACTTCTCCCAAGATCTCTCACAGCCAGCGTGCTATTACTATACCCAAGTGTGAAGTGCATTTGAGTTGCAGTCAGGAAGTAAAGCCCTTTGATAGATCCAAGTGGATCTGCATGAAAGCTAGGCAGTTGCCATATCCCTTACATTTCCATTTTGCTAAAGTAAAACTGAAAAGTAAAATCATACATATAATACCCACAATTTCATAAATATGTATGACACTTTGACCCTTTATCAGAGAAAACAAATGAGATGTTTGTTCCCTGTTGCATTTGATTGACAAAACAGAGTTGCAGGAAGTCTGTACATTTCAACAAATATTTGTGCTCTGCTCCTTTTTATTTCTTTTTTTGTGCCCTGCTTCTAGTCATTCCCACCACATAAGTGGGTTTTACCCTAAGCCAACAGGTCTAGATGTGTCCTGGAAGAAGACAAGAACATTATTTTGAACAAAATGAGAACACATTTTGCAGAAAAATATCAGGAACTCTTTTCTGTGTAGAAGTAAGTCCTGGTAACAAAGGCCAGGGCAGGGAAGCAGAAGTACTCTCTGCAGAACTCAGCAGCCAGGCTCTGTGCCATGTTTTCTGAAGGCCCCATGCCAGTGGCTGGGACTAGCTTGGGTATATTACTGGAAAATAACCCTCTACCTACCTCCACCAACATGTATGAAAACAGTTATCAACCTACTCTCCGTAACACAGATTGAGCTTTCCAATAAAAATGTATGAATTAACTGAATTTGAAGCATGAGAAGGTACAATTAAGTTGATTATTTAAGTCCAGTACCTTTCTGTGTAGAATTCTATATAAGGAGAGAAACATTGTTTCCTATTTCTCACATGTAAGTTCTCCTACTGTGAAGTGAACCATGAAAAAATGGTTCCTGTGATACAAGAAATAGAAGGGGAGAAAGAAAGCTGTCAAAAGTGCGTGCAGCACATACTCCAGGCCCAGCCTTACTGCAGTGCCTCAGCTCTCTCACCTGAGCCCACTCTCATGTTCCTTCATGCTATTTCTCTTATTCTTGCTTAATTTTTACTAGTCAAATTCATCCTACTTAAAAAGAGACCAGCTTTAAAATACTAGTTCATTTAAAATGCAAAACCAAATATTTTACAAGTACAGCTATTAATGTTCTACCACTTTATTCATCACACACTTAGTCCCAAACACAGCCGCATTTAAGTTTACATTTAAATATGAAGAGAGAAGTTTGATCGATAATAATAGCTGCCATTCATGGTATACTGAAATTATTCTCAGAGTAATTTGCATCTCTTACCTTATTTGCACAACAGCTCTCAAAGGTCAGGTACAGATAGTAGGGTCACTCACTGATCAAAAATGGAGAGATTGAGTAAAGTGTATGAACTAGTAGAGCCAGGATTAAAATTCATATCAGTTCAGCTTCCAAGGATAAACTGTAATTTCCTCCACAATACTTTATATATGTACTAATCAAGAGTTTATGGATTGAAAGTTTATCCAAAGCTTTTCTTCAGCTTGTCCAACCCCCAGGTCTCAACATTTCTTGACAACTACATCATAGAAGTCACCAGTTCACAAGGCCCCACTGTGACCAGTTGGTACAGAGCAATCTTTTCTTTTCTGGTTTCATTTATAGCATGGAAAAGAGCAGTTGGAATAGTCTTTGGGTAAGCTAGGCAGTGCCAAGTGAGTTGACTCTGCTGAGAATTATTGGGTGAAATGTAGATCCCTTTGTTAGTACCTACTCTCCAGCAATAGAAGATGGATCATAAAGAACTGAAGGTGGGGGCTGGGGATTTAGCTCAGCGACATAGGCACCTGCCTTGCAAGCAGGCAGTCGTGAGTTCAATCCCCCGTACCGATAAAAAGGAAAAAAAAAAAAAAACGTGAAAAAAAAAAAGAACTGAAGGTGGTGTCCTCTGAGGAGACATGGAGAGACCAGCTCCCATTTAACTGGGATATATGCCCCAGTCATTAAGGCAGCTCTCACTGAGCGAGTATGATATCCCCAGCATAAGTGCAGGGGCCTTCTCTTATCTCCTGCCCTGATTTTGTGAACCTATTCTTCAGAAACTGGGAATGTTAGGCTCTAATGTTAAGTTTCTCTTCCCTCCACAGGCATGAATGCTTTACAATTACAGAATCTGGCAACACTGGCTGCTGCTGCAGCTGCAGCCCAGACCTCAGCCACCAGCACCAATGCAAACCCTCTCTCCACCACAAGCAGCGCCCTGGGAGCCCTCACGAGTCCCGGTGAGTAGAAGGTGTTGTTGCTCTTACCTGCAGAAGGTGCAGCATGAGTAACACAATCCATGCACCCACATGCAAGGAGTGAAGTTAGATGTATCTAACCACAGAGCCAAATAACTTGCAGTGGGCATCTGGGTTATGACATTTCTTAGTTTCCTGGAGGAACGAAAGGTGAATGTGTTTTACTTTCTAAGGATAAAATGAGAAAAGTTTTCAGGGAGGGACTCCACTATGCTAGTGATCCCCATATGTTAGTTTTGTTTTTTAAAACGTCTCCATTGTCCATTCAGTCCTCCTTAAGTTGTCTGTCACTGTGAAGAATGTCAGTCTCCTTTAATCCTGCTTTTCTGTCCTATCTTGCCCACCAAAAAAAGAAAGAGTTAAAATTTCAAAATCCTTAATCATTCTAATGTTGAATTTCACAGTAGGTCCATCCTTGACCTCTGATTTAAAATCCATGATTAGCAAGGAATTTGTTGTTCACTTAGAGTCAGCTTCTGGACTATGTAATTCAAACTCTTTCTTCCTCAGAAATTTTATAACTTTATTCAAAAGCAGATGTCATTTTTTTCTTTCACACAATTTAGATATACATAGTTGCTTAGATACTGTGACTTATTTTCTTTTAAAAAATGAAAAGGCAGACTATTTCACTGGTTTGTCATCTTTGACTTTTCTAGAACTTGATAGATGATCTCATCTTCTTTGTTACATGAAAGAATTAGTGAGGATGATTCCAAGTTTCCTTCTAACTTTATTTAAAGTCCCATGACCCACTGTCAGTTGTGTTCCAATGGTTAGCTAAGTGTTGACAAACTGAATGTGATACTTCATGGTTTTCGTTCAGAAAAATACAGAATAAAAGCTACAGCACAGGGGCTGGGGATTTAGCTCAGCAGCATAAGTACCTGCCTTGCAAGCAGGCCATCGTGAGTTCAGTCCCCGGTACTGATAAAAGGAAAAAAAAAAATAAAAGCTACAGCACACTAAAGCTGAGCTTTCTGAAGACTTTAGGGAACAGTCAGACATGTTCCTTAAACCCAAGGCCCTCAACCTTAGTCTCTTTATTAATCACTATATATCTGAAACATTTCAGCCTCAGTGTAGTTTGGAGTGGGAAAAACACAGATATTTAGAAGTATATACTAGATTGTACAAAATCTCATAGCTATAGCACATATGTGTAGTGACTTCATTCCCTAAAATATTTTAAAAATTGACCATTACTATGTATAGGCCTCATTCTATATAATAAATAGTATTCTGAGAAATCACCTTTTAACTCATTTTTTCAAGAAATTAACCTATAGTTTTAATGCAAAATATTTAAATAAAACTTTTAATAACACCTTTTGAGAAATAAACAATTTAACCTAATTTTCCTTATAAAAACAAGTGATTTTCCTTAAAAACAAACTAAAAATGTGACCTCTGATTCATCTGCTTAATAAATTAAATTGCAGAATACTTTCTTAAATAGGACTTTCTTCTCCCATATGAGGACTATGAAATAATTACATTAAAATACTACAAAGTATGATGCATGAATTTTTCTGTATTTTTAGTCAGAAGACTTGTCAGTTTAAGAAGCCCGTGCAAAAGCAAATGAACCTTATCCATGCAGATAATGCAACTCAATAAATAATATTTATGAGGTGGTTGCACAGTATCAGGCACTGTCCTCATGCTGGAAAATGACAGTGAACAGGACAGAGATGCTATTTCTCTGAGTTTTTCAGACTCTCCGAAGTCAGATGATAAGGAGATAAGCGTATGATATGTGGTAGATAAGACTAGTAAGAGTGCTCAGACAGAAGGTGGCGAATTGAATGACTAAAGGATAGGACACCTGAGCAAAAACCCAAATTAAGCGAAGGAATCTATAAGAAGTCTTCAGAGAACAGAGCAGATACAGAGCAATGAGGCAAGAGAGAGCTTGGCATGGTGATCAACTAACAGACAACCATCATGTTGCACTGAGGGAGAAGAGAGAAGTGAAAGGTAAAGTCTGTGTCACTGGGCTCAAAGCCGTTCCATCCAGGATGATGAGGATCACAAATTTGTTGCAACCTTCTTAAAATGTGAGGAACTAGTCTAGGAGGGTGGCTTGAGTGTTTGCCAGAGGGAATTTTAAACATTTTGACCATTCCGCCCCTCCCCACCAGGCCACCGTGAAAGAGAAAAATGTATACGAAGATGTGTTTTCCTTCTTCCCGCCCTAGTCAAAACCATTACTAGCAACTTGTCTGTCCCCTTACTCTTAAAAGAGGCATTCTGCTCTTCAGTGGGTTTTGCTACCTCAGGTATCATGGAAAGTGATTTTTCTCTTCTATGTTAGAAATATTTTGTATAATGCTAGAAGTATTTCATTAAAATCCTGATCTGTTGCAGCAGAAACTATTTAAAAGTATGTTTCAATTAGTATTTTTAAGTGTAGCTAAAAATCTTGTTTAAGTACAAGTAAATTTGTCTATCAAGAACTTTTCCAAAGTCACACAAAGTATGGTTAGTAGAATTCATGACTCTTTGTCAGGGAAATTCCTTATGAGATGAAAAAAGTCAGAAGCCATTCCCAAGGCTAGTGCCATTAATTTTTTAATAAATCATAATAAACTGAGCTTGCTGTTGGTGCCATGAGCAACTCTAGTCACGCAGTAAAATGCATGGAGGCCTCATCTCCTCACCCCTCACAGGGATTGGGTTTACCCTATTAAATATGTTTAAGCTTCAGACAAATCTGTCTAGAAAGGGACAATTTAATCCCTCAAACTATTAATTTTTTTAATACTTACAAATTTCTCTTTTCAATTTTGCATACCCAGAAAAAGTCTCCCTACAGCATTACTATAAATGATTTTAAACAGTTTTGGCTTTAAAACATGAAAGATTAAGCTTTAATTTTTGTTTTAAAAAATCCCCTTAGGCAATAAATAGGTTCCTTTGTCTCATGGCCCTGAAATAAGAATTAAAATAGTTTAAATTGCCCATGGTTAGAATAAGTGTGTCATGCAATTATCAGATGGTAGGGAATAAAATTAGAAATTAAATTATGAAAGAATAAAAACCAGGTAAGTGCATATTACAACTTCTATGAGTTTCTCCTGGGTCTTTTGAAGCCTAATTTAATCATGTTTCTTGTCTTTTATTTTGATATGATAATTTTTGCTTTGTTTACTTCAGTCTCCTATTTAGTTAATTAATTCTTGAGTCATTTCTTCTTACCCAGATTTGAACTGTTTTTGAGGACCGGGTCTCTGTGTTTCAGAAGAGATGAATTGTAAGGTGTGTAGCTAGGAATTAAATGTAGCATCTTTCTCCCATCCCTCTTCTGCATGTGTTGTTTTGTCTAGTAATTTTGAAAGCTTGAGAAAAAGCATTACTGTTACCACATGTGAACCACTCTTTGGCATTTTCAGTCTAAAACCTAATCTTGCATTCATGTACCACATTATTTCACTGACCTTCTACTTTTTTTTCAAAAGAAAAGAGTGTTTTAAAATTTCCCAAACGCTTATGTAAGTGCAGACTCAGTCAAGTGCATACTTCAAGATAATGGATAATTTCTTTCAATAGTGTAAGGCATTTTAAAATAGTAGGAAGCATTATTCCATTTCCACCACAATCTTCAAAAAGTCTTCTCTTTTAAAATCTTCAAGGTGTCCCTACCTCTTTGAAGGCTGTGACACATACAGTTGCAAGGAAATGCTAAAGCCTCCTTATGGACTGTTTGAGGCTAACAGGTTGAAGGTGTTTTAGTGTGATACAGGGCTTTCCTGCCCTTCTCACATAGTAGTGACTGATGAATGAATTCTGTTCCTGTTGCACACCTGTGTCAACAGAGAAACAAGAATTCAGCTCTCATAGTTACTCTATAGCCATTCAATATGCATTTCGTCACTACAATAAGTATATCTGTACTTAGGTCACATGAGAGGTGATTGATAGGCTCACTGAAGTCACATGTTCCAGACTTTCAGTACGTGCTAGATAAGTACATAAAGGTGAGTTGTGCCCTATACTACCCACACTAGAGCAGTGACTCAGGTGAGGAGGATGATCAGGCCAGGAGAGCTGGACAGACAGAACATAGGGGGCGCGGTCTTACTAACTGTAATGTCGTGATACCTCAACCTCAGAAAGCCTAACAAGACTAAATTTTTCCACTAACCAGTTCATCCCACTCTCTTCCCATCTTGTTAAATGTCTCATTTCAGTCACTAAGAGAATTCAGTGACTTCTGCTTCACAGCTATCTGTGGTTCTCTAGGACACTAATCCTCATGCCAATTGTTTCTCCCTGTGAATGTCTCTTTGTCCTCCAGTTGACTGTTAGTCTGGACGAGGCACTTGTTTTTATATCCTTTGTGCTACTGGAAAACCCTCCAACTCAGCTACTCTCTGTGCACTGTCGGCAAAACAGAACAGCCCTGTTCAGACACGTATGCAATATCATTGAAAAATGCAGTGAATTTAAAATGGCTTGTAATTACAGTTATAGAGACACACAGCCATTAATCCACCTCAGAAGACTCTTTCTCACTTTGAACACACTCATTCTGTTTTTGTCATGTTCAGAAGCAGGTCTGGAAGTCTTTTGTGGGTCTCTTTAGTTGTGTTGTTATGAGTGCCTTGTTATCCTAAAATGATTCAAAACATCCACCTTTCATGCTTGTGTTGACTTTGAGGATGATTCAGAAATCATACTATGCCAGAAATTGTAATACAATAGTGAGTAAGGTGGATGACCACACAGCTTTTAAGAGCCTACCTTTTTATTAGATGGCATATAGCAATATACCCCATATTTTCGATCATGCCGCCTAAAAATACTCACAAAAGACAACTTCAGGAGCTATTCAGAAAGTGGCAAGAATGATGGAATCAATGTGTTTGAAGCAAAGGGGAGTATTTTGCAGGAGCTTAATGGTATTGTCTTTTACTGTAATAAAATTTTTTATTTAAACATTTACCATATATTTTGATCATGCCTTGTAATATTCAGCTCAATGTAATCTAGGCTGGAGTAAAAAAAACTCCAGAGCACTGTTCTGCTCCATTCCTTTGTATGAGTTGTACTGCCCTAGGCACCCCACACTCCAGCCAAATCAGATTGTTCTTCATCCCCACCAGAGTAACCCATTAACCTTGTGGTTTCCTCTACTTAGAATGCTTTCTCTTCCCTTTCCATGTAAATCTATATCACCAATTTCTTGCCATCCTTATTTTTTTAATTATTATGTATAGATATAAAGTTGGTATTTTAAATATACATAATAAAATGTATAGTAATACTTCTGTAATTAAGCTACAATAAAAAAATTTTTTTGGCTTTGTTCTGTTTGAGACAGGTCTCACACTGTAATTCAAGCTGGCCTTGAACTCACTATGTTGCCCAGGCTGGCCTCGACCTCACAGTGAACGTCCCACCTCAGCCTCCCAAGTGCTGAGATTACAGGCATGTGCCATCATGCCTGGCAATTAATTGTTATTTCCAGTACCTTACTACTTACCTTTAAGAATCAATGAAAATTCCCCTTGCATTTGGAAGAAGACAGACACAACAGGCCATCAGAGGTGTTTTGCTAATTCAGGGGAATGCTTATAAGTTTAAGAGCCATTTGTTCTGTCTAGTACAGTGAACAATCACTAGGGAGATACCTGTTGTGGTGATTCTGAAAGGGTCAGTGAGTCAACCTTACAATCCATGATTTGATTCTTGAAGATTTCAGGAATAGCCATGCCTTACATGTGCACATTCAGTTCTGAAAGGTTTCTGAAGCATAAATCACTATTACCTTGCATTAGAACAAAGTCATATGATGCTTTTGTTTTTTATTATAAGATTTTACAAAGAACAGCATTCAAAAAGTTCTGATGTCATGATATAGAATAAGCAGGAATCTTGTGCCAAAAAGTATTTCATTTTCAGAAGAACCACCTACTCTAATGTGTACTTTTGAAAGATGATACAATACATCCTCTTCAGCAAGCACCCCTTATGTGTGCATCAGTAATTTCACATCACCTTCTGGTGTGCCTACACTAAAGCAAAATCCCATTTAGTTTTTCACAGCATTTTTATTTATACTGTACTTATAAAATATAGTGCATTTATTAATTCAGGAATCAGTTATTTATGTCAAGACTACCAGGTCTCTTACCTCCTGTTTTTCTCTTGTTTTTCTCTTTATGCTCATCTTTTGTCATTAGTTACATTTAAGGAAAAGTAAATCTCAAAGCAGTCAGTTCTCCCCTTTACTAGCTTCTTTTTAAAGTGCTTTAGTCAAGTAGACTTAAGCCATTTAGTAAAATGAACTATTTTGTGGGACTGAATTAGTAAAATAATTTGAGTAGCTTTTAAATATAATTTGTGCATCCTTAAAAAATATTTTCAAAATGGATTTTTTTTTTACCATTTGATAAATTTTTGTAAATTGGTTAATGGTCAGAAGAAATAAAACTTTCTTCTTTGTTGGGGGGAGGGAACCAGCATTCAAACTCATGACCTCATGCTTGTCGGGCAAGTGCCATGCCCCTGAACTATATCCCCCACCCAAAAACTTCTTTAATTGTGTATGAAAACAGTTTAAAGAAGAGGAAGAAAGTAAGTAAAGGAACAATGAACATAGAGTAGTATCCACTCCTTGAGGAGAGATTTAGCAGAGGATAAAACTGGGAAATAAAAGGGCTTTTCCATAGAGAGAAGGGTAATCAGCACTTCTTTGGCTTCTCAACAGAAATCTTACATTAAAAACCAAGAGTTTTGAAGATTACAACAAACAGGAATTATGTGCCCTTCTAGTAAATGGTTATTTCTTTGACCATCCTGCTACAAAAGAGGAAAACTATGCAAACAATCTCCCAACCAGAAAGTTCTGAAGCTTGCTGCATATACAGAGTTTGGATATAAAATTACCTTTAAATTTCATTAGCCATCAAAAAATGACAAGAAGTCTGTTGATCGAAATAGAACTGCAGCTACTTCTCTAATTTATAGTACAGCATCCTTGTTAACTGCCAGAGGGTCCTCAGCTCCTGCCATCAGAGTAACTTTCACATAGTAGATGGGCAGTTTGTGGTTGATGGGAAGCCCTGACCTAGATCATACTGGAGTCTCCTAATAGTCATGAACTAATGTGAAGTTTAATAAAGCTGCACAGCAGAGGTGGCAGAGTTATTTATGGTTCACCACTGACCCCACACTCATATTTGTGCAAGTAGACTCTACTGATGCTCAAAGTTCTGCCTGTTGGATTCTATCATCCTGTGGGTAGACAGATCATGTCATGCATTCTTAGGGGTATCACTCAGTGCATTGTTGTTTAGGGTGTGCTTTTAATATTTGCAGACATTGACTCTTGTTTTTAATGTGTTTGCTTTTTGCTTTTAGTGGCACAGGAGTTTGTGCTTCGATAAGTGATGAATGATGATTCACTTTTAAATATTGCTTTGCCCAGACTCCTGATTATGTAGTGAATCCACAATCAGATCCACTTGTGATATTTGTATGAGCTCAGGGGTATGTTGTCTATCCAACACCATTTAATGAGATTTTTATTCCCATTAAATTATGTTACTGTCTGAAAAACCATGTTATTACTGCTAGCACTGGGGAAAAGTTTGATTTATTTTTTTATTTGGGTTTTTAATATTAGATGACAAGAACAAAAACTTTTAGTCACAATTTCCAGCAGTTTATAAGTTAGGGCCCATTTTGTAACAGTTGAGATATTTTTAAGAAATAAAGTAGAAATGTTTATTTATAATTTAATCCAATAAAGTTCTATGAACAATGTACAATAGGCACATAGAAAAATAAGCAAAATACACCAACTTGTAAAATCTAGTTAGAGACCAGGCACACAGGTGAAGTATGTGGTATCAGTGATAGGAGATTCTGTCTTGAGGAAATGGGGGGAATATTAATAGGTGAACTGACATTCAAACCAAATTTTTAAGATGATAGGATTTTTGTGGGTAGAAAAGGGATATATATGTAGAAAAAAAATTAGCAAATTGAAGTTCATCTCATTTTCACAGCATGAGATAAATGGAAAATAACAGCCATGTAGGACCCCAAAAGTAATAACTAAGGAGCAACAGATTTTTTTTTTCTATATAGGCAGTGAAGAACCACTTACTTTAATTTTGAAGGATGTCAGGTCCAAGAATATCAGTGATTAGATTTGGCTATAGATTTGATGTGAGGGTGAACAAAAGAGAAGTTTAAAAGATGACTTCACTGGGTTCAGTTTGGGTGGACAGTGTTGTTTTCATTAGTAGAGAGGAGATTAAAAAGAAGGAAATGTTTGTAGGACAAGATTTTATTTGGCACATGTTGAGCTAATGCCCATATGAACTGTCTATTCATGGAAATGGACTCAATAGCTGGATATCTAACCCTCAAGTTTACCAAAGACGGAGCTGGAAAAGTGAACTGAAACTCTGTAGAGGCAAGTCAGGCTAACTTAAGCTTGAAGTCACTATGCTAGGATCATCCCCTCTCTATTGTTTTTGAAAAAATTCATTTAATTATCTCTGTGCAATGGAACTATTCACTTTCACATTCCTCATTGGAATTTTAGTTCATATATTTTATACATTTATATGCATGTATAAACTTACATATATGAAATAACTTTCCCATCACTGAAACAAAATACTCAGTATGTACAATCTGGAGAGGTTTTTTGACTCACAGTTTCAGTGTGTTCAGTCCATGGGGTCAGATGAAACCAAGACAGAAACGTCACAGTAGAAGGTCCTAATAGAGAAAGAAAGCTGCTCGTGTCCTGAAGGCCAGCAAGCAGAGAGCAAGAGAAGGAGCCAACAACAAAAATATGCTTTGTAAGATCACCCTCCCCTCAGTGACCTGCCCTCACCTCTGAACACATGAGACACTGGGAGACATTTTACATCTAAACTATAATAACATATATATATATATATAAGCGTATACAATTTCCTTTTGTAAAAGGTAATACTAATGTATTTTATGGGAAAAATTTCATTATTTTGGTATGATACTAAATGCTCCTATAGAACTGCAAACTATTTAAAACTAGAGTAAGATCCAGGGTTATTTTTCTCTGAATCTCTTGTCTTGTCTCAAACCACTCCCCCCACCAAAAAAAAAATATTAGAATGGAAATGCAGAGAGAAGATGGCTTCCTCACTCTTCTGATTTTGTGCTTGGCTGCACAGGATGGCAGTGAACTTCCCACAGTACTTCAAATAAGAATTGATTTAGAGTACTAATCCCCTTCCTTAATAAAGTCATAGTAGTACTACTGGATTAAATGGACAACCATAGTGGGACAGAATTTCAACACTGAGGATTAAGTACAGAGGCCTTTGGGAAGTTATTTTGAGTACCACACTAATGTGTATTCTGTGCCAGTCACCTGGAAGGCCACTATCATGCTGAGGCAGAAAAGCTCACAGCCCTGCTTTCCAAACCCAGGACTGTGCCAGACAATAACCTTGCGGTCACACTACCTAAAGAAAAATATGCCTCCTAGAGCATTTTCTCCATCTGGGCAACTGTCCATTCTACCCCAAGGAAAGCCAGACTTCAGATAGGTAGCCAGTGATACTATAGCATGTCCTGCTTTCCTCACCTTTTTTCTCCAGAAGCCACAGCCTGGTCATATCATCAGATTTTACAGGGGCAAAGAATCTACAAGATAATCTATCCAGCTGCCTCATCTGTGATCCAGACAAGGAAACAAGCCTACAAGAGTAAAGAGTTTGTCAACAGGTACACAGATGTGAGCAACTCCTGAAGTGATAGTCATTGCGACTGTACTATGAAATACTCCAAAGTAGAAACCCCTGGAAAACCAGATTTCTGGATTTTCTATTTACATGTTCTTGCCTTGTGAGGAGATTAACATCTTTTACTTTTTGTATCCAAAATCATTTGTAAAAACATTTGAGGCCAGCTAAAGAGGAAGTATGTACTTTTGTTTTGCTGAATCATAAAACAAAATTATTGAAAGTGAAAACAAGTTTAATTCTCTTTTGCTTCATTCCCTCCCTCCTGTCTGTCCATTCATCCTCCTTCTGTTCTTTAAAATAGGGTCTCATTCTATAGTCCAGGGTAGCCTTGAACTTACACTCCTCCTGCCTTAGCCTCCCCAATACTGGAATTCCAGGCATGTACCAACCATGCCTAGTCTGCTCCATTCTTATTCCATCTCCTGGCTACAAATTACACTTTCATTCTTAAGAATATAATATCTTCATGTACTGCAGAATGCATTAACGATAAGAGAAGGTAGGAAAGGTT
The DNA here is from genome assembly GCF_034190915.1 of Cavia porcellus. NCBI lineage: Eukaryota > Metazoa > Chordata > Mammalia > Rodentia > Caviidae > Cavia > Cavia porcellus. The sequence continues at coordinate 42,619,304 of NW_026947496.1, read as the reverse complement.
TACTAGTTTTCTGACAACTAATGATGTAGAGTTATTTCTTGGGGGAAAAAAAAATCTTTTTTGGCACTGGAAATTGAACTCAGGACCTTGCACTTACCAGGCAGGTGCTTGTGCCACTGAACTATATCCCAACCCCTTTTTCTTAGACATATTAACCACTAAGATCTCCAGTAAGCATCTGGAGAGGAAAACAGTACAGCTATTTTGAACATTTAGAAGTACATTATCAATATCAATTTCTCACTGTTTAAAATGTTTGGTATTGTGGAGTAAAAAGTCCTTTCAAGAAATTCCAAGTGAAAATCTAATCATTAGACTCTGAATTTTCCTCTCACTAATCTTCTAAAGAACCATAATAATGCTCCATCTGGCCCAGGTTAGCACAAAGCTAAGATGCTTACCTGTCTTCTGTGAGCTAGAAGTGGGTAGTGAAAGAAAGGGGTTCAAGTGTTTATGTGTAAAATGTTATTCTATTTGAGACTGTCAAGTATTGAGATCACACCACCTTACCACCTTTCACACCATTTTCTAAGGGTTTCCTCCTAACCTATCACCACTCCCCTCATCCTCCCCCACCCCAGGCTTTAAGGGAATAAATTATAATGAGAGGTGTGGTTATTGTAGAATAATTAGGCCCCATGGGAGAGGAGACACTCTGTATTTTGCTAATGCCCTAGGGTTGTGATTAGCTAATAATGACAGTGCCTGTATCATTGCATAATTAGTCTACCTTCTCACTGTTGGAATATAAGATCCAAGCTCATCTGAGGCAAAACAGCAACCACAGGCTCCTGTGTCCTAAGTATGTTTGGTAGATACAGGCAATTTTCCCTGTGTTTACAATTATTTTATCTCCAAAACCACAAAGCCAAAATGCTTTCAGTGTAATTATTCGATGGGAAGTGGTTAATGAATGCACCAAAGGCACATCCTTACTGTCTTGTGTTAATGTTGTTTCTGTAGCTTAAAAGAAAAGTCTCTTGCTGTCTGGAAAAAGTGAGAAGGAGGGTTAGTATGAAAAAAGTAATTTATTTGGATCCTAGAAAGCAAAATATTTTCTGGGATAGATTTACACTATTTATGGCCTGCAAATACACAGATAAAAGACAAGAGGGAATTTCTTTAAGTATGTAAAACTTTTCAAGTGAAGAAGTAAATGTGAGAGATTGACAAATCACTTAACAGACAATTTTTCTGCCTTTCATGTTGGAAAGGATTAAAAGGATAATGGAAAGGGAATTTCTTTAGCAGTCAGCCTTACCCAAATTGAGAATCTTGTTTATCATCCTGTCTTCTACAGTGACGAAGAAAGAAATGCAGCTATATTTATTTGTGTTCCTGATACAGTTCAAGTGACAGGGAAGGTAGGGTCACTGAAAATGGCCTCTGATTTGACTATGCCTCTGCTCCTGCCTGTGTACAGGAGTGGCAGGTTGGAAGCAGTGTGGACATCCAGTCACTCCTGCTTAAAATTTATGTCAGAGGAATAAAGGGCTTTCTGGTCCGGTGAATCACAGCAGCAGCTGGCTTCATCAATTCTATTTTTAAAAATCTCCACACTTTCTCTGGCATATAGGCAGAAAGGAATGGTTTGATAAGAGACTTTAACTGAGCCATGGCCTTTGGGCCTGTCATTAGGATCTCTCTAGTGAGGCTGCACATGTGTTAAGATGGGATGCCTAGCAAATGGGCCACACTCTTAAGAAAACAAGAGGATCCCCACTCACCTGCATCAGCCTTCAGCAACAGCAAACTACATCTGCTCACTTGCTTAGCCAGCGCTTAGCACTACAACGTGTCAGTCAACCTTGCAGGCTCTAGGAAATAAAGCAGGCAAAATTCCTGATCATTCATAAGCTTATCTTCTGGTAGGATTTTTTAAAGATTTAAAACAGAACTGTAAATTACTAGTCTTACATAGTGCTTTACTCTTTGGTTCTTGCCTCCTGGCAATTTGTCCTTTTCGTGTTATAAACCAAACCTTACCTCTCTCATTTTCTGTCTTCTCACCTGAAACTAAACTTTACACCCCAAGGAAACTGATAGAATTGTATCAGACATCTCTGAGACCACTGCTCTCCAACATTAGTGCACAAAAGAAGCACCAACAGTGCTTGTTAAAGTCAATTCGTGAGCCCCATCACCAGATATTCCAATATGCTGAGTCTGGGTGAGGTCCCCAGAGATAACTCTTCTGATTCTGATGCAGAAGGTCCTAAACTCTGAAGCATAACCCTTTCTCCATTATATGCATAGATGATTACAGTGCCCCAGACAGCAGTATAATACCTGCCTCCAACAGACAGAGTGATTCTGACAACATGTCCAGTACAGCATCTCAGCAATCCAGGGCTATGAGTCAAAAGGTTCACATCACAGGGGTCTGCCCTCTTCCATTATGGTCATTTAGGTTTCCTTTAGTCAGTTAGGATTTGAGCAGGGTGTGCTCAGGGTGTCCTTTGCTGTATGGGTATACCTGGGATAGGAGATGGTAAAGCTTGATGGGGCTTGTTTGTTCCTGAGTCCCGCACTTAGCTGGGGTTTTCATATTAATGGGGTTATGCTATGAGCAATGAAAACTGCAGCTTTTACGACAGTCCTGCCTGAAGCCCTTAGAACTCTGTCTTCTTGCAGTCTTCATTCTAGAGATGCAGCCAACGTATTTGGCACTAATCACAACAATGAGCACTTTTCAAAAGTAGATTTTCTGGAACCTCTGATACCATCAGACTTAGCCCTGGAGTCTCAGAAACTCCATGTTATGTACTCTCTTCTTTTATACTTCTACAAACAGGAAAATCATGCTTCTGAGGGAGCTCTGCTTGTTTGAGAAGACTTGTATCCTCAGACAGATTCCCTATATACTTATCTGAAAGCTGCCTCTGTGTAACTTCAACCACTGATCCTAATTTTAGGCTATTGAGCTACAAAGAATATTTTGATGTCAGAACTTAGAGACTGGTTCTTCTTTCATTGTCTTCTTCCTGGGCTAAATCTTACTGTTTGTGATTTCTTTGTTTTTCTGATGGTGGTGGCAGTAATGCTGGGGATTAAACTAGATAATGCTGAGCTATATCCCTAGCCATTTTTATTTTATATTTTGAGACAAGATTTCACTATGCTGCCTTAAGTTTGTAATCCTTCTGCCTGACCCTCCTAAGTAGCTGGGATTGCAAGGATATGCCACCATACCAGAATAAATCTTACCTTTTATTACCTCTTTCTACTCAGCTTGACTTTCATATCTGGTCACCCTCTTCTAGATGCTCTCAAAACTGTGTGTACAGAGAGTTTTTCTAATAGCCAGAATAACAATAAAAGCTGCAGAATTTGTTATCCATGTAGTTAACTATGGAAAGGAAGGGGTGCTAAATTTTCAAATAATTACAGCATGAAGGGGAAAAGATTTAACTTTCCTTTTGAAGACAGAATGGCCAGATTCTCTTCAGTTATGAATTCAGCAAATGCTTGTCCATTGTCTACTATATGTCAGGGCCATGTTATTTTGATTCTCGTGTATTTAGAGGTAGATCACATTACTTCCACTTTGTGGACATGTTAAGCCTCAGCTAAACTATGCAGATTACTTAAGTTCTTACAAATTGGAAGCAAGAAAATTCAAGTTCATTGTTTCCATAAGTAAATATCTACAACAACCACAAGATAAATCCAAGAGCTAATATAGGATTTTAAGCATTATCTCACTGGAACCAATCAACTGGGTTTAAATCCTAGCCGTACAACTTCCAGTAATATGATCTTCTAAAAATTATTCTACTTCTTGGGATAATTACAAATGACTAAATGAGTTTATACATATAAAAGTGCTAGAAAAATAGCTAACACATGGTAAGCACTCAAAACATAACAGCTATCATCATTAGCTTTATTCCTAATGAAAGTGAAGGATAATTTTCTGTTGCTGTTATGGCAAATCACCACAAACCTATTTGCTTTAAACAATAAGCATTTATTATTCTACAGTTCTGTAGATCAGAAATCCACATCCTTACTGAGCTAAGGGCAGGTATCAGCAGGGTACATTCCTTCTGGAAACCCTCAGGGAGATATCAGTTTCTTGCCCCTTCCAATTTCTAGTGGCCATTTGACTCGTGGCTCTTTCCTCAGTCTTCAGAGTCATCAGTGTTTGGTCAAGTCATCTCATGCTGCCATTTTGTTTCTCTTCTAATTCCTTCTTCTGTTTATATGAACCCAGATGATCCCAGATAGTATCCCAATCTCAAGGTCAGCTGTTTAGCAATTTTAATTCTATCTTTGCTATGTATCCTAATAAGAATTAGACGTGAACATCTGGTGAGGAGCATTATTCTGCCTAACCCCACCTCTGAACATAGCCCCTGGAATCAAACAAGCCATGGAAATGTGAGGATAGGAAGAACAGAAAGGCCTTTATCTACCAAGGCATCTTGTATTTCAGTTCAGCCCCCTGCATTCCTTTCCCTACTCACATGTGCAAAAAGGAAGGCTGATAGGGATTAGGGACTGTAGTGCTGTTTATCCATATATCAAAGAGGATGGCTGTTTCCCAGGAAGTGCCTTTAACGTCCTTTTCTCTCTGGAAAACTGAGAAAAGAAGAATAAGCATTTATTTCTAGTACAAGTCAACTTAAGTGGAATTTTGTATGTATGTGTGTGCACACATTCATAATTAAACCCAGGGCCTTATGCAAGCTGAGTACTTGCTCTCCACTGAACTTTAACCTTACCTCCCCCAAGTGAAACATTTTTACTATAGTTAAGATTAGAAAGGATTGTTATCTGGGCTGACTGAAGAATATTTTTGCCACAGGTGTTACATATATAAATGGTAAATGCCGCTCAGCCTCCTTTGCAGATCTTGTGCACACAGCTAGAGTGCTGGCTTCCATCTGTGTCATCGCTCATACTGGGCCCATCTGTGGAGCATCTGAATCTGTGCTTCCTCATCTTTAAAGTAGAGGAAAGATTTCTGTCTAGTTCACAGGTTGCCTGGAAGGATTCCCCTCTACGGTAAAAGAGTATGTCTGAAAGACTTTCTGTTGCTATAGGTAGGGGATGATGAAGAGAAGGCCTTGCATTTCTGGTGAGTACAGCTCTATTTGAGGTGTAGATTATTACAGCACTATTTTCTTCCTTTTTTCTTTTAGATGCTTACATAGCAAGGGACCTAATAATCTAGGCACTCAGTCTCTGACCTGAAGTTTTGAACTGGGGCCAAAAAATTTTTCATCCAAAACAGACGCAGTGTCTGTCCTCAGTTGGGAGTAGTGTTTGGGGACTTCTTAGCATTAAATCTTTCCCACAAGAAAGCAGCACATTCCAGTGAGCAAAGAAACTCTGTGACCAGTCACCATGGGCATGGGCTCACCATCTGTCTCCCTGAGCACCTTGCTCCCCACATTCTCTAATGGCCTCTTCTCCCCACAGTTTTACAAAGGGTCCAGGCGGTGCCTGCTGTGTGAGCTAATAAAATATGGCTTTCATTTACTGCATGCCCATTTTCTTTCCTGGTTAGCTACCTAGTCAGAACGTCTGTGGGTGGCAGATAATGGTAAGCCAGGTTTCAGATGCAGTGTACGGCAAGTTATCACTGCTCCCACATGTGCAATGTGAGGCAGGCTTTGCTACTCCCAGTTACTTTTTCCTGGCTTTGCTCTGTGACCACTTTTTTGGAATGGAGCAGCCTTCTAACAGAGGTGTTCTGGGTGATTAATGTGCCACCCTTCTCCTGAAATACTCCTTTGGCATTTTGTGAATAGTTTCAGTGAGAAAGTGAAGGATGCAATTCCCAGTGAAGACTTAAGGGAATTTTTAGATGGGCAGAATACAGTTACACAAAACAGCCTCTTACCAGTCTGCCAACACTGAAATAGAAAAATGTGTGTTGGTGACATCTAATTCTTATTTACTGTGTTGAGGATCTCTTTCTCTTTATTGTGCATCTGTTGAACAGTTAGTTTTTAAAGATTTGATTGAGATTGGCAGCATGACAAATTTGAGTTATTCTTTTGATTTAAATAGAGAATTTGTTAAAATTGAAAAGGTTCTTAATGACAGCTAGATATGTGGTAGAGACATTGGACAAATTTTCAAACCATTGTCCAGTGATACAGACCATAATGGAATCTTTTCACTTTAAGACATTTCATCTAGTTAATTTTTCTTAGTCTCATGCTTGGTTCTTCCCTGTCCTATTTATCATCCTTCTTCCCATCTACTGGGACTTCCAAGAACAGATTAATAAAAGGTAAGAAACTGTGATCAACCCAGTTACTACATCCAGTATCCCTGAATTTTAAAATAGAAAACCATGACATAAACAGATTTCTTTACAATCAGTGACAAAATGAACACACTATTTCCAAGTTTCCTCCTCCTCTGCCCTAGCCCCTAAACCCAGACTTCCTCCTTCCTTGTATGATACATGTGTGTCTCTTGAGAGTTCTCTCTCTAGCTCACTGCTCACCATTAGAATTGTGACTTGTCAAGACAGGAGCAGGCAGAGGAAGACTTTCACACACTGTTCTTCACACCTGCCTTAGAGACCTGAAGGACCCGAGAAATCATCCATGAGCCTTGAGATCTGCCAGCTCTGCTGTCATTCAACATCAGTTCCTATTTCCTCGTGGCACTGAATGAAGCCCTGTCTAGAAGTAGGCCACTGACAACTGTCTTCCTGTTTCCTCTGCATCACTCTGTATAAGATTGCAAACATCTGTGGGCCAGCAGTTCCTAGTCTGGATGCTACAGACAGAGTGTTTGTAGTCTGGCACATAGGATCCTCTGTATGATTTCCTATGAAGTAGAAGTGGGCCATCCTGCAGAAATAAGACCAACATCCATGAAGTTACCAATAACTGAAGATGGTTAGAAAAGTAGAAAAAAACAAAACAAAACAAAACTCTTCTTTGTTGTTGTATGAAATATAGTCTTGTCTCTTCCATTCAACCTTCATCCAGTAAATGAAGATCTAAAGATCTCTAAATGGTGCCAGAAACTGTACCATGTTCATTATACAGCCTACAAGGATATCCTCACAAGGCTGCTTTGAATTAAATATTTTTCTTTATTTAAACATGAATTTAAAAGTGATGAAAAACAAACAATTCTACCGAAAGCAAGTGATGAAATTATAGTCCATACCCTCATTTCTCAAAGGCTGTGGGGCCACGCTGGCTTAGCAACCCAGTACACCATAGAAGACCGGGCTTCCCATTATTACCGGTATACTGTGTTGCTAAGCAAAGGTGTTTGGCAGGTTAGTTGTATAAATGCATTTTCGACTTGCAATATTTTCAGTTCACCAGGAGTTTATTAAAACATAAGCCCATCATAAGATGAAGAATATCTGTTTTTCCACTTAGTTATATCATTGAATCTCAAAAATGGGTCTCTTTAGTCAGCACAGGTAGACAGGTCAATTTTACTTTTGGATTTTTTTGTTCAATACAATTTAATAATACCTGCCTTTTAATTAAGGCCACCATTTACTTTTGGTTTCTTTTTTTTTTTTTTTAGTACATGTTTGTAATACATGTCTACATTCCTTGGGGGAGTTGGTACATATTGATAACACATCTTGAGTCATTGTGTCATCCCCTTCCCATTTAAGATCTATTTCCCTACTTCCAATTGTCTGGTTTTTTTTACAAATTATTTACATTTTGGGCTTCTCATATAATAGAATTTATGTGATATTTAAGCTTATATGTTTGATTTATTTCACTTAACATTATGCTCTCAAAGTGCATCCATTTTTCCTACAAATTCAAGTTCACCTTTTATTATGACAGAGTAAAACTCCACATTTCCTTATCCATTCATCTGGTGATGGATATAGGCCACTTCCAAGATTTAGCTATTAATGAACTATGCTGCTATAAACATATATATATATATATATATATACATACATATATATATATGTATGTATATATATATATGTTTCACTGTGATATAATGTTACTTTTTATTTTCTATTTGTTTCACTAGTTTTTATGGTTTTAAGTTACATTGTGATTATTTTCTAGCCTAATATTTAAATTTATTTTCTGTTTCTAAAATGCATATTCTCAATTATTCTAGGGTTTATAATATAAATCATATCTCAGCAGACTACTTCAGTTTTACATTCTTAATTCAGTAAGATAAAACAGATTTTCCTACTGTATGATTCTTTCCCTTCCTACATTTTTATGGTGCTACAGTAGTACCTCAGTTCACAAACTTTTACAATTTTTTGAGGAAGCTGGTCGCATTTGTGTTTGTTACCTGATTTGGAGTTTATGAACAGAAGCAAAATTTTGTCAGACACTTTGAGAACCAAATTGTTCATGAACCAATGTATTACTATATTTATATAAACATTATGTCTATATATGTTAAAAATTCAACATGTTATCTACTACTGCATACAATCTTATGTCTTCTAACAAACTGAAATAAAGGAGAACACGTGCATATTTGTTCATACATGCTATTTGTAACCTTTTAATTTGCAGATTCAAGTTATCCTCTTATATGATTTCCCTAGTCCAATATAATTTTCCCCCATCTACCTCTTTGAGGCTATTATTGTCAAATATATTTCAGTGTGTTATATAAACAACAATACAGTTATATACATTGTTTTGGTCAACTGATTTTTAATTAGTTAAGAGGAAAAATCAATTATACTTTTATTTCTTATATATCTGGTTATAGCTACTTTTTATCCTATTTGGAGTTTGTTAATTTTCTTATCTATGTCAATTAATGTTTTTCATCAAATTGAGGAATTTTTTACTTATACATTATTGTGTATAGTGGTGTGTCATATTCTGTTTTGTTTTTCTCTTTGTTCTTCAGAATATAATACATAGCAATATATCTTCAAGTACACTCATTTTTCTGCCTCTTCAAAACTGCTGTGGAGTCATAAGAAAAAATGGTTATCTTTTAGTTCTTTACTTTTTAACGCCTTAATTTCTATTTGTGTTTTTGTCATTTCTGTCTTTCTGTTGCTGTTTAGTACAGTACTGCCATCATGGCTTTATTATACTTTCTTTTAGTACTCTGAATATATTTATAATAGCTGCTTTGATGTCTTCCTCTGTTAAGTCTAATATCTGGGCCCTTTCAAAAACACTTTGTGTTGTCTGTTGTTTTCCTGTGTATAGGTCACTGATATGTTTCTTTGTGTTTATTACAATGTTTTGTTAGCTGGATGTTTTAGATAATGTACCACAGCAATTCTACCCCGCTTTCCTCTTTCCACAAATTGTTTCCTTATTTGCTTAGCAACTTAGCAAGATTAGTTCAGTGAGGTTTGTTCCCCATGGTGTACATCTGGTCACCCCTCAGTCATCAGAAGGAATGGCCTTGGGCTATTAGTGACATCCTTTTCATTCTTTCAAATGACTTTGCCTTTTGGGCTTTTTTTTTTTTTTTTTTAACATTTCTGGCTGATCTGTCTCTACTGCAACACAAAGCTTTCAGTCTCCATAATTTCTAGTTGTTTGGTCTGGTCTCTCATTAAACCAGGCCCTTTTCCCTTGAGCGAGTCCAAAGCCTCCCTGTACCCTAGGAAGCACTCCTTAGGTTCTCTCTGTTAAGCTTTCAGGACTATGCTATCATGGACTATCAGCCTCATCCTAACTGCTCCCCACTAAAATTTTTATTGTTTTCTTAGGCTTGAACTTTCCCACTATCTGTTTCAAACAAATGCATTCCTCTTGGAAGAGCTATAGACCTTTGCATTCTTACAGTCTATCTTACCTACAGACCTCTTGTGACTGCTTCCAGGACTACTACAGAGATAGCAGTCTGCTTTTCTTTGACACCACTGGTCTACAAGAGGGTTGTGCAGGGTAACACTTCTCCACATGGAACCTCCAGCCAATAAGTGACATGACTGAGAATGAATGGGGCCAGTACTTCTTTTCCTACACTTACACAGAGGCCGTGGGACATCTTTCTACCATAGCCTTGGGTTTGGAGCTAGCGGGAAAAGAACCCCATCTTCTTTGCCATACTCACCTAGAGTACAGCTTCCACTCTACTCCAGGTCCGAAATCAGGGGAGAGGTGGCACCAGAGAAAGAAGCCAGTTGTGGTTGCCGCTGAGATGTCACAGGTAGTCTCTGTTCTTAGAGTTGGCAAGTTTTCCTAAGAAGTATGTGTCTTCATTTGTACATGTACTTGGACAATTTTCAGAGGTTTTAAATCATTGAACTTCATAGTTTTCACCAGAAATAGCTGGTCCATAGATACTGTTATACTGCCATACTAGAAGGGCTTCCCTGGTATCACCTAAAATTTCTAGAAGTTTTTCAGACTGGTTCAAAAGCCAAACACGCATTTGAGATACTTTTTTACCCCCTAACTCACTGGCACAGAAATTGGGTAAGGACTTTTAAATATAGAAATCAGACATATACCAGATATAAGCAAAGAGAGAAATTCTATTTCTGTAAGTTTAGGTACACTAAGTACTAAGAACCACTCCCATTTTTTAAAAAAAAACTAAAATATGTAGTATGATACTGTTTAAATATTTTAGTTACATCAGTAACTAGTAAATTAGTAGAATAATTATAAATCAATAATAACATAAAAGGCAGGACTCAGAAGTAATGACACTGAAAGTGACTTTCACCTTAAGGACATTTGGTGAAAAAGGTAAACTTGGGCATCACTTGTCAAAAGCTTCTTGGAGCCTAAGGGGTATAAGGAAATCCAGAGCCGCCCTGAGGAATCCACAGTAATAGGAGGCATCCACATAGAACTCTGATGCTCCAAAAGGCTAAACTGTTAGTATAAGAGAAACAAGAAAGGTTCCCCTTCAGAAACTATAAAGCAAAGTGCCTGTCTCCAACTTAGTGCTGACTGCAAGTAAGAGAATTTCCCTCTGGAAATTAATAACAATAAACAACCCCTCACAGCCGCTTCTAACTAAATCTTGTTATCTGAATGATCAGAAATCCTCAAACTAAAGCTGTCTTTGAAAGGACCCATTTTCAACCCAGGCCTGAGAGAGTTTTCCGAAATAATGTTCCAAGGCAATTAAACCCAGAATCAAAAAATATACAGGTAAACCGAGGACCAAAAGTAAAAAGCCATAGAGACACAGTTAGATATATTTAGGTCTACCAACATCTCAGATATTGGAATTATTAGTACATTACAACAAAGGAAATACATTTAATGTTTACAGAAATTTGAAAGTATTTGAAAAAAAGCAGCTGATCAAAAATAATCAGGCACTTTGACAAAATAAACTTTTAGATGTGATGAGCATAGTAATTATAAAATTCACTGGATACATAACTTTAAAAGCATATCAGATACAACTGAAGAATTTGGTGAGCAAAACAGTTCATGAGATAAATTTTTATTGGATGCTGGCTTGACATTTATTTATTGGTACATTTTACTGCCCTCTGGCTATCATTATTACTACTGAGATATTACAGTCCTTTGAGGGCATTTTTTCCCCATCTAGCTGTTGTAAAGAACTTACGTCATTTTTGGTGTTTTTCATTTTTTACTATGGTGAATAAAATTAAAGATTTGTTTTTATTTTTCATGCTTGAAACTCACTGGGATACCTAAACATAATAGATTTTTGTCTTTTATCAGTTCTCAAAAACTTCTTGGTCATTAACTCTTTTTTACCTTATCTCCATTCTCTTTTTTTCTTCTCAAAAACTTCAGCTAGAGCTATGTTAGATATATTCCATATAACCTCTCATATTTTCTATCTCAGACTCTCAGTTACACATAGTATCCACACATTTGTCTTTCAGCTCACCAAATTCTCATTTCAACTGTGAAACCAAGTACTGTAATTACTGTTAATATTGTTATGCACAATAATAGTTTCAAGGTTTTAAAAACCAAATTCTATAATTTTTAAAAGTACATTCTGAAGTATGTATAGGTGAATGATGTAAGGTCATATACTAAAATACATATCCAAAGAAAGGGTAGGCTGGTTCTTGAACATTCCAGAATCTAGAGGTTGTTTTATAGGATTTTTGTTTTGTTATTATCTCTGCTTTGTGCGTGTTTGATAAGTTTCATGATACAAAAGAACTAGAAACATTGACTGGATTACATATAATTACCATTTAAATTTTTTTAAGACAGAAAAAAGTATCAGAAGCGAATGCCATGAATGAATAGAAATTTAACACGTTAAAAAATGTGAACTTTTAGAAATTTAACTTGGCCTAACCCAAAAGGTACAATGCTGTGTGGACTTTGAAGACAGAGTTCCTGCTTTCCTGGATAGAAAGGACATCTACATGCTCAGGATTTTACAGCTAAAAATGGACTAAATTCTTCATTCATTGGTGGTCAGAATCAAATTTAGCCTTTATCTTCATCACCATAATACAATGAAATGCTGTGTGAGGAAAGGATCAAATTACAGAGCCAGATGAATGTAAAATACTTGAAATAGTTAAAGAAGCAGTCGTATATACAAAAGAATCACTTTGGAAACCATTTTGGAAAAAAAATTTGGTAAGCCACTTTAGAAAACACTGGGCAATTCCTCAAAGTGTTAAATATAAATTTACCACATGACCCAACAATCCCATTCCTAAATACATACTCAAAAAGAATTAAAAATGTAATCCAGATGTGGTGGGACACATCTGTAATCCCAGCACTTGGGAGGCTGAGGCAAGAGAACTGCCATGAGTTTGAGACCACCTGGGGCTACGTAATGAGTTTAAGCCTGCACTGCAAAGCAAGACCCTGCCTCAAAAGAATTAAAAATGTATGTCTACATAAAAAATTGTACCCAAATGTTCATAGCATCATTATTCATAAATAGTTCAAAATTGGGAAGGATAGATAACAAAATATAATGCTATCTACACGTCTATATAATAGAGTATTACTCAGTAATAAAAAGGAATGAATTACTGGCACATGCTACAACACATGGATTAACCTTGAAAACAGTCAAAGTAAAACTACTGAATGTCCAATTAGGCAAATCCATAGACACAGAAAGCAGGTTAGTAAATACTGATGGGAATGGAAAAAATGGAGAGTAAGTACTAATGACCGTGCATTTCTTTGAGAGCAATAAAAGTAATCTAAAATTAGACAAGATTATACAACTCTAAATACACTGAAAACCACTGACTTGTGGAATTACATTCAAAACTTTCATGCCATGTGAACTATAGCCCACTAAAGCTATTATTTTTCAAAGAGGAATATGAGGAGTGGATTTGTACCAAAATGGGTTTATCCCATACCACTCTTAATAATGACATCTAGATACTAAGGTTTTGTCAAATTCAGGAAGTTGCATGATTTTATGTTTTTCTAAAACCTGAGGAAATACCATATCTGAAGCAGAAACAATAAGAAAGCCAAGAAATTGCAATGAATTCCCTACCTCAACCCCTTTTTGTTGCAGTAACTTTTCAGCCTGGATGACAAAGTAGCTAAGAGGACTGAGACTCTCATACCATGGGGCTAATGGAGTATCATGCAGAATGACAGGCCTCCCACTCACAGCAGTTCTTCCATAGCCAGCAGCAGACATGTTCACTATTGGAAAACCAGCTGGAGAGAGAGAGAGAGAGAGAGAGAGAGAGAGAGAGAGAGAGAGTGTGTGTGTGTGTGTGTATGCGCGCGCGGTGCTGGTTTGAATCTCTAGGCCACGATGATGATCACTTTAACTCAGAATGGTACAATCCCATGTGCACTTCCACACAAACATAATGGAGGAGGTCGGCTTCCAATGGCTAAAGGACTTCTCAGTTTGTCTGCTGTAATGACAGCTTTTCAGTCAGTTTTCTTTCTTCACTCATCTTGTGTTTTCTCTCTCTTTTTTCCTCTTTTATTTTCAGTGGCTGCTTCAACCCCCAACTCCACTGCTGGTGCAGCCATGAATTCCTTGACCTCTCTTGGGACTCTGCAAGGACTGGCTGGAGCCACTGTTGGACTGAATAATATTAATGCACTAGCAGGTACCATAAACAGTGAGTATTTGCTGCTCTGGTGGACAGCCTTCCCCCAAATTCTCCACAGAAAACGGTCAGTCAGAAATGACCTACAAAGGACATGGAATGGGGAGAACTAAAACTTGGGATGGAGGAGCACATGCTATCATAAGCAAACATGTTATTTATTTTGTCTCAAAACTCACCACCACCACCACCAGTTCTTTTCTATAGGTAGTAAAACAGTCCTTCATAGTTTGCTGGGGTTGACAGATATTTTCAAGTTTCAAGGAATTTGGTTTGGTTTTGGTTTTCTTTTCTCCTGCTGCAAGGAAATGCATTACAGTAGGAAAACTAATGGAGTAGTGGTCAGGGGCGTGCTCCCAATCAAGTGTAAGCGCTCAGGAATCACCGCTTCCTTTCTGGGCTTCTGAGTCTCCATTTGAAAATTGTAAGTTCCGGATCAGATGATCTTAAAGGTACCTTCCACTTTTAAAATTCAAATATTAATGACAGTTACATAGGGGAGGAAATGAGGCCTTGGAAAGAAGGAAATGAAACTAAGTGGAGAGGAGGTATTGCTGGAAAGAGCATCATTTGGAGTCTTTATTAGTGACTTCTAAAAGAGTATCATTTCACTAGAGGGGTGAAATAAATTTTGAGGTAAATAACTTACCATGTTATACTTTGTTCTAAAACACATGGGCTCATCAAGAACTCTAGGATCTATGCTATACAGCCCACCTGCACATATTCTTGTCATTTTAAATCCACATGAGGAATAGTACCCAGGCCCAAGACTAAGTTATGTTTTAGGCCTGTGCTTGATGTAGGCTCTAGTTCTGGGGAAACTGATCCTCACCCCACAGAGAGGACACCTAGTTTGCCTGTGTTTCCATTCAGTCACCCTGGTTGCCTAAGAAAAAACAATTCCAGGGAAAACTAAGACAACCAACAATTTCTCGGTTTGGAGCTCAGCATATAGCCAGGCCACCTAACACCTGTTCAATGCAGGCATCCTCACTATTTGCCCTATTTTAAACCTTGATTCAATATGTAAATTTTTTAAAAGCCAAAAATAAGTTTATACTTTAATGTTCACAAAAAAATACCTTGCAATTTATTTGGTTAAAAAAACCCTAAGAATCATTCAAATAGAGATTAACTTATATAATGCTAATAAGAAAGTAAATCATGCTCAGAAGTAGAAAATTTTCAGCATTAAATTCTTTTATTCAATTGTTCTGAGAAAAAAAACTTGCACTGTTGTATCTAATCATAAGAAAAATAAGAGTGTTTACCTTCCAAAAATGGTGGGTCTTGATTAGTATATAGTACATGACAGGTGGTAACCATGTGAAAGCCGAATGTTTTATTCCAATTAAAACTGCCTCCAGCTTTTACATTTTCCAGCAGACTAATAGGAGCCTCACTGCCTTGACTCCTGCTTCTGGTACGGCTCCTCTTTCTGACCTTGTCCTGCAGAAGTGCCAGCCCACATGTCCTTCACCTAGGTTGAGGACGTATGCGTTCACCCACATGCCCTCATGCTGCTTCTCTTGCCCCAGGACCTAGTTCCCCTCAAACAAGGACTTTGATTTGATCGCCCGCCTGTCCTTGGTCTGCAGAGTAACAGGCCAGTGGGAATGGTTGTCCTCCTCAGCACGTGCTCATGACTGCTGTGTGTATGTCCTCTCGTGTACGTCCTGCTCCTCTCCACCCTACTCTGTCATATGTTTCTGGGCTTTTACCATCGTAATCGTGAAGACCACAGAGGGACTTATGGAATGGCAAAGAAACCATAACTAGTTCTTGTGCGGGGGTGTTATAATATTATACCAAATTTGCTCTGGCAAGGACAACAGCTTTAAATTGCTCTGCTTCTTGAAATTCATAGTTTATGGAAACTAAGAATGTTTCTGGTTTCAAATAACCCCTACCAGTCAGGATAAACCAGGAAAATGTTCAAACCAAAAATTATACACAAATGGAAACACATTGCTTCTCATTTGATAAATGTTACTACAAAGCTGTTACCTCAAAATTGACTTGGAGCGAATAATTGCTTGATATTTGTCTCAAACTTCAAGAGAAAGCCTGCTAGAATAGAGCATCCTCTTTATGGAACAGAGTATCCTCTTTCAAGTCATTGTGCCTCAATGGAACTGATAATACTACCTGTTCTACTGGATAGTTCTCAAAGAAATTAATAAAAATAGCTTTGTAGACAGAATTATATTCTAAAATAGCTGACCACAGCTTCCATATTTTTGCTCTTTTCTGTCCTACAAACCATTACCTGATACTCCAAGGAGTGTAAAATTTTGGTTTGGTTTGGTTTGGTTTTAACGGGACCAACACTTTTCATGGACCAAGAAACAAAGAAAGTAGGCAGATGACCAATCTTAGTCTTGATTTGATGTTTCTTCCCTTCTTTGGGTCTCCACTTCTGAAAGGGAGTTTTGGGTTTGTAGATAAGTGGCTAAATTAAAATGGGTTTGATACCCTTTTTGTACATTACTGAAGAGGCTTTAAAAAAACTAGCTGTCTAAAAAGCAGAAAGCAGCAAGGTCAGAAGAAGGATCATAAGTAATTCAGGCCTTTCACTGCTAGATTTTTTTAGGCTCCCCTGGGCACATTATATAGATTAATATCTGAACTAAAATGAAAAAAAAACTGTTCAGTTATGTTGACCCAAAAGTTTGCACCTGACTTGGTAATGCTTAAATGTAAGCAGCATCTTTATTTTTCCTTGTATATTTCTTCTAGATATACTACTGCCTAATTCTTCTAAATAGCTTACCATAATGTAAAATTATGATTATTTGAACATAACCAGTCCCAAATGTCTGGTGAGGAGTGTTTACACAGCTATTTCATGTAAAGATAAAAGAAGATGCTTTAGTCATAGTAGTGTACCTTATCCCTTTTATTCTGCATTTCAACAATTGAAACTACTTCTGTAATCTGTAATCTTGGAATTTATTAAAATGTGTAGACATAAGATACATACATGAGTGCACAGAATGCCACACGTTTGTCACCTTAACACAAGCATACATGAAGGTGCCACTAATGGTATTCATACTTTTTATTTCTCTAATCTAGATGCAGACATTTGATACTTAGGTTTTCACTGAATAGCTTGTAATAACATAGCTCATATATACAAAACAAAATTTATCCAAGAAAGATTACAAATGTGTTAGAAAATATTATTATATTCCTTTTCTTTTTTATTTGGTATAAAACCTAACAGAATGGCTTGCAAATAAAGTCTGTTTATGGTACTCTACTACTGATACTACATTTCAGTACCAACTATATAGTGGCCCTAAAAATGTTCATGATTATATTTATGGGGATGTGTGTGTGTGTGTGTGTGTGTGTGTGTGTGTGTGTGTGTCAGTTTAACAGATTTACTCAGCAACCTCAGAGCTTTTTGGGTCTCTTATCAGTTGAGGGCCTAAGGAGAATAATTAAGAGTAAAACACATAGACAGACCATTTACAGATACTTCCCTTGTAAAAATCTGTCTCACCTACTACATTATTCCTGCATTATTCCTTATCAAAATAACTTGCATGAGAGTCTAGAGTAAATGAGAGGGAAATGGTCAATCCATTTGGCCTTTTCAAAAAAAAAGCCCTGTTCTTTTAAGTGAAAGCATTTTATTCAACTTGATTCACCCCTGCTTCTATTGTCTGAGGCTTTTAGAAGTAATTGTACCAGCAGCTAAGTTGACAAGCGTTATCTTTGATACAATGATTATTTACTATGGAATAACATACATCAGATAATTCATGGGAATTATTTTTAAAAGTTAAAATCTTCCTTTGCTGTTTCCTCAAAATCTGCCATGTATTCATTGTCTTTTCTACCTTGAGTTTTATAAATACCCACCCCCATTTTCCAAGGCAAATTCTGAGTTTTAGTATTCTCAATGTGCTTGCCATTATTAAAATTTGTGCCTTTATTTTTTTTTCTAAAGATGGTTATACCATAGAGGAGGCAAGGCCTGAGCTGGAGAAGCCAAACTGTCCCTCTGTTGTTCACATGGGCTCCTGACTAGTTCCCCGTTTGCATTTACATCCCATCCACCTGATGCCTCCCTCCTACCTTCCTCCCCATACCAAGGCAGGTGAGGCCAATCATGAGTACTCCCAAGCACACAGCACCAGCAGAAACAAACAACCCTTTAGAGAGCAAATTTTTCCCTGAGGTGTAGTGTGAAAACACAGCCAATCATTGGGACTTAAATCCCTCTGATACTTTCAGAACATAAAATTTCATTCTGTTTCTGTTCTAAGAGGGAAAAAGTTGGCAAAACAGGGAAAAGACTTTAAAACATAATTCTCCAACCTAAATAATAGAAAATGTCATGGATGAATGGATGGATGGATGGATGGATGGATGGAAGGAAGGAAAGAAGAAAGATAGGGTACCAGTGACCCACGACAAACAGGCTTCCTGGAGAAGATGAAGGGCAGAAGGTGCAGACCACAGGAAGACGTTCTTGTGGGGCCTAAATTGCAAAGTTGGAAAAAAACTCCAAGGCCCTTACCTGGCAAGACATGGAGATGCATCAGTCTTGCCAATTCCATGGAGTGGCAGGGGGATTCAGAGCTCCACTATTCATCACTGTAGAGCCAGGACCTTCAGCTTTGCTACTCAGCACTTCCTAGGCTGCCACATAAACCAAAGAGAACCACACACCTTGAGGCATAAGTGGACTTGACAGGTCATCACTCACTTTCCTGTTAGAAATTCCTCCCACATAGGAGTCTGAGTTTCCAGAGGGTTGAGCACAAGACTTGATCTAGTTGTAGCACTTATTAACAGCCTGATGCAAGTGGAACCAATAGAACTTCTCAGGCGTGCCTCCTCCCCAACAATGTCACTTTACATCTTCCTCTCACCTCTCTTAAAAAGAAAACATGGAAGTTTCTTTGTATCACACAAGTACTGGGAAGTTAGGATGAAATAAGAGCAAAGGAGGAAAGAGTAATTATTCCCCAGCCCTTTAGCAGCCAAAACAACAGAAATGAAGGTGAAGAGAGTGAGGTAAATGTGATTAGTGGTGTCTGAGTAATTGTTTAGAATTAGCAGGACAAACTATTTCTAAGCTTTTTAATAGTGACAATTTGCATGACCAGAAAAAAAAAAGAATAGACTCTTTCATAGAAAGAACTGCAAGCAGATATTTGCTAGAAACCACTTTACTGGGTTGCTACTCCATTCTCAAGCCCTTCAAACCTGCCTAGACCTCTTAGATTTCTCTGAACTATCCCCCACAGCCCACTCTGTCCCCGCAGGCCCCCGAGCAGGAATCCCAGACCTGTGAGAGCCCTCTACAGTTAACCCATGGTCTAATTTATATCTTGCATGTTGTCCTTTTAATCTAAGAGATGAAGGTGGCAAAATAAGAGAAGCACGTATGGCGTAAATAGGACATGCCCTACCTCCTCTATTTCCTGTGGATGGCAAGCAGGAACAGTGATAGGAATGTTAAGGTGATTCTATTTGATTCCTCTGTATAATTTGCAAGCATCCTTATCTTAGCTATCCTCTGTTCTCGTTAGATTTCTTACAATTTTCTTCAGTTAGTCATTCTTGCTATTTTAATACTGCGAGTCAATAACCATAATCTCATCAAAATATTCATTAATGCTTTAAGTTTTTCTGAGAAACAGATCTTTTAGAAACCTTTTAATCAAAAAGGGAATCAGAGACAATTGTGATGTTGCCTCTTCCATTTCCCGCATTTACATGAAAAGTTAACATTCTATGAAGCCCTGTTTATTTTGACTCAATTCTCAAGAAAAATATGACACAGTGAGCAACCAGAATAGAGCAGCCAAGATACAAAGACAAAATCAAGGGAGCAACTAACTCATCAACATCCATTTCCCATCAATTAATAGCCAGCATCCAGCACACAAACAGTGTCACTGCATCTCGCTGGAAAAAACGACAGGAAGCTCTTTCACTGGCACAAAGCTGTGACTTGGGCACAATTAATATACATGTGTGGGTGCACATATGTATACAATAAGTATTTGCTAAGACCACACCATTTATTTTCCGTCCTTTAACTGAAATAAATAGAGTTTTCTGCAGTTATAGAAAGCATTCACATTTACTACCATTCCTTAGTTTTTAAATCATCTAAGCAATTTATTCCTAAGGTCCTTGTCCCTGACAGCACATTTCACCTGTTTAGGAAAAAACAGCTAATGGCACTGCTGACTCATTGGTTCTTAGAACACAGAATTTATCTGTTCTTCCATTTCTTCATCAGGGAAAAAAGTTCTATTTTATCCTTGCCTCCTTACCCCACTGAGCCATCCCATAGCTTCTTAAAGAGTCCAGTAGATGGATTTAAGTGTACAGAAGTCACAGGCCTCTGCCACTAATTTTTTCTACATGCATCTAAACTAAGAAGCAGAAGGCTTTTATTTCAAAAAGATAACAGTGGTACTTGCCAGTAGCACATTGCATGGAATTAAGATGTACTGTCTTAACTGTAGTGCCTCAGTGAATTTTGATTACTGGCCTAGGGAGTGAAGGTTATCATTACTTAGGTCTTTTTCCCATTATTGTGATTATTTCCTCATGGTTTTGTTTTTGATTTTCTGTTGGTTTAATTGGTGTGCTAGCTGCATGCACTTGCTGTTGTACTTGTGTCAAATGATTCTCTAACTTCCTTTGGAAAGCACTAATGAATAAGTGCTATTTCTCTTCTCTATTGTTGGGTTTTTTGTAAAGTTGCTCAAATGCTCTCAGGTATGGCGGCTCTGAATGGAGGACTTGGCGCCACAGGCTTGACGAATGGCACAGCTGGCACCATGGACGCCCTCACCCAGGCCTACTCAGGAATTCAGCAGTACGCAGCAGCTGCTCTGCCCACTCTGTACAGCCAGAGCCTGCTGCAACAGCAGAGCGCTGCGGGCAGCCAAAAGGAAGGTATGTGCCTGCCCTGAGCCTGCACCAGGGCCTGGCAGGGCCAGCTCTACATTTGCCTTTTTACATTTGCACACTTAGAAGATGCTAAACTGAACCCATATCATAAGAGAAATCGTTTGTTTTATTTCTAATGTTCTTGTTTTTAAAAACTGCAAGCTTAAGTCATTGGTCTTCTTTCCTGTTCATCTTTAAATTTTTCATTCCGCTGGTAAGCTGAAGTCCTCACCCATTGTTCCTTTACATGCATGCATTAGTTTCCGCCATCAGAAACTCCCTCTCCCCAGTCAGCATGGACCAGCAGTTTCTCTGTTAATGCAGAACTCCTTAGCAGCAGAAGGCTTCTGTGGGTTAACCATGCTGCTTCCTGCACTCCCCAGGACCTCTGGACCCATTCCCCCTGTCATTGAGTGGCTGCCTCACAGTAACCGATGCTTCTCAAGCTAATGATGAAACCCACCCTTAGTATCAACTTAATCTTTGTTAAATTGGAGGTCTTCTGGGAAAGCAAGTAACTGATTGCCTTGCTTCTCTGCCAATAAAGGCAAAGTACACATCACTGAAGTTAATGCTAAGGATAAATTAAAGTCAATTATAAAATGGTTAATGACTTAATCTGAATAGTTTGTCATCATTCCATTTGAGCCCTTCTTCCTTAAAATCAGCAAAAAGCTATTTCTTTTTCCTGACTTATCTAGAATTTGGGAAAATGAGCTAAAATAGAAAATTAATAAAGAAGATTTTCTAAAGTTTCCTTTCTCCTTTGCCCTCACTTCAAAGTTCCAAAATGCTTTTGTCTGAATATTCTTAACTTAAAGCATAATATTCTGTAAGAATCATTTTCCTTTGAAAATTAAGAGAACACAGCTTAAAATTTTCCTTTTATAAACAACATAGAGATCGTTAAAAATGAAAGGCATGTGAAAGTCCGGGTTTTTTATATCATCTCAGCTTTCTCTTCACTCTCAGTTGCGGCTGTTAACACTGTGTTTTGCCAGCCAATGAAAGAGACCCTGCACCATATCCACCACAGGTCTTTCCTCCAGTATTTAGTCCTTTTGCCTTAGGTGGGATTATCATGCAAGGTGGTAGGAAAGTTCCTCTAAGATGATATCCTCAGAGACCTTGTGTGCTTTTACAGAATATGGTTACCACTCCATTATCTAGCAAGGCCTTATAGCAAACTTGTGTCACCAAGAAAATGCCTAAGGCTGAAAGACACAAAATTCAGTGGTTGAAGTGGACCTTAAAACTTTTTTTTTCCAACTGCTTCATTACTGCCCTAAATTTCTCTGCATTGAATTTTAGGGATTTTTAAAATAGGTCAAAATAACTCTTGCCTACACCTGAGTAACGTAGCTCAAGAAATTTAACATGTTAGTTTAAGTAAAATGTAATTTAAAAGGCAAATTATATTAGGAGGAGAAAAAGCAATGAATTCTATTAGCAACCTGGATTACCTACTCCGGTTAGTCCTTTAGTCAACAGAGCTGAAAGGTAATAGTGTATTTAGTCCTATACCCTAGTGAATTCCTCTCTCCCCAACATATGAAAAATGAACCAAGTCTGTCTTGTAAATAAATGGTATTAACTTTTTCCCAAATAAATCCTCCAAAAGGTTATGGCATCCCAAAAGATCGAAATGTAGGAAAACTCACCACCTTTTTTGTCCTTCCTAAATATCCTGACTGTACTCTCATACCTTCCCATCTTCCTTCATTCGCAGGGTAGAAGTCAAAACACACACAACTTAGGGCTTTCAAGGCCCCAACAGGAAGCCAGGGGCACTGATGGCCTGGTACAGCTTTGTTCCTGCAGACATTCTGAGGGTTTTATGCTACATCATATGCTCTGTGAGAAATACAAAATATAAACACTCCAACTAACTGGGACCAGCAGTGTAACAACAATAACTCTCCCGAGTTAGAATGGCAGATAGTAGGAGAAATTGGACGAAAGCGTGATTAATTTATAGAGTTGTATTACTTCTAGATGTTGAGAAAAAGGACAATTCACGGGTGGCATCCTCCTGGGGAAAAGGTAATGGCCACTTCAGTTGCATATAAAGGTGCTTTCCATATGAAATTATCTTTTCCTCCTCTTAACAGTAAAAATCAGGGAGTTTAAAAAATAAAAGTTTCTTGGTGATTTAAAAAAAAAAAAAAAGTAATAGTTTTGTGGATTGTGGGGGCAAACCAGGAGATGCCATTGGCTTTTTCTCTGGGAAAATAATGAGCAAAAGGGCAAAGCTTCCTTCCCTCCAGCTGTCCTTGGATTTTCATGGTCTCTCATCTGGCATAGATATATTCAAAATGTACAGAATTCAGAATGCCAGGGTTATTCAAGCTTACCAGTGAAGTGCCCTGTGCATTAAATGTTAATTTTCCTCAGGTTTCAGGAAGAGATGTGTGCATTTGGATCTTTCATTCAGAAGGAATATTAAATTGGGTAGTACCACATTTGACCAATATTCATATTGCGAAGGATGGCCGTGGCCCTCCATTTCCAATGTTTTGGTGTTTGACCTATTCATATTAAGTAAGCCCAGTAGTTATGTCCCTTTAAAATACAGGGTGCCTCCTCTGCACTGCAACAGGGGCCCAGCTGTAGTATCTGTCACCAATACAGAAAGTTAGAGTACTCAGGCAGACACATCTTTAAGGAAAAAAGTGTCTCTGGTGTCAATCATAGTTTCAAAATCTTTCTTGTGAAAGTCCCAGTCATTGGGACACTATGATTTTATGGGAGCAAGGGAAGAAATTCAGACATTCTTTGAAAAGGTATTTGTCCATTTATTTTTATAAAGTTCTTCTTTGTCATCATTTTATTTCTCAACTCACACACAGCCACCCATCCTACCTCTAGGGAAACCACGACAGCCTGTCCCCTGGGGCTTTATTGACAGGGCAGGCAGGCTTGCTTCCTCTCCTGTGAAAGCCAGCTACAAATCCATATACCAGCTACAGAATTTACTTCAGCAGCTCTGTGAGCTCCTATTCCTAACACACAATGTCCAAGAGACATCCAGCCCTTACTCTCCATTCACCTTACTTGGATTCCTTATTTTTAACTTTCAGACAGTTCATGTACAATCTGGCAGGATTCAGAGAGTGAAATGGAAAAGAATTTAAAAGTGCTTTCCTTCTCTACCCAATATAACTGAGAAAATCTCTTCTGTCCCTATCTCTGATACTTGCTAGAAAAGGATAAAGAGTTGGCTTAGCTCAGTCTGAGAAGCTCTGTATCCTCTGCATTCATTTCCAAGGTTAATTCCCTGTGTAAAATTCTTATCAAACTTACGAGAGGCTAGCTACCTTTCTTTCCCAGGCATAGACTCCCAGTCATAATAATAAAGATGCTTATTAAAAGAGTTGCCAAATCAAAACTGACTAACTGGTTAATGATTAGGAAATCTAAGCAGCATTGCTGCTATATTCATTATTCTAATTTGCTGCAATTTGCTTGGAATACACAGAACCTTCTTTTTTCCTCTAAGAGATAATCTACATGTAAGAAAAAATATGGTCACCAGAAAAATCTCATGCATAGACACTCTGCTCCTATCTTATTCCCTACTACCGTCTTCATTCCCATGAAGAGGAGAATCAAATGAGTGCTAACATGCAGTAAGTACATGGGATTCACAGACAACTCTGAAAAGAAAGCTATGTGTAGCCAGTATCTTTTTGAAAATTAGAAAAATCAGAAGGATGAGTGCTTTCCTGAAAGACATGCCAGCTCTTGACATTTATCTTTCTATTCACTCTTTTATAAGAGAAAGCCAAATGTTTAGCCCACATGTTGTTAAAACCTTCCTAAGAAGAAGCCTTGGGAACTAAAACTTGAGGGATACCTTACACTGATTTTTTCTTCCTCTTTAGGTCCAGAGGGGGCAAACCTCTTTATTTACCACCTTCCACAGGAGTTTGGAGACCAGGACATTCTGCAGATGTTCATGCCTTTTGGAAATGTTATTTCTGCTAAAGTCTTCATTGACAAACAGACCAATCTGAGCAAGTGCTTTGGTATGCAAAAGAAACTAAGAATATTCCAGAAGGTTCTCAACTAGGGAAAAATGAAATGATAGATCTTTTTAGAATCAAGATAGGGTCTTCCTGTTTGTGTCTTGAGTGGGTTGATTTCTGTATGCATGTAAGCAGATTTAGGCAAAGTTGTTTAACCAAAATAAAAGGAAATTATTTTGGAAATTCCCTTACATTAGGTAATACACTGTACATACTGTACTATTAAAGTGTTTTACTTTAATAATTTTAAATTCAAAACAACAGCATGATTATTTCTTCATATTCTGCAGATTTAACCATGAACTTTTATCAATGGAAACACAGTTAACAGACTATTGTCTTTGTTGATATAAAAATAGTACTACAGACATTTTGCAGCTAACTTCTTAGCACCTCAATTCCATGAACCTAGGATGATCATTTGATGAATCTCATAGTTAGAGCGTCTTGATGGGATTAAAGGGCCAGAATTTGGCCTTGCAATATTGGCAGGAGCTACAGGAATGGTTACAGGGTACAGAAATTATGCAGGAAGCCCAAGCTCTCAGTACTGCTTAAAGCTAACTGTATCAGCTAGCTTAGTTATCAAACTTTACCTCCTTAAGCAGCTCTCTTGGACTCTGCCTCCTGTTGTAATCCCCAGTATGTGCTAATGTTTTCACACCAGGAGGACAACACTGATTAATTCTATTCCCTCTTGTTTTCAAACTCTTTGGCCCACTAAGTAGTTCAGGGGCCAGGATGTTCAAAGCACATATTACTCATTTGGCAAGTTCTGACCCAGTTTGCGTTATACCATTTGCTTTAATCACTCCTGCAATTTAATGATTCACGTTGGTAGTAGGCAGTAAGAGTAGCATAACACGAAACAGATACAGGCCAGAAGAAACACACAGAATTGTATGTTGTAAGAAAAAAATATTGAAAGTAGGATGATTCTCAAACAGCTAAAAACTCACAAGCTGGCTGACTGGCAGTGGAAAACCAGTTCAAAGAGAACATCGTGGCTTCTAAACCTCCATTATTGTAAAGTCTTTCTAATTAATGTGCCATCACCCAGGAAGGCCAGAGGCTCTGCTGTTAGGGGAATTAGTATGTCAACCACTTCAAGTCACTGTTTTTACCCTAATGGGAAGGCTGTCAGTCCAAACCCATTACACTATTGCTGCTGCTCTATGAGGACTGTGTACACTGCTTGGTAATGGTTCCTGGGAGTGAAATGGAAATTGTTATATAGGGTGTGAACATGAGTTTGCCTTTGGGAGGCTTTCCTGCACAAGGTTTTGAGGTAGCCTTGTATAATTTTTTTTTTTTTACAAACAAACAATATTCTACACTTATTAGGAGACTGGGAAAGGATTGTGCGTTGTAGTTTGAGAAATATTTATTACTTTGAAAGGGATTATCAATCCACAAACTACTAATGTGTTCATAACAATGTAAACTATAGCTATAAAAATCAGCAGATTATCGTTAGCATTAGGAGCTATGTTTTAAAGTTTTATAAAAAGCCCATCCCATGTTTCTCAGTGAGCCAGCCTATTTCATTAGGGTCCCCTTTCGCTGGATTACTAGTTATTAGATGATAGCCCTTCTTTCATTTGTACTTGTTGGCTAGGTTTTGTTGTCCATCTCACTCTTGACCCATTTCCATCCTTTAGTCATCTTGAGACTTCTGCATAAAGACCCCAAGGGAAAGCTATCAGAACAGAAATCCTGGACTTGAGATCACATTTTAGGGGAAGGAGATATAATAGAAAAGTAAACCATTTTTGCAAGACAGCCTGTCTGAGAAAAGCTTCTCTGCCTTGTGCTGTATGCCCATTTTTGTCAGATGAGGAGAAAATTTAGCTCAAAGTATATTTGTCCTTTTGCTTCTCTTCTAGTTTGTAAAGGAATCTTCTCTTTAGCATTAAAATTTAACAGTAGATAGATGGAGACAGTTTAGAACCTTCTAAGCAGTTGATGTTCAGAACTGAAATTAAATCTGAGTAGTAGCTTCCTGTCAACACTAGAAGTCCTAGGAACTACTAAGCTCATCACTTGCCTCAGCATTAACTAAAGCTTTGCTTGCATCTCTCCCTTGGAATCACCCCACAGTATTAGAACAAACTATATGATCAGAATTCTCTTGTTTCTGGGTCCCTGGAGAGCATCACTGGTTCTTTTTCAAAAGCATGTCCTTCCTATTTTCTTAGTGGTAGTGGTTGCAGTGGTTGCTGCAGCGAAAGATCCTGGGAATTCTGTTCAGATGGGTAAGCCCTGAGCTAAACCATTTATTCCTGTTTCTCAAGAAGACTTTGAATGGTAAAAGGTAACAGTCTTCTGTTAAATTTACTGGAGGTTTTGAAAATGGAAACTGAGCCAAAGGCCCAGCATTTCCCTAGGTTCTCCAAAATGTTATAAATTTAAGTGTAATTTATTCTAATTCAGTAATGGGTTAATTCACTAACTCATCCTCTAGCCAAACAGACACAGGTCCTGTCTAATTCTGTATAAGGAAAACTGGGTAGACAGACAGTGAAGGCCTCTGGTAGTATGCACCTTTTCCAGTCCTGCTTTCATGCCTCTCGTGGCTGGAACATGGGAGCTGCTGAGGCCTCTTTCAGTTTCAGACTACAATGACTGCTGATATGAGTAGTGTTTACCTATCTACGGGTGATTCAAAGAAGGAGACTAAATTCATTCAAACAACCAAATTTGAGGTTTTTGTCTTCTAGGGAGTTTTATCTTACATACCAAATTACCAGTCACTTAACTTTTCACTCCTTTTACTCAGTGGACATTTCCACTGTTGTCCCTTAAACGTATCCCTAAAACACTCACGACACACCCTAAGTTTAGCAGTATAAAATTGAGACCATGGAACTGGCACCTATTAGCATTTGTAATAACACTATACCAGCCATCCCTGAAAGCTTCCTCTCCATCTTGACTACCTCTCTTCTTTTCCTTTGTATTTTCCAGGTTTTGTTAGCTATGACAATCCAGTTTCTGCACAAGCTGCAATCCAAGCTATGAATGGTTTTCAGATCGGCATGAAACGCTTGAAGGTGCAGCTGAAACGCTCCAAAAATGACAGCAAACCTTACTGATCCTAACCCCAGCGGCTCCCTGCTCTTATTTTAGCTTTCTTAGGGTAAGTCCCACAAGCCAGCCTGTTCTCAACAGGGAAGGCAGAGGAGGACCACATTGCCAACTTTTACCAAGAGAGACGATTATTTTTACAATAAGGCCTCCATTTCCCCATCCATCCCCCAGTTTGCCATAAAACTTGGGCTACCTTATTTCTATTGCGTAAATTCCTCCTCCAGTTGTGCCACTGTATTCTCCTTTGTTTTGCAATTTGAATCTCCTTTTACCTTTTTTTAAAATTTTTTTTTTGTTTTTGCTTTTTTAAAGAAAAACATACACACAAATAAATGACATCTTGAGAATTTAAAAGGCAAACAAAAGCTAATGTGCAATTCTAACTCTGAAACCACTGGTGCCCCAAGAGCACTGCCTGGAGAATTCACCCCTCTTTGTCCGCGCCACCTGCCCCTTCGGAGGGCCCCCAGCGGCATTTAGAGTAACGTGGTGGCCTAGCAGAGGGAGAAGCCAGGAGAAGCACTTAAAACAACACAAAACGTCTTTCCACTACATCGGTTTAAGAAGTAGGATTTTATTTTAGGGTTCAAAGAAACATGACACTTACTGGTCATATTATTACACTGGTTGTCTATTTTGTTATTGTTTTATTTTTGTTTTTAGAAAGGATTAATGTAAAAAAGATTTAGAGATCTGTTTCTTAAAGCTACAGGGTTTAAAAATAAAATAAAAATGAGTGAAAATACTTGATGTTTCTTGAAAGATAAATTTAATAATAATAAATACATAAATAATACATAAATAAAAAAGAAAGCCACAGGCCTGTAAATTTTATTTGTAAAAAAAGCATTTCTATTTTTATACAAAATTTTTACTGCCTCAGAAATAATGGAAGTTATTTATTGCCTATTGTTAACTTATTGGATACCTAAAGAGCAGTTCTCTGTCTAGCTAGAACCTTCTGAAGTAGTCTCTAGAGGAATTGTTCTAGGAATGGGCTTTTTTTCACCGTTGAACCCTAGACCTAAAGTTCATGCTTTATCCTCTCGTTGTTTGTATCTGTCTGGTTATTTTGTTCGTAATTTTCATTATCTAGTTTACAGTTCAGTCGTCTGACTTCCCCATATGTCACCTTTGTTCAAACTGGACCTTCTCCCACGTCCCTTGCCAGTCCCATACCCCAAAACACCCAGAATCCATCCCCTCTCACTCTCTCCAGATGGATTCTCTTGGGGTTTCATTGTGCTGTGGAAAAAGAGTGTAAGAAATGCAAATTATGTGAATGGCTCGTAGACTCCCTAAAGACCTAAGATTTGCATTAGTTTTTCTCCTGCACCCTTAAAAGTGATTTTGTTGCTGCTGCATAGATTCTGTGTAACTTTTTACTCTTCCTTGTTTTTTCCCTAGACATCTTCATGCCCGTTAGTTCATCGTTTGCCTAGCATGTCCCTGTGGCGTCTCAAAAAAAAAAAAAGTTTCATCGTCCCGTCATTGTTTCTGATGTCTTTCTGACCTCACATCATATTTGGTTCTCCTACTGACCTTTGATCTAGTTTGACCTTTGAAATTTGCATGTGACCTCATCTAGCTATGAATTCTGGGAAGTCAATGTAAAAAACATTGCTGCATTCATGCAAGACTGAAATTAGACAAATTAATTATAGGAAAAAAAACCTGTGGCAAAAATGTTTCCTTTTTTTTCTTTTCTTCTTCTTCTTTTTTTTTTTTTTTTTTTTTTTTTCTTTTCACAAAACAGACTTGAAAGTATTATACAGGGATTGGCATTCTTCCCGGTCACTGGTAACAATAGCAATATGTGTCCAGGGACACAGAATGTTGGTTTCTAACAGACTACTTCCAAAAACAGTTTGAGAAAAAAAACTGTCTGATTTTAAGTCTCTAGAGGTCTGTAGTTTTTACATTTTTCAGGCAGTGTAAAGTTTTTTGATAAGGCCATTTTAGGTGGCTCACTTTCTCATTAAGATATATATATAGAACCACTTTTTGTAGATTAGTATAAGAAAAATATTTACCCTGTTTTGGGGCAAATGCTACCTATTTGTGTCACCTTTTGCTGAACTGACTCACAGTTAGACAATCCATGGTTTAATGCACATGAAATTACCTATATTTTATACTGTTTCAATGTACAGGAGAAAGGTTACTGTAAACTGTGTTATGTTGGTGCTTCCGTGAATTAAGTTGTGGTTTCATCATGAGTCTTATGGTCTTAATGTTCTTTGTTGATAAGACAAGCTTAGAATTGGTTTACTTAAAACAAAAAAAGAATTTCAAAAAAAAGTTGTTTGCTTAAAAAATTTCACGTGAGGAAAAAAAAAAACCTATTCCAGAATAAGTTTTGTGTTGGCTTGTGAAGCATTGATGTCATTTTTTTCTTTTATTGTGGACTATTTAGACGTGTTTGTGTTCAGCAAAATGTGATCTTTTTTTTTTTCTTTTAAAGAAAAAAAGTGAAAATATATAGTGCCAAATTCCAAAGGTACTTCCTTCCTAGAGCTTCAGTGTGTTTCTTGTGAGAAGTAATTTGATAACATGGGTATTTTATTATGTGTTTTGTATAAATCCCTAATATTTAAAAAAAAAAAGGTTAAAAAGTTTGTTAACTTGCTATTCTGTGGTCTTGTTGCCTGAAATTGTTATTGTTTGTTATTTCTCTATGATGTTTTTTGTAAGACATTGTATAAGTGCCCATGTCTCACTTTTTTAACCACTCTGCCCATCAATGCTGTGAAGGCAACCTCACAATGTATTTTCTTCATAATATATGGAAACCTCTAAGGTGAGAAAGTTTTGAACTTTTAACCCTTTCTACCCAGAGCTATCTGGAATGTTAGTAACTTTTTATACTGTCATCATTTGAATTTGTTTTGAAGTATTTCTAATTTGGATTTTTTTCCCTCATATCTTCTGAGTTGTTTTTACTACATTTTTTAATCCTTTAAGATCCAAATTGAAGGGAGAAAAACAATTTATTACCTATAACATCTTTTCTTCTACGTGGATTAGTCTTGATTATTTTTTTTTTTTAAGAATCCCTAATGTCTTGTGTTCGTTCAGTTTAAATAACTGTCTATTGGGTAAATCCTCTGAGGAGAAAAGTAGGTAGATTCAGCCTCTAAACCTTTAAAATGCCACATGCTTTTTGCGATCAGATTAGTGATATGTGCTAGTATTTTCAGATGCCTTGCAGTTAAAGGATTTGGGGAGGTAGACAGTCTCTTGAGGGGTTGCTTTTGTTTCTTAAATGCAGCACTCCTGAGATGTTTAATCAGCCATTATGCTGGGCATTCTCAGACCCCAGGATACACCTCCCATGTAAGCAAGGCATCTGAAATGAGAAGCCCATTGTCCTTTCTCTCCTTTTTTTGTTTTTCAGCTGAACATATTTAAAGGGGACTGGCCATATAAGCAGAATTCTGTTCTTTACCATAATCACTGACCAAATTACCAAGCACCAATTCCTGCTGCCACTTTTTAAAGTGCCATATTACTTTGACTTGCTGTGAAGGAAAACCCTACCGGTACATCCACAGCCCCAACCCACAAATCCAACCTCCCTGAAATCAGGCCCTGGAAGCTTCTTGGTCTCAGCTCCCTCTTCCTACTTACCTACCCCATTTGGTCGTGTGTGTGTGTGTGTGTGTGTGTGTGTGTACCCTGGGATGGAAAGGACTAGCCTCTAATGCAAAAAAAAAAAAAAAAAATTCCTTCTTACAGCACACGCACTTCTAATTCAGTGATTTGTATTATCCTCACACGTGTTTACTACTGCCGGGGCCTTCCTTCATCCTTCGAGGGCTATTTTGTACTTCCTGCAGCACTCAGCTTGCTAAGTTACTTACCGCACATCTCTCTCATGTATCTATTATATGATGGTGTGGAGAAACATAGAAACACAAGAAAATACCACTTGAATTTCCTAGACCATTACATTCAGAATCTATTCATTTAAAAAAAAAAAAAACTTTTTTGTGCTAAAGCAAACTGCCCTGCTTTTCTCTTACCCACCTGCATCTTCCCCAGAGAAAAACAGTGCAGCTGAAAGAAGGCTCAAAGTGTGTAGTCTTTGAGTTGAGTGTTAATGATTTTGCAAGCAACCAAGACAGTCCATTTGGGGGAAAGTCCTTTTTTGTTTAGAGTGAGTACGTGTGTGTGTGTGTGTGTGTGTGTGTGTGTGTGTGTGTGTGTATGGATTTTTGTTTGTTTGTTTTGTATGTTTCATTGTTTAAAATAAATCCTCCTCCAAGACAAACTGTCCTTTCATCTTTTAATATCAAAAGAAAATGCTGCAAGGATGCAGGGGGTCTGTGTCAGGAGGCAGAGCACACAGGAAGACAACTTTTTCAAAACCAAGAGTAGAGAATAGTCATGTTAAAGTAAATTAGGGAAATGTGATGAAACGGCAGTCCTCAAAGGCGTAACAAGTTCATCTTTCTTTCACCGTAGGGGTTATAGTTCTTTGGCTTGTGCTACTCTGGAATCATTTTACTGTTTCTGTTTTTATTCTCTTATTATCTTAAGTGCTAATTAAAAAGAAGAAATAAAATTTTAAAAAAAACCTGTAGTTTCATTACCTTTTTGAATAATGTCATACAAAAAATGTATTTGTGTTTTTGTGCTGTGAGAATTGTTGTTTGTAGATTAATAATACCATTTTGTTTAATACTACAAAATAGTTTTTAAATACTGTCTGAGAAAAGCCAAAGTTAATGCAGCCTAGTGGAAACTGTAAGACCATTTAAGTATTGTTTGTTTTATTGATGCATTTGGATTTTGTTGTTTGATGGAATTTGAGCCAAAAAAAACAAAAACAAAACAACAACAACGCAGGCTTTCCTATTTCTACAACTGATTGTACTTACGCATTTTGTACCAGTGGAACTTTTTATACTGGAGATTAAAAAAAATGGAAATTTTTGTGGCTTACTCTTGTGGGCCCCTGACAATGACTGATTTCAAGTTTGATTTCTGGTTGATCGAAAGAAAGTTGCTTTTCTTTTGAGAATTAAAAACTTTGGCTTGATTTCTTTTTTTCCCTTTGCTTATATCTAGCATTAGAATTTTGTCTTAAAATACAGCGGTAAGTTTCACTTTTTATTCTGTATTGTGCAGTTACACAATAAGGTAATTAGATTTAGAAGTACTCAGTCACTTTAAGTGGATAAATGTATTAGTTAAGCTTTAGGGGTTTGCTTTTTTGCTGTTTAGATCAAAGTTTTTTCTGATTCTTCTGTCCTCATTGTGAACATAACCGTGTAGTTGAAACAGTCAAACTTATTTTTGTAATGTATGTTATTGTGTGATGCGGTTTTTTGCTTCTGTCTCCAATATTAAACCATTTTCCTAATACTTGTTTCTCTCTCTGCGTGTTGTATTGTTGGTAGTCATTATATGTTGGTGATGCATCTACACACCTCACTGTTTCACGTATGTTTTTTTTCTATATGTTGTGTAAAAAAGATAACAGTCGATTCCAGCTAAGTGAATATCTGATTTGAGGAAAGGGAAAACTGCACATCAGCCACATTTGATTTTTGTACACCGCCCACTCTAACCACTGCTTCAAAGACTGACACACTTCTCTATGGTTCACCTGAATAACTGCTTACAAGATGGATTTGCCAAGGCAATTGATGGTCTTTTGACCACACAGGATCATTTCACCGCCTCTTCTGACCTCCCCTTCCCCTTGTCCCTCTCTCATGAATGAATATGAATAAATATATACATATATATACATATATGTATAACATATCTTAACATTCCCTGGAATCTTCTGCTGCATAATCATAGAAGAGAAATAGCAGACCCAGAGTCTGTTCTGTCCACTCCCACGTCCAAAGGCACACACCATAACAGTCAAGCTCATTTTAGAAACTGGTGACCTTTTCAAAAGAGGTGAACTCTCAAGGGGTGAAAAAATGTACTACTCTGGTGAATAGAAGATGTCTAAAGGGTTAAACTTAGATCTACGAGTTGCCATCAGTAAATGGTATGTATAGAAAAGTAATTCATTCCTATGAGGTAACTAAATCTAGAGTCAACAGTAACTATTAAAACAGAAAAAAAAATATTTCCAAGTGCTCAAATGGAAGTTCTACTCCATCTGGAGGGGAAGTGCAGCCTCTCACACTAAGATCCCCACAGTGTACTTTTCCAAAGGAAAACCCATAAGGCCATGTGCACCCACACACCTTCCTGGAGGAATCCATAAGGGTAAGCCGTGTGCCCACTATCACCCAACACCAGTAATCAGCGAAGAATTATTTCTTATACACCATCTACATCTTAAGCTACAGGCCCTCGTCCCTTTTGTGCTCATCTTCTATGCTCAGGAATCTGACTGCTCTTAAAGTGCTCTTAAAAGATTCCATCCATGTTTGTACCTTGTGTCTTCCCTCTCTTTTCAACTTAGACGCACAAGCTCTGTCTGCCTCAGGCCATCCAGCACCTGGTGCCAATGAGATTTCTCCCTGCCGGTGCTCAGGCTCTCTACCCTCTGGTTTCAACTGCCCCAAGATTGTATTTTTTAGTTGGGCCAACAAAAGAGGGGCCTGGTGAGGTGGAGGAA
This sequence comes from Cavia porcellus, assembly GCF_034190915.1. Taxonomy (NCBI): domain Eukaryota; kingdom Metazoa; phylum Chordata; class Mammalia; order Rodentia; family Caviidae; genus Cavia; species Cavia porcellus. The sequence goes on along the minus strand of NW_026947496.1, from coordinate 42,584,686 downwards.
AGGCGACTTTCTCCGAGGCCAAACACCTCTGTAGTAGTAACTTCCATCAGCTCTAAACCTGCACAGATGGGAGCTGACTTCCTGCCAACACTTCTGCTCTAAATCTCATCAGAGCTTTCATCAATTTGTCTCTGGAACCCACTGCTTAGATGGCTAAAGATGTGATTTTTCTTTCTTCTCTGGGGAAGAATGGGGAGGTATGATGAGGGAGGGGAGAGTGGGGGAAAAGGGTAAACAAATTCTTTCCAAGATGCAAGGATTTATTTTTAAAGTATGTAAGTAAATATAACCACCATTTGGCATAAGACAAAATACTCATGCTAAATGAAGGGCAAGACAAAGCCAGTTTTTGTTGTTTTAGAAAAAACAACAAAGTAATTCTCCAAAGAAGATGAAAATGCTAGTTTCTTTAAGCACTTAGTGACTGTAAAGTTGACTCCCACTTAATCTTACAAGTTTGATGTTGTAAAACACCATTGCAGTGCGAACAAGGTCTATTTGCCATGCATGGACCACCTTCGGAAAGCACAGAACCATCGACATTTCCTTGCTGATGGAAACCACACACCTGCAGCCTACAGCAGTTACGTGTGGCCCATGAGCTCGGACTTTAGCTAGCAGGCTAGGAAACACAGTGAACATAAATGTACTGTGAATCATTCCTGATAAGTGAATAAAATATTGTGACCAAACAATCAGCTTATTCACTTATCAGGAATCGACTGTTCTGCTAACTCACTGTTTTTGTTTTTCATTTCTGTTGTAGTTCACTATTTTTGCTGTGTTCTGTTTTCTTCTCTCATGCTTGGGCAAAATCACTGGGAATATTATCTTACATGTGACCATGAAACGTTTATATCGAGTGAAAATGATATCTTAACAAAATCTATGCACTTGCTATCAGGAACACAATACTGGATGTGTCTTATATATATTGAACTATATAGTACTCGATTTCTTAAATAAAGCTTAAGAAAGGACTCTTGTGTGCAAAGTTAATGTGATTATTTTTCAAAGCAGTGTTTCTAAGGGGTATTTTTTGTTCTTTAAAGTCTTAAGTGATACAAGATATTTTTCATTAAAATTATATCACCTGCTTTATGACTTAATATTCAATAAATTGACTTTGGAAACAAAATGGAGTGGGGGGAAGTTCTTCTGAGTACATTTTAGTAAGAGTTATCTGGAAAACCAATCCCTTCCTGGTGACCATGGCAGTTTCTACCCAGGTGCCAGGGTGGCTAAACAGCAGTCCCTTTACCTCTAGAAGATCACTAGAAAACATCCAAGTCCATCCTACCCTACAAAACCCAGCTGCCTTTTTGAGCTCCTAAGAAAGGGGACAAAAGGGAAACAGAGCCAAGAGTAATACTGGTTTGTGTGGATACTTTGCCAGAATGAGGTGACACTCAAACTGTACCCTGCTGGAGAACAATGGCAGTTCTATTCAGGGCCACAAAATTTGAGACAGCAAGACAAAGTATTTGATCATTTCAAAGTGGTATGTGAGAAAGAGACATCCTATAGCTGTTGCAAAGCTTAAATGGGAGACCTGCTGTTTGGTCCTTTGAAGAAATATTTTTGAAATTTTTCCTAGAGACCATAAGTTGAAACAAAATAGCATTTTCTGTTGGATTTTTTTTTTTTTTTTTTTTGCTTTGAGGTTTTTATGTTGGGTTTGTTTTCCTTGTTTAATGTTTGATTCTAAGAAAAACTGCTAAATTTCTACTTGTAAAATGGCACAAGCAATCTAATCCTGTATAACACAAATCTTATTCATCCCTGGTAATGAGAGGCGGAAAGAACATACTTAATGAAAATCCACTCACTGATAATTCAAAATTTTTCTTCTGGTCTCTGCCTCTTCCTACTCAAACTTGTCACGCGCCAATACTAGCAAGTGGTAAGAGAACTGACCCAGGCAGAGGATCAGGCAGCCATATCAAGGAGTCTGGGTAAACAGTCTTTACTGGCACCATGCAGTGGGGGGTGGGGCAGAGCAGGCACTGAAAACTGCTGGGCTCACTGTTATGTTGACTGCACACAGAGATTCTCTAGTGAAGTCCTGCCCTTATAGTCTTCCCTGTCACAAAGCTAGAAAGATCACACAACCAAGGCCATTATGGGTAGGAGGGTTCTGAACTTCACGTGGGCAAGAAAAAAATGAAGCCAGCATATTCCCTCCCTTGCATCTCTCAACTAGGAGCCCGCATGCCTCCCAAGCCAGGGGGCTGGGTGCAGGGACATGTGAAGCCAAGAGCTAGTCTATGGGAAGTGCTGCATTTCATTTAACCTCTTTAGTGGTCAGCAAAGCACACTAGCACCAACTTTACCTGGCTGCATTTGGAGGATTGTTTTTTAAGGAGACAAAAAAGCTTATATAGAGACAGACAGACAATATTCAGCAACTGGTCAATTACATTGAAACCTGCACATAAGAATCCCCGTTTTGGGGACACTGGATGATCCTGCTATCATGAGGCTAGTATAGAAGGTACAGAAAGTGAGTGCTCAGGAGCATTCTCTGGGGAGGCAGACTTCCTTGGTTCAAATGCTAGCTTTCACACTGATCACTCATGCAATCTTTCTACACCTTAATTTTCTCATGAGCAGAATAAATGTAATAAGAGGTTGTGAGGATTGACTACACAAATATTTACTATATAAGATGATTTGATCCCATTATAAATACTTATTAAATGTCAGCCAGTTAATAGCTGTGATGCTGCCCACTGGCATGGCCAGCTGTACACCCAATGCTGGCCTGGTCCACTACCTTCTCTGACCAGGCGTCCTCTTAACCAGTCCCAGAAAGCCCCACAGCTTTCCCCGGGTAACTATCGTAGGATAAGGTTGGATCAGAAACCCACAGCACTTCCAGCAGAGACCTCAGTTCTCACAAGTCTCATAATGGGCATTTTCTCCTAACGAGAAACTGTCCATTAATGGCACCCCATCTTACAGATTAGCACACCACACAGTTCTGCCCTGAGGCAGCAAGACCAACAACTCATTCCATTCTCAGAAAAGAGAACCATTTTCTCACATTAACCTACCCCATCCTATGTCTAAGTATTACATTTAGAAATCTCTTTCTCAAAAGGCAAGTTTAGCCTATCTAGTTTGTGCCCAAGGCAGGAGAGACAAGATCACCTATCAGTCTGCCTATAACAAGCCTGTCAGTTCTAGTGCCTTGCAAGGCAAAGTGCTGTCCTTGACACCAAGTAAAATCATCCTAGCTGTGACCACTTCAGGCAAAGCTGACGTTGTGACTCAGAAACACAGACGTTGCCATGCAAAGAGCTTTCTAAATCCATCTTCACCCTACCTCTAATTAAACCAAAAATACTGCTTTTACTTACTTCATAGTGAAATGTCACATTTTATTTAGAAAAACAGCTCTTCTACTCAAAGCACAAACATTAAAAGCCACTGATTTAGCAGATAGTAACCCTGAAACTTGTCATTACCTAAGCCTATGGCAAACATTGATTATGGAGTGATCTTTTTCTTCTCTCTTCTTCCCTCACCTCTTTAACCCTGCTGTCTTCCCAAACTTCTTTGTCTGTGATGCAACACAACATTCACTATTTATCTGTACTGTTTATGTCTGTTTCTCCAGCAGCTCAGGTCTTTAAGGGAAATTACCGTGTCTCAATCACTGCAACCTCAGTGCCTGCCATACCAGTAGTGTTTAACAATGTTGGATGGATGGATTGATTGGTAAATGGATGGATGTGCCAGGGGTTTTGGCTCAGGCTGGAAAAGAGCATTATTAAATGCTCAGGAAGTACTTGTGGAAAGAAGTCTGGCTAGGGAACGGGAGGAAGATGACTGAAACTGAGGTCTCTTTGCAAAAGTCAGGAAGCACTATGGGAGGTGTGGGACACAGATAGGAATGAGGAAGAACATCTATGTTTGCGTGTTTCAAATATGCAGATACCCTTGCTGCCACAGAGCTCATCAGTTACTGGGCCCTGAATGCAAGGACACATGTACAATTAGATCAAGCTACTTTGGGTCTACTGTTAGCCCTTCTAAGGAATATTTCACACCCTCTCAGGAATGTTTTATAGCCAAGAAATGCCTCTTTGATAAAATCTTAACATCTAAAAGGCCAGAAGAGCCAAGCAAGGGAGTACAAATCAGTAGAAAACTATGACTGAATGTGCCCTGTTTTGGAAGCAATGTAACTCGTCCTCCCCTGCTGCCCCATCACAACTGCTCTGGACATGACAAGTTAGAGAGTACAGCAGGATAGGGCTCAGAGAGCCACAGGTAGCAAAGTGTACTTGTGCTACGGAAACTGCCAGGAAGGCAAATGGTCCAAACTGCTACTGGGATGCCAGTTAGCTCCAGGCATTCAGGCAATATCCTTAATTCATAGCATTGTGTTTCAACTTCACCAGAGCTTCCAAGGAAGTAGGGCAGGATTCATTATCATTCGCCCATTCAAAACACATGCACCCAACAGCTACCACATACCAGATAACCCGGCAGGGCCTGGGAATGCAAATGAATATACCATCCCTGCCTCTAGGAGTCTGCAGGACAAAGCATTATTAAATGGACAGTAACTCAGGAAGTAACTGTGGAAAGAAGTCTGGCTAACGAATGAGCTGAAGATAGCTGAAACTGAGGCCTCTTGGCAAGTTACAGGTAAGAGAATGGATAGTCCAGACAAAACACTCCGTACAAAGGACACTGTGGCACCATAGTACTTACATGGGGCTATGTGCTGAAAACCCAGGAAGAGAAACAGCTCTTGGGCCTGGGGATATAGCTTAGTGGCACAATGTCTGCCTGGCAAGCATGAGGTCCTAGTTCAATTCGCAGTACCAAAAAAAAAAAAAAAAAAAAGTGCTATGATTGACACATTGTCAACTTGAAAGTTTAGCAGTTTAACCAAGGGACTCAGCAGGGGGCTACGGTCCTCACTTTGTAAACATCCTCATTCTGTGCAGAGAAGAAAGGGCACAGAGATTGTGCTACACCTGTCCTGGGGGAGGGGTGTAGGCTGCTTACAATGTAAGGGAAGAAAAGGGGCTTGCTTTCACTGCTTCTGCTGCTTTTGCTATCTTCTGCTGCCTTCACCTGTTGCCCCGTGCCATGGCACCCTGCTTTGAAACCAGCTGATTATGGACTGAAACTTCCACAAACTGTGAACTAAAGAAACCTTTCCTTCCTTAATTTTGGGGTGTTGGGTATTTTGTCCCAGCAATGAGAGAAAAGTAACCAAGATAAGATGGTAAACCCTTTAGTGCTTTCAATGATACAAACAGCCCACTGTGGCACATGTGCCATAGATTTGCTACAACTGCTAGCCCCTAGCTGATTTAAGTTTTTGTCCTGGGAGAGAATAAAATATCATGAGTAGTGAGGGCAGAGAAGCTGTTCCTCAAGTTTTCTACCTACAAATATCTCTAAGCAGGGCAGAGCTGACCAGCGTGAACCTATGGGCTCAAGAATAACATTTATATACTGGCCATCTATGGTACATTTTCACCAGTCCACAAATAATGACCCACCCAATAACTTCACGTCCTTAAATACTATGAACTGAAATGCTGGGAACCTTATGAAGGGAAAGATGGGCTTACGAGGAAACAGAGCCTCTATGGGAATGAGGAAAGGAGTTGGTAGCATGAGAAGAATGCCCCGTTGAGCTAACTCCACAGCCACTGTCCACCTATAACTCCAGGGCTCCAACTCTCAAGCTTGCATTCTGTCTGGTTTCAGCTGTCACCTCCCCCACCCACTGTGACTGTGTGCACCACTGATGTAGCCCACTCAGTTTCTCCTACAAGCTAGAAACATTCCTATTCCTAGTATCAGCTTAAACTCAGTAGCTATAAAATGTTGGTGGATGTCTGCCTACTTCCCCTGGCACTTGACACTCGGCTAAGCAAGTGTCAGAAAAGAGGAAGATTCTCAAATGACTGCCCTTTCCTGGGAAGAAAAAAGAAAGTCGGTCCCCTGGTGTTAACCACAGCAAACCAAAAAGGATACACTGATACATCATATGCCCTAAATAATGTCAACTCTCCAGCTTATCATTTGGATGATAAATCAACTTACAGTGTGGTATGAATTTAGAAGTAATGATCTAACGTAATGTTTTCCAAATTAAATTATACAGACATTAACTGCAAGGTAGCCTTTGGGAAGAATAAATATGGTAACCAAAAAGATCTGAGAAATGCTGTTTAAATGCATCCTCTTCTTGGAAATCCATAATGTACAGTAACATATGAAAAGCTCTGAAAGGACTCCACAAACCACAGCAAAATCTACCAATTTAAATTTAACCCTGTGGTTAAATTGTATATTTCTTAAAACTTTATCATATGATACCTGTTTAATCAGAGGAGTGATACAAGGTGTAAAGAGAGTAGCCTTTGGAACAATGCTATCTGTATTTGAATTATGATTGGGCTCCCAAGTTACTCAGTTTATCTGTACACAATAAAGGATATAATGCCAATACCTACCATGTACAAAGTACTCATAACAGTGTTTGTATGTGTTTGTAACACAATAAGCACTAGATAAGTGTTTATTAACATCTAGAAGAACCAGTGTTTTAAGACACTTGGGAAATGCGAGCAGAGAATTAGAATCCCTGTGGAATTCTAAGGAACCTGTTTCTCTCTAAGAAGATTACAAACCAATTGAAGAAAGGAATGTATAATTATGACACAATCTGTTAGATCATAAACAAAAAGTAAAGACTCGGGAGCCCATTGATGGGAGGGCATAATGTTTCTAATGATAAAGGAAGGAAAAGGAGAAATCTATTGCCAAAGTGACATAAATTTCAAAATGAAAGTAGTATTTTCCTAAGCAGAAAAAGTGAAAATGACAGCAGCAAATGTAGGGAAAAAAGAAACTGTTTCAGAAAGTGCTCCAAAATAACTCAGTGTTGGCGTATGAGGACCACTCCCCAAAGTGCCATAAGAAGGAACAAAGAAATCTCCCCCTTATTGTTTTAAAAAAATTATTTAGTCATTTCTTATGTTTGTCTTAAAGAAAAAATTCAAAAAATTAGGATATATAAATAGTAACTCTTTTTGATTTCCTATTAACTTGTTTTGAAGTCCTGTAGTACTCCCACGATCTTGTTTTGACTGATTAGACTCTGTTCCATTCTATATGATAGTATCAAGTTTGAAGACATAGGCAACTACTTTGAAGACAATAAGATTCACTAAGATACCCATTCCGGTTTGATTATTGTCTTCTTTGGAAGTCCTGTAATGTTTACAATGCCTAAGTTTTATTGGTCTTGTTCTCTACTGCTTTGTCCAACTTTATAATATCTAATGAGATAGACAATTCTTTTTAAGGAAACAAGGGACAACGTTGATAACCATTGTTGATAAACTTGTACTCTGTTCTACACCACGTGCTATGTCTATCCTTGGTATTGACTGACAACTTTGTTTTGCCATATTTGACTGTATTCTTCCCCCCCCCCCCAAAAAAAAGTAATAAGCTCTAAGGAGTAATAAAATCCAAAATGTGTAAATTTTGTTGTAAAAAAGAGAGGGAAAAAAAAAAAGAAAAAGAAAAAGAGCTCTAACGGATATAACAGCAAGTGTGTTTAGGGGTGTTAAATAGCTGACTATATCAATGTTTTTGGATCATTGAACACAGCTGTTTGCAGTCTCCCTGTTTGAATGTCCACCTTGTGTTCTTTGATACTGTGATTTGAGGAACTATTTTCAAGATGATAATATGTAATCTACTAACAGGTGATTTCTTACTGGTATTTTTGTTTTGTTTTGTTTTGTTTGTAGTTCTGTATTACGTGTACCCTTATACCGCTTTCGTTTGTTTTGTGTTTTTCTCTTTTTCCTCTTAAATAAAAAAAAAAAAAAAAGAAGAAGGAACAAAGAGGCAGGCAGATCCAAGATTGCAGAGTGCAGTTTAGTGGAGACTTATGACAGAAGCATAGCACTGGGTGGCAGAAGCAGATCTCCACAACTTGGGTCAGAAGACAGTGGATGATAAAGTGGTTGCAACAAAAGTGACTTCATTCAAACCAGAATGTACCTAGTCAATCTCAAGCCAGTATCAGTGTCAGGGACATTCCTGATGGTAAAGTCACACATGCTGCTGTGTAACTTCTGTCCATTTATAATGTACAGGGAAACTGTGGAGCAAACCAAACCAGGTTACTTAGGAGCAACCCTGAGGCAGTCATGATTCATGATGGCCACAGTCATGCCAAGCTGAAGCCCTATAAAACAGCTACTTGACACAGAAACATACTGAAATACCTAAGCACAATATTTCCATCAGTTGCTTTTTTACCAGTGGTTGCGCTCAAAAGCCCTCACCCTATCCCTTCATTCTTGGCCCGAGTGCATCCCTGAGGTTCACTGGGGGAAAAGATGTCTGTTGTACACATTATTTGGTAGGGTTTTTTCTCCTTTTTGTCATGCCTCTGTCAAAATAGCTGCATCAAAACCATCATAAATTTTCCTATGTCAAACTATAATACTAACACCACTCCGATGAGTCCGATTCGTTAGTAGCTTGCCCATTAGCTGCCTACCAAATCCTTATCAGTTATACCCCTTCCTGTTTGAAGACCCTGCTCTCTTTTTGCTGACTTTCTAGTTTCAGCCTAATTGCCTCGCCGTGGCAGGTTCTGCAGCATGACCTTGAAATACAATGCTGGCTGGAGCTCCCCCCACCAGGTCCCCATGCCCAGGTGTCTCCCAGCCAGATACTGCACCTGCTACCTGCTAGAATTCCAACCAGGAAAGTCCCCACTCCAAAAACGCCTAACAAGCTCCAAGGACACACAGAAGTCTTTCATTTCTCAATTAGAGAAAAGGCTAAAATACAACGATTTAAAAACTGCTAACAATTCCACCTGAAAACATGAATCATTCTTTGAAAAGCGATTTTAATCAAACAGCGCAGCTGACGCAAAGAGCCTGAAAGGAGTATGCAGGAGGCTATGGTCAGGGGCTGCCCAAACACAAATTATTTGGACCCAATAAAACTGTTACTGGCACTTTTATTAAGCCAGGCATTGTACTATATGGACTTGCTACATATTACCTTATTTAATCCACAGAATGACCCAGTGAAGTGGACATTATAGCTCCCATTTTGTAAGCAAGTCGACTGGTTTTACCTATGAAGCGTCTACCGAAGGCCAAACAGCCACAGTAAGCTGCCACTTCAGGCCTTGGGCATCTGGATGAGGAGAGCAGGTACTGACGGTTCCCAGCGCCACCAGAGCACATGCCCCATTGCCAGCCGCAGCAGGCAGCTGTTCTGAGGTGGGGAGCCTGCCGGGGCAGACACCAGCTGCACACCCTTGGGCTGGAAAAAGCCTGGAAGGAGCCCACGAGCCCATGATGGCCTCCCTACATTAGTGGGGTGCGATAAGCGTCTCTGTGAGGCAGGTACAAACGTCTCACACCATGAATCCAGGCGTGCAATCCGTGAGGACTTTCCCAGGCAACCAGCTCTCCCCTAGCCTCGAGCCATTTCCCATTCAGTGCTAGGCTGGTTCTCCTGTTTCCCCATCGCTGGTCCTAACGTAGGACGTGCTTACCTGGGCTTCTCGCAGAAGTGGGGTCTGGCCCACACCTTGTCTGCTACGGGCTGGTGCTGCTTTCCGATGGGCCAGCTAACCAAGGTGGCCTCAACCAAGGTGGCCTCGCTGGGAGCACACCGAGCGAGCGCCCGGCTGAGAATAACGCTCGCCTTCTTCCGCGGACGAGGCCGCAAGGAACTCTGGGAAGTCTGGTTCATCACTCCCAGCGCTGCGGGTTGCAGACCAGGGAGGGGTGGACGGTACTCTAGAAGCCACCCTGCAAGCCTTGCCGAGAATCCTGCCTTCTACCAGTGTGCAATCTATTCTTCTCCGTCCCTGTTCTCTGGTTCTCAGTCCAGCAGAGAGGGGCCCAAAGCAGCCACGCTCACCGTTGCTGTTTTCTTTCCTGGTTCCACCCTCTGTCTCTTCCCCACTTCAGAGTATTTTTGCCTCTCAGGTAGAAAAATAAAACCGATTAGCAAACATTTTTTCTAGTATTTGTATCTTACACTGAGGCTCAGTTCTTAAACATGAATACCAAGCGTTCAGTATTCTCTTCTAGACTTCACTCTCCTTTGGGGTAGGAGTGTCACAGAAAATACATGACAGCTGGGCACATTTAAATTTCAGAGAAAACACCAAATACTTCACGGGATATACTTCTACTAAACATTGTTATTCATGTGACTCAAATCTAAGTTGGCTTTATTTGCTGAATCATTTTATTTGCTAAATCTGCCAACTCTATTTTGGAGAAACAGAGGCTTCTTTTCTGATTCCCTTAATTGGGGCGGTGCCAAGGAATGGAAGGTATGGAAGGTCATGTTACTATTCCACAATATCACTTTCCCATACACATAAAAATGTGCACCTTTCATGAATTTTAAGGACTCATAATAGGATGCATCATCTGTTTGATCCATGGGGTTGAACCATCTGAAGGTATTTACTCGGGACAAAAAGCTGCCATGTATTACATGAGTTACAAAGCATCTGTTTTTTACAGGTACAGTTATTGCAACCTGCTCTTCTGTGACTGTGTTTTGATCATGAACATTCACACCAAATGGCTGCAAAGGAATGCAATATAATAAAATTCTGCAAAACCCCAGTGGCCCTACACACACATACGCACAAACTGATGTTTATTTGAGCTACCAGAATCACAAAGTACTTTCAGGTGGGCACTTAGGCAAGTTACTTAACATCTCTACACCTAAGTAGCTTCTCTGTAAAAAGCCTGTCACATAATGTGTTAGATATAAACTTTAGAGTCAGAATTGGCGACTGAAGTCATAGCAAACACATTTCATAAGTGTTTTAAGTCCATTGAGAAAACAGACCTCTAGTTATTAACCTTTCTCAGAAATGTCTACAAGTGAGAGAGAATGTGACTAAGGTTGAGCACTGACAATGAATCACTTATAAAAGCAAACTGTCAGTGTTTGGGAAGGACTGCACTTCGCCTCATATTTGTCTTTTGCTTCTCATATTCCTAGTTCTACACTCGTCTCTGCCCTGCTTGGAACTCCATGGAGAGGCTCTGTGGAGCGCAGATCTAAATGACACAATTTGCTTTTTTCAACACTATGCATGCCCAGGTCCCACCTTACCCACCCATCTTCTATCCTCCTACCATTCCCATCACTTCTCCAACCTGATTAATATTCTCCCATTTCACATTTCCCCTTTGGGATTGAAGTTGCCAAGGTTGCAAGCAGCTGCATCTATTGATAACATGGTAACCAACCGTGTGTACACACACGTGTGTGCTGAATCACCAAACTCATTTTTGAAGTCTTTATACTTTTTTGGGAGAGAGAGAGGGAGAGAGGAGAGAGGAAAAGAAACACTCATATGCAAAAATTTGAGGAAGAAAATAGCTTCAGCCTTGAGAGAAAGGTTGATTTCTTCTTTATCCAATGGGCCCCCTTGGACTGTGTCACTGTTACTTCTAGGAGCCATCCCAACTTTGCATCTGTCATGCTCCAAAAGAGACTTGAGCTGAGCTTTCCTCCCACATTGGACTGTAGATGGGACTCAGGATGCCCTGGTCTGTAAAGGACAAAACAGCAGGACATTGTTTATCTCTTCTCATCCAGGCGTCCGTGGCTGTGCTGATCTTGCATTCAGAGTCATGGAGTAGAAGCCCCCTGTGTCTTTCCCTGTGCCTGTGTTCTTCCTTGATGAAGAAGAAAAGATACAACCCCACCTGTGGATCTTTCTAAAAGTCAAAAAATCCCTTTTTTATTCCATTTTCCACAGACGCTGGAAATTGTCTTAATTCACCAATAGGTGCATCTTTTTAAAGCCTATCTTCCTTTGCTGCAAGGAAAGGTGTTTGGATAAGCTATGACAATGGCCTAAACACTCAATGAGGGAAGTACTTTCATATGTGCCCAGCATCTTTCTAGGACAGTGATGGCAAACCTACAGCATGTAGGCCACTGCGGCTGCGTGTAACACTGAAAGCTCTGAAAGGTTTACTATCACTGCCCTGGGAGTTGGAAGCAAACAGCAGGAATAGCCCCGCCTCTGAACACCTGCTAACATCAGCCTCACAGGGTCACCCACATGGGCAAATTCATCTGCTCAAGGACGGGGCTTCCACCTGCCTGTGATGGTTGGTGCAGAAAATGCCTCTAGGAAGGCTCTGAGCAGCCCAGTGCTTGACACTAAGAGAATACTCTGAGGGAGATTTCAGGAGACCAGCACCTGTTTCTCCTCTGGCCACAATGAATTCCACTCCTTTTCCTCGGGGCACCCATTCCTCTCATTCTCCTTTCTCCCACCTCTCAGCCTCTCTGCATCTTTTGCAAAGCATGTCAGAGCCCCTCATTAGGTTGAAAAGTGAGGAATGTGCCAAATAAAGAAAGAAGACCTTCTTCATGACTGTTTTCTCTCTAATCAACAATCGACTTTAAAGAACCCTATGGGTTGGGGAGACAGAGGGACAAGTGACAGTAGTTAGAAAGTCATAAAACATCTGACCAAAACTCCTTCTCCTTCCCTGCTCAGAATTGTAAGAAAAGTCAAGGTCAAAAGCACAGCCAGGTAGAAGGATAAGTAGAAAAACCATAAGGCAAAAGCAGTAGCAGCTAACCCTCTTTAAGCAAATGTTAAATGCATCTACTAAGGTGATAAATAGTACGACAGGATGGAGTGTACATGGTGTAAACACCTTGGATACAATTCTAATAATTTTTTTTCTTTTTTTTTTGCTTCAAGTGCCACAGATTGTTATGGCAACAAAACAGAAAAACAGATCACAGTATTAATTTGATATCTCGGCTTCATTTGTTCCACATTTGCAATACAATGCGTGCATAATAAACAGTGGGGCCTGAGCCAAAGCTGAGAATCCGCTCGCCCCACAGAAGGGCGCCATGGAGCACCCTCTCAGCCTTGAGTTTTGTCAAATAAAAAATAAATAATAATTTTCTACAAAGAATGGCAGCTCTGCTCCCCACACAGTTTGAAATTGGGCTGGTAACCCTTGAGAAGCCGATAATTCCATCTGAATGGTGATGCAAAAGAGTCCAGGGAGGCGGCACAGCAGTGTAAGGAAGGGTCGCCCTCTGGTGCATGTGTTTTGAGCTGATGAAATTCACCTTCCCCCTGCTCTTGGCTCTCCAGGTGCCCCACCCTCCCAGGGACTCACTTTTTATTCTGCATCCAGAGCGAGCTTTTCATCTTGGGTTGTGTCCCCAGTGAACCCTTCATAAGTTGAAAATGCCATGTCAGATGTATCCTAAGTCCAGAACAGAGGCCGTACACCTAACCCAGGATATGTCACGGCTTAGCCACAAAGGACACAGTAGTGTTGTGAGGAAGGAAAAACTATGCAGACAAGAAGATCTGATTGCATAACAAATATGAGACTGACCCCACGGTCACCCCAAACAGTGTCAACATCAGATCCCACGAAAGCCGCTCACTTCCCTGAGGAGCATAAGCCATCAGTAGAACATCCCACAGAGGATAAAACAGTGGCTGGACCACCAAGGGGTGTTGAGCAGACTGCTCCCTCTTCTGGCCTCACGGAATTAATCTTTCCATCTTAGCCATGATGTCCAGGTCTGAGGCCTTTCCTCTCGACAGTTCCTGAGGAAACCCTTGTGGGGAAAAGTGATCTGAAGCCTCAAGGGTTCTCTGATAATAGGCTTTCACATTATTTCTTTTATAATAAAACAGCATTATATATTGCCATGTATGTTCATGTGACACTCAAGGCAGAATTCACTGAATCCTACAGGTTGGATGAATCCAAGTGTATTTGTTTTATGGCGACAGAGTTCTGGTAACTTGTGTTTCCTCTTTTCTGTAGGACCCACAGTGGTATGGATCCTGTACATCTGCCCAGAATGCTTCAAAAGGCAGAAAGCCGATGCTCAAGAAAGGGGAAACAGACCCTTGGGATGTAGTAAAATCCAGTGACAAAGCTTTGAATATTCTGAGCTCTGTACCTCAAAGTGGGTAGACTCCAAGCTGGACAACCAGAGGTGGGGTTTCTGGTTTGGGTCCATGATGCACCTTTGATATACTCCTCAACAGATTTAAAACTCCTTGAGGATTTAAAACTACTACCCACCAACATGTAAAATACAGCAATATTATGAGAACTGAGAATGAATGTGAGAGAAGAAATATAGGCGAAGACAAACAAAGGTAGAGAATAAAATGCTGACAAAAATCAGACTAGAACCATTCTACATGTTTATAAAGACATATCAAAAATTGTGCTCTTAGTTACCTAGAAGCCAATGGGAAACAGAAAACATACCCAGATCAAAAAATAAAACTGATCAACTACTCACCAAAGAAACAACTAAAGTATACACAAAGATTAAGACCAAGAAATGCTCCTATAGATCATTACAAGAAGACAATGTTGAATGTCATGGCCAATGTCCTTGGAAGTTTCTTTACAGGATACACAACAATGAGTTCCCCGGGGAGAGATACAAGGCTGTGGCATCACAGTTAGTAACTCGGGAATCCAGGCAGCAGGAGGTTGCTATGACTCTGGACCAATTTAAAAAATACGCAGGTTAGATTATTTAGCTTTTACAGAAGGAACACATATTTTTCAGCAATCTCCAACTGGTTTTTAACCAGTTTCAAGATGTCAGATAAAGACATTTGTCAGCATCCTCTTTGCGGCTTTATGGAAGTGTAATTGATGAACAAAATTGTATGTGAAGTGTACAGCATGATGATTTGAAAAACGAACATTGTAAAATGATTTTCACAATCCAATTAAATAAACCATCTATCCCTTCACATAGTTGCTTTTTTTTTTCTATTTGATGAGAACACTTAAGATCTACTCTGAGTACGTTTCAACTATACAGTACAGTTATTAACAGTGGTCACAAGATTATTATTATTTTTATTATTATTAACTACAGGTCACATTAGCTCCTCAGGACTTTTTCGTTTATAAGAGAAATGCCGCCCACTTTGACCACATCTTCCTATTTTCCCAACCCAACCACATGGCACCCCATCCAAGTCTCTGTCTCTATGAGTGTGACTTTCTTCTTTTAAAGATTCTATATATAAGCAATACCATACAGTGTTTATTTGTCTTTCTCCACATGACATATTTTGTTTAGCAAGATTCTCTCCAGGTTCATCCATGTTGTTATAAATGACAGGATTTCCTTTTTGTTCCTGTAGTTCTGGAAATTCACACCACTCCCTCATGCATGCTTGGGCAAGCATTTTACTACAGAGTTACATGCTCAGCTCTTTCTTCTTTTTTATGGCTCAATATGCTACTGTGTGTCTATTGTGTTTATTTATCATTCATTTATTAATGGACAATTAATTTCACATCTTGGCAATTATTTATTGTACTGTAATAAGCATGAAAGTACAGACAAATCTTTTAGTGATTTTATTTACTTTGGATATGTATCCAGAAGTGGGGTTGCTAGATCAAAAAATAGTTCTCTTTTTGTGTGTTTGATTTTATTTTTTTAGTACTGAAGATCAATTCTGTGCTTCCTGCATAGTTAGGTAGGTGCTTACCACTGAGCTACATTCCCAGAATGGTAGTTCTATTTAAATTTCTTTTTTTGAGGAAGCTGTATCCTATTTTTGATAATGACAATACTACTTTATATTCCCACCAACAGTGTACAAGAGTTCTCTTTTCTCCTCTTCCTCACCAGCACTTTTTACCTCTTGATTTTTTGATAAGTCTTTCTAATGGTAGTGAGGTAACATCTCCGTGTGACTTTGATTTGCATATCCATAGAGACTGGTGATTCTGTCAACTTTTTAAAAAATTCACCAGAATATTAAAGGAAAACAAACCAGATACACAGACTTCATCGTTGATGAAAGTAAAAGATATTTGTAACTCAGAAAGATTAAAAAAAAAAAAAAAAAAGAAAGAAAGGAAAAGTAGATGGATTTTACCAAGCTGAAGATCAAACCTAAAACTACAGAAAGAGGAGGGGTTGTAAAGAGAGCTGAGTCATCCTGAAGAAACCTAGATAGCCTCAGGGCTGAAAACCACAGGTTCCACAGAAGGTAGGTGTCTCAATTTGGGATGCTTTAATAAAATACCAACTTAAAAACAACAGAAATTTGATACTTACAGTTCTAAGGACTGAAAAGTCCAAATCAAGGCATTAACAAATGTGTTGATAAGACCTTTCTTCCTTATGCCTTCTAGTCATGTCCTAACACAAAGGAGAGAAACACTCCCCGAGGGTTCTTTTATGAGGGCACTAATCTCACTAAAGAGGGCCCCACTTCTGAATACTACTTTCCCATTGGGGATTAGGTTTCAAGAAATGCACTTGGGGTAGACACAGCATCAGGGAAAAGTGAAGCAGGGAAAGAAATTTTTCTGAAAGTCTTTAAGAGAACTGAGAGTCCCAGGTCCTAATCCAGTCAGGCAACCAGTTCTCCCACACCACCTGGCATGTTAAGACGTTGAACCAGAGCAGCTTAACAGGTTTGAAACAGGTGGGATTGCACATAAGGACAGAGCAGAGGATGCCATGCTTAAAGCTCGAACAGTCAGCCCTCTGCCCAGTTCCAGGTCACCACAAAACAGGACTACACTCCCAGGCAGGGGACTGGAAGCTCTTCCTTCAGGGAAACCAAACACTCCAGAGGTATATGGGATCCCCAAAGAAAAAGCCTGCTGACTATCCGTTCCTCCTCTACTGTAGCCCTAAGACAATGAACCCTACAAGGGCCTGCACCTACACGCAGGGTCCCTTGAACAAATGAAGTGTGAGTCACCAAGTTTTTGAATAATGCTGTCAAAAGAAAAAGACACCAAAACAAAAATTAACAGGATAAATGAAACTTTGGGAAAACAAAAATTTCAAGATATAAAATAAAGCAGGAAAAAAACCTTTTTATCAATAATATTCTCAGCTAGATAAGCACAAATCTAAATAGATGGCAAAATACTGCAGTTATTAAGTCCAAGGAAAATAAAAGTTGAATGAGAAATAAAATACTATCATGATCCATTATTTGGTTCAGCCATGAATAATATTCAGAGTCACAATAGAAAATAAGGTAAAAGGAAGGAATGAAAAATGTGACTTAACTATTTTGGGAGGCTGGGAGAGGGGAAGGCAGGGCAAGCCAAAAGTTTCAGCTGCGATAGATACATAATGCTTATGTAGTGGTGCGGCACCAAACTAGAAGCAACAGGGGAAGAATCAAAAGTATACTTTAAGGAGGAAGACAGGAAGGAAAGAGCGGTTAGAAGACTTTCTGACTCAGCATTTCAGCATCATTTAAATTGTTTGATGATGTGCATGCTTTGATCATGCTTTGTGCTTTGATCAAATAAAAATTAATTTTAAAGTTTAATTGTTTCTTAATCATACATGAATTATATTAAACAACGGTTAATTTACAAATCATATTCCCAGACGCTCCTAGGATTCTGCTGTTCAGTGTGCCTGGTAAAGCGCACACCGAGCAGACGTGATGCCCTGAGGAAACAACGTACCCTGGACTATAAGCTCCATGAAGACAGAACCATGCCCAGCACTATATAGCACTTAACACCAGAGGCACCTAACACCTCACCTGCCATTCTAAATAATAATAGCCAGTGGTATTGTTATTTTACCTCTTATCAGGTACCAATCTAAGTCTGTTTCATGTATTAAGCCATTTAATCCTATCAACATTCCATAAAATACATCTTATTATTATCCCTATTTAATAGATAAGAGAATTAAGGGGCAAAGAGGGTAATTTATTCACTAGCCCCCACAAACCTGCCCCAGGCAGCAGCTACCAAGAAGGTCAAAGGAAATCCCCCTTGGACCTAGAGATCTGAATGAAACAAGAGGCTTACTCCTCCTCAGTCCTCTGTGACCCCATGATGGGCCCAGAGGGAGGGTCTGCCCATTTCCTGCATTCTGGGCTCTGCTAAGTGTGGGGCTGCCCAACGCCATTAGCAGGCTGAATGGATGTGACCTCAGAATTACACAGCTGCTCTGAGGGATAATTGCTCTGTAATCTAAACCACAATGGGCATGAGAGAGAAAGGTTTCAAAGGGGGCTGCAGTACACGCATGTCTGAGGATGTTTGCAAGACTCAGTGCCCTGAGAACAGAGCGATAGCTGTCCCCAGCAATGTCCCATGGCTACGAGACCTCTCCAGGGTCCCAGTGAGGACCTTGAACCCCATAGGGACACTCATGCTAGGAGATGCCCAAAACACATTATGTTAAGTAAGCACACACTATTAACAGTGCTAATAAGTAGATGACAGGTACATGGGCAGAAGCAGGACACAAGGACCTAGGGGAGGGGGCCAGGGTTCATTAGTTGGCCTCCCCGCAGGGGATCACAGAGACACAGATTGACCTACTGCAGAGTATGGGAATCCCACAGCGCTCTTTCTGGATGCCCTGCCTCAGAGCCAAGCTCAGCTTCACCAAAAAGCTTCACAGGACGCCTACCATGTATGCATCCTGAATAGGGCAGATGCACAGGGCAGCCAGTGCCCGCATGCATGCTGCAGTGGACACCTCCAAGCCCAGCAGGAGCATGGAGACTGTCACTGGCAGAGCAGCTGCAAGTGTTAGGAAGATATGAGGCCAGAAAGTGAACAATCCCTGCAGGAACTGAGGATGGAACATGGGGCTCGTGTGGAAGGGTCAGGCAAGTTTAGGGAAGGCTGTACAGGTCATCCCTCTCCACCGTCACATCCACAGGGTACAGATGCACACAGGGGCAGTGGTCAGAGAGAGAATGTCTTGTCATTCTATTCTATCCCGAGATGAGGTGGCAAGCCCAAGGATCCTTCTGATGCCAGCCATGGGCTCTTTGCAAGACCGGAAGCTGAGGGAACTATGGGAAGCATGTGATGGGGTGCGGCAGAGGCTGGGACTGTGTGTTGAGAGCAGTGGGAGCCACTGTACAAGCCAAGCACAGTAGAGGAGTTAGACCGCAGCATCCTGTGTGGTGTAGAAGTTGGATTATGTCAGACAGCATGTGTGGGACAGATGCCACTACACTTTACCACATCTTAGTGCTTCCAGAAGCTCCCAGGAATAACCATCCCGGCCTCTTCTTCCTTCCCAATTCCTGTCCCAGCCCCTGACCCCTGCTGCACCCCAGGGAGCTGGAATGATCCTAATTGCTAAAGGGGTTGGAGGGACACTGGAGCATGGGTCTGGAGGGGACATGCAGATCTCCCTCACCTCAGGCCAGGCCACTTCCTCCTCTCTGGGGCCCGGTGACACTGAACTCATCCCTCAGCATCTCTCATGCTCTTGCCCATCTGCCACCTGCTCTTTCCGCCCACCCACCAAATGGGTGCTTTTAATGGAATCAGCTCAAAAAGAAAAAAATCCTCCAAGTAACAAAGAATCATATAATTACTTTGCAGCTCCTTGTCCTTGGTAATTTTATGCTTGTGTTGCTATAATTACACATTACGTGGAGTTAGAGAGTCACAGCTCTTGTGTGGCCGATCAGTGACATCTGCAGGCTTTTTAAATGGAAAAAGAAAAAAAAAAAAAAACATCAGAAAGCATGTCTGGCTGGCAGAATGCTTTATTACTTTGACTGCTCCAGACCCCAGCCATGGGGACTCATAAATCTGGGTGTTGGGATTCCCAGAAGTGGGATCTCTGGGGAAAAAATGTGAATCCCATGCTCACGGTAAACATGTGGTAACCTGTGTGTGAAAGCTTACTCCTCTGCCATGTTTCTGGTCTGCCATGGATTCCTTTCCTTCTCTTCCTGTTTACCTCGAATATGGCTCCTAAACCAGGCGTGGTGGTGCACACCTATATTCCCAACACTCTGAGAGGGTGAGCTAGGAGGATTGCCAGTTCAAGTCCAGCCTGAGACTGTCACAAAACAAACAAACAAACAAAGAGCTGGGGATATAGCTTAGTACCAAAGCCCTGGGTTCAAGCCCAAGTACCATTAAAAACAAAACATTTTAAAAGCTCCCAAACACTTCCTGTCTCTCTTCTCCATTGAGGCCACTCCTTCCTCAGTCCTTACCTAGACCCCTGCCTCAGCCTGCCACTGGCCCCTGCCACTGGATGATATTTTGTAAACAAGACAACTCTGACAATATTATTTCCTGTCTGGTTTTCCTCAGGGACTTATGCTGAGTGTTTCTCCCTCCACCCCAGTCTTCCTGGACTGGAAGCATGGGCTCCAGTATGGTAGTGCTGAGGTGATAGAACATTTTAGGAGGTGAGCTCTAGTACAAAGTAATTAGGTTGGGAGGTAACCATCCATGGAAGGGATTAATGAAGGTCTCATGGGACTGGATTAATTCCCACAAAAAGGTGTTGTTGGAAGGTAACCTGACATTGTCCCTGTTCTGCATGTGCCATCATCACTCTTGCACACACCCCTACCATTGTGATGCTACCCACCATGAGGCCCTCATCAAGCCAGCATCATGCTCTTGGACCTACAAAACTGTGAATTAAATAATCCCTTTTTCTTATAAATACCTCAGGTATTTTGTTATAGCAACAGAAAAGACTAAAATCATTCGCCACTGCCTGTAGAACAGGGAAGACCCTTGCATGGATGATCAGGAGTCTGGCTTCCCCATTACTGCAATAGCAGCTCCCATTCTACTGCTCCTAATTCTGGGCTTTGTCTTGAGGTGAGGCTGAGGGATCTGGGGGAGGAAACCAGAGGTACCATCAAGCTGCTCCAGAAGGCAGGCTCTGGCTGCGGCCTCCATCACTGTTCTCGTGCCCAGGGCCCCGGTCTCTCCCCATTTGGGTAGAAGCTGCTGCTGCCGGTAGTTTTTGGGCAGACTTGAGACTTTTGAGCCCTGCTAGTTTCCTCACTCCGAGTGGGGCTGGTGTTTTCACAGTCAAACCCTTGGAGATGACAAGAAAAACAAGGACTAGAAAAGGGCAGACATCCCACAGCTCTGACACAGACAGCAACTTGGGATTGGTCTCATGTGGTCAGACAGGAGCAGCAGACCTTATTTCCTCTGCTATAACCACGTCAGGCTTGGGAGTCCAGAAAGCTCTGGATTCACTATTTTAAAAGAATCTAGAACTGGCCAGCTCTGTTTCTGAGCACATAAGGGAGACAACAGGAAGGTGTTGCTGTCCATCTGTTGGGGAAAACTCACAGAGATCAAAACATACCCTCAGCCCCAAAAGACACTAGATCCTGGCTCCTTTCAGCCAAGCAAAATGCACAGGACCCCTTCTGGCACCTGTGCCTGCATACTTGCACCAGCTGAGAGGGTCAGGGCCACTGAACACCCCTCCACCTGAACCCACCCTGACTCTGTCCCAGAACTAGCTGCTTGGTCCTCCCCTGTTCTGTAAGGTCTTCCTCACTGGTCCTGCTCCATGATGCTCCCCAAAGCTGCAGCTCTTCAGAAAGCTTGTGTCCTCCTGCCAGGCACACTCCAGCCTTTCAGTGAACCTGGACTGACTAAAAATCTGGAAAAGAAGACAGCAAGAATATCAGTCATAAAAAGCTTGAGAGGTCAGGCATGGTGGCACATAACTATAATCCCAGCACTCTGGAGACTGAGGCAGGAGAATCATAAGTCAAGTTCAGTCTGGGAAATTTAAGGAATAAAAATAAAAGGGTGGGCATGGCTTTGGATGTAGTAAAAA
Source organism: Cavia porcellus (assembly GCF_034190915.1). NCBI lineage: Eukaryota > Metazoa > Chordata > Mammalia > Rodentia > Caviidae > Cavia > Cavia porcellus. The sequence goes on along the minus strand of NW_026947496.1, from coordinate 42,563,005 downwards.
GAAAAAAAAACACAAGTTCCCTACCAGGTGAGGGGGCACCAAGGTGGTGTGATCATGGGAATACTACCTCTTCCAGATTCTGAGAGCTCCTGTACTCCTTGGCTTGTGGCAGCATCCCTCCCCTCTGCCTCCATCTTCATGCAGTCTCCTTCTCTGTTTCTATGGGGCTTCTTGTCTCTTAGAGAGGCGTTGTCATTGGATCCAATCCAATCCAGGACGATCTCATCTTGAGACTTAATGACATTACTTTAGAGACTATATCTCTATATAAGGTCACACTGGGTGGACATGAATTTTGGGGAACACTATTCAAAGATGACTACTATGTGTGAATCTATGCTAGATGTGTACCTACATTATCTGATTAACTTTATAAGTCATGATTCTTTTCCTTCCTATTCAACAGGGAAACACTGCCCTATAAATTAAGCAATTGCCCAAGGCCATACAAGTTCTGTCACCAGAACTTGGAGTTCTGCCTTTTCTTCCTGATCGTCCACTGTCACTGAAATGTGGTCAGTGCTTACAACTGAGGAAATGGCCCAGATTCTGTCATCTCTCTCATTCTTGGCCCTGTTCTTGCCCAGACCTGGGATTAGATGGGGTATGGGGTATTGGGAGAATGACTGAATCTTATGTAAGTGGAAACACAGGCGACTGAAACTACAGCCAGGCTGGGTCAAGGTCAGCCCTCCTCTGCAGGCTACGTAGAATAAGGGTCATGGAAAAGTTGCACTCGGAGTCTGCATCTTTGCACGGCTGGATGCGAGGAAAGGGCATTTTCAAAGATTTCTTTTCATTCAAACAGCCCCTGAGCTCAACCATATGGAGGGCACTGTTTGAGTCCTGCCTTTCAGAGGAAGTACACAGCACTTTGAGCTTGAAAGGGGGGTCACTCGCCTGGCTGCAGTGTGAGAACACAGGCTTACAGAGAAGCAGAGGACACTAACTCACCCTCTAAGACTTGCTCCAGACTGACAGGAACAAAGGCAGGGACATGACAAAGAAATGCACCACAACATAAAATGAGGTGTGGGTCCTCAGAGAAAGAGGACCAATGGCAATTCTTAGAGAGCTGCCTGGCTATTAGAGGAGGAGGAGGAGGAGGAGGAGGGGGAGGAGGAGGAGGAGGAGGAGGAAGAAGAAGAAGAAGAAGAAGAAGAAGAAGAAGAAGAAGAAGAAGAAGAAGAAGAAGAAGAAGAAAAACTAATCCAGAGCTGTCCCAATGACTGAGCATTTAAGGACACAAGTGGCCTGGACCACTGGCCCATTTCCCTCACCAGTGTTCCTAGAAATCACCAGGAGGACAGAACCCGAGTCCTTGGTAGGAGACTTTGCAGTGACTCGCGGTGAAAATGCCTGCAGAATGCTTCCGGGAATGCTGGTCTGAAAGGGAGCAAAGAGGTCAGGGACTCGGAATGGGAGAGGATGTGAGCAGGACAGGCAATGGCTGTGGGGCAGGAAAGCCTCAGGGCAAGGCAAGTCAGGTCACTGGTGTCCAGTCCTAGAGTCTGCCTATGCTGCATGGAAGAAGGCAGATGCCAATCCTGTAATTGCCAGGAACAAAGGGAGATCAGGGATGAGATGAGTTCACCTAGCAGGTTTATGCCACCAAGAGCCTCATGGGCCTCTAAGGTAACTTTGATATTGAATAGGATTGGAATTGATCAATTTTCCCCTTAGTTTTTTCCCTTCTAAAAAACTCTGTGATCTGATATTGATTGTTTTGTTTTGCTTTGTTTTTATGGTACTGGGGATTGAGCCTAGTGGCCTTTCACTACTGAACTGCATCCCCAACCCATTTTTATTTTTTTTATTTTGAGACATGCTCTTTCTAATTCATTAAGTTGCCCAGACTGAGCTTGAAGTATGATGCTCCTACCTCAGCCTTCCAGAATGTGTGCCACCATGTGCAGCTCTGATAGACTTTTCAGACTGACTTGCTCTTCCCTCTTCCTACAGGAGGAGTGGGATGGGATACCCAGAAGGGAATAGGAGGAAGGAGTGGTTTTATCGTCAGCAGCTCCACAAGGGATTGCTGTCCTGAGAGCCCCAAATATGGCTTTGCTTTCACTTTTATATTTTTTCTTCTCTATGGGACATCCTTCTATTAGTGGGAAGCACCAGACAAAGTTACAGAAGCAGAACAGCAGTTAAGGGGGACAAGGCATACTGGGGAGATTTCCCAGGGCCATTATATTCTCTCATAAAAGTCACAGTTGCCAGGTAATGAAAACCACAAAGGAGGAGGTGGTTTCCTCCCTCATCACTGCATGAACTAGCTCATGTCCTCTGGTTTTCATGTTGGTGCTGAGTAAATACTATGATGCAAATGGACATAGCCACTCCACCCTCAACCCACCTGCCAACTGTTCCATAAGCAACACTATTCATGGGACCATGCAGCACACAGACTGCCCAGGGAGTGACCATATCTGGGTGGGATGACATCCTCTTGGGACAGATCACTGCACCAAGATAGAGGCAATAAGAAGAAGTGCCATGATAATAAGAGGGGCACATCAGAATTAGCAGACAAGCATCCTTTGCAGGAGCGGCCAGGTGCAGCTGGACCAGCATAGTGACTGAGAGTTCAGGGGGGTAGAATGTGAACTGGACTTTGAGTTAGGACTTCAAGTAGTTTTCATTTGCAAAATGTAGAAAGAAAAGGTACAGTCACCTGGTCATTCATTCTCAGTCCTATTTGCTGGCTTCTTCACATCTCAGTTTCCAACACTGGTGTGTCCCAAGCTCAGTTCTGGACTACCCCTCTACACCACCATCCCCCTGGTATCTCTTACAAGCACCTGCCCCCTCCCCGGCCTAGCTCCCTCCTCTGAACCACAGACTCCGACCTCCAACTCCACTGTCACATCGTTGGGAGGTTATAACTCAGCCTGTCACGCTTCTGCCCAAACAGATTGATATGTGCTTTTTTCTTCATCCCAACTTCTACCTTCTGATTATTCAGTCCCCAACCTAAGCACCTGATTCCTTCTCTTCTCACATTTGCCATCTGATTTGTAGCATGTCACACTGGTGTCACCACTCCTAAACTTCCACTGTTATCACTGTGGTCACAGCCACCGCAATCTGGCATCTAGAATTCTGTAGAGCCCTCCAGGAAACCATCTAGGTCCACTCCTCCCCTCTCCTTCCCCCTTTACCTCCTCTTTCTACCCCGCACTTTGAATCATCTGCCCTCCCAGTCGATTCTTGGCCCTGGTCTCCCTTGACTGCCCTCTGAGGTTTCCCCTAGGCCATTAGGAAAATGGCCTTACCAGTATCCCATGGAGCCAACCCCCCATTACTTCCTCCCTCACCAAGGCCTTTGCCCTGAGTACACCAAGGAGCACTCCCTAACTCTCCATGGAATCTTTGCTCAGAGATCCCTCCCTCAATGAGGCCTACTGTGACCAGGCTTTTAAAAATCGAAACAGAGCGCTTTCCAAACCTTGTACCTGTGTGTGCCAATACAACAACCAGTTCCACTGCTGCGTTCTGCAGGGTACGTACTCCCATCATGGCCAAACTCCAGCCATCAGCCTGAGTTCAGTGGATCCAAAGCTGGGAAGATAGCATCAGTGATGCCAGGACACGAGGAGGCCTCTGTAACACAAATCCCCCTTCTAACATCCTCATGTGTTCCATACTGTCCTCATTTATCATATTCACCCTGTGTTTGTCTTCCCCAACTAGAATTTTAAATTTCTGGAAACTGGTTCAATATATCTTTTAGTCCCTGATATGTCCTGAGTAAACTATAACCCTGGGTCAGATCTGACCCGCAGGCTGTTTTTATAAATATTGTGTTACAAAGTTGTGTTATAGGAACGCTCACTCACGTATTGTGTGGACTCATAGCACACAAATTCCTGAAGGCTCCATTCCCATAGCCTATGCATCTCCAAAGACCAGCTTCCTGATACTTTCATACTGGGTTAAGATGTCAGTATACAAATTTGGGGGACACAGGGTTCCGTGTCCACATATTGCAATGCTTTACCCAATATGCCTATGACTGTGTGCAAAGGGCGACACCTTGGTCAGCACATTTAGCTGGATGGTGACACTGAGCCATGACACCTGCTTTCGTTTCCTCCTGAGGATGCTCTGGGGTCAGATATGGACATGGCTGTGACCTTCTCCTGGGCTTTAAAGAGGAAAGTTGGATGTAAAGCTGCTGTCTCCCCAGGACTGGCCCTGAGCCCAGAAGCCTCCTCCATCTAACAAGGTGTGACAAGGTTAGATGCACTGCAGTTATATCACAGTGTCACCTCGCGGACCTCTGGCAACTTAATTATTTTATCCCCATTTTACAGAGACCAGATGGAGTTTTCAGATATTTAAGTATTGTCCCCAAAGTCATCAGACTGTCCAGGGGCAGATTGGAACTGGAGGCAAAGTCTTGAACTCCAGCGCCTTTGTGTCATTTCTGACAGCTTGTGAAACATGAGACTCCACAAGGAGCATGCGCCCAAGGGCCAGTCTTCTGTATTTGAGATAAGGGACAAAACATCTCAGAGGGACTTACCTTCTTCATGGAACATCACGAACACATTTTTAAAGCTATGATACGGAGTTCTGATTCATTCAGTCCACTTAATGGTTGCATGAAGTGCTAAGGAACTCAAAGGCTGAGGATCTGTGAGGGGAGACACCACCGAGAGTTCAGGCTTAATACATCAGAGCCTGTCGTGAGGGTCACTTGCCCACCCAGCGTTTCTGTCTGCAACTCTCTGCAGAGGAGGTGACACATGACTTGACAGATGAGAAAGGGACATTGAGCAGGGCCAAGGTTCAAACCAACTAACCAGATTCCAAGGCCTGGCCTTGGTGACATGGTCACTTTCCCCTATCATTCCACTCTCAGTGTTGGTGTTAATTCAATTTAAGCTTGGATCATAAATCAAACTGCCTTGGTGTTGGAATGGTAGCAGACAATAAATGATAACACAGACATTTAGAGTGGAGGAGCCCCGTGGGTCAACCAGGCTGAAAGAGACATTCTCAGTGGCGTTTGTTAGCATCACTCAAGGAGCTGTAACAAGGCGGATGATCACTCTGGGGGAATCTGACCTCTTCTAATTTGAAAACCTACTCTAAGTGCTTGTGAGGTGGAGCCAGAGTTGATAACCAGAGGTTTAGTGCAATCTTCTTATTTTAGAGACAAAGAACCCATCCCTGAAGCTTTGCTTTTCCTTTTTTTCTCTTTCCTCCTTTCCACAGTAGTGGGGACAGAACCCAGGATCTTCATATTGGTTGCATTCTCAGCCTTTTTAAACTTTTTATTTGGATGCAAGTCTCACTAAGTTGCACAGACAAGGTTCAAACTTGCTATCCTCCTGCCTCAGCCTCCCTGAGACTTTTTAAAGAAATTTTCTCCATTAATGCTGTATAGGGACTGACCTTGAGACCAAGGCCTAAGTGTCTCCCTGCCTACTGTCCTTTGCTTTGTGGTATTCCCTACTGTCCCAGAATAAACATGAAGGGAGTCCACTAAAATGTGGAATATTTAGAATTCTCTTAGAAAGGGCCTTAAAATCCTCTGAGATCTCAGAACATCCTGGTAAGGCAGGGTAGAGACCAGAATGATGGTCCTATTTTTCTCATCTGGGAAAACCTGCAAGCTTAAGTGGCAGGAGGCAGTGCAAACAACTCTTCCCAGGGTGAAAAATCAGGTATGGACTTCTGCATTCCATAGCTGTGTATTCTTTGGTAAATTCCTGAACCTCTCTGAGCATCATGTTCATTAAGGAGAGCTCTGACTCCTCACACTCTTGTGAATGCTGCCTTTGTGCGTAAGGGGTAACCAAAACTGTAATGACCAAACGCACCTGAATCTCTTTGTCAGCTCCTTTGTAGACGGGCCTAGAATCACATGCTGCTTACAGGTGAGAAAACAGAGACTCAGAGAAGTCAAAGTACTTCTCCAGGAGCACGCTGCCTGGTGAGGGTGGACCTGGGACTCTGACTTAGACTGTGGCTTTCCCTCAGTGCTTTCTCCCTGGACCCCGATTGCAGACTCTGCCCCTCAAGCTTTGTTGGTTCTGCCAGGCTTTTTAACACAGACTAGAAAATCAGTTCCTCGTTAGATGCCTGAGTGCATGAAAGGGGAAAAAAAACTGTCCCCGCAGCCTCCATGATCAGCTCCACCCCTGGAAGAGAAGTAATTAAAGCCATGAATCTTGGGCTGCATCTGCCATTAGCAGCAGCAGCAGCAGTCAGCCCCGCACGATCCTCCATGGGGCCACAGGACAAAGAACAGCTGATCTGCAAATGTGCACAAACCGCTTAGCTCTGGATTTACTGTCCCTTGAGGGACCACCAGTCATGTTTATGAGGGAGATAATCACTTACTATCATCAGAAGCAGCAGCTAGAGACCCTGAAGGAGGCAGCTGGACCAACCCAGTGGCCTCTGGACAGACAGTCATAGGGATGATCTGAGAGTAGCAAGAAATGGGGGCTGGATGATTGGGTGGATGGGGAGAAACTTTTCATTTTCCACGGTCTTTCTTTCAACAAGACTCACCTGTGCTGGAGAAAGGCACCCTCTTATTTCCCCTTAGAAGAAACAGCTGAAACTGGGTATGATGCTGTGCATCTGTGATGCTAGAACTCTGGAAGACCAGCAGGAGGATGGCAAGTTAAACCCTGCCTAGGTATGGTTAGTGACTTAGCAAGACCTCATCTCAAATCAAAATTTAAAAAGGACCAGGGATGGAGCTCAGTGTGAAGGCCCAGCTTCAATCTCCAGCATGCCTTGCCTGCCAAAAAAGCTGAAAGGAGGCAGGAAGAAATCAACCCAACTGTGCTTTTGAGAGTTCATAGCACAAAGAAAACTTCTTTTAATTTTGAAGAGAATGAAACAAAACAAAACAAAGTGGATCAGAGTAAAACAATGTAAATAACACAGGATTTCAGAACAAAGCAGGAAAGGCTATACTTTAAAGGATCATTTCTATAGTGTGTTACTAGCGAAGCTTCTCTGATCGTGTAGAGCACCAGAAACCACGAGGAGGAGGCGTAGTGTTCCTTCCTGAGCATGAAGCCGGCTCTGGGTGTTGCTTGAGTGCAACTGCCACTTGCCATTGATAATCGTTCTTGCTGTCCCCTTGGAGGCAGCAGGGGAAGGGAACACAGGCTGAGTGGCAGAACAAAACAAGAAATCAACAGTGGCTACCATAATATCTGTTGTTTTCGTTGAAATAGATATCCATACCTTCATACACCATGTTAATACAAATCAAAATAGTATAAAAGCAATCAAAATAAAGAATAATGGCCTTACAGGCCTCCAAAACCAGATATTAGGAAATCAATTATGGCTGTTATTTTTTCAAAATAGCTGTCCATACCTTCATGAATATTGAAATAAAATAATTAAAAACAGATTAAAACCAATCAAAATCAAGAATAAAACCATTATTGGCCTTCAAAATAAAATGATAGGAAATCATCAATGGCTACCATGATGTCTCCTTTTCTCCAATGGAGCCATCATCCATAATAAAATCAATGCTTGTAAACTCTTTAGGTGAAGTTCTGGGCATATATAAGCCTATATACATGTACATCTGTCCTTTCTGTACTGGGGGAAAAACAAATCAAAGCAAAAAAAAGTATAAGAAAAACAAGAAACAAGAGTAAAATAACTGTAACCAAGAGCCCAAAACAATAAAAATATAGGTTTTAAAACAAGGTGGTAGGGACATACCAAATTTTGTCATTTTGCATAATTATCTTCAAAAGTCTTACTAGAATTACCGGATATAGTCATGCTAAACTGATCTAATCCCATGGATACTAATCCTAATAGAATTAGTAGCACAATCATTTTAGTAATCTTAAATGCATATATACAAATTTATATCTTTTTTCTTTTCTCTTCCTTTTCTCCTTTTCCCTATCTGAGTTATTCTTTCCTCTTGGAGCAGTTTCCTAATGCCCATCAACTGAGGAGTGGATAAAAAGATGTGGTATTTTTATACAATGGAGTACTACTCAGCTTTAAAGAAAGACCACATTGAGGCTTCTATAGGTAAATGCAGCTTATGAGCATACTCGTAAGTGAAGTAAATCAAACTCACATGTGTAAATACCGTGTTGTCTCTCTAGTATAAGAAACTGGAAGAGTAAATAAGATACAAAATCTTCAATAATATTGTGAAAGGGTAAGAAATTGCATGGAGGAGACTTCGAGAAGCAAATAAGGTGTGGTGTAAGCTCTCCTAATGCATGGTGTCTACCCAGTGTCAACTGTTATGTGACCTGGATCACATACCTTGCCCTCTCTGAGGTTAAACAACATCCTTTATACAAAGCCCAGGAAGCACCATGCTCTGATACTCCATTACTCAGAGGCCTGCAGGAAACAAAGTACAAAGGCCAAACCAGAATGGGCCAGCAGCAAGTGACAACAGGCTGGGGTGCCAGCAGCTCGGGGCAGGGTGGGAGACAGCACCCATGGTCTCTGTGCAAAGTTTGAGTACAACAAAACCACGTCTCCTGGGGACGTGTTTCTTTAAACTAGGGTGATTCTGTGGTCAACCACTGAAGACTGTGGGTGCCAGCTTAGGGCACTTGGATTTGGGGTCTCTGGGATTCTTTCTTGAGAGCAAGGAAATGACCCATGGGGGTTTAAGGATGGCTGTAAGGCAGAAGAGCTGGGGAAAATGATCTGGGTTTTGTGGCCCCTTGCGGCAGTGTTGGGGATGAGGGCCCCTTGAACTCCTCCACTGGGCCCTCTACATCCCCATTACATTTGAAAAGGACTTTGTTTTTCCTGAGTATTTTTTTAAAACTTGAAGGCAGCAAGACAGCGTGAAAATCTGCATTGGCCAGAGGGAGTTCCATTTGCCAGCCTGAAATCTCTGTTGCTTGTTAATTAGAAGAGCCGAGAAATCACCCTTCAAAAACTGCCTTTTCAACTGGAAATGCCAACTGTTCAACCTCTTGTGAGAAACCTGCTGCTGGCCACCTCTGGAGCCCAAGCCCTAGATGGCAGAGTGCCCCAGCCGCACAGTAGAAACAGTCACCCTGTGCCATTTCTGCCTGTTAATTTGTGTGGAGTGTCACACTCACGATGTCTTTATCTGTTTGCCTCAGGAGCCATCCCCAGCTCTGTGCTCCTCCCTGGGACCCGGCTGGCTGAGCCTTCACCCCAAATGCCAAGCCTTCCCTCCAGCCTCCAGCTGCAGCATCTAGAGCTTTGTCTGGCTCCCACCTCACTCCTTGGATGGCTTTGCTCCTGGCTGAACAGAGCAAAGGAAGAGCTTGGGAGGCTTCAATAGTAGGTGGTAATAGCTACAGGAATTGACCTCCCAGGCTTTATGGCCTCCTTTCCTGATGGACGAGTCACAGAAATGCAAAGTGGTCACCTAGGGGACCCTAAAATCCTTCCAGACAGCATTTAGATCTCAGCCCACAGAGAGAGGGGATGCATATGTATTTGGTCTCCTGGCACAGAGCATGGATAACACTTGGGATTTCCTGAGTGGTGACTGGGTGCATCTTTTACTCCATTATTTAGTCTTTGACCTCAGCTGTTGACCCACAGGGTTTCCTGGGTTATAAAAGTATTCTTTGGTCTAATAATCTGACTTTCACTGGCTCCTGGATAGGAGATGGTCACCAGAAAACCAGGCCTTAGTTACAAGATTGGAACTTTTCATCTCACTCCTAGTCCTCCAGGGAAAGAAAAGCTGGAGTCTGAGTTAAATGATCATATCAGGCGGGAGCAGAAGAACATGTCGATAATTCTAGTACTCAGGAGGCTGAGGAGGATTGAAAATTAAGCCAGCCTGGGATGCCCAGTGAGACCCTAGCTTATGGAAAAATAAAAAAAGAAAGAAAGAAAGAAGGAAGGAAGGCAGGCAATCACCCCAACATGGTTAAGCAACCACAAAAAATGTGTGAAGGACAAGACAGAGCGTGTCAGGTTAGTGAATCCATCCACAACCTAAAACAAGGAATGCACCCCATCTCCAGGGAGACAGAAGCACTGTGGCAGGACCCTTCTGGGCCTTGCTCGGTCATCCCTTCACCTATGTGCTTTACAATAAATCAATAAACCTAAGTATTGTCCTGAGTTCTGTGAGCCAACCTGAGGAGAGGCTCATGGAGACCCCAATTTATAGCCAAATTGATCAGAGATATTTGTTAACAGGGACCCACTACTTGTGATTATCCTCTGAAGTTGGGGTGAAAGTCTAGTGGGTCTGAGTCCCTACTCTGTAGGGTTTCTGCATGAGCTCCAGGAAGTTAAAGTTGTAACTGAATTGTAGAACACCAAATTGGTATTCAATGAGTTGGAGAATTGGTTAGAGTGGAAAAGATCCCCACATAGCTGTGTCTAAAACATTCGGTGTAGTACAGAGAAGAGTTGTTTTCCCCTATTTCTAAGGGCAACATTGAAGTGTATCTCCAGAAGTGACAGGCAAGTTTTCTCAGGATGGATAGACAGAGAGCGATTTTACCTGGAGAAGAGAGAGGAAACAAGTCAGTTTCCCATGAGGACCAATATAAGTGGAAGGGTTACAGGTTTGGAGGAGAAGCAGGAACTCTGGGTTGGAAGGACAGGAAAATAAATTTCCTTTCAACAAGGGAAGAACATTCTGCACTGGGGAACAGGTTCATCTGGAGAAAGCATCTCCCCATCGAAGGTTCTGGAGCAGGCACCAACTGGTACCAAGAGCGGGGAGCTTAGAGAGTTAGGTGCCACCTCAGTGTGCACCAGGAAATCTGTGTCCACCTGTGACACTGGATGAGATGGATTCCAACCCTAATTCTGCTATTAATTTGTTGACAGTTACTTACATCACTTAACCTTGTAAAATAATAGCGCTCAGAGAAGACCACTTGGACAGGGGCCCACAGAACCACATTTCGGGGAAAAGCTCTACAAGGTGACCTAAGGTCAAGAGGGAACAGGAGAAGACACTGAGGCTCTTCCCAGCATGACAGGGCTGCTGTGACACTAGCAAGGAGGCTCTGAGTCTCAGAATTAAACTGGGGGAGGATTTTTGCAATTTGAGATGTCTGATTGATTTGAGGAACATAAAGCACGTAAGTAAAAAGTGTTTGTGCCTGAGAGTAGAAAATGACCACCGTGCCCCCTTGCACCCCCCTGGCAGGTGGAGAAAAGCACACCTGACTTAAGACTAAGCTCAGAAGCCCCGAAAGTTCATGAGAGAGCAGAAAAACCTTCTCAAATTCTAGTGAATTTGAGTAGGAAGTAGAGCGGGAAAAAGGACAGCTATGGTTTGAATGAGTCCCCCACAGTTCACATGATGGAAACAACCCCCAAGCAGCAGTGCTGAGATGTGGGATCTTTACGAGGCGATTAGGTCACAAGAGCTTTATGGATAGATTAATCCTGTTATCAAGGAAGTGGGTTAGTCATTGTGGGGATGAGTCGGGGCCCCTCCACATTTCCCCATGTGTGCTGTCCTGGGCTCCTGTCTTCCACCAGGGGTTGGTAAAGCAAGACGGTTGCCTCTAGACCCGGGACTTCCCAGCCCCAGAACTGCAAACAATGCATCTCTGTTCTTTGTAAATTACTAAGTATCATGAATTTGATTTTAGATACATAAACCAAGGATACATTTGATTTTAGATACATAAATCAAGGAAGGAATTAAAATGGCAGAAAAATAGAGAAGAAAGGGAAAAAATACCTGGTGAAGCAGATAGGCTACCTTGTAGGGAATGCTTCTTAGGATCATCCCAGAGATCTGAGCCAGCATGGCCATCCCCTGGGATGGTAGCCAGACACAAGGCTGCTAGACCAGGGCTAGGGATGGAGGCTTTAAAACCTGGATTAAAAAAAAAAAAATTGCTCCAAAACTGGTTTTTCTTCTGTTGTTACCCCCAAAGACCTCAAGATCTCTCTGAACATCTTAGGCCACTGCTATGCGGATGGCCTTTTTCACTTTAGTGGCGTAGTGGCCAATTTGGTTGACAGTCACAGGTGTAAAAGTCCCAACTTTAGTTAACGCAGACAAGACAGTCATCTTTAGCATAGGTCATGAGCCATCTTCAAAGGCTGAAAGACAAGAAAGGGTCCTTTGGACTGGCCTTCCTAGCTGTGGGTAAAATGATAAGGAGCCTGTTGCAAAGTTGTACAAGAAAATGGGCTAAATGACATTGAGAACACTCTGCAGAGCTCTCATTCTGGCTGGGAATGTGGTTACAGGGATTGGAATAGCCTGTCTGAGTGATAGGGACTTGGTGTGGGCAGCTGGAACCTAATTTCTGGCATCTGTTTGGGAGGTAGGTATGAGGGTTTCTATCCTGGAACAAATTGCCAAGCAAAGATCATGTCCTAGGCAGCTAAGGCTCCTACAACAGCCTACTGAAACCAGGAGGCTTCAGCCACATTCACATCTCATGGTTCTGGAGGCTGGAAACTTCAAGATCAAGGTGCAGGTTGGTTTGCCTCCTGTTGAGGGCCTCTTCCTGGTTTGCAGATGCTGCTTCTTGCTGTGTCCTCACATGGCAGACAGAGACTGTCTCTCTGTGTCTCTTCTTATTAGGGCTTTAAACTCATACGTGAGGCTCCACCCTTATTACCAATTATCTTCCAAAGGTCTCCCCTCCTCAAAATACCATCGCATTGAGGGTTAAGCCTTTCACAGATACATTTGGGGGAAACACAAGCATCCAACCCATATTAGATAGCATCCAGAGAGAAAAGGCAGAGCTTTTAAAAGGCTCTTAGGGAAATGCAAGTTAACTTTTTTGCTGCCAGCAAAATGGGGTGCAGAAACCCCAGTGAGAAGACTGTGAAGTTAGAGATTTGTGGTCAGACAGTGGAAAAACTCTGGGAGGCTCACCTAGAACTTCAGCATGATCCAGCTCAGTGTGCTTGGAGAAACTGACATGTTAGCAGACAACCTCAGGCTTCTTGAACTGCCTGAGGGCCTTCCAGAATCTTCATGATTAATCTGGGTGGAGGAGGAGAAAATAAAGGCCATAGAAATTTTAAAGAAAAAGAATACCACTGGAGTCTCAGGTCTCTGACATAGAAACAGAGTCATAAAAATGTTAGAATCTGCCCCAAATAGAGTGGGAATGGAGAAGGTCCAAACTCCTCCTCCTAGAACAGAGAGCTAACGATCCAATTCATGATTCTTTCTTGGATAGAATGGTATCAAAGTGAAATGCATATATCCTGCACAGTATTCATTTGTGTTGAAGAAAATGTGAGTCAGTCAAAAAATAGGCTAGAGTGATAAGTCAAAGCAGCTGGACCAATCTGCAGAGACTCAAAGCTGCCTCATGTGGGAGCTGAGGTGAGACAGGAAGAAGTCCAAGAGAGGAAGGGCTCTCTGACGATGCTACATGTGACAGGTAAAGTGGATCATCAGTTTGGTTGAGCTGGGTCATGGAGGCATGGCCTTGAGATGTATCAGGTACCTCACCTTTTCCTCTCTGGACTGTTCCCCTGCTCTGCCTTCCCCAGCGGTCTTAAATTAAGCAGCTTTGCTCCACCGTACCCTTCCGCCATGATGCTTCTGCCATGGAGACAGCCAAGTGTGGACTGGATTCCCTGAAACCACAAGCCAAATTAACCTGTCTTTTTTTTTTTTTTTTTTTTTTTTTTTTTTTTTTTTGTCTTTTTCTTTTTTTATCAGTACCAGAGATCGAACTCATGACTGCACACTTGCAAGGCAGGTGCTTATGCCGCTGAGTTAAATCTCCAGCCCCTAACCTGTCTTCTTTTAAATAGTGGGTTTTGGTTATTATGTCCCAGTGATAGAAAAGCTCACTAATAAACCAGATGTCAGATTCCAAGTTAATACTTTTTTCTGCTACCTGCCAAGCAGCATGTTGCCCAGGTGTCCCATTATAGGATTCAACAGAGCTATGTATCAGGGGACAAGGGCAAAACTGCTGTGACATAAACCATGATGAGTGAGGTGGTCCCGGGAAGCAATAGGGGTAAGAGAAGCTGTGCCCCACTGTTAGGACCTGGCAAAGTTCCCACCCATTCTAGATGCCAACCCATTATTTCTGGCACTATAGTTAAACCACTATCCATTGACTATACTTCCTATTTTGACTACTCACACAGCTCCAGAGAGCCAGAGAAGTGGGGCTCTACAGTTTTCCACGCAACCCAGCTAACAAGGAAGACCTCAGGGAACAGAACCCAGGACACTAGACTCTGAAAGCCTTAAAGAGTCTGCCCTTTGCAGTGACTTTTTGTTTTCTTTTTTCTGTCTTTCTTTCTTTTTTTTTTTTTTTTTTTTTTTTGTTGTTGTTGTTGTTGTTATATCAGGGATCGAACGCCTATGCTTCATGCTTGCCAGGCAGGCATTTATGCCACTGAGCTAAATCCAAAGCCCTTATTGGCAGTGATTTATTATCTCTTGTCCTGTCTCTTGGAATTTAATCACCATTGCAAGATATTAAAAGGGCACCAACTTGATCCAACTGTAGAGTCTGGAAGAGAGGTCTTTGGGAAGTGATAAGGATTAGATAGTGTCATCAAGGTAGAACCTCCATGACCAAATTCTGGCTTTATAAGGAGAAACACACACACACACACACACACACACACACACACACACACACCACACACAGAGTTCATTCCTATCTTCACTATATGAGCCACCTTGGGATTATTCTAGCCAGAAGCTTATTACCAGATGTGGCCCCTTGACCTCCAAGAAGAACCATGTGCCAAAATAAATGTCTTTCGTTATAACCTCCTCAGCTTTTGGTATTGTGTTATTAGCAACAGAGCAGCCTAATATACCCTCCATGATAAGATGTGAGCTGGGAGATGGGGAGTAGTTTCAGAGAGTTACAAGACCCTAGTGGACACTAGAAGTCAACAATTTAAGGAGCTGTACTACAGAGCACTCCACTAATGGCATTATATAAGGAGTCCTTTTTGGAGTGAGTGAACACCCAGCTTGGCTAAAGGGCAGAGAAATGGTAGGAAGTGAGGTTTACAAATTCAGTGTATGGCAGGCTGTGGAGACACCTGCATGCCAAGCCAATTGTTATGGCATTTTCTGGTAAGCCCTGGGGTGACTTAAGCTAGGCAGAGGTAGGTGATGGCCTAGATGTGTCCTGATAGCACCTCTCACTTCCTCCCAGTGGCATCTTTTCTTTTCTTTATGGCCAGCCAGCCCTCCATATCAGTGCCTGGCACAGAAAGTGGTGGTGGTGGTGGGGCACTGGGAAGAATTTCCTGAACTAATTAACAGAGAGCATGTCCTGGGGACCCAAAAGATGATGTTGGATGGATGTTAAATATGGCATAACATTTGCTACTGCCAATCAAAAACTCAATTATGTGGAAGAAATTTTCATTTGGTCATTACTTTTAGGAAGAACACTCTCTTTAGACTATTGTGTTACGTCATTTAGGGTGAGAGACTAACAGTAATTATGAATTTGAGGTGATAATAAAATTCTCTTTATGAACACTGAGCCTACTTAATAACCTCTTGTTTTGCTGTAGTCTTTGTGGGGCTTTTGTGAGGTTTTGGGGGCAGAAGATGGGCAAAGCATTTTTGTCTGCATGAAAGAGGCAGCCACCTGGGTTAGAGACTGCCTGGGGACAGGGAGATAGGAAAACACTCCAAGGAAAGATTGCAGAGAAACAAAACATCTAAAATGGATCTTTACGTAGTATGCTGTGACGGGATCCCTAGATCTGTCTCCCCCATGAGACCTGTAAATGAGCTGCCCACCACTGTTATTATGTGAGGGACTGTTTTTGAGTTCTGTTCTCAAGTTGATACAAGATAAAAATAGATGCTTCTGCAGTGCTGGGGCCAGAGGATCTCCAGCCCCAGCAGATGACCGCAGAATCGCTGGGTGCTGAACACGGCCCAAGGGGTCCTAAAGACAGGGCTGCAGAGAGACGAAGAGTGACCCCCAGGATAGCAGAGTCCTGGGGACAGTTGGTCCCCGGCATGGCATGTTAAACTGTGACCAGCTGGAGCCAGCATCTGAGTGTTTTCTACATTTGTATGATGAGCTTTGATTCTCCTAACTCAGCAGGACTGCAGGGGTGGGGGCGGGACAGGAGATCAACACAACAAAGATTCGGGGGAAGTTTGGGGTGTGGGGGGATAAATAATGATAGGCTTTCACATCAAGCGTACTCCGGAAATCCAACTGTTTCCCTGTCTGTGATGTTTAAGCTCACTAAAAAAGCAAATACCATATATATATATATATATATATATATATATATATATATATAGTGATTGAAATCCTCCCAGAAAGGAAGCTTCCCTGCCTGTCCGCAGACCTGGCTTCACCCTATGACTCTCCTGAGCTTGAAACAACTAGCAATAGAAATGGAAGACTGTAATTAAAGTGAGACTGGCTGATGCTGCTGTTCAAATTAAACTCCTTAAAAAAAACATTTTCAATAAAGAGAGGCTAAACTCAGCATGCTTTAGTCATTACTGTAGCACTTTTCTTCCAGGAGGGTTAAAAAATATGAACTATAGGGCATAGGAACTTTGATCAAAGAAAGTATTTTAGAGCATGTTATTCCCCCTCTCTTTCATTAAAATTACACCACTGTGATCCAACATTCTACAAGCACAGATATACACTTCTACCCAATGAGGATAATAGGACCTCAGCTGCAGGGCTGGACCTCCCTTTTAGAATCTATTGGGAGAAAGTCACACATATAAAAATATATATGATAAAGAATCTACATAGAAATACACAAACATAAGTCCTTGTTTCCATGTAATGGTTTCCATGTACTTGTTGCCAAAGTAGCTGTTTTGAACTTGGGAACACAAGAAAAATATACTGATCAGCTCAAGAAACTAAAACCATGTATCATGATACAACTCATGGGAAGCCAGAGAAGAAAATCAGACAGACTTTGGAGAGAAACCCAGGCCCAAGGAGCTTTCTGTTCTCAGAACTGAGGGAAAAGGGAAAGAGAAGACAAGATAAGAGCAGAGGGCAGGAGAGAGGAAAAAAAAGATGGTTGAGAGGACAGGAGGGGAGGCAGGCAGATGCCTCCAATCACAAAGAAGAGAAACCAACTCAAACCAGTTTAAGAAAAAAGGACATGCATGATAAAGACAGAGGAGGTGAGCGACCCACAAAAGCCTTCTCAGATGGCCCTAAAGAAAGTTCTGGAAATGTCCAGAAATCCATTCCCAGACTCTTCCTGCTGCTCTGCCCTATTCCTCCTCACCCACCTTTTATCTGCTGCCTTCCCTCCCCACAGCTCAGGCTCTCCACAAGAAGAGCCCAGGGTCTCAAGACTGTATACACATGTTCCCCTCATCCAGCTGCCTGCCGAGGCCTAGTAGCTATTTCTGAATGCCAACTCCAGCTTGCCCAGAGGGAGAACTGGGTTGGTCCACATGCCCACCTCAGTCCTCCACTGGCACAAAGGGGATCACATCTTGTGAGTGCAGGCCAGAGTCTGTGCCTGGAGGGAAGGCCAAGCCTACAGAGCAATGAGAAAAAGATGAAGGGAAGGTTTGGGAAGGTGGAGAAGACAGGACAGCAATAAAGGAAGACCGCAGGGACCTCTTCATCTTCCTCTTCTGAGAAATCTTGATGTCTCCCTCATCCCAGAAACAGATAAGCATTGTTCTACAGCTGTCAGACTAGAGCATTCTGGGGAGACCTGCGGAAAAATGAGCATGCATGAAGACAGCTATACTTGCCACAGGCTTTCTTCCTGGAAGTCTCCTCCTGAACTCTGACTGTTTACACCTTCTTACCTGTTCTTTAACAGGTAGGCTCTTCACTAAAAACCACACCGGCTCTGGTGATGGCATCCACACTGCCATCCCCCTTAAGCATATTTTTATTTATTTATTTATTTATTTATTTATTTATTTATTGTCTTTTTGAGACAGGGTCTCACTATGGGGTTCACGCTGGCCCTGGGCTCACTTTGTAGCCCAGGCTGGTCTCAGACTTGCAATGATCCTCTTGCTTCAGCCCCCGAGTGCTGGGATTACAGGAGTGTACCACCATGCCCAGCTTTAATCAGATTTCTAAAATGGTACCCCATTTCAGCTTACTCCCAAACAGTGAGTAGGCAAAAAGCATAGACAAGGTAGAGGACCAGGGCATCACTGCCTCCCTCACACCCAGTAGTTGAGTTCCACTTCTGTGGTCGGGAGTTTGATTGAAGCCAGTCGTCCTCCAGGCCAGAACGTCCTCCTATTAATAAGCTTAGATCTGTTCACAGTTTACCCAGCTGTTTGTTAATAAATACCGGATGTCTTCCAGATTCCATGCAATGTGCTAGGCACTGGTCATATAGTCATAAACAGTGCAGATACAAGTCTCCACTTTCACAGAGCTTCAAAGATTTGAAAGGAACACAACCACTGAAGAAATAGTGCTATAAGTGAGAAGTATTAAAAGAGGGAGATAAAGGGCATGGAAAGAAATGAATCAAAGAAGGCCTTCTCTACAAGTGCCTGCCTGGCAAGTGTGAGGTCATGAGTTCGATTCCTGGCAGCAGGAGAAGGAAGAGGAGGAAGAAGAAGAGGAAGAAGAAGAAGAAGAAGGAGGAGGAGGAGGAGAAGAAGAAGAAGAAGAAGAAGGAGTAGGAGGAGGAGGAGAAAAGATGAAGATGAAGAAAAGGACAAGGAGAAAGAGGAAGAAGGAAGAAGAAAAAGGAGGAGGAGGAGGAGGAGGTCTCTTCTAGGTGAAATTGAAACAGTCTTGAAAGTTCATCTATGAGTTTGCAAGGATTGTGATAACAAGGATCATATACTGAGTGACTTAAACACCGGAAAGGTATTTCCTCACAGGATGCTGGGAATCTAAAATCAAGGTGTCAGTGGGACTGGCTTCTTATGAAATCTCTGTTTTTGGCTTATGGAGTTGTTTGTTTTGAAACGAGGGCTCCTTAGGCAGTGCAGGCTGGCCTTGAACTCACTTATGTAGCCCACGCTAGCCTCAAACTCACAGTGATCCTCCTGCCTTAGCCTCCTGAGTTCTGGGATTACAGGCATGAGCTACCAAGCCCAGCCAGATCATTGTTTTCTGGTGTCCTCACATAGTCTTCCTCCCTCTGTGTGTGTCCTCATCTCTTCTTCTTATAAGGATACTAGTCAGATGGAATTAGAGCTCACCCTAAAGATCCCACTTTAGTTTAGTCACTTCAAATCCAGTCACATCTGAGGCTCTAGAGATTAGGGCTTCAACATATGAATTTTTGGGCAGCACAATTCATCCCATAAAGGCCTACTTGGTGCTAACTAGGAGACAAGTCTTGGAAAGAATGTTCTAGAAAAAAAGTAGATAGATAAGAGCAAAGTATGAAGGGTCTATTAAATCAGTTAAGTAAGAAATACATAGTTGAAGCTCTGTAAGTGGAGGATAACATAAGCATCCCTCAT
The DNA here is from genome assembly GCF_034190915.1 of Cavia porcellus. Taxonomy (NCBI): domain Eukaryota; kingdom Metazoa; phylum Chordata; class Mammalia; order Rodentia; family Caviidae; genus Cavia; species Cavia porcellus. The sequence continues at coordinate 42,543,633 of NW_026947496.1, read as the reverse complement.
TTTAGAAAGATCATGTGGGTGACACTGAGGGAAATGAACTGAAAAGAACAAGAGTGGATGCACGGAGACCAACATGGCTGCTAGTGCCAGTGGCAGGGAAAGGTGACTTGGACTTGAACGTTGGGGGAGAGTGGGTAGTGGATGGGTTGGATAGATGCTCAGAATTAGAATCTTCTGCACTGGGTTATAAGTGTATATATTCAAAACTAAGGGATGCGGACAGCAACAAGCTCAGGAGCAAAGACAGAGGTGGGAAACAGTGCAGAAAAGTTGGTTTTTGAAGACAGTGACAGAAATGGAAAGCTTGGCTTGCCTTTGGGATATCCAAGTGGGGCTATGGGAATAGACAACTGGAGAGAAGACAGAGACTCAGGTAGAGGATCTAGTTTGGGGGCTCGTTAGAATGTGAATGTAGACTGAAACCACAGGGGAGCAGGGGAGTGAGAGAGCCAGAGCAGAAATCCTGGGAAGTTTGGATATTGCAGGACTAAAAAGAGGAGAAGACAATAAGGAAATTCAAGAAGAAACCAAGAAAATGTGGCACCTCAGGAGCCGAAGGATCATTGTGCTCCCAGAAAGGAGGGGCCAACAGGCAGCATGGTGGTGCATAAAGCTGGAGAGGCGGTGGGTATACCCATCTAGAGGTCACTGGCAGCCTGTGTGGAAGCAGTTTCTGAGGTGTGTAGGGCTGAAAGCCAAACTTTCCTGGGAAAAGGAGGAACAGTCATATTTGCTTGGGAATGGGAGGAAAGAAGCTGTCAGAGTTGGAGAGGTTAGGGATCCCTAAGGAACTTTTACAGTGGAAAGCCTTTTGAGCACACTTAGATCATGTTGGGGAAGAGCCAGCAGAAAAGTCACAGATCCTGGGGACATGAGAGGGAACTTGTGCCTTAGGAAAGAGAAGGGTCAGTTCCTCCATTTCAGCAGATCCACTCAGAAGCCATAATTACAGCAGTGAACTCCAGCTAAGTGCTGTGTGGAGGGGGACTGTTAGGACTGCAGATCATGAATGTAGGTTAGATGGACAAATTAACAAAGGAATATACTAATGAAAGAATACCCAGCACATCTGACCATAGACATGACTCCAGCTTGTTCTTTTTTATAAGATCTTTTATAAGATGACCACTTGTGCTCTTTGGTTACTTGGTATTGGGAGTAGCAGACTGAACCTCCTATGACCATACAGAAGTAGGCCATTGAGCTACCCACAGGCCAGTCAGAATTTGGTCTTGGAAGGGCCATTGTTACAAGCAGAAACAACAGGCCGTGTTTGCCTTGGAGTCAGGCTCCTCCCTCTTCTGTCCTCCCGCTCCCACCTCCACCCTTCCTGCCCCTGGTCCTCCCCAACACCAAGGCAGGTACAGCCTCTGCCTGCACGGTACACCTGCCTCCGTGGACTCTGGGGTCCAGAGAAAAGCCTACTAGAATATCTGCACCATTGAATTTCAAATTAAATCGCCCCCATAGCCCTGCTTCTCCAGTTAGTGGGCTCATTAGGGCTGCGATAATGGAACAGCTCTTTCTGCTAATGGGCCAGGAGCAAGTGAAGGAGGGAACCGGCCCCTCTACTACTTCACAAAGGAGAAACGAAGAAGGGAAGGTCACTGACTAAAGCTCCAAAGTTTTAAATGTTTTGGAAGAACTTTCTCTTGACTATAGGAGATCTGGAGCATGAAGAATGGGTTCACCAAGACGTGCTTATAAACAGAACACACCTGCATGCACACCAGGGATGGAAGTGCAGAGTTCTAGAATTTATCATCCCAGAAAGTTCCATTGTTAATCTACCCAACCACATGCAGGGACGCGTGGCATCGCTGAAGGCTTTTGAGAAACCCATGGGGGCTGCTTGCTGGATTAATTTAGTTTGGCTTGACTCAGACTGCATGAACCACAGGTTCTAAGCTGGGTCCCCTCTCTGGGGTGTGAAATACTCTTGATGGTGACCTGATAATTAGACATAGGGAAGTTTACCGGCCTGCTCCTGACACTTAGCTCTGGGCACAGTATCAGGCTTGTGTGTCTACAGCTACTGGGGCATAGGGACTCTGACTCAGAGCTTTTGCTAAGCTCAGGCTCCACTGGCGACCCCCAGCGACCACACCAGGGATCATGGAGAAAAGGAAGCCCCTCTGTTTCCCACCTGTCTCACTCTGATCATGTTTACTTGCTTAGAAATTTGGTCACCTTAAGAAAGCAAGAGCTAACCCAAAGAAGGAAAGATATCTGTGCTTCCAGACATAAACAGAGAACTAAGAGAAGCCCCAACTGAGTACAGACTGGCAGTCTTTCACTAAAGAACAATAGCAAAGGGTTTATCGTGGCGTGGGAAGATGAACTATTTCTCAGTGGCCCTGTTGAAAGCATTTAAGTTGGACTTCATGGAAACAGACAGGGGCTCAGTTCCTGACCTTGCTCTTTTGCCTGACCTGGGTCATTTCCCCATTGGCAGGCGACATCAGGGAAAGGGAACCAGGTCTGTTCAACCCAACCCCACTCCAAGGCTAGTACCTGTGATACTTAGGTGGGAGAGTTCTTGGGCCATCTGAGGACTATGAGCAATGCAGTGACCCTTCTAAGTCTCCTCCCCCACCTGCCCGCCCATCTGAAGTCCTGCAAAGGGATTCTCAGCCATCCAGAAAGCCTGCTGTTTCAGTGGCCCAAAGGGACACGCCTGCAAGTGGGACATAAATGTTTCACATACCTGATGGCCTCAGCCAGGCTAGTTATAGCACATGAAGGGGGAAATAAAGAGGGGGAACATCCCATGACAACCAAATGAAACACAACCAGGGTTTAGGAGACCCCTGGGACTCATAAGTCTCTCTTATAGTGCACACCCCATAGAGCCACCAAGTGAGGGAAAAGCAGGTGGTCACCAAGTAATTCACCAAAGTCCTTATTCCTCCTACCTCTGCCCCATCGCAGCCACATCCTCACACTTTCTATGTCCCCTCTGTGCCTCCTCACCTCTCCCGAGCACTAAGGGTTTCTGGGACTCTGGTCCTCATCATAGAGAAAGTTCCTGGTGAATCAGTCTTACTACAGACAGTAGGACAAAGCTGACATTTGCCAAGCCTCACCTCTGTGTGACAGACTGTGCTGTCCTGCACAGAGGCCTTTGTCTCATCCTCAGAAAAATGCTATGATGTCCACTTTATAGATGGAGAAACTGAGGCTTAGAGATGTTAGTAACTTGCCCAAGATCACTGGAAGTATAGAGCTGACCTCAGAATCTAAAGATTTAAATATTTTTTTGGAGGAGACGCAAGGTCTTGCTAAGTACTCAGGTTGACTTTGAACTTGCAACCCTCTTGCCTCAGCTCCCAAGTAGCATTACAGGTGTGCATCAGGGCACCCAGTTCTGACCCCAGAATTTAAACTGAGGCCCTTTATCCTCTTAGCTTTTCACTGGTTGTCTTCCTTAAAACACTCAGAGCACTTGAACATATTAAACACTTAGCAGATGGGCAATGTTTAACCTGAAACCCTAATCACTAAGTGATTTTACCTAGGACACCTACATAAAGGCATATTTAGGAGCCCACTCAAACTGCCAGGCAGTCACCCCCAGGCACCGTGAACTATACACACTGTTACCATTTCTGTGAGGAGCTACCTAGTCTTTTTGCTGCACAGGGACATATTCATAGCGACAGTTAGGCTACCCTTTTAGAAAATGGGCCAACAGGCCACTAGCTGCTTCATCAAGGTCCTAAGAATCGGCTGTCCTGGGTGTCACACACTGTCCCAGCTTCCCTCAGAGATATAGGACATTCAGAACTCTTGGAAGAGCCAAAATCCTCGGCTTAATTACTAGAGTATCTGGATTCAGGCACCAGTTTTCTCTTGGTGGGTGCACCATCCCATGGCACAGATGTGGCAAATACTCATCCTGGTCTCTGGGGCCTTGGGCAGCGCCCACTCAGCCATATGCCCATGATTTCATGGCCACACAGTTGCTGTTGTTTCACTCAGCAAATCTGCATAGTCTCCTACAATCACAGGCATGGAAGAAGACAATCAGAAATTTCCCCAAACTCCAACTCAGAGTGGGCTGGCTAAGTTGCAGGTAGAACTTGGGGCCGGTCATTAGGAGCTAACTTCCGGTGCTAGACCACCCCGTGACAACTTGTCTGAGCCTCAGTCTTCCACTTGAAGGGGACTGTACTACCTCAGTGGACTCAAGCTGTGCTCCAGGAGCCCTAGGATTCCAAGAGCCAGGTGGGAGAGTTGCCCTGGCTTACCAGTGCCCAGACCCTTCATGGGCTGTGCCCACAGGCAGCACTGCCCAACACTGACTCAGTGCCCATGAGAGTGATAGAAGCAACAGAGGGAGGAGGTGGCAGATTCCACCCAGCAGTCCCACTTCTCTGTCATATATAAGGTTTCAAGAAGAATCTGCTGCGGCTCTGGAAGCTTCAGCCACCCTCGGGCTGGAGGCCTCCTGAGTCCTTCTGCCCAGGAGACTTCTTCCCAGCAGGAGGCTCCATCTGTGCTCATCCTGTCCCCGAGAGGCTGCCATGAAAACAAGAAGCCTGAGTGGGCCATCTCCTCCTCGTTGCCCTAGAGGTAGCTGCTGGATTTGATAGTACTGAAATAACTTCAAGACTAGGAAAAATACCACATTAAAATTAGAAGTGACTTCAACAGTATCCATTCCACACCACCCTGCCACACAGCCAGCCTGAGCAGAATCAAGCCGGATCTTAGCTCTCATCACGAGTTTGTGGCCTCCCACAGCTGGTTACTGATGCCTTCCTGAGTTACCTGAGCTGGAGGACCTCTGGAAAGGGAGGCTTCAAGGAGATCCTTGCCCCGTCCACCAGCGTCAGTCCTCCATGGATCCTGGCCTCCTCTACTTGGGGACCTGGTCAGGGGCTCATGAGACCAGTGTCTGAAAATCCTAAAGCTCTGCTCTGTGTCTGCACCAGAAAAGACAGCTTCAAGTGGCATGCCATCTGCGGATGTCACTCAGAAAGCTGATTTGAAAAAGTAAATTCAATGAACAGAGTATCCATTTGAGACTGCAAGGGAGTTTAACAGGCAGAATGTAATTACACAGGTTGGAATGCGGCCAAGACATTGGCGCTCCCAGGGAGCCTACTTGGTCTCAGAAGCAGCAGTGCAATGGCTTTGGAGGCAGTGCAGGTTCCCAAAATCTGAGTACAGAAGGGACTAAGAAAGTGACCTGTGATCCTGTGCCTTCCCACCTTCTGCTTCCCTCGGGGTGTGCTGGGTTTGCCTGAATTGTCTCCATGCTGCACCTGCTTGACAGGTTCCAAGGCAAGCTGGGCTCAGCCACCAGTTCCCTGATGGTAGCCTGGCCCCAGCCGGCAGCTCATCACAGAAACAGATGCTCACCTTCTGAAGGCCCAGAGCAAGGTGTACAAGCCAGGAATGCCCCAGTGGGAGGACTTTTCGCATTATTTTGGTCCTAGGTCCTCAAAGTACTTGCTTGACTCAGAATGGGATTTCAATGCAACCTGCTCAGGTGCCATGGAGAGATCTGAGGGTCTCTAATCTGGCTGACCCCTTTCTAGCCATAGATAAAAAGGCAAGCAGCAGAGCCCACCAGGGCCACGGCTTTCTAAGAGCATACCCATCCCTTCACCCTGCAACCCCCGACTGTCCTACCTGAAGGGGAGCGAGTTGCATAATCAATAGTCATCCTCCATGCAGAGACACCGCTCCTGCAGGAGCCTGCCCCAGGGGCACATGTGGCAGGGGGGAAGGGCTGCAATCAGGGAAGGAAGTCTGCGGAGGTGCCTAGGGCACCCAGCTTCTGCCTGGGGGGATCTGGAAGGATTCGGGGAACTGGGGACACTGAAGCTGGAAGTATTGAGCAGATCATTCAGAACTGGCAGACAATTTCCCCAGTTGGGCTGAGAACATTTCTCAGCTCCCCTAGGGCAGAGGAGCCTTCTGCGTTCAGGGCCTAGCTCTGTTGGAACCTGGGTCATGCCAGGCTGCATTCCTGGAGCTTTCCCATGGTGGAGGAATTAAGGGCTCAGATGCAAGTACACCCCTTCCTCTAATTTGTGCTCTGGAAGCATCTGATTCATTAACCTTTCCCTTCTAATAAATGCCTCTTTAGGGCCAGGGATATAGCTCAGTGGTACAGCACCTTCCTGGCAAGCAAAAGGTCCTGAATTTGATTCCCAGTACCCACTAAATCATAAATAAATTTTTAAAATGCCTCTTTCATCCACTCCTTTCCTTTCCTCTCTGCATCAACAGCATCACTCTGCTTGATGCAGTTTTAAACATATCCAAGAGTAGCAAAAACAATTTAATGAAATTATGTTACCTAAATTCCACAGTTTTTGACTCATGGCCAGGTTTGGTTCACCCATATCCTCCTCCTATTTCCCTAACTTTTACTCTGGGCATCATTTTCTCTATAAATATTCCCAAACAAATCTACAAAAGATCAATATTATCAAATATCCAGTCAATGATCCTACATTATGGATTTGCTGACTGCATCCTTGAATACCATTTAATAAATTTCTCTACCCTTTAACTTCCTGTACATTGACATGTAGCCTTAGCAATTTAATTTGATTCACGTCTGATTTTTTTCCAAGATATTTCAAAGATGCTGAGTTCTTTCCAATCACACGATATTTGGTTGGCTCTTTTTGTGAGGAATCAGTGATCATTGCTCAGATCCATCCATTCATTAGAGTCTGCCAAACTGTGATGATCTCACCCTGTAATTCTGTTATAGCTGCAATGCTTCCAAAATGTGACACTTCATATGGGAAAAGCAAAATGAATCAATCCTTTTTTACATCAGTTTCCCAAAGAATGAACTGTTTCTCCAATGTCTGCCAAAAGTGGCCAATTGGGAGTATTATTTTTAGCGTCATGGTCACGACATGGACTTCACCATATTCAATGCATTTTAGTCCCTCCCTGTCAGTTCCTGGCAGTTACTGTCCTAAAAGGTGCCTGGCTTGCCTTGTCCTTGGCCAGCAGGAACTGCCTGGCTCCTGACAACTTCCCTGCTTTCTGGTATGACTGGATGTTCCAGGCTCATGCTGTACATTCATCTCACTCTTGTTTATTTCAACAGCGAGTCCCTTGGCCCAGCCTCCAATCTGTCTTGTGTCTTCAATACAGCCAGAATAATCTCTCTTTATATGAATTTCAGCTCTGTTTCTCTCCCTGGGAGGCAGTGGGAAGCGGGGGAACAGACTTGAACTTGAAAACTTACTGGATCAATTACATGTCCTGTAAGCCTAGACGGGTTTCTTGGTGCTCTAAGCCTCGGTTATCTCATTTGTGAAAACAGGAATAATACTATCTTGCCTCAGAATGATGGTTAAAAATTAAATAAATGTAAATACACATCTTGTCAGTATATATTCCTTTTCTTTTTCCTTCTAAGAAACACATGCGGCTCCTACTTGACTTGGACCTAGATGTCCCCTCAAAGCCTCTTGTGCTCATCCGTGGAATTTTTCAAAAGTGGCTAGATTTAGGGTGTGTGACTCGGGATTGAGGCTGCAGTGCTGGGATAAAGGGTGTGCAGAACGGAAGCCCCTCCCTGGGTGTGGATGGCACCAATCCGTGGTTTTGGCCTGGGTGGAACACGAAGGGGCAGACTGAAGGCAGGCAGGCGAGCTGCGGCTTGGCTCTGGCTGCCGCTGCCTCCTCCCTCCTCCCTGCTCTGCCATGGACTCTTTCTCCTCCGTGAAGCCCCTCTGCCATGCCACCCTGCTGGGAGCCAGTCAACTGCGGAGTGCAACCACCACAAACTGTCAGGTAAATAAACCTTTTCTCCTTAACAGGTGGGTGTTGAGTATTTTGTCTCAGTAACAAGTAAGGAAGACAACTCCTGACACCCATCCTGTTGTCTAAACTCCCAGGCCCTTTTGTGGGCTCCACTTCATCCTTCTAATCTTGCTTCTAGACTGTTCTTCTTGCACCAGCCACTCTTTGCTATTCTGTCTACTCTCACTTGAGTTACTAATTCCCTCATCAACCTTTGCTTTCACTTCCCCTTCTATGTACTTTTAAATTTTTGTTGCTGATGATCTAAGAGAATGAAACCCCCAAGCTACCATATGTCCAGTACAAGCTCGTGTTATCTAAAATTGAAGAATAAATTTTAGAAACAACAAAAAGTTAAGGGTGGAATATATTTGTGGAGAGAAAGAAAGCTTCTGTCTGAGAGACAGAAGGAGTCCTGAGCGGGTTGCCAGAGACTCTGTCTTTTCTAGGGACTTTTGTAGAGTAAAATTATGGGGTGAGATGAGTTCGAGGTGGAGAAAACTGGGAACTCACAAGGGAGATGGACATAAGGTGGGACAGAACTATGTTAACCAGTAAGATCAATTGCTGAGTAAAACTGATCGCATTGGGAACAAATGGGGGAGTAAGTCATGTAGAAAGTGAACATTTTTAAGGAAGCAGTGACTCTTCCCAAAGCGGGTTGGGCTGGTGATTCCTGGCTTCTTCGGGGTGATAGGGAACTATTTAGAATATCGATCCTTATGATATGAGTGCATTTGTTCGATCTTTTGTCCTGAGGCCTGGCCCACAACAGGAGGTGTCTGTCTGCCCCTCAGCTGCAAGCTATCTGGGCTTCTGCACTGGCTCCATCCAGGACCCAGCCCTGTCTCACTGCCTATAATATTTCTAACTAACTCGGCTGCCTGTAACACTGGTACTCGAACCTAAGCAAGCTCTCAAGCCTGCTAAGCATTTGTTGTACAATTGAGCTCTACTTACAGCCACTTCTTTTCAAAAATGTCCCATATTTCTTTTGTTAATGCCTGTCTGTGAAGTCTGAGTTCACATTTCTCTAAATCCCCTCGTTTTCTTCCCATCTCATAAAATCTTGCCTGAGGTTCCCATCTCTGTTAAAGCCATTTTCTGAAAGACCCACTAACCCAGTGTGATAGTTAACTGATTGTTTCAATTTGAGTAAGAAACACTCAAGTAAACTGGATTCAACATACTGCTGAGTGTGACTAAAGGAATTTATAGAAGACATAAGATCCATCCTGGGTGTGAGTGGCACCAACCAATAAGTTTGTGGTCTGAATGAAATAAAAAAGAGGGCCGGGGATAGAGCTCAGCGGCACAGGGCCTGCCTGGAAAATTCGAGGTCATGAGTTTGATTCCTGGTGAAGAAAAGGAAAGAGAAACAAAGAAGGAAGGCTCACTTCTGTCTTTTGGGAGGCGCTCCAGTCTTCAGCTTTACCTTAAGACCTTGAGCATCATCTCCTGGCTCCCTTCAGCTTCTTGATGTGGAGTCACACAGAACACTACGGTGAGCTCCAGGCCTTTGTCCTTTGACTGGACTTTTCAGATCTGCAGTATGCAGGCCACTGTGCACTTATTCCACACCTGATTCTGCAGGTGACCATTGTAAGCCTATCTTGCAAATCCTTATCTATTTATGTAACTTGCATTAAATCTGTTCCTCTACTAAGGACTGACAGACAGACCCAGGAAGAGCATAGATTAGGAACCAGTCTTTTGGAAGCTACCCTTGTCAGCTCACAGATCCCTGGGCACTATGCAGGGACTATGACTGCACAGAGCGAGATTCAACATGTAGTTGTGTGTGTTTATGTGAATCTACGCACACATCAGTGCCTTCTCTTACATGTGTGTCTGTGTGTACACAGGCATATCTGGGTGTACATATGCAAGTAAGCCCACCTATATGTATGTCCTTGTATATTCATATATGAATATGTGGGTGTGCATGCATATAGGGATGTCTATGTGTGCGTACATATGTGTTGTATGCACATATGACTGGTTGCCTTCAGGAAGCCAGTCTCTTGGCCTATTCTCAGACAGAATTGCCCAGTCCCAAGGCTCTGCCTTCCCTCAGATTTCATCCAGGATGTGGGAGGGCAGAGATTCAATGGTGGTCTCAGTTTTCTATACTATATGTATATAGCCCTTGTCTAGAACAAAGAAAAGAGCTACAAATGACTAGAGAAAGCTTTCCCATATTATAGCAGCCAGGTCTGACATGAAAGATGAACTCAACACAGACTTCTCCATGGAAGAACTTTCCATGGAGGAGCAACAAGGAGCAGCACTCAGCAGGGACAACTGCCGGTTCCCAGGTTAGGAGGATCCTGCTCAGCGATGTGAACTCCTCCCCCCAGGAGCCCAGGATGTGGCCCATCCACCCTCAGGCCTCCCTGGCTTCCCAGGGCCTCTTTCAATGTCAAGTACATAGGCAGATTGCAGGGAGAGAGAAAGAATTGCTGGGGATATAGCTCAGTGGTAGAACACGTGCCTACCATGCAGAAAGCCCTGAGTTCAATGTCCAGTACTATATGGCAAGAAAGAAAAAAGGAAAGAGGGAGAGAAAGAGAGACAGACAGAGACAAAGAACAAGAGACAGAGACAGAGAGAGCTATTAGATTGATGGATATGTCTCTTTGCAAGGCATAGTGGTGCATATTTATAATCCTAGCACTTGGAAGGCTGAGGCAGGAGGATCACTGTAAGTTTGAGGCCAGCCTGGGATACTTAGTAAGTTCAAAATTAGTCTCAACTACATTGCTAGACTTTGTCTCAATAGTAAAAATAATTACTACTTCAATGCCCCACTCCCTTCTTAGTGAATAAAAAAACCGAGCTTCAGGGTAGGAGATCATTTGTTTTGAAACAAAACAAAATCCTTGCTGTGTTTCGCTGGGTCATTTAAATTTAAAAGACATGATTACTCCACTGTAAAAAGGCATAACCCAGTTCAGTGATGGCGAGCCTTACAGAGCTTTCAATGATATAAACAGCCCACTGTGGCATGCGTGTCATAGGTTCACCGCCACTGACCTAGATGATAGGGAATTAGGTGAAACTGGGTTACATGCTCAGAATAATAAGGATAACAACTTAAGCAACAAAACAAAACAAAACAAAAAAAAACCTTGAATTTTCGTGCATCAGAGACTCCTTAGGACAGGAATGGCTACATTTCAAGTTGTCACCCATCACCTAGCCCTGGCCATCACAAAGAGGTCCTGGCTGCTGTGCTTCCATGACTAGAGGAAGGGGACCAAGGAAGTGGGCTACGTCCCAGGTCTCTGGCAACCCAAGAACTAAGGCTGGAGGACAAAAGGTTATTCTGCACCCAGGGGGCACCAGAAAAGCAGGCTACGACATGGCATGTTGACCAAGCAGCACTGAGACTACCCTCAGTGGTCACCCTCATTCTAAAGACCCCTGCACCTGGAGGTAGATGGAGACACATGTTCTTTCTACAACCAATGGGAAATGGGAGCTCAAGTTGCTTTGTGGGTTGTTAAAGGAATGGCACCGTCCTTCCCCCCAAATGGGTGGAGCACTTGGGGACATCCTAGAAGCAGATGACTGTGCCTCAGGTGTTCACTATAGAGGGCCCTTGGGGATCCATTCATGTTTGGGTTGGCACTGATCTCGAATTCTGGGTCAGCAACTTCCAAGGGGTCGTGGGGACTGAAAGGAGGAGGTGCCTAGCAACAGATGCACCACATGCCATCACATAAAACAGTGACAGAGCATAGAGCCCCAGGTCACATTCTAAGCATGGCTTTCAAATGCCAACTCCCACCTTCACAGGCTCAACACAGGCACAAAGATCTGGGTGTGCAAAGTGCCAGCCCAACTCCAGCCCACTTGCTGCCACCCACGGGGGTTGCTCTCCATCCTGCGTGGCCCCGGGGAGATCTGTCCTCACTGGGCCCTGCAGAGAGCACACCTGACTGTGATAGATGCCAGCATGCTTGAAAAAATGTGCAAGCTCTTCTTTATTCCTAACAGATAAAGGAACACGACGTGTGCTTCTTTCTGGAGCAGGTCATGCACAGTCTGTCCTCAATGGCCCATCCCATTCAGGCTTCTCAACAGAACCCAGAAAACAGCCAGGTGCCACTAGGCCAGCCTTCCTGGGAGGCCCTGAGGGCAGGATTCTTAAGAGTTTTCTTCCTTCCTGGAAAACTTGGAAATCCAAGCTCACAAGGGTGGGTTAAGTTGCTCCCTCTGGGGCCCCAGGAAACTGTTTAGAGTTGGTTTACTTATTTCCACTATTTAAGATGAGCCAAAGGCTAGGGACCCCTCCTGTTTTCTCCGGGAGGCTGCCCTTGTCCATCGACACTCGGTCAGCATGTCTATTCCCTGCTTTTCACACAAGAGTAGGTGGAAGAAGCCCAGAAAGGCAGCCACTTGCTGTCTCGAACCTCACCAGTGCAGAGGAGACCACTGCCCTGCGGAAACAGAGCAGCAATCAGGGTCAGGCCAGTGAGGTGATGACCCAAGTGCAGACTTGAGGGCACTCACTCCCGGATGAGACTGAGTATCTCCTTAGCCCAGCAGCTCACCTGACTCACCCTTGGCCCAACCCTGCTTGGGAACAAACCTTGCTTGTGTTAGATAAGTCACTAGTTCTAACATCTGCACTAAATTCTTCTGCTTCAAGTTGAATAAAACTTGGGGCTGTTGCTGAGAGAGACATAGACAGAATCAGGCGGACGGATGCTGGATTCTCATAGGCCCTGCTACGTTCCTCTCAGTTGTACCCGGGTCGCCTTCCCTTGGCTCACATTCATTGTTTCTTCTTCCCAGCCCTGCCTGCCTCTCCACCTCTTTTGATCCTTGCTCAGAATCCCTTCTTTTTTTTCCATAATCCCTTCTATTACCAGGCATTTTCTTTTCCTTTCACCTTGTTAATCCTCCAAGTTCTCCCATTCACTCGGTGGCTTCTGGCTGCAAAGCTTGGATTGTCCACTGGGCATCCCTGGCAGCAGAGCACAGTGCAGCCACCTGGGGACTTGCATGAGCCCTTCTTCCTCCCCCAAAAAACATAATTACATAATTACATTTTATGTAATTGCATAATTACATTTTATGACCATGTTATCTATGATGTTTCCATTCACCCAAAAGTTGTAGGATTTTTTCCTTCTGATTTCCAAGAACCCATTAAAGTATTGTGGCCTCGTGTCTTTGGGTTCTCAGCTCTGGCAGGCAATGTTGGCCTCACAGAGTTGACAAGCTGACCCTATCTTGAGGTAAGGACCTCAGCCCTGATTGCCCATGACAGCACCCTGGGGAGCTTCTAGAACCTGTGAACAAGAGGCTCTCCAACACTGCCTGCAGAATCTTGGTCAACAGTCATTTTTAAGAGCTACCCAGGTGATACAAGTGTGCAGTCAAAGCTGAGAAGCCACAGTTCGCCCTGCTACCTGCCCAACAGAATTCTGCAAGATTTTAAAAGAGTGCTTGGGGTGGCAAGAGCTGTGCGTCAAAATTATTAAAGCCTTTGGTGGGTCCCACGGTCAGCATGAGAGCCACAATCAGTGCCTGGCAGGACCTGTCTCTGGGGGCCCCACTGCTAGCCCTCTTCCTTGGTCCCGTCTTAGAGGGTGCAAAAGGTTGGAGAGGACAGAATGGTGGGAGGGGATGAAAGAAAGTGTTAGAAATTATGATATTAATACCCTAAAATAGGCAGCACCACCAAGACCCATCTTCTGACTGTGGGAAGGGGGGACATGCCATCTGCAGACAGGGCCCAGAGGGCAACAACATACACACAGAAGATAGGGGGACCATGAAAGACTGTAACAGAGAGTGGACACAGGCCCCTGGTGCAAATGAGTGGCTGCAAAGGTGGAGAGGGGCAAGGGTCCTGGGGTCCTGCCCACATGATGCTCTAGGTCAAGTAGGCTTGTTGGTCCTACCAACCAGCTGATGGCTCCCCCTGCCCAGGTGGGCATCCATGGAGCTCCAGGCTCTGGGTTTCTGGAGAAGGACCAGGAGGAGAGCTTTGAGATTTTGACTGATAAAGACACGGAGGCAAGCTGGGAATGGAGAGGCAGCAAGGGCAAGAAGAGACAATTAAAGGCAAGAAGACAATTAAAGGCAGATGTGCCTCTTTAGTATCTTATGGACCTGCTGGGAAGCTGGTGCAGAGTCTCAGGTTATGCCAGGAAGAATGAGGAGACCTGGTGAGTCATGCCTGGTGAGTTGGGCATGTTTCACCTCTGTGCCAGGATCCTCCATTTCATTGGGATATTGTGAGCATTAAATCACCACTTAAGTTCCCAATTAAATATAGGGCTGGGGATGTAACTCAGTGGTAGAGTACTTTCCTAGCATGCACAATGCCCTGATTTCAATCCCCAGTATCACTAAATAAATCAATAAATAATAAATAGAATAAAATAAATGTAACCCACTTGAAGAATCTAAATTAGTATGGTCCTTATGGAAATCACCATAGAGAGCCTCAAAAAAGCAAAGACAGAGCTACCATATGACTAAGCTATACAACACCTTGGTATATACCCAAAGGCAGCAAAGTCAGCATACCATAGGAATTCTTGCATTCCTGTGTTTATTATGGTACAATTCACAATCAAGATATGGAACCAGACTAGGTGCCAATCAAGAGATAATGCAGTCAGCATGGTGGCACAGACCTGTAATCCCAGCACTTGGAGGCTGAGGCGGGAGGACTGCCACAAGTTGGACACCAGCGTGGGCTACATAGTAAGTTTAAGACCATCCTAAACTGCACAGCGAGGGCTGGTGATACAGCTCAGTGGCATAGCACCTGTCTGGCAAGCTCAAGGTCCTGAGTTTGATTCCTGGTACAAAACACAAACAACCAAAGGAAAAAACTACACAGTGAAACCCTGTCCCTCCCCACCCAAATGAATGTTTTATAAAAGAGATAGTGAACAAAGAAAATGTGGTATATAAATACAATGGAGTATTATTGAGCCATAAAGAAAAATTAAATTACGTCATTTTCAGGAAAATTAATAGAAGTGGAGTTCATCGGTGTTACGACAAACAAGCCAGGCTCAGAAAGACAAGTATCATATTTTCCCTAATATATGGAGTCTTAAAAAAAGTGACATAAAAGCAGAAGGGAGATTATTAGACAAAAAAAGGGAAATAAGGGGAAGAGAGATGAACATGAAAAATATGTTATGTGCATGTTATATGTTATATGCATGAAACAACCACATTGAAACCCAACACAGTATTTCATAAAATTAATATGCACCAATAAAATGCATTTAAAACCTAACTTTCTGGGATATGAATGTCTCCACTGGAACACGGGCCTTGAGGACAGAGATGTTGTCTGTGTCTCTTTTAACCATGCATATGAAATGCACCATCTTGACCATTTTAAAGTGTGCCATTCAGGGCCATCAAACGCATTCACATTGTTGTGCAGCCATCCCCCCACCCATCCCCAGTACTCTTCGCATCTTGTATTACTAACACTCTGTTCCCATGAAACTACAGCTCCCCACTTTTCCATTTCCAGCCGCTGGCTGCCACCACTCTCCATTCCATCGCTGTGGATTTCATCCCTCTAGAGCCGACTATAATTGGGATCAAATGCTACTTGTCTTGGTGTGATTGACTTACTTCACTTAGCATAACATCCTCAAGGACCATCCATATTGCCGCTAATGTCAAACCCCCCCTCCTTTTTGAGGTTGAATAATAGCCCATCGTGTGCCCAGATCACATGGTGCTTATCTATGAGGCTTTGTCCCTTGTCTCTTAGAACTGTGCTGGCACCAGGATGCATTTGAACATGTGCTGAAAGGATAGTTTCAGGAAATGAACAATTTGAAGCACTGCTTTCAGCACGCAGGAGGTTTTCTAGAAGCATTAGCTGTTTCATGAGCAGCCATCCTCATTCTAACTCATCCATAGCAATGGCTTCACACATGCAGAGCAGGTCACAGTGTGGCCAGGGAGCCTTTGCGTGTCCTTATGGCCACTCAAGTGCACCCACAGAGCAGGGCAGAGGCCACCAGTTAGAACGCAGCATCACTGGTGCTGCTGAGCTTTGCCTGGAGGGTCTACCTGCTTCTGCCAGAGGAGCCACTCACTTCTGGAGCTGGGCGGGTCCCTTTCATCCTGGTGCCTTTTTTCTGGAGATCTGCTGCTCTCAGTTCTCTGGGTCTTCCTTGGGCGCCCCTGCTCTCCTCACATGAGTAGCCCTTACCAAGACTGCTAAGTGTAGCATTCACTTATGACACCTCAGCCTGTCATAAGTCACAGCAAAGGAAATGGAGTGCCCAGCGGTGACCCTTGTGCTTTCCTTTCTGTGCCTGCAGAAGGCCCAGGGATTTAAATGGGCCATTTGTCATTGTAAGGAGCAAGACACCATTTCTAATTCCTCTTTGCACAAGCTCCAAGAGATGAAGCTTCTCCATCCTGAAGGCTGTCAGCGGCAGCTGTCTTTCTTGTCACATGTTCATGGTGCAGAGACAGGCCCTGAGATGAAGCTGGTCCCCGAGGCCTCTGCTCTCACATGGAGAGGGGAAGTGCTGCACGCAGGAGGGGCCTGTGTAGCAGGCCAGGCAGGAAGGAGGCAGTTATGTCTGTGCACAGAAGGCTCCGGACCTTTTATCCCCTGCTGGAGCCTCACGGCCCTCAGTTTGATGGGGGCTGCTCCATCTTCTGCTGTCATATTTGGATGGCTCAGCATGGCTGCCTTTTGACACACAGTAATAATTGTCAGAAGAGGGTCAGGACTCCACTAGCCAAGCAAACACAAGTGCGCCCCATCAGAGAAAACTAGGTCCTGCCCATTAGCAGGTCAGGGAACCTTCCCGAGCTGACATTTATGTCGTTTTTGCCTCATCAAGAAATCTGATGTGGGTGACACCTCTCTCTGCAGTCACCTTGATGGGGGGCAGGAGAGTGTGGTGGACCCAGTCCTCTTGCAGAGTGGTGCTTGGCAGATGGTTCTAAATGCCATAATAATAATAATAATAAACCTAAAAGGCAATTCGTAGTTACCTTTATCACAATATAAAAGGAACAAATAACCATAGAAATTTGGGAGTTTGTAACAAAGCTTACAAATGAAATAAACCATCTGTAATTTCCTCCCTGAGAGCTGTTACCATTATAAAGCAGAATCCTTCAGTCTTGGCCAGTGCATATGTGTATGTGTAGGATCTAAGTATACAAATGTATACATGTATGTAGTGATGTGTTTATGAGGAAACACATGTTTATAATGGAAGGTAATCATCACTAAAAGAAAAAAGATGCTACAAGACCTTGGGCATTTTAATATTTGAATGTTTATCTTTAAACATTTTTCATATCCCTAGCAGCATTTCCCAAACTCTGTCCCACAAAATTGCAGGAAAAGCTGGGAAATGCTACAACCCAGTGAAATTCAGCTGCCAAGAAACAGATCAACACCATTCACCCAGCACCTGTAACCAGGGACCTTGTCTTTTCATGGTAGCGCTGATGGATGCTGATCCTGATTGGCATAGTACAGACTGGGAAATTCTGAGACTAGGAGGGACAAAAGGGGCACTGAGTATTGGGCATGATTCTAGGTAACTAAACAAATCCTATACGATGCATCCTGGGACCAGGACAGGACAGCATGACAGAGATGCATAACAGAGGACAGCTGCTCAGGCACAGTAACCAAAAAACAGAGAGAGCTTCCAGGTGGAGCCCGGAGGGAAGGTGTAACCTGGGTCACAGCCAGAGTGACTGCCTCCTCCGACCCCACCTTCTAACAATAGTCAGCTTAAGTCCCCGAACCCAGTCACCTCTGAAGGTCCCACAGATGAGTACATAAGGCCTTGGGGGACATTTTAGATCTGAACCATAACACAAGTCATCTGCCGATGGACATTTGAGATAATTTCATACCTTAGCTATTGTCAATAATGCTACAGTGAACATGGGAGAACATGTTTATGTGAATGATTTTCATATCTTTTAGATCTATGCCCAGCAGTGAGATTTATGGATTATGTGGTAATTCATCTTTTTTTTGCATATCCCCAGCCCCGTTCTATTTTTAATATTTTTAGTAGCTCCATACTGTTTTCCACAGTGCCTGCACCATTTCACTTTACCACTGACGGTATAAAGTTCTAACTTCTATAGATGTATCTCCAAATTTCTATATATGTGTCTCCACATCCTGATACAGTATGGTTCTAAAGTCTTAGGCAGAACAATCAGAAAAGAAAAAGAAATAAAAGCCATTCAAGTTATACAGAAGAATTAAAATTGTATCTGTTTGCAGGTGGTATAGTCGTATCTAGGGAGTCTTAAAGACTCCACCTAAACATGGTTAGAACCAAAAAACAAATTCAGTAAAGTTACAGGGCATAAGATCAACATACACAATAAATTGCATTTATATACAGCAATAATAAACTATCCAAAAAGAAATTAAACAACTATTTCTATTTGTAGTACTATCAAGGAAGAGTAACATGCACAGGACTCAATGTTGTTTAAGAGGCTGTACTACCCAGGCTATCCACTAATTCAATGCAACCTAATAGTGTTCATACCAGAAATGTTTTTAAAAATCCTAAAATTCATATGGAATCATGAAAGGCTCAAAATAGCCAACATTATCTTGAGAAAGAAAAACAAAGCCAGAGACATTATACTCCCTAATTTCAAAATGTCACAAAGCTAAAGTAGTCAAAACAGCATAAAAACAGGTATATAAACTGATCCAATAGGATAGAGAGCCCTGGATAAACACATATGTATTAGTCGGCTGATCTTTTATAAGGCACCAGAAATACGCAATGTGGATAGAACAGTCTCTTTAACGACTTCTCTGGAGAAAACTGGATATTTCCATGCAAAAGAATGGAATAAACCCTCTGTTTTACACCATGCACATAATCAACAATGGGTGAAGGAATTAATGGAATGCCTTAAATGACAAACTCTGAAAAGAATATAGAGGAAAAATTCTTGACATCAGTTTTGGCAATGAGTTCCTAAATACTGCAACAAAAGTATAGACTACAAAAGCACAAATAAGCAAGCAAGGCCACATCAAACTAAATCTTTTGTATGGTAAAGAAAACAACTGACAGTGAAAATGCAGTCTATGGAATGGCAGATGTTTGTAAAGCACTTATCTAATGAGTTAATATTCAAAATATACAAAAGGCACCATTAACTCAATACTAAAACAATCAAATAACTCAACTGAAAAATGAACGAAAGACTTGAGTAAACTTTTCTCCAAAGAAGGCCTACAGATGGCCACTAGGTATATGAAAGTGTTCAGAATCACTAGTCTTTGAGGAGATGCAAATTGTAACACATGGATCTACATCATGCTATTCTATCTTACAGATAAATACCATTGGTTTGATTTGTTTGTTTCCAGAGCTCCAGTTATTAATTTATTGCCTGTCTGTCCCAGACTCACTACAGAACTTGTAAACCTGCCATGGGGCTTAGATGGGTCTTTTCGAGCACTTTTTTTTTCAAAGACTGCAATAGTAAACTTTGTCAGCAGAGGGCGAGAGGGAGACACTGCAGGAGGAGATGGGTTTATAGTCTTGGTTTTCCTGCAAGGTTCTGCTCTGTTCTGCTCCTGTTGTGCTGCTGGCTGGTGGCCCCGTGCGGTAGGGGTTAGGGTGGGGAGGGTAGAGGGAGGACATCCAGTGGCACACCGCCCAAGCACACTTCACCCTGCCCCATGACCACCTACCTTGCTGTAAGTCTCCCAAGACAGACGACGAGCTCAACCAGCAGCAGCACTCTGACCTCTGTGAATTCACCTACAAGGCTCTGTGTCCCAGAGGACTTATTCTAATGCCTAGTGATGGACCAAGGCCACCCAGTGACTTCTGTGCCATCTAAAAACTGACAACCACACTTTCATCAATAAGAAGGGACCTTCTTCCCCCCTGCTTCAAGTATGTCTTTCCTTGGAAAATCTCCCTCAGCCCTGGGGTGCTCACCAGGGTCTCTTTCCATCTTTACAGCTGTTGTCCTATCACTGCCATATAGTTCTTTATCCTACCATGTTCAAATCATTGTGCAATTTCTGTCTCCTGGTTACAGCCAGCACAAATAATGTTTTGGGTGTTGTCTCTTAAGTGTTTCATTGTGCAGTCAGACAGAAGGAGAGTGAAATATGTGCTCATTCAAGTGGCACATTCATATGGGCAGCTCTGGTGAGGTGTTGGGGTCACAGAACGAGCTTTATTAAACACGTATTATGAGAATGGCTCTCTCAGATTGGCATAGCCCCACGAGCAGGCCCTTCTCTGGATCCCCTCTGCAAGACTAGTGACTGAGGTCCAGAGAGGGCACAAAAACACGGAAGCTCCCACAGCAGGTAAGAGATTGTTCGTGGCAGAATTCGCACCTAGGCAGCACATTACTTCCTGCAGCCTCACTATGGTGGGTCAAATATTTTATTTATTTTCCAAACTCTTTTCCAAACAATGATTGTCAGGACTTTTCTACTAGTGATTGTTGGTATTTCATGTTGTAATACATATAGAAGAAAAAGAGGATTTGGATACAGATGATGAAGGTTTCACAAAATTTAGGAATAGGACTCACAAAGGAGAGTTTGCAGAGCTGAGCTACGGAGCAAGGAACATTCAGTGTGGCAGGTTTGTTGACTCCTCCATGGGAAGGGGCCCTCCCGGAAGCAATGCAGAGACAGACAGGATAGGCCAACTCTGCAAAGGACAGAAGTTCTCTCTCCTAAGTTACTAAGAGCGATCCTGATTCTGTATTATTTCACTCTTTTTTAATATAGACTATAAAATAAATTACCAGATTTAATTTAGTTCTGCTGCTTTTGTATGACTCTGTGTAAGTACCTTCACAGATTAGGGGCAGTAGGGGCCTGACTGGGTTTGGGAGATACTGTAGCCCAGGAATAAATAGACTTTCTTTTGGCAAGGCCAGCTGGGAGCAGATAAGAGCTGCTGTGTGCAGAGGGTTCTGTTTTGGGTAAGGTAAATCTGAGGAAGAAGAGAGAAACTCCCAGTGCAATTAAACAAGAACAGGAATGGTGGAGAGCTGAGAGCGCTCCTGAGGACAGAGAGCATGTGTGACCTTTCCATCACCTCCAGGCATCTGGGCTGAATGCCGTGGTTCCCCTGTGTGCATCCTCAGTGCATCCCAAATGTATTTTGAGATAGGGCTCTTAGGACAGTAAGTTAGATGAGATCCATATGGGATCCTAATCAGATAATACTAGTGGCCTTGTAAGAAGAGGAAGAGATTGCACTGTATGCCACAGAAAAGGCAGCTATTTGCAGGCCAGGAACAACACCCGCACTAGGCATGGAACTGGCTAACACCTTTAACCTGGACTTCCAGCCTCCTTCGTAACCATGAGAAATAAATGCTCACTGTGTAAGCACGTTCTGTAGCATTCTGCTATGGCAGCCTGAGCACACTAATCCAGAGAGCACCAATATTAACAAGAAAGGGGGCTCTTGGTCTTGCTGGGGCTCTTGTCGAAGAATCTGGGATTCTGATAAAGGAGACTTGCAGACTTAACCACAAAGAACAGTAGCAGGATGGGGCTGCGAACTTGTAAATGGAAGCCCTGGGGAGGTGCATTTTATACACTGGAAAGAAGACCTTGGTGGAGCCTTGAGAAAGGTTTGCACCTTTTCTGAGCTCTATGAGAATTTGTAATTGGTGATGAGAAAGCTTGTCTTGCCAGTGGTTATGGGTCAGGCCGTGCTCCTTCCCAGCTGCTGCAGGGTGTCAGGCGGAATTACACACCCCAGGCTGGGTGCAAAATGCTGTTACCACAGACTGTTCTCAGCCCTCCTTCCTCCCTCTGCCTTGCACGTGCAGGCAAGCAAGCAACAGTGGAGAGCAAGAATCTATTTCCAAGCTTTTGGGATTGCGCGTGCCATCATGCAAAACTGTCTAGTAAGCACTTCCATGTGTGCATATTTGCTTATAAATTAAATATATTTACTACTCAGCAGATTGTAGAATGCACATAATAAAACACATATCCAACAGTAACGTATAGTAGATAAGATGAAAATAAATAGGGACAAAAGCCCTGGTATTGTCTCCCTGTGTTCTAGACAGTCATGTCGCCCGAGGCACAGGCTTCCTACTTTGGAGACCACCAATTTCTAAGACAAACTGATCCTACAGCAAACTTTGAGTTAATTAAATTACTTAGCATGCTCACAGGGGTTCTTATGGTGCCAGAATGGGCCAGTTTTTCACCTCCTTTTAAGATACTGTGTTGGGCCTTATGCTAGGAGTTCCTGGGATTGGAAAGTTGGTAAGAACTCTCTCTAAGTCAGTCTTGGCAAGAGTCTCCTAATACAGAAAAAAGCCATTTTAATGCTAGCCTCATGGGTTTGTGAAGATTAATACAACGTATGTAAATCTCTTAAAATAACTTGTGCAAAATAGATGCTCAGTAAAAAGTGGGTTATCTGTTGTTGTAGCTACCATTACTAGACTGGTACAATTGGGATTATTTAGAATGGTCAACCCGAAAAAGGAACATGTTCCCAATTAATGTCCTTTTCCCTCCCCTGACTTGAATCTATGTGATGGGGTTCTGAGGTACAGAAAATGTCTAACTTTCTGGATGGCAGAGATTTTAGAGAAGATGTCTTAGAATGAGCCTCTAATCCCAAGGACAGGAAAGAGGCAGTAGAGGCAGAGAGTTGGACCCCGCTGCCCACTCTCCTCTTTTGAGCAATGGGATTCCTTAAAGGTTAGCTGGCCACGTGGCATCCCCATTAGAAACTATGCTTCCCAGACACCTTTGTAGTTATGAGCAACCATGAGACTCAGTTTTGAACCATGGACTGTGAGCAAAAGTGGTTTATGTAAGTGACAGTTGTTTTCATAGGGAAATTCCTTGTTCTTCATGTCTTCCCATTCTATCTTCACATGGACTGGACTGGGTGGGATGTGAGTACCCAAACCCTATCCTGCAGGCACAGAAAACACTTGGGATGGAAGGCAGTAATGGTCCTGAAGACCCTGTACCTAGATCTCCTGGGGCCATTCTTACCCAGCACCTGTCCCACTACTGACAGTTGAGTCTGGGGAAGATAGTACATTCAGAAATTCTGGTCACTGAGTCTCTGAAGCAGCTGGTGGAACCCAGATTTGTACCCCATGACGAGTGAGTGTGACCTCTGTGTGGGAAGAAAGACAGGTCTGGAGAGTTGGTGGCCAGGGGCACCAACTGGACAGAGGCTGCAAACTGTCACACAGAATCTGTTCCTTGTTCTCCCTTGGTCTCCCTTTTAGATAAGACCTCCCTCTGCCAGGTTTCAGCAGTGCTCAAGATGCCCTTCCAATTCACATGACTTGATAAGTGCTGGCCTGAGATGCGAGCAGAGACGATAGAGCTAACTCCAGAGCATGTTTTGTTTTGTTTTGAATAAACATTGTCCACCTTTCCTTCCTGTCCTCCTCCTTCCTGGAAAGGGACCTTGAACGCAATTGCACAAGCCATCTGGCAGCTAGGCCACAACCACAGCTCAGAGAACAGCAGAGCAATGGGAGAAAGGAACCTGGGCTCCTCTCAACCCTAGATTGTTAAGTGAGGAACAAACAAAGCTTTGTCTTGTTCAGGCTGCTGCCTTTTGGGAGTGTGAGGAATCTCCAGAGAGGCAGGATTGGTCAGCTTTCTTGTTGCTAGGGCAAACTTCTGATGCAAATAACTTAAAGGAGAAAAGCTTTAATATGGCTCATGGCTGCAGAGGTTTCAGTCCATGATCAGCTGGCTTTAAGACAGAAACAGCATAGCAGAAAGGCCTGAAAGAGAGAATATACTCAAACTATGGGATGTGGGAAGAATCCAAGAAGGGACCAGGTACAGTTCCCAAGGTCATGTCCCCCATATGCACCTAAAACACGCCCAGAAGTGTGCTTTACTAAACTCCTAGGCGACTCTCAAACCACTAAAGTAGAAGATCAAGATTAACCAGCGCAGCACACTGGCATTTGCCACGAAGCAAGCACCAAATGAGGAGACTGAATTCTTGTCTCCTCTTTATTGCTAACATCTGTAACTTGGGAGCCTGACTCACTCAACCTGCTTTCTCTTCCGAAAACGGGGAGAGTAACAGTTCCTCTCATCCACAGAGCGCTCACAAGCCTCAGGTGAAACAAGGCTTGCTGTAAAATTCAGAAAAAAAAAAAGGTAAAATTTATATCATAAACTTAGCACACCAAAATCACAGGGTGACTCTCCAGCACATCTCTGTTCTTTGTTGCAGAGCTCTGACTTCCTGAGTTTTGAAGCAGTAGGGAAGTACTGATTAAAAACCAAACCAAACCAACAAAAGTGCTGCAGGATGTGCAAACCCACAGGTGACGCTCATGCTGTCTGTCCCTCAGGCACACGTGAGGTGGAATCATGCTAAGGGGTTGGGTTTGAACTCTCTTATTTCTTATGCAAAATGGCACATACTGGAGAATTTTGGAAATGCTCAGGTAAGTGTACCCTGGCTAGGTTAGTCAAAGTCACTGCTGCGCAGAGTCCCTTTTCTTGTGGATGTGACACAGCAAAGATACAAACTCGGATTTTCTGTCACTCTGCCCCAGTTGAAAGTCCACTTCCAGCCAGGCGTGGTGGCTCATGCCTTTAATCCTAGCACCCGGGAGGCTCAGGTGGGAGGATCTTTGCTAGTTTAAGACCAGCCTGGGCTACAAAGTGAGCTCAAGGCCAGCCTGAACTGCATAGCGAGACCCTGTCTCAAAAAAATAAAATAAAATAAAATAAAAAGAAAGAAAGAAAGAAAGAAAGAAAGGAAGAAAGAAAGTCCATTTCCTCCACTCACTCTAGCTCAAAGAAGGCATGAGAAAACCCAGTATTATTTTTTTATACTAAAAGAATAAAGATTTTTATTAAGCATTGTAAGTTGCATCCAATAGCCTCCAGATACGCCACACCACAATCCATCGACAGTCAATCAGACCCAACAGCACTTAAAACCCAGTATTATTACGGAGGCTTTATTTTCTGTTTGTGAAAGGTGGCCACTCATTCTCTGCCACACAGAATCCAGTGGATTGTAAGTAAAGCCCTGACACAGTGCCTGACCCCCAGTAGGCACAGAATTGCAATTCAGAGGGCAAAAGCCTGGAGCACAAAACACTCTGGACACCAAGGCCAGGCAGGAAATCAGAACTCCTGGATACACTGCTGGAGGCCCATGTCCAACAGAGAAAAGAGCCCCGCTGTAGAGGACAACATTCCTTTGTGAGTTTTACCTCCAGAAACTCAGCCAGCTTCTCACAGTGAACGGAAGAGAAAACCTCTTCGAGCTCAGGTTTCCACAGATGAAGAAGAAAGGAACCATTTTGAAAACTTGTTGGAACATTTGATATTCTTAACAAGGGTGACCCTCTTGAGGAAGTGGTTAGCCGGAGCCCCACCTGCTGGGGGTTTATCAGAGCCCAAGGCACTGGGGAGAAGGAAACACCCAACTCTATCCCACTGGAGCCATCCTGTCTCATGTAAATGGAATAACACTGAGAAACACACTACATTCTCAGCCCTGGGTCACAGGCCTTAGGAGACTAAGACCCAATCATAGTACGGTGACTTTCTTCCCCGCATACCTTAACCCACTACATCACTAAAGGACAGTAAACTGTAGGTACTTTTACTTAATGTCCAGCCACTGAGAAAAACTGAGATCTGAAAGGCAAAATCAAAAAAGAATCCAGGCACAATGGTGCACACCTGTAATTCCAGCACTGGAAGGTTAAGGCAAGACGATTCCAAGTTCAAGCCCATCTGAGCAACTTAGTGGATGAGTAAGACTCTGTCTCAACATAGAAAAATCTCAGTGCAAAGGTCCTGGGTATACACACACACACACACACAGAGTTGTTTGAAGAAGCAGAACTATCAGAGGCAAACTCAGCTAAGGCAGGAATGGTGATATTACCAGACTGGGGGACTTTAAAACCCCTGCAATTATGATGTGAAACGCTCTCATTGATAAAGTGGGAGACAGGCAAAGACCAACAGGCTGTGAAAATGTGGAGAAGGAAAGTCTAAGTGAAAACCAAGAAGAAACCCACAAAACTATTGTTTAAGCACGCAGAAGAAATAAAGGTATTTGCTGCCAGGATACCAGCTTTGCAAGAAATGTTAAAAGAAGCTCTTTTGAAAAGATGAAAATGAGATTGGTCAGAAACAAGTTTACATAGAGAAAGGAAGAGTGTCAGAGAAGGGATAAATGAAGGTAAAGTAATAACTTATGTTTCTTATTCTTAATTGATCTAACACTAATAGTTTGTACAGAACAAGAACAATATATTCAATGACGTGTATCATTGATATATATATATATATATATATATATATATATATATGTGTGTGTGTGTGTGTGTGTGTGTGTGTGATATCAAGAATGAGAACGGGAATTAGGATTTTTCTGTTATAAGATACTCACAGTGCCCATAAGTAGTATGGTATTATTTCAAAGTGGACATGGATTAGTTGTAAATGTATATTGCAAATTTTAGGACAATCGTTGAAAAAAAGCAAGAAGAGCAACTGACATGCTAAGGGACAAGATGGGATCATGAAGTGCTTAGTTAAACTCACAAGAGGCAGAAAAGAGTGGAAGAAAAAAACAGGAGCAAAGAGTGAGAGCAACAAGGAGGGAAGAGTAGATGTTAATCCAGTCATGCCTGCAATTGAATGGTCACAGTTTACACCACCAATTAAAAGGCACAGACTGTCAGAGTGGATCAAAACACTGGACCCTGCTGTATATTATCTTTAAGAAACCCACTTTCAATATAAAGATATGTAATTAAAACTAAATGGATGGATGGTCATTCTCTAAAGAATGTACCAGTTCTTAGTATGTCTATCCTTAAAAACAGTGTCAAAATACAGGATGCAAAACTAATAAAAATGCAAAGTAAAATGCGTGAATTCAAGACTGCAGTTGGAAACTTCCAAACTCCTCTTTCAAATATGTACAGCTGGTGTCTGGAGGAATGTGGATTTCTAAGCAAGCAGTCGAGCACCACCAGTTCCAGAGGCCCCGAGGCCTGTGGCAAGAGCCCAGTGAACTATCCCCCAAGCCCAGCCTGTTCGGGACCCTCGAGCCTTCCAGGTGCAGTGAAGTAGATAGGCAGGTCAGAGGCACCTACATCTGCCTCCCCATTGGGGCCGGACTTTGAGAACTGTGGAGTTCTAAGCAAGCAGGGGTGCTCACACTGTCCCTTGAGCCCAGCCTATCTGGAACTGCAGAGTTTTAACCAGGAAGAAGAGTGCCACTGGTTCCAGAGGCCCAGTGGCCTGGAGGAACTGGGTGCCAGAGTCTCTGGAGCTGCGAACATAGAAGTGGATTTCCAACAGACCCTGAGGAAGCTTTCAAATAACATTTGAAACACAGAAATATAGGAAAATGACAAAACAAAAGACCAAATTACACCTCAAACCTCCAGCCCATCTCAAGAAACCCTAGGAGCAATATATATAGAAGAAAATATATGCCATACACCTCAAATATTGGACATAATAGCTACAGAAATAAACAAGCAACTCTGGGAAGCTTTAAAAGAATTCAAACTCAAAATAATCTCCCAGGTAAAAGAAGAAATGATAAAAGAAATGAAAGAGATTGTGAATATATCTAAAGAAAACACAGTTAAAAAATTGGAGGAACTAAACAAAAAGATAGAATCCCTAGATGAGCAATATAAGAAACAAGCAGATACATAAAGCACATGCACATAGATATACAGGAAATCAAAAACTCCACTGAAAGCTGTAAAAACAGTCTCAGTGAAAGTGAAGATAGAATTTCAGACCTTGAAGACAGGATTGCAGCTAGTGAACAGGAAAGGAAAAACCTTTTAAAAATAACAAGGAATCAGGAAATAACAATTCAACAACTGCAAGATGACGCAAAGAAAAACAACATAAGATTGATAGGGATTAATGAAAAAGAAGGGGACAACATAAAGGATGTCAAGAGGATATTTAGAGAAGTAATAGCTGAAATTTCCCAAACATGAGATCAGAAACCAACATCAGGTTCAGTGAAGCCTATAGAACTCCAAATAGTCATAACCAAAATAAAACTACACCCAGACATATAATAATCACCATCCCAGAAATCCAACACAAGAATAGATTATTAAAAGCTGTCAGAGAGAAAACACAGATCATTTATGAAGGAAAACCTATCAGAATCACAGAAGACTTCTCAGTACAAACAATAAAGTCAAGAAGAGCATGGAGTGAAGTATTCCAGATCCTAAAGCAAAATGATTTCCAACCTAGACTGATGTACCCTGAAAAACTATCATTCAAAATCGATGGTGAAATACAATACTTCCATGACAAAGAACAGCTGAAGAACTTCATGAACACCAAGCCAACCCTACAAAAAATATTGAGAGACAGTTTAGATACACAAAGGAAAAGCCACTAAGCAAAGCAGATAATTAAACAGAACAGATAGATAAAGATGCAACAGCAGAAAGATAACATGTCAACAATAAGCCAGCATATAACAGTTATAACCATAAATTTAAATGGTCTCAATGCACCAATCAAAAGAAACAGACTGGCAGAATGGATCAAGAAACAAAATCCAACCATATGCTGTTTACAGGAAACCCATCTAACCCAGAAGGATACTCACAGACTGAAAGTCAAAGGATGGAAAACAATACTTCACACAACAGGAATTCAAAAAAAAGCAGGAGTAGCCATTCTGTTTGCAGACAACGTGAACTTTAAACCAACAATGATCAGAAAGGACAAAGAAGGTCACTACATACTCGTTAGGGGAAAACTCCAAGAGGAAGAGATAACTATCTTAAATATTTATGCACCAAATTCCAGAGCACCCAGTTATATAAAACTTATTTTTTTATTTCTTTTTATTAACAGAAATAAAAAATCAAGTTATCAGTAACACAATTGTAACAGGAGACCTTAACATACCATTGACACAAAGGGATAGATCAACTAGACAGAAAATGAGCAAAGAAATAACAGAACTAAATCACACCTGTGAACAAATGGACTTCATAGACATATACAGAATATTCCACCCAACAACATCAGAATACACATTCTTCTCAGCAGTACATGGGTCATTCTCTAAAATAGACCATATATTAGTTCACAGAAAATAGTAAAACAAATGCAAAAGAGTTGAACTCATCCCATGCATGTTATCGGATCATAGCGCTTTGAAATTAGAAATTAATGATAAAAGATACTGCAAAAATCCCACAAACACATGGAAACTGAATAACACACTCTTGAGTAATCAGTGGGTAACAGGAGAAATTAAAGAAGAAATTAAAAAATACCTACAAGAAAATGAAAATACAGATACAACTTACTGGAATCTGTGGGATGCAATGAAAACCCTCCTCAGAGGAAAATTTATAGCACTGAGTTCCCACATCAGGAAAACAGAACGAATACAAATAAATAACCTGATGCTACACCTCAAACAGCTAGAAAAAGAAGAGCAAGTCAAGACCAAAGCCAAAAGAAGAGAGGAAATTATAAAAATCAGAGCAGAAATCAACACAATAGAGACTAAGAAAACAATCCAAAGAATCAGTGAATCAAAGAGTTGGTTCTTTCAAAGAATAAATAAAATCAATAAGCCCCTAGCCAACCTTATTTTAAAAAGGGAATAAGAAGCTCAAATTCTTGCAATAAGAAATGAAAAAGGTGAAATCACTACAGACTCTACAGAAATACAGAAGATCATCAACACCTATTTTGAAAACTTCTACTCTCAAAGGTTTGATAACACAGAAGAAATAGACAGATTCCTAGAAACATGAAGTACCAAAGCTAGATCAAGAGGATGTAAAACTGCTGAATAGCCCAATCTCTATTAATGAAATTGAAAATGTAATTAAGTCCTTACCTACAAAGAAGAGCCCAGGCCCAGATGGATTCACTGCAGAATTCTACAAAAAATACAAAGAAGACCTAATGCTGACACTCTTCAAACTATTCAATGAAATTGAAAGGGAAGTAATCCTTCCTAAGTCATTCCTGGAAGCAAATATTATTCTTGTACCAAAACCTGAGAAAGACCCAACTAAAAAAGAGAACTATAGACCAGTCTCCCTAATGAACACAGATGCAAAAATCCTCAATAAAATTTTGGCAAATAGGATGCAGCAAATTATCAAGAAGATTATACATCATGACCAAGTGGGATTCATCCCAGGCATGCAGGGATGGTTCAACATACGTAAACCAATAAATGTAATCCACCATATCAATAAAGCCAAAAGTAAGAATCACATAATCATTTCTATAGATGCAGAAAAAGCCTTCGATAAGGTCCAACATTCATTCATGATAAGAACTTTACAGAAAATTGGAATAAACTTTACCTCAATATAATAAAGGCCATCTATGACAAACCAACAGCCAGTATCATACTAAATGGCCAAAAATTGAAAGTCTTTACTTTAAAATCAGGCACAAGACAAGGCTGTCCTTTATCACCACTCCTATTTAATATAGTACTGGAAGTACTAGCCAGAGCAATTAGACAAGAGAGAGAAATAAAAGGCATAAAGATAGGAAAAGAAGTTAAATTATCATTGTTTGCAGATGACATGATACTCTACATAGAAGACCCCCTAAACTCCATTGAAAGACTCTTAGATATAATAAATAAATTCAGTAATGTAGCTGGACACAAAATCAATACTCAGAAATCAATAACATTCCTATACACTAACAACAAAATCACAGAGAGAGAAATAAGAGAAGCCACACTCTTCACACTAGCAAGCAAAAAAAAAAAAAAAAAAAAAAAAAAGAAAGAAATATTTAGGAATTACTCTTACGAAAGAAGTGAAAGACCCATATAGGGAAAATTATAATACACTAAAAAAAGAAATTGAGGATGATCTCATAAAATGGAAAGTCATCCCTTGCTCATGGATAGGAAGAACAAACATTGTGAAAATGGCCATTCTCCCAAAACATTTATACAGTTCAATGCAATCCCAATAAAAATACCATCAATATACCTTATAGATCTAGAGAAATCACTCCTAAAATTCATCTGGAACCAGAAGAGACCTAGAATAGCAAAGGCAATTCTAAGCAGCAAAGGCAAGGCAGGAGGCATCACAATCCCTGACTTGAAGTTATACTACAAAGCAACAGTAGTAAAATCAACATGGTACTGGAATCAAAACAGAGCCAAAGATCAATGGAATAGATTAGAAGATAGAACCACAACTACAAACACACTCAACCACCTTATCTTTGATAAAGGAGCCAAGCAGGTTCACTGGAAAAAACGACAGTCTCTTTAATAAATGGTGTTGGAAAAACTGGCTCTCCATTTGCCAAAAACTAAAGCTAGACCCATGCCTATCACCATGTACTAAATTAAAATCCAAATGAATCAAAGATCTGAATATTAAAACAGAAACACTAAATCTATTGGAAGACAAATTGGGTAGAAACCTTGACGACATAGGGGTAGGTAGAGGATTCATGAACAGGACTCAAACCGCTCGGGAAATACTTCCCAGAATCAATAACTGGGACCACCTCTTATTAAAAAGTTTCTGCATGTCAAAAGAAATCTCCAGCATAGTGAAAAGAAAACCCACAAACTGGGAAAAAATCTTAGTGAACTCCCCCTCAGACAAGAGACTTTTGCCTAAAACATATAAAGAGTTAAAAAACTCAGACCCCTAAAATTCAAAGATCCAATCCAAAAATGGGCATCTGAGATGAATACGCACTTGGATGAAGAAATACAAATGGCAAATAAATACATGAAAAAATGTTCATCATCATTGGTCATTAGAGAAATGCAAATTAAAACCACACTGAGATACCATCTCACTCCTGAAAGAATGGCCAGGATCAAGAAAACCAACAACAACAAATGCTGGAGAGGCTGTGGGGAAAAAAGAACACTCCTACACTGTTGATGGGAGTGTAGACTGGTACAACCTTTGTGGAGGTCCGTCTGGAGATTCCTCAAAAAGCTGGGATTGGAAGTCCCATTTATTCCAGCTATTCCACTTCTAGGCATATTCCCAGAAGAGCTGAAAGCATCATACCACAGTGATATGTGTGCACCTATGTTTATAGCACCACAATTTGTAATCGCCAGATCTTGGAAACAACCCAAGTGTCCATCAACTGAGGAATGGATAAAAAAGTTGTGGTATTTCTATACAATGGAGTGTTATTCAGCTATAAAGAAGGATCACATTGAGATATTTATCAATAAATGGGCGCAGCTTGAGACCATACTCATAAGTGAAATAAATCAATCTCACATGTGTAAATACCGAATAGTTTCCCTAATGTAAGTAATGATTCAAATATATAAAAGTATGTGGTAATCATGATTCCTCATTATGTGGCCTTGAAGCCTTATAAAGTTTTCACTTATTAATTGGAATGGCTTTATTCCAGGCTGCTTGATATTATTGCCTGTAATGAAATGATCAGCTATTTTGAAGAAAACAAGTCAT
Organism: Cavia porcellus; assembly: GCF_034190915.1. NCBI lineage: Eukaryota > Metazoa > Chordata > Mammalia > Rodentia > Caviidae > Cavia > Cavia porcellus. Next base: position 42,511,335 of record NW_026947496.1, on the reverse strand, counting down.
CATAATAGCTAGTGCTGATTTAATATCATCTTGTTTTGAAGCCCCACCAAACTATGGCTCTTCTGTCTCTATTGGTTTTATCATGTTGTATCTTGCTGGCTTATATTATATGTGATAGTATAAACATAAATTGTTATAGGCAAAGAGATAATATAGAAACCATTGTTCATTTTCTGTTAGTTGGTTTGTTATGGTTTGATAACTAGTGGTCAACTTAACGCCAGCTGGATTACATCAGCACGCATTGAGAGAAGATGCTCCACCTGAGGAGGGTTACCAGGATCAATAGGTGAGAAGAAGAGAGGTGTTAGGAGGGATTGAGGCGTGAAGGAGGCATTGTGGGTTCTCCTACGAGTTGCTGTCTGAGCTATTGGTTCTCCTGGAGAAGCTTTGGTCCTCACATCAAGCATTGCTTCCTGGCTCCGGAGGGGAAGACATGTGCTGCCTGGTCTCCAGGGTGAACTCGTCACGCTGCTTCCTGACACGTACCCAACTGTGCTTGTTGTCGGAGGAGCTCGGGGCCTCCGTGTCGCTGAGGACAGCTGTGGTTCCTTTCAGGACAGCCCCGCTCTTTGTTGTGAGTGTGACTTCTCAGCTCCAATGTAGAACCCTCATCCCACTAGCGCAGCTCCTTCATCCTGCTGGCATAGACTTTCTGGCTTCCTCCGCTGACCCTTGGGTCTTCCCAGCACGAATCCGTAAAAGAGACTGGCGTGAGTCCTTCTTGTGGGCTCTGGACTTCCAGTTGGACTCATGGAGGTGTTGTTCTGAGCTCTGGGTTTTTATCTGGACTCATGTGGGACATTGCCATCGGGTTTAGACTCTTGACTAATTAATCTATGTCATTGGTGTTGCGGATAGATTTCCTGCATTCTCCTGTGTTAACTTCCGGTGACCATTATAAAAATATTATAAACTCCATGTCCTGATCTGAATTGTTCTGTGTACAACCCCTGACTACAACATGGTTCTAAATATCCTACAATGCTTTCATCCACTTGAATGGTTTTACACTGTCTTGATATGTTTGATATGCTATAGTATATGAAGTTATATTCAAATATTTCAAGGAAAAGACAGACACTATGGTAACTACTATTAAGTTGGGTTATTTGGTGGTGAAGCACTAGGTTGCTGAAACTGTCATGCTTTGACCTGCATTTTTATGTTGTTATGTCCTCTTTGATCTCAATCTCTCCCTTATTCATTAAAAAAATTATTTAGTTATTTTTTATGGTTTTTTTAATTAAGGGGAAAAATAAAAAAGCAGGATATATTATAGTAACTTTTTTGATTTCCTATTAACTTGATTTGAAGTCCTGTAATACTCCCACTATCTTGTTTTGACTGATTAGACTCTGTTCCATTCTGTATGATAGTATCAAGTTTGAGGGTATAGGCAACTACTTTGAAGGCAATAAGATTCACTATGATGCGCATTCTGGTTTGACTATTATCTTCTTTTGAAGTCCTGTAATGTTTACAATGTTTAGGTTTTATTGGTCTTGTTCTCTACTGTTTTGTTCAACTTTATAATACCTAATGAGATAAACAATTCTTTTAAGGAAGCAAGAGGCACTATGGTAACCATTGTTGATAACCTTGTACTCTGTTTTTACATCATGTACTATGTCTATCCTTGGTTTTGACTGACAGTTTAGTTTTGTCATATTTGACTTTATTCTTTTCCAAAAAAAAGTAATAAGAACTATAGGAGTAATAAAACCCAAAATGTATAAATTTTGTGCTCTAAATGTGTAAAAAAAGTGCACTAAAGGATACAACTGCAAGTGTGTTTAGGGGTGTTAAATAGATGACAATATTAATGTTTTTGGTTGGATCATTGAACACAACTTTGCAGTCTCACTGTTTGAATGTCCACTTTTACTGTAACTTGAGCAACTATCTCTAAAGTGATAATGTGTAATCTGTTAACTGGTGATTTCTTACTGTTTTGTTTTGTTTTTTGCAGTTCTGTATTACTTGTACCCTTACACTGTTTTGTGTTTTCTCTTTTTCCTTTTAAATAAAAAAAACAAAAACAAAAAACAAAAAAATACAAGTATGTACAGCTTCAGGAGACTTAAAATCAGGAAGGACAAAGCTGAACTCAACTACATCATCTATCAGCTGGATAAAATGGAAATCTACAGACTACTTCATCCAACGACAGCAGAATAAACGTTCTTCTCAAGTTCACATGGAACATTCACCAAGATAAATCATATTCCGGAATACAAAACTTACCTTAATCAGTTCAAAAGAATAGACATTATATCCTATCTGCTCTAGAACAGTAAAAATCAATACCAAAATATAAGCAAAGAACTCCAAATAACATAGATATTAAATAACACATTTCTAAGCAACCAGTGGGTTACAGGAGAACTCTCAAGAGAAATGAAATTGTCTTTTGAGCTACATGATAATAAAAATATAACATCAAAATTTGTAGGACATAGTGTTAGAGGGAAACTTTTAGGACAGTGAAACTCTTGTGTGTGATATCTAATGATATAAACATGTCATAATAAATTTGTGTAAACTCATAGGATAGGTAACACCAAAACAGGACCCTAATAGAAATTATGGCTCCAAGTGACACTGAAGTCTCAATACAGGTTCATGGATTGTGACAATGTACCACTCTGGTGGGAAATGGCTATACTGGAGAGATTATGCACATAGGACTGGAGGGCGGGTATTTATGAACTCCCTGTGCCTCCTTTTCCATTTTGCTCTGAAAGTAAGAACACTTTTTAAAAAGCAAGAAGTTTTAAATGAAGCATTTTTAAAAAGGTAGATATTTTGTAACACTTTATTTTTGAAGACTTCAAAAGCACTGTAGCTAGTTTCTATCATTTCAACTCAGTGGCTAACTTTGTCAGTATAAACTCTCTCACCCTACCCTATAATTATTTTAATATACAAATCTCATTTCACCTGTAAATGCTTTAATTTGTGTCTCTAAAAGATAGTCTTTCATGGGACACAGTTACAGAGGCCCATGTGTTACATATATGTGTATTTAAAAATGGTAAATAAAGACAACAAATTGTTAGATAAAAATACATGGGGATGATCCAAAATACAGTGAATGCTTACATTTTTAAAAAAATTACTGTAAAAGACAGTAAACTCACTCAGAATATTCCTCCTCACTTGGAACACTTGTGTTCCACCTCAGTGTCCGCTTGTGCTTGCCACTGACTGAGGGGCTTGCAGAAGCCCTGTGAGTGACTTTTCAGGTGTGATCAAGTCAGTGAATGCCAGTCAACCGAAACGTAAGCTTACACAAATATGTTCGCTTGCATTTCATTTACTTGATTCACCAATTTGCTATCATGTGACTTCTGGCTCATTTTCCAAATCAAAATGGCCATGAAAGGTAAACATTTTTAGTTGATTTGGGACAACAAGGCAGCCATGACAGCAAAATTTTAAAAAACCAAATGAATACTCCCAGAATTGCTTCAAAAGGGGCAGGAGAGAGGAGTGTGTTTAAAATGGAGTAGCTCAGAAGGATTAATGACAGTATGTCTTTTACTGTAATACATCTTTTAAAATTTAAACACACGTCTTCTTTTGGTATCATACTTTGTATGTTCTTCTACTAGACTTCATGTTGAAATGGAAAGCCTATGTTCAATTTAAAATTCTTGACCCTTCAAGAGTTCCACAGAAAACATGAATTGCCCTTTAAAACCCTTTAAGAGTTCCCTCAGGTGGCCTGGGAAGCCCTGCCCCTTTCCTCCCATTATTCATACCTTCCCCCACCACAAGAGGCTTTGCACACACATGTGCAGATCCCCAGAGAGCCTTTGAGTCTGAATTGTGCACACCTATGATTCCCCTCACCCTCAGGAGGAAATGTCCAGTGATGAGGTCTGAACAGGCCCTAGAACTGGATGTGGGGCTATTTGGCAGGAAATTCCGCACTCCCAGGGTCTAGAAAAGAGGTTGTCTCTGTGGCACTGGCTTTGTAGATTCCCCTCACAGCACAGGGCAGTGCTGGAAGGCTGGGGACTGCTCCTACTCAGTTCCCAAGGTCCCCTGACAGAGAAATTGAGCAGGTCCCCCATCTTCTGAACCCCCAAAACTTTTGATTTACAGTCCCCTTTTACAAAGACAAGCACACACACACACACACACACACACATATGTAGATTACATATGCCGTGGTTTAGAAGGGGAGGAAGGGGACAGGAGACAGTGTCACCAACCTCGTGAGGGCTGAAAGAGTGTGGAATGGGGCCAGCACTACAAAGAACCCAACAGTAAGAAACACAGGAAAAAGACTTTCCTGTCACTTGGAGGAGAAAAATTGGACTGAATTCATATTAACCAACAGGAAATGTAGTCTTGTTGATGGACAAAGACCCAATTCAGGCTCCTGAAACAACCTTCTAGAACCTTGAGGTGACACGCTCACAGAACCACCTCTCTGCCCTACCTTTGCAGCACTAAATGTGTGTGGCCCCGGCCCCTCTTGGAAGAGGAGATCAGCCTCCACTAAAGTGATACATTTGCCTCTCAGCTGTTTTCACAAACTGCCACCGCCAGCTTCTCAACTCTTCACATACCTTAAGGCCCACAGTCCTCATTTTTGGAATTTGCTTTATCTTCTTCAGCTCCATTTTCCACCAGCTCTTATCGGAGATAGGAGTGGTGCTTCAGGTACTACAAATTGCCAGCTCTCTGCTGCTGTGACATGTCCTCAGCTGTCAGAGAGCAGCCAGCCTCTCCTGGCTGAACGAGCAGGAGGAGTAAATCAGTGGAGGACAGAATCAGAAAAACAAAACCCAGAATCTGGGGCAGGCCAGGCCTAGGCCAGCTTTGTGTCTTCTCTATTGCCAATGAGCTATGTGTCACCCAGGTCCCAAAGGGAAATCTGGTTCCTCTGGATGCTGCTCTGTGTGCCCAGCCACTGGGTGCCCTGGAGCCTGAGACAGCGATGCACCATCCCGGGGACACCGAGGGGCTGAAAAAGCTGTGAACTGGTCAGCAGCCACATGTACATTTATTGTTTTAGAGTCGCCATGGATTTTATTGATAAGAACAATGCAGTACCAACTCATCAACACTCTATGCCTTATAATTGGCTACTTAACTTTACCTTGGGCTGAAAATTGATTGTTTCAGTGTTAGGAATATCTAGAGTGGCACCTACTCCCTATCGGGGTTCCAGTACGCTAACCTGACCTGAAAAGGTCCTCCTTGGCTGGTAATTAGTTGAGGAAACAGAAACCCACCCCAACCCTTGGACATGGACTCTTTGTTTTCTCTTCCTTTGCATGATTTTAAAAATTCTACCTAACGCCCAGCAGCCAGACCACCACTACCCTCCTATGAACCCATCCAATCTGGGGTAAAGTTTACTTTGGTTACCACTGGCTACCTCCACTTGTCCCTCTGCTCTCTGAGGCCTTCTTACAAACTCCTGGGTCACTGCCATTGAAAGGACTGTCTTCCTTACAGGACAGTTCCCCTCCTCAGGCCCCCAAGTCCCCTTGCAAGCACAGGCCTACTGGGCTTCATTGCCTTCCAGATACTCAAGCATTTGGTGGCACAGAATAGCCGGTAACACATGGGACTTACCAGTCCCTCTAAGCTGACAAGCCAAGGTCGGACCACACAGTGGCTTAGCTGGCATGTTAATAAGTCGCTTGCTGAAGCAGTTTTGTTTACAAAAGACAGCCAGTGAAAAATCCTATTTGCTCCAAAAGGTATCATAAGTGAATCTCAACCTAAAATATTTTACATGGAGATGTGATTCTCAAAAATAAGTTCCGACAAGCCACCTGTTAGTTGCCTCTATTTTTCTTTTTTTTCCTTCTGCCTTGGCTGTGTGCCCAGCAACAGATAATGAATCATGACATTCCTCTTCCTTACTTTCCCAACTTCTCATGGAAAATGGGTGAGCATATAACCCACTTCTGGTAAATGAAGACTAAAAGAAGGTTGACTGAGAATACTTCTGTTGAGGGATTGCTTGTCTTAGTAAAGAGATAGATATAGGTCATTCTAATCTCTACAGAGCTTCTTTCTACCATGAGTACACAAGTGATGTCTGGAGCCATAGAAACTCTTTTGCACCCATGCAGCAAAGAGCTTGGAGAGTATCTCAGTGTGTGTGGTACGTTAAAGAGAATGCTGTGGACTGGTGGCTTATAAACAACAGAACTGTATTTCTCATGGTACTGGAGACTGAAAAGTCTAAAATCAACATGTATGTTAGTCACTTTCCCATCACTGGGACAAAATGTCCAACATCTGCCATTTAAAAGGAGAGGTTTATTTTGGCTCGTGATTTTAGAAGGCTCGGGCTATACAGAGTCAGCTGGCTCCAAGGCAGACATGGGAAGGCTGATGACATGGTAGAGCAAAGCTGCTCACCCCACGGCAGCTGGGAAGCAGACAGAAAAGGGAGGGGCAGGAACGGGCATATACCCCTACAGGTGTAAGTGACTCACTTCCAGCTGAGCCCATTTAACTGGGAGTCCACCGTGGATTAATCTACTGATGATGTACCTCCCTCATGGTCTGATCACCTTCCTACAGCCCCACCTCTGAACGCCTGAGACTTCAGAGGATATTTTACACATAAACCATAAATGTCAGCAGATTTTGAGTCTGGTGAGGGCCTGCTTCCTGGCTCATAGGCTGCTGTCTTCTAGCTGTGCCTTTATGTGGTGGAGGAGGAGCAGTAACGCTTTATGGTCTTTTCTACAATCTCATTCGTAAGGGCTGCAGGTGACCTGATCACCTCTCAAAGGCTCTACCTTCTACCAATATCACACTGGAGGTTGATTTCAATATGTGAGTTTTGAGAAACATAAGTGTAGAGTCTACAGGTGTGAACATCACAGATTAAACAACCTGTAGGAGGTAGCAAATGCCTACCTCTAAACATCTGGTTATGTGAGAAAAATTAATTCATTCATGTTCCGCCATTCACAAGAGCTTTCTGTTGTTAACAGTTTAACATAACTCGGAGGGAATCGCCCTTTGTGACACATTTTCCATTAACCCAGTTGTCTAGGAAGAAAGGGAAAGGGAAAGGAGAAATTCTACCCACCTCTTCTTTCCCCTAGGTAGTACAAATTCATAGACTCCCTCAGCTGGGGAGATGAGGTGAGAAACTTCCCTATTTGGCCCAGAGATTAAAAGGTGACAGTTTAACATCCAAAGGTGACAACTCAATAGCCAAAGAAAGCCACTGGATGTCATGTGGGAGATTCTGAAGGGCCAAACGATGATTGTAGGACCAGGCCATCACATTCCGGGGGGGCAGCCACACTCCTACATCCAGAAAAGCAGCCCATCCCGGTGTCCTCACTGCCAGCGGCCTGACAATGCCACAGAACAGCGGTGCTGTGTGTGAGAGCATGTTCCCGGGAGGCCTCAGTGGGCCATGTCAAAGAAATCTTCAATATCATCTGTTCCAAGTGGCTCACTCAGCACTGATTTAAGCTTCGAGGGAAAGGGGGGGAAATGACCTGGAATTCTGATGGCTGAATCATGCAGAGATATCTAGGATTTTGATGATAACCTCTGACAGAGATAGGCTTGCCTGATGGTTAAATCTACATAATTAAATGATTTAAGCCAAGGCTGATATGGCACAGAAACCACAGTAAAGCTCCAACTGGTACTTTTTATTCTCCTCTTCATGAAAGTGTAAAGCTGGGGCTGCTTCCTCCTGAGAGCCTTTCTCCATGGCTTGCAGATGGCTGCCTTCTCCCTGTATCCCCTCGTGTTCCACCCTCCGTGTGGGACTCTGTCCTCATCTCTTCTTACAAGGACATCTTGTAATATGGGAAATACTGGATTAGGACCCACCCAGCGGCCCAGTGCTAGCTTCATCACCTCTTTAAAGACTAAATCTCTACATAATAGTCAAGATCTGGAACCAGCCTAGATGTTCATCAACAGATGAATAGATAAAGAAAATGTGATATAAATACACACTGGGGCTAAAGGGAGAACAAAATTCTGTCATTTTCAGGAAAACAGATGGACCTGGAGAACATTATGTAGACCAAAGTCCCAGAGTCAGTCAGATATTGCGTGTTCTCCCTTCAGTGGGGAATCAAAAAGATGACAAGAAAGTAGAAGGCAGGTATTATTAGTCAAGAGGAAGGGAATAAGGGGGGGATGTAAGGGTAGAGAGTGGGGGGATGGAGATGAGCAAAATATACTGTACACACTGGACTCTCCCCTAAACATGTAAAGCTAGGAGGAAGGCAGGGCAAGGGGGAGATGACCCAAGCAAGTTAGTGCACATACAAACCTGCCAAAATGAAACCATTAATAGCCAATTTTTTAAAAGTCTTAATTTCCAAGTGTTTTAAGATACTGGGGGTTAGGGCTTCAGCATATAAATGGGGAGAAGGGATGTAGTTCAGTCCATATCAGGGCCCACATGATTACATTAGGGCTGAGTCACCCAGATAGTGCATGAGAGTCTTCCTACTGTAAGACCCATCCCTTAGTTGGTCCCTGTGAAATCTCTTTTGTCATGAACCGTAACATCTAGAAGGCTCCATGGATTAGGGTATGGCTGTCTTCAGAGTGGGGGTGGGTTCCACCTCCACACTGTGCTCAGCACTTTGTGTATATTACCTCACTTGCATGGGATCTGTTATCCTACTGTCCCCAGTCAGGAGCTGCACCAGCTGAAACAAAGCAGTGATGAATGATCCCAAAGTCACAGTGCGTGAGTGGTGATTCTGTGGCCCACCCTCTGCCTGACAACAGATCCTGAGCTTCACTGCTGCCCTCTAGTATGTGGCCCAGAAGGTCATCAGGTAAGAAGGTGGTGCCGGGCATATGGGTGCCAGGGAGAGGAAGGGTGGCTGGTGGATGCCTCCTGACTGTGACAGACCTGTGTCTGTCACATGTTAACGTGAAACCTGGCTTCCTTGCTCCTTAGTTCTCCAGTCCCTGTGACCTTGACACAGGACTGAACCATGCTGGGGACAGCATATTCCTGAGCTCCCTTCAGCTAAGGACAGGGACCATTGCCACCAGTATACGGATTAACAGTTGGGTCCTCCACATTCATATGCTGAAACCTAATCCTCAAGGTGACAGATGCTATTAAGAGGTGGAGTCTTTAAGAGGTAATTTGGTTCTGAAGGTGGGACCCTCAGGAATAGGATTAATGCTGCTACAAGGAGCCAAGATATCAGAAAGCTCCCTCTGACCACGTGAGGACAGAATCAAGAAGCCACCATCAGTGAGGAAGTGGATGTTCCCTAGAACCCTGAGCTGGACTTCCAGCCTCCAGAATCGTGGGAAGCAGATAGCGACCATGTCTAAGCCACCTGGTCTAGGATGTTTGGCTATAGCACTCTGCTAAGACATGTGACTCTGAACCCTGGGAGCACAGATGCCCTGCTGGCAACACACTCAACTTGGATCTCACACTGCACAACAAGGCCAGCTCAAAGGTGCTTATGTCAGAACCTGGAGGACGCATCTGTCTGCATCCAAATGGTGTCACTGCTATAGTGTCCTCGGGAACTTTGCAGCCTTGGACTCAGCAAGATGAATCACATGGCAGAGCACAAGGCCAGCAGTGAAAAGGACACAGAGTGGTACCTGTAGACACAGCACCTGAACCCAGGAATCCACGCCTGTCTGGGCAGCTGGTGGTGCCAGAAGGCAGATGCTCAGGCTGGGGGATGCTCTAACGAAAAGGAAACAGCAAAGCCTTCATCTGTCTCTGAGGCCGAGGGCAAGCAGATCCTTTTCCCTAAAGTGCCTGCAGTCAGCAAACAGGGGTCATGGAAGAAGAAGCCATAAACCCTTTGGCAACCACAGTGCCTTTGAGAACACACACAAACAAATAAAAACCAAAGGCTGCTGAGAGTCCCTAACCTATGCATCTGGAAAGACAGAGAGCAACAGCTTCTTAGGAGAGAGAGACTGCTTTGGGGCCCATGGGATCTCACTGCAGTCCCAGGAGCCTCGGACAGTCAGCAGCAGCAAGGCGCTGTGGGGAGAGAGGCTGCAGCCCAAGTCAAGGTTATTTAGTGGTAAACTCAACAGCGGCCTTGCTGGAGGACTTGTAGGGCTGTGGACAGTCCCCTATAGAGGTGGAGACGACAGTGCAGGAACTGTGGACACGCCATGTCCAAGTACTAAGTTCATATTCGGCCACCACAGTGCTTTGGATAGAGAAAAGCACTCACCAGGCCTCAGCCTTTGGTGATGTTTGTGGAGAATTCTCCCGGGCAGAGTCTGCAACAGCAGATTTCTCTGTTGAGAGCCCAGAGTCCCCGCAGCCTGCTCACGCCAAAGTTTTGTCCTTGATTTAAAAACACTCTTTTCCCTGCGGACCTCTAGGTAGGGTCTGGGAAGAACTGCAGCAAGGCCCTTGGTGTGGGGCAGCATTAATAGGAATAAGCCTTCTTCAGAGCCCTGATGGGACCCTGAAAGCCCAGATGACTCCTGCTTAGTCCTTTCCCAGGCCAGCGAATCAAGGTTGTGAGCCTCTTTAAGCTCTGGGATAATTTCCAAAAGAATTAGAGTCAAGTTTGCTCTGTGGAGGCAGTTTTATTGTTCTTGTCTTGCTTTTATCTGTAAGCACACCTTTCTAATCAAATGTCCAAGCACACAATCTATTAGAGCTGAGAAAATGTGCACACGGCAGGGCCCTGGGGAGGCTCGGCGGGGAGGGGCGCCCGCGGAGCTGCTCCAGGGAGGCAGAGCTCGGCAAATGGGAATTTCCGCTCCACTTGCAGCAGTAGGTGGCTGGGGAGGGACGTAATGAAGATAAAGCAAGGTGAGAAACGAAGCCACCGGGAGTTATTCTAGGTTTCTTGAGCACTTATTATGTGCCAGCGCTGGGCCTCAGTTAGGGAGATGCCAGCATTCAGGGGCAAAGGGATAAAAGACTAAGGAGTCCTTGGAATTACAGATGACTATCTTCAAGGGGACCTGTTTGAGGACATAGGTCTGTTTCTTTACCTCTGAGGCAATATATTAAGCATGGTCTTTCGAAAAATCATAAGAAGACTATTCTGAAATCACAGGAATATTGTGTCAAGAAACCTCTGGTTTTTATCTGGGTTCAAATTTACCATGTGAACCAAGTAAGCTGCTTGTCTGAAGTCTGCCTAGGACAGACTGGATGGGCTACACTGTTTTTCAGTGCGGGAGGCACAGGAGATTGTGGGTCCAACCATAGCATCTTTTTTCCACATTGGTATCATAGAGGTGAAGTAATTTTTCTTAAGCCCATAAACTTCAGTTTACCCCAAAGACTTTCCTAAGTAAGGAGACTTACATTTTGGATCATATCCATTTGCCCAATGTGGCACCAAACGTTTTATATTTACCTCTCACGGTGCTGCTATGCAGTTGACGGCCTTATGCCCATCTTCTGGACGAGGACAAGGCAGCTCAGAGAGGTTAAATCACCTGCCAGAAGCCACACAGCTAGGTACAATCTGGTCAAGTTCAGAGCCTAGGGGTGATGCTTATAATATTAGCTACACTCTCACAGGCTTACTGGCTGTACACAGGCTGCCTGTCACATTCCACTCACAACAGCAAAAACAGACAAGCAGGTAAACAACCCATTCTGCTGGCCCTTCTCTAGCAAAGACAGAGCCAGGAAGCAGGAATAGCTCCTTCCTTCAGACCAGAAGCTGGTTTCCAGCAAGAGCCATGACCAGACCTCCCTAACTACCATGAAGAAAGTCAGTTTGGACTGTGGGACTCAAAGGGCCGCAGTGATAGAGTGGAGGGTTGGCAGCCAGAGTCTGGATGGCACAGGCCACATGTGAGCACCTGGATGCACATTCAGAAAAACAGACAGAGCAACAGATGGTTCCCTTGGTCTTTCCCAGGAGCTCCCGGGCAGTGAGCCCCTGGGTGAGCTGCCTGTCCTGTCCTAAGCACTGCAGAGGTGAGCAGCACATTTTCACAGAGAACCCTGGGATGTGCAGGGTCAGCGACGAGGGATCCACTTGCTCAATCAGTGGCTGTGGTGGGAGGAGTTTCCTGGCCTGTAGAGAAAGGCTTGTTTTCAAATCTTGACTCTGCCACAAGCCACATGACCTGGAGGGAATTACACGGCCATCCTGTTTTCTTATGTCTATTTTGCAAGGCTTTGAAGGAATGCCATGGAATTGCAACTCAAAGGACAGTGGCATGAAGACACTCGGATGACAAAGTGAGGCACTGCTGCTGTGAATGATCCTGAAGATCCCACAGTGAGTCACAGCCCTGTGGTCCCCTCCTATACCCAGGAAGGCGGCAGAGATCCTGATGTGACTTCTGAGACCAGGTCCCAGCAGACACCATGGTTTTCCTTGTTCTCTCTTGGATCACTTGCTTGGGGGTCAGCCAGCTGCCACACTGTGAGGACAGCTAAAATGGGAACCACGAACTGTGATCACCACCTTGCAGGTCATGGGACTGAGGTGGGGTGGAGAAGGATTCCCGCCTGGAGCCTTCCAATGACACAGCCCCAGCTGATGATCTGACTACATCCTCCCCGGGAAACCTGAGCCACAGCCACCAACCCAGCAGTGAATCCATGCAAGATAAATTGTTGTTACTTAAAGCAGCTACATTCTGAGGTAGTGAGTTTGGGTTATTTATTTGATGTGCTGCTAAAATGAAAATCTAAAAGGATAGTCGTGGTCTGGGGACCCTGTGGCAAGCCAGGCTGGAAGGATTTGGGAAAAGTGTTGCACTCACTTTGAGAGCTGTAGAAAACTATGGAAGCCCGATTGTCTTTGAGAAGGTCTTAGGTGAGGACATAAAGGATGGAAAAAAGGTTTATTGGGAACAGTTGTATAGTGGTGACAGATAGTTTACTAACATGGTTGCCTAAGGTAATGTGGGAAGCAGAAACTGCACCCCATTCAGGGTGACAGGACTAAGGAAACATCCACGTGGAACACTGAAGGGGCCATTTGGCTCCTTCTTGCTGTTAGTAGTGAAATGTGAGAAGAGACACATTCATTGAAGGATTGTTCAATGGATGACAGCCAGGACTTCTTGGTTTTGAAAATTCTCCAGATGTCAAATGATGCCAAAATTAAGAAATAGCTCCCAGGAGAAAATAACTAGTCATCTGGTATCAGCAGGGCATGTTAGGAAACTTTGGTTGAAAGGTAAATCTCAGAGAGTGACCATGTCTTACTCTGTCAGAGCTGCCTTGACAAATGCCACAAAGTAGGCAGTCCCCAGAAGACATTTATCTTTCTCACTGTTCTGGGGGCCTTAGTACCAGCCAGGGGACCACTGAGTTGGTTTCTGGGAAGGTGTATTCCTGGGGGGAGGCAGCCAACTTCTCACTGTGCTCTCACATGGGGCTTCTCTGTGCTTACATGGAAGGCTAAGATCTCTGGTGTCCTCCTGTTCCAGAAACACACCTATCAGATTGGGGTCTGTCATGGTTTAGATATAAAACATCCCCTAAAGTCATGTAATCAGAGTACAGCTTCCGAATCTTCAGGACAGTCTAGTTTCTGTCACTCCTCAAGACTTCAAGGGTAGCAGGTCATATATTAGAAATGCAGTGCCACGATGAGCATGGGGCAGTACTCTGAGGGCAAGGCACAACCACACAGTGCCTGACTCCATGACAGACACACTTGAGGTACCAAGACCTTAAACCCAGACCCTTGGGAGAGTCAGGGGGTCTGAAAGCCTGGACAGAGAGGGAGCCCAAGATAAAGAATTTATAAGATTAAAGCAGATGAGGAATTCATGGAAAATCAAGTGTGGCTTCACTGGCAGGCACAGATTGCAAAGGCCTGGACAGGCAAGCTGATAATGAGTGTTAGATGACAGGTGAGTCAGTGGGAGGATGGACGGGTGGATAGAGAGTCACTGGGTGGATTAGTAGATGATAGACAGTTGATACATAGGAAGCTGATTGGTTGATAGATGATAGATAGATGATATATGTATGCATGCATGGTTGGTTGACTGGATATATATAGAGATGCAGGAAGGAGAATGGATGGAAGGATGAATAGACAGATGGATGGATGGAAGGATGATAAATCCATGGAGACCTAAGTATAGGATGGATGCTAGATACTACCTTCTTAAAATGTAAACAGGGGGAAAAGAAAGGACAAGAAAATGGAAATGACTGGTAGCTGCAAAATATAAATCTTTCACTTTTGTTCTTCATACTCCAAATAGGGGTGTTTAGTGGTAAAGTTCAAGGGTTCCCTGTTCCTCTTCTTTCTAAAAATCACTAACCAATCCATTTCAAACAACTTTACCCAACCCCAAGCAGGAGTCAACATCTGACACAAAATAGAACTCTAACAACCAAAGAGTGTGCCCGTCCACCCCCCGTCACACAGAAGGACATAATGAGAAAATCGCCCTCGTGGGCTCCCTCAAGCCTCTCCCACCCCGGAGCTGTGTTCTCCTTCCAGAGTGGCTCTTGCGGTTCTACTTCCCAGGGACAGAAACAGAGGGCCATCATATTTTGTTTACTTCCTTAGAGTATGTCAAGCAACTCAAACAATATGCAAAATAGTGTCACTATTTGGGAATGAAAGACCTTGTGCAAGGCCAACCACCGTCAATAACAGCTCAAGTCCTCCAGAAAGACAAATACCAAAGAGACTCTGCTAAGGTTTCTGTGACAAAATGGAGCCAGGTGGGACTTTGAAAATTCTAACCCTGTGTGAAGAACTTTAATGAGGGACCAACCCTCACACATAAGGTGCATTTCTGTCTTACACAAAACTGATTATCTGCTATTATCTGGAAACAAAGAAAATTACTTGTAATTAGTCTAAAAAAATAGCAAGTTTGAGAAGTTTTTGACTTCCCCACATTGCCTATATAACAGCTATAAGGAAATAATACCAAGTTGATGCAGGAATACACATTATATCAGAACCTGATTCACTTTTCAAGAGGAGGTAGGCAAGAAGGATCTACCTTGAGAGAACTCCAATGGAAGCAATTACTATTGTTACAGAAATTACTGTTTTTAAAAGATGAGCCCTCTATTGGAGAATGCTTCAGAAAGGAGGAGAGTAAAAGAAAGCCACATGACCAGTACTACTAGGGAGAACCAAAGCCAAGCCTTGCCGAAAGCATCTGCTTAGACCTAAACTTTGTGGCCAGCACCCGATCTCCTGAGAGCATCCCATGTTTTCTCAAGTTTTCAGAGCTGCCACACACCTGGGCCTGGAGGGGTGACACAGAAAAAGAGCCAAAGGCAGTGCTAGCACATGGCAGCTGTAATCTTCTTTTTACATATTTATTAGTACATATTTGCCATACATAGTGATCAGATTCATCATAGGGAATTTGTACTGTACTTAATATACCTGAATTTTTTTCCTATTCCCTCTTCTCCCTTTTTCCTCTCCCCATTTACAGAAGCTGCTTCCTTTGGTTTTTTTTTTTTTTCCTTATCTTGTTACCATCTTTCTTGGGACCCTCTCTCAAGGCAAGAGCTCCTGATGCTTCTGTCCTCGTTATGGATGGAGGAGTGAATGATCCACTGGAAGGAACCTGGTTCTGAGAATCAGCACAAATATGACAAAATTATTATGGAGGAAGAGGCAATCAAAGGCTAAAATGGCTGCCATGCCAAGTAGTCAGAACTTTGGGATAACCTTTGTGTTCCTGTCTTGATGCTAGCAAGGTCTGGTTGGTAATTTCCTGTTAATAAAGACATTCTTTAATTGTGAGTGGATGGACCAGTTTTTAAAGCTTTCAATGTGCAATTGGTGGATTAAAAAAAATAAAGCACCTTAAAAATTTCTAGGGAGATGAAGTTAATAAAGAAACATAAGCCTCAATACTTTATGATTAGTTCCAAAAGACACAGAAGTTATCAAGTTGCTATAAAAGTTTCTAAAAACTTTGTGCTATTTCTGTTCTTAGCTCACTGCCCTTGAGTAGTTTGTCATCCTTTGAATGCCCGGTTCTGACAGTTCAGCTTTGAGTAGCTCTAATCTATGTTAGTGTATCACAAAGTTGTTACTAGGATACTCTTCATTATCCCAAGAGGATCATGGGAAAATGGGTCTGATAGTCAAATAATGTGTGAAAAATGCTATATAGAGTTTTGGACATTCACAATGCATGGTACCATATTATATGTTCCAATAAATCCTGTGTTTAAAAAGAGAACCACTTTCTTATTTTTATTGAGCCCAGTTTTCCAAACTTATTCGTCACTTCCTTTCTCTCCCTTTTTAATTTTTTTTTTTTTTTTTTAGTGCTGAAGATTAAACCCAAGGCCTCACAACTGCTAGGCAAGTGCTCTGTCACCAGGCTATATCCCCAACAGTCATTTACTTTTAAAGAACTCCTGCAACATTTGCCCAGCTATGTATCACCATGCTCAGAAATGCTGGCCTGGGCTTGGCCTTGTGGGAATGTTCCCAGCCTAGCAGAAGGTCAGTAATGCTGGGACTTGCTGCAGAAAAACCCCCAGTGTCAGTGGGGTTTGTCAGCTGGGGTCACCCCGAAATGGCTACACCTAGTGTAACTACACTGGACACTGCAGGGAACTGGAACCAGGAAGTGAAGGGTGTAGCTGCCGCTTTCAGGCTGTAGCTTCAGTGAATAAGAATTGCCAAGAATGCTCTGTATTTCATCACTTCCCTAGCTCATTGGGTTATCCGGGCCTTTAGCAAAAGATTGGGTGCTAAATAAACCCCCATCAAATATACAAGACTTATGAGGGTGCTCCAGCATACCAGCTAGAGTGACACTCCTGGACCTTCTTCAGATCACTCAAGCTAGGGCCCAGAATGGGTTCCCCAATTAGTAGGTACTGGGCAAACATCCCATGGTGTAGTCGGTTTCCTTATAGGAGGTTTTCAAATACTGCTTAGAAGTTCATTTGAATTCACTAAGCCTCCTGACTTGCCTCACAGAAACACAATTATCTGTAGCCCAATTTCTGCACAAGGAACCCCAAGTTCAGTGCCATTCACACTTACAGCAGCGGAATGAAAGGGCTGGATACGTCAAGCTGAAGCCACTGTTCCAATATTCATGGAGGCAACTGACAACAAGTCAGGCCACAGGCCACTGCCTCCCAAAGACATGTTTTCTGCAGTTATTATTCCAAACTGAAACTAAAGTCGAGGTCATTTTCTTGTTTACTGCTCAGACTCCTGGTGGATGCCATCCTGAGTCACAGAAGAAAATGAGGGTTTCCCTGGTATACCGTTTAGATTCAGAAAATGTAGCCACTTGTGTGCATGTCACACTGTCCCTCTGCACATCCACATGGATTGCCAGCCATGGAGGGCATCAAGAGAATTTCTGTTGACACGGGGCATAATTCAAAGGTTTCCAGACTGTCACAGGCCTCTATGGGATGTAAAATGTACAACAATATTTGATATACCCCCAGCAACAGGCAGAATCTGAGTGTCCTACCTACAAATAAGGGCAAGCTCCAGGAACCTACTTCTTACAAGCAGATAGCAGAAGAAGAAAGAACCAAGGGCAGGTTAGAAAAGGGGACACAGCTTTCCTCTAGGGACACACAGCTTGGAACTCTAAGTGATTAGGTAAGAAGCGTCACCAGTCTGAAGACACCATGCTAGAAAGAGCATGAGTAGAAATTACACACACACACACACACACACACACACACACACACACACATTTTTAGCATGATTTGTTATTTGGTCACAGGTAACTAATATATTTCTTAATCAGGATGGGATGAGAACTCCTCCCTGGTTCTCTTCTCAGTATACACTATGGCCTCTAAGACTTTCCCAGTTAGCATCCTTCAGACAAGAAGGAGCCAGAAGCCACCTGGTCTCCCAGACTCTACCCTGGGGTGGCTGTCCCTCACTCCTGACTTCACATGGCTCACCTCTCAGCAGGTGGCATTCAGTCTTCATACTTCAGTGATGACTGCTTACTTCATTGCTCAGATTCCTCTTTTTTCCTCGGCCATCCCAGGTTAGAGACCTGTTCTTTGGCTTCTACCCTCAAAGGCCAGAAGCACTGTCTGTTCAGGCCCTGAAACACCCACAGGCTCTTGTGTCTACTCCCCAACTTACCAGATTCCTTTATAGCATCTGGAAGCTCTAGTAGCAGAACAAAGCTGCTAATCTCCCACTACTGAAAAGGAAAAAGGAGAAAACTCATATCTTCATTAGCCGTGTGAGGAGCCAGTGCCAACCCGGAAACTGTACAGTTGAGAGAGATAAATGAAACAGGATCTATTTTGCAGCAGAGGTCGGCTATGGTTATCTGTGGGCAAACTATCTCTCAATGGAGAAGAGACTAGTGCTGTTGTGTCCATTAAATGCTTCACACTGAGTCTGTTATGGGGGAAGGACTTCACTGGTATGCTGTTCCATGGCCCATACCAAGCTTCCTCGTTCCTTGGCACCTCTGTCTTTCCCTTCCAGTTTGTGTCACATTACCCTTCAAATAATTCAAACCTTCCCCCAAAATCCTATGGTATCATCCCTGTCACCTGTCTCACACTCTACATCCAACCCAATGGAAAAGATTTATCTTCAAATCATGTTCAGATTTGGACCCTTGTACCCATCAGTGCGCAGGCCCTGTCCAAACCACCAGTGGTTCTCCTCTGTTGACAGCTGAGATTTGCTCTCACCTCCCCCTGCTGCTACCCGCCTTCCACACCCACCCACCTGTTCAACCAGCAGCCCAGAGAATTGTGATAGAAGCCACACCTGTGTCTTCCTGAAAATTCACTCGTCTTTCTCAGATTAAAGCCAGGTCCTGGTGACTTCACGGTCTGGACTGGCCTCTGTTGTAGAATCTCCATTCTTCTCCATTTCCGGCCCTTCCTGCACACCAGAGCACTCCTGCCTGACAGCAGGTACACATGCCATCCCTGCTGCCCATGTGAGTCTCCTCCAAGTACCCAGATAGCTTGCTCCTCAGCTCCTTCCAGTGGATTCCCAGAGGCAATGTCTCAGAGAGATCCTTGCATGATCACAGCACATGCTCTCAATCCCTCCTCCTCCAGACTTTGCCTGTTCTGCAGCACTCTGTAGAACACCTCACTGTAGCTCTCTGATGCATTGTGCCCAACCTTGCTATATCTACTTCCCTTAGTGGGACAGAAACCCTGAGACTGTAGGGCTTATCTGTTTTGTCACTGCTGTGTTCCCAGGGCCCAGCACAACTGCATAACACAAGAAGATGCTCTCTGTATATTCCTAAAGGAAGGGAGGGAGGGAACAAGGGAACATAAGACAGTTATTCTTCACTTTGAATGACCTAGAAAAATATCCAGGCTGATAAGGTACATGGACCCTTGTTCAGTTTCTAACTAAACCAGAGATACCCTGGGCGCTTCCTCATCAGGGAAAGTGAGGTATTCTGGTTCCCTGAGTGTCCTTCCCTTTGCCTTACACTTAGGGAATGAACACTGAGAAGTTCTACTCCTCGTAAACTTAGGCGTCACTTTCCTTGGTAAACAGGGATATAGTTAACATCTTGGGATGAAGACCCAAGGTGCTCAAAGTGAAGAGCACGGCATGTTTGGAGGCTAAGTCTTTCTCTAAAATACCAGTTCTTCAGGAAATTATTTACCGTGGGTAGTGGCAGGCCTCCCACATAACTCAATAGCACCCTGACTCATGGCGGGCTAAGGTGGGCCACGCACATGTCATGGACAGTCCACAGCTTGATACTTCAGACACATATGGAGCTAAGACAGAGGTTTTAGTCCAGGCTATGTTTGATATTAGAGTTTTGAGTTCTACAGCCTGAAAGAGGCCACTGTACAGTTGAGGAGCTGTCTGTGATCCCACAAAGTGACTGGACTTCCTCTTTTAGGAGGAAACAGCAAAGGTGTGTCAGTAGATTCTCAGCATGCATAAGACAAGAGCCTTGGACCACTAAGACATTTGGGTTGATACACATACTTTATGTCCAAAGCCTTTTCCTTTTGTTTTCATTCATGTATTTATTCAGCAATTGCTGCTGGCCACTCATCCAGGTCACAAAGATAAATTTGTAATAGATCTTACCTTCTTCCTTTCCCTTAATTCTTATTTTTTTCTTTTTCTCAGGGCTTTTACAGAATGAAAGTTGACCACCCCTATGCACAGGTAGTCAAGAACAGCATTCTCCTTGGGGAACAAGAGCCCTTGGAAGGCCCGGCTGAAGTCTGCTAGTTGACTTGAACATTCTATAGTCCCACATACTGACAAATGAGTTGGGCAACTCATGCACAAGTGAACTTTTTAAAAAATCCTTTAGAAAGCCAGAAGGAAGGCAAGAGAGCAATGACTAAAGATTGACTAAAGCCCTGGGTTCTGTAGGGACAAGTTTGGCAGTGCTGGCACTTCCACATGGCACAAGGCCCAGGCAAAGCAGGTGGCATAGATACAGCCTTAATTGATAGCTTAATTAAAGAATTAGGTAGGTTATAACTTCCAACCCACAGCTTGGTTAAGCTAAATTTCATTATCTCTCTTGCCCGTGGAACACACATACAGAAGTAAACAGGGAAAGGGAGCTGTCCACCAAAGAACCATTGCTAAAATAGTTTGGCCCATCTGCATGCAAGATAGGAAGGGAAATGGTGTGTTAAGGAGAAAATGTCAACAGGCACTTCTTCCACTCGCTGGAAGCTGCCCCAAAGAACCCCCAAAGGCAACCATTTACCGCTCAAGGGCTTGCTGAGCTGCCTCTGGAGAAGGAAAAGCACCATCTCCAACAGCCAGAACAGACCCCTCAGAGGTCCTGAGCCTCAGAAGTGAATGGAGTCTGTGGAGACATGCAGGAAGAAGGCAAACGGCTCCTTCATTCATCACCATGGCTCAGGGGAGGAAGCTGTTGTGATGGACAGCTGCCTCAGGCTGTGACGCGCACAGCAGGTGAGGAAGGACCTCACCCCTGACTCTTCCTCAGGACCCCGGCCTTGAACGCTTTTTCTCAGCATGGTCCCTACAGCAGTAGCACCAACTGCACCTAGGAGCTTATAAGATATGCAGAATCTCAGAGCAAATGGCAGACCTGCAAAATCACAAGCTGCATCTAAGCAAGACCCTCAGGTCATGTGTATGCACATTAAAGTTTTAGAATTAGTGACCCAGATAATTGGGAGCATAATCTTAACTTCCAGTTCAAGTGAACACTTTCATTTTTATAATAATCCAAGGAAGTACTACTGAAGACTTCAAGGAGAGCTGTCTGGAGTTTGTATTGTTCTGCTTTTTCAGACAGGCTCTTTCCATGTAGGCCAGTCCAGCCTTGAACTCCCAAGGTAGCTGAGACTGCCCTGGAACTCGTGGTGATCCTTCTGCGTCAGCCTCACTAGTCCTGAGATTACAGCTGTGGGCCACCTCACTTCTGTCTCTGGGGTGTTGTTAAATTAGGAGTGCCGTAAACAAATTTAACTTTATTCTGATGGGTCCTTACTGGCACAAAGTAGCTAAGTCAATAACATTATGTAGAATGAATGAGAGTCACTTACGGACTGTATTACATGTACCAACTTACACAGCAACACCATGAAGTGAGTTTTGTCAGGCTTTTACTTCTATTAACTGGATTCAAATATCATCTTTCGACTATTTGTGACTGTGTTTGTTGGTTGGTTTTAAATATATCTGCCTTCCTCACCTCTCTGTTGTCAGGCTGGGGTGTGCTGGCTTCAGGAAGTATGTATATTATAGAGTGTCCTCTTTACTGCTTCCAATTTGTCACTGTCACTCTGCTTCAGAACAAAGCACGGGTTGAGAAAGACAAGGTACAGTCCCTGCCTACGTGTGAGATCATAAGTCCTTTGAGATTCTGGGCTTGCTTCTTCATCTGTAAAATGCCAGTCACAAACTAGGAGACCACTGAAAGACAAAAATAAATTTGACACTGAGGTGATCTGAGACCTCCTGAGGGGTCCCAAACATAGCCTTCCAGATGTCAGACACTCGCTGGGCGAAGGCAGCTCTCTGTGGCCTCTTGTCCACATGTGATGTTGTCTGGTGACTGGATTTCCATGTTTCCCCTCATGCCTACCACCACACATTCTCTCACAGAACTTTCTCTACACTGTTCATAATTTTTTTGTTGTTCATAATGTCTTATATCAGCTTCAATTAGGTTCCCATTTCCTTCACTTCTTTCAGTTTATCTTAAACTTAACTTGTAGATTACAGTGGATATTTTAAAAATACACTTTCCTTTTAAGGACTCTGACTAAACACACACTGCATCTGGTGTGACAAAGGCTGGATCAAGCTTGGATTCCTTTTCCGAAGTTACTTCCATGAACCTATCCATAAATGAATAGTTATGATATGTTTATTAGTCTCCAGGACTTGTAATAGTATATTGATTCTGGGCAGAAGCTCAGCATCTGGTTTGGCTAAAGAATCTAATTTTCTGTCAACCACCTGGTTCCACTGATATCACCTGGTATTGAAACACACAATATTCAGAGCACATAAGTGCTGTATGTGGACCAGGGCTCACCCAAACAGTTTTCTCCTGGTTTGCAAAGAGATTTAAAAATAAAAATCAACATAAAGTATTTTTTTTAAAAGCTATATATGCTCAATTTAAAAGGACTGTCTTATTTTGGTTTATATTCTTTTTGTGCATGTAATATTATGTATTTTTATTTTTATGAATATTGACAAAATAAATCAGAAAACTGTAACAGTGGCTAAATCAGAGAATATTTTGGTGACCCATAAAATCTGTACTAATGGACTATCCAATGATTTTCAAGAGACAGGACAATCCAGGTTTAAAAATCTCCTCCACCTGTTCAGAGTCAATAAACACCTTCCTGTGGTTTCTGATCAGGGGTGGCCAGGGGATGAAAGGACTGGCTTCCTAGACATGCTTTTAAAAAGAAGCCTTTAAATCCAACATGGATTTATTCAGCATGAAGAGAATACGAGACATCTGATCTGACTTTTTTTATATGTCAAGGTCTTCATATTTCTGAGACATTTGCCTTTAAAATATTTTTACTGTAGCTGCTTTTCAAACTTTCGGTCACTGGGCATCGTTCTGACCTCAGCTTCAATAGTAAAATGCAGCATGCTTTCATCCTTGGGCCATGTCTGCCTTGAGACAATCAGAATGTGAATTCTCTTGGTCCTTGACCTCCAGGGACCACCTGCTTTCAGGGCGGCCCCTCCTCAGACTGACAAACAGTAGCGAGGAGGAGTGTGTAGTGAGGGAGAGCAGCCCAAGAGCCCCTCCAAGGACCAGCCTTCACTGAACACCAAAGGCACTGTGATGCTTGTTTATAGTTACTAGGGGGGCGGTTATGTCCTGCTTCCCTCTCCCCCCCCCCCATGCCTTGTTAGGGACCTTTGCCCCTCACACTTCCCTCCCTGCCTTGTTTCGATGTGGCTCACTCTCATGTCTCAGATGCACAGTTATCGGTTCCAAAATGTTCTTCATGATTTGCCCTAAAAATTCTCAAAATCTTTTGTAAATAGAATTTTGCATGAGCCTTCTGAGGGCCCATGGTTCTCACACTCATGGTTAGCAACTCTCTTCCCCAACCAACTCATGACCTTTGACACCAGCACGCTTCCAGGCTGATCTGAGGCAAAGCCAGAAGCTGAAAGTCAGCTAAGGACCACAGGAACACAGATACCTATGTATTCTGTAAGGATATACCAAACCTATTATCTACTGATGGGCATTTCTTCTCTATTACAAACATCCCTTTAGATATATCTATTCTCATGTGTTTCCGTTCATAGAAACGGTATTGCTAGATCAAAGAACATATAAATTCTCACACTGGAAAACTGATAATTTTTGGAGTGCAATTTTACTCTCCCTATCAGCGTGTGAACAGTATTCTTTTTGCCAATGATCTTTTCCAATCATTGTTTCAGTTTCATTTCTCTAATAGGAATATAGAACATGTTTAATAACTTTGTGCTCATTTGCACAACTTTTTTTTCTTGGCCTATATTTCATTTGGGGGTACAATTCTACAGAGAAAAAAATCTTTAAATAAGAACATGGCCCCCAGTAACATGTACACTCCACCCTTAAGCTGCATGGAGCTCTTCAGCTCCAGGGTGATCAGAACAGTGGCAGGTGAGGTGTGGTTTCTCCATTGCGTTCATGAAATTTCGTCCATCCAGCTTTGCGGAGAGCAGATTTGCCTCCAAGCTTGTTTTCAAGCTCATGTTCTTTCCACTGCACCACACAAAACCTCAAAGTAAAAAATCCTCTAATATGATTTTAAGGTGGTTTCCTGATAATAGACACAGGAGCTAGAAGAAAAAAGAAACGTGCAGAGAGCCATCTTCCTCCTTTTGCTAGGGGGCCAGTGCATTTTGCTTGCTAACAGAGGCTGGTCATTTATGGTTCCTCATCAAGGGTTTAAAGCCCAAGGCTCAAATTTCTTGCAGTATATTTCTATAAATTGCATTACAAGGAACAGTTTGGGTTTTAAGGATTAGATTACTGAATCATGAAATGTTGAACCATATCAGTGTTCAACTTAAAAAACAAAAACTAACCTAATTCTTGGGCCTGATACTGCACAGTCCTGATTTAACTGGTCTGGGATGGGTCCAGAATGCAGTACTTTTGGAAGCTCTCCAATCAGTTCTTACTTGCAGACATGGTGGAGGTCCACCGTCTGCAATATTCTCTGCCATCTCTTCTCTTCTGACCACATTTTATAGCTGAGGAAAGTCAGGCCTAAAGAGAATGTGCACATCCAAGGTCACACTGAGGGGCAAACTCAGACTATTGTGTAAATTTGATAGCTCCTAGTCCATTTTACCAAACTGACAAATTCGTAGGGCCACTCTCACTGTTCTTTTTCAAAGATAACTCTGATAATGCTGTTATTCGCGGTGCATTCATGTCTGACTCCAGCCCTGCGTGTCAACATGGGCTATGAAGCTTTCTTTGCTCTCAGGTTGTAAAGTAAAAGTTGCCTCATGTCTCCTGGCTTCCAGCCGGTCTGCTCTACTCCCATACCCCCAAAATGTCCTCCAAGGCTTAGGATGATTGCTAAAGGCACTCATGGCTCTGGGTGCCCTTCCTTCTTGGTCCTTACCACAGTAGGAGATAGCCACGTGACCCACGTCTGCCTTCCCCAGCACACTGTTCCGCAAGGGCAGCCACCATCTAGGCTGTTGCTTTGCTAGCCTGTGACATTTACCCAGTACAGACGAGACAATTTTTGGATTCAATTCTTGGAGCAGAATCTTGCTCAAACTGTTTTCCACCTCCACCTTGTATGCGCACATCAAAAAACCAGATCCAGGGGGCTGGGGATTTAGCTCAGCGGCATAAACACCTGCCTTGTAAGCAGGCAGTCGTGAGTTCGATCCCCGGTACCGATTAAAAAAAACAAAAAACAAAACAAAACAAAAAAAACACCAGATCCTAGAGGGGCTCAGTGATATGCCTAGACTTACACCATAGACTTGTGACACAGCTTATTAATTCAGGGTGGATTTAGCTTTTCTCTTCAATGCTGTTATGGTTTAGGTCTAGAGTGCTGGAGGTAGGGCCTGGTCAGGAGTGTCACTGGAGGTGTGACCTGGAAAGGTGTGTCACCCTTTCTGGCTCCTCTTCTCTCTCTGACTCTTGGCTGTCGTGAAGTGAGCAGTTTTCCTCCAACGGACTTTTTCACACTGCCCTTCCTGCCTTGGTGCCAGCGAACTGTGAATTAAAAACATGACCTGAAATAAATCTCTCCTTCAAGTTATGCGTGTTGTGTATTGCGTCCCAGGATGAGAAAGTAACTAAGACAAATGGCTGACTGATGTTTAGTTTCTGGAGAAGGTAATCCTTTCATCTTTGTACGCTGTTATTTCTAAATCACATCTCCTTCTATTCATGGCAGTCATGTTTAATTACAGTCAATGACATAAGCAGTGCAGTTTTCTCCAAACTGCCTTTTACATTCAGATTATGTTGATTTTCCTCCAAATAAACCAAATCTGAATTACAGAAAGTTTAATAATTGTTTTAATACTTACAAGTACATAAAATAACAAATTGGAATTAAACCAAAGGGTTTTATTGTAGCGGTACTTGAGAATTTTGAAGTCAAACTGATTTCCAACTAGCAGTCTTCCACACAAACCCACCCATCCTCCCCATCTCTGACGCACTACTTCTTCAGCCCTGCCACCATCTTCATAAATTGTGCCAAACATGCTTTCTCTCTCATGTATTGTTTGCAAATGCCTGTACTTCTGTGCTCCCCTATATTCTTGGGTCTATGGAAACAAGGCCAGGTCCCCATTGGTCACTAGAATCTAGCACAATGTGCTATGATTACAAATATGATAAACTATTAATGAAAGGATACTGTGCCAAGCAGTTTAACTCACTCAGTCCTCAGAACTATGAAAATACCCATTTTATAGATGAGGAAGCGGATCCACATATAAGCTCCATAAGAACAAGAACTTATTTTGTCCCACCCTCATTTTATCAGGACCTTAAACCTTGGCCAGTTACGGATGCAAAGTCCATATTCAAGGCAGACTCCAGTCTCTGGGCACTCAAATATGGTGGAATTGGTTCATAACTGTTTCCCCCTTCTCTCTTCCCTCTTAAATGCCCATACTTTAGAGATGAGGAAAACAGGCCCAGAAAAGGAATATAATTTGCCTAAAGGTCACACTCAGTAGTCCCTCTGACTACCCTTTAGATCTGACAGCCTCGGGCCTACTTTACTGAACTGATAAATCCAAAGGAACATTGTTCTTTGTTAAAATTAATTCTGCTAAATGTTACTACCTACAACTCTCTTCCCTTTGCTCGCCTGCCTTTTCTCAGGGTGGGTACACTCTTACGACTGCATACCTCTCATGCTGGCGAGCCCCAGAACACTCTGAAGCAGCCAACTTCCTGTCAGACAACACCATCTGTCAATCTCCAACCCTCAAATTCTACATGTCAAAACAGAAGTTGTTTTCCCACCAAAGCTCCTTCTCCTGAGTTCTTTTTATCATATGGTAACCCCATCATCCACTCTTCCACCCAGCTCAGGAATTAAAAAACCAATCCTGACCCTTTCTCACCTTCAGCAGGAGAATATGTAGGGACACAAATTCAGAAGAGAATGGTTCCATTCAAAAGTGAATAAAATATAACTGACTTTAAGCAAAAGAAGTGGAAGCCACATACCATATAAAACATTTCTGGGAGAAATTAAAGGTGAAACTGAATGAAGAGTCATTCTATGTTTATAGGTTGAAGATTCAGTATTGCTAATATGACAATCTTCCTGAACCTGTAGACTCAGAATAATCCCTACAAAAATCCCAGTCGTCTTTTTGGCAGAAACTGATTAGCAGATCCTAAACTCTATATAGAAATGCAAAGTAAAAAAGAGTAAAGTATGAAAAATAAGCATTTCTATCTTTGCATATATGAAAAATTATGGAGTTGGAGAATGTACATTTAACAGATTTTAAAACTTAAACTCCTATATATATGCTCAACTGACTTTGGACAGAGGTGCAATGAGGGACAAGTCTTACTTTTAGCCACTGTGCCAAGATCATTGGCTACCCTCTGGAATTTATAACCTTACTTCACCCTTTATATAAAAATTAATTCAAAATGGCTCACAGTCCCAAATTTAAAACCTAAAGTATAAAACTTCCAGAATAAAACAGGAAAAAGTCTTTGTGATCTCAAGTTAGACAGAGAAATATAATACTAAAAAGATAACCTATACAAGAAAAACTAATATATTAGACTTCATTAAAATTAAAAATATTTGCACTTCAAAAGACACCATTAAATTATAGACAAGTCACGGGTAGGAAAAATTATTTGCAAATCATTTCTTGTGAAGGACTTGCAACCAGAATATATTAACAACTCTTCCTATTTGATAATAAAAATTTAAAAACTCAATAAAAAAAGAACAAAATGTAAACAGACATTTCACCAAAGAGGAAATACAACTGGCCCTCAGCATATGCAAAGGTGCTCAACATTATTAGTTATCAGAGAAATACAAACTGAAGTCACAATGAGGTCCACTTCACATCCACTAGGATGGCTACAATTTTAAAAACTCAGATAATCACAAGTATAAACAAGGATGTGGACAAATCAGACACCTCCTCTACTCTGGGTAGAAAGTGGGGAATGGTATAGCTGCTTTGGAAAAGTCAGGAAGTTTCTTAAAAGGCTAAACATACATCCACATAAAAACCTGTACACAATAGCTTGTGAAAACAATTTACGTATCAACGGGTAGATGGATAACACAATGTGATGTAGCCATACAACAGAATACTAGACAGTAATAAAATGGAAAATAATTAGTGATACATGCAAAAGCACTGCTGAGAAGCCAAATGCAAAAGACGCATTGTCTGGTTCCATTTGTGTAGTGTCCAGAAAAGGCAAATCAGGACAGAAAGTGGATCAGTAGTTGCCTGAGGCTTAAAGTGAGTATGGGTACAGGTGCAAACCGGAACAGGATCTATTCTGGGATGATGGTAGTGTTTTGGTATTAGTTGTGATGACTGTACTATTATAAAAAATATTAAGTAGAAACTTAAAATGGGTGAGTTTTATGACAGATAAATTGTACTTTCTTCAATCAGGTCAGGGGAAAGGTGGGAGAAACAGGCTAGGAATTCTGCTTGGATTCTGCTGGCATTATTACTTAACTAGGAGTAAGTTAAACTTTGGGCCTTAGTTTTCTCAATAGAAAATTGGGAACAACGTGTATAGATTTCAGGGTTATTGTGAGGATTAGAGTTGATGCAAGTAAAACACTTAGCACAGCAATGGATGCCTCAGTAGGCAGTAAGTGTCACATCTTTTTCTAATTAAGATTATTCGGATTATTTTCATTGTCATGTCTGGCCAATTTCATTTAGTAATTAGTTCTCAAATCACGTCTTCATGACTTCCTCCCTGGCTTCAAGTTCTGCAGTCACCATGGCCTCTGTCTGCTTAACCACCTCCAGCTCTTCCCCTTACACCACAGCCTCGGGGACCGTGAAGAAATAGGAACACACACATGGCAAAGTCCTCCTGCAGGATCAGCTTTCCTAAGGCCCTCCATGACACTCCCTGCCTCCCTCCACAGAAATGCCACTTTCTCCCAACCTTTTGTCCATGACTGCAAATACTCTTAGGCTCACCTGAGGCAACTCCCTCATAAGCCTTCCCAGAGCCTGGAGTTGGGTTCACTTTCCCTCTTTCTTTGCCTATAGTAAAGCCTCTTTGTACTTTCAACACTGAATCCAGACACACAAATTACAAACTTGTTTCATGACCTAAGTGTGAACCTAGTACACTCCTTTGTACACTGTAGTTGCTCAATAAAATGACTGGACCAGAACACTCAAGTCCAGTCTTAGGTCTTAGTCTTCCAAAACTGAGAGGCCGAGGTTATACAGAAAATGGAAATCTTCATAAATCCTCCACCTATCTTTGAAGGACTATAGGAAGCAACAAATAAACTAAAATTATAGTATCATGCTATCTTCCATTCACAATATGTGAAATGCACATAGATGCTAGTAATGTTAAATCTTCCCAATGAAAAATTTCCCAGTTTTCCTGACATTAATTTCTAGATCCTGCATCTTGATCTGTTAAGGACTTTTGATGTATCCTATAATGGGACTATAATACTGGGGAGGGGTGCAAACAAAGAATTTAAAATTAAACTTTAAAGTTGTGGAGGAAAATATAATTATCTGATACTTAAGTTCCACACCGATATTATGATTTAAGTGTTCTGGAGTGGGACACAAGCAGAAAATAATTTTAAAATTTACCAGAAAAAGGAATGAATGGCAAGCAAGATTCATGTTTGTTTTTTTTTTTTTTTTCCAATGAGAATCAAACTCAGGATCTCGCGCTTGCCAGGAAGACATTGTTTCACTAAGCTACATCCTTAGCCCCAAGATTCACTCTTAAGAAATCTAAAAAGTTCCTTTCTTTACCTTCTTATCTATAAGGTAGTGGCAATTATACCTAGATTTACAGATAAAAGTGAAAATCTAAATGTAAAATGCATGAAAAGGTTAACTGGTTTTTTTCATTCTATCTTGGGTCATTTTTAAAGTTTGACCCCTTCTAGTTGGTCAATAAGCACTAATACCTACAATAGATTTAGATATTTAAAATCTTTAAGGACAATTTAAAACAGAATTTAAAATTTCCAGAATTCTAATCAGAGTAACACTGATATGCAAATGCACATCAAGTACACACTAAAATAGAAGTGTGAGCGTAAGAACTAACAGTAAAATAATCTTATTTTCAGAAGAAGAAGCTGCAAGTCCTCTGAAGTAAATCCACATTTGGAGACATAGCATGTGCCACTCCAATTATGAAAACTGTGAATGGGTACTGTTTTTGTGCCATATTACACTGGAAATCAGTCTTAGCCGACTACAACTATGAAAGTATACTTTACCATTATAATGAGTATGGCACAAGTTCAAACTGTCTTAAAATGAAAAAAAAATTACAACCTTTAAAAAATTATTTTTCTTCCCCAGAAATGTCCTACTGACTCTCTTTTCATTCTTTCAAGAAACCTATTACTGAAACTCAGACCTGATTTTATATGTATCTCTCAGGTTTAAGAAATTATTCATTTTTAAATACACTTTTAAAAAATAAACACCTACAACAGTCAGTTTTAAAAGCTTCTGAGAATTGGATCTGGTTTAACTTCTCAAGTAAATCATAAAAATAAAAACCATTCTAAAATACTTATTATGTTGGGCAAAACTGTCAGGAAGAAAAGACTGAATCAATGTAAAAATACATTTTGTGAATGTAGTTACAGAGTAAAATCATCCTTACAAAATGTTTTACATAAATATATTTTGACCCACTTTGCCAATATTATTTCACCTTTTACCATTACTTATCTTTTATTAAAAAATAAATCTGAAAGATGAAAACTGTATGGTGGCAAAATTTCAAATTAAATTTTCCTACTAACAGGTACATTTTAAAATGAAAATAAAATCTTATTGCCATTAATAATGTCATTAAATAAAGAAAAGATGATGCAGTTCTAAATACAGTCTTACTACAAATTAATAGAACATACAACATAGAATTGTAACACATAAAAGCGCGATAGGTGAAGACCAGGCAACATTTACTCAATTAAAAGACAATTAGCCTTAGAAGTATCAGAGATACAGCACTTTCGCCATATTAAAAACAAATTCACACAAAAGACAAAACAAAATGTTACTTTTAGCATGTTAAAAAATCACATCAAAAAAGCATACAAGTAAAAAATGTCATAGATGACATAAGAAAATAGTATGTGTGTGTATATATATATTTTGTGTGTGTATATATATATATATAAATCTACAGTATTTACCACTGTTGATATATATTTTGCAGCAGCTCAGATGCTGCTATTATAAACTAAATTGTACAGCTTGGTTTATTACATGTCACAGAAACACATTTTAAAAATCGGACTTTATATAATCTGCTACATTTTAATGTACATTTATTTTTCAGCTTCCACATGATCTAAATCAAGAGCCAGTTATTTTATCAGCATTTTGGGTTTCAGTGTAGTGTTTAGCTTTAATACACTGCATTTGTTTTGCCATTAATAACATCATTAAGAAGTTGACTAAAATTATAGACTATATACATAAAAATACTCTCACATTCACTAAACAAATGTTATTTTCATTTTATCATAAACTTTTGTACCTCAAAAGCTTACAGCCCCAACTTGCTACAGGAGGAATCATGGACCATCTACTCTCTGTTATGTAAATGTGAGCAAAATAATGTTGAAAACAAGCACTCCACTTCAACACAATGTCCTACTTTAGTGGAGTACCCAAAACTTTCTCAGTGTTTGGTAAGTGTAGTGTAATAGAATACTTTTAAAGACATCAATGATTTTTGTTTTGTTTTGTTTTACCATAAACCTGATTTTTTTCATTGAAAAAGGAAAAATAAAAAGGTTTTTAAAAGTATAAAAGTCACACTGTTTTTAAAAAAGGATCAAAGTTCTAGACTCCTATTAACAATTAGGGAATTTTTTTAAAAAACAATTTTAACATGGATAAATAATGTAAGGGCCTGGTATGAGCAGCAATATCAAGTTGACTACATTTTCAAAGAAAGAGTGTCAGAGACAGGTCATGTAACAACTATCCTGGACCCATGGAGGAGGGTGCTGAAAAAAGGGCAGAGTGAGAGATGACCCCTCTACCAGCCCTGCTCTGCAAGTGCTGCATGAGTCAGCTGGAGCTTTTCCTGCAGAATCCCTAGAGCTGTGCTGCAGCTTTCCCTGGCTGCTCAGAAGACAGCAAAAAGCATGGAGGCACTAAGACTGGTCTGGTGTACAGACACAGTCAGTGCTGCACCTTTGGCTTAACTGCCCCAATTTTTAAGCACCGTTGAGCGGTTAGCTTTTCTCTCCAATGTCTTTAATTTTCAGATTGAAAGAAAATGGCAGCAGCTGAAGGAGAATGATGAGCATTTTGTGAGATGTATTAATGAAGTCAGAGCAAATTTTTAATCAGGTTAGGTTTTGGGTTAAAAATATGAAGGGGAAAAACTGGACTGAAAGATAAGGAAAAGAAAAGTAACATTATTTCATGGATCTAGGTTGAAAATAGTTTTTTTTAAAAAACATTTCAATTTTGTGCTCAAATGTGTATGCATAGATTATACTATCTATTAAAAGACATACACTACACAGAGCCTTAAAAATATCTGTTTGACAGTTTTTCAGTGCTTTAAAACATTAGTCAAAATGGAATGGGCCAACATAGTAAAAATGTCCAGGTTTTAAAAAATAAATGATACTGAGTAAAGAATCATCATGTGCATTCCTAAATGCTATTGCTGTTTCCAGGTTAAAATTTTAAGAGGTCCAGTGATGATGCAATTTAAAATGCTCATCTTAAGCAGCATCTGCATGGGGATGAAAATATTTCCATATATTCTCATTACTGATATACATTAGAATTGTGCAAGTTGTTTACAATATAAAATACTGCTTTGGCAATTAAAATATAGCAATGTAGATTTCATATGGTTTCTGTTCTCTCATCTTTAGTAAGGATAAATTCTCACAGCAATACTGACTCTTGAACAGAGAACCCTTCCCGATTTCTATAGTGATATGCTGGCGGCGAAGGCCCTGCATACTGATACCCAGCTGGACTGGCATCTTCCATAGCTGATGAAGTTTTATACCGCACTGGGCTATCAACTGAAACTGCTGGCAGGTTATGGTCCTGAAAGGGTATGTGTTGAAAGGCTGAATATTTTGGTAAATTGCTTAAGTGGCTACGGTTAGTATCTCGAGTCCATGATTGTCCATGCATCTCCGATCTGGATGTATAACCAACTTCTGACCATTTTCTGTTATCTGGCAAATAATCTACCGGAGGAATGATGAATTTACCATTCTTTGGTGACCCTGAATTGCCTG
Organism: Cavia porcellus; assembly: GCF_034190915.1. NCBI lineage: Eukaryota > Metazoa > Chordata > Mammalia > Rodentia > Caviidae > Cavia > Cavia porcellus. The sequence goes on along the minus strand of NW_026947496.1, from coordinate 42,477,935 downwards.
AGTATCCCCCAGCACCAATATCAACAGGAAGGACTTCTATTCGACTAGATGGTAGTACAAGAGGGGTTGGGCGGCTGTAAGATTTCTCTGGAGAAATATCAACTGAAAGAGTAGAACCATAAGGTCTCCTGGAAGGATTCATCTGAGTGCCAGGACTAATCTGTGGAGACACAAAGCTGTTAGGGGTAGGGATATGTTTTGGAGAACTTCCATGGTAAACAGGGGGATTGCTGTAGGATGGAGGGTGGATGGTCCCTTGGTCTTCCCCTTCTAACTGAGATGGGTATTTTCCATAGCCTGGAGGCTGTACTTTAACAGTAAACTTGCTGGATACTTTTGGTGGACTAGAACCTGGCTCAGCATGCTTTCTTGGGCTGTTAGAGTAAATGACATTCCTTGGACTTTGAGAATAAGCCCTCTCTAGTGCCTCTTCAACAGAAGCTCCATTTTCATTTTCATTCCCAGGGACATTATCATACTGTGATGCATTAGAGCCCCGCTTCCCATCATCACCATCCAAAACCTTCATCTTGTGCCTTGCATTGGCTATCCGAGCATCAGCAGAATTTGGAATGGTGGCTGCCAGTGTGGGGTGCACTGATCTGCTTTTGCCTTCAATGACATATCTGGCAGTTCTTTCAACAGCTGACATATCTGACGGTTTATTCCATTTGGGCATAAATTCCTTCCTGATATTTGAAGTAGCATTGCTGTTTTGGTTAGCAGCTGCATGATTATAGGGCTTTGAACTGTCTTGTGGACCTGATGAAAGTTTTCTTTGAAAATTCTCTTCATCTTTAAGATTTTTACTGTCTTCATCCACTGATTTCCGTCTCAGCTGCCTCACTCGCTCTGGTGTACCAGTTCTACTCTGATGATGGGGCGAGTGCTCATGTCTTTTGTGAGGTGATGAACCACTTTCTCTTCTGCTGTTTATATGGGGACTGGGCCTGCCAACACTTCTTTGTCCATTGCTCATGAGATTAATACCACCAGAAAGAAATTCAGGTGGAAGCTGCCCCAAAGGTTTCTTTGGATATTCATCCTCTTTACCTAAAGGGAGAGACAAATTAATAAGTAAAATAAACACATGAGTAAATAGGATATAACATATCAGATGTATTGTTACTGTGTGAATGAGAGGAAATGGTCAACAAGGTTCTTGCATCTTTCTGTAATAAATACACCATAGTAAAAAAGTTAATTCAAGTTTTAACTCAAACTCTAAAAGTACTTATCATGAAAATTTCCCTTGCTTTTTGAACATTACACGTGAAATTACACGTGAAATGACTAAAGCATTATCAGCTTCTGACAAGTCATAACATGAAATACATGTAGCCAAGAACGCTGACTTGAATGTGGCCTGTGAGAATATTCACAAATAGTTATTTAGCTCATCAGGTTAAAAACCAGTAAGCAGTAAAAGTAAAGTTCAGCTAGTACCCCTAAAAGATTTTTTAATCATCCCTACAAATAATTATCAATTTAGTCCAGATAAATATGTAAATTTATTCTTTCCTGTTGGCAGATAACCCCAACAAACACAAATTATCAAGATTAAAAAAAAAATGTAATAGAAGGGTTAGAGGTTTGGCTCAGAGGAAAGAGGTCTGGTCTAGAATGTGTGAGGCCCTGGGTTTAATCCTCCACACAATAATGAAAGAACCTGTGAAAAAGAAAAACAATCTATGAACTTTCTTTTAGTCCTCTTTCTCTTACAGTAATCTGACTGGCTGATTTCCATCAGGTATTAATAACAGCTCATCACCAAAACACTTTTTTCAGGTTGTCAAGTAGGAACCTGAAAAAAACATACCATTTAAAACAGAGAAATGGTGTAAGTAGTGGCCAATTCCTTGTAAAATGTGCTGTGAAAGGGACAAAATTCCCCTTCTCCACTCACTGGCTTTCAGCAGCCTGCAGAGAGCGCTACCAACTTATAATTCATATGAAATTAAGTTAAAAGTTTTAAAAATCCTGTGTAACAGTATTTAAACAAAAACAAAAGAACAGATCTAAAATTGAACCACTGTCGTGTGTGCTCCCTGGAAATCACATCCCATGGGTGCTGAACAGTTCTCTCAGCATCCTGCAGATGCTCAGTCTGTTTCCAAAGTTTCCATTTGTGTCAGCTCAGTGCATAAAAACTCAGTTCACTTGAAAGTGGGCATAGGTAGCTATGCTTAGGTCTACATCCTACATCTCAAAATTGGTTTACTAAAAAACAAGATATCAAGTACATTTGCTGTTAGCAAAAAGTCACCTGTTTTATCAGTTATGATCATTTGCTTTTATTGGATCTAGCACAATTTTAATGCCAACAATGTAAATAAAATCAACTACAGTAATTAAAATCTATTGTATATAATCACATCAAAAAGATAACTAAAAGAAAATGTGAACAGTAAACCTACGCAGTAACAACTCCATACCAGTATCTAGAGTTCTTACTTCACGGATTCCTGTATGCCAGTTTCTGGGTCTTGTGGTCATCAAATTATTGCTGGGCATGGTCAACCTGACATTGGCTTCCAAAGCGCTTTCCGCAGACATTCAACTCTAGCTACTTATTGACAGTGACTTCCCCTTTTTTGAAGTGCTGGGGATTAATTTAGAGCCTAATGCATGTTAGGCAAATGCTCTACCCCTGAGCTACATCTCAGTAATAATTCAGAATTTACCAGAATTTAAGCAATATTCTAGGTTTGAACTAACTAAAACAGGACAGAATGGGTAATTATGTGCCTTACCTGAGTCACTGGAGAGGAAAATGGATTGGTTGTTCTGGCACTCGGTGTTGTCTAGCTGACCTTTTCAGACATTACTTCTGAAATGTTGTTAAACTGTATTGCTCCAAGGCATACAGAGACTAAGGGCCAACAGGGACAAAGGACTTGTATTTGGATCCAGACTCTACTACTTGAACTTGTACAAGTTAATGTAGCCTTCTCATTGTCAGATTTCCTTTTTATAAACGAAAACAGTAATACACATTTTGTAGATTGGCTGTGATGATTGTAGTTAACATATAAAAAAGGTCTAGTAACGAGTAGTCATCATCCTGAACTGTACAGTTATTTTCAATCAAGTTGCAAGTGCTTATTAATCCTTATTCTGGTTTATCTTATTTTGATTCATCATTTCAATCACAGATCTCCCTGGAATTTATTAACTAAACCTCCCTGTGTAATGTCACCTACGTATAAACACTATGCTATCAAATCTTTCATCTAAGTGATTCATAACAAATACTAAACTGAAAATCAGGATCAAAAATAGATCTCTTTCATTTCCTGGAATATATTAAACTCTTAAAATTTAAAAGGAAATGAAATATCCCAAATAGAAAATTAAATAAAGGATGTGAGCAAAAGAAGAGTGAAAGCAGGCAAATATAAAAGAAATTATCAAAAACAATCAAAAATACTTCTAAAATTGATATAGCTCACTATCGGGATTTAAGAAACAGGTTTTTCCAGTTTGATAATGCACATTGACTTTTTTTAGCTAATAACTTCACCTCTGGGAATTTAATAATTAAGGAATATTTGCTATTAGGATATTCAACTGCAAATGTGGTATTTATACCCAGTGGAGTACTACTCTGTCAAAGAGGGAGAAATTTGAGTAATTTGTAGGAAAGTGGATGCACCCTGAGACCATAACATTAAGTGAAATAAACCTGATATACAAACTTAAATATCGGATGACTTATATGAAAAACTCAAAATATAAAGCAAAGAATTAAGACACATTACATATATATACCAACTCCCCATAATGAACAGTAATTATTACTACAAATGTACTAATAAAAATTTAAAAATAAAAAGATCTTCAAAATTATATTATTTTAGAAAATTATATGCTCAGTGTATGTTTCATGAAATTTAAGTATGAAAGAAAAATATGTGAAATAAATTATGGAATAAAGACTAGTAGTGGCTAACATACAAAAACCTATTAGTTTGATTATTATTTTTACTTAACTACTACATATTCTACTACAAATATACATTATTTACATAATAAAGTTTAAAAGTACAGAATATATTTTAATAGACAGATGATATTAGTATGCAGTTTGAGGTAAAAATTGTAAGCTATATTTTCAGCTTATTCCCCAAAGTATCATAAGGCTCTGTTATGTGATCTACTTTTACCTAAATGTGCTAGGCTAATAGCATTTATCTTATTCATTAAACGAGCCATCATTTTTCTATTTTTTGTGGTGGTGGGGATTGAACCTAAGGTCTTCAGCATGAAAGGTAAGTGCTCTGCCACTGAGCTATCTCCCCAGCCCTAAATGAACAATTTTAACAGATTAATTAGGCATGGCATTCTTAATGGAGCCATCATTAGTGATCACATTCTTTGCTTTTTAAAAGCTCAAAATTCATTTTTCAATTAATCAATGTGTTGATTTTTGCCTTAAATAGACATCACACCTACCTGTCTGGGGTTTGTATAATTGAACCTTTTTAAAAAGTGGAATTACATTTCTTTCATCTATGTCTTCTAAATACTTAACTGCACAGTTTTTCAGAGATGATATCACAGTGCTCCCACTTCAAATGGAATGACATGTAGTAAAATGGGCTGTTCCAGAATACCTAGCATGCTCATCCAGTCAGGTAGCCATCTCTTAGCCACACTGTGGCCTCAGATAGCTTCACATTTCTTCCTAGCAATATATATATACCCTCTCTCCCACTCTATAGCCTCCTTTTTTCCCCGCTGAAAACATGGAAGCATCTAGCTGGGATAAGACTTACAACCCTCCTGCTGCTTCATCTTATTTAAACACAATCACGTGGCTGTAAGTTACACAGTAAGATGAGGAGACGTAAAGAAGGCAGAAGAAGGATCTAATAAAGATCCAATATAGTGGAAGCAATTTAAGTGGAAAAAAGAAAAATACAAAACAAAAAACTTCAGAGTGGGGCAAAAGAAGAAGGTGGGGAAGAGACAGCACCTCTAGGGAGACATTTCCACGGCATAGGCTGTCCCTACATTAAAACACCCAGAGCCTTTTTGCTCCAAAACCTTTTATGAAAGGCACACATCAACAAAAGCAGCAAGTTATATAGGAAAAAGCGAGATTATAGAAAAGACTGACATAATTTCAGGTGAAAATAAAATGCAAGTTATGTGGGAGACTTAATTAATGTAAAGGGTAAAAATGTATTTTCCTTTACATAATATTTTATATTCCAATAAATGCAAATTGTTCTCTAAGGAAGAGTTATTATTACTCTGTATTAATATGACATCAATATACCATATAAGAATTAAGAAGAAAAATTTAACATGCTTCATTTATTGAATGAACAAAAAGGTTAAATTGTGTTGTGGCAAACAAAAATGGAAATGCCTGTTCTAAAATATCCCCCAAGTAGCATCTTAGCTCTTTTCAATTATATTTTCCTTTCCTCCCAGTAGAACATAGCCTCCTTAACACTGACTTCTATTTCTCTTGTATTCCTTACCACAGTGTAAGAATTACAAAGAAGGTACTAACAAAGTATCCATTCACATTTAATTTCTATGAGTTAGAGTAATGATACACTGTTCACACTGACAGGTTAGAAATATAACGGCTATACAGACCCAAGATCCACACAGCTAAGAAATTAGATGTAGCAGGGTTTGTGTGTATATGTGTGTGGGGGGGAGGGGGTTCTGGTACTGATAAAAGGATACTAAGTTTAATTCCTAAATGTCAGCCTCTCATTAGGGACCTGTGTATAAGGGTATCCACACCTCAAATGCATAAAGCCATGTAGAAGCTTTAGCCTCTTTAGTCCCCTTCCTCCCAGTAAAGATTTTCAGTAAGGACAGAAGAAGGTAATGGACAGGGATTAAGAAAGAGCCTCCTAAATACAAAGAGCTTTAAAAAACCAAATGTTAAAGAGAGTAAACAAGTCAGGCACAGTGGTGTTGCATAGTGGTGATGGGTCCTTATTAGGTGCCATGGCCAGACGTAATGCTACGGTTTGCTTAGTTTCAGTGTCAGCTTCCTCTTACTTCCCACAGAGATTTGTGACCACGGAGCTTGTTAAATACTGATCCATGCAAATAAGACACCCAGCATCGTGGTACCCAGCACCAAACTCCATCTTCCTGAAATACTCACTATTAACTCTGCTGGAATGCATGACAAACTAGTTGCTTTCATAACTGGCCCAATACCTACGGAGTGTAATATTCTCAGTAACTCCACAGTGATCATACACAGGTGCAAACTATGTTACTTGCACCTCAGAAAAGGGTCTAAGGGCCCTCTGGAAACACTGGAGTGAGAAGGATGGAAAGAGACAGCAAAGAAAGAGTGAGAAAGAGGTGAGGGAAGAATGAAGGGAAACTCTGTATGTGTGTGTGTCTGTGTGTGTGTGTGGCAGGGGTGGGGAGTGTAAGTCATAAAGGCTGAACACAAGAGAGGACCAGAAAGAGAAGAGAGGAGAGGGCAGAAAGAATAGTGAAGGTAAAGATGGAGGTGGCCACGGGGAAGTTAAGCGCAGGGCATCGCCCTCCTGTCATGTCTGAGTGGAGACTCACTCAGATTCACAACAGCTGGAAAAGGTAAAAGCCTCTCAATGCCAAATGCAGTACCAAACTTGAGAACTCTGTGTCCTGGGCAATCTAATCTTGTCAATTATGAAATTAAGAGGTAAGGGCTGGGGATTTAGCTCAGCGGCATAAGTGCCTGCTTTGCAAGCATGAGGTCCTGAGTTCGATTCCCGGTACTAAAAAAAAAAAAATTAAGAGGAAAAGTCTACTTGACTCCTTTATAAAGATGTTTTCTTTTTGAATATTACTCAACTTTTACTGAATTACAGAAATACTGTGTAGATCCTGTAAGAAGAAATAGTTCCTATGCTAATTAATATTCTCTGTTTTTTTTCCTTTACATTAATCATTTGGTATAATCTCTTTTTAGAGTTATCATTTTGTTCGGTATAACTATTTTCTCTGACCTATAAGCAACTAACTGGAACTGAAGATGTAAGCATAGTGACTGTCAGAACAGACGACTGTAAGTAGGCTACCAGTATTAATATTTATTATCCATATTTCAGTATGGGCTTCCCTTCAACAAACATTATCATGTTACTCCCTCCATATCTAAAATTTCATCCTCTCTTTCCTCCTCTTAAGAGTTGAAGAATTATTGCTCCAAGGAAGCCCTTAGAATAATGGCAAAAATTTCTATTCATTTTTTTTTATATTAAAAAAAAAAAAAGACCAAAAGATAACTATTCTAACTCCACTGGAAAATAAAGGTCCTCTTTAGTCTCTTGGGGCCGCTCTATTCTGGGTCTTACTCAGGTCTCTGTCACCACCCAGTGGACAGCACACTCAACTACAAGATTTGTAGAGGAATGCCTTGGAGGAATTAGCAGCTATTCGCACCCAACGAGACATCTAATTACACAAAGTGCTCTGAGTGCTTTCCCTTAGGAGCAACATTCTACTCTTAAATTGCAACCACAGATCATATGTACTTTGACTGTTTGAACAATTTTCAGTAAGACATGGTTAAAGGGATGCTGCTGGGAAAAATATTTTAGTATTCTGGGAAAGTGCTATCCTACCTCCTTCCAGATCCAATATTAAGTTCGACTGTGTTTCAAAATATTTTTACAAAATTACTCATTTCAAGTATGTATCTAAAAAATAAAAACATTTTTATTTCTGTTTGATATAGCCAGAGAACATATAATTCAAATATTATGACCTTGACTAAAAGTTTGTGTTCTAAATTATAGCTATAATTTTAAAAAATTACTATAGTTAGCCTCATAGACTTGACTACTAGAAAGATAAAGAAGTACAAAGGAGACAAACACATTTCTCACTAGAAATACACACACACACACACACATACATATATGTTTAGTACATCTTTGGGAAGTAATTTGGGTGGGGGGGGGATAGTTTTTAAAAGTTTAACTAGAGTTCCAATTCACACATGTAAAAATCATTGAGTACATGAACATCAGTTTATATTATTTAAATAAAATTTAAAACTTATTCAAACCCTCAAAAAGTAGAATTTTTAAAAAACTAAACAAAATTGACTTATTATTTGAATATGCAAACATGATGCAGAATGGTTCAACACCCCAAGAAATACTTTGTGCTAACCTTTTATAGATAGATTTTATTATTTAAAAAGATATTATTAGTTCATTCAGTTTAAAAAAATAATCATTAATTATTCAGGCTGGGGATGTAGCTCAATGGTAGAACACTTGCCTAATAGGTACAAAGTTCTGGGTTTTGTTCCAGCCCTATGAAAGAAAACAATACAACCACCATGAAAGACTGACTGTCTTCTAGGTGCCAAGTGCTGTATTAATGTTAGTAATGCTGAAACATGGTTGCTGGCCTCCAGAAATATATTTTATCCACAGAGATACACAAACTAAGACAAGGGCCAAATGCCAGAAGTATGAGGACAGAACCATCCCAAGGAGTTCTGATCAGGCACAAAATCAAGGAACCTAAATAAACTTCCAACAGAAAATGGCTTGGAGCTACTAGGGGCTGGTGGGAAAGACTTCAGGAAGCTGATAATAATTAAGCTATGTAGTGGAAACTAAACAAAGTAGATGAGGACAGAGAGGTGAATGTCAGGGGCATTCTTGGAGAAGTATACTCAACGGCACAACACAACCCCTCACACACCTCTTATTAAATTGTGACCTGAACATGGTAATAGCAGTACAATGCATATCACTGGTTTTGGATTCAGACCTGGCATCAGCTGAAAGCCTATTACTTATCACCTGTAAGATCTTGGACAGGTACTTAACCCTGAAAGGCCAACTTTTCTCCATCTCTATGCAATGAACAATATTGATGGCAGAATGGAAATTAAAATTATTCAAAATTAATATAAATGCCCCTTAATGCAAGAATTATAGTCCTATTAAATAAGAAACAAATGAAAAAGAGCAGTGAATGTCATCAAGTTCAAAGATCCTAAAAGTCAAGTGTAGAGATAAAAGATTGAAGAAATGAATCCACCTCTCATCGGTGGAAAGATGCAGTGTTCCTTGAGATGAAAGAACTGAGTTACTGTGCAAGTATCACCTAAGGTACCTGAACAACATGACACAATCATTTAATGGGCACCAACCTCAAGATGAGAGAAAGCACTGCAGCTTGACAGCTGTGGTCACTGTCAAAAACTTGGCTGGAGTTCTAGCTTGCACATCAGCTCATTATCCCTAAAATTTTAACTGAAAAAATTTGTTTTTAATCCTGAAGATCTAGAACTAATTATGGAAAAAATAAAGTATAATAATTTCACATTTTTTGCATTAAGTAATCTGTGTATACTTACTAATTTTATGTATTCTACATTCTACAGGCAAAAAAATCTGACCACGGTTGGTATTTCATGCCAATTTGAAATACCTAAATCAGTCAGGCTTGGACTTTTTTAATTTTAAAGAGAGAAAATCAATAAAAACATGGCACGGAATTTCATAACCATATACTAGGAAATTAACAATGGTTAATACATAGTGTATTGTTATCTTCAAAGTAGATGCTCAGATTACAAGATATAGACATGCAAAATTGATTAAACAATATAAGAACAAACCATTCTCTTCAGCGAACTAAAAGAAATCAGTAGTATAACTATCTTAGCTATCTTGCGTGCATATATATGTATAGGAGATTATCATGATGTTATGGTTATGATGTTATGGTTTAAAGGAAACTATCTGTACAGTATCATGATGTTATGCCACAGATTTCTTGCTAATTAAAAAAGTTTTAAATTTGAAAATAGCAACTTTTTTGTTTTGAGACAGGGCCTCACTATGTCATTTGGGCTGACCTTGAATTTGCTTATGTAATCCAACCTGGTATCAAATTCAAGGTGATCATCTTGCTCCAGCCTCCTGAGTGCTGGCATTACAGGTGTGTACCTACACACCTGGCTTTATTTTTAAAACAGAGCACTTGCCTAACGTGTATGAGGTCCTGGCTTTGATGTCCAGCACTATTAAAGGAAAAAAAAAAGGCTCAAAGACAAAAAACTGGGGTATGTATGTGTGTGTGTGTGTGGGGTGGTGGTGGTGGAATACATTGTATAGGAAGTATTCGCAACATTTATAATAAACTAGCCATCTCCTTATTTTACTAAGAACTTATATGAACAGACCAATAGAAAATGGGCAAAAGATGAGCACAGAAATTAAAAGAAAAAGAAATAAAAATGCCCAATAAATATATATACTACACTTAAAGAAAAGCAAATCAAAACCATGCAATACTCTAATCCAACATCATGTATCTGTGTGGGTGTCATATATTGTTGGTGAAAGGACAAACAAATACAGTATGTATAGAACCAAAACAAGAAACACTCGTGCATGGTTCTCTTTTTTTAAGACAATCTCATTAGTGCCTTCCAATTCCCAGCTCAGGTTATTTTCCTACCATAGGTGTATACCTCAGTGCCCTGTTGTATGTAGTTTTAGAAAGACAGACAGAATATTAAAATTTCTTTGTATAAAATTCATTTAATTGTCTTAATATAAGCCAAAAAGTCCCCCTCCACAAAAAGTAAAGGCTACAACGGTAGGTAAGTAGGTGAAGTTACCAGAGTAGGTTATGGTATTTCTTAACCTATCCCTTTCCCTTGATCGTATGCCTGCTTTCCATATCCACTCTATCACTTCCTAGTGAAAAGACCATATTGTAGACCAACAATTTTTCTTAGAATTATTTTTGAAGATTAAATGGAAGAGGGCCTATAGCACATGCTACATAGTAAAGCGTTAAAAAAACCTATCAACTGCTAATTAGATGCTAAATTATTATCATTATCCTATTCCATTAAATAGGTTTCAAACTTTAATCTCAAGTTCAAATAGTTCTACAATGTATGTATTTCTCTTTACATGTGTCTTTTACTAAATTGCCTTAACTGCCTTTAAAAACATAGGACATTTTAAAATAAATGTTACAATAACAAAAATTTAGTAATTGCTGTTCCAAATGCATTTTCTGGCACAGAAAAGAATTAGCAGAAAATGGACATTATTATATCGAGCAAGGAAGGGCTGACCTCACTTAGCACAAGCAATGGTTTGCCAAGGTCTGTGCTCACACTCAATTAGTGCCATGAGGGGTTGTTTTCTAGTCAATCCTGATGACCCCAAACTCCAGAGAAGTGCCGATTAAACTCCTCTCAGTAAAACATGTGAAGCAGAGCATTTAGATTCTAACTGAAGGGAAAAAGTATTTCTCTTGAGTATAATTCTGCTTTCCCTTCATACAAGCACATCCAAGATGACACGTGGATCAGAAAGTATCAAAGCAACCTCTGTCTCAGGGCATAAATAACTGAGTTTCTTTACCATTCCCACCTACAATCTGCTCATTCTCTTGCCTCTCACCATCCCCTCCACTGCTACAAAGGTAAATTAAGGCAAATAAAACTTCTGGAGCTACCTGGTCAAAACTCTTAAAAGTTATTTCTATTGTGATCTTTCTGTAATTTCTTTTCTATTCTTTTCCTCCTCTTCTACCCGTCTTCTCTCCAACTTCTTGGGTCAAGCTCTATTACTGATCCATTGTGTTTGTTATCATCTGTGTACATGTTCCCTGTGTGCATTCTGAGAACAAGAAACACAGCCTTCTTCCCTGTTTCTTATCCATTTCTTATTCAGAGTACTTATTAAAAATCCTACTAACCAGGTATGGAAAAATGCTTTGAAGTAAAGTGAATAAAATACATTGTCTACACTGCAATCTACCGCAGAGTCCTAGATTGGTCATTAGAAAAACTAAACGTGTTGGGTTTGGTGGTGCATGCCTGTAAGCCAAGCACTTGGGAGGCTGAGGCAGAAGGATCACCATGCATTTAAAGCCAGCCTGGGATACAAAGTTAGTTTAAAGCCAGCTTGAACTACATAGTGAGACCTTGTTTCAAAAAACAAAACAAAACAAAACCAACACAAACCCTGAATTCTACTGTTGATAATGCTATTTGGTGGTTCTATAGCTTCATATTTAAGTGTCAGTTTCCTAATCTATAAAAGGGGCTTTACTTGCTGTACTATTATATATGATTTCAGAAAAAAAGAGATGATGAAAGAGTCTTTATTGTTACACCATGAAGTAACACTACGATTACTTCTAAATGACAGCATAATTTATGAATCAAGGAGATGTAATGTTTACTTGCTTTTTGTTAAAAGAGTGTTAAATAGTAGTGAGATAGTGATTTCTATTGTAATATCACAAGTGTAATGTTCACACTTTGAAAAAGACCTATGCTAATTATACCATGTCTTCCAATCTGAATTTTAATCCAAAGTACAGGGCTATTTCTTACCAGGTTCTGGGAGGTCTAACTTTGCCCGCTTTAGTTCTGCCATAGAAATTTGAAGTTGCTCTATTACAAAATCATCTTCAAAGAAAAAGTCCTTTGCTAGAGTCTCCTGAAGAAATTCTACAAGTTCTTCCATAGACAATTTCATTAGATGTTCTAAGAAAAGATGAGAGAAATACAAAAGTTGAGTCAAAAACTACTTTAGTTTGGAAAGCTAATATATTTTGAGTTCTTTTTCAAACTGGCTTTAAAAAGAACATATATCTCAAACACAGCATTGTGAATATCACTGATACCCAGGGAGACAAACACTGATATGTGATTAAAGTCACATAAAAGCAGGTTAACTGTACTGGGGGGAAAGGGAGAGGGATAAATATAGCAAACATTTTCTTACTGGCTTAAGTATAATATGTAGGCATAATGAGGCACTGATACAAGCTGGAGCAAGAGCTTCATAGAGACCACAGACATAGACAGTCACCCAGGAAGACACGAGGCCTTTCTCTCATCTTGGTTCAAAGATCCAACAACCATAGGCAAAACCACTTTAAGTCCATATTTATTAGTGTTTCAGAATTTTCCCAGAAATGGGTTATTAATTTTGTGAGTTTTATATCTACTTATAAAATGAATTTTGTAGGAAAAAAACTTCAAACAAGGTACAAAGCAGAAAGTAAACATTCGCTAAGATCATACAAACCAATACCCTACAAATAGATGTGTATATTCCTGTGTATGAATTTACAGAACCAAATTATACATTCCAAGTTACTCATCTTCCTGCTTCTGTTCTCATACAATATCAATGTTTATCTCGTTTCAATAAGTATGATTTTATATCACCATTAATGATGACATCATGATACAATGTATGCATCATAATTTGCTTAGCCATTTAAAAATGGACATTTAGATTGTTAAAGTACTGTATTTAAAATCACTGTTTGATAAACCTCCAGTAATAATGTCTCTAAATATTTTTAAGGTAATCACGGAGGAAGAAAGACAGAGAAAAAAAAAAAAAAAACTAACAGTTACCTAACTATTGATTAAAGTACCCAAAAAGAGATTTTTCTGTTTTCAACTGCCAGGTTGAAAATTTTTATTTTTATATTGGAAAATGAAAAACTGCGTATCTTTATGAAGTACAGTGTGATGTGTTGACATATGAATACCACTGGACAATGATTAAGTCAACCTAAATGACAAGGTCATCACTAAACTTACTTATGTTCCTGATAAGAACATCTACTTTTGGGGTAACTTTCAAGTATACTATCCATTACTATTAATTACAGCCACTATGTTATGTAGCAGATCCACAAAAGGTATTCCTCCTGCTGAACTTCGTGTCCATGAGAAACATCTCCCACTCCCCCTGTCCCTCATCTCTTACTCAGTTTTTGACACTTGGTGATAATGAAGGACATGTATTTAAGTACATCAGTTTTGGTTCCCTACGAAAAAGACAGGAGAAAATAGGTTTTCTACAGCTTAGTCAAATGATATTCTGCAATATAAAGTAATTTCTGTGTTTAGAGTTTATTTACAAAGGGTGAAGAAATTTTTCACTTGTTACAACTGATCAAGCAAGGGCCACGTAAGTAAAATAAGAAAGTAAGAGGAAAAAGCTGCAAGGAAATGTAGTATTATATTTCTATTTTTTCACTGTCTAGGAAAAAATTAATACTAATAAAATCTTAATAAAAAGTATAGTTTTGTTCTATAATTTGGTCTATTTATAATCCAGAAAGAAAGGAAGTGACGCAAAGGTGAAGGAAAAGAAGAGAAAGGGATTTCATCTGGTTGTTAGAACCCTGAGTCTTAGCAGACAATTTGCTGTCAACTATGCTGTTTGGTGCTTTACTTTGTTTCTTGGGGAAACAAGGATCGGGAGTAAGAGAAATGAATTATAACGCTTCTGAATTCTTTTTTTGAAAAGTATGAACAATACAGAGATATCCTGTGTTGGGAGTTTTCATTCCAATGTAAAGCATGATTAATCTGGCCCTCCTGAAGTCCATTCTATTAAGTAAGCAACCCTAAAATCCTGTATCAAAGTACTTAACACGTACACCAAATACAGGAAACAGAAAAATCACAAACATGACTGCATGGACTCAACTGGCTTATAGTTTAGAAGAACATGGGTCTTCATATTTAGAGAAAAACTCTCATTTTTGTATTTTAAAGTAAATCGTGGTAATCAAATTTATAGAGCCCCTGACATACTATAACTCTTAATTTAGTTGGTTTTTGTTCCTTCCAAAGTAAAGTTTTGTGACACTATGTAAGTCTGGGCTTGTCCCACAGGGACAAGTCAAAAGAGGGATGGATCTGCAAGATCCTCACTAATCGCTTACAGCTGGATGCTTTTTCCCCTACATGAAGCAAATAGTAACAGAAATGTCCTCTCCATCCCCCTTAGGTTCTTTCCTTTCTCTGTTCTTCTATTACAAATTTTTGAATTTCAGACTAATAAAAAGAATAAGGCCTAGTAGAAACCTATACTTAAAAAATATTAGTGAAATTAACAATTACATTCTCATGCTTAAGTCTGAAAATGATGTAAGAGGAAAAGACCTTTGCAATGTTGTTCAGCTTCTAGTCATGAGAAAGAGCCAATGAAAGTAAATTAGCAACTAAAGATAATTTTTCCATTGATTTTCAAGAATTTTTTAAGCCACTGTTAAAAGACAATGAATCTGACAGACTGGAGATTCATTAGAATTAAAATAAGCTTTGATATTTTATTAAATCTTTAAAAATATTTTCTTACTTTTATGTAATTTTAAGATTGTGTAAGACATAGCAGTAAGAACACGCTCTCCTTCAAAGATGTAGATATCCCATATCCTGAGGTTTAGTGTAAAGGGAGTCTATAACAAAACAGAAGAAAGGTTAGCAGCTTCCCCTCACCTTGTACTTATAATCTTATAATTGAGTTTTGTAAATAAATACTTACACGATCAAGAAAACACTGAAAAAACCACTTCATTGTGTAAAAACTTGTGTAGATTTCTTGAGAATCCTGAAAAAACAAAGACCCCACAATTTCTGGATTGCAGCAAACAAAATACATAATGTAGTACTAAAAAAAGGTAGGAAATTATTGGAGGTAGGTTTTAAGTCAAATATAAAACCATCTTGTTATGAATCCTGTCCATGCTTTTCTATTCTTACTTTTTCTTCCAAAATTTTACTTCTCAAAATTATCCTAAGAATAAGTACCTTCTGAGAGCACTGTAATACATGAGATATTTGTTCATATACTTTATAGGCAATGTTATGTATAGCTCACAAGAAATTAATTTGAATGTTTAAAAAAACCTCAAAATTCACTAAGAAGCCATGTATCTTTAAAAATGTCAGTGTATTTATCTGCGTTAAGAGAAGAAGTTTGTATCTGTGAATTAGGACATAATATAGCAGCAATAATAAAATTTACAAATCTATTGTTCTTCAAATAAATGGGAATTATAAAAACATAATAAATGAAACGGATGACATTATAAAGTAATAAGGTAACTGACCAAACACAGAATTATTGTACCTTCATTCTTGTTGTGAGTTAATCAGTGACACATCTACCTACCAAATGTTGCTTAAGCTTAGACAGAAATTTATTCAGTATTTTTTCATGATGTTCTTGAAATCTCAAGAGTTTAGGAAAACCTTGGACAAAAAATCCTGGAATATAAACATAAAAACAATACTTTAAAAACAATACCAATAAAACCCCCAATTTAAAAATGCCACATATTTCTTTTATTTGTAACTATAAAAAATAAAAAGAAACTTTCAATAGTTACCAAACTATTCTTTCCTTCTCACCAAGAAAGTTTAAATAGACAGATATTAAACTTTGGGCAATAAAACTTTCAGCTAGGATTTGTTTGCTAAAGGTTGTCTATATCTTTGTAATATTATTTTTATACATATGTATATATTTGTCTTTTTCGTTTTTATCAGTACCAGGGATCGAACTCACGACTGCCTGCTTGCAAGGCAGGCACTTATGCCGCTGAGCTAAATCTCCAGCCCCTATAATATCATTTTTAAAAAGGTATTTCTGAAGTAAAAAGTAAATTAAGCTAAGAAAAAAATAGAAATTGAGGCGATTTATCTGTTCTTTTAAGACAGTCATATCTAGAAAGACTAAACTTTTATAAGTTGTTCTAATGATAACTACTTAGCATTTTGCACTACTATAAATTAATTACATAAGTATTTATTAGTTTTCAAGTTTGCTCTTACAATTTTACTAATATCATGTTTCCAAAGTTTGTATCAATTCTTAATCCTGTCTATAAAAACTGTATTTCACATCACTTAAAACATGTAGGTACTATATTGTCAATGGTATACCAACATTGTATTTTATCTCAACTTATACAACATAAGATTTCTCAGAGGTAATGAATGTTAAGTATTAATTTGTGTATTTAACCTATTGACCTTTACATCTATTTTTATTCACGTTTCCTTTCAGCTATTTATATAATCTGTTTAAAGAACATATTCTCAAGAGATATTATTTCACCACATTAGAATTTTCCAACTTAGTTACTATTTAACTTTGAAAGATGTTAATAGACATTGTTTTTTTTCAAGGAATGGGGGAGAAAGGAGTGGTGGCACATGTCTGTAATCCCAGGACTAGAGAGACTGAGGCAGAAGGATCACTGTGAGTTACAGGCTAGCCTGGAATACATTAGCAAGTTCAAGGCCAGCGTGCACTACACAACGAGATCTCATCTCAAACAAACAAACGAAAAAAGAAATGGAGGTGGTGGCAGATCTCCCCCATGTCACATATATTCTTTTGTATATTCATGATGCATATTGCTTATTTATGTTTCTAAGATGTCTTTTAGCTTTAATGAAACCTATTCTGCTTTACTACTTTTTTTTTTTTTTTTTTTTTGGTACTGGAAACTGAATTCAGGATCTTGCTCTTGCCATATTTTGCATTATTTTTTTTTTAACTCAGTCTTCCAGATTTTTAAAAATCTGTCTATTTATCCCGCCACAAAGTATCTGTTTAAAAAAAAAAAAAAAAGCCACACTCCTTCAAAAACCCAAAGAGTACAGTACTGGGAAAACACTGCTTTACAATCTACTAGGCAGAAGTTTTCCTTAACTAGTTCTCAATTTTTGAAGGTGTAAAAATTCCCACAGGTACACGTTCTATTTCTTTGTTAGTAATATTTTCCAGTGAAATTATTTCATAAAAAAATCTCTATCAATGCCATTTTTATGGTCAATTTTATAGGAATTGGAAAATTTTCAAGAGAAAAGGTCAATTTTTGAAAAAAATTAATGCATTTCAGTAATATCAGTAATAACTAGCTCAAAGATGCTAAGATACCTAACCTTTTTCACTTTTCAGTGATACTGCAGGCTTAATATTTTAAATCTCGTCTTTTCCAGACCTAGTTTTGATCCCATACATGTATAAGTGATCCTGCTTTATACAGAAAAATTAGATCAGAGGGAACCTTTAACTGTATTTAATAGGCAGGCAGATTTACAAACAAGTATCTTCACACATTCAAATTTATCTATAATAATGACCTAGCCTATACTTTAAGTGCAAATGTTAGAATATTAGAATATTGCTTTATAGATTAGAATCACAATAATCACTGCTGCACTGTAACTAAGCTAGCAGAAAGGTTTAAAAGAAATGAGTGATTTCTGAATTGGACAGTCTTCCACATAATTATATATCATTTAATTGTAACATTCCATTATATCAAGACAGATCAGCAGCACCACTGCATGGGAAAGCAAAATAAAGACTAATAAGGAAGAGTTCTTTTTCTTCAAAATGCCTTTTTAAATGATACTGTTTATAGGATAGCAACTCAATGTAATAATATGCCTGTGTTTTACAGTCCATTTATAGAATGTAAAGTGCCACAGTTATCATGAAGGCAGTATTTGTTGCAATAGTTGAGATACACACACACACACACACACACACACACACACACACACACACCCTACAGACAGTTTACAAAAGCCCCATGGTAAGATAGCCATAACTTAGAAAATTATTACAGAGCATTTTCTGTGTCAACTTTCCCACCGCATTAAAGCATAAATATTCACAACATGAATTTAGATGATCCACTCTTAGGGTATCTAATGTTAAAGCTGTTCTAAAATTGACATTACCACACAGATGTACTACAACACTAATTTTACATTATATGGACAAATGTCATTTTCATTTCCAAGTTGCAATCCAAATTTTCTGAAACAAAGTGTAATGTATATACTTAGATAAATAAGGAAAATATTATTAAAAATAATCTCCTAATTTGAAAAACAAAACAGTAAGCATGCTTTGAAATACTACAAAGTGTTCAAAACATTTTATCAGCTTTTTATTTAATGGAACAAAAGTTGTGGTGGGAAGAACTAAAAGCCACATTTAAAATATAAAACTACTTAAAATAATTTTTCTTTAAATAGCTAGGTGTCACTTCTCAACTAATATTCTTTGAGAAGAAGTCATACAATATGTTGTCAAAAGTAGTATTTTACTCAGTGATAACTGTATGACAGTAAAGTTTTAATCAAAAGGTATTTTTTCTTTCTCCCAATTATGTATGACTTTTCCTAAATGCTTCCAAACCTAAATTACTTTCTTTTGACCAAGGACAAGAAAGAAAAGAATTTTAAAATGTCAATACACTTAGGGAAAAGACAAAGAAAAATCAACGTAAACCAAAAAGTTCAAAAAAGAAAAACAAAGTAGTAACAAATATTAACTGAACAAGCTCTGAGGAATAGTTTATTGTTCACTTCATTCTACCAAGCATCTTTTAAATTCACCTTTTTTCTTTGTGTTGTTTATTATTTATGATGAACATGAGGTTTTCTTACCATGCATGGCATGTTTGGGACCTGAGAAAAGTTTGACGAGGGCCCAGAAAGCGTCTTCCTCATTCATGTACATGAGCAACAGAGCTGTGATCTGGCTCATTCCCTGACAGTACCCAACTTCCTAAAGAGCAAATAGTAACAAAATCAAGCGACATGTGAATGCACATATGAAAAACTGACACACTAAATGTCAGAAAACAGGTAGATACATTACGTAGTGGACAATTCTAGAGATAATTATCATAGTCTTTATAATATTCTGCCACATATTATAAAGAAAACTGCACTCAAGAATAAAAGGTGTAAAAAAGTCTCATCTACACTTTTTAAAGCTGTTTTCTGTCTGATAATGTTATAGTTTCTGTAAAGATTTCTAATACTTCTTTTATGTTTTATATAATTCTTACCTCGCCGTTCCTTTTTTGCTCAGATGCTGGCAACCCCTCCCCATTTGCTTCTCCTTTTATTTCTCTACAGGAAACTAGATATTTCTTGAAGTGTCCATCTGACTTCTGTCCCCTCTCTTCGTAGATCTGTTTATGATGTGACCTTAGAGACTCATGTTTGTGTCACAAGAACTACAGCTGCTGGAACAGATGAGGATGCGTGGCCCTAAGGGAACAATTATTTGGCTGCACTGACTGATCAGACACCCTACTCTCCAGGAAATTTGAACAAAGCCAGAGAGACTATAATCACTGGAGATTTCTACTTGAACAGTATGGTCACAATGAGTCTGAGGGTGAAATTTTAACCATGGGTAACTAGCAAATAGGTAAAGGAAACCATCTGGAGAGTTACGTAAACACTGGGATAATAATCAGATTCTTTATGGCTTTTGACTACGAGAGAAAAAGTGTAGCTGGTCTTTTTTATAGAATGCTTATCACTTTTCAGCTCCAACTCTCATAAGGCTCTGCTACTGCTTAATTTTTATGGGAAATCCCTTTTTCACTTTTCCTGGTGGGAGCAAACTTCTGCTCTTATAACACAAAGGCTGTAGATACAAGAAAACTTACTATATATCTCAAGGTCCAAAGACTGTGCCCCTGGAACTAAGTCTATAAATATTTACTGAACACTCATTTTAGGTCTCTGCCTAAATTATTTTCTTGCCAAAGAATATAAATTCCTTAAGGGTAGTATGTCTACTACTAAAGACTTTAATTTTGGCGTACCTCCACTGGACCTCACCTATAAGACACAATGTGATACTGAAAGGCAAAATTCTAGGAATAATGAAGAGTTATCTAAAGTTAAGTTAAAACTAATCTAGTTAGCTGGGCATGGTGGCACATACCTATAATCCCAGCATTTAGAAGGCTGACACACAAGGATCTCTGTAGTTTCAAGACCAGCCCGGGCTACAAAGTGAGTTCAAGGCCAGCCTGAACCATAATAGTGAAATCCTGCTTCAAAAACAAAAAACAAAAACAAAAACAAACAAATAAACAAACTAATATAGTTTTCAACTTTGTGTCTTGCCAGGTTCATTCCTAGTCTTTCTCACTTAAAATAAAAACAACAAAGAAATTCTATCCACAAAAAATAAAGTGGAGTGAAAAAGTGTGGTTCACCGGCATACCAGCTTCACTGGTCCTATCTAGGTTTTTCCACTTGTAAGTTGGCTCTGCTCTAGGGCCCCAGGATTGCCACAGATGCCAAAAGAACCATTTGATCCTTAAAGAACTATACCTAGAGGGACCTTGCTAGGAAGGAGTACAGCAAAAAGAATGCCAGAATACAGCTCACAGAATTGGACAGGTATGTTTCAACTTACCGTATTATAAATAGAATATGCAGCAAGAACATGGAATAAAGACTGTTGCCTAGAGAAATAAAAATTTACATTAAACACAATTTAGTTATTTCATATACCTTTAAAATTGTAAACATAAAAACCAACAGATAATCCAGATAAAATTACTACTGTAGTAACGAAAATTCTCCCAAGCTGCAATAGTACTTTAAGCACTTTAAATTTGAAACTAGATAGAAGGTATAACAAAAGCATAAATGGCTTCAAAATTTCTTAAATTTGTTGCCTTCTTTCATTGATCTATCTTATTCTGAAATAATCTCAACAGACCTAGCTACTGATTTAACAGGACAGGGGCATGGCCTTTGGAAGACTCAGTTACAGCACCAGCTGATCAATACCTGGCAGGCCTGGGCCAATATCCTATAAGAGAAGCTGGTTATGTTTTACATTGCTCTCAAATAAAAGGTACTGTTTTTTCCACAACCAGGATTCAGGAATACAAGATTCAAACTGTGGAGTGGCTCCTTTCATTCTTAACTCTAAGGATTCACTAATAAATTTTTGCTTCCTGTGTCTACAAACTTAGGGTCTACTGATCTGGAGATCTTACTTAGTTCCAGAAGGAGAATGTTTCGTTAGGAGATGTAATAGTGACTGAACTGATAGTACACAGCCACCTAACTCTGGGCTCTGTGTGCTACTTTAGGCTCCCTGAGCCTCAAAAGGCAAAGGAAGATAACTGATCGTGACTGCTAAGGGAATGAGGAAATACTATCCAAAGAACAAAAGGAGTAATATGTGAATACAGGAGACCTCTGAGGCATTTATTAGTATTACCACGCCTTGTCAGTAAAGTCAATCAAAACCTACAACCGAATTCATGCAGGATTGTAATGGTCCACATGTTAAGGAATGAATCAAGTTTGAGCTGAGGCACCTGCTGAAGGCAAAGGTTATATAGAAGGGAGAATAGAAGAGGGTAGTCATGAATATCACCTATAACTATATAGATGCTTGTAGAAATGACTATAATTGTTGCAGTTACTCTTTCCTTTATATGGTATATTTTGTGTATGTATTTTTGTTTCTCTTATCATATAATATATAAGTAACTTTTTATCATGGTATTTAAGTTACAGGATATCACAACAGAAATGTGACCATCACTCAAGAATTTAACATCTACTTGTGAGGAAAGAGTTTGCATATTTTCAGTTTTAATCAGAATAGTTGTATCACGTTAGACAGAAGTATGTCTTAATAATTGTTTAAAGAGATACACATGAGTATTAAGTTGAAGTGAATTATGATGATTCGGTTTGTATCAGTTTGACTAGGTACATTATTAAACATTGTTTCAATTTGTTGCTGTGAAGGTATTTTGTAGATGTAATAAAAATACATCATCTGCTCAATTTAAGTAGGGGAGATTGCCCTGTGTAATCTAGATAGGCCTGATTAAATTTGTCTTCCCTGAATAAGAAATTCTACCTAGGGACAGAAGCTTTGGTGCATGCCTGGGAATTCTAGCCCACCCATCTTGGTGTCCTGCTGTGGATTTTGAATTTGCCTATCATCTTTACAACTGGATAAGCTAGATTCTTGGTGTATATCTGCTTCTGCTTCATTGGTTGATCTGACTGATCACAGGTCAGAAAAACTATACATTTCATTCACAAATGTCACAGCATGCATGACATGCTAATGTGTAATATCAATGTCCCAACCATATATTTAGTTCATTAATTTTTCATTTCATTCATTTTCATTTCTTTTAGTTTCCTCTATATGTAAGATCAAGTTATACATATGCATTTATCAGTGACAATTTTCAAACCACTCTCTTTTTTTCTACAGCTCTGAATAAAAGAATTCATTACACTTTTATTAAATTCTCAGATCATAAAATGATTTACTAAATGTTGTCTCACATACCAAAGATTCAAGTTATTTGGTACACATAAAGGACATAAATCAAAAGGATCAAGATGAGTCATGTATATGTACCAATACACCAAGTGAATATATTCACAATGTATAGCAAACACATACTAAAAAATTTTTAAAATCAGTCTATATAAGATATTCTAAGCACTCACATTTTAACCTAATAGAGACTTTATAAGTGCTTTTTACATTGCATAATATTAAATTTTACTTACTTAACACCGTATCTGTCTCTAAACATAATATGGTCCCTAAATGTACGGTTGACATCAAGGTCTATTTGTCTGATATCAGGCGAGCAGCCTCTTGCTCTGTGTTTTAATTTCTAAAGAAAAAGGGAAAAAAGCACATTTTTATGAGATTACTTGTTGACAACCTATGATTAATTAAAAACTGTTTCTCATTTAAAACTCTGTTGTTGTGGTTGTTTATGAAAGTCACTGCATGGTTAAAGAAAAAAAAACAAAACCAAGCTGGGCATGGTGGCACCTGCCTGCATGTGCTACCCAGCACGCAGGAGGCTGAGGCAGGAGGACTGCTGTGACTTCAAAGCTAACCTGGGCTACAAAGTGGATTCAAGGCCAGCCTGAACTGCATAGTGAGACCCTGTCTCTAAAAGATCCCCTCCTGCAAGTCAAAGGCTTAGAAAAAGGTACACTAAGAAAACCTTCCTTCCCCTCTGTGCCCTTAACCCTTCCCTCTGTCCTCATCTCCTTTTCTTTCTATCATGTCAATACAGTTAGATTTTAACTTAGGACAGGAAACTTTTCAGGGTTTGAATCACTAAGATTATGTGAAAGCTCTTCCTGAGTCATGTGGTCTGTTAAGACTTCTTTCGTCTTTCTAGCACAATATTTTTATTTTCTTTTAATCATTACATTGCTTCTTGATTTGCTTCATTCTCTATGTGCTTGTAACTAAATCAATGCCAAGCTCACTGTAAACTACAAATCTCTGTAATGTTCTGAAAGAACACATATTCCAGTGAGTTCACCTGGGAGACCGCTGTCCCACAGCAGTCTCCCCACCTCCTGCCTAGGCTCCCTGGCTTCTGGGCTGCTGCCCAGTTTGGCCTCTGCCACGTGCTGGGCTTCTCTCTGCTCTGCTCTTGGCTTGGCTCCAATGACACCTGGGTCTCACATCTTGCGTTCTTGGTTTAGGCAATACACTCAATAGTGGCTCCTGTGAAAGGGTGTATGGAAGATAAAGTTTCTAAAACCTCTAATGTCTAATGACTCTACCCTCTCAATAAACTGTCTGTTTATTGAACCGTAAGTTAGAAGATGTCTTTGCTCAAAAGGCACTGTTTATCTTCTGGCCTTCCACAGTGCATGTGAAATCTTTTGTCATTACATGATGTCTTTTTTCCCTCTCTGGAAGTTTACAGGTGCTGTTTCCTCCATGTTCTGAAGCTTCCCATTTCTCTACTTAATTTAGATCTATATTTATCCACAGAGATGCAAACCATTAAACCCTTGAAATTATAAAAACTCATAAACTACTCAGCTCTGAAAACCTGTCTTTAATAATTCATTTGTCAATTTACTCATTCTCCCCTCCCGGGTTCCCATTTTTGTCTTTATGAAACTCTGATTATTACAATGTAAAATCTCTTAGGCTGTTACCAATTTTTCTTATATTTTCTCTATTCCCTATCTCTGTGTCTTTAAATTTTATTTTTTGGGAAACTTCTTCAATCATTACTTATCAATTAAGTTTTTCATTTTTCTTAAGTTTTCCATTTCTATAGTCATAAGTTCTCTATTGTTCTCAAAAGCTCCTTTTTACAGCACTCTACACTTGTTTTACGGATGTAATATCTACTTTAGTTCTCTGAAGGTATTAACAACAATAATCTTTTTAAATTTTCTTCTTGCTTTGTAGTCTGTTTCTTACAAGTTTCTTATTTTTCTATTTGTTTTCATTTAACCCTTTCCTCAAATGCAAAACTTTGATGTTTGCTTTTATTTAACAGCAAAACACATGGTGGCACATGCCTATAATCCTAGTACTCTGGAGGCTGAGGCAAAAGGATCATCGTGAGTTTAATGCTAGCCTATACAACAAAGTGAGACCTTGCCTCAAAAACAAACAACCAAAAAAGCCATAGCAACAACAACAAAAAACGGTAAAACACTAAAAAGGCTGTGTGCTGGCTGGGCAGTTGCAATGGGGTCCCTGGAAATCAGTTTATTTTTAGAAGTGGGCATATTCCCCAGAAGGTTGTTCCCATCTCCATCAGGAAAATCAACACTGAGCTGCCAAAGCTCTGGGAGCATAGTTGGGAAAAAAGGCGAGGTTGCCTAACATTTGAGATATCCCATTCCTCTGGTTTCATGACAGCAGCTCACCTCAGCCATGTCTGGGCTGTCCCAGTCCAAAAGTTCTCTCTACAAACTGAACCTTTAGTCTTGGTCCAGGACTAGAAGGAGACTTGAGGACTCTGACTGCTTCTGAAACAGGCTTTTAGCCACTTTTATGTTTCTCTTCATCTCCATTTTCAAGACACCAATAGCTGGCAATTATCAAGCTTCAGAAGATCTGACACACAAACCATGTTGCTTCTCCAATTTCCCACTGTCATTCTAGAATTCAGTTTTCTTGAGTTTAAAAGTATACTAAATTCCTGTCTACACTTTAATTTCGAAAAATTGGAACTTTGGGAAATTCCAGAAATTTCATTTTTTTTTATACCTCGTAGGTTTTCCTTTAAAAAAAATAACTATGCTGTCAATGTAGTGGCATTTCAGGGAGAATCAAGCTAAATTAAAGGAAGCCCATGTTTAGCAGATGAGAAGATAAAAATTGTATTAATCTGTAATAATTATGTC
The DNA here is from genome assembly GCF_034190915.1 of Cavia porcellus. Classification (NCBI taxonomy): domain Eukaryota; kingdom Metazoa; phylum Chordata; class Mammalia; order Rodentia; family Caviidae; genus Cavia; species Cavia porcellus. The sequence continues at coordinate 42,452,131 of NW_026947496.1, read as the reverse complement.
TAAGTATAAATAAGCATCTACAATCACATTATAGTGATATATTTACCATGTACTGATCATACAGATTCCTGATACTACTAATCTAGTAAATATATATAAAACCTGCTAATCCTTGACATAAACTAAAAGTTGAATAAAGGCTATATGGGTATGTAGAAATGTATATGATTCTGGCATGTATGTGTGTGCATACTAACTATTTTGTGAGTATGTGGATTGCTTCTAAAGCTTTTTAAAACATGAAAAGTGGGCTGACAGTGTGGCTGGCACAGTGGTAGATAGGGCACTGCCCTGGCATTTGTGAGGCCACAGATCCCATCCCCAGTTCTGCAAAGCAAACAAAACAAACATGAGGAATAACTACAGTTATTCCAGCACTCTGAAGACAAGGAGAACATTTATAGCAATGTGTTACAATTATATTGTCAATAAAATATTATTGTATGCTATTTCTCATAAAAGTTGGTATAGCAGACACTTCACAGACACAGAACAGTCTCTATATATTTGGTTATTATCTTTTCTTTTTAAAGGTAATAGGTAGGTACAGAGGTTTGGTACAAGGTGAGATGCTGAAACATAGGAAGGAAATGTCTGACGTAACAAAAAAGTGCCATGAAACAAAACATGTGGGAAGCAGAGAAAAAGACCCAAATACTTCCGTAGTATTGGCTTCTCTTTAAGACATGTATATTACACAAAAGGTCTCATGACAGAAGCAACGTTCTGTTAAGTAGCTAAAAAAAATAATAGGTCAAAAGAGTTACTTTTTCCTAAAATGTTTACAAGGTAATACACAGAATATAGTCCATCAAGAACATTTCTCACCTCCTCAAAGGAGGTAAACAGTTTCTACAGTTATCTTGAGACTACATGAATTGTGACCATGAATATCACTACAGTATAAGAATAAGCTCTTTTTAAAGAAATGGGATTCATGCATGATACTGTATGCCTGTAATCTCAGAATTTTGGGAGGCTGAGGGCAAGGATCACAAGTTTTAGTCCAGTCTGAGCAACTTAGAAAGATCTTGTCAATCAATAAATCAATCAATTGAATTTATGAACCCTTAAACCTAGGACAAAAGTATAATGGAGAGTCAAATGTGGTGGCACATTCCTGTAACCCCAGCACTTGAGAGGCTGAGGCAAGAGGACTGTTGTAAATTTGAGACTAGCCTGGGCTATAAAGTGAGCTCAAGGCCTGCCGGAACTGCATTGCAATACCCTGTCTCAAAAAGACAAAAAAAAAAAAAAAAAAAAGGTATAATTAATGATATTTAGATAAAAATTGACAGATCTCTGTGGCTTTGGCCTACTAGATTACTGAGCCAGGCTAAGGTTGTAGACAAACTTGTTGCTGTGGACTGACCCATTTCTCTCTGGAAGATACACTCTTAGTTACAAGAGAGATGAATACAAATGAGATACAAATAAAAGGAAAAAGCAGTAGATAAGAGCAGCGACTCAGAAGCCAGAACAGTCTGGATTTTAAATCTTACCTCTGCATTTGTTAACCTTGGAATAAAAAGTTACTTAACCTCAATGATAATAATAGTAAAGTCTGCCTCTTAGTGTTATTGCTATAATTAAATGAAGTAGTTCACACAGCCACACATCAAATTACTTGATTAAGGTCAAATCTTCTCAAAGTAAAGTATTTTAAAAATACAGCAACATGGACTAGGGATTTAACTCAGTGGCTTAGGCACCTGCTTGACAAGCACAAAGTTTGATCCCCGGTACAAAAATAAATAAATAAATAAATACACAGCAATATGACGCATGAAATTAAAACTAATCAGATGTAAATCAGAAAGAAAAGTGCTTACAATGTGCCTTGAAAATTCATCCTCCTTTTTTCCTTTCTGGAAATAACACCCCCTCAAACACCTATTCCATGAATATCTCCTGAACCACAAAGGTGATTTCTTTTTTTCCTCTCAATTTAGCCAAATTTTTCTGCTTTGTTACTTTTGGAGTGTCTGTCACATACTAAGGAGTACATTATACATTTCTATACTAGTGTCTCCTCTGACAGAGAAGAAGAGCTTCTTGACCACATCCATTCACTCTATGTGCTCTTTAACAACTCATTCAAGGCTGCAAAGAATGGGGTACACACCATTAGACAAACTTGAAGCACTAAATATTCCTAATATTCTAGGCTCCAAATAATTCTACCCATCTGGGAAAATTCTTGGTAGATTAAGAGAAGGTAACTTTACTGCTACTGAAGTTCTAGCTAGTTCATAGAGGATGTGTGGAGAATACTTAATACTATAACATGACTTTCAAAGAGTATTATGGTTTGTGTTTAGAGGTTCCCAAAGCCTCATGCAGTCAAGGAGGGCAAGCTTTTTGAAGATGGCTGAATCTAGTGTGTGATTAGTTCATACTCTATGGTTGGGATTAGTGATCACACTTGCCCTAGGGTGGGTAGCCTGCATACAATGTAAGGGAGGAAAAGAGGCTTGCTCCTCCCTCCCTTTGCTCCTGCTGCTTTTACTGTCTTTTCTTGTCTTGAACTGTTGCCTCTACCAGAGAGCCAGCTGATTATGGACTAAAACCTCCATAAACTGTGAGCTAAATAAACCTTTGCTTCCTTAAATTTGGGCATCATATATTTTGTCTCAATACAAGAGAAAAGTAACCAAGACATAGAGAAGAGAAAGAGTAGCCAGGAAAGGAAGACTCAGTGATGCTAAGGAAATTCTAATACACAATAAAAATGTTTATGATTGTGTTGAAAATGATGCACTTGAAAGTACCAGTAGCTGCCAGGTATGGTGGTGCAAGTCTATAATCCAAGTACTTGGGAGGCTGAGGTAGGAAGAGCATTATGAGTTCAAGGCCGGCCTCGGCCACAAAGTGACTTTAAAGCCAGTCTGAATCGTGTAGTGAGACCCTGACTCAAAAAATAAACCAAAAAAAAGAAAAAGAAAGAAAAAAAGAAAAAAAAGAAGGGAAGTACCAGTGGTTAGGTTACTTTTGTTGGTGCTATCAGTGTTTACTAAATGATTCTCTTCTATTAACCAATCACTGGAAAATTTTATTTTCATGTAGAAAACTACTTACAATACAACTGTTTACTATACTACAATAGTTTACCATCTTTCACCTTGGTGAAATTTCACCTGAATACACATGAAAAACAAAAGGGAAATACCAAAAGAACACCAAAGTGCCTTTGGCAGTTGGTTTAAACTATAAATATTTTTAATCTATTCTATTTATTTTCTTTATATATATTTTTTTCTCTAAGGAGAATATTTCAAAATCTATAGATCTAAGATTCTTAGATGTAAACCTCTTACCCCTTTCAAAGTTAACATAAAAAAGGTTTAGAATGGATAGAGCTGAGAGGACAAGAAGGTAAATTTAATGCATTGCTTAATTTAGGAAAAGTATACCAATCATGCAGTCAAATGTCTGACATTTTACTATAAATAATAAAATTTAGAGATAATATAATAATTTTAGAGGCAAATTCTTTTGTATAACCCTAGAAGAAAAAGAATCACCAGACACAGTCACACACATCTGTAACCCCAATACTTGGGAGGCTGAAGCAGGAGAATCGTTTAATTCTAGGCCAGCCTGAACCACATAGTGAGACCCTGACTCAAAAAAACCAAAAAAAAAAAAAAAAAAAAAAGGAAGAAAAAAAGTCATATACCAACAGATGTAGGATAAAGTGAATTCTGCTATTTTCCCATAAATCCTAAAAAGAACATTACAAATCTCTTTATTGATACTACAATCAGGTAGTCAATTTTATCTGCAAATATCCTCCAATATTAATGGATCATTTTAAAGACTATGATTAATCATTTATGCATTTTAAAAACAACAATCATTAATATAGACATTATAATAACATTTTTACTAAAGTACTTGTTTGAAAGACTATGAATCAATAAAACAAATAATATACCTCTAAAACCCAATCCAATATACTTTTGGTATAATTTTAAGTGATGATATAAATATCTTAGATACTAACATAATTTAGCTTTCAATTTCAAAGTAATTGTTCATTTTGCCACTCACACTATAAAGGTCTCGTGTTTCTTCTTTCATTTTAGGGATCTCAAGAAGAAGAGCCCAGACTTCACCTCGGAGTTGAAGGGGAATTCCTTTGTAAATTCTTCTGTGAAACTTATCAAAAGAAAAAAGAAACTGGAGGTTACCAACTGACAAAAGCTTAGACTAATCTCTTCAATTGAGCTGATTAATAGTTGTTGGTCTTAAAATTAGTGGATACAAATTGACTCTGTTACCTTTTCATATCCTACAAGGGAGATATAGACAAACATGGAAAGAACAAACGAAAGTCAAGAATGTACAGTTCATACTCTTACCAGACAAAAGTGTCCCTTGAGAGGCAGGAAAATACAGCCAATGCACTTTGCTAAATCGTCAATATTGTATTCATACAATCCCTTTCTTTCCCATCACACACCCAGAAGGTGCTCCCAAAATGTCCTGTTGGAGTGTAGACACAGTTATCTAACTCCTAAGCTCCTTCCTTCCATTTTTCACCGCCTTCTTCGACAAATCAAGCTTCTTCCTGTCTATCTCAAACCTCTCAGAACCACTGGCAATTTCTACTTCATGTTGTGTATTCATCTCCTCTCTCTCTCTCTCTCTCTCTCTCTCTCTCTCTCTCTCTCTCTCTGTCTCTCATTTACCTCCTCTCCATCCTTCCCTTTCAATTCTTACTATTTCTTCAGGGAACCCTTTGTCCTTTTCTTAAAGGATCAAACAAAAATAATGATAAATCATCATTAAGGAAAGACATGACTTTTGAATAAAATTGAAACATCAATGAAACTAAGCATAAATCATTAGTATCAACTTTTTGAATCCTTGAAAAGTGTACTACATTGCCCTAAGAAATTAAGGTTCAAAATATTTCCCCATCTTCTCTGTAATTACTTTTTCAAGTACAATTACAGTATTCAACACCTTTTAAAATTTAAAAATGAATGCCCAAATAAGGAAATGATTAACAAATTATGGAAAATACCCTTAAGGATTAAGTTAAAAACAGTACATAATTACCTTAAAGATCAAGATACAAGCTGAGTATTCCTTTTTTAAATGCTGGAAACCAAAATTGTTTTGGATTTTGTATCTTTCTCACCTTCCGGAAGATTTGCATACATATAATGAGATATCCTGGAGATGACACCCAGTCTAAACATGAAATGCTTTCATGTTTTATATATACCTTGTCTGAGGATAATTTTATTTCATATTTCTGTTTCAAATGTGACCTATCTATCAAGTGAAGTTAAGTGTGGAACTGTCCACTTGTGGCATGATGGTGACACCAAAAAGTGGTGAATTTTGGCATACTTCATGTTTCAGAACACTCAAGTAACATATTTCAATGCATGCTAAGATAAGAAGCAAGCTTTAACTGAAATGACAAGGCACAGAGCTTATACTATTATGCTAACATTTTATTTATTAAAACTTCTCCCTGTTTTTATTAGCATACATTTGTGATACATAATACATTCATTGTGAGGAGTTGGCACATATACACAGCATATTTTAATTCTTTTTCCTTTCCTTTCACCCAACCCCTAGATTCCCTTTCCAACTGCATAAGCTGGCCTTCCTTTCAGTATGCTATAATGTAGTTTTAAGAACCTTTGATAGTGATTGTGAGTGAGTGACAATGTAGTATAACTTTTCTGTGAAACCTCAGTACTGTGAAGTTGATTCAGTTCAATAATTATACACATGCTGGGCATTGTGACACATACCTGTAATCCCAGAGCTCAGGAGGCTGAAGCAGGAGGATTGCTGCAAGTTCAAGGGCAGCTGGACTATATAAGTGAGTTTAAGATCAGTCTGAACTAAATAGTGAGACCCCGTCTCTCAAAAAATAAACTTAAAAAAGTACACGTACGATTTGTTTTGTTCTTTTGGTATAAACATGATAAACCTCAAATTTAAGATTTCAGAGAAGAGAATCTAGAATTATAGAAACTTTAACCTGCACAATAGCTCTAACTGAAGAAATTTATACAGAATGACTATGTTGTCAATAAACCAAACTTTTTATGTACTACCATTAACTGTAAATTGAGTGTGGTAAAAATAGATGAATTTAACATTTATTTCTCCCAAAGAAGTATACAATCTACATTCACTTCAAGATTATAATAAACTATGCTTTTTAAAGTACTATTATATATTAAAAGTAATTTCAAATTATCTTATAAAATTTTTAGAGTAATGATACTGTATTGTAAATATCTGGTATAAATGCCAAAAAATGTGGAACTACTGTGAATATGAAATGTTTAAAAATATTTTTTTTTGGATACTGGAGATTGAACTCAGGGCTTTGGCACTGATCTATTTTCCCATCCCTTTTTATTTTGGCATAGGGTCTTGCTAAGTCAGTAAGGGCAAATTGTCCCTACCTCAGCACCCCCTCCCCAAGTGCTAAGATTACAAGTGTACATGGCAATATAAAGGTAAAATTCTAATTGGAAAACAGAACATAATGGCTAAGGAGTTTGCTATCAATGAACCTGAATTTCTGATAAACCAATATTTCCCATAAGTAAAATCTGAGCTCTGACGTGCATTTTATTGCTTTTGCTCAATTCTGCACAGTATCATAATACAAATTACTGTCCATCACTTATCCAAAAATCTAGTTTTAGAAAAACAAATCCATCAAGTTGTCATGATTAAGAAGTAAAATAAAAAACTAATGGTTCCCATGCTATCAAAGGGTTAGAATTTTAAAATGAAGTACACAGGGAAAGGACTGAAAAAGAAATACTGATACATTGTACTTATCACCCACAGTAACAATTATTCCAACTTTTACTGATCATTTACTATGTGCAGAAAACTATTTTAAGACATTTGATGATATTTAATTGTCACCCACTCTGTAATTCTTTATACCAAAATCTCAGTTTTACAGATGATGGTGAAACCTAGAGATTAAATAAGGCCCAAAGGCACATATGAGATATTACCAAGTAGCAAAAGATTTCTGATTTTTCAGTACATAAAAAATAAGGATCATTCCATGACTAAAACACCATGTTTGCTCAAGTGCACTTACTAAAACATAGAATAATAAAAGGAAAATATTAAGAAATTCAAAGCAGAAAATATTAAAGCAATGATAATATAATTATACCTAAATATAAAAGGAATATAAAAGAGATGTCTCTAGATTTGAGCTGTAGAAAACAAAACACATTCAAAGAATTAAATGATAAGATTCTAAAATAAGAATCTTAAATTATACTTATTGGTTTTCAAATACAGTCAGCTCTTCATATCCATAGGTTTCGTATCTGGATTCAACCAATTGCCAGTCAAAACTATTTGAAAAGGAGATATGTGTGTTTTGCAAATGTATGGACTTTTTTTCCTGTGTCATCTCTTTAAACAACTCGGCATAAAAATTATAATTAATCACACAGAATTTACATTATACTAAGTATTATAAGTAATACAGAAATGAAAGGTATATTGGAGGATATTTATATGTAATATGTAAACACAATGCCATTTTACATAGGGACTTGAGCATCAGCTGAGCTGACTGACTCTGACTCACAAATAAATATACTCATGCTACAATGAACTTTCTAGTAAATACCTGCTTTGGGGCCATATTTACTAGGTACCAGATCTACAAACATGAAAAAGTTCTATGGAGCTTATGCTGTATTTAGGAAACAAATATGTACACTGTTATGGATTAAAAACTGGTGGTCAACTTAATGCCAACTGGATTACATCAGCATGGAGCCAAGGGTAGATGTTCCACCTGAGGAAAGTTGCCAGCATAAATAGAGATGTGGAGAAGGAGAAGCTATGTGTTGAGGCGTTAAGGCATTGTGGGTTCTCCTTGTGGGTTCTCCTACATGTTGCTGTTTGAGCCATAACGTTCTCCTGGAGAAGCTCTGGTCCTCACACTGAGCACTGCTTCCTGGCTCCAGAAGGGAAGACGTGTGCGCTTGGTCACTAGGATGAACTCATCGTGCTGGCTTCCTGGCATGTACTTGACTGTGCTTATCATCAGAGGAGCTCCGGGCCTCTATGTTACTGAGGATGACTGTGGTGCTTTTCAGGAAAGCCCTGGTCTTTGCTGTGAGTGTGACTTCTCAGCTCCAGTGGAGAATCCTCAACCTACCAGCACCGTTCCTTCAACCTGCGGGCATAGACTGGCTTCCACCACTGAGCTTTGGGCCTTCCCAGCACGGATCCATAAAAGAGACTGGCATGAGTCCTTCTTGTGGGCTCTAGACCTCTGGTTGGACTCATGGGAGGCATTGTCATGAGCTCTGGGTCTTCATCTGGACTCATGAGGGACATTGCTGTGGGATTCAGGCCCTTGGCTAAATATTCTATGTTTTAGTGTTGTGGATAGATTTTCTGCATTTTCTTGTGTTAACTCTGGGTGACCATCATAAAAATAATATTATAAACTCCATGTTCTGATTCTAATTGTTCTCTGCACAACCCCTGACTACAACATAAGCAATCTTAATTTTAACAGATAATTGTTTCTAATAAAATATAAGCAAATGAACTGCTAGCCAGAGTTGGACATTGTACCTGATGAGAAAAGTCAGGGTAGAGAACTACTCTCCAGCGCTCCACAGTGATAAAAGGAGGATGGTAGGCATCACACTGTTCGCATCTGCATCATGTGTTAATGGAGGTGTTTATCTTTTGTATGAATATACAGTTTTAAGGGAAACCATAAACAATTCAGGGATAAATGTTGGAGGTGAGACAGTAAATCTGCTCTGGTATCACTTATTTATCTAACACAGTGGTTCTTATCCTAGGACTGTATTAGAAATAATAGAAGAAGGGAGGAAATAGGTCTTTGTGAGAGTTGGGAAAGATTTCGTATGGAGAAAATGACAATAAACTGAATACTGAAGAATATACATGCGTGTTCCAGGGAGAGAAAATGAATGGTGGGAATAGTAGTAAGGATACTGATAAATCAAACAGTAATGATATTAACAACAGTTATTAACATTTTTACTATTTGCTATACACTAACATTTTCTAATCATCTATGACCAACCAATATTATGCTATGTGTTTCTAAGTCAATATAGTCTTTACAATACTTCTGTATTGCTAAAGAGGTAAATAATACTACTACTGTCATGCCCATTTTACAAATGAGAAAACTAAGATGTAGACTAACATGTAGCTCAAAGTAAACTGTCCAAGAATTCAAATTCATTAGTCTTATTTTGGAACTCAGTCTTAACAATTACAATATAAAATTCTATATATTGGATTTTAACAATTAATATTCAAATTTGAAAAAGTCACTTTAAAAAATCTTTTACAAATTAATTTTATGGATTTAATATATAAAATCTTAAAGAAAAAGGAAGGTTGCCTGACCTTAGCCTTTCACTGTCATTATTTTTGTGCATCTGCCAATAAAATTAGCCTACTAATTGTAAATGTAAATGCTTTTGATATTGTTTAAAAAGTGGCTGCTTTTAATACCTTTTTCCAGCCTACGTGACCTCAAAATAGCAGTATATTTGCAACATTCTGCCTGTCAATGAGTAAACTTTTCAGCCCAGCCAGTCTGGCTCAGTTTTGCGGCACTGTTCAAACTGCAAGCATGCATCATCAAATGACTGCTTCTCCATTTTCTTTAACTATATCTGCTCCATCGGATCCTTTGTTTCCACCTTCAAACAGCATGAGTCTCCCAGATCTGGGCCTTAAAACATTTTAAATCATCTACGAAACCCTACTGCATTTCATAACTATATTGTATTGCTTTCTGGCCTTTATGACAAACACTGAACAGAAAAGCTTAATAAAATATGAACAATTAAATGAGTTCCAGAATCCAGATATGAAATCTCTTGCTTGTTGGTAACAAGCTATGTGACCTTAAGAAATTTAATTTTAAATGAAGAGTCTTAGTTTTCCAATGAGTAAAATAAAATATTGGCTAATACAGACTTACAGATCCACTTAGTCATTTAACCAACAAAGAAATATACCCATTTATAGTAGGTAACAGGCTATCACGGACCTTAGACACAATGATATTATCACCAATTAAATTATAATGGTATTGACTTAACAGAAAATAACAATTTAATAAATCACATTTTAAAAATACAACACTATTGTCTATGGGGGCAGACAATGTGAGAATGCACAGGCAACACAATCCTAATGAAACTTTTTCTCAATGTTTTGGTTCTAAAAATTCAAATATTCTCTATCAGAGCTAGATTTTTATTTCAAGATATCCTTAGAATTTGTTTTATTATTATATAAATAAAGAATCTGTGATGAGACAACATTCCTACTGTTGGAAAAAAGAAAATTCCACGCTACTTTTTACTTCAATGCAATTTAAAACAAGGCGTGCACTGAAAGCAGTAATTCTTTTTAGAAGGCTCATTCTGTTTCACACAAAATTGGACTATATATATCACCAAATGATTCTAGTATTACAGTTATGGGAGAGTGCTTTAAAATTACACATCAAAGAAATAGTTCTGTTAAAATCTTCCTTAATGAGAACTGCATTAGCCAGAGTTGCTGTCAGAATAATAGCCCAGCTGAATTGCTCATTTTACAGAGACTTATATAATTTCATAGATAGATGTACACTATAGAAGAATATAAACCTTAATTCTACAAATATTTTATTAGACTGAATGTGAGATTAAACTGTAGGCACAATACATGGAAACCTATCCTGTAATTACCACTTGAGCAATCTTCCCACAAAGATTTAAGGTAAAGTAGCTGTCAGCTGCAGGCTAACCTGAGAGGCAGCATACTATTAAACAAGAGCATGGGTGCTGTACTTAATCTTTCACTTTGAACTGATCTCTCTTAAAAACATCTTGAGTTCTAAACCCAACGCTCAAACAAGATGGTTAAAATCAACAATATGCAATGAGTAATGCAAAAGAGTCTGACTTTAAAATAAGGATATTTTAGGTTCTCAAAAAGGAAAATGACCTTAGCCATATGAGATACCCTATAACCAAATATGACTTTGTAACCCTGCAATTTATGCAGATTTCCATCATCAAGTAAGTTTCACATAAAAATTCCACTTAAAAATTCATACTGGGAGTACTATAGTAAGTACACATTGCTTAACTTTGTTTAGTTCTAGTTTTCCCAACTCTATTTAAATCAGAGCCTTTTCCTCATCTACTGATAAGCAACACTGACTACACACTGTCAAGCACTAATCTGTGTGTTTTACCGAATTATTTAATACTGACAACCCTACAAGGTAGTCATTTTCATGTTACACTTGAGCAAATATGGCAGGAAAAAGTAAAATATCAAAGTCATACAGTCAGTAGGTGACAGGGCTGGTATTTGAACCCAGAATAGTCTGGTTCTGACTTTTCTTAACCCTTAGACAATGCTTCTGTGTTACACTTATTAGAATCCAAGGAACTGACGCGCTCTGGAATCCTTGTTAGCAAATCCTGACATGTATATTTTATACAAAAAAGGAAGAAAAAAATATTACATGGAAAAAAAGTGTTTTAATGGTTTTGAAAAATCCTTAACAGTTATCTCAGTTGTACTTTGCTACCTATTTTTTCACTTTCAGTGATTTTTTTCACTTTAATATTTTTTTTTAACTATCCAGCCTTCCTTTAAAAAATTAACATTGGTAGTTAACATTTACTATATGCAAGATACAATGCTAACTGCATCCCATGTTAACACATTAAATCTTCATCCCTTTGAAATTAGCACTATTATCTCCATTTCACACAGAAAATTTGTCAGTGAGTCACAAACCATGGCCTATGATGCCAAAACATTTTCATAATATGACAAAATGTTACTTTCTATTTTCACTGTCCTGACTCCTACTCTGGTGGCAGAAAAGCAATGGTGATAAAACCCTGACAAAAATCAAAGCAGTACTGAATAAGAAATAATTCTGTTCTTCACTCACAATTGCATAAAAGGTCAGTTTCACCTAAGGATGCCCTGGATGAAGCAGTAAAAAACATTAATTTTATTATATCTCAACTCCTAAGCACACAGTTGTTACTGTGCTGAGTGGTGAAATGAAGAGCACATATGGGGCTCTTGCTGCATACTGAAGTAGGATGGTCACCACAGGCAACAGGCACTCAGAAACTGAGTAATAATCGGAACCAAATGCTCTTCAGAGAACACCATTATTTCTTAAAAGAACAAGTGGCTAACCATATTCACATGATTGTTTACATTTGGGGTCGTACTTGGCAGATATCTTCTCCAAATACATGAAGTGGACTGTCACTTGAAGAAAAATAACTGACATTGTATCTGTTGCCACTGATAACATTTGACCTTTCAAGAAAACTTACACCACCAGGAACTTGACACCTTTCCACTATTTAAAGACGTTTCTAATAAGACTGAGAGCAAAATTAAAGAATGTGTTTAACTGCTTTAACATGCTCCTGCCCACTTGAATCACCAGTGGTGCACGCATGACACTCTCATCGGGGGGCATGGGACAGCCATGCATGTACCAATGGTGGAACCACGTTAAAACGTAGCATAGACTCAATGCAGGCTAAGAAGATCTAAAGCGGGGTTTCTGGAAGCAATTTTGAATAGGAGATTGCCCTGCTTTACAAAAAGCAAGCAGGGACCAGCTTCGTCTGTCTTTCTAACCGTATGATATGTGGCTATGAAGTCTGAAATTACTGCAATGATTTCTAACCCCAAAACGTAGCCAACTTCACCATGAAAGTGATAGTGAAGAAGACACAGAACAGATAGATATAAGAAACTAAGTCACAGGCAATATAACTGAGCAGCTGAATTAAATTACTCCTAAACTCATCCTGGACCATTTACTATGGTAATCCTGGACTGAACTGGACCATTTATTATAACTTCTTAATTGCCGAGACCAACTTAGGTTAAGTATCTGTTATTTACAATATATGGACTTTCAAGGTAAGGAATTTTGCTAAATTAATTTTTCAAAATGAATATGAGTGCAATATTCTTATAATTGAAAAAAAACTGTACTGTGAAAATCCACATTGAATTTATGTAGTTTCATATAGAAAGAGATTTATTTTAAATTACCTTCTCAGTGTTCTTGTATTTTTCCCATCCTTTTAGCATCTTCAGCCATTTGGTAGTTCTTTCAATTTCCAGGTGCTTTTGCTAAAATAAAATTGAAATTCACTGTTATTGTTTGAGGATTCCTTACTCATAAATTACAAAAAAATTTCAAAGGAAATGTTGCTTTAAAAGGACTACTAAAAAAAGTTCTTCTATATTAGATATCAAATATCCATACTTTTGTATGTTGAATAATATTGGTATGGTGTCAACAGTATTCCACAACTAAAGTTAAGAGTCTTAAAGAATGCTCTACTTAGGTAAAAATATACAGAAAGATGTGGCTCCTAATTTCTAAAACTTTTAAAGCTAATTACTGAAAATTTTGAGTATTCTACACAGAAAAAAATGAATTTGGAAATACTCTGAAATATCTTTTATGAAGGAAGAGAAACATTTTCAAAATTCAATTCTTTTTATCTTTGTTTTCTATCATGTTTTAAATGAAAGCTGGCTTTTTAAAGGAGAATTGCGTATTTCTTTACAGTATAGCTAATACATAATTAGTCCTACATCTAAGAAAAAATTATACAAAAGTGAGTAAGGCATAGTTGTTGCCTTAAGGGGATTCACTAGGCACTCAGGGTAGCCAACATGGAAAGACAGTGCTAAGGCAGGTGCTCTGACACAGACAGGTTGGGTAACAGCAAGGTCACGTGAAAGGAACAGTCAAATTCCCACCTAGGGTGTCCAAGAACATAAGCTACAAATGAAAAATAAAAGACTTTAGGGTTTTTATACAGTGCAACATGGAAAAGGGCATTGCAGGCAGATGTGTAAGTTTGTGCTTCAGAGATCATTCAGCATGCTGGGGACTGATGGTAGTTCCACAGGGCTTTGAAAAAGGAAGTGTCAGGAATGAGGCTGAAAAAGTGGGCAAGGGTCTTGAATATGACATGCAATTAAGATCTGGGGCCAACCTGGGTGGCAGTGAGGGTGAGACAGAAAATGCCAGCTCTTCAATTCTTTGGTTTTCAGGAGGAGAGAGTATTTTTTGCTAAGTATTTGGGCCTGTGGTTATAGTAAATGTATGAATAGAAAGCAGTGGAGACAGAAGAATACACCAAAAGGAAAATAGTCCTGAGGATATAAGAATACACATACATTTCTCTACAGCTTCATGAGGATGTATGGCCATCTCCACTTTAAGGAAATAGAGGTATAATAGGCTTATAGGACAAGGGTAAGGGTAAAAGAGGAGCTCAGAGCAAGGCAGTTTGACTCTGGAATTTGCACTCCTAGCCACTGCATTTTCTGTCTCTGGCTTCCATCCAATCCTCTACCCTAGTATAGGCAATCATAGTTCCTGAATGAAAACAATGGTTTCCTGCTTACTGTCTTCAATCCAGCCTTAAATAGACATTGTGGTGGCAGCTGGCATATACCCATCACGAATATTTTTAGGTCTAAAAGAAACGTAACATCCCCCCATAAAAAATCCCAAATTTAGGAAAAGATTCTCATTGATGAGAATGTTTTTTAAAAATTTTCATTTTAGCTATAGTATTAAAACTCTGATTTTTAACTCCATTTAAAATTTTTATGTTTTTCATAATAAAAGATGATTACTCATGAGCCAAAGACATTCTGTTATAATTTCCATTTTTCAAAAGGCTAAGCATAGTCTTCATTATATTATTAGTGATAAAATGTTACAGATAGTTCCAGAAATATGTTTAATTTTAAAACTCAGTGGGGCACTGAAATCTAATTAATGTTTCTACTAAATGTGACTTTAGAGAAGGCCATGCTGTGAAAAATTAAGATTGATCAAAACTGGCATTTTTTTTTTTTGTTCTTCCTTCCCCCACCTAACTCCTTCAACGCATATTCCCTTTTCCCACCAACAGGAAAACACCAAATAATTCAAACCAACCCAAGAGTATAATAACTTATACTTTGCCATGAACAACCCTGCTGAGATCTAGCAAGTCTCTTGCTATCTTTCATTTTTATGACTATGAATTATCAAAGAATCACTTTAGGGAGTAGTCGTTTTTTTTTAAAGATATACTCTTGCATTTGTGCTTATCATATACATGATTATTTTAAATGCTATACATTTTCACACTGCAAAGCAAAATACACACATAAATAGAATTTTTTAAAAAGCACTGTGCTTTTCTTTCCCTTACATTAAAAGAAACAAAAAGTTATGCTTGGAAAAACTCCCAGGCTACAGAATTTTTAAATTATCAGTAGATCAATCAAATTTAAATGTTAACTCCATAATGCTATCAGTTCAACAATACCCAACTTGAATGCACATGAAAGCTTTTTCTTCCCTATTCCTGAATCTCTAATTTATGGATTAAAATATATTTTCTTACCAAATATGCTGAAGCTAACTATTCTAAAAATTATTTGAAGTAACTGAAAACATATTTGACAAATGCAAAGTTAAATGCCCTAGAAAAACAGGTTAAGGAACATCAACTTGTCATAGACCCGACACCACCAAGATAAAACTAGAATACAAGAGCATATTAACAATCTTTACTGAAAAAGTTAACAGACTAAAACTCAACACATCCGACTCATTTCCCCAAACATGCTGCTGTTATCTTTCTGTCTGTTCCCTGTCATGAATTAACACCATCTCTATGCACTCAATCAGTCAAACTGAAACCATGGCGATTGGGTCCCCCCCCCAAAATGGCAGTTTTGATCAATCTCCCTTATCACACTCAGGCTACAGTCTGCTGATCTCACCTCATTTGTCTCGTTTCCATCCTGTCCTCTGCCCTCACCCAAGAATCACAGTTTCTGGATGAAAGCAACAACCTCTTACTGACATCCTCATCTTTAACCTAGCTCTAACATTATTACCATACTTTTGAAACATGTCCCACTTTAATTTCCTTCAGTGAATATTCATTCTTTACAAATAAAGTTCAAACTGCTTAATCTATCATACCAGTTTGACTTGTTGCTACATTTACAATCTGGCTAACCTGAACTATTTGGCATTACTAACACACAATGTATTTTCATGTCTCTTTTACCAATGTTTGCTATTTGTCTACCAGTAATGCTTTTCTTCACCATCATCTGATAAAATCCTATGCATGTTTTCAAAACACAGATCAAGTGTTCAAGGTCTAAAACCTTTCTTAAATAGCACCAAGTTCCCAGCAAAACTATTTACTCAGTTTTCAGTGGCACGGACTAAGAAACCAGCTTATCATATACAGCTGGATCCAAATCTGAGTTCTTCCCTTTCTTGTTTGTTTCACTTGGGATAAATTACTTAATTCTTCTGAGCCATTACTGTCTCATCTAAAAATTGAGAATTATCATGATTATTGTTGTAGCACCCAACTCTTGTGTTCTAGCTACCTAACTGCACAAATCACATTATTATTAGCTTATGAACTCTTTGGCCATAGGAGCCATATCATATGTTCATTTTCTAATTTCATTGCCTAAAACTGGGGTTGTTACATAAGAAAGTTTAAGTAAACATTTTAAAATTAAGGATTTTACATTTTAAAAAGTCAATTAAACATCATTATGAACTATCAATAGTATCCTGTAGTTCCAAGGTGACAGGTTGTGAAGGAGAATGAATATGAACAGATCACAATCAGAATGTTATTTTGGCAGTGGTTTGATCACTAAAATATTGAAATGATGGGAACTAAATTATAATAGTATCTCTTACATAATAGAAATGGTATTATTCCACTAACATTTTCAAGGTACTAGCAAAGTCACAACTACCTATTTTAGAAACCTATACAAAGTCAATTCTGTTGATTTTATATACAAACATGTTACTTTTCTCTGTTTTCACTTTTGAGGAGGGGTATAACTAGGAATTGAATAATCCAGGGTCTACACACTGAGTTACACCTACAGCCATTTTTTTTTTAAGGCAGGGTCTCATTAAGTTGCTAAGTTCCCCAGGACACCAGGCTGCGCTCAATTTGGAATGTTCTTGCCTCGGCCTTCCAGATTGTTGGGGTTATAGGTGTGTGCCACCATGATTGGTTATTTTCACTTTAAATATTCCAAGCCTACAGCAAAGTTGAAAGAGAGAATAGCATATCATGTATTCACATATGCTTCACCAAGATCCATCAATTACTAACCCTTTGCAAGATTTCATTTTTTTATATTGTTTGGGAGTTTGCATGAGACTAAGCCACTAGAAAATCATAGGCTAACACTTCATCTCTACACATTCTCTAGCACATAGCACCTAAGAATGAAAACGTACTACCCTAATCTCGGTATTATCATACCCAAGAAATTTTAAATTGACTTATTAACTCCTTAATGATCCATATACCAAATTCCTTACCTATCCCCAATTTTTTTAAATTTTGACAGTACTGGGGATTGAATTTAGTGTCACATGTGCAAGCAAGCATTCAAACACTGAGTTATATATCCAGTCCCCAAAATGTTTTTTATAGCTAGTTTTTTCTGCAGGGAAGAGAGACTCAGGATCCTATTGAGCTGTCTTAACTTCCTTTCATCTAAAACAATGCCTTTGGCTTTTTCTCCGCGCGCGCGCGTGTGTGTGTGTGTGTGTGTGTGTGTGTGTGTGTGTAAGAGATTAAGGACTCAACTCAGACTGAATTACAATCCTAACCCCTTTTAAATTTTTAAAATTTTGACACAGGGTCCCACCAAGTTGCTCAGTTTCCCAGACTGGGCTTCAATTTACAATCCTCCTACCTCAGCCTCCCAGGGTGCTGGATTATAGGGATTTAAAACGTCACTATGACACTGACATGTTTTAAAAGTTGAGGTCATGCTGCCTTTGTCTGATTGGTTCCTCTAGATTTAGGCAGGATTATTACTCATTGTTACTGTTCCTGCCACATCACATCAGGGGTATATGATGCCAGTCTGCATCATAATCAACAATGTCATAGTTTGATTTCTTAATGAAAGTGGTTATGTGTCCAATTCTCCATTAAAAAGGCATTGCCTTTTATAACTAATAAGTAATCTGTGTAATGTATTTTAAGATACTGTACATATCCTGTTCCTAATCTACACTACTCAATGATTTCATCATCCATTGATAATACCTGTTTGGGACAATTATGACACTGATAAATGCAGAATGGTGTTTTTTTCTCTAATTTTAACATTCCTTCTCTATCACTAAGTAAGATTAAAAGACTACCCCTTTTAGCTCTTTTTCCTTTTTGATGTCATAATGGAAAGATTATTCTTAAAAATTTGATGTATTATGATCCATTTCCATCATCATACTTTTTGAAGCTTTAATATTCCCAAGTTTGGCCAGACCGCCTATGCTCTGATAAGCTTTCTCTCCTTCAAATGAGACTTTTTGAATGTCTTGATAGTCTTCCACCACTTCTTCGTTTTCTGGCACAGGCTGATTCTGGTCGACCTTGTGCTTTTCTGTGTAGAAATGGAGTCAACCACTACTTTAAGAAACTATGTTACTTAGTTTACTTCTCAACACCCAAAGTTAAGAAGAAAAGGTTTAGGTAGCATGGAGAGGCTTTAGTCCGTAACTGGATGGCTCCAAGGCAGAGTGGCACAGCAGAGAGAGTGGCACTGCAGAGTAAAAACATTTTGTGCCAGACAAAGATAACAAAGCAATAAGGGTTAACCACAGCACTATCCTTATATCGTACCCAGGCCACTTCGGGTGGGTAGCACTCACACACTTAATTCTAGCATTGCACTCAATTCCAGTGTAACACAATCTAGATCCAGTCACCTCTGAAAAATCCTCATATATGACTATATGATGCTTTGGAGGGACATCTAGACACAAGCCATAACATTATTTGTTTGTTTGTTTTTAGTGAAAGTGCTGTTTAAAAACTAAGGCCTAGGTACTGAGTGTGCTCATTATTGTTCTTTTATAAACTATACATAGAAGACCTTAGCATAAGAAAAGCGTCTTCCTCTCAAAATTTCCAAATAATACAATGGTCTTGATCTCTGCATTATTCCCTTTGCTTCACTGGTTGAAAAAACAGCATGGTATGCCCCAGGAGCTGTTTTCGGGAAAGAACTAAATTTCTGCGTTAAGTTTATGAAACAATAACCTATTGTTTTAAACTGATGTTGCCTCCAAGTCAACAGATTTTTCCTATTAGGGCAAGGAGAACACAAGGATCAAAAGTAAACTCATTATCTTCTTTTGTTACTCCAGATTACTTTAGGAATCTGAGACCATTATTTTGAACTCTGTGCAGAACCAAATGAACAGTAAGTATTAAACAGTAAGTATTACCTATTTGTTGGGTTGCCCACATGGCTTTTATCTTGCCCCAAACCCCTGTCACTAGTCAGATGGCTAAGAATTCAAACAAAGTTAAACACCCTACAAATGAATGGATGAATGATTAAACAGCCTTCTCTTCTAGAGTAAGAAATTTTAAACTTGTTCAAACTTTAACTATTCATATGCTATTATGGATCCCCCATTTGAATATTAGCATGATACTGTGATATAATCAATATGTATTTGGTCTGTGTCCTGGTTTCTGGTTTCTAAAACCCCTGGGATTTCCGTGGAATTATAGGAGAATCTGTGGCTCTTTCAGGTAAACCTTGGTGGGCTCCTGGATCTGCTCTACACTCTACCTTTCGAGAAAAAAAGACTGAGGTAACAACCAACCTTGCCTACATCACAGAACTTCCATAAAAGTCCCTGCACTATGGGTTTGGAGAGCTCTGAAGGTGGTGAACTTGTGGGGCATGGCATACCCAAAGAGGGCATGGTACCTCACTGTACCTTGCCCTGTGTGTCTTCCATTTGGCTGTTCCTCAACTGTTTCCTCTGAGTAATAAATGTTAGTAAATAAAACACTTGAATTCTGTGAGCTACTCTAGCTAACAATCAAATCTAAGGGAGGGTCGAGGGGTACCCCTGATTTACATCCTGTCAGTCCAAAACCATGGTGACAACTTGTGGCTTTCAATCTGTCTTTGATGTCTTGTAAGACTGCCCTTAATTCTGGATCTGTATTAATTCTGGTTAGTGTTAGAATTGAGCTAAATTATATAATAATCAGTCTCCATTGGGGAATTGCTTGGTATATGGGGAAAATCCAAATACTTCTTGGTGATCAGAAGTGTTCTGTGCTATGTAAAGTATGAGAATATAAAAAGTCACTCAGTTTTCCCTATCTCTTACAGTTTATTTTTCATCTCAAGACCCAAGAGTGAAGGTACCACCCATGCCCAGCTCCCACCAGCAGAGGTCAGGAGAGGACAAGAAGTACAAGGAGGGCCAGGTCTATTTCCACACATTCTGATTTTGCAACTTCTATTGTTAATGAGCAAGACTTCAAATCATCTAAGATTAAGGTATAGTGTTTAAAGAAATGATAGGCTCCAACATTTCACACATCACCTAAAATATTGTACTACATGAAGAAATAGATGAATCTAAGAAAATTTATGGTTTTATATAATCTTTCCTCCTTATTAAAAACATTAATAAGCTCAGAGAAACAATATAATCTATTATTAATATTATTCTCTCAGAGTAAATATAATAAGTATGTTTATTTGCTTAAGTGCCTGTTTGGGGGAACCCAAAGTACGTTGTAAACACCAATATTAATCTTCTTATGAGGGAGGATCCCTACTCCTATTTTAAATGAAGAAGTGTTACATAAAATAGTACATAGCTAAAGTCAGAACTAAAGCCATGATTACTTGATTACACATTAGTACATTAGTTCCCCAAATACCAAGAAGTACATGTTTCAAGTGTATGCTCCGTAAAGACTACAGACTTCAGCAAGGCTATGATTTGCACTGATTTCATTCAATTATAAAATGTAAATTTATTAGTGACCTAGAAATGTCAGAGCATGACCACTAGGACTAGGCAGTCATCAGAGAATCCATGATCTAAAGCAGAAACACCAGAGGGAAATTTGCTAACCTGAAGTTTCTAGTCTTCAACTGTTTTGCATGGGGCTAAACTCTCATTCTACTTTAAAGAAGCCAAAACTGTAAATGGCAATTCAATGAATGCAGGTGATATCTGAAAAGCCTTATGGAATCACAATTGTTGAATTCAGAATTCTGACCTTGATCCAATAAAAGATGGACAAAATGTTTTAAGTGAATCATTAAATAAGTTAAATTACATAGATCACATTTTAGTTATTCTCCATTATATTAACCTCTCCCAGGTAAAGAATCAGTTATCAGCTTAATTTCATTATGTAAGAGGTATTATTATGTAGGTAAGTCTCTTAAAAAGCAAATAAAAATGTAAGAAAATAGCCTTTTTTAAGCATGAATTCTCTGCTAGCTCTGCCTCATATATCACTTCATCTTTGTCCTTGTCCAATTTCTTGAGTCTAAATCACTGGTTTGAGGACTGGGCACTTTCTGGATCAGGAAATGACAAAAAGAGGGAGAGGCAGTTGGAGAAAAAAAGTCAATACTGGGTTGCTAAATTTTTATTCTACTAAATATGAGTATCTTTTGTTTAAAAAAAAATCTTCCAATTCTTCTCTTCCTAATTTCTCAAATAAAGGACATTGTAACACTTTAAAGGACAACCTCTGCCAGTCTTGCTAGAGTCAGTGTTATTGTGCAGGTGACATTTAAGCAATACCTAAAGGAAATGAAGGACGGAGCCTGGAGCTCAGCAGAAAGGGCACTCCAAAGAGGAAGCAGCCAACACAAAACACCGGAAAGAGGGAATCTGGCCAATACGTTCAGGAGACACTAGGCAGTCAGCAAGTGAGAAAGAGCAGGCAATAGGAGCAGGGAACCAACAGAAACAAGTTTCTACAGACCTCTGGAGTCATTCTCAGGACTTCCCTTAAATGTGCATCAGATGGGGAGCCACCATAAGGTTCTCTGACCGGAATGCAACATTATCTTACTTAATTTCACAGGATCATTCTGATTTTTTTAGCTGAACAAGTAGGAGCGTGAGGAAAAAAGCAACAGTGGGAAGAGGAGGAAGACAGGAAGCTCCAAGACAGAGGTTAGAGTGGACAGGATACTAGAAGAGTCATCAAATTCAGAACACATTGTGAAGGCAGAGCTCACAATACTTGTTGACAGATGGGATGACAGGTAATAAAGGAAATCGAAGATAAGTCAAAAGATTATAGATTGAACAACTGGGAGAGTGGAGTTACTCAGATGAGAAAACTGGTAGATCTGAGTATTGAACTCAGAAAAAAAAAATTTGAAATATATTTTCAAATTGGTTATCACTATCATGCCATCATAAGTGGAATCAAGTAAGATGGAGAACACCTGTAAAGGGACAACAGAATCCAAGCAGGGAAAGGAGTACGTGTATCATCAGTGTGTCAGAGGATAAGCTAACTTGAAGACTAGACAAAAGGTGATGGCAACAGTTACAGGGCCAGAGAAAATCTTCCTGTTACCACTCAAAGTAGGCTAATAAAAGTTCACCACAGGCAGAATTAACACAACGATCAGTATCACTGTCACTTCTTTCTCATGCATTCTGTCTTCCTTGCCTCTAGAATACCATTTCATTCCACTAACTACACGTCCCGAAAGCCACCAGAAATCTCCTATTGTCTCACTTGACCTTCCTCTAGTGACACTAGGTTCTCAAAGGCAGAAAACGTAGTTTATTCCATACCAGAACTGCATGCAGGAGCTAGTCTAGCACTGAACACACAGCTGTTACTCAATAATGTAGCTACTAAAGGAAACTCCTTAGCCAAAGCATCTGTCCAGGGTAGTCTCAACTACGGGAAGTACCCATAGGGATATCTATAAACATAAAATGGCAATTTTATCTACATTAAGGTTTTGTTACAATCTTGACTTTCAGACCATTTTGATCTTAAATTTTCTAAAATATTTTTAAAATTTCAAGTTCATCTTCATTGTCTGAAACCCAGATCCTTCTCCCAGCCCCATATCAGATATACACACACCAACAGAAGACAATACACATTCACATGCTCGCTTTTATTCTACAACTTATTTACAGGGAGGCAGAGAAAACATGGGAAGGAGAGGGAGATTCCGAGCCTTTTCATGCACATCTAGATGTGAAAAGAGTTCCTTACCAAGCAGAGGAAAAGCTAAAAACAAGCAGACAGGTTTGCTATGTAACACTTGTCTAAATCCTTCAAATGCTCAGATATTTGACAAGCAGTCAAAATGTTTTTTGTTATTTGGGGAAATTCATTAAAATCTCCCTGAACAGTTACTGGCCTAGAATGGTACCTTATCAGCCAAGAGCATATGAGAATCACTTGTGAAACTTTTAAAAACTGGCTGCCCAGGTTCTTACCCGAAAGTGGAGAGTTCACAGACTGACGTGGGGCTGGGGTGAGATCAGGGACATCCTACAGGGCAGATCTTTTCTAGTAACTGGTATGTTTCCTTGCTTTCAAATACCTAGCAGAATCTCATAAACTCTCTTAAAATGATTTTATCATTAGTTAAATTACCTTTTTAAGAGTGATATAATTAGTGTCAAATCCTAAGAATGAGTGCTGCATGTAAAATAGCACTCAAAAACACAATGGAAATTTTTACCCCCTAACAAATGCAATTCACCAGTAACTACAAATAAATTAAGAACTAGACTTACCCGTTCCACAGCTGCATTATGATTTGGGAGCTCCTCCTCACTGCAGAAGATAATAATACATGTGAAATGGCTGAAATCAAAGCAAACTTTTAAAACTGACATATCTATAGGTACACAAGATGTGCAAGATTTACTGGACATCACAAGAGTTACAGGTTTCCATTCCAGTTTCTATTCTGTAATAATGCTATGTCTTCAAATTTTCACACCTTCATTGTCCTGTACAGCAGCCACCAGCCACTCGTGGCTCATTCAGTATACTTCATGCAGTTCAAGTGCATGAAAATCATGTAGGTAAAGATTGCCATAATGAACATTTCCATCACTGCAGAAAGTTCTAGAGCACTGTCAGCATACTTCTTTTGTCACAGCAAATATTTAAACAGTAAATATTTTAGGTTTTAGGTATCATACAGTCTTTTCTACAAATACTCAACTCTGATGTTCCAGTGAAGTAGTAGTCACATATAATATGTAAACCAAGTGTGGCATTGTGCCCACAGAACCTTTACAAAAATGGCTGGTGAGCTGAATTTGGCCCCTCAGGTCAGTCTGCCAACTTCTCTACCCTAGATCACCCCCTCCACTTTTGGCTCCAATTATGGTCTATAATAAATGACTGTTTAAAAACATTCTCCAATGAATTTACGAATGTAACAAAAATCCACTTCTGTTTTGTATAATAAAAAAAAAAGGCAAAACATCAAGAGATTTGTTTTGCTTTGTTTTTGGTACTAAAAACTGAACTCAGGACCTTGTGTTTGTCAGGCAATCACTTTGCCACTGAGCTATATGCTTATATTTTAAAAATGTACGAGAAGATCATCAGGTGTAGTGGTGCATGCCTGTAAAACCAGCATTCAGAAGGCTGAAGAGGAGGAGTGTTGCAAGTTAAGAGGTCAACCTGGGCTACACATTAAGTTCAAGGTTAGCCTGAACTGGGTATAGTGAGACCCTGTCTCAAAAAGACAACAAAACAAAACAACATCGTTTCTCTGGTACATATATGAAACAACATCTAATATAAATAATTGGAAACTCTCATATTAATTATCAATAGTATAAAAACAATGCTACCCATAAAGTAAAATGCTTTCAGTCAGTACCCTTCTCAGTAGTACTGATATTTTGTCAACAATATGTATATATTTTTCTTTATCTTCTTCTTGCAACCAAACAGTACCACTTTAAAGAGTATAACACATTAATACTCTAAGAGTTCAGCATGTTCAGCATACTCTTCCGCTACTGTGCAGAGTCCTTAGAAAAACCACTGATCCACAGCAACACAACTAACAAAAAAAGTGTAAACACCAAAAGAGGTTTTAGGAGTTTAGATCCATCATTTCACAGCTAAGAAAACTAATGTTTTCACTTAGTTACTTAGTCCAATATAGAAATGTTTCAATACTATGTAATCCAGTGGATTCAAACTAAGATATTCAGCTAGTGCTAGAACATATAAGTAAAGGAACAGAGGTTGTGAAACCAATTTGCAAGAAGAAAAACTTTGAGAATTAAATACAAAAAAAGATTTTGAACCTCAGAGATTGAGGATAATATAAAAATGTGGTGTAGTTTTCCTACACAGATTTTCCTTTATTATTTCTTATCCCTAAAACTTTTCACACAAAATATGCTATGGGCAGACACAGATCTCCATAGAACTTTCCCCCCACAAGTCTCTATGTTGGTAAATGTTAATGTCAACAGCTTTTCAAAGAGAACGCAGAAGAATGGTATCTTGTCAAGGGCTCCACAAGAGTTCTCAAATGTACACTGGCACACTGAAAAAGCTTAGTAAATGCTGAATGGATGGGATGGAATGTCAAATGCATTCCTGTGAAAATGCACAGATGTATCTTTACTTTGCAACCTACACATATTCTTCAAGCAGAGGAATGGAGAAACTATAATATGGATGAATGTGGAGTATTTCTTTAGGTATGGCCCATGTATCAAATCTGGCCTGCTGCCTATTTTTGTGGACAAAGGTATAAGAGAACAATGCCATGCCATTCATTCAGGCCCTGTCTATGCTTTTCATGCTACACTGGTAGAGTGATACAGTTGTGATAAAGATCACGTGGCCCACAAGCCAATTCCATTCAGCCTCTATCTTTACACAAAATGTTTGCTAACCCCTGCTTTCGAGAATAAGAGCTTATTGGCTCCTAAAGGTTGTATAAAGAAAACACTAAGCTGGCAAACAATTACATCTTTTAGAAATACAGTAAGTAAAACAGTAACAGAGCTCTCCAGGGAAAAGACAGACTAGCTGGATATATATTTGTTATCTACCATTAAACTTGAAATTATTGATAATTAGAGCTTGCTGCCTCTATTCTCAACAGCTTGGGTGGATGACTTCTGTGAATGTAAGATACACTTGCGATTGTAAACTTAAATCTTAGGTTGAAAAATATACTGATTAAATTTCATTGTTTTCAAAGTAAATTTTACCTAAGTTTAGATATGACCTACCCAAAATTTATAGGATTGTAGAAAGAGTTCTCAAGCTTTTGTAATCAAAATAGATAATCTTTTAAAGGCAAAAACACCTTAATTCTGGTGCTCATATATTTGTATAGTCAAGGTAAACTGAGACAGCTTTATAAATACACAAATTTTGAAATTTCATCTTCTCTATTTTTAGTACAATTTCCTTTCAATTTTGCTACTAATAACTCATAACCTAAAAGCAATATTTAACATTATCCAAATACCAAGCATTTTTTGCTGAGCAGACTAGCAGTAGCTATTTTTGATTAAGCAAGCTTGATTTCTCTATTGTCCAGCTGTAACTCCATCACAGTCACAAAACCTGGGGTAACACCCCACCACTGAGAACTAAATAAAGATGTTGCTATTTCAATATTGAGGCTGGTTAGGCAACAGCTTTGATATTTATTATGAAATCTATAGTAAAATCAAGTTAATAATATACTGTACTTGTTAATTACTATCCATCTTTCGTATATAATAACAAGTAATTTAAGTTTCTAAAACTGTAATTAGATATGAATCCAGAAGGCTTCAGAGGTTACAAGGCTATTTTTTTTTTCATTTTAATGTATTGACATTGAACTTAAAACCAGTTTCATTACAGAACTAATCAAAATTAAAAATAAGAAAGTAAAAAGAAATGGTCTCTTGGTCAAGGTATGACAGGGAGTAATATTTAAATGCCTATGTTAAGTGACTTTACTCTGTGGTACAAACAACTCCAGTCTACAGGAACACATAATAAAACCCACCACAGCAATCTCCAGAGAAAGTGTTTTACTACAATACAAATTAGCATTGTAACAAAAACAATGGGTTTGGTTAAATTTAACGAAGTATAATATTACATTAAAATCTACTTCTATGGTTCATTATTTTCATTTGTGCTCCCTGTTTTAAGACTGCATCACAAAGTAAATACAAAAAACGAGTGTAAACACTATTAAGAAATGGTACTAATCTGCTTCAATTTCAAAACAGTGGTGAGCTTAGCTATCTTAGAATAGAATACCATAGAATACCATAGAATACCATAATAGAAATGATCATCTAAGTGATCATCAAATAGAATACATTGCAATAGAAGTAATCAATATATTGTAATAGATATATTGCAATAGAAGCATTCTCTTTGAACACTCTTTCCACATTTCTCACATTTTCTTTCTAGGCATTTTCAAGCACTTACTCTGTATTTCTCCTATTTAATACCAGAGACCATAACTTGCAGTACACTACACTAGTTTAGAGTCCGCCACTGAAAATGTCACAGTCCACACCCCAGAACTGACACTCACTGTCCATGTAACTGGGTAATTTATTTGATCTCTTTGTGCTACAGTTTCATCATCTACAATAAAGGAGGTAAAAAGAGCACCTATTCCAATATGAGTCTAACCTTATATAGGGCTTAGAATAAGGCCAGGCACAAATAAGTGTTCAATGAACATTAATATAAATTATTATTAAAGTAAGAGATTGACTGACTTTTTCACGCTAAGCCAAATGGAACTCAGTGAAAAGAATAAGAAGTACAGAACAACTGGCTACGACTTTTGGACTGTCAAATATGGAGCAGGCTTTCAAATCAAAAGCTCCTGTTTCTAAGGCTCACCTCATATTATTTCAAGCGAAAAGAAAAAACACTAGGTGATTCATAGACTATACAAATTTTCATACTATATTTTACTCCAATACTATATTTTTCAGACTATATAAATTTTCATACATATTAAAAGTTGTTTGAACTATTTTATGATTAAAACTACATTCTACCAGTTCAATCTCATCAGAAATATTTGGAAAGATCAAAATAAACAGGGTTGTATCTTCTGAATCAAAATCTAGCCTGGAACCCATCTTTTCAATTCCCCAGTTGACTCTAATATGCAGGAAAACTGAAGACCTACTGACCTTAACAGTCTTATTGCACAAATTGTCCTTTGAAACGTCACTTATTATCTCAGATCTGCATTATTGACCCACACAAGTGTGCTGTTATTTCCTGTCACATTTATAGTCAAAGCTGACTTTTTTGTTTAAATGAGGGTTTAAATTTTAACAGTATTTACATTGTAATCAAATATTCTGTTAGGTCAATGAAGTTCAAAGTCTTCTCAATATATTTAGGAGAAAGTTTCAGATACACTAATGTGATTAGGTATAATATCTTATATTGGTCCACAACTTTATAAAGTTTCTTACATTTATTTTGTCAAACCTCAAAGTTAAGTAAAAAAGTTACTAATTCTTGTTTCAAATGAAGCAAAAAATGGTTAACTAACCAGCAAAACCACAAGAAGGGTACATACCCTCTAACTCTTAGAACTGTTTGTTTGCTTGCTTTACCCTCAGAAAATATGCAATAAAATGATTTCTAAACACAAGAAAAGGCTACACTGGAGAAATTAAGATGTTAGTATCATAAGCTCCTGTTATGAACTATAAAAGAAATGTTTTTCCTTCAAATTTAATCACATGTTATAAAGCTTGTACGTAGTGGTGCACGCCTGTAATCCCAGCACCAAGGCCAGACTGCAGTACTAAGTGAGTTCAAGGCCATCCTGAACTGCATAGCAAGACCCTGCCTCAAAAAGATTTTTAAAAAAATCATACATTATAAAATTTAAATTCTTAACCTTTTCATACTTATAATAAACAAAGCTGGACAAGGATAAATTTGAATAAAAATTCAGTTAATCTTACATTGTATGGAGGCAAACAAAGTACTGAGATGAACAGAAGTCTTTGGTCTGTGGGAATCTGATTTACAGTGCCAGAACCGAAATAAGTAAGTTCACTTCATTTTATAGAGGTGTTTTAAGAGTCAAAATTACTTTAACTGCTTTATCTTATAGTGGCCTATTCATATAACAAACTCAGGATAAATGGAACTAATTTTAAGAAGCAATCTTGTTACTGCATTTACAGCTATAAGGGAGATCAATGGTATTTCTTTACAATGTTCATTTTCAGTCTGTATAACACTAAGGTTTTAATTGCTAATTATATTTTAAATGCATATACAAAAATTATTTTATAATTATTTCAGAAGTACAAATTGTTGTGCATGTGCATTTAAATCTGTTACATTATTAATACAACTAATTTACTGCATTTAATGTTCTTATCAAAACTGAAAAAATTCTAAAGATTGTATTCGTAACTATAGTTCAAGTCTAATCACAGAGGTTTAAAATGCCAGGAATCTAGTACCAAAAAAGCACATTTTAGGGTCATTCCTGGAATCTTATTCACAGGATTTTTATTAAAAATAAAGAAAATCAATGTAATATAAACATTATAATAAAAAACGTTAATTTTAATTTATGGAACTTACTGCAAAAAGCCAAATCTATCTGTGACTTTGTAAACAAGATAATCAGCATCTTCCCAAGGTTCAATCTCTGCACCTTCTCGTCCCTAAAATTATAAACAAACAAAAAGGTATTATTTGAAGTTTATAAAATTGAGTGGCATTTTAAATAAAAACACCAAAAATCAACATTTTTTTAAGCCCAACTATTTTTGGAAAAGCAATCACTATTCCTAATTACAAACTAGGTAAGCTTCTTGTATGTTAGTAACAGTTGATATGTAGCTGAGCCTTCATTAGACTAGGCTTTTGAGGGAAGCTTCCGATAAAAAGGAGCAACAGGGTTAAGAAAGCAGCTGAAGAAGGAACTGCCAAACTTTAAAAGGTCCATAGTGAGTATTTCTCAGGGAAAAAATGTTTCTTGTCTTTTGTTTCAGTTTCTCAGAGGAATAGACTATATGCCTCATCTCTCCACTGCTTTACTGCACAGCTATATTGGCCTTGAAACAATTCTTTCCAATAAAAATTGGCCATCCATGGTCATACTGTTTCACTCTAAAATCCCCATACAGAGAAACCATGAGGCACACTTGGCAGTGTTGCTCATCCCCTCTTCCACTTCTATGACACTGCCTCTGGCACGTCTCCTAATGCTTTCTGACTCTTCTGTGACTTTGTCATGGATAACGCTTCATTTGATATAACCAGAGTACTGTCCTCAGTTCATTTCTCTGTTAGGTATTACTTATTCTTAGGCTGGTAAGTGTAGGAGCCTAAAATGAAAGTACACCAATCACTCAAATTTTAGACTTAAACACCCAACTGTCTAGCAGAGGCCTCCATCTAAGTATATTTTATAATGTCTGCCCCTGTGTTCTCTGAGTAGATCCTGATGCCGAGCACACTGTAAGCAAGCACTGCTGAACTCATTTCTGTATTATAAAACAAAAAATGCCCAGACCCTGGCCTGTGGTAACTGCATGGGGTGAGGCAGATGCAGGCAAGCATGAATGAATGATAATTCTGATGCTATCGATTAAGCAGTGAAATAACCTAACTAAGCTTTTCATGGACCACAGTAAAACCTAAAAACAATAAATTGTAATCACATTTGATGTTTCAAACAACCAACTTAAAAATATACTCTGGAAATACAGCTGTTAAGTTGAATACCTATGGAAGCAAAACACAGATGAGATGACTTCTTATAATTTTATGTACTTGCTATTCTCAAATCAAAAAATTTTTAAAAATACATAATTATAAAGTAATGCAAATGTAAAACATGACATTTATAAATAACTACTATAACTCATTATAAAATCTCAGGAGGTAGGGTAATATATAAGGAGACATGTAGATCACAATTGTTTTTCTAGGACATCAAGAAATAGATCCCATACTAATATAAGGATAAAATGCTAATACAAATTACATACATAGTACAATATCTAAGATCATGGTAGTGTTTTATAACAATGCACATAAAATATGCATACTATGCACATTAAATTCTCCATACTCACTTAACAACTTAACAAATACCTACTATAAATCAGGAACTGTTCTAGGTACTTAGGATATAACAGTAAACCAAATAAAAGAAATCCCTGTCATGACAGAGTTCCAATTCAGGAGAGCAGACAACAATAAGTAAAATATATAGAATGGTGATAAGCATTACAGTGAAAAATAAAAGGGATACAGAGTGCCAGGGTGAAGAAAGGTGATTAACCAGCATGGGTGTCAGAGAAGAGCTCCCTCAGAAGGCAGTATCTGAGGAAAGAATTGATGGGCCAAGGCAGTGAGACAACAGGATACCCAGACTACAAAGCAGAGTAATAGGGTAAATGACTCGTGGCTGGAGCAAATCTCAGGGCTGAATAGGAAGAGACTAGAGTGGCTAAAAGGAGAGAATCTGAAGGTGAAGTAAGAGGAAATAAGATTAGCTTAATGTTCCCATGAACTAAACAAATTGCTCCTGTAATTTTAGCTCTACAAAAAATAAACCTCTTTCTATTTATATGATTTCTCTAATGAAACTTACTCAACAAGTAAATATGGATACTTACTCTGTCATATTTAGCAACGATTTCAGCTCGTTCTTTGGCAAGTTTGAGTGCTACATCCTGGTCCGAATCTGTGGAAAGATAAAATTTAGGTGAGCTGTTATTCAAAAAACCATAAAGTTAAGTAATTACAAACCAAGGCAAAATTTAAAAAAATATTGGCTAAAGTAAAAAATCAGCAAAATTCTATAAGTTTAAAAGGATGAATTAAAAATCTGTAACTACAACCATGGAATATCAAGGAATATTACTTTAATTATAGCACATTCAAAAGAAAATAAATTTATTAACAGCATACACTCAGGATAATAAATCTTAGCCCTCAAGAATTATTTATGAATCTAAAATTTTATGAACATGGGAATTGAAATAGAAACTAAAATAGAAAGCTTTAAGTTTTCACATGATACCCAGCTGGACAGAAGATAAGAAAATCATTGAAAAAGGCTTTTAAGAATCATGATATTTTTCCTAAATCAACTAGTATAAGATACATAGCAGAGCCAGCAGAGGACTTGGCAGCATGGGGAGAACTAGAATGGAAGCAATGATCCTGCCCTCCAGAAACAACCAGCTGATTTAGAGGAACATAGACTGAGAAAATGGCAACTGAAGTAAAGAAACAAGCTAGAGCCAGAATCTAACCTTTTCAATAAGTCTGCACCATTTGCAGACTGCGGTGCAGAAGACAACAAGAAGTCACCAAGAAGCAAATCCTCCCTGCAAATCAGTGCCATGCACAGGCCACCACCACCAGGAGACAGCCAGATCCCAGCCCCTTCCCATGTGTGTGTGGGCTGGGAAACAAGAAGAGCCAACACCACCCTACCTCCACTCCCCACAGTAAACAACTGGCTGATCAGGAGAAACCATGGCTATTGAGGTGAAATGCAATTTGATGCGTGTGGTGTCTGGTGTTGGTAGTTTCAATGACTTTGCAGGTCGATGGCCGTGGTCTGATCATCTATTCAAAGAACAATGCTACTGACTATGTGGAATCTACTTTTGAAGGTGGTAGCCATTGGTAATTCTCTATTATCTTGTTTTGAAGTCCTGTATCATTTTCATTGTTTTGCTGGGTTGGGTTTTATTGTTTTGTTTTGTCTGATTTTGCTATATCTGATATCATGGGCAGCTATTTCAAAGATAGCAAGATATATTATTATAGCCATTTTACTATAGACTTGTTTTGAAATTTTATTGCATTCATTGCTTTATTGCATTCATTGTTTTGTTTTTATTGGTTCTATTGTGCTCTGTTTTGTTTGATTTTTACTATGTTTGAAGGTATCCACAGCTATTTTGAAGAAAAGAGGCATTATGGTAACCACTGTTGATTTCATATTTTTTTGAAGTCCTGTGTCACTTACACTGTTTGTTTTGATTATTTTTGTTCTATTTGGCTTGGTTTTATTGTCTTTAAAATAAAATTTTAAAAAGGAACAACCCAAAGTTTGTATTGTTTGATTGACTTTGCAGACCTAAAGCCAGTGGTCTGAGCAACTATTTAGAGGATAGCAATATGCAACACAGTAACTATGATAGATTCCCTACTGTCTTAGCTTTGAAATCCAATATCAGGCTCTCACTGATTTATTTTAATATTGTTATATGCCTTTTAAAATTAAAAAAAAAATATCGGTAGGCATAAAAAAAAAAATTTTGTGTTACCTGATGAAAATACTGCCCATTTAGGCTCTCATATCCTTTCATCAATTGCCTCAACAGCTAGAATAACCTCCTAGCTGATCTCTATGTCTCTAGTTTTACCACAGCCACATTACACACATACATTCCCACACACAAACCTTTCTTTTCTTTTTTTGGTACCAGGAATCGAACTCATGACTTTGCACGTGCCAGATAGGTACTATGTGGCTGAGCTCTATCTCTGGCCCCCAAACCTTTCTTCTTTAACAGAGATATCTTTCAAAACCAAAACTGACAACCAAAGCAGAGACCATGACATGAAATGGTATAGATACGATTATATAGTCCAAGTCCTATAAATAAAAAGACCAAGGACAGATTATATAAATCACATCTCTAATCAGGAAGATACAGCATTGTAATGAAAAACTGGGCAAAGATCATGAGCAAAAAATTCACAAGATTAACTCACAATTCCAGCAACAACTACATTTGTGTTCTTACTGAGACAAAAAATAAGATAAAACCAGGCAGCAGAACTGGCCTAGCACTATACCATATCTTATCACTTTTAATTTTCACATTACTCAGAAGCAGGTATCTTTAGTAATCCCATACCAGTGGTAAAGTTCAGAGATTTTAAGCAATTTGTTCAAAGGTAGTAAAACGCAAAGGTAGATTTGTATCCTCTACTTTACTTCACATCACATAGCTTTCATCACAAAGATTTTCATTACACAAAGCTTCCAGTTAAAGACAGCAGATGGATTACATACTTTTACATTCATTTCTACCAACAGTCTTCTAAAATAACAATTTAGAAATTCATGAGACTTGCCCAGGCTTCCAAAGGCCCAGGAATTGGTAGTTCTCAAGAAAAGATAATGATAGGATCAAAAAAAAGGGAGTTCATTAACAGGATTCTCTTTCATAACTCCGTTAAAGAGTTGAAGAAGTACATGTGGCAGAGCTAGGTGCAGGGTGGAGAATCAAACCATCATTCTCTAAAGCAGGAAACCAATGATAACATCTAAAAACTGAAGAATCAGGAAGTGGCAATATCGGTATATTACCTATCCCGCTGGACCTAAACACAAAGCCAATCGGCAGTCAAGGAAAGGGATAAGGTAGAGAGGGGTAACTTCTACCTGGGAGTCAGCTACTTATAGAAGTCTGTTGCAGATTGCTGGAGCTGTATGCCAATTATAGCTCTGACAAAAATTAAAGACAATCAAGACACTGGGAAAAAAATCAACCTCATTAGTAACTCAAAAACATAAGTTTTAAAGTATCAATTTGCATCTATCTCTAGCGAAACAAAATGTACTAATAATATTCACTTATCACAGCATGGAGGAAATTTACAGTTCCTTATGTTGCGAATAAACACAAATACACAAGTTCTAGAAAGTACAAAGTCAAAAATATGTTATCAGAATAAAAAGCAGACATATCTTTTACTCAGCAATTCCACCTCTAGAGATTTATGCCAATGAAAGAATCAACCACAAAATAAGCCAGGTACATGCCTGTAATCCCAGCACTGAGAAGGCTGAGGTAGGAGGATTACTGGGAGTTCAAGGCTAGCCTGGACCACACAGTGAGCCTGTCTTAAACACACTTCCCCCCAAAAAGCCAAGATCGTTTATAGTAGGAAAAATAGCAAAATGGGAACTAGTGTATCTTTTTGGTTGAGGTGAATAAATATTACTGTTTTTTTAGAGTATAAAATGTAAATATGTTGCCCTCTGGTAGAAGTATAAATAGTAAATACACAGAATGGGTTAATAAAAATATACTAATTAGTTGCTCAGACTTTTACAATGAACTATGCAAACATAAATCTGAAATATCTATATTTATTTTTCATTACCCTGTCTGACTTACGAGCCTCTTTCAATTCCTTTTTCCCCTTTGGCTACTCAGCTTTAAAACATTATACACATGCTTCTACTGCAGGTAAGGAAAGCAAATGCATAAAACTTTATTTCAACCTAGGGAACATGACTTCTTATTAAATTCCATGTCTACTATTATAGCTGTCAAATATAAATTTCTTTGTGATTAGGCAAAATTCTGTAGATGGATATTTTCATGGAATTTTTAAAATATCAGTCCTTTATTCCTCCCTACTAGTAGTCCTAGGAGTCTCGTCTGTATTTCAAACATGACAACGAGAAGTTCAAAAGTATAAAAGCAAGAACTGAAGATGCTGAGCATCAAAAGAAAGCTATGGCAAACTGCAAGAGTTTTACCCAAATCATTGTCAGGCTAGAGATTTCCACAAAGAAAAACTTAACCATGTAACAGAGGGCCTACTGGAATTAGGTTTCCTAATTTTCTGAGAAAAAGATCAGGTAAATTAACCTCAGCAAAACAATTGATTCTAATCAATAATAAACAAACTCCTAATCTCTAAATTCTCTTGGACATTTTGTACTCCTATATCTCCCCATGAGAAGGAAATTTTCTAATATTAATGAATGTATTCTAAAAAGAGACTGGATTTGAAGCCAAACTAATTTTGTGAAATATATCCAAATGTGCTTCTTTTCTTTTTGGTACCAGTAATCAAACTCAGGATCTTGCACACGCTGCGCAGATACTGTGTCGTTGAGCTATATCCTGGGGCCCAGGGTACTTGTTTTAAGAGACAAAATAGAAATCCCAATCTTCCCCAACATGAATTTTGCTTATTAATCCACACTGTGAGGCAATCATCTATAGTGGACAAAGCAATATCTTTGTGCTGGGTTCTTACTGTCTGATCTGTAGTTGAGAAGGTATACTATAGTAATCAAGACTAATTTCTCTGGATGTTTTCTGATTACTTCTTTACAAATTTCATTGAAAGAACAAGCTTTTACCCTAAAACACTAATAGCAGTATCAATACTGTATCTGTGTACAAGTATGCCCAAAGTATGCCCAGGCATTTACAAAGCAATGATAGCTGTATTGTTGGATACTTTCACTGGATGTCATACATTTTTATCAAATAACAATTTAATAAGGGTATAAAGTCACACTGTATCTTGTGTGACAAATCCATAATTTATTTGTAAAAACATGGCTTAAAGTACAAATGTATACACTGCTAAAATAGTATAGTAGTTAAAAGTATAACTCAGTGTGATTATTACATAATTGTAGCTAAATAAAAGTTGCTGTTCTTAAAAATAAAACCACACGGAAAAATGTGCAGCAACTACTTTAAATATCAGCCCTCTTCCTTCACTAAGATATTAGTTGTATCATGTAAACAGAAAAATTAGTTGTATCAAGTAACCAAAAAACCCAAAAAAATTTGGACACAAATTTATGGAAAAAAATAACTTTTTTCTAAAGGTTTTTTAATGATAACACCAAATTAATACAAAATTGCTAAATACCAAATTCAATCCAACAAAACAAAATTGATATATCATTTTTCCTAGTGTTGCTTTGTTTTGTTTGAGACAGGGTCTCAATATATAGTCCAGGCTTGCCCCGAACTCACTGTAGCCCAGGGTAGCCTCAAACTTGCAGTGATCCTTCTGCCTCTGCGTCTGAGTGCTGGGACTACAGGCATGCACCACCACCTATTGTACATTTTGACAGATCCCTGTTAAGTATATAAAACAGTATCGATTTTTAAAAGTACTTTACCTTTTGCTGGATAATCAGTCTGGCCTTGGGAAATGACAGCTGCTTCAGTCCTCATAGAGTAAACCATCTATTCCAAGATTTCATTATTATAATTCTCGAGCACAGCACGGCTCTTAGGTGGAACCTCAGATATTCTCCAACTAATTAGAACCAAAAAAGTGGAAGGCAACTAGTTCTACTTTAAATTCATTGTGAACAAGCAAAGAAATCTTCAGAAAGTCTGAGATGCATTCTGTCTTTTTTCCAAGGATGAAAAAGAACCCTGCTGTAGTTACATGCACTGCAGATATCAGAACAAAGATGATATTTGTTGAGGGTGAAAACATGTCTTTCAGGGTAGATCTCAACTATGAGCCACACCAGCCCACACCCAGCATTCCATTTAATAACAAACGGGCTTTAACCATGAAACTTAATAATATGACCGAATCTTGTGCTTCGAAATTAAGACACGTTCTCAGTACTTCTAATAAAACTTGGAACAACAAAGAAAATTTTACTTTGATCACTAAATTAAAGGTAAGCAGAAATATTCTTCTCAAGTAGACTTTATATCTTACCACATTTTCAATAATAAAATTTTTTATACTAGGAACTAAATCCAGGGGTGTTCTACCACTGAGGACATTCCTCCTTTTTCTTTTGAGAAAGGATCTCTCTTAGTTGCCCAAGTGGGACTTGAATTTACTATAATCCTGCCTCAGTCTCCTTCAATGCTGAGATTATAGGTTATGTGCCAGAATTCCTAGCTAATGATAATTTTTAAGGTGAAAATTTCAATCACTGATTCAGACAGTAAGAAAATACATAGTAGATAGCCGGGAGAACATGGCGGACAGATAGCAACAGCTACGGAGGCTCTCTGAAAGACCCAGCTTAGAATTCAGGAATGGTGCGGAGTAAGGAATCATAAGCAAGTGGAGATATGCCCTGCTGACCCAAGAATGAACTGGGCTGAGAGAAACCAACTGGGAATGCAATCCTGGAGCTATAACAGGAACAGAAAAGCCTCAGTGTGGAAGCTGGAGCCCGCGGCATTGGAAGCTGTGATTTGGGTTTCCCGCCGTGCGGCGGCTGAGTCTACATCGGCTCGGCAGGGAGAGAGATGCGCGGAAGCTCTGAGAACGGGAATCGGCGAACGGAGTTGAAAACAGGACGGGCAGGGAGCTGTGCATTGACTTGCCGTGAGGTGAGTGTGAGAAACTGACACTCTTCAACAGTTTAGGAGACTCCAACAGAGGACATTCTGGGACTGGGCAGACTTGCGGGAACAGGGCGCTGCAGTGACTTCAGCCACGTATCCCCCTCTCAAGTGGGATTGGTGAGAAGTGCCTAGCCTACATGACACTGCTGGCTGAGACCCAGTAGGCTAGCACAACCCAGATCGCAGTGCCTGAAGGTAGATTGACCTGGGGGTGGGCCCCGCATAGGCTGCCTGGTCTGCAACTTCCTGGTGTGCTGCAGTGGGCGGGAACACCTAGCCGCCCAATTCAATCAGACTGTGGCTGACAGGGAAGGAAGCTGGGCCTCCTATATATGCTTGCATATATAAGGAACAAAGAATATGGGAAGAGGGAGCAACAAGAAAGGCCCTTCGGCCCCTAATCCTGAGAAACAGGCAATAGTGGACACCACACCAATAGACATAAAGCGCCATCTCGAGAGCCTCATAGATGAGTTCAGGAATGAAGTTATTAATGACCTGAAGCTAGAAATAAGCAGAATAGTTAGAGAAATGCTAAGCACCACTCAAGAAAAAACAGATGGTAGAATGGAAGAACAGAAAAAGAGGGAGAATTGTTTGATGGAGAAAATAGAGAAAGCATAGAATACATGAAGCAGGTTCAAAGAGACTACCAGGAAACTAAAAACTCTATCGAAAACTGGCATAACAGCTTGAAAGAAACTAAGAACAGACTATCTGAACTGGAGGGCAGATTTGTAATATGGGAGAATGAAATGAAAAACTTCTTAAAAGTAACAAAGAAACAAACAGCAATAATACAAAGACTAGAAGATGATAAGAGGATCCATAACTTAAGAATTAAGAACATAAAAGAAGAAGTAGGGACACAAACAAATGAGCTACAAAAGCTATTCACAGAAATAATCCAGGAGAATTTTCCTAATTTAGCAAAAGGTAAAGATACTCAGTTGTATGAAACATACAGGACCCCAGCCACCTACAAACCCAAACAGAGCAACACCCAGGCATATAATAATTAAAATTCCAGAAATTCAATACAAGAACAGAATATTAAAAGCTGTCAGAGACAAGAAACAGACTACTTACAAGGGAACACCTATCAGAATTACAGCAGATTTCTCTGCACAAACCATCAAATCACGAAGAGCGTGGGGGGAAATAATTCAAGCTTTGAAAGATAATAATCTCCAGCCACGATTGATATATCCTGCACAACTGTCCCTGGAAATTGATGGAAAAACAAGGTGCTTCCAGGATAAAGAGGAACTAGGGGAATATGCAACCACCAATTCAACTCTACAGAGAATACTACAGGATATTCTAAAAAAGAAAAATACAAAGAATCCAGAAGTAGTGGCAGAGAGGCCACAATGAATGGAGCAGAAAACAAAATGAAGAAGACAAACTGACAACTAATGACAGAAAAAGAGCTCAACAGAAATGAGGCAGAGAAGATTGAATGATAAGAACAGCTATTTTGGAGAAAATGACATCTTAATAGGTAATACTGATTTAGTATCATCTTGTTTTGAAGTCTCATCAAGCTTTGGTTCTTCTGTCTCCATTGGTCTAAACAGATTGTATCTTATTGGATTTTATTATGTATGATAGTATAAACAAAAACTTTTAAAGACAAGGAGATTATACAGAAACCATTGTTCGTTTTCTGTTGGTTGATTCTAAATACCCTGTAATGCTGTCATTCTCTTAAATGGTTTTACACTGTTTTGATATATTTGATGCTACAGTATACAAAGTTATACTCAAAGATTTCAAGAAAAGAGACAAAATGGTAACTACTTTTATGTCAGGATTACCTTGTGGTGAAACACTATTCTGCTTAAATGGTTATGTTTTGATCTGTGCTGTTTTGCTGTTATGCCCTCTTTTATCTCAATCTCCACTTCATTATTTACTTTTTTTATTTTTATCCTTTTAATTAAGGGAAAAATAAATAAAAAATAGCAGGATATATTATAGTAACCCACTTTGACTTTCCATTATCTTGATTTAAAGCCCTGTATTATTCTCACCATCTTGTTTTTGACTGATATCCCCCTATTCTGTTTTGCTTGATAGTTCCAGGTTCGAAAGTATAGGCAACAGCTGTGAAGATAGTGAGATTCATTATGACGCCCATTCCGGTTGACTATTATCTACTTTTGAAGACCTATAATGTCTCCAATGTTTTGGTTTTGTCAGTTTTGTTCTTTACTGTTTTGTTCAATTTTATTATAACTGATGATATAGGCAATTCTATTAGAGATAGCGGGAGGCATTATGGTAACCATTGTTGATCACCTTGTATTATGCTTTTACATTATCTATTAGGTCCACCCTTTTGATTTGACTGACTGTTCTGTTATGTCACATTTGGTTCTACTCCCTTCCAAAAAAGTAATAAGAACTGTGGGAGCAACAAAACCCCAAAATGTGTAATTGTCATTGTACAAAAGAGAGGACAAGAAAGTGCTCTAAAAGATATAACTGCATGTATATTTAAGTGTATAAGATAGATAATGATATCACTGAGTTTTGTTGGATCATTGAACAGAACTGTTTGCAGTCTCACTGTTGGAATGTCCACTTTACAAGCTTTAATTTTGTAACTTGAACAATTATTTCTAAGATGACAATATGTAATCCATTAACTAGTGATTTCCTACTGTTTATTTTTTTCTGTAAATCTGTATAACTTGTACCCTTTCTCTGCTTTTTTTTTTTCTCCTTAAATTTAAAAAAAAAAAGAAATACATAGTAGGGGCTGGGGATTTAGCTCAGCAGCATAAGCGCCTGCTTTGCAAGCAGGCAGTTGTGTGTTTGATCCTCAGTACCGATAAAAAGGAAAAAGACCAAAAAAAAAAAAAAAAAAAAGAAAGAAAAGAAAAAGAAAATACATAGTAAGTAGTGGTTTTGAACATTTTAAAACACCACACACCTAAAAGCAAAACAAGTATTTCATGATACAATATGTAAAAATACTATAGCATGGCATTGTTAAATTTTCTTTCCTTCTTCCAGTTCTATCTTCCTTAAGTGAGCAGGGATCTATAAATTTGAAAACCACTTGGCAAAAGTAGTACCTTTGTTTGAGGTATGCCTATGGACATTAATTACACTCTACTGGACAGTTAAATTTATGCTCAGTTTTTAAGCTAGTTGTATTATTTAATAAAAGCAAAGGATCTCAGAAGCATAGTGAAAGGGAAACATTTCAAGTCACATACTGACGAATGAGAATCCACTTGACATTAAATTTATTGGCTAGAATAGTATAAAGCACTATTTGCAAAGTTGTAAGAAAAAATTATGAACATATATGAGGAAAATAAAAAGTTTTAGCTATTAAAAAGTGTAGTCAGCTGAATACTAACTCTTCCCTTAAAAAAACAAAAAATCTCCACATCCTAATCTTGGGAAAAGGCAAAAAACTTGATTCTCCCTGTGCAGCTCTAGAAGGAACCAGTCCTGCCAATGTCTTGGCTTTGGACTATATGACCTCTAGAACTACAGAAGAATAAATTTGTATTGGTTAAGCTACTAAATTTATTGTAATTTGTTTCACAGCATGTAGACATAAGGATTCAGTTTGTTCCCTATGTAATGCTTCTTTGAAAAAAAAAAAGGGAATATTCAAAGAAAAGCA
Organism: Cavia porcellus; assembly: GCF_034190915.1. Taxonomy (NCBI): domain Eukaryota; kingdom Metazoa; phylum Chordata; class Mammalia; order Rodentia; family Caviidae; genus Cavia; species Cavia porcellus. The sequence continues at coordinate 42,410,360 of NW_026947496.1, read as the reverse complement.
AATCAACAACAAACAGAACTGATACTTTCCTTGACCAAAGTCAAGCTCCTTCAAGCCCTCTCTTCCTTAAGGCTTTAATGTTGGCTCTATCTTGTGTTCATCCTACCTACCCCAATTGTAGCAATAATCCTGCTAAATCACTTTAATGAAAATACCCTCATGCACAACATCTGATCAACTTGATGGCTGGTAAGGGTCCTCAACTCCCACTCTTGGTATCTGACTTCCCTGGCCTGCCTCAGCAAGAATCTTGTTGCACCAGTCTCCTCCTAGTAATTTTTCATCCATTGACCATCCTTTACTCTTACTCACAAATTCTTATTCTTGTGGGTCTGGAATTGGGCCAATCTCTCTTCTATTGTAATAGTCTTAACAAGTATTTCCCTAGTCTTAAATGAAAATCTTTCTTACCCATTTAATAAGTGTCAGAATAATTCTAACAAATGCACACAGGCAGACATAAGATCCATTAAGTCACAAGAGGTCACATGTTACGGTTTAAATATTAAGTGCTCCTCAACTCATTTACTGAGAGCTTGATCCCCAATGCAGCAATTTGCAGGGGTGGGACCCAGAAAAATGACTGCATTATGGGAGAACACTATAAGCCAAAATAAAACCTTCTTCCTTTAAATTCTATATGCCAGGATTTAGTCCCAGTGACAGAAAGCTGACTGATAAACCATACTTAGACATTTCCAGGTGCCATATGTATAGTTGCTTAGAAAGTCACTAGTGTACACTAGAATAAAGAATACAAAGTACCTTCATGAAGCAAGTGAGTTCAAAGCAACATACAGATCTCAGAAATTATGAAAATACAGTAAAACCTTACCAAGGGCTCCCAAAAGATGAACTCTCACAACAAGCAATAAAAAACAATGAGAAAGGCCACATCCAAGTACAATAAAGTACAAAGAAAGGGGTATAGCTGCGACTTTGATGGTATGAAAGAAAGTGAATTCATTAGGCTTCAACATTAGGATTAATTTCTTCTCTATATATTTCATACTAAAGTAAATGACATTAGCATTATTATGAGTATGTAAGAATTTTGTTGGCTATTATTATTTACAATCAAATAGTGTCCAAAACTGAACCCTGATTTGTATATGCACATAAACCACTCCAAACATAAACCCCTCTTCTAGAAGTAACTACTGTTACCTACCAAAAATACTCTGTACTATATAAGAATCTTCATGTTTTCATATACTTACACATATTTTTTGCAATGGAAATTAAAGATGAAGCATTATGGGGTAAAGAGATTAACAGGCAATACTGATTAAAGGCAAGTTAAGAAATGAGGCAGAAACTACAATAAGCAGAGAAAAAGAACAACTGCAGAAAGGAAAATAGTATCTAATACCTGAAGTAGTCACCATCAGAGACCATTTAGCATAAGAAAAAGAGACCAGCTGATCCCTGAAGATGGTTTGTGGTTCAGTTCCTGACAGTTTTCATTTCTAGTTCAATGGGTTTACATAGCAAATTTTCTTTATTTTACCTGAAATAATTTAAATAAATTATCTGAGTTCCTTAATTCCATCTTAACTTTATACTCAAATAAATGACAGCTCTAATTCACTAATGGTTTTAGTCACTTGTGATATTTTCTTACCCTACCACAAATCAAAATATACCAAGAATAAAGATTCTTTTAAATGTTAAGGTCTTAGTAGGTACCAGGGCTTAAACCTTTAGCATTTATTGGGCCATGTTATACATCTAAAGCCAACTGCTCAGAAAGTGAACAAGAGGTAAGTAGATCTACATCAAAACACCATTAAAAGACGACAAGTCAAGTAAGGACGGCTTATCAGCAAAACAGAACCTGAAGTACCACTAACCTTTGATTAGTGGTTTGGTGCAAGATGAAAGAAGGAAATCTAAAGAGAACATACACATATCTCCCCTGCGATAACTTGTTTTAAAATAGTATTCTGGGATTCTCAAGTTGGGACACCAACTGTGATCATCTGAAAAGAACTGATCTAGGAGATCTTCCTGCCCCTTTACTCTCCCCAGCTGGAAGGCATCCATAATCCAGTGGACTGCAGCCCAGTCCTACTTCCATCTTTCATATCTGCACCAACTCCAATGTACACAAGGGGCTTTTCAAAAACCTGAAAACCTCAAAAACTATTTAATTCCTCTATTCTCTCCCAACTCATGTATTAATCCTTTTTTTTATTATTTTAAGGAGGGTAAAATTAAACAGAGCAAAACAGAACAAACAGATCATAAGGAAACAATTTGAAGAAACATGGATTTCAAAGCAAGACCACCGGATATCTTCACTGTCTATCGTACTGTCTCTTGTTTTCTTCCAAATAGTTGTCTATATCTTCATAAACAGTGAAAACATACTGAACATTATAGTACTAAACTAATCAGAGTAGGATGATGAAGGCTTTTTAGGTCTTCAAGACCAGACAATAGGGAAATCAACTATGGCTGCCACAATGTCTCTCATTCTCTTTGATCTTTGTCCATCTTTATGTATGTTGAAATTAAACAAGAGACTAGACTAATATCACTCTGAACAATGAATAATAACATTGCTAGATTTTATATCATAATGCTACAGAATTAGCACTGCATTTCTTAGTGTCTCTTCTTCAGAGTATCTGTTCATTACATCGTGCATTATATAATCTGTTCCAATAAACTGTTTAGAAATTCTACACATGTGTAAATCTCTACATATATATCTATCCATTCTGTATTACAGGGAAAAACAGATCAAACAGGACAATAAAACAAATTCCTAGAAAAACATGAAACAAAAAAGACACACAAAACCACAATACTAGGTGATCTACAGTAGTTAATATGATGTCTCTTGTTGTTTTCAATAGAACTGTCTATATCATCAGACATAATATAATTGAACATAGCATTACATAGCAATTTTAATAAAAACACAACATTGTAGGACTTCAAAAGCAGTTGATAATCGAACTGGAATGGGTATCATATTGCATCTTGTTATCTTCAGAGTAGTTGCGTCTACTCTTAGACTTGATACTATCAAGTGTACCAAATTCAAATAAAATCAGTCAAGACAAAACAGCGGTCTAATAAACCAGATTCCAGTAAGATCATAGTAAGACAATGTATACAGGGCTTCATTTTAAGTTAATAGGAAATTAAGGATAGTTACCATAGTATATCCTGCTATTTTGGGGATAGACATCTGTGCCCTCAAATCTAGTATGAGTACACAAACAGGAACAAAATAAAATCAAACTAAACAGCGATAAGACTAATGTGGCTTTTTTAGACAATTCTTTCCTTTCCCTTTCTCAGAGCGTTTTGTATATTTTGGGTCCCACTAACTCCTTTAGTTTTTAGATTAGAGGGGCAACCCATTATCTACCTAAGTGGTGCTGAACCTTTTTATCCCTGAGCTTGGTGAGCTGTATTCCTTTACCTACTAAAGCCTCAAGGTTTTCCTTCCTTATAGCTGAGTAGTTCTCCACTGCACAATAGTGTCATGATTTTCCAACCTATCTGCAGCTGCTAGACGAGTTCTCCCTATTTCTCTATGGTTCCCTGTCACATAGAGCGTCACTTTCTCATCTTTGACTTTTGATTTATTAACCCTCTTTCAGGTTGAGTATATTTCCTATTCAGAGCATCTCGATGGATCCTATCTCCTGATCTACTCTGCCTGTGTTTCTTTTTAGTGTATCAAGGCCATCTATATTAGAGATTATAGCCCACCTTCTCTGTCTCATCTCTGCTATTCTATTTTTTTGCTATTATTTGTCCACTTTTCTCCTTCATTCCACTGTCTGCCCCATTCATTGAGGCCTCTCTGCCACGGTTGCTGGAATCCTGGTATCTTTTTCTCTCTCTCTAGAACGTCCTTCAGTATTTTTTGTAAGGTTGGATTGGTGGTCACGAACTCCCACAGTTCCTTTTTGCCATGGAAACATCTTGTTTGTCCATTAATTTTGAGAGAGAGTTTTTCAGGGTACATCAATCTGAGTTGGAGGTTATTTTCTTTCAGGGCTTGGGCTACTTCACTCCAAGCTCTTCTTGATTTGATAGCTTGTGTTGAGAAGTCTGTCGTTATTTTGATGGGTCTTCTTTCCTACTTCCTTTATTACCCTTTGATAGGTAATCTGTTTATTTCCTCTGACCACTTTTAATATTCTGTTCTTGTGAATTTCTGGGATCTTGATTATTATATGTCTGGGTATAGATCTGTTTTGGTTGTAGTTGGCTGAAGTTCTGTATGCCTCATTTATCTGGATATCATTTCTTTTTCCTATGCTTGGGAAGTTTTCCTTAATTATTTCTGTGAATAGCCTTTGTAATTCATTTGTGCTTACTCCTACTTCTTTGCTCACATTTTTTATTCTTAAAGTATAGATCCTCTTGTCTTCCAGCCTTTGTATTGTTATTTCCTGGTTCCTTGTTATTTTTAAGAGGTCTTTTCTTTCACAATCACACATTGCAAATCTATCTTCAAATTTTGAAAGGCTAACTTTAGTTTCCATCAAGGCATTTTGCCAGCTTTCAGAGTTTTTAATTTCCTGGTAATCTCTTTGGATCTGTTTCATGTATTCTAGATTTTGTTTACATTCTTCACCAAAGGTTTCTCTTTTTTTTTCTGGGTTCCTCCATTCTTCCATCTGTGTCTTCCTGAGAGGGGCTTAGCATTTCTTTTTTTATTTTTATTTTTTATTTTTTTTAGCACCAGGGATCGAACTCACAAATGCTTGCTTGCAAGGCAGGCACTTATGCCGCTGAGCTAAATCCCCAGCCCCAGTTTAGCATTACTTTCATTAATCTTTTTATATCTTGCTTCACTTGGATTAGAATTTCAGTTTTAAGTTCATCTATGAGGTCACGAAGGTTTGTTTTTTTTTTTAATGTCTGCTGATGTTGTGGCCAATATTGCATGATTGCTGCCCTGGATCTCTTCTGCATTTACTTCTCCTGGACTTATTTTCCCAGGGTCAGCGGCTGGAGGCTTTTTCTTGTTTCTTTCTCTTGTCATGTTTCTGGTTTCTTTCGGACAGGTGTATGGTGGAGGTCTCAGGCCCTCTCAGTATTGCTTACGGTTTTTCTATAGCATGTTGGCTGGGGGCTTGTTACCTTCTCCAGTTTGCTGTTATCTGAGGTGCACACAGGGATGATGTGGGCTGGTCCCTCTTCTCTGAGCCAGTCAACCGATGAGTGCCTTCAGCATGTTAGTTTGTGCCATGCAAACATCACAGGTTTGGGACAGTTTCATCCCTGTCTATTGGGTCCTGATCAGAGGCATGACCCAGCCCAAGCAGATCCCACCAGTCTTCTCTGGGCCAGCGGTGGCTGACTGATGCCACTGCTATTCCGGATTCAGGCCTTGCTCTGCCCAACTCCAATATGTCCTCCAGCCGGCCATTCCCACGACGGGACCCATGCAGCTCTCCACCTTGGCTACACTGTATGCTGTGCCACGTTCTCCCATCAAGGATCCCAGACTCAGCAATTCCCGTTTTCGGCAGCCACAGTTTCAGTGCAACTGTAAATCATCTGACTTCACCGCGTGCCCAGCACAGCACAGGACAGGTCCCAGTGAGCACATCTGGTTCCAGCCTTTCATCCATGTTTTTCCTTCCTTCCTTTTTTTTTTTTTTTTCCCTCAGTTTCTTCCTGTGTCATGAGAATCCCTCTCCTTTCGTCTGGTCTTCTCCATGTTGTTAAATTCTAGTGTCTGAGTCGTTTTTCTCAGAGAGGTTCTCTACCCTGCTACCTATCAAGCCGCCATCTTCAGAATCCTCCTATGTTAATCCTTGAAAATCATTTGGCTTTTTCCCTTCTTTCTTGGTAAACAACACCAAAAAAGCCTAATCATAGCCACAATTATAAGAATAGTATAAATAACTGTGATAACAAAAAGAAGGGCCAATGAATACTGGACACAGAATGAGTGCCATAAACTTAAAATCCTTCAGAGGTGACATATTTCTTCTTCAAAACAAGTTTTTATATATACTTTCAGATCTTCTAGTTTAATATATAGCATCTGATACAATAAAATCATTCAAAACAAACAAATCTAGGCTCTTCAATATTAACTTTTAATTATCAGCATACAAATGATTTGTAACTTTTTAGTCACAATATTTTATAACATTTAGCATTATTATTAGTATTTTCATTACATTGTTTTAAATGAACAGTCTTTAAATTTTCCTTAATTTTGCAGAATATATTTCTGCAGATAAGTTTCATTAGAAGCCTAACTGCTAAGCAAGTAAAATGATTTTGGAAAGAGCTAAAACAAAGTTCTATTAGCCTGGCCTTCTCCTTCAGTCATGGTGACCCTAAGCCCTGTGCAGCATCACTGCCAGGGCTCAAAGAGCAGAAAGCACACTGCATTTGCAGGCTTCCTTTTCTAAGTGCATTTGCAGTGCTACTGCTCAAATAATTTTCTTTCTAATCAGACTGCAGCTGCCAGCTCAGTTATCCTACCACAGTTTACACAACTCCCAGTGTCCTACGTGTCCTTCTGCAGAAAGATCAAGCATATATAACCGGTACATTGTTTGTTTTATATGTAAGTATGACTTTTACGATCAATAAGAACAAGGCATCACCGATACCTTATACATAGAACACAAAGCATCAAGTTAAGTACCTACATTTCTATAACTAAAAAGATTAAATTATATTTTTAACATTTCCTGGGAAAGCTTCTATTACTTGCTTCCCAATTTCTAGAAACAAAATAGTTTTTAAAATTCTAAGAAATAACTGCTCACAAAGACTCATTACAATACACAAAAGCAATGTTATTTCTCAAATTTAATCAAAATTTGAACTGTATGCTGCTCCATCTCACCAATGTGTCTTTTGATCCATTATATTTCCACACCTGGTACCTAGAATATTTTAGTGAGTATATTTATTTACATGTCTTTTCATTAAACTATAATCTCCACAAGAGACATTATCACTTATCCATCTTGGTATTCTCTATTACTGTACTTATCACTACCTATCACAATGCCTAGCACATGCTAAGTGCTTGTTAAATACACACACACACACACACATATATATATATATATATATATATATATATATATTTGTTTGTTGAGACAGGGTCTCACTCTGCAGTTCAAGCTGGTCTTGAATTCACTTATATCCCAGGCTGGTCTCAAACTCACAATGATCCTCCTGCCTCAGCCTCCCAAGTACTAGGATTACAGGCATGCGCTACCACTCCTGGTTAATATTTCTTATAAGGATAAAAAGTTAATGAAAGTTAATTATTCAACAAAGTAAATAATATATTCATGTAGATTTAAAAGTTAGACTCATCAGTTATAATCAGCTACTGAAAAAGTATACTTCTGCTAAAAATTCTTAGCTTTCTCTTACATATGCAACTTTTTATTCTATTTCAAGGTAGCATTTAAAATTTTGACTCTAGTAAAACTAAGGAATGAGAAGTTTCAATCTAGTTTTTACATCAGCACTTCTGATTATCTGCCACAGAGGCCCTTAGAAGATGCAGGACATCAGAGTCTTCTCTGGCACCCTTGTGCCAGCTCTTCTCCTTTATCTTGCTCCCAGTCTACAAACAGAACTCCAACCTCATTTTCTTTACCAAAAGGTTCCGTTTTCTTTGCTATGTGCTCCCACATGTGTGTGGCCTGCAGCCACTGCAACACTCACTGGTCTCTGCCACACTCCCCACACCCCTTCTTCCAAAAGGGGCAGAAGGACTCTACAAATCAAAAGTCTGCAACTGTGTGGGGTGAAACCAACCTGAAATCCCAGCACTCCGGAGGGTGAGGCATGGGAATCCAAGTTCAAGACTAGCCTGGGAAAATTATCTGTTTCAAAACAAAACATAAATGAGAGCCTGGGAATGTAGCTAAGTGCTAAGACCCTGGGTTCAATCTTGAGTACCAAAGGCAAAGGGTCAAGGGTCTGCAAGCAGCAGCCGGAACATAACTGATCCTACTCTCTCTCAGTTTTGCTCTCCAGATAGGAGGGCGCCCATCCTTAGCAGGACACTTGGGAAGTCTGGCTGTGTTAGTAGCCATCCAGTGGGGTAAGTCAAGCAAGATGACAGTCCCTTTCACCTCCAGTCAGCCAACAGAGAAGATGTCTTATCACCTTACTTCTTATGAAGAAATAGTATCACTACAGACTTCCAGGAATCCCTCAAATCAGACCAGTAATGCCTACATTTATGTATAAGATGACTCACAAAGAAAAAGGATATAAAGTGATGCAACAACACTCAAATGTCATTACTACTGGTGAGAAACATAATTACCAACTTGAATAAGAGTGTAATTCCCACATTTGAGGGCAGAGTGGGATGATACATTGCCAACAACACTTAACTTAGAACAGAGACAAACATATGACTCATTTTACTCATTTTAACTGGCCTATAGTTGCTGACAAACTCAAGATTACGCGTTAGCTGCATTTCCAGTAGAATGATTATTTTCGCAGATGACACAGGATTGGTCTGTAACAACTCCTTGTTCTGGATATTTTATAAATTGTTTATTGAGAGTTTACTATTTGATGGATAGGCATTTAACATGCATAATCTCAATCCCAACAACCTGCTGTGATAATTTTATGACTAACATCCTTTCTCAATTTACAATGGGAGGATGGAAGTGTGGAGAGATTAAGTACAGTAACTTCAGCCATATGGAAAGTAACCTGAAGAGCAGGACTTCAATCCAGGTTGTCCAGTTTCATGTACAAGTAATGAACCTTACTACAATTTTTCTTATTGCCACTTCTTTTTACATTTCTTTCTTCAGAAACAAATTTTGAATTCTTAACACTGTATTTACTAGATTCCTGTAGTCTTCTAATCTCATGAAATTATCAATTATTTATGCAAACTGGAGATAATTTATGTTTTAAAGAATCTAAGGACAATTTAATGCAATATTCTTTGTGATCATAACCAAGTATACCTCTCTGCGATGTTTTAAATTTCTGTATTTGGATAATGACAGGAAATAATTAAAACCTGCAAAACTTTTACCCACTACTTACCAAATGGATACTAATGTTAACATTACTAAAATACTCTTTGTCAATTTCCATGATTATAGCAAGAATTCTGATTACTTACTTTTCATAATTCTTTTCCTATATCATTCAGAACTATAAGCATGTAAAGTTTTATTCATTATAATAAAAGTTCATGTTGAATTTGGTCCAGCAGATGTTAACAAGAAAGAATGCAATTACAATAAATTCTTGTCAGCCAAATATAAGAAAAAGAGATTAGAAGAGAATTCATAGACCACCACCTCAAAAGCAAATTAACTGATTCCCCAATTTGGCAAACCCTACTTTCAACCTAAGGTTAGTTTTCCTACCCTTTGAACAACTATTTCTAAGATGACAATATACAATTTACCAACTAGTGATTTCTTAGTGGGGTTTTTTTTTTTTTTTGGAATTTTGTAATATTTCTACCCTTTTTTGTTTTGCTTTTCTCTAAAAAAAAAAAATCTTAATCAAAAAAAAAAAAACCTAAAGTCAAAGTGTACCTAAAATGACACTCAAAAATAAGAACAAAATATTACCTAGTACAACAGAAAAGCACATAAAAAGAAATGTATCATCATGCTCTGAGTTACATAAGTGTTATTTGGTCCCTGAATGGCCCTTGGATTCATCTGATAACAACTGAATGGAATACAGCAAAAATGCTCATATTACACTGAAACTGTCATTCATCATTTTTAACAGTTTCATTAACTCCAAAATTCTTATAACATACAGCTGCTTTCAACATGTCTCATCTAATAAATTCTAGGGAACATTTCATAAACAAGCATCTCATATGTGTGCATGTATTTACTATATGTATTCCTTATATTCTGTTACTAGTGTGCTAATAATGGTTGTATAAGATTTATTTTATATAAAAAATACCAAAAGTACTAAACAAATACACTAGTCATTCATCAGGAGACCAAATAAATTAAGCAGTAACTACGAGCATGGCTCCTAAGAGCCAGCATTTATTCTGTATAATGTAAACTCTTTATATATATTATTTAATCTCACATCAAAAGTATGAGGTGGATATTATTATTATTCACTAAACAAACAAGAAAATTACTAGGTTAATTAACCTACAAAGATCATATATCTTTTAAGTAGTATTCCAACAAAGGCAGTAAGACTTGAGGGCATTGTAATCACTCTGCATGATCTTTGACTAAACAGAAAGACAAGCAAAGAAACCAAGGTTTGTAAAGAAAATCTGTGATCAAGGATCCTAAAGGAGTGTTAATTAAATATGGGCAAGAGACAAGGAAATACCCTGAAATCAACAGGACACCAAAGGAGGTGTTTGTGAACAGACAAAAGGCCAGAAATGCTGCAGCTAAAAGGAAGACTACACAGGAAGACCAGCTGCCTAGGAATAGTTCACAAATGGTTAACTTTTACTATCCAGTGGGTACTATGCTAGATACATATATTAGCCTGTTTAACAGTCAACCCTATTGCCTTTTATATTTTACAAATACCATCAACTGTGTATTTCACAGATGACAGAGAAGCAGACAGTAGTAAAGCAACCTAGGTCAACACTGGTATGAGAGTCTCAACACACATCTAGAAGGTTCTAAAGTCTATGTTTTTGCTCACAATGGCACAAAAGTTGGTGATGGAGGTGGACAATAAGCAAGAGTTTATGTATTTCCAAATTAATAAATTATAAGCTACAAAGAAAACAGCACACAGTAACCAGGAAGCAAGCTAGATGATTTTAGGGTGTGCAAGCCAACACATTCTGGTTGTGTTTGCAAGTGACTATCCTACTTCAATAAAAATAAAAATCTTCCTATATCTGAAAACAATGAATTATCACAATTATTTATTCCTATATACTATGAGATATTCAAGTCTCCAAAGCATTTTACTCTACTGATAGTATACCACTGCTACGGAGTTTTAAGGATATAAGATGTGTTTTCCTGGTAAAACAAGCAAGCAAAAATGTCCTAGTGTTAAACTTGGGTAGCTCAATATTGTTTTTAATTCCACTAGATACAATGAAGGCTTTTCTTTTTAATGTTTTACTACTCATCAAATGCAGACATTGGATAAGAAATGAAATCATGAGCTCTCCACAAAAGGCCCTCTTGCAGTGTTTTTTGTTTTATCTCTGATTTATACTATTTGTAAAATCCAGTCTTTCACTTTTTGATATTTTTAAAATAAGTAATACATACATTCTTCCGAGCATTTGTTAACTCTAAAGTAGACTGAACTTTTAAAAAGTTCCCAACACATCCACTACTGTAAATTTGCAGTATATAAATATTGCAAATACTTTTATTACTTCCCTGACAAAGACATCTTCATAAAGCAAGAGATACTGTTCACAAAGCTAAAGGGTGGGGAGTGAATTTATTACATCACTGCTTCAGTTGGAGGCACAGCTGCTTCAGACAATATCTACTTACTAAAATTATAGTGCTAATTCAATGTTAACATCTTTTTAATATCATTATGCATAATTTAAAGGAAGAATAGACACTTAAATTCTTAACTGCTAGCTAACTCGACTATCAAAATATAAATAAAAGAATTTTTAAGCTGAAATAGTGAAAAACCAGCACTGTACTAATAGTATATTAGTATTGGGGCTGGGGATTTAGCTCAGCGGCATAAGAACCTGCCTTACAAACAGGCAGTTGTGAGTTCAATCCCCGGTACCGATTTAAAAAAACAAAAATAGTATATTGGTATTTATACATCTTCAATAAAGAACTATGTAGGACTACGAAATAAATCTTCATTGTTGCCATTTTTGCTGATTACCAGAAAGGTAGGTAATAAGTCTCCTTGAAAAATATTTCTAAAAGTAGCTGTAACTGATCTAACATATGTTTGTTCTGTAGGACCTGTGGCAGGCTAACCAGGTATTATAACCATGCAGTACAGAGAAACTGAGACTAGGAAACCTGCCTATCATAGCTCCAGACCAACAAGGGAAGGACAAAGCTCAGACAGACTGTGATTGATGCTGTAAGAAATGTATAGGCAACATTCCATGAGACCATAACAAAGAGAAACTGACACTGGCTGAGGAAGCTGGAAAGACCTGACAAGAGTTGGCCTTTTCTTTAGTATCTCAGCCCTATTTTAACAATGTAAAATATTAGTTTAGTCTTGAAATTCACTGCCTAAATTATAAGCTTTCCTTTACTTCTTTTACATCTGTTGTTTTTTTCTTTGATATTCTCTGGTAATTCTTTCCCTTGCAACACTTTAAATATGACGTTCTCAGAGTCTATAGTAAATAAGAATAGTGGTTTTTTCAAGTTATAAATGTGAATTTTACATTGTGTGTAAGGAAGAAATCACTAAATTTAGTCAGTGAACCTAGCTCTCCAACTACTTTTTAACAAAACAGCTATGTTTTCTCTCTGCATGAAAGTCTTTAGAGGGGCTGAAACCAAAAAGAAGCAAACCAAAGAATGTAACAGCCTCCAAAAGAAAATAATATAGTAGTATCTTGGAAGCATTCTTGAATTGAGGGATTAAATAATACATCACCTCTCTAGATATGATTGATCTACAGAGATCTTAAATGATGAATCTTATCAGAACTGTATCACTAGAAGCCTAAAATTACTCCAATACCTAACAATAAATCATCAACCAACTATGGGGGAAAGAAAAAAAACAATAATAACAAAACAAAACAAAAAGAAAAGCTAAAATAAAATTCAGCAAATGTTAATGTATTAAATGCTAAATGTTAACAAGATACTTTTGAGGAAAAGAAATGTAATTGTTTTATACTTTATTTTTCTCAATTATCAATAATAGGCATAAATTGTTTTATTATAAAATATTTTCAGAAACATAAAGACAGGCCATATGCTATAATTTAGAATTTTAAAAAATATCCCAAACACTTTTAAAGCTTTTTAATAAACACTGTACTTTCACCACATTAAGCTGGCACTGTACAAAAATTAGCAGGCATATTAGTCTACAAACATTAAACTTAATTTTTTTTCCCATTTGTACAGAGGTAACACACTATTAAATATAATAGGTCTTATCTACATGGGTTTGATTACATAATCAAAAAAAGATAAACATTGTGCTGACTGGAAAGCTACACTGATTTTATGAGATTTTCTACAGAAAGTTATAAAACAATTTACAAAGAAAGTCATCTACAGTAATCAAAATAATTCTGTGGAAAAACAAGATGGATTAAGCTTTCCAATACACTATTCATTAATTTAAAAATTACTGAGCACCATTTATTGCTATGTCTAGTAATCATGAATAAAACATGAACGAAACATTCCCTTAAAAAGCTCACATTCTCCTGAATCAAACACACAAAACTCCATGAAAATAATACCCTTGGTACATGTTTTTAATATGCTTCAAAAGAAAAAGGTTTTATCTACAAAGAAATATCTGACAAAGCCCTTAAAGGAATGGTAAAAACACTCCATGAACAAAGAAAGCCAGCCACAAAGTTACAATGAACTACCCTGTCACAAAATACACACACACACACGGCTTGCACACACACACTAACTCCATTGCAACTGGTATATCTACTTCAACAACAGCTTATTCAACAGGAAAGTTGGGCAGGAAGGGTACATCTTCAAACTTTTATCCTTTCTCCTTCACTTTCTGTTACCACAATAGTCTACCCATCACAACTGGATTATCTATCTATCCCTACAGCAGAAGTATACACATACAAGAAAACAAGAAGGCTAGGATAAGAATAAGAAGCCCTCAATAATAGAGAGTACTTGGGTTCCATCCCCAGTAGCCAAACAAAGGAGGAAATAAAGCAAGAAATATAGTGATTAGTAATTAGTTTGATGCCATAGAGTCAGTCAAAGAAACTTAATAAAGCATAAAAAAAAAAAGAAAATAAACAATAGAAACAAAATTTACAAAGGGAGAGGTGAAGAACTAAAGAGAAGGGAGGAGAATGGGGGTAAAGAACAAATTTTAAAAATATTACACACAGGTACAATTTCCCTATGATGAATATGATCATTATGCGTATCAAAAGTATATCAATAAAACTAATTTAAAAGTTAAATTTTCAGTAACAATTTAACTTGTGTGTTCATACTATTAACATATCATTACCTAGGTATTCACTCATTATTACCTGAGTCATTAAGAATTGAATAAATAATGGTAAATGAGCCTTAAGTTATGCAAATTCTTCTCAAAAAGAAAATGCTAAAAACAAGTCTAATTACATCCCAGTATTTTTTCTTTCAATATTAAGAAATGTCTATATAATCCACCATACACTGCCTTCCCAAAAGTGAATATATTTGAAAGAAGTGAATACATTTGAAAAAAGGAAAAACAGCAATAGAATGTAACTCCCAAAGAAATTTGCACTCTAACATTCAGGATTTTAAAATAAATGATAATCTTTCATATAACTGACCCAAGGGCCAGGGATTTAGCTCAGCAGCACAATAGACTACCTGGTAAAAGCATGAGGTCATAAAATAAATATATATACACACACATAAACACATATACATACATACACACATACACATAACTGACCCATATGAGAAGGGGAAAAAGTTGCCAGGATGCCAGGAAATAACTTGTCTGGGATTCTGAAAATACCTATTCAGGTTTCTTTATAGTAATCTATATGTTCCTTTCCTAATCTACTGCCACATCCTCAATTCACATGGCCAAAGCCTTATATGCAAAGTTCAATCACATCCAAAATGAAATTTTTACCTAGTGGGAAATAAATAAAACTTTTTTTTAAAGCCTCTTCAGAATGCTAGACTACATGAATTATGCTAATTTTCACACAAAACACCAGTATACTATAAACTTATTGACTATAAAACATTTTGCAAAGTGATCAACCATGCTTCTCATTGTGGACACATTTCTAAGAAAGCACTGTCTCTGATTCATTGAGTAAACTTCCTAAAATACAGAATACATTTCTAACAGTAATCTAAAGCCTTCTTTTATAAGTAAATAAGCATGACCAACTTCACAGTGCAGCAAAAGACTGGAAACAATACAAATGTCTATCAATTCAGTCATTAAAAGTCATGAAGCAAACCCATAAGTACCGGTAGAGATTTATTCTCAAGGTATATTGTAAGTGGCGGAGGGGCCTCAAGGCAGGTTCTGAACACTGTTTTGAACTGTTGGGGCTTACACACATACACACACACACAGTAATCAGTGACTGTCCTGGGAGAGGGGAGCCCCTAGATGGGTAAGGATGTCACCTAGGTGGTTAAATGTAAAAAATATTTATTTTTCACTTGCTCATCCTCAGCAGCCCTTGCAGTGTTTATCATATACATTTACCACCTAGTCAAAACACAAAAGTAAAGGTTAACATTAGCATAAAAATTCCTCCTAGCAAAAATTATTAAGATTTAACACCACTCTGATACAGCTCCTAGCAGAGCACCTTCCCTTCTCTCCTATTCCTTTACTGAACCCCAATGATGAGAACTCGGGGTGAGGGTGCGGGAGTAGGGGGACTCAGAAAGAGGAGGAGCTGAACTTTTGGGGGTTTAGTGTCTTCCTCCACACACCAGCTTCCTTAACCATCCAAAAGAAGGGAAAATGTAACTTAAAAGAGAAAACAGCCAGAAAGAAAACCAATCAGTAGTTCAGCAGTAGACCATGAAGATGATATGGGGCCACAAAATGATACAGGGGAAATATATGTAATTCTTAACCTGCTAGATCCCGAATATGCTGAGTTTGTTGTTCCCCAAAAGAAGAATGAATTCTGAGGGACAATGATGGTTAAAAGTAAGAAATCTTACTGGGAGAGAGACAGCAAGAGACCCAGAAAGTGGGATGCCACAGTCTCCACTTCACAGAGGAGACTTAACAGAGCAAAATCACAAGGTGGATACAATGTAGTACAAAACTATGATCAACCAATAAGATTACAAGTACAGTCACTTTGGTAGCATTGATCCAAAGGGGAAACAAAGTAAGGTACTAATGTACATAGAAAGAACAAGGACCTTTTTTGAAAGAGATGAGTCAGGAGGTCTTGGTCACCCTCTTGCCTATTTAGCATACCGATTATAAGATACTGTTTACCCTTTGGGGAGGTATGTAAGTCTGGTCACTCCACCTTCATCTTGAGGCCTGGCCTTCTATCAATGAGCCTCCAGCCACAGTTGTAATGTGTTCTTATCTTCAGCACTGCCTCCTTCCAGGGCCTAGCCCTGTTTGACTGCCTATTATTCCTACCTAATTTAGCTGACTATAATAAAGGCAGAGATAGAGCTGTGATGAAAAGAAAAAGATTAAACAACCAAGTCCCACCTCTTCAATATATATATAAGAGAAGACAAGGCACAGAGACACATATCCTTGATCACCACAATCAGGGACCAATACCTTGCCAAAACCACAAAATTTAAAGGGCAATATAAATGCCAAAGGCGTTATTACATTTTGTTATTATGGACTAGTTCAAACATTTCAAAAGTAAGTACGAGCCAAGTAACAAAATTTAAGAGAATCTGCCTTACCAGATCACAACACAAATTTCCTGATTAATTCACCTACCAGGCAAAACAAATTTGAGTTGTTTTGAAATGGCTCTGTTTAGAACTTTCATTTATTATGTTTAATACCTAGAAACTTCAAGAGAAACTTTTTCCTTTAAACTTCTATTTTCCATACAATAGTTATCTTGTCAACCACAGTATTGTCAATAATAGTTCTGGAAACATTAGTCCTTTTCAAGAACATAACTTTCAAGGTTGGCAAGGGAATCATAAAAACAAAAGACTTTTATAAATATTCTGACAAACAGATTACATGATTATTACTGTTGAGGACAAGTTACTTTAACCGACCATTTTTTAAATACAGCCAATCTAGTATCCTTTAGTTTCCAACAAAATCATTAATGCTTGACAATTTTGCAAACTCCCTATTTGCAAGGATGCACTAAGAAACATGCAATCAAAATACCTGGCCTCAACATGCTTATAACCCTGCAAATGAATATTCGCCACAGGACCTTACTAGCAATAATCAAGAAGCAAAAGGAATTAAGTCCTCTCAAATGCATAGAACAAATGCAAGGGCCAGACATGTTATTGTACAATGCAAATTGTTTTTAATATGGAGAGAAAACTATAGAAGAGTTAATGACCTAATCAGAATCTCAGCAAAATCATATATATTCCAGTATTCTAAAAAACAAGAGCCAATTTGGATTTTTCTTCCACGAGATAACTTCATTTTGGCTTATGTTCTTCCAGAATTCTAAGCGAATCTAGAATCAAAAGTTAAAGACACTTAGCAAATATACTTGCATGACAACAGAAACTAAAGTTAATTGCTTACCTCCTTCTACATGCTATCTAACACTATAAATTTTTGGGAAAATATGGATCTTCATTTATAATATGCTCCTCTCCATTACGTCTGGAACATCTGTATATCTACAAACACATACAAACTTAGTTTTCCTAAAATCTATAGTAAAGAGTTTCACAACCATCTGATTCATTTAATATATCAATATCATTCCACAAAAATAGTCTATGTACCAGTAATTTTACCTCATTTCTGACTTTGCTTTTGTCCAATTCAACAAAGTTCTTAATAAATTCTCAATCACTGTTGATGTAAATGCAGGCAAGTCACAATGATTTATAAACTTCATCTCTTAATTATTAAAAGAATACTGTGCCAGGTGTGGCAGCACACACCTGTAATCCCAGCCCATGGGAGGCTAAGGCAGAAGATCACTGCAAATTAGACATCAGCCTGGACTACAAAGTGAATTCAAGGCCAGCTTGAACTGCATAGTGCTACCCTGTCTCAAAACGACAATAAATAAATAATATAAAATTGTTAGATTAGCTAACATTTACTAAATGCCTACTATCATCTTAAAGTTAAAAAAAAAATATTCAAACTTATTCCAAAATAGCTATAACTCACCTAATTCTAAAGACTTAAACGTAAAGGTTATATTATTTCCTAATCTACTTTGGGCTTCAATTCTTATTCTATCTATTCCATTTTCTGTTTGAAGATAATTCTACCTTGAAAAGAACAATCACTGTAACAGATGGAAACAAAAGAATTTAGGGTTTACATACTTTTTGCCATGTTTACAGTAGCAGTTATCTGTGAGTAGCAGCTATCCAGTCATTAGTAGTCTTTTGGATCCAAAACATACCTTTTAAGGTATTTTTATTACTTTCTACACAGTTGCAGATGTCAGTTCATTTGTGTCTGAGCTTTCCTGACAGTACTTTTTAAAGCACCCACTAGTTTTCATTCATTTGTTATAGCCTTTCCTCCCACCTTTATTTGTGTATATTATTTTATCTTTTCCATTAAAAAAAAAAACCAGAAACTAGGTTTTTCCTGTTGATTAGTTTTCTTTTTAGTCTGTAATTAAGCCCGTAACATATTTCAAAGTCAATTTCCTAAAGACAATCATGAATCACTAATGGGACACACCATTTTCTTAAGATACCACTATGGACAAAGTTTAAAGAAGACTGACAACACCGTGTATTGATATGGATGTGGGCACAGAAAACTCTCACACATTACTAGTGAGGAGAAAAAATGGTATAGTCACATTAGAAAAGAAAGGATATATCTTATAAAGCTAAACAAACTTTACCATACTATCCAATCACACATATTTACCCAAAAGAAATGAAAACACATCTGTAGCAATTTTCATGTGAATGTTTATCTAGCTCAAAACTAAAACTAACTCAAATATCCATCAATTGGTGAAGAGCTAAGCAAATTATGGTTTATCCGTACACTGGATTAAAAATAGGCAAAAAAATATGAATAAAAACATCTAAAAAAAGAAAATATGAATGGTTCATGTCATAGTCTCTTTCTTATTGCTGGGACACAATACCTGACACTTGCAACTTCAAAGAGAAGTTCATTTTGGTTCATGTTTTAAAAGTTTCTATCCTTGCGTGGTCAGCGGGCTCCACACTTAAGCAGCATGGTAGAAAGGCCTGGCAGAGGAAAACTGCTGATCTCCCATGAGCCAGAAATCTGAGTAAAAAAGGAAGAGTCTAGGGTAACGTGCCCTTCCCAGGTCATGACCTCCAGTGACCTTCCTCTTCTGACCAGATCCTATCTTCTAACACAATCAGGTCTAAAACCTACCACATTTCAATTGCTTTCCACAACTCCTGCCTCCCAGTACATAAAACTCTTGGAGGACATTAAATATAGGATATATGAAAAGGTAAAAATTGCTAACAGGCAACAACACAAAGAATTCAAGCACCAAAGACTGTATACTATGTGGTTCCATTTATATAAAATTTAAAAATCCACAAAATTATAGGAACAGCAAAGCAGATCAGTGCTTGCCTAAAACTAGCAGCCAGAACACTGACACAAGAAAACAAGAATTTTTAGGATTTTTTTATGGAATTTTTCTATATCAGCATGTGGCAATTATGTGACTATGTACTGCAATTTACCAAAATTAATCAGAGTCTGCTTCAGACAGATGAATTTTATACATATAAATCACAATCTCAATAAATCTGAAAAAAGAAGATTTATACCATTTCATATTTTTAACAATCACTAATAACTGTAAATTTTATTTTATTACAGAAAAACTTCTGGTCCTTCTGTAACCCTCTCCAGCCTTTGTATTGCTGACTCCCATAAGCCTCCCATCTCAACCTAAGAGCTATCTCTTTAGGGAGTTTTGTCTTACAGCACCCTGATGGCCTTCTTTGCAGAAAAATACAAATCTTTGTGATATATTGTTTACATGCTTTTTAGTCTTCTCCAGATTCACAGATCAGTACATCATTTTATTTTATTTATTACTGCAACTACTATACACAGCTAAGTTAGGCTAAAATAAGCCCTCAAGTAAGTCAATACAAAAGATGAAAAATACACTACAACTTGTGGCCGGAGGCGCATTGTTATGGGTCAGGCCTCAAGATAAAAATGAAATGACCAGGCCTACAAGCTTCCTCAAAGGGTAAGATAAGTGGTAAGGCGTGGTCCAATAAAGTCTAGCTACATTAGGCACCCTGATAGGTGACCTAGACCCTTGGACTCATCCCTTCCTAAAAAGTTGTTTGTTCTTTCCATGGACACTTTGTCCTATTTAATCCTGATCACAATCCTGATGACACGGGTACTACTGTAAAGATCAGAAAACTGGGCTAGTGGGGTTAATAGTCAAAAATTACATGGCTATCAAGTTGTGGTTCCACAAATCAAACTAAGACCCCTCTAACTGCTCCTCCAACTCTGTCAATGTCCATACACAGTGTAGCAGAACTGAGCTTCTACAATCAGGTAAGTTTGCTTATCCACCATTTTAGGTC
Organism: Cavia porcellus; assembly: GCF_034190915.1. Taxonomy (NCBI): domain Eukaryota; kingdom Metazoa; phylum Chordata; class Mammalia; order Rodentia; family Caviidae; genus Cavia; species Cavia porcellus. The sequence goes on along the minus strand of NW_026947496.1, from coordinate 42,389,955 downwards.
CTATGATAAATTCTAAGAGCTATTAAATTATTCCCTCAAACTTTGGGCAATTTTTTAAAAAAAATAACTGGGCAAGCTCAATTGTTCTGTGAAACCGTTTACAAGTCCTGATGATACTTCCTGGAATAGGTTTTAATTGACCATAACTTAATTTTTAGTACATTCCTTATGTAATAGATAAATGTCTTCACTAAAGTAAATACTGTAGTTGTGTATTCATTAACAAGAGTCTGCTGTCTCACTACTCTTACACACTACTAACTCTCACTATACTATACTTCCTGCCAACACCAAACAACAAAGTACTAGCTATCATTAGCTTTGAATGTGCTTAGATACATAGCACATACATTCCAGTGAAGAAACAACAAAGCTTATATTCAGTAATGTGAGACTTTTTACAATAATTCTATTCATCGGGGAGAAATTTAAAAAAGAAGAAAAATGCAGAATAAAAGAGCTTTTGACTGACAGTGAATTTAAGTGAGTCAGAATAGTGAGTCATCCTTAAGAATATGGTTTAAAATGTGAATAGATACTACCATAAATTCTGACATTAATTTTACTCCTTTTTAGAGTAAGGAAATGCTGCTGCGTGATGCTGAATTTCTGCTTTCAGTATGTTTTGCCACCTGCATAACAATTAAGTGGTTTCAAGTCCGTCCTTGAAATACTGTGTGGTGATATGGGTTGCTATGGAGTAGAGAATAACTAAGTGTAATCCTAGATGTAATATTTTTTAGGATGGAAATAAAATTTTTAAAAAATCTTTTATACTGATTTAACACAATTCATGTATGCAAAAAATTCATACACACACCAGTAAGACACATGTCGAACATTGTATTCTTAATGTTAGGTGATGAAACATTTATTTATTTTTTTTTTGCAAGGCACTCCTTCCTCATTTGCCTATTTCTGTCAATAGCATCAATTTATTAAACTAAATAATAAAGCATTTATTCAGTTAAACTACTAAGAAAGTTTAAGTTCCTAAACTGAAAAGCTTACTGTCATTTTAACATTTTCTTTTTCCTTCACTCTTCTACATATAATTTCTAATTTCTTACCTGCAACATGATTCTTTTCAACCATCTCATTCAATCATTCAAAGAATATTTTCCAGAATTGCAAGAAGATTCAAGGATCTCACTACTATTTGCCCCACTCAAACATCAACCCAAAACCATATTCTGGCCACAAAGCATTGTAATATTCATTGAATGCAAAGAAAAAGTTATGTCCAGACAGTTTACCAAGTATATTCTGTTGGGATCATTAGGGAGATAAGTCACAAAAACTTGACAATAATAATACTTGATTTCAAGTCTTTGTAGCAACATTCCTCTCATTACAAATGTCCACATTTTCTGTTTGTGAATTAGAGGGATGTCATTTGGGCAAGCATATGAAAAACATTAACTCACAAGACCATTTACTCAAGTGAATGTATATCATAAATTGAGAAGGAGAATACAGTAAGTGAAGTTAGGCGCGGAGCAGTAACAAAAAGTTAAAAAGCTAAAACACAGTTTTTAGCAGTTTCACAGCACAGAGAAGATAAAAATTAAGAGTTCCAGATTCAACAAGAAGACAGGAACCTGCAGCAAGACAACTCTCAAATTTCCATTACAGTTCAAATGACTATACCCTAGGATTAATGGAGATCTAAGAATAAATGAGGTCATATAAATACAGAAATTCAGACTTAGAATTTGTCAAACAGGATTGGACTAAGTTTTTCTACTGCCTGCATGAGCTAAAATCTTACTGAAGCCTCCACAAAGTTTTCACATACACTACCTGTCATTCGATCAAACAACTCAACGAAGGGAGGGGAAAAACAAACCCAGGATGCTTTTTTTTTTTTTTTTTTTTTTTTTTAAAGAATCAGATAAAATAGGCTGGGAGTTTAGCTCAGTGGCACAAGCCCCTGCCTGGAAAGTGGAAGGTCATGAGTTTGATCCCTGGTACAAAAAAACTAATTCTTTTTTTTTTTTTTAATTTAAAGAGAAAAAAAAAAAAACCAGAAAAAGGGTACAAGTAATACAGAATTTCAAAAAAAATAAACAGTAAGAAATCACTAGCTGATAGATTACATATTGTCATCTTAGAAATAGTTGTTCAAGTTACAAAATTAAAGCGTACAAAGTGGACATTCAAATAGTGAGACTGCAAACAGTTCTGTTTAATAATCCAACAAAAACTTAGTAATATGGTTATCTATCTTACACACTTAAATATACATGCAGTTATATCCTTTAGAGCACTTTCTTTTCCTCTCTTTTTTACAATGACAATTACACATTTTGGGTTGTATTACTCTGACAGTTCTTATTACTTTTTTTTGAAGAGAATAAAACCAAATGTGACAAAACACAACAGAGTCAGTCAAATCAAAAGGATGGACATAGTACATGATGTAAAAACAGAATACAAGGTGATCAACAATGGTTACCATAATGCCTCTTGCTATCTTAAAAAGAAATGCCTATATCATCAGTTATAATAAATTGAACAAAACAGTACAGAACAAAACCAATAAAACCAAAACACTGGAGACATTATAGGACTTCAAAAGAAGATAATAGTCAAACCAGAATGGGCATCATAGTATATCTTATTGTCTTCAAAGTAGTTGCTTATACCCTCAAACTTGATACTATCAAACAAAACAGAACAGAGTAAAATCAGTCAAAACAAGATGGTGAAAACAATACAGGGCTTCAAACCAAGTCAATAGGAAATCAAAATGGTTACTATAATATATCCTGCTATTTTTTTATTTATTTTATCCTCTTAAATAAATAAATAGGAGATTGAGATAAAAGAGGACATAACAACACAACAGCACAGGTCAGAACAGAACAATTTAAGCAACATAGTGTTTCACCACAAGATAACCCAATATAACAGTAGCTACCATAGTGTCTCTTTCCTTGAAATATTTGAGTATAACTTCGTATACTATAGCATCAAACATATCAAGACAGTGTAAAACCATTCAAGAGAATGAAAGTATTACAGGGTATTTAGAACCAGCTAACAGAAAACGAACAACGGTTTCTATATTATTTCCTTGTCTATAAAAATTTTTGTTTGTATTATCACATATAATAAAATCCAATAAGATACAACAAGATAAGACCGATGGAGACAGAAGAACAAAACTGATTTTGTAGAACTGAAAAATATAATCACTGAAATTAAAAACTCAACAGTTAGGCTGAACAGCAGATTAGATACATTTGAAGCGAGGAATAATTTAGAAGACAAACTAGATAATATATACATTGAAACAAGAAAATGTGACAGAAAATTCATGAAACAAACATTTAAAATAAAATGAAAAAGTCTGAACACAGATATGAGTGGAATCCCAGAAAAGGAAGACCAGAACCAGCTTTGGAATGGTAACTCACAAAAATGTAAAGGTACTCTCTGAAAGCTAAACTTATATTTTGCAGTTTTTCTTACTATTTATATCTAGACATCTATAAGATATATCTCAGTGTGTAAAAACACCCAACAGTCTTGACTAGGAAATCAGGGGATGACAAAGCCGGCTAGCGAAGTAGGCATGAGCTGTTAATTACAAGATCCCAAAACACAAGCATAGGATGGTTCCCAAAGCCCTGCATGTAGAATACTCATGAGAACCTGAGCAGGTTTTCAATAGGATGGCCTGGACCTGGCATGAGTCAGAAATGTGGGATCCTTCGGACCTGTATGTAGAAGTTTTCACAAGTCTGTTCAGGATCTGGACAGTACAAAAGGACACAGACACTAAGAAGAGGTTGCTATTGTAGCTTTCCTCAAGACAGCCTACTCTGGTTCCTGCAGGATGTGCTTTTATCTTGCTTTCTCCTCTTTTACTATCCCCTAGCTCACTCTGCAGAGCCAGTTTCTCCATCAGTCATCACTTTTTTCAAATAAACTTCCATCACTGCTTTTTGCTGATTTCATTCAATTCTTGTTCAAGACATGAACACGGAACCTATATCCACAAGGGAAGATGAGCAACCTACAACCCAATAATGCCTAAGTGGCAAGCCACAAGAATGACTTCTAAAAGAAGGCGCTAACAGGTAACATTGTGGCATAGTCAGAAGATTCTGATAACAATTTGGTCCAGTCTGTAGTTACTAAATTCCAAATATATCCCTGCTCCTCCCCATTCATAGATCTCATAATCAAGCCACACTGTACTTCTACCTCAAACAACTCCATGTCTCCATAGATAATCAGATTTGTTTATCTCATTAACCTGATACTAACTATACCACTTAATACTAATAAAATTGAAAGTCATATGATACCCAAGTTATACATAAATATCTAAGGAATCCAAACATCTAAAGACCTCCTGTGCCACACACTGGGAGCAAACATAAGGACTCTTTTCCTAAAGTTTTTGGAGAACACCAAATCCAAAATACATTAACAAAGCTTATTTTGCTTAAAACTTATTTTGCTTAGTATTAGTATGTTTTCTAATTACCTAGATGAACTGTAAAGTGACTTAAAAAAACTTTTGGAAAAGTCTAGAAAAACAATATAAGCCAAGTAAGTTTGGTTAAATAATCTCATAATCATAATAACTCAATTTTACAAAATAAAAGATTTCCAAATCCTCTAAGGTAAAAGTCCAAACAATTTCCTTCTAAGAAAATCGATGGAGGAGGGGAACTACATATGCTCCTATATATGCATACTGTATACACAGTATATACAATATACAAACTAATTTCTTCGGGAATTTCTGAAGATTATAAATGAATGTATAAATGTCTTAGGACATGGAAATTAAAGGTAGTATTTATTCATGCAAGTAATTTCTACTTTTCACTTTGAAGCAAGAGAATTAAAATATCAAAAAATACCATAAAAAGTATATAGCCTACCTGGTCATATTTTGGGTGGCGTAAAACAGCAATTTCAAAATAAAACTTTAGTCTACTTGTATGCTCCAAACATGATATACACCGGCTTGTCATTTTGTCAACAAACACAAGAATTATCTTACCATTAAGAAATAGAAAACACAAATACTTTAGGGCTTAGGGACTTTTTCTTTTTTATATAATATACTCTGTTTTATATAAAACACTGTCCTTTCCTTAGTACAAAACTCTAAAGAGAAAGTAACACTGTTGGGTTAACTTTTTCTAAAGTTTCCTAGGTTAAGCAACATTTCACTTATCAAGCCATTTCAAATAACTAAAACAAAGCTCAGACTCAAAGCTAAACAAAGAAGAAATTATGTCTCAAAATAGTAAAAACATGAGTGTTCAAAGAGCAATAAACTATAGTTCATTACTGTATCCACAGTAAAATCTTTTCTCCAAGAAATGTTCTAAGTTAAAAAACACTTGTTTCCTCAGTACCCTTGCAGTTAGTGGTTGGATAGAGAAAAGCTTTTGCTTTCCTTACACAGGTGACACCTATTCTGGATTTCGCCTTTTTCTTTTTCTTCCGGCCAGACTTGCACTAAGGATGTAGATGTAGCAGCTATCTTAGGATCATGAAGACAATGACTGAGTACGGCACTGCAGGCAAGTGAAAACAGCCATTGCAGCTGTCCTACTGCGTCCACCTACCTGAACTGGTCAGTCACTGACCAGATATTAAATTTCTTGCATCTGAACATAATTCTAACAGTAAACAGATTTCTGATTATTCATGACAGTCAACATTTTTTCATGTGTTATTAGCCATCTGTACTTCTATAACTTATCTCTTGATCTGTAAACATACAATTCTGTACTGCACAATGTGTGAACTGTCATTTCATAATGTCCCAATTTTACCAGACATTAGTAAATGTTTTGGAAAAATAACAATGATGGTCTTTTGGCAGTTTCTTTAAAAACTATTTACAATATAATCCATCAATCGCATTCCTCATTATTCCACAGAAATTAAAATATATGTCCTCAAAAAACTCTAGATATTGGGGCTGGGGATTTAGCTCAGCGGCATAAGCACCTGCCTTGCAAGCAGGCAGTTTTGAGTTCAATTCCTGGAACAAAAAAAAAAAAAAAAAAAAAAAAAAAAAAAAACTCTAGATATGAATGTTAACACCTTTATTCACAATAGCCAAAATCTTGAAATAATCCAACTGTTCTTCTGTGAAAGTAGTATATGTGCATAATACATCTGAATTCCTTTTTTTAAAACTTCATTTCAGTTACTTCTCTCCCTGGCTCTTTCCATCTCTTAATTCTCTCCCCATCTTCAAAAGACCTCTCTACATCCTATAAGAGAAAACGTGATATTTAAACTTGCATGTCTGCTTTTATGGTTTCAGGCTGCAATCATTTTTCTAAAATTGACTCCAGGTTATCCTTTTTATGACAGAGTAATACTCCACTGCATGTAAATACCACATTTTCTTCTGATATTGTCCTGAAAGAATTAAAAGACATATCACAGTGACACATGCATACTCATGTTTTGTAGCACACAATTCTTAATAGCTAAATCTTGGCAGCAGCTTATATGGCCATCATCAGATGAATGGATAAAGATAAATACTACTGACATATGAAAAAACCTGCTAGAGGTATTGAGTAAACAAAGCCAATTCCCCAAAGGTAAAATATGAGTATTTATATAAGAGCCTCAAAATAACAAGATTATAGAGATGGAGAAAATATCAGAGATTATTACAGGTTAGAAAAGGAACACAGAAGGTAAAGGAAATTGGTATGACTATAAAAAGAAAGCACCAGGCTCTTGATTTTGATGGTGGGTACAGAAATCTACATATGATAATACAAAACAGAAGTACACACACAAATATGAAATCTGAATAATGTTTGTGGACTACACCAATGTCAGACTGTTCTGGTTTTGAAATTTAAAGTTACGTAAAAATGTTGCGACTAGGGGGAAATGTATAAAAGGTATATAGGATCTCTCCATATATGCTATGGAACTTTCTTATGAACCTATAGTTATTTCAAAATAAAAAGTTATTTTTAATTTTTTTTTTTTTTTTGAGACAGGATCTCACTTTGCAATTCAGGCTTGCTCTGAACTCGTCTATGCAGCCCAGGCTGGCCTTGAACTCAGAGCAATCCTCCTGTTCAGCCTCCCAAGTGCTGGGATTACAGGTGTGTGGCACCACGCCCAGCTAAAAAAATTATTTTTAAATAAATGTTTTGGTGCTGTTTTCAAAGCTCTATAATTAATCCACTATCTGCTTTTTAGCTTTCTGACAGCAGATTTTTCTTCTTCTCAGCTCAACTCCAAACTACATTTCCAAATCAAGGCTTCACAAGACAATCAGAATGCGTAAGAAAAACACTGCTTCCTCCACCAATTCCACACAGAGACAACTCCCAACCACTAAGAATTCAGCTGTAGGAAGCCAGAATTATCAAGAACAGCCAACCCAAAGCGATATTTTATTGACAGTTTGGATTGTTCACTTTACTGAAAAATAAGGGCTTTCTCACAATTATTTAAAATTTAAGGGAATACTCAAACATTCTTAAATAGCATTATAGTAGCCTAAGCCAGATTTTCAAAGCATAGTATCTAGATTTTGTTAGCTGTTCCTGGAAACCGCAGTGATGAAACTAGCAGATGTTCAGGTAATCGTCATTAAAGGCTCTCCAACTAAGTAGCATAATGACCTTTATTAATCGCTGCATCTGGTGTCTGCCAAATGGGAAAGAAGCAACACCCAAGCAGGCTATTTTTAAAGGGTAAGAAGTTACCTAAATGATGATGCTTCAGCACATTTAAATGGCATTTAAATTCTATTAGGATGGTGGTATCAACAAACATTTAACTCCAAAAACCAATCTAAGTAAAATAACGCAGGCAAACCTAATGGTTCTCTGGAGAACACTCGTAATATCTACTGGGCAGCCTGTTTCAGTGATAAAATAATATAAAAGCTGAATCTTCTCAGTTTTTAGACAACTGATTCAATTTATCAATTATCTATTATTCATATGTACATTCAACACTTTGATGATAAACTATAGAAAAACAAATATCAAGCAAGCTCATGGATCACTGCACTTTTCAGAATTAACTGAAATAATACAGGAATTGCAGGACCTGCCTTTAAGAAGCTCATAGTTTAATAAAAGGCATAGCACTTTAAAAAAGACTATAAATAATTATGCTACTGGGTAATAAGTGGGGATATATTCAAAAAGCTATTTAAAATTACTTCCAAGTGGTACTAGCTATTCCCTTCTGCCACCTTTATAAAATCTGAGAAAGCACAAGACACTAAATCAGTGTCTCAAAAGATGTCTGTCTTTAATACCAACAGGAAAACCACATATAAATTTGATTAAGTGTTTATAACATCCACTCTTCATCAATATCATACAAGGTAACACACACATGTGACATTATGTATCAATAGATTGTGAGTTTACCACTAATATTATTTATATAGTAGACATTTATAAGTGGACAATCTGTACAGTCTTATTATACCACAGACACACATTTTATGAGAGTTAAGCTAAAATTTTGGGTTTTTTCCTGATATGGATTAAAGTAAACCTAACACCTAAGCATTACTATAGAAACACAAAAACTATTATTAAAATAAGTGCTATTTTTTTCTTTTTAATATTGACTATGCTTCCTTTGTTTTCATGAGATCAGCATTTAAGTATGAGGAAGAATATAGAAGCAATATACAGCAGACCACAGAACAAAGGAGATCATTTAAAGAAGTGGGAAACCATGAGAAAATCAGCACCCTTTAAAACTGTATGATCCAAAAAGTATTTATAAAGATGATTTGCATGTCACCATGTGGCAGGGCAGCGAAGAGTACTGACCAGAACTATTATTACCAGCCCCCTCACCACTGAGACACACAGATAGTAGAGGATTCTGAGAAGGAGCACATTTCTGAGACTGACATCACAGATGGTAGAATAGGCTTTGGACTCCCATTACTCTAGAGATTACTTGAACAAATGTAATTTTGATATTAATAGAAATTTGACTGCATTTCAAAACTTGAAAGGTTCTTCTATTCAACACATACTGTACATTTATTGTATGCACAAATAATAATTCTACAGATTACATAAAAGCTTACATAACATCTGAAGGTATGAACCAACCACCACTTAATATTTTTTAACAACAAATGCAGCGATTAACCGGCAAATGGAGCAGTGGGCTAGAAGTGGATGGTAGTGAGAAATGAGTTGGCAGTCACAGGCTGGAGCTCCCCTAATTCCTCACAAAGGACCCTGAAAGCAGTATGTACTCATAAACATTTTTAAACTACTATCTATGACAGAAAACTTGTGGTAAAAATGTAACAATAAAAAAATTATCTAAGCAGGTTAGTATATATGCAAATTTTTCTCAAAAGGGCAACAACAGATACAGGAACAAAATATGATAATCATATACAATAAATTATAAAGCATGATAAATCTGAACACTATGCACACTAATAAACATATCAACTATGTGCTCGATTCTATTCTAAGCACTTACAAATATTCATTCATTTAATTCACAACTCACAACCATGTAAGAATTTTCATCTCTATTAATCCAGTTTTACACATTAGAAAATTGAAGCAAAAAGAGACTAACTTGCTAGAGGGCCCATGACTTTGTAAGTAGTAAACTCAAGAACTAAAGAGATGCAGCATGGCTAGACAATCTATCTAATGCCATATAATACAACTTGATGTGATATGGCTATTGAGCATTCATGGTATGTCTAATCATGAACCAAGAAACTGAGTCTCTTTAGGTAAGTTAATGTATTTAAGCAACAAAACTTCCTTTTTTATATTTTCACTCATTAGTTGATTAAATAGTATAAGAAGCCCCAGATTAATAACTGATTAAGTTAACACATCTGTTTAGTAACAATAAACTCATCCTCACACATGTCAGCAGGCTGAAACACTATCACTGGTAATCAGCTATATTTTACTTGCCAAGTTGCACAAGCACACACACCATCTGATACACAGGTTTCTATTCTATTCCGTTGTGTGGTGGGTGAAGGAGGCAGCCAGCACTGCATGGTGCCCTCTACACAGTGTTCCACTGCTGCCTGCTCAGTCTGCACTTCAGCACTGATCAAAAATATCACTAAACAAATCACATAATAATGTTAGAAGTTTATGATCTGTAGGGCTGCATTAATCAGTCTTCAAGATTACATACAGCCATTGACTGGGCATATCTTTATTAAACAATTCAAAAAAACTTCTAAATAATTTAGAGTTTCAGGCAATGACTGATAATAAAAACTGCCTTCTCTCAATAACTTTCTACTGTAGTTAAGACAATGATATGCTAGGCCAATAAGCTAAATAAAATGTTTTATTTTAGAAATATTATTTAAAAAATAGTTCTTGATTATGATCCGTACTAAATCTACTTTCGTAAAACGAAGTCTTAGTAAAACTTTATCACTTAACTTCACCTAAAAAGCGGTGTTTTTAATTCAAATATTAAATTTTAAGAATAAATTACTCCTTGAGTTTCCAACTACAAATAAACACTGTTACAAAGAATAATATCACTCTATTGAATTGAGTCATTATCCATATGGTCCTCTGTTTTCTCCTACACATAAATACCTATTTATTAATCAACTATGAGACCAACACGAGAATTATGAATACAACATCAACAGTGACAACAATAACAAACACAACAACAATATTAATAAGAATTTAGATGCAGTCCTTACATAACAAAAATATTAACAGGAACTCAGACATGGTCCTTACATCCTGGTGAACACTGCAATATATGGTATAAGCCCATTCAGTTCCACAATGACACTCTTGTGAAGCAAAATGTGTAGGCGTGATAGACTGATAATTTGTGGTCAACTTGTAATAGCCGATGAACTGAATCAGCATGGTGCTGTGTGGATGCCCCCTCTGAGCACTGTTGCCAAGATAAAAAAAGAGAACTGAAAAGGAAAAGTTTGGTGCTGTTGGTTCGCTGAGGTAGTACTGGTTCTCCTGGTGGAGCCTGTCAAGTTTTTTCTTGATATGAACTTGACTGTTATCATTAGAGGAGCTCGGGACTTGGTGTTGCTGCGATAGGTGGCAGTTCACTTTGGGGGAGCCTGGTCTTGTCTTTACCACTTCCAGCATCCAGAGGGGAAGATGTGTGCTGTTTAATCTCTAGGAGAAGCTCGTCACGCTGGCTTACGGATATGAACTTGGCTATTCTTATCATTGAAGGAGCTAGAAGAAATGGCTGTGGTACTTTTTGCAGGAGCCTTGGTCCTTACTTTGTGTATCACTGTCTGGCTCTAGTGCAGAGTCCTAAACCTACTGGCACAGATTCTTCACCCCACTGACAGAGACTTTCTACTGTCCACTGCAGATCTTTGGGCCTTCCCAATGCAGATCCACGAAACAGGCTAGCATGAGACATTGTTGTTGGCTCTAGGACTCCAGCTGGACTCATGGGGGGGAATGGGACACTAGACTCTAGATCTTTAGCTGGACTCATGCAAGGTACTGCCATGGGATCCAAGGCCTCAGCTGTATTCTTTGGGTCTCACTGCATAGACAGATTTCCTGCACTCTTTCTTTTGTATTTGATTCTTTGGGTGACTATTATAAATAACACTATAAATTATGAGTGCTGTATGTAACTGTTTTTCTTGTAAATACTTGACTACAACAGTAGGGAAGGTACACAAGTTGCCAAAGGCCACAGAGCTAATGTTGAAGAAATCCAGGATAGTGCCCTTATTTATTTGATTAGAATCCATGCTCTAAACCACTCTCCTGTGTGCTGCCCTTCCTTTTCCTCAAACCACTCATATAATTGTGTATCAACTTAACAGTAAAATGTGTGTCTTCAAAAACTACTCATAATTAAACCAAATACACCACTTTCTAAGACTGTTTTAAGAAATCTATCATTTTGTGAATGCGTGTATAAAAATGACAAATTAAATGAGCATTATAAATTGATACTGTGACCCAAGAGACTACCAAACAAAAAAAAGCAGGCCTGCCCTCAGCAGCCTGAGCCAAAGGCCTGCACAGCGAACCCCATCCAGCCATGCAACCTCAGCACCTAGCTTGGAACCTGGTGAGACCCCACCCAGTGAACCCAAGCAGCTGCAGACCTTTGGTGCACCAAATGGCACGACCTGAACCTGCACAGCACACTCTACCTAGCTATTCAGCCTTGGTATGTCACTCAGAACCTGGCGGAGTTCCACCTAGCAACCTCAAGCAGCCATGGAGCTTCACAACCACGTGGGATGTATTGAAGGCCTGCCCAGCGTTCTCCCCGCATTAGAGGAGCCTTCAAGTACCACTAGACACCAGGTAAGGCTTGACTAACCACCTCCAATCGACTGGGGAAACTCCCTTCAGTACAGATATCCTCATTCCAGGAAGTAACAGCTTCTCTAGGAGAATATAGGAAAATGACAAAAAAAAAAAAAAAAAAAAAAAAAAAAAGAACAAAATGCAATGTCAAACTTCCAGCCCATCTGAAACAAGCCTAGAAGACATGGACATAGAAGAAAATGAAGCCATATACCTGAAACATCTAAAATGATAGCAACTTAAGTAAAGAAACAACTCCAGGAAACTGTAAAGGAACTCAGATCAGAAATTATCTCCCAGGTAAAAGAAGAAATGATAAATGTAATAAAAGAAATGCCGAACACATCTAAAGAAGACATAGTTAAAAAATTAAGAAACAAGGGCTGGGGATTTAGCTCAGTGGCATAAGCATCTGCCTTGCAAGCAGGTAGTTGTGAGTTTGATCCCTGGTACCAATTTAAAAAAAAAAAATTAAGAAACATTGCAAAAAGATGGAAACCTTGAATGAACAACATAAGAACCAGTATGTATGAAATAGAGTATCAAGGAGATTCAGGAAATCAAAAGTTCCATTGAAAGCTAGTAAAATCACCTCAACAAAAGTGGAGACAGACTTTCAGATCTTAAAGACAAGATTGCAGCTAGTGAACAGGAAAGGAGAAACCTGTTAAAAATAACAAGGAATCAGGAAATAACAATTCAACACTTGCAAGATGATGCAAAGAAAAAAATTTAAGCTTGATACATATAAATGAAAAAGGTGACAACATAAATGATATCAAAAAGGCTATTTACAGAAATAGCCAAAAATTTCCCAAACATACGAAAGTGATCTACAGATAAATAAATCATAAATTACTCCAATTAGCCATAACCAAAATAAATCTATACTGACATATAATAATCAACATTCCAGAAATTCAACATAAGAACAGAATATTAAAAGCTGTTAGAAGAGACAGATCACCTATAAAGTAAAGCCCATCAGAATCCAACAGACTTCGCCACACAAACAATGAAGTCAAGAAGAGCATGGAATGAAGTATTTCAAATCCTAAAGGAAAATGACTTCCAACCCAGATTGATGTACCATGCAAAACAGTCCTTCAACATTGACTGAGAAGTAAAATACTTCCACGACAAAGAACAACTTAAGAATTTCATGATCACCACACCAACACTGCAAAGAATACTGAAAAAAACTTCTAGCTAAACATAAAAAATAACCACGACTTCAAGGTCACCCACAGGAAAAACCACTAAGCAAGGCAGACAATTAAACAGAGGAGAAAGGTAAAGAACCAACAGCAGAAAGATAACATGACAAAAATAAGCCAATATATAATCACTTGTAAACATTAATGTAAATGGCCTCAATTCACCAATTAAAAGAAACAGATTGGATTAAGAAACAACATCCAACCATATGCTGTATAAAAGAAACACATCTAACCCAAAAGGAAATGCATAGGCTGAAACCCAAATGATGGAAAACCATATTCAAGCAAGAAGGGCCTAAAAGAGAGCAGGGGTAGCTATTTAGTTTCCAGACAATGTGATCAAACTAAGAATGATCAAAAGAAATAAAGAAAATGTCAAGAGGAAGAGATAATAATCTTAAATATAAATACACCAAATACAAGAGCATCCAGCTACATAAAACTCAAATAAGTAATAGCACAATTGTAACAGGAGACTTAACATCCTATTGACACAAAGAGACAGATCAACTAGACATAAAATCAGCAAAGAAATAACACAACTCAATCAAACTTGTGAATAAATGGATTTAGTAGACCTGTACAGAATGTTCCACCCAACATAATATATGCTTCTCAGCTGCACATGGGACATTTCTCTAAAATAGACCATATACTAGCCCATAAAACATGCTTAAGTAAATGCAAAAGAATCAAAATTATCCCAAGCATATTATCTGATCATACTGCCATTAAACTAGGAATTCATGACAACAGAAATTGCAAAAATTCCATAAACAGAAATTAAATAATCTACTCCTGAACAATCAATGAGTCATGAAGAAATTAAAGAAGAAATCAAACAATATCTATAAGCAAATGAAAATACAACACACTGGAACCTGTGGAATGCAATGAAAGCAATCTTCAGAGGGAAATTTTTTTGCAGTGATCCCACATCAGGAAAACACAACAAACATGAATAAACAAGCTGATGCTACACCTCAAAAATCGAGAAAAAGTAGAGCAAGTCAAGCTCAAAGCCAAAAGAAGGGAGGAAATGATAAACATCAGAATAGAAATTAATGCAATAGAGACTAAGAAAACAATACAAAAAATTAATGAATCAAAGGTTGTTTTTTTGAAATAAATAAAACTGATATGTCCCTAAGCAACCTTACTTAAAAAAAGAAAAGAAAAAACTCATATTCAAGCAATGAGGAATGAAAGGGCAAAATCACTACCCTGTGGAAATCAAGACCCTATGGAAATACAGAAGATCATCAATACCTATCTCAAAAATCTTTATTCTCATATCTCAAAAATCTTTATTCTCATAGGTTTGATAACACAGAGGAAATGGACAGATTCCTAGAAACATATGAATTACCAAACCTAGGTCAAAACTGCTGAACAACCCAATTTCAATTAACATAATTAAAAATGTAATTAAAACCTTACCAACAAAGAAAAGCCCAGGTCCTGATGGATTCACTGTTGAATTCTACAAGAAATTCAAGGAACACTTAATTCCAACACTCCTCAAACTCTTCAATGAAATTGAAAGGGAAGCAATAATCCCTAACTCATTCCTGGAAGCCTGTATTACTCTAATACCAAAATCAGAGAAAGACTCAGCCAAAAATGAGAACTATAAGCCAATCTCCCTAATGAGCGCAGATGCAAAAATTCTCAATAAAATACTGGCAAACAGAACGTAGCAAATCAAAAAGATCATATACCTCAGCCAAGTGGAATTCATCCCAGAATGCAGGAATAGTTCAACACATGCAAATCAATAAATGTAATACACCATATCAATAGAGCCACAGATAGGAATCACATGATCATTTCAATAGATGCAGAAAAAGCTTTGATAAGGTCCCACACTCATTCATGGTAAGAACCCTACAAAAATCGAAATAGATGGGTCACTACCTCAATCTGATAAAAGCCATCTATGACAAACCAACAGCCAACATCATATTAAATGGTCAAAAACTGAAAGCTTTCACTCTAAAATTAGGAACAAGACAAGGATGTCCATTATCACTACTCCTTTGCAACACAGTGCTGGAAATATCAGCCAGAACAATTAGACAAGAGAGAGAAAAGGAATAAGGATAAGAAAAGAAAAAGTTAAATTATCATTATTTGCAGATGACATGATAGTCTACATAGAAGATCCCCAAGACTCCACTGAAAGACTTTTAGGAATAATAACCAAATTCATAATGTATCTGAAAAGAAAGTCAGCACTCAAAAATCAATAGCATTCTTATATGCAAACAAAAAACTCACTGAGAGAAAAATAAGAGAAGCCATACCCTTCACAATACCACCCAAAAATATGAAATACTTAGAAATCAATCTAACAAAGCAAGTAAAAGATCTAGTCAGTGGAAATTACAGTACTCTGAAAAATGAAATCAAAGAGGATCTCAGAAAATGGAAAGATGTTCCTTGTTAATGAATAGGAAGAACAAACATTGTGAAAATGGCCATTCTTCCAAAACTGTGGTACAGATTTAATGTAATTCCAATCCAAATGCCATTAGCATACCTTGCAGATCTAGAGAAATCATTCCTAAAATTCATCTGGAACCAGAAGAGACCTAGAATAGCAAAGGCAATTCTGGGCAACAAAAGCAAGGCAAGAGACATCACAATCCTTAACTTGAAGTTATACCACAAAGCTACTGTGATAAAATCAGCATGGTACTATCAAAAAGCAGATCTGAGTATCAATGGAATACATTAGAAGATACAAACACAAATACAATCACACTTAGCCAACTTATCTTTGACAAACGGGCCAAACGTGTTCACTGGAAGAAAGATAGCCTCTTTAATAAGTAGTGCTGGAAAAAACTGGCTTTCCATATGCTGAAAACTAAAACTGGATCCATGCCTATCATAACCATGCACTAAACGAAAGTCAAAATGGATCAAAGATCTAAATATAAAACAGAAACACTAAATCTTCTGGAAGACAAAGTAGGTAGAAATCTTGAAGACATAGGGCAGAGAATTCATGAACAAAAATCAAAGTGCATGGGAAATACTTCCCCAAATCAACAACTGGGATCTCATCTTATTAAAAAGTTTTTGTATGTCAAAAGAAATATCCAACAGAGTGAAAAGAAAACCCACAAATTGGGAAAAAAAAATCTTAGTCAACTGTCCCTCAGACAAAGGACTTCTATCTAGATCACAGAGAATTTGTAAATATTAGAGCCCAAAATTCAAAGACCCAATGAAAAAATGGGCATCTGAGATGAACACACTTCTCAGCTGCAGAAATACAAATGGCAAATAAATACATGAAAAAATGTTCAGCATCACTGATCATTAGAGAAATGCAAATTAAAACCTCACTGTGATTTCATCTCATTCCAGAAAAAAATGGCCAGGATCAAGAAAACCACCAATAACAAATGCTGGAGAGGCTTGGGGGGAAAATGAACTCTTCTACACTGATGGTAGGAGTACAGACTGATGCAACCACTGTGGAAAACAGGCTTGAAGTTCCTCTAAAAGCTGGGATTGGAAGTCCCATTTGACCCAGCTATTCCACTTCGGGGCATATTCCCAGAAGAACTAAAATATTATATCACAGTGATATATATGCATCTATGTTTATAGCAGCACAATTTGTAATAGCCAAATATTGGAAACATCCTAAATCCCATCAACTGAGAAAGGAATAAAAAAAGATGTGGTATTTTTATACAATGGAGTACTACTCAGCTATAAAGAAGGATCACACTGAGGTTTTTATAACATAAATGGCTGTGACTTGAGAGTATACTCATTAAGTGAAACAAATCAAACTCACATGTGTAAATACCATATTGTCTCCCTCATGTAAGAAACTGAAAAAGGTACAAAATGTTCAATAAATATTGTGAAAGTGTAAGAAACTGCTAAAAGGGCAAAAAATAAGGAAGGGAAAAGAAAATAGATACAAATTTGTGTATATACACTTAAGATAGCTAAGATGATTGTACTACTAATTCTATTACTTCTTAGAACAAAACAGCTAACATTGATAGAACTAGATCAATTTTGCATGTTTGTATCTGGTAATCTGAGTAACTCTTGAAGCTAACTATGCAAAATAACAACCTTAGTTATATTCCTACCACCTGTTTGAAAGCCTGTATTGTGTCATTGTTGGTGCTCTTTGTTATTGTTATTTATTTTGTCTCTTTTGTTTCTTGTTTTTCTTGTAATTTTTTGTTGCTTTTCCCTCTAATACAGAAAGGGTGGATATACATGTACAGGCTTATCCATGTCTAGAACTTTTCCTAAAGAGTTTACATGAACTGATCTTTATTACGTGTGATGGTATGAACACCTATTTTGAAGAAAATGAGACATTATGGTAGCTATTGCTGATGTCCTATTATCTTGTTGTGAGGTCCACTAATGCTTTTATTCTTTGTTTTGATTGGTTTTAGTCTGTTTTGTATTAATTTCAGTATGTCTGAAGATATGGACATCTATTTTGCAGAGAACAAGAGAGATTATGATTTTCCTACGGTCTGGTTTTGAAGGCCTGTAATGCTTTCATTCTTTTGTTTTGAATGTTTCATACTATTTTGTCTTGTTTGAATTCATTGTATGGAAAATATGGACAACTATTTCAAAGAAAACAAGAGGCACTATGGTAAGCACTGTTGATTTTCTGTTGTCTTGTTTTGAAATCTTGGGTTTCTTGCTTTGTTTTGTTCTGATCTGCTTTGTTCTGTTTTCTCTTTAAAAATTAAAAAAAAATTTTTTTTAAAAAGCAAGTATGACTTTAAGAAACAAAGGGTATGCCTGTGAGTGCCATACAAGATTAGAGAACAACTAATCCTATAATAGATGGAAAACACCATGACACAGAAACACTCATCCGGTGGTAAAAGCAGGTAAGAAGCTCTCTGCCTCCCAAATCATCAATATCCATACCACCATATTTTAATGGTCCTTCCTATTTGCATATCACTTTAGGATATGTGCTATTCCTCAATAAAACTGCCCAAATCAGGTGTGGCAACATTTTCCTATAATTCCAGCTAATCTAGAAGCTGAGGCAGTAAGAATGGCAAATTAAAAGACCACACTAGGCAATTTAGCAAGACTTGTCTCAAAATTCAAAAAGGCCTGGTGATGTAACTCAGTGGTTGACAACCCAGTCTAAACACTGCCCAATCACAGCATGGAATAAAGTACTTTGTAATTATGTTATACAAGAAAAGACTATATTTAAATTATTTATTTCTAGTCTTATTCTTACCATACTACTCAGGATAGCTTTGAGTGCAGATAACTCTAAAAGTCTAGAAGTCAGAGTTGGTACACATGTTCTTTAATAGTATCAGTGTCACAGCAAACCGGATTTTCTGTATTTTTCCTACAATGCATTGCTTGTTAGCATAGTCATATTACTGTTGGTATACTCCAGGAAATCTACCCACATCACGAGAGACAGAAGGGTTTAACAAGGAAGAAAAGATGGAAACTAACTCAGAAGGCTGAACTTTCCCCCAAGTCCCCCAAGTCTTTGCTGATAAAGTACAGTTTGCTGGTATGTTTTTTAATTGAGCACAAGATCACTCCAAATAAAATCCAAGTTCTGTTATTGTAAAGATTTAAAAGATAATGGATGCTTCATGAACAATGAATAGGGTCTGCCACACCCAGCCATTCCTCAAATTCTCATTAAATATTATGGTATCTTGACCAAGAAAAAATTCTTTATAAGTAATAAAGAAATATAAATCTATACCTACCTAAAGACTATTAGATTAACATCTAATCTGATTTCAGTTTCTCAAGTTTAAATAGTAAATGTGTGAAGCAAAATAGGAATACAGTTTAAACAAACTGAAAATTACTGTCTACTTGGCTATTACAAGATTGCCAAAGGGGTAACTGTCTTTCTGTTCATGTTATTAGCTATAAGATTTCCTTTATCTAAGATCCTGTTATGACAACCTTAACTACCTGAAGTATAGCTAAAAAATAAAATAGAAATAAAAATGTTCAGTAAGCAAAATATGTATTTAGCATGTATTAAACACAAAATATGTATTTAGCATGTATTAAATCGGTCAATTTAGTAAGTATATTCGTCATGTACATACAACAGCAAAAGGAAGGATTAATTCTGCCCTAGAACCATAACAGGAGAAAAAGTCAGGCAGTAAGCCTTTTGGTGGAGTGGTATTGGAGCCTTAAAGGTTGATCTGATAAATAATACTAACTAGTACAGAAGGAAAAAGAGAATTGCCATACAGATGGGGTAGCAAGTCTGGGAACAGCAAGCATTCTGAGGTGGCTGGTAAAAAGTACAAGGAGATATGTAGAGTTATAGCTAGAACTACAGGTTATATCCAGATTCTAGGTTTTATGGCAAATTGATTCAGAAAATATTTCAGGAAGCAATGGAAGGATCAGGACTGGGTCAAATGACCAATCTTGTTCTATCTCTTCCTATTATCACCTCAGGAATATTTCCAGGCTTCTTTACATGGTCTCTTCATGTATGTGCACTTGAATTGTCCTCCAATTCCATCTCCACCACTATTTCCCCAGTTTTCATGTACTTTCTTACCATCCTTAACTTTTCCAACCCATTTTGCCCTCTTTAACTTTATGACTATAAACATAGGCTACTGGTTTTGCTTGGGATGCTGACCATCACCATCTCCTCTATCTTCTCCTCCTCCATTCTGATTCTCATCCTCCCCACACCCTTTCAATTTCTGTGCCAGCTAAACTATATGCATTGTTTCAAAATCAGTTCAAGTAAGAGCACTACTCATTAAAAGAGTTTGATTCCTTCATGTTCCTCATTATCAAACTGAGGTCATTTAAGAGCTATGCCCCTTGACATTCCCAGACAGCCCTGTCTAATAAAACTACTACATTATTCTAACTACTGACTTTTGTCTGCACTTGCCTGAGTTCCTTAAAGACCTTCCTCTGAACTCTTGCATCTAACAATGTGTGACATGTCCAATACATGTTTATTAAATAAAATGAAAAAGACAGTAATTTAAAGGAATAAAAGTAGGAATGAAAAAGTCAGGACAGACACCAAAGTTTACATTTTCTACCAATAGGAGAGACCTTCAGAGCCATATTCAAAATCAAGTCTTATTTAGGAAGACGAATAAATCTAATCATCAGGTTTCCCAAATTATCAAGAATACAAAATAACCTGAAATCATTAAGATTCAATCATACTTGCCATACTTCTGTTTGACAAACTAGAGAAACGCAGTATTTTCAAAATATTTGTATCTAAGTAAACATGAGGCTCATTAGAAACAAAGTTATTGTTGCCTCATGTACACTGGAAGAGATTAAGTGATTTTCCTTCTCAGACTGTTCCACTGTAAATATTCTACCTTCCCAATCTAGTCTACCTTGGCCCCAGAGACCAGGCTAACATGGACATCAAACAGAAAAACTGTGAGACTTTCTTTTCCATTTTCCATATTATCACTCATCTCACCCCTTTTCCTGGTCTATAATGCTAAATTGTTTTTTTTCTGCCATGATGGCATCATATTAAAACACAAAAAGGCAATAGACTCTTCTGTTCAACCTACACAAGCACCTGTCAGAAAAAAACATGTCACGTGCATGAATTCATTCATTCATTTGTTAATTCCACAGTTTCCTCCTGATCCAAGATAATTATAAGCAATACCTTTGGGTCCCCCCAGAGCATAAGGCAAATTTTATCATCAAGATGCAGAAACATGGGACTTCCAGATCCACATTTATTCTTTAGAATATTTCTATTGATGAATTAACTTTAATTTTGAATTTTATTAAACGATGAGTAATAGGAAAATCACAAAAACATTAACTTTTTAATATTTGTGTTTAAAAAAAGCATCAATATTTTCAACATACACTGAACTTTGCTGTACAAAATCTAAGAAAAGAACATTGAAAATAAATTCTCATATGAACTACAATAAAATACCAACAGCACTTTTTTAAAAATGAACTTTAATTTTATACCTAATGCAGTCTGCACACATGACAACAGCATGTTCCATACACTCATATCACTTACACTAAGCACATCTTTGCTTTCCTGGCCTTTTTATAGAACATATTTAACATCTCAGTGGTTTTGCTGTTTTTTTCAGGGCCATCTTCTTATATTATACAGTATGTAGTTAACAGAAACATAAAATAGCAATAAAATAAAGTATTAAATGTTAATATGTATTATACGTTTAGATAACATATTCACGAGTTGTTCACTTGCTTGTAAACCCAAAAGATAACATCAAAATAAATTCCTGTATGAACTAAAATGAAAATGCATATAGAACTATACAACAAAAATAAACTCTGCTCAAAAGTCACACCTGAGGCATTCTTCACACATGACAGCAGCATGGTCCATGCATATGTCTCATTTACACTGACAGCACGTGTGCTTATCTTTCTTTTCTTATGTGGCAGTCTTATCTCCTCTCTTCCTGTTTTTTCAGGAGCTTACTATACTGTACAACATGCTCTTAGCAAGGAAATAAAATGTCAATGTAATAAAATACCAAATACACAGAGTGCTTAGAACACAACATTTCTACATCAACATTTTCACATCAGCTGTGTGCTTGTTTACAAAGCCTAAAAGATAACATCAGAAATAAATTCCTGGGGGCTGGGGATTTAGCTCAGCGGCATAAGCACCTGCCTTGTAAGCAGGCGGTCGTGAGTTCGATCCCTGGTACCAGTAAAAATGAAAAAGACAAAAAAAAAGAAAGAAAGAAAGAAAGAAATTCCTGTATGAACTACAATGAAGTGCAATGAAAAGACTAAAGAACTCTACCACAGAAATAAGCTTTGCTTCAACTGTCACACCCAAGGCAGTCTTCACACATGACAACTGCATGTTCCATATGCAAGTATCACTTACGCTGACAGTACATATGCTTTGTTTTCCAGTACGTTCTTATAAGGTACTATTGCCATCTTTTTTGTTTTCCCATTGCCATAGTAGGTCTTTGCAATGCTGCACCTATCTGTTCATCTGTCAGCTCACTAGTGTGCTCCACAATGTCTGGTCTAGTTCCCTAGGCAGAAATGTTTCATTTTTCCTCTGCTGTAAGTAATCCCTTATGAGCTCCAGTCTTAATCCTCCAAGAAAATTTCTCCTTGACATTCTGCATTCCTTATTTTCTTTGTAAACTATCAAACTATGCCACACATATTTAGGGTCGAGTAAACACTACCACTGACCAGTGCTTTGTGTTTGAAGTGACATGGCAGTTACTGCATAACTCATCAACAACACCTACCCCACCTTTAGTTTTGTTATATAAAGTTTCCATCTCAACTTCTATTTTGTCAAAGATTTCCTATCAACGTTTCCATCATGGTAAAATACTGACATTAGCAGTACCAGTTTATTTTTCATTGCCATTTAAGAGACGAATGTTTTATCTTTCTAAAATCCAAACACTATACAATACCATTCTGTTTTGAAGTGGCGATATTTCATTTGGAATTTCTGCTGTTTCTATGTACAGTTCCTGTGCTGGTCAACTTGTGCTCTGTTAGCAAAAGTAACATCAATTGGAAACCAGCAAACCAACTGTCGAATGTCACATTCTGATTAGTTTGGGAGATGGGAGCAACAAATCATCAAGAACATTATTTGGTTTATTACCAGATGAATATGGATCCGATGGATGAATTCCAGGATAAATGTCTAAATTGAAAGCATAAGTCTCTGCATCTACAAGGGCATACATTTTATCCATATTTTGACCCATAGCTTTTCCAAAAGTCTTTTACATTCCTGCGATCACCATGAGAAATCTTTGCTAAGTACAAGCAGGCCTAAGAGTGCTTTCAGTTCAGCCAGTGATGTATCATAATAAATACATTTTTAAATGTCACTATTGGTGCATATTAGAACATTTTATTTGCATTTCAGCCTTTGTGTATGTTACAGCATCTTGTATATTTCTTCTTACAATTTCCAATACTGAATGGCAGTGCTGGTATTCTGTCTAATACCTTCCAACCTTGCAAAGACCCTCACTATATTTTCCAACCCAGTTCTAACACTGGATCATTCCACTTGGTTGAGTAATAATTTTGCAACACATTGATTAGTCAAAAATGTACTTGCACTGCTGTTTTCTTTGTCATATAAATCAAGAAGGTCTGCATTCCCTGTGTATCAGTAGATTCTTGCTCCATTTCACTGTCATAGGAACTGTGGTTCACATGGCCAATATCAAAGTCACCATCGTTGTCATTGTAATCATCATCATCACCCACACACACCACTTCTCTTTCATGAAAGCGTGTACTTGACCACAATGGATCATTCTCATCATCCAAGCATGAGAAATCTGATGATTCACTTTTGACCTCCTCCAAAACTTGCAAATCTGATTTTTTTCTTTTCATTTGGCATTGTACTGAACTGGGCTACTTCTACTAGAAAAATCAAAAGAAATCTTTTTTTTTTTTTCCTAACAAATCCTGAAGTGCTGTAGGTCTATGGGACCCTCTGTGATGCTTGGGTAAACATATGCAAAAAGTGTTCCATGGAGCATAAAGTTGGGCCCAAATCCCATTTTGACACTTTTACACAGGTGCACACTCCTTGCCTTTCATCATAGAAAGTGGATAAACACACAGATTACTTCTTGCATCCCTCAAGCAAAGGTACTGAGATACACAGCAGGCTTCTATATGGCTAAAGTACAAATTTACTGTAGAAAAGAGACAGGTTTGTGTGTGCACCTAGGTTTAAATAAGTTTGTTCAGCATCTTTTGCCAAAGAACACTAACTGATGAAAACAACTCAAATCGTTTATTATAATTATTTCATTCCCAACTTTGATATTCGAGGATAACTTCTTCAAAAATCAATTTTTCCAGAAATGGCAAATTTTTAGAGCTTTCAATGATTTAAAAAAAGAAAAAAAACTGCAGTTGCACATGTGTGCCATTGGTATACCGCCGCAGTATTACCAATATTAACACAATATTTGAAAATGCTATATATTCTCTGCATCCATCCAAATCCATACTATCTGCAAAGAACTAAATTTAACTCTTTTACTACAGATCAATATTTTTAGATTTGTATGTTCTTGCTTTTATAAGGATATGTTTATTAAAATTGGTAAAATATAACAATATTTTGCAAAAGGATAATATAAATATGTTAACCAAATGATTAAGAATATTACTAAAAAAGATTTGAAAGAAATATTAAGAAAAAAATGTTTGTACAGATTTCTTCTGTTTTCCAGTCACAGAAAACTCTGAATAAATTAGGAAAAAAATCTGAGATAAAAAGCTACTTTAATATACATCTTACTTTGGCAGTATTTTCCCACAGTGTTTTCTGTCACATGAGATACATATTAGACACAGACACACTTTAAGACAATAAAAATATTATTCTTTTCCCTGAGCACAGTCCAAATAACCGGTTTGTGATTGAAAATGTAAGACCCAAAAGAGACATTCTCATAAAAATACTCAAGACTCTTTATAGGTCAAACTGTCCAAATATGACAATTTCAGACAGTTTTGGATACAGTAACTAATTTCAATTCTCCTGAAATAATAAAAGTAGTAAACTTTTAAAAAGTGTCTAATTATTACAATTGTACTGTTCAGAATTAGGAATGTAGTCTGCATGAGAAAAAAGAGTAGGAGAAATAAAATAAAAAACAGGAGGTTAGTAACTGTAAAACATCCTGCAAAATCACATTTTCAAAGATAAATGATAGTTTCTCTGCTTTTTGAGATGTATTTTTGTTCAATCAATTGAATACCATGTTCTACACAAAACAAAAATAATAAGCAGGGTTTCTTTCAGTTCTAATATTCTATTTATGATCAACTACACTTATTATTTCAAATCATCACCCTAAAACACTTTATATATGTTGTAAGGAGTTTCATAAGCTTCACTTTAAAATACTGATCAAGTCATGTTAAAAATTTAAATTACATTTTAAATCTGAGGTATACTTTCACTATTCATAGTCTCTCAAGACAGACTGCTTTAATGCAGAATGTTTGCATATGAAAGATTATGTATTTACAAATAAAAAGGTTGCTAAATTTATCAACAGACTGATTTTAAATCACAGATTAATAAATCAGTGAAATTATCACTTCAGCTGATAGCCTGTATTTCTTCAATAGCAATTTCCAATGATCACTTTAGAGTTTTACTCTTTCAAATGTTTAAAAAGCAAAATATGACAGCATCCCTTCCAAGACCCATCAGTAATAGCTCATTTTGCAATCAGTATGTTAGATACACAATTTTTAAAAAATTAAAATGTTTTAGCATATCCTATATACATACCACCAATACAGAAATGTCTTAATACAAGCAGCATTGATTAGGCATACAACTGTAAGCAGAAGAAAGTATTCACCAAAAAAAGTGGCAAAAAAAAGTCTAGTACTCATTGGCTAAATTTCTTTATTTATTACTATTATTTTAACAGACACACAAATAATGACCATTTAGTTTTTATATCCTACTACAAGCAGAATCCTGGCTTGTGCCTTTCTTACTCCTGTCATGATTATTTGTACCTTAAAATTAAAAAAAAAAAAACAATGATAGAAATCACTCCATTACCACCAAAATACACAACATAAGACAATTTTTACAATATATAAAAAGTACTGTTGCAGCAGCAATGCCACAACCTCCCCTTACTCTCTGTACCTTTTAATAAAATAGTATGCTTCTAATTTTTGGTTTAAAAACAAGAATAATGAGCCATGATAATAATTATGCTATTACCTGATTTTTTTCAGATATATCAGAAATGTAAAAGCATATATGAAAACTCAAAATTGCTTTTTTAAAAGGCTGTTCTTTACATCAATAATTATCAAAATCCCTAGTGCCTTCACGTATTTCAATTGTTCATTCTGCTGATGTCCCTACCTTCCTTTGCTGTGGCTTTTTGCCTTGATGGTGTCACCAGCTCCTTTACAATCTGAAAGACTTGAATCATTGCTAGTTAACAAGCCAAAGACTCCAGCTGCTTCCACCAGAAATCCAACAGGTTTCATCATCAACGCTTATTGCATTTTGGCTTTCTAAAAGCTCAAGCACGAACACAGTTCAACTTCAGAGAAATAAATGCTTTGCTTAGCTATCCATGAAGGCTCAGAGGCAGTTAACAAGAGGCAACGAAACGATAGGCTCTATCTTCTTGAAATGATGGATTCAAAGTGATTTCAGCACATTTGAAAACCTGATCCTCAAAGCACAAAATGTATTACTTTACAAAACATTAACTACTAATAAACAAAACAGAATATGAGTAATCTTCTGTAAATTATTGAGCACAGTAAAAACACTGTCTCACAAAAGCTACAACAGAACAGAAAAAATGAAGCGCTGTGCTATAAATTCTCATATAGGGGATCACAGATGCTATGTGCAAATTTTTAAATAGAAACCAAAATACCCTGCACTGTCAAAAGCCTTAATACTTTTTTCTTAATTCTCAAAAACCTCATATTTGAAACAGAAAACGTGGGTAAAAATAAAAATCTATCTTGCTAACTCCAAGCTCTCAAATTTGCATAAAGATATGGTGCCTTGGGGGTGGGGATGTAGCTCAGTGGTAGAGCGCTTGCCTAGCATGCACGTAGCCCAAGTTTAATATCCAGTACCACACAAACACACACACACAAATTGTCAAGATATAGTGCCTCAAACACAGCCTATGAACTCCGTGTCCTCCTCACACGCACCCCTTGACATCTCAAGCCCACAGGCTCACCAGAAATTTCAAAAAGAGTTTGTAAAACTATTGTTCTTAAAGCCAAAGTAGTGAACTGGTAAATTTTAAAACAACTATAACCATTGCTTTTCATATGATTTTCACAGTAGAATTACAACAAATAATAAATATTTAATATTTTTGATATATGTTCTATATATCACATATCAAAGAAAACCTACACTTAACTAGAGAAAGTGATATTCAGGTTAACAAAGTTAAATGTTCTTTTTACCCAAGTCATTCTCCATCAACGATTTATTCCCCTTTACAGAGTCACCAACTTCCCTATTCTTCTTTCATTCCCACTTAT
Organism: Cavia porcellus; assembly: GCF_034190915.1. Lineage (NCBI taxonomy): Eukaryota > Metazoa > Chordata > Mammalia > Rodentia > Caviidae > Cavia > Cavia porcellus. The sequence continues at coordinate 42,362,300 of NW_026947496.1, read as the reverse complement.
TATGTTTATATTTTTAAAATATCAAAACATAATGAACCCCAGAACAATTTAAAGGCAATTCCTTTGTCGTCAGACAAATCTTATTTGTTGTTTTCCATTTCTCAATAAGACAGCTCATGTACAGTAAATCAGCCAAGTTCTGTTTTCTCTGTTTTCTCTGTCACCAAGATGCCTCTATAAAAATATAGTTTTAAAATTCAGGGTAAAGTTTTCAGCTCTTCAGAGAAGAGGTGCTACATGAACATATATATCCTCTCATAATGTATTCACCATATGGGTGTTAATTTAAGAGATCAGTGCTACAAACTCACGATGTCAAGAAAATATTTGTAAAAGAAGGACAAATCTGGCCAAGAGACCAACCACTTATTATCTTTAACGAACAGCTTTATACTTGAAATTAAGAGTTCAAATAGGTCAAAGACCAAATTTTAAACCTCAAATCAAAGCTGTGATCTTTAACAAATGCCTCTGAAGACTGGATATAGATGAACACACCAAATGCCTCAATTCCAAGTTTGCCCAATCTTTTCAGCCTTCACCCCATTTACTAAAGCAATTCAGAACTTGTCGGTTTTTGCTTTTTTGAGACGGGGGCTTACTTTGTAGGCCAGACTAGCTCTATACTCCCTTGGTAGTTAGTCCAGGCTGGCCTCTAACTCACAGAGATCCCAGCCTCCTGAGTCCTGGGATTACAAATGTGTACCACCACACCCAGCTCTAGAATTTGTAATAGGTGTTAAATACCTATTGCCCTTTATCTTCTAGTCATTTTTCCAGCTCCTGGAAAATTACTTCTCTTCTGGAAAATATGTTTAAGAAGTACTGTTTTTGAAAGGTAACTTTCTTTGGGGAGCTAGGAGAGTGAGACGCAAACCCACGGCCTTGGGCTTCCTAATCAAGGACTCTACCTACCTCTAACCTACACCTCTACCCTGAAAGGTGACTGTCTGTTAGCTTTGTTTTCTACCAGTGTTCTCTGTTCTCTTTCCATGCAAACAAATGAATATGCAGGACATAATCCTTCAATCAAACCTATCCACTACATCTGGTCAGAGAAGAAGAAATATCTAATATCTAAATTCATATCTCTGTAAACTTCAGTTATACTCTATCATCCTTGTCTCATGGTATTAATATTGGCGTTGGAAAGCAAAATGACACAGCAATCACTCTAAACACACTACTTCACTGCTATCAAACCTTAGTTTCTAGTAAGCAACTATAGCCTATTCTTGTTTGTCTCAATATCTTTGCATTTTTCTATTATACAATGCATTACTAAAAATATTTTGCCACATACAACTAAACTGCACAAAGTAAGCTACAAATGCATGTACACAGAGAGAGAGAGGGGAGGGACTGAACACGGGGCCTTCACACGGATTTACATTTTCGGCACTTCTTTCTCTTCTTTTCCCTTCCTTCTCTTTTAAATTTTCAGACAGGATCTCCCTAAGTCATTAAGTATCCAGAGTGGACTCAAAACTTGCATCCGCTTGCCTCCAAGCATGGCTTAAACACTATTATTCAAAATGTCAGGACCATTAAAGGCAAAGAGACTGAAGGAATGCCACAGATTACAGGACAACGAAGAGTCGGGAAAACTATATGCTACTGGAGACCACTTAAGAAGCGGCTCTGAGTAGGACTTAAAATTAGCTAATTGGCTTTCTATGTTTATGAGTCCTAGCCCTAGGCCCCTTGTCTGGCGATGGGAGCTGATTCATACTAAGTGAACCTCTATGAACCACTGGTCCTAGCTGAGGCCTGTAGTGGCCCGTGATGCCAAAAGGCAAGATAAGGCCACATCTGAGGACACCTGTCTCTAACCCCAATTAAGTAGATAGAGACTGCAGCTGCAGGCATCTCACTCCTGCAGTCTCACTCCTACCATAAATGTCATCATGGAAGTAAGACAGTTCTCCTAAATTGGCATAATTTACTACTTAGAGAAGTCTTTTAAGTGACTCCCAAGGTCCCGCTCATTTCCCGCGCCTTTTTCAATATACCCGCTCTTTGTTTGGGGATGGAATAAATATGGGTGGCCCAGAGCTCTTTGTCTTAGCCCTCAGAGTCTTGAACTTGGCAAAAGGGTTTTAATCCTCCTTGGGCATAAATCATACCACTTGTTTCATTTATTTAAGCTTTTGCCATACACTCACTTGGGAGACAGGTCAGGATGCAATAATGTGCAACATAGAACCCCAGATTAGTTAGTAGATGAGAAAGGAATAAGGGAAAACACAGGAGGTTGGAGGACAATTGGTAAAAAGTGACTACAATATAGATTATCAGTGTTAGTTTCCTATCACCATTGTGCTAAAGTTATGTAATAAAACTTTCTCAATTTTAGGATACATAAAGTGTTTAGGTGTATATATTTCAATTTACTCGCTAAATGGTCAGAAGAGAAAAACCATTAAAATTTGGAATAATGTAACTATGTGGCTAATCTGGGTTTAACAGTATATGAGAAGTGTCTATGCCATTCATGGAATATTTTCCTATGTCTGAAATTATTTAAAAATTAAAAGTTAAAATTTTGAGCAGGGCATGGTAAGAAATGGTGGCACAGGCCTATAATCCCAGCACTCAGGAGGCTGAGGCAGGAGAATTGCTGCAAATTCAAATTCAGTCTAGGCTACTACATAGTAAGTTCAAAATGAGCCTGGGCTACAGAGACTCTGCCTCAACCCCACCACATACAAAAACAAGTAGTACATTCTGATTCCTTACAGATTTATTTACAAAGAATATATATATAGAAGTACTGATGCATGCATCATACAAAAATGGTAATCTTAAAGAATGAGATAAATATTTTAAGACTAGTTCCATTAAATTTGTATTTTGTAATACTATATATATATATATTACATCCTCTTGAAAAATTTGGCTACATCTGAGCACTAATAGTTAATATAAAAAATTCTCCCTCTCTGATACTATTCAGAAGTGTTCTAGCTATTTTTGGCCCTCTGTCTTTCCATCCTCCTGATAAGATTTAGAATCATCCAATAAATTCCATGGTAAGCCTTGCTGATATTATGATTTGAACTTCACTGTGTAAGTCAACCATGGGAAAATATTTTTATGATACAATATTTTCTTTCTTTCTAAAAACTTGACATATTTCTTCACTTTTAGGTTTTCCTTATATTTCTCTTCAAAATTTTATGTTTCTTCAGAATTTCTAAATACTTCTCATTAGATTTCTATTTTTTGATACAATTCAAAATAAAGTCTCCTTACCTGATTTCACATTCAGCTAAATAAATATGCAAATGACTTCTATATGTTAGTTTTATATGTAACTACATGGTTATTTCTAATAATGTGTTGAGAAATTATTTTTGTTGTCTCTACATGTAGAGGATTATATAATCAGTAATTAAGGAACAATTAACTTCCTCTTTCTAATTCTTATGCCTCTAATCTGTCTGTTTTATTATTGACAAGGACCATCAACACAAGTTTAAATATGTTTTAAGAGGAATAATGTTCTAATCTTTAATAGCTTCTTTCAACATCATCCAAAGATTATATTTGCTAAGTCTTTTATAGATATTTTATCGAGTTAGGGAAATTTCTTTCTATTTCTAATTTAGAAGAGTGTTATAACAGTTTCACTTCGAAGTCAGTATTTATAAACATACCTAGTAAGAATGAAGAATGCTAAACATCTTACATTCCACACAGTACAGCCATCCTAGCCCCAACAAAAATTATCTGACTCAAAATCAACTGTGCTGAACTAAGAAATTCTGCCACAGACCATGTCCCTCTCAAACATGACCTTATCCTGAGTAACATTTGCAGCTCTTAGCTCATTAGTTGTTAATGAAAAATGATTTAGTGTATCAATAATTAAACAATAGAATTTTTAAACTTGCCAACAGGAAAAATCAAAAGTATCTCTAGTATGGCAGAAATAAATTAAGTATCCAACAATACAAGTTTTGTTAATAAAATTTCAGTGAGCAAATATAATGGAATACTAGATGCCACTAAAAGCATTCTATTCTAGACCATCAGTGCACATTGAATCACCTGGGGAAAGCTGGGCATGGTGGTACACTCCTGTAATCCCAGTACTCTGGAGGCTGAGGCAAGAGGATCATTGCAAGTTTGAGACCAGCCTGGGCTACAAAGTGAGCCCGAGGCCAGCCTGAGCTGCATAGTAAGACTGTGCCAAAAAAGACAAAAAAAGAAAGAAACCAAATCACCTGGAGAGTGTCAAAAAGTACAAATGTATAGGACTACTACAGGGATTCTGAATTCATTGTCCTAGGGTGCAGAATTGACATATCCCAAATAGTATAAGCACCCCTAAATGATCCTAACCTTTGGCCAATGTAAGAATCAACTTTCAGCCCTTCCAGTGAGTCAGCAGCAGTTGCACGCCATGGGGAGGAGGAACAAGAAGCAAACCCCTTCCTCTGAGCTAGCTGGCACATGGGCTGGGAAATAAGAGCTGATTCTCCACCTGCCACCACCCTCCTCCTGCAAGCAATTAGCTGATCTAGAGAAACATTGCTGGGATGACAGCTACTGAGGTAGAAAAAAACAATCTAATGTTTGTAGTGTTTAGTATTTAATTGACTTTGCAGGCCTAAGGCAACTGATCTGGGCATTCATTTGAAGCATAACAATATGCAGTATAGCAACTATGGGGGATTTCCCTCTGAAGGTGGTAGCCATTGTTAATTCCCCATTATCTTGTTTTAATGTGCTGTATTGTTTTCATTGTTTTGTTTGGTTTGGTCTTATTCTGCTTTATTTTGTTTTGTTTTATTATATCTGATGGCATGGGCAGCTATTTACAGAGAGAAAGATAACAAGATATGTTATGGTAGTCATTGCCAATTGCCTATTATCTTATTTTGAAGCCCTGTATCATTTCCATTGTTTTGCTTTGATTGGTTTTAGTCTGTTGTGTTTTGTTTGGTTTTAGTCTGTTGTTTTGTTTGATTTTATTATGCCTGATGGTATAGGCAAAACACAGGACTTCAAAACAAAACAATAGGAAATCAACACGGCTATTTTGAAGATAACAAGAGACATTATTGTGGCCATTGTTGATTTTGTACTAGCTGGTTTTGAAGTCCTGTATCACATTCATTGTTTTGTTTTGATTGGCTTTATTCAGTTTTATTGTTTGGTTTTATTCTTTTTAAAATTAAAAAAAAAATCAATGTTCAAGAAAGATTATATAGGAAAAATTATCTATGGATAAGCAAACTGGAAAGAAACAAAATGCTATGATTCCTCTATTGCCTCCTCCCCCCCACACACATGGGTTAGGATGGGAGAAGCACACAGGAAATATAGTAAAATGTCAGGAGTGATTTTTCCTTCAAATAGTGGAATTACATAGCAATATTTACCATATTCTTCTCAGTATGTTTTTTTCACAAAACACTATTTGCTGTTCTACTATTATTCCTTAAAATAGCAAATTATCTTGTTTTAAAAATCTGTATTACCTCACTAAAAAGCATATAAAAGCATGGCAAATAAGATTATGAAAAGATACTCTATATCACATGCCAACAGGAAAATGCAAACTAAAACAACAATGAGACGTTTTTGTATAACTATTAAAATAATCAAAACCAAATCATGATAATACCAAATGCTAGTAAGGATATGGAGTATCAGAAACTTATTTCTCGCTAATAAGAATGCAAAATGATACAGCAACTTTGGAAGGCAGTTTGGCAATTTCTTATGAAACTAATCATACTCTTGCCATTTGATCCAGCAGTCTCCTTGTTATTCACCCATATGAACTGAAAACATATCCATAAAAATACCTGAACATGAATATTCAGAAGATTTAAAATTTCCAAAAGCTATGGAAGAAGCAACCAAAGACGTCACTTAATAAGAGTATTATTCAGCAATAAAAAGGATATGGGCTAGCTTTCAAGGCACAAAAACCTTGGCGGAGTCTTAAATGTATATTATGAAATGAAATAAATCAGAAAAGGGTACAGAGTGTTTAAATCCAACTATATGACATTTTACAAAAGTCAAATCTTGAGGGATAGTAAGACAATCAGAGGCTGCCAGTGTTTTAGGAAGAGGGAATGAGATGAATAAGATGACCACAGAAGACTTTGGGGGGCAATGAAACTATTCTGTACGATACTGTAATAGTAGATAAACAACACTGTGTATTTGTCAAAACCCATAACTTCACTTTATTGGAAATATTGTAAGG